>NC_081190.1:112264912-113628662 GCF_902713425.1 Acipenser ruthenus
TGTACCTCAGTGCAACAGTATTGGCAACACTATGCAGCCTCTGCCTCATCTGTCCCACTTCTGCTGTTTTTTATTTTTGTATACTTCGAAACATTAATTTTCTTTTGAATATTCATAAACTGATTTATGTTTTCTCCCCATGCCTCATCCACTACAAATGTTATATTTTC
The DNA here is from genome assembly GCF_902713425.1 of Acipenser ruthenus. NCBI lineage: Eukaryota > Metazoa > Chordata > Actinopteri > Acipenseriformes > Acipenseridae > Acipenser > Acipenser ruthenus. Next base: position 112,265,083 of record NC_081190.1, read on the forward strand.
GTGTAAGTATTTCAATTTCATTTTTGATCAAGCTAGTTACTACGCCCAGCCTTGCCACAATAATCACACTTTGATTGGCCAACAGAATCAGGTGATAATGTGTTTGTGAAGCAACAGAGAACCAATCATGTGCGACGATGTCTAAACGTACCTGCTGTATCCTAGGTCAGTGTAGGGCTGCTTATTGCAATGTCAGAGTCAAAATAAAACAGCATTGTAATCTAAATATTGTGTATTTCCTAGAAAATAGTACCGGGAAAATACTGATAGTAGAATTTTCGATAAAATTCAGAATAAACTGGAAATGCGGAATGCTAATTATGTTGCATGACTCATCCTCTCCCCTGATCATCATTTCCCTTACCAGATTTTATAGCCATCCATTCCCATATTCTTTCTGCAAAGCTACAGTAAACTTGTAATTAGGCACTGATAAGAACACAACATTAATCAGTTTCCAACCAATTAATTCCCTCAATGACAAAATACAAGCTCTGCAGGGACTCTGAGCATCTTATGGTAATTATGAACACCCCTGACCTGCTAGATACACTGCCTCCAGCAGCCCACTGTACCTACAATGCACAATTCAAACCAGTACAGTTTTGTGAAAAAGAAAATAAGGTATCGAATGGTTTGTAAACATGGATTCAAACAGATATGTGAAAAAGTACATTATCATTTAACCTTCAACAGAACACCATTATTTGTTGTAATTATGATCTTCCATGAGGTGTTAAAGGTTAACTGGACAGTGTTTAAAAAGCATAAATATTACAGCTCTATTACTAGTAATAGATCAATGTACCATTATATTTTGACCATCTGAAATAGATATTGAGATAAAACCGGCTGAAATAGAAGCAACAAGTCACACCCTGAGTAAAGCCCTTTAACAGAGTTCCATCTCTGCATTGAAACATGCCATGGTGGCGTAAAGCAAAGATCGTGTTCTATATGAGCATTTTGACAAAGGGGAGAGGGGAGGTATTTCGGAGGTTGCAGCCCCAGATTACATGCTCTGACCTGGTAATAAAAGGTTTGTAAGATCTGGTATTTTTGACAATGTTAGTATTTGTAATTTACTTTTAATAATCATTTAATTGACTAACTGTTTTTTGCTGATAACTGAATTAGTCCAATACATGTAAGGGTTGCTAGGATTGGGTGAAAATGCTATGCAATAGGAGTCTTATTTTCATGCTTGTGTGTGTGTCTGTCTGGGTTTCTTTCTCTCTATCTTTCTCTGTCTATTTCTCCATCTCTTCCTCTTTCCCCTGATCTGAGAGCTGTTGGGCAGGTGGCATATGTTCTTTGTTAGGTGAGGAGTTGCTGATAAGGAGGGGCTGCTTGTCAAGGGATGTCTGGGCTGTGGGTAGGGGTTGGAGGCTTTATGTAATGTTACAATGTTAAAATCAAACAGGAGAGAGGCTGACACACACCAACTGTCCAGAGCTAATAGCTAAGTATTTTACTTTATCTGTTACTCTGTATCAGGGCTAATTAATAAACCCTAGAAGTAGTGAATTTCTCTGTATAATTTTACCTGTATGTTGATAATAAAACCTGATTACTGTAATTTGAAATTGATACTTGTGTCTAATCATTTTCACTCTCATGTTTCAATAGATATTAAAGAAAATATTTGGCCTTGTTTTCATTTCAATTTGGCAACCACGAAGGGACATGAGACATAGAAAAATCTAGAATAACGGCTATTCAATTTCAATAAGAAGTCGGGACTACCCTGCATTAAGACACGTCGGTCATTTTTCACTCCTAGCATAAAAAGTGAACAGGGAACAGGTTTTTACAATTGACTAGCAGTGAATTGCATATAGAGAACCTATTGGTAAACAAGGATTATAACCTAATTGCTATAGGTAGGGAAACAGTGTTAGTTTTACCAACCCCTGATTTAAAGCATGTAGCGGGACAACGAACGGGTAGTGTAAAGAGTTACTGAAGACAGCTGTGAGGAGGCATAAGTGCCACAGTTTTGCCAGAGTACACTACCATACGAGTAGAAAAGTTGGGAGTTGTTATTGCTGCGAGGGCCAGAGCACAGCGTCTGGACATAGTGCATAGCACACAACTTAATAAAAAAGATAAATAAATAAGAAAAGCAGGTCAGCTACCGCACTGCTGGGCTTGGAGGCAAGTCACAAAGTGCTTATAACTTAACTTCATGTCAGAAGAATGCATGTAAGATTAAACAACAAAATAATCGTACAAGATGAAAAAAATGAAGCTCTGAAGCAGCACTTAATGCTAACATCCAATTACATTTTAGAAAAGAAAATGAATTGAAAGAGCAAATTAATGATGCACAGGGAGCCATTAAGTGCAAGGCAAAAATAGCGGAGCTGCACACACATCAAACAGTGCCTGCACTTTTAAAATCTGAGGAGGGATTATAGTCCGCCTCAGAATTGAACTATCACTCCGCCTATGGCCGAGTGTGGTGCTTTGGCAGTGCTGCCATAGGCCTGCAGCACAGATTTACCGGTGCTTTTGTCTCCATCCAACACACACCACAGCCTTGCAGCTCCTTTTGTCAACTAGAGCTGTAAAGTTTTATGTTTGTATGTAAGGCTGATGCTTTTATTTCTACATCTTTCTCTCAATTGGGGTACACACACACTTTTTAATTTTATTTCTGTGTGTGAGTGCATTGAGAAACTCTTCTTTTCCTCCATGCTTAATGTATCTCACTCAGAACATGCAACAACATGGGCTGACATTTTTAACCATTTTACAATTCTCTTGTCATAGTAAGGAGGAATATATCTTCAATATCTCTCCCCTGTAATCTCACACATCTCCAAAGGCACTGTCTGTCTGGGGAAACGGGATAAGATCTGGTTACTTTGAAGTTCAAAGTACCCTATATTTCCCCTAAAGAGCAGATTTGGGCATAGGTGTTGAAAACACGATCACACCTAACAGAGTCAGGTTCCCACAGACCAGGTATCGGGCTTTGGCTGGGGGAAGGAGGGGAGCAGATTTTGTTGGCTACTTTACCTTTTGTGGTAACTTTTAGAAACTTCAAGTTTCTTTTTCGATTCTGAGTGATGTGCTCAGAAATAGCTGTTTTGTGATAAGACAAAAATAAAAAGACTTAAATACCAGTAGAGATCTTGTGAACAAATAAGCCTATCTAGGCTTAAACAGATCACCTGGATTAAGAAGCAAGTGTTTTGTTCTCTGTTACAAACTGTAAACAGGGCATGCATTCCCAGATGAGAAAAATGACTTTACAGAAAAGAGTGAAGAACACGATTTGAGATCAAAGTGATATTAAAAAATAATAAATATTCCACTTGATTTTATTCTAGTTTGGTTCTGAAATGAAGTCGTTGATTCTGATGGGGATTCAAGCGTTGGGAACCAAGACCTTCGCCAGAGACAACCATGCTGGAAAGAGGGACACCCAGCTGGCAACAGGGAGCAGAAACATACAGAACTTTTCACTCAGACAGTGGTGTCTACAGGTCCCAGTGTTGCAATAATTCAGGACAATCATGTACCATATTCAAATGATGTTAAGCATGCCTGTTTGTATGCACCCCAGAATGACTTGCCCCTCACTGGTGAAATGTAGGATGTATTTCAATGACAGGTAAAACCTAGGTCATCACCTAGGCAACCTAAGACAGAGATGCATTGGAATTAGTGTTGTAGATACCCCATATGCATTGCACAGGAGTATACGTGTAGTCCAGCAACAAGACAAGATAACGACTGCAGGTGACTGAGCTAATTGCAAGGAGCAATGGGCCTTCATGGTCACAGAGGAAGTTGCTGAATTGGTTGACTATACCTGGTGCCTTGGGTGCAGTTGGGGGGATGCATACAAAGGCAATACAAAACCAATTACATTACAACTCAACATTCTGTGTATGTTAACTCTGATAAGTTTGATTTTGATGACCTTACTGGGATAAGCCTTTCAAAGGAGTTGTTTAGCTGCGGTTATAATTTTTCATTTAAAAAGTATGAGCATTAACATTTCTTTTATATGTATTTTCAGGGTTAGAAACTCACGCTCGCCTGCTCACCCGAGGCAAATTAAATCTGATGAGGACTAGTTGATTTCTGTACTGTCTTTAAATGGGGGATTTACTGAATACCGAATGTGTACTTGAGTACATTAATTATTGTAGATAGTAATTCATAGACAGCCAACATTTTTGTAAATAGCAACACATGTAATGTACAATAAAAAAAAAACATTTTATTTGTGTCACCGGTGTCAATTTTAGGTGGAGCTTCATGGTTGGCAAGGTGACACAGCTGAGAGTCTGTCATCCCGTCTGGTGCTGTCAGTGTCAGTTTCTCAGCTCACAGTACAGCCTAGCCTAGGATACACATGAGCGTCACGGCATCGCTTGCGAAGTGGGGCGGTGCTTTTGGCAATACCACTTTGCTTGGTGGACACACATCAACGGTTGTGAAGCGTTGTGAAGGGAAAATGTTTGAGCGATATTTTGCCGTTCTAAAATTCTGCCGCTGTAACACTTTTCCACAACATCATTTTTTCGTCAGTGTGTGTTCACTTTAATTGAAATAAAAGGTGAGCAATATGTGCGGCATGATGCCGCTCCCCGCTAGCGGTGCCACGCCACTCATGTGTGTCCTTGGCTTAACGAGGTGCAAACAGGTGATTGATCGATCTGTATTAGCGTTTATAACAGTGTTTATTTTTTAGCAAAATAAAATGTAAGCCTATTTTTAGGGACCCTAACTGTTGATTATAACTTCACATAAGGACTAGTAAGTTTACATCAGGACTAGCAAGTTTCAAATGTTAGTTTCTAACCCTGTATTTTACTACTAAAATTGGTTTTGTAAATGTGAAAGGTCAGAACACTGTTATTTTCCTTTCAAGGTATGGACTGTAAGATCTGGTATTTTTGACAATTTTAGTTGTCCAGAGCTAATAGCAAGTATTTTTCTTTATCTGTTGCTCTGTATCAGGGCTAAGTCATAAACTCTAGAAGTAGTGAATTTCCCTGTATAATTGTACCTGTATGTTGATAATAAAACCTGATTACTGTAATTTGAAATTATTAGTTGTGTCTAGTAATTTTCACTCTCATGTTTCAATAGATATTAAAGAAAATGTGTGGCCTTGTTTTCTTTACAGGTTGTATTTATATAATAAACAATTTAAAAAGGCAGTTAAGATTCAAACACACACAAAGTGACCAGGAAACTTCACCAGCATCCATGTTCTCAGCTACTGCACATTTATTTAAATTTGTCTCGTCATTCAGGGCATTTAGTTTTTAATATGATACATTTGTTTTTAGTGAGTCTGTCTGCCAGCTAGATGATAGATACATCCTACCTTGAGGGGAAAAACAAAAATCAATAAAGAAACTAGGCATGCAGTGCTATCTCGCCCCCACTCATCTAATCAGTGACAGAGAGAGAAAGGGGGATGACTGAGATACGATTTGCTCAACAAGAAATCCATTCAAGATCAATAGTAACATGTAATGTGGCAGTGGCATGGTGCACAGCTTTTATGGTATGCTATCAAACTTCACGATGAGTGCTAATCCAGTGATACATCATTACATTGTTTTACAGTGCCAAGACATAATGCATCCAAACCCCAGAGGTCATGGTCTACTGTAGGTACTATTATGTATGAATGTATAGTTGGACATCTTATCCTACAGTAAAGCACAATAATGAAGCAAAATGTATTCATTAATGAAGGAAAATTAATTAATTAAGCAAACATCTTCCAATGAGCTAAAAACTCAAAGACTTATTATAAGACGATCCAAATATACCTTTAAACATTCAATCATTATTTACTCTTTTTAATTGCAATTATAGAAATATGTATTAGGATCCCATGCTGAAATATGACCCAATTGGCTCGCAACATCTCATAGAGTATAGAGTGGATATGGACGGTCTGTAACAACAAGGTTTCTTATTGGCTAGGGCTTCGGTGATGTTCCTGAGAGATTCCTTTATCTTTAAGGTCCTGCTTTTTTGTGAGTGAAAATGAGACAGGTGAATAGCTTTGAAAAGTGGACAAAGAATACAGATACAATGGTGCTGTTTTCAGAAATGCAACAGGATTTATAATAGAGACGCAGACACAACCCATGTAAAGGATATTAAATTAACAATAGATAACATTTACTGGTCTGAGTAATAACTAAAAAAACTGTTTATTGTGTGTCCTTCAGTTGAAGTATCTCACTGTTCTGTTCACAGTTTTGTGGAGTTGCGAATATTGCATCCAAAAAATATGACCAGCGTTGAAAATATATGTGATAGGATGTACAAAAATGGGTTAAATTAATGGGATGTGCAAAAATTAATGGGATGTACACAAATGGGTTAAATTAATGGGATGTGCAAAAATGGGCTAAATTCATGGGATGTACACAAATGGGTTAAATTAATGGGATGTGCAAAAATGGGCTAAATTCATGGGATGTACACAAATGGGTTAAATTAATGGGATGTGCAAAAATGGACTAAATTCATGGGATGTACACAAATGGGTTAAATTAATGGGATGTGCAAAAATGGGTTAAATTAAAACACAGTTGGATTGTTTTTGATATATAGCTACACTATGCCATGCACTGAACAAAATAAATCATTTTAAAAAAGTATTTTTTTGTTTATAACAGATCTAAAATACAGGGAACTGGTCACCAAGAAAACACAGACAATATATAAAAGTCAGTGGAAGTTTATTTATTGCACAACAAGCTTAAAGGTAACAGCAACACATTTTTTGTGTCCTTATAGAAAACCACAATTATACAGTTCACACAATAGCAGCAAATAATCACTACAGATTTTCAACTGACAGGTGGTCACAATAGATTACAATTAGTCAAAATATTTATTTGAATCAATAAATTGCAAACTGAAATACATAACACTAAAACGTACTTAGTTCAGTAAGGTTAAAGGAATAACGGAATAATAATACACAAAATGAGAGAGAGAGAGAGAGAGAGAGAGGAAAAAATAACCCCTTGATTAAAGAGAGAGAGAGGAAAAATAACCCCTTCATTAAAGTGCTGCACATGTAGGAGGCTCCTGTTGACATTTCACTGCAAAGGTTTAGCAGGGCAAGTGAGCCGATGTCTCGCATTCTGACATGCTGACATCAATATGTTGAGCTGCATCCTGACGAATGTGTTACGCGGGCTCGTTTTGACTGCTTTATTCACCCACACCCGTACACTGAAATGCATGTGCAGAGCTCGCTTCTCTGAATTAACAATGGTACTGAATTACTACAATATTATTTTTTTGAGTGTCAATTCAGCAGGCACTGAATGCTCTAGGTGCGTCCGCACTTTACTCTAACAGATCAAATAAGCAGTACATCAATTATCCACATCTACATTAACCTCAATAAAGTATTCACACACAACTTAAAACTCTCATTGAATTCAGAAGACAAACCCAGAGGCTTTCAAAAAATGTTTCTAGTTTTGAAAAACGATATTGACAAAGGAGAAAGACTTATAACTAGGTTTCTTTTTAGTATCATACTCCTTATAGTGTGTCCACTCATTTGAAATAAGTGTGAAAAGGTCAATAATATAGGCAGTATGTTCATTAAGAAAAATGAATCTAGTTATTTACAGAGTGAAGTCAGTAGTCTATAAATCTGCCATGTTTTATAATTCCAAGGCCTTGTGAATGGCTTACAATGGAGGCAGTTTTCTAGAAGGAATACTCTCACTATTGCGATGTGATTTTTCAGGGTACAAGATACTTTCGCAGCGACATGACCATACAACTGCCAGATCTATAAACTATAAAACATTGCAATTGACAAAACTATGATCAAGACTACTACATGATCGTCAACATGTGGTATCTTCTCTGGCGGTATTTCAACACATATGGCAATAGATCATACACACCAGGCTTATCCAGCTCCTTCTAAACAGACTCCCATATATTATTTTTCAGCTCTGTATCTTTATAATTGCGATGACCTTTGTCATAGAGCTCTGGCTATTTTTCCACGGCAAGTATTATTTTTTTCTCTCTCATTTTGGATACTGCTTCACCCTGCTGGACCCTGTGCATTGAAGCTGTTCTCTGATTGCTCTGTCATTTTGGATACTGCTTCACCCTGCTGGATCACGTGCATTGAAGCTGTTATCTGATTGCTCTATCATTTTGGATACTGCTTCACCCTGCTGGATCAAGTGCATTGAAGCTGTTCTCTGATTGCTCTATCATTTTGGATACTGCTTCACCCTGCTGGACCCTGTGCATTGAAGCTGTTCTCTGATTGCTCTGTCATTTTGGATACTGCTTCACCCTGCTGGACCCTGTGCATTGAAGCTGTTCTTTGATTGCTCTATCATTTTGGATACTGCTTCACCCTGCTGGACCCTGTGCATTGAAGCTGTTCTTTGATTGCTCTATCATTTTGGATACTGCTTCACCCTGCTGGACCCTGTGCATTGAAGCTGTTCTCTGATTGCTCTGTCATTTTGGATACTGCTTCACCCTGCTGGACCCTGTGCATTGAAGCTGTTCTCTGATTGCTCTGTCATTTTGGATACTGCTTCACCCTGCTGGACCACATGCATTGAAGCTGTTCTCTGGTTGCTCTGTCATTTTGGATACTGCTTCGCCCTGCTGGATCACGTGCATTGAAGCTGTTCTCTGATTGCTCTGTCATTTTGGATACTGCTTCACCCTGCTGGACCACATGCATTGAAGCTGTTCTCTGATTGCTCTGTCATTTTGGATACTGCTTCGCCCTGCTGGATCACGTGCATTGAAGCTGTTCTCTGATTGCTCTGTCATTTTGGATACTGCTTCACCCTGCTGGACCACATGCATTGAAGCTGTTCTCTGATTGCTCTGTCATTTTGGATACTGCTTCACCCTGGTGGACCACATGCATTGAAGCTGTTCTCTGATTGCTCTGTCATTTTGGATACTGCTTCACCCTGCTGGACCACGTGCATTGAAGCTGTTCTCTGATTGCTCTGTCATTTTGGATACTGCTTCACCCAGCTGGACCATGTGCATTGAAGCTGTTATCTGATTGCTCTGTCATTTTGGATACTGCTTCACCCAGCTGGACCCTGTGCATTGAAGCTGTTCTCTGATTGCTCTGTCATTTTGGATACTGCTTCACCCTGCTGGATCACGTGCATTGAAGCTGTTCTCTGATTGCTCTGTCATTTTGGATACTGCTTCACCCTGCTGGACCACGTGCATTGAAGCTGTTCTCTGATTGCTCTATCATTTTGGATACTGCTTCAACCTGCTGGATCACACGCATTGAAGCTGTTCTCTGATTGCTCTGTCATTTTGGATACTGCTTCACCCTGCTGGATCACGTGCATTGAAGCTGTTCTCTGATTGCTCTGTCATGTTGGATACTGCTTCACCCTGCTGGATCACGTGCATTGAAGCTGTTCTCTGATTGCTCTGTCATTTTGGATACTGCTTCACCCTGCTGGACCCTGTGCATTGAAGCTGTTATCTGATTGCTCTGTCATTTTGGATACTGCTTCACCCTGCTGGACCCTGTGCATTGAAGCTGTTCTCTGATTGCTCTGTCATTTTGGATACTGCTTCACCCTGCTGGAACACATGCTTTGAAGCTGTTCTCTGATTGCTCTGTCATTTTGGATACTGCTTCACCCTGCTGGACCACATGCATTGAAGCTGTTCTCTGATTGCTCTGTCATTTTGGATACTGCTTCACCCTGCTGGACCACATGCATTGAAGCTGTCCTCTGATTGCTCTGTCATTTTGGATACTGCTTCACCCTGCTGGGCCCTGTGCATTGAAGCTGTTCTCTGATTGCTCTGTCATTTTGGATACTGCTTCACCCTGCTGGACCCTGTGCATTGAAGCTGTTCTCTGATTGCTCTGTCATTTTGGATACTGCTTCACCCTGCTGGATCACGTGCATTGAAGCTGTTCTCTGATTGCTCTGTCATTTTGGATACTGCTTCACCCTGCTGGATCACGTGCATTGAAGCTGTTCTCTGATTGCTCTGTCATTTTGGATACTGCTTCACCCAGCTGGATCATGTGCATTGAAGCTGTTCTCTGATTGCTCTGTCATTTTGGATACTGCTTCACCCTGGTGGACCACATGCATTGAAGCTGTTCTCTGATTGCTCTGTCATTTTGGATACTGCTTCACCCTGGTGGACCCTGTGCATTGAAGCTGTTCTCTGATTGCTCTATCATTTTGGATACTGCTTCACCCTGCTGGACCACGTGTATTGAAGCTGTTCTCTGATTGCTCTGTCATTTTGGATACTGCTTCACCCTGCTGGACCACATGCATTGAAGCTGTTCTCTGATTGCTCTGTCATTTTGGATACTGCTTCACCCTGCTGGACCCCGTGCATTGAAGCTGTTCTCTGATTGCTCTGTCATTTTGGATACTGCTTCGCCCTGCTGGATCACGTGCATTGAAGCTGTTCTCTGATTGCTCTGTCATTTTGGATACTGCTTCACCCTGCTGGACCACATGCATTGAAGCTGTTCTCTGATTGCTCTGTCATTTTGGATACTGCTTCGCCCTGCTGGATCATGTGCATTGAAGCTGCTCTCTGATTGCTCTGTCATTTTGGATACTGCTTCACCCTGCTGGACCCTGTGCATTGAAGCTGTTATCTGATTGCTCTGTCATTTTGGATACTGCTTCACCCTGCTGGACCCTGTGCATTGAAGCTGTTCTCTGATTGCTCTGTCATTTTGGATACTGCTTCACCCTGCTGGACCACGTGCATTGAAGCTGTTCTCTGATTGCTCTGTCATTTTGGATACTGCTTCACCCAGCTGGATCATGTGCATTGAAGCTGTTCTCTGATTGCTCTGTCATTTTGGATACTGCTTCACCCTGGTGGACCACATGCTTTGAAGCTGTTCTCTGATTGCTCTGTCATTTTGGATACTGCTTCACCCTGGTGGACCCTGTGCATTGAAGCTGTTCTCTGATTGCTCTATCATTTTGGATACTGCTTCACCCTGCTGGACCACGTGTATTGAAGCTGTTCTCTGATTGCTCTGTCATTTTGGATACTGCTTCACCCTGCTGGACCACATGCATTGAAGCTGTTCTCTGATTGCTCTGTCATTTTGGATACTGCTTCACCCTGCTGGACCCCGTGCATTGAAGCTGTTCTCTGATTGCTCTGTCATTTTGGATACTGCTTCGCCCTGCTGGATCACGTGCATTGAAGCTGTTCTCTGATTGCTCTGTCATTTTGGATACTGCTTCACCCTGCTGGACCACATGCATTGAAGCTGTTCTCTGATTGCTCTGTCATTTTGGATACTGCTTCGCCCTGCTGGATCATGTGCATTGAAGCTGCTCTCTGATTGCTCTGTCATTTTGGATACTGCTTCACCCTGCTGGACCCTGTGCATTGAAGCTGTTATCTGATTGCTCTGTCATTTTGGATACTGCTTCACCCAGCTGGACCCTGTGCATTGAAGCTGTTCTCTGATTGCTCTGTCATTTTGGATACTGCTTCACCCTGCTGGATCACGTGCATTGAAGCTGTTCTCTGATTGCTCTGTCATTTTGGATACTGCTTCACCCTGCTGGACCACGTGCATTGAAGCTGTTCTCTGATTGCTCTATCATTTTGGATACTGCTTCAACCTGCTGGATCACACGCATTGAAGCTGTTCTCTGATTGCTCTGTCATTTTGGATACTGCTTCACCCTGCTGGATCACGTGCATTGAAGCTGTTCTCTGATTGCTCTGTCATGTTGGATACTGCTTCACCCTGCTGGATCACGTGCATTGAAGCTGTTCTCTGATTGCTCTGTCATTTTGGATACTGCTTCACCCTGCTGGACCCTGTGCATTGAAGCTGTTATCTGATTGCTCTGTCATTTTGGATACTGCTTCACCCTGCTGGACCCTGTGCATTGAAGCTGTTCTCTGATTGCTCTGTCATTTTGGATACTGCTTCACCCTGCTGGAACACATGCTTTGAAGCTGTTCTCTGATTGCTCTGTCATTTTGGATACTGCTTCACCCTGCTGGACCACATGCATTGAAGCTGTTCTCTGATTGCTCTGTCATTTTGGATACTGCTTCACCCTGCTGGACCACATGCATTGAAGCTGTCCTCTGATTGCTCTGTCATTTTGGATACTGCTTCACCCTGCTGGGCCCTGTGCATTGAAGCTGTTCTCTGATTGCTCTGTCATTTTGGATACTGCTTCACCCTGCTGGACCCTGTGCATTGAAGCTGTTCTCTGATTGCTCTGTCATTTTGGATACTGCTTCACCCTGCTGGATCACGTGCATTGAAGCTGTTCTCTGATTGCTCTGTCATTTTGGATACTGCTTCACCCTGCTGGATCACGTGCATTGAAGCTGTTCTCTGATTGCTCTGTCATTTTGGATACTGCTTCACCCAGCTGGATCATGTGCATTGAAGCTGTTCTCTGATTGCTCTGTCATTTTGGATACTGCTTCACCCTGGTGGACCACATGCATTGAAGCTGTTCTCTGATTGCTCTGTCATTTTGGATACTGCTTCACCCTGGTGGACCCTGTGCATTGAAGCTGTTCTCTGATTGCTCTATCATTTTGGATACTGCTTCACCCTGCTGGACCACGTGTATTGAAGCTGTTCTCTGATTGCTCTGTCATTTTGGATACTGCTTCACCCTGCTGGACCACATGCATTGAAGCTGTTCTCTGATTGCTCTGTCATTTTGGATACTGCTTCACCCTGCTGGACCCCGTGCATTGAAGCTGTTCTCTGATTGCTCTGTCATTTTGGATACTGCTTCGCCCTGCTGGATCACGTGCATTGAAGCTGTTCTCTGATTGCTCTGTCATTTTGGATACTGCTTCACCCTGCTGGACCACATGCATTGAAGCTGTTCTCTGATTGCTCTGTCATTTTGGATACTGCTTCGCCCTGCTGGATCATGTGCATTGAAGCTGCTCTCTGATTGCTCTGTCATTTTGGATACTGCTTCACCCTGCTGGACCCTGTGCATTGAAGCTGTTATCTGATTGCTCTGTCATTTTGGATACTGCTTCACCCTGCTGGACCCTGTGCATTGAAGCTGTTCTCTGATTGCTCTGTCATTTTGGATACTGCTTCACCCTGCTGGACCACGTGCATTGAAGCTGTTCTCTGATTGCTCTGTCATTTTGGATACTGCTTCACCCAGCTGGATCATGTGCATTGAAGCTGTTCTCTGATTGCTCTGTCATTTTGGATACTGCTTCACCCTGGTGGACCACATGCATTGAAGCTGTTCTCTGATTGCTCTGTCATTTTGGATACTGCTTCACCCTGGTGGACCCTGTGCATTGAAGCTGTTCTCTGATTGCTCTATCATTTTGGATACTGCTTCACCCTGCTGGACCACGTGTATTGAAGCTGTTCTCTGATTGCTCTGTCATTTTGGATACTGCTTCACCCTGCTGGACCACATGCATTGAAGCTGTTCTCTGATTGCTCTGTCATTTTGGATACTGCTTCACCCTGCTGGACCCCGTGCATTGAAGCTGTTCTCTGATTGCTCTGTCATTTTGGATACTGCTTCGCCCTGCTGGATCACGTGCATTGAAGCTGTTCTCTGATTGCTCTGTCATTTTGGATACTGCTTCACCCTGCTGGACCACATGCATTGAAGCTGTTCTCTGATTGCTCTGTCATTTTGGATACTGCTTCGCCCTGCTGGATCATGTGCATTGAAGCTGCTCTCTGATTGCTCTGTCATTTTGGATACTGCTTCACCCTGCTGGACCCTGTGCATTGAAGCTGTTATCTGATTGCTCTGTCATTTTGGATACTGCTTCACCCTGCTGGACCCTGTGCATTGAAGCTGTTCTCTGATTGCTCTGTCATTTTGGATCCTGCTTCACCCTGCTGGACCACGTGCATTGAAGCTGTTCTCTGATTGCTCTGTCATTTTGGATACTGCTTCACCCTGCTGGACCCTGTGCATTGAAGCTGTTCTCTGATTGCTCTATCATTTTGGATACTGCTTCACCCTGCTGGACCACATGCATTGAAGCTGTTCTCTGATTGCTCTGTCATTTTGGATACTGCTTCACCCTGCTGGACCCTGTGCATTGAAGCTGTTCTCTGATTGCTCTGTCATTTTGGATACTGCTTCACCCTGCTGGAACACATGCTTTGAAGCTGTTCTCTGATTGCTCTGTCATTTTGGATACTGCTTCACCCAGCTGGACCACATGCATTGAAGCTGTTATCTGATTGCTCTGTCATTTTGGATACTGCTTCACCCTGCTGGACCACGTGCACTAAAGCTGTTCTCTGATTGCTCAATTCCCTAGTTGTCGTGCAACAAAATCGCAAAAAATAGGATTGAATGCTATTTATTTCGTGTCGACTTTGGTGTGAAAGATACTTATCAAAAGTATAGGTTCTATTCACTTCATCGCATCTCTGCACATTTTCACTTGTCGCATCGCGTCTTGTGTAGGGGCATTAACACGTGTCAATTGCGCATGCTTCTGTAGGTTTAAATAAACAAACTAAAATCAGAATACATCCCATGATATCTACCGACAGTGTTGTACTTGAACTCTATATGTCTCTGAAATGTAATGAATGCAGTGTTATTTAACCCTTTCACAGAATTAAACCTTCATTTTCCAAATAAAACTGCATACAGTAACTGACATAAAACTGCTTGTTTGAACACAAAAACAAACAAAAACTATGTGACATAGTATACCCATGAGATACAAATCAACAGGTATGTGTCTGCATACAATTCTTTATGATTTTCACCATTTCCAATGCATTTTTCTATAATTCCTTTCATTGCACACCATCTGATGTTTTTTTCAACCATGGGGGCAATAGTTTTCCACTGTAAGGCTCAACTCCAGTGAATATGTGCATATTATAGAACAACTAAGAACATACAAGGAATACCTGTAAACATTATAATATGTTCCATCAATGTCACTCTCAGTACCTGCCATAAAATCTGTTTTCAGATGTAATAAGTCCACTAACTGCAAATGTAATAAACTAAAAGAAAATGGACAGAGCTGTCTGAGTCAGCTTGTTGGTGTGTGTTTAATCTCACAATGTACTGACTAGGATGGAAAGCATTTTTAGTCAGAGTGATGACACAATTTACTGGTATTTATGATTAATCCATACAAGATAATACTGTGAATCGATACACTATCACAAAATAAATGAAAACTCTCCAATGTACACTTGAATGTTTTTTTTTTTTTTAATAAACTGGAGCAGGAGCAAGATTGTGTCTATTATTACTGTTGTTAATGGTACTTTTGCTCCTTTTTTTACTTTACTAAATTCAGTAATGAAGTATGGCTTTACAACTTTTCGAAATACTGTTTCTGATAAAGATGTAAGCTTATACAGTATGTGACCATCACATCCTGTCAGTGTTGTGTCTGAATCCGCTGAGGTAGCTAAGTGCTGTAGTTGATACAGCAACATCTTCTTCTCTGCCTAAGTTAGACTGCTGAGGTTTTTCAAAGTGCTTTGGAATTAAAACCAAGTTTCCTCAAAATCCCACATTTTCTTCAGGGGATTTTTTAATGAAACTGATTTTGTGTGCAGGCTCATGCACAAGTTAAGCCCAAAGCCACCACTACAGAGTTCCTGGTCTGGTAGTTTACAACCTTTGCTGTTCTTAATTGAAAGATCACAACTATGCAAGCTTGCTGAATCACCTTCAATTACAGGGCAGAATGAAGCTTTACCATTGCTAGTGCCAGAACTGTCAAAAACTAGCAGGCTTAAAAATGACTATAGTGGGCTAGGGCAGATACAAAGAGGACAGCTCAGCTGATGCATTTGCTGCAAGGTTTATTAACGACATTAGCGACACACTTCACTTTCTTCTCTGTGTGTATTAATATGCTTTGTTATGCCTGTCAGCATAATATGTTATTGTAGGAAAACAAAGCAGCAGAATAAAATTTATTTGTTTTGATATTTAGTATTTTTTTTAATCTGTAATATACATTTGTAGCATCAAGCATGTTACTTGTTGCAATCCACATTAGTACAAAATATATGGATACAAATATTGTCATACCAAAATTTGGAAAACATTATGGGGGATTGAATGGTAAGACGAGCTGTGCATGTTCCACAGAAAGCAATGCAACCTGTGCCAGGTCTGCAGCAGAAAGGAATAGCTGACTATGATGTTTACCAGTATGTCCTTACACTGAAAGACAGCGTCCTCTGAAAGGTATCCCATTATACAAGGATTGTGTCTCGACCGTCTGTGAAATTTGAACTAGGAGTGAACAGGCTAAGGCTCAATATGAAACTGTATTCAATCCATTAAAACAACTCTACAGTAAGTTAAAAATAATTGCTCCTTTTTAATAATTGCTGTCTAACTACAATTATTTTACAAATTCTGCAGCCTCTACAGGTCAGATGAGTTGCTTATGCCACTCTTCTCCTAAATCTTTGGTACTTAATAGTTGGCCTATGGTCTAAATATGGCTCACAGTATTAGTACAATTAGGATATGTATTGACAGACGAAAACATATCCAGACAAGTTAATCTGTTTTAGTTGGTAAATCTATCATTTTCATTTTCATTAAAACCAGGTGTATTTCTTCCTCTGTAACATCTAGAAGTCTACAGTAATTAAGTATCTCTGCCCTATACTACAATGAGCCTCATGTTAATAATCACTGACCAAATCATATAACCCAGATCTAGAGCAGTCCCTGGGGTGGAACTGCAATAAAAAACTATCTTTATAGCATTTTTTTTAAGGTTATGTAAACAATTGCATTCTCTTGAAAGGAATTGTAAAAGAAACAGCTAAATAAAGTAAATTATATATATTTTTTAGTTCTTACCAGATAACGTAATGCTGAAACATTAATACAAATGTATTTTTTTTTTGTAAAGAATACATATGCATTAAGTGGATCCTAAAAACTAAGAAGACTCTTTGAAACTGCACCAAACTTTTGTTTTGTGAAAATGTGCATTGTAATGTTATGGCTAGATGGATAACTTGCTGCTAGAATGTTGTGAGTAGTTTATTGATATGATGTACTGCGTAGTAGCAGGTTATTGGTGAAGTTACAAAGTTACATAATAGATGCTGTAAACTATGGGAAACTGTTTTAAGAACATATTAATTATGGGTTGGAATGTGAGTGATTATTATTTATTTAAGTCAGACTTTTGTATTTTCCTAACAAATCAGTAAACGTCATTTGAAATGTACAGCAAAGTAAACCATTAATGTACCTATAGGAGCTATTAAGCATATAAAAATAAATAAAGAAATAGTGCAGTGTTAACAAGAAACACAGTATGTTACCTTTGCTGTGCCCTGTGTTGTCTGTATCGCAGCATAATATTTTTAAAACAAAACGTCACAATAATGCTGGCGCTCTGATAGAAATGAGTGGTATATTGTGGGAACAGAAAACCAGCATTACTGCAGGAGAGAGTGTGTCGTTTAGAAGAAAAATGATCTTCCTCCTGATAAACGTTCCCAAGGAAAAGTGGAAAAAAGGTATACCTATTATGTGTTAATACCAATATCAAAACAATTGGCATTATATTGAAAAATATGATTCTGCAATATGGACAAGACAGCATACAGCAAAGGTAAAGTAATGTGTTTTTTGTACAACTGCTAGGGGTGATGTAACACTTTAACCCAACAAACATCAAACAAAAATGGAAATAATTTTGCTCTGAACTGTAGTTAAAAGCACACAGACAAAATTCAATCTAATTATCTACATTATGTGTAGTTTTATTTTACCTGGCTACATATATATTATCTACAAATAATAATGTGTTTTCTAAGACTTGTATTAAACTCCAGAACTGTTCACCTTGAAAATGTGCTTGTGGCTGCAAATCCAATTGTCTCACCTGAGATAGCTGAATTTATGTTTTTTGTGTTGTGATTAATCTTCACCAGTACACCTTGTAATTACATTGTGTGTGTGTGCATGTGTGTGTATGTGTGTTTGTAAAGAGCCATCTGTTTGATAAGAAATAAAATGTGTCTGCATCTTGGTTTTTATAACAACAATCTTATTTATCAAAATATAATTACATTATTTTTTAACAGGGCATAAAGGATTTGCATGTCAGTATGTCAGAGCCAATTACGTCAACGGGTTCCCATTCTGAGATGCACACCAATCTAAGAAAACCAGTTACAAACTGTCATTTGCACTGATAAACAGTGATTTACAGCCACTTTATATTACATGTTTATTTTCAGGGGAATAACTGACAGAGGCCTTGGAGACTCCCTCTATACACAAATATTCTCCCACACATTCATTGATAAGAAGAGCACTAGCACACTGTCAAGGCATTTGATGGAAATGTGTGTTTGTATGGAGTGTTGGCAGATGATAAGGACAGCAGTACTTTTGCAGACCAGATAGAATTGTACAGAAGAAAATGCCCTTTAGGCTGTGAGTTTCTGATATAAAATGTGTTTCTTTTATATTATTATTGCAGTCGGCTGTGCATTTTTTATAGGTTTTAGAAGCACACTTCCACAAGGCATTTCAATTGCTTTAAGCATTGTCATTTATACTTTGTATAAAAGCAAATGTTACAATTTCTTCCCATTTCAAAATTAACATTAACATGTTTCTTTTTAACCCCCCCTGCTCCTTTTCAACCCTTTCGGTATGTGAACACCAGGTACTGAAGCATTCTCATAATGAAATGAAATCAATGGGTTAGCCAATACAGATTTCAATCTCTTTTGTAGTAGTCATTGAATAATTTATGTAAATACTAGTTTAAAGACTGATAATGTAAACATAATAGTTTGAATTTTTGGTTTGACTTTTTTGGCTTTCATGAGGGTCGTTGCTCAAACAAAGAAGACTGGTATTCAAAAGGTGATTGTTGAAGGTGTCATCTGTCTGACCGTTTAGGAAGTCATATTCTGAGAAGCATAGCAAGTCAGCAGTTTATTATACAGTATGTGCAACCGTTGCAATTTGCAGAGTCACATTACTGAATGTCACCCAGCGAATTAAAAAAAAAGCAGTCATGAAAACCAACAGTTTAGTATACTGTACTCACAAATAAGTCTGCCCTTGGTAATGTGCATGTACTCTCAATGGGGTATTTAACGTGGAGAAAGAGAGTACTCTGGAAGCTTTTACGTTGCACCCTGTTGGAAATGCTAGGTCTAAATGCAGATGCACTGGTGTGGAAACAGATACATACTATACAATACGTTATAATTATCCTGCTCATTTGGAGACAGCCATTATTAACAGAAGAAAGTGTTGCAGTTATAATAGACGCCACTCTGTTGCATACATGTGCCAAAACACACCATTCTTTTGCCCTTAAAGCATTAGAAGTATAAACTATATAGGAGGGGAAATTGAGCTGAACGAATACAATACAATGTGTTAAAATACTGTAGGGTCAGTAAAGTATAGAAATAAGATATTGTTTACTAAAGGCTCTCTTCTCTCATTGTTACTGGACCACTTGTTTATTAAATTACAGTTCGATCAACAGTAACTTTGATGTTGTGTTTCCCTAGCAACACGATGACATGCAATTTTGTTAAAACTATTTGCACACTTGACAAAACCAGTGATTGCAGGTCACGTTGTTCCATTATACAGTAAATTGTTAAAGGGATTGCACAAGAAAATGTACATAAATAAAAATACTTCATGTGGATTGGACAGGTGAGGAGTGCTTCTATGTCCACCATATCACTGTCTTTCAGTATAGTCATTGTCAAATGATATCTAAGGAGCAAATTAAAGAGATGGATTAAAAAAAAATGCTGCAGCCTTCCCAAGAGGTAATACCATTTCACCATGCAATGCACTTTACTGTACAATGAGTGTTGCTGTATAGTTATGCATAATATCTTTGTATTCTTTAATACAATCTGTTATTACACCAAAAACACTTTAAAAAAAAAGATGTTCCTCTATTCAGATATACTTTTGGATACTTGCAGTGTCAAAGACGCTACAGACATTCTCCCTTATGAAATCCAGCAGGGGTAGAGTCTTGGATGACAACATCATCAAAGTACTATCGGGGTCTCGGCCCACTGATAAACCCACCAGCATATGCTGCCTACATAGAATTCAATTGAATTTAATAATACAAAATATACAGCAGGGCTTCATGACCAGTATTATTTCATATTAGAAAGTTTAACAAAAATCATTCTGTCAATTTAGCAGATCTTTCATGATGAAAATGTTCCTAAATATCACAACCTACTCCTCAAAAGCTCTTACTTAAAAACCCCTTCCTGTGCAATCTCAAAAACATCATATAAATGGAAGGGAAGATCAACATCTCTTCATTCCAGCCCAAATAGAAAGAAAGTTCAGAGCAGAAGGAAGGAAACTGTTTGTTTTTTTTAACACAGAATAATAAATGTGTAAAATGGTTTACCATTTGACTGCCCTTGGGCAATTGATGTGCTAAAAAGAGGCAAGCCTCTTTTTCAGCCTCTTCACGTTCTCAACATTTTAAATGTTCATGGGTCAGATAACATTGCCAAGTGTTTTCCCTCTAAAAGAAAGCGAATTAAACACTGAAAGTATAGCCCTTACTGTCATAAGCTTAGGCTATTGCTTACAGTTACATTTCTAAGTAAACACATAGATATGAGATTTCTGTTTCTGGAATGAAAATCCTGTTTTACTCAAGGGAATAATCATGACTCATTGTATCACCCTAGAGGCAAGGGATCTTTGAAGAAAAACTAGGGAAATAAAGCCTGAGCCATCTGAAGAGCAGCAGAATTGGCTCTGCTGATAAAGATTGGAGGTGACATCTTGTTTCATGCTTACCACTGGCAGCAATTTCGACCTGTAGTGTTGCCACTTCTTGTTACTATATATCACTGGCTAGTTGAAGAGAGGGAAGGGAGCAGGGGCACTCAAGCAGAGCCAAATGGCTTTGAGTTTTGATGAACGATTTTTAACCGTCGATAAACCACATGTGGGGTCTAAAGCTGAGGATTAGTAAGAAGGGCATGTATGTATTGTGTGAAGATGAAATTCTCAGGAAGTGTGCTCATGAATATTAATATGTGTTGACAATCCTATGTCTCCAGTTCATCACTGATCACAGCTGCAATCTTACACAGCACTACTGGGCTTTAACACACAGGTCGTCTTCCTTTTGCCCTTCACCATGGATAAGGAGTGTGTACCTTTGAAATGTAACATGTCTGTTTTTTTATTAATTAGCCACAAAAACTACTTTCAAATGTAAGCATCAGTATATAACAGCTCATACTGAATGCAGCATGTGTGTTTAAGATATTGACTGTGATGCTATTCATTTAAATACATGTTTTACTCGCTGCATTTACTATTGTTTTTGACACATGTTAACCTACATTTATATAGAGGTTCAGCTTCATACCAGGAGTCACATGGCAAATGGCAAAAGCCAGGAGTATCTCAGCTTTGTTTTCCTAACAACAAGACAACAAGCTATCCCAGTGTTTTGCAGGTATTTAATAAGAGATATAATTGCTTTTAAGTAATTGGTTTCTTAAAACTAACAATAAATCTGCAGTTTTCAATTGACTACTGCAATTATCAAATGAAATGTCAATTGAGCCGCAGTCTGTACTGTTTGAATCATCAGGCAAGCTGTTCTCACATCTGCAGTTTTTTTGCAAGTCAAGAAGTTATTGTTGTTCTAAATCTGAATACAGAGTGCATGGAAGTTACATCAATGTAGTGCTGGGACAAATATCGGAATATATGAACAAACATTTCCTGAAATGTATTTGAAGTTTAATAGTACTGTATTCCAAATAAGGTCTAACTGCAACATTATATGTTTCCCATTTTTAATTATAACCCATTTTTATTCCAGTTTGTGGTGTAATTCCATGTCTACCCTGTATACCTGATAATTAAATCTTATTAAGTCTTGTGTGTAGGACTTAATAAAAAAGGGTTTATTAAGTAGATCATGTCATTCATTCAATACCTGCAACTTTGTAGAAAAAAACAATGAACATTATTTAGACAGCCCCCCCCCCCCCTTCTTAATAAAAGCTGGGTACCTACTACTGTTACTATTTAGGTACAATCCAACGTTCCCCATTGTTAGACTAATAATTAACACATAGTTGCAGCATTTCCAAGTTCCCATTTGAAGGAATAAATATATTAAGTTGTATGCAAACTATAACTTCATGCAAGTTTTGAGCGCCTCATATAGATAATGGTTGGGGTGAAGTGGTGTAAGGATGGGTGGGGAATGGAATGTAGGACAGCGGGACCAGTTTTAACTGCTTCAGTAGACACCATAAGGATGGGTGGGGAATGGAATGTAGGATAGCGGGACCAGTTTTAACTGCTTCAGTAGACACCATAAGGATGGGTGGGGAATGGAATGTAGGATAGCGGGACCAGTTTTAACTGCTTCAGTAGACACCATTTAGTGGTATGACCATATATGGTTGTTTTTCTCGATATAGGGTTGAAAAGAGAAGATAACAGTTACAGACGTGGGCTGCAAGGTGATTGGTACAAGACTGAATTAACTGCTGTGTGTTAGAATGTTATTGGTGCAATGTTTAGAATAGAGAATGCTATATACTGATGTAAAAGACAATTCAGGTAGATCACACTTTTCCGAGTACTGATAAAGTGCCGGCTGAGTGGGTCTCTGGAGCGCTCTGTAAAAGCTGTGTGTTAACCTTCAAATAAATAGACTTGATCTAACTCAACGCGCCTACGGATTGAATTGTTTGGGGTTAGGTGAACATCCAGAATTTGTCCCTACACATTCATCTGAAACCTTGTCGCTTATTATATAACACTCCTTGATTTCTCCACCTGTAACTTAATAACACGGCATTACTGAAATATAAACTCAGATTGATCTAATGCAGTGAAGTTTGGATTTCATTAGACAAATGTTTTGTCAGTACTGGAAGCAAACGTTGCTTTAAATGAAAATGAAGATATTTTCACACCTACTGCATAGTAGCAATAAAATAGGTGTGGGTTGCAAATTTTATTTATGTATTTATTTATTTATTTATTTATTTTATTTTTTTTTGGGGGGGGGGGGGGGGGGTCCAACAGTTTGTGTGCTTTCAAAGAGTATTCATTGCCAGGTTAAGAGTTCCCTTTCAATTCGAAGACGACCACCAATGACATTACGTATGAGATATGCCTGCCCATTGGGTATGTATTGCTGTGCTCTCTATACAAGAGCTGCTGGTAGGCCCCTTCCTTGGATGATGCACTCTGTCCCACCCACCAAGGGGATAAAACTGTCATCCTGAGGAAGCCATTTTTCTTTTTTCTTGTTAATACGGTACGGTAAGACCTCTGTGTTGAGCTGAGCGTGTTGATTGAAAAGAGCTCCTCGAGTCGAATCGAGTCGATTGTATTTCCTTTGCATTCGTGCTGAAAGCTGGCCCGCCACTTTCCTATAATCAACAAAAAGACAGAGCCTTTTTGCCTTTCTGTCTTTCACCAGCCTCCTCGCTTGTGTGGTAGGCCGCTCTTTGTATCTGTCTGTTGTGTGTGAGCGTCTGCCTGTGCAGTCATCCACGAGAGGTTGTCTATTCTTTCTGAGAGTACACAGTTCCCCCACAGGGCTAGGCCTTGCCGTATCCCCGCTGCCAAGTAGACACTGCCGGCTGCATAGGCCCGCCCACCTCGGTGAGTTGGGCCTTGTAAACAAACAGTGTGCTCTCCTCTATACTATCTTTCTACTGTGTTTTTGCTGTCCGCTTCAGCTCACCCACCACGGCTTCGGCCTTGTGCTGCGCACGCATAACCCTTGATACTCGGTAGACAAGTGCTCAGTGCATACGACACATGGTGCCCAGTGCCTCAGCATCAGTGCTGCATGGTACACGGTGCACATAGTGCTCTGGGTACTCGGTGCACGTGGTGCTTGGTACCCACTGCTACAACGCTAGTGCGGGAACACACAGTGCTGCACGGTATGTGGTGCACATAGTGCGCGATACTCAATGCGCATGGCGCTCGGGATGAACGGTGCATGCGGTGCACACGGTGCTTGGCCACTGCCTCAGACCTAGCGCAACAGCTCACAGTACTGCACGGTACTCAGTGTGCACGGGGCTCAGCACGCACTTTGCACACGGTGCTTGGCACTAGACTAGTGCACGGGCATACGGTGCTGCACAGTACGCGGTGCACACGGTGCCCACAGTACTCAGTGTGCGTTGTACGATGTTAGATATCCTCTGCTACAGCGCTAGTGGGTGAGCGCATAGTGTTTGCACTTAGCCAGTGCTTGAGCGCAGTGCAAGTAGTGTTTAGTGCACGGCTAATGCACAACACCAGGCTCATGTCAGGCAAGTCAGGGTTCCACCCCTGCATTGCCTGCAACGCAAATATCCCGCAAGAGGACAAACATACCCTCTGTGAGCAGTGCTTGGGCGTTCAACATGCCACCTTGGCCCTCGAGAGGGACGTGGCCTGTAGCATCTGTGAGGCTTTCCAGCCCCGGGTGAAAGAAGCTTGTTTGGAGAGGGCCACGAGGGCGAGCTCCGCGTTCTCTATGGCCGGACCGTCGGCGGTCTGGGAAGGCAGAGGAGTATGTATTACTTGTATTGTAACACTTGAAATGTATTTGCTTACGATTGTAAGTCGCCATGGATAAGGGCGCCTGCTAAGAAATAAATAATAATAATAATGTAGATCCTGGCCGGACTGCTGGACATCCCTGCACATAAATATGCTGGAGTTGCAAGCGGTATCCCTTGCTCTCCACCACTTTCTCCCAGTGCTGAGCGGTATGCATGTGTTGATCCGGATAACAACAAGACAGTGGTGGCGTATGTCAACCACCAGGGTGGCCTACGGTCCCTGGGGTTGCATCGAATGGCCTTCAGGCTATTGACATGGACTCAGAGGAACTTGCTGTCCCTACAGGCGACGCACATTCCCGGAGCGGTGAACTGGGCAGTGGACCTCCTCTACAGGAGCAGTCCACATCCGTCAGAGTGGCGACTCCACCCTCAGATAGTGGAGCGCATTTGGGAATGGTTCGGGAAGGCTCAGGTAGATCTCTTCGCCTCGGCAGAGACAACGCATTGCCCCCTATGGTACTCCCTCCACCGCTCAGGCGGTCCACACAGCGTAGATGCCCTAGTGCACGAATGGCCCAAACCGTTTTTGTACGCTTTCCCGTCTATACCGCTGCTCCTGGTTTTTCTCGAAAAAGTTTGGTTAGAGAAAGCGTCAGTTCTCCTAGTGGCCCAGGAGAGTCTGGTTTTCAACCCTGTGCCAGCTGTTGCAAGGCCAGCCCTGGGAGATTCCACTTCGCATGGATCTCCTCAGTCAGGCGAAAGGCTGTCTTTGGCACCCGGAACCGGGTAGGTTCCGGCTATGGGTCTGGCCCCGGAAAGGGACTGCTGGTTAGCCCTAGGGCTATCAGATGCGGTTGTGGGTACGTTGCAGAGTGCTAGGGCAGATTCCACTAGGTCTTTGTATACCTATAAGTGGAGGTATTTCCAGGCATGGTGTCTGGCTAGAAGCCATGACCCCATATCTTGCCCTATGCCAGTCATCTTACAGTTTCTGCAAGAACTGCTTGATGCTGGTAGGTCACCTTCCACCTTGAAGGTGTATTTAGCGGCTATCTCTGCTTGCCATGCCCCCGTAGATTCAGTGTTTCCAGGCTCGCATTTTTTGGCTGCCCATTTTCTTAAAGGTGCTCGGAGATTAGGAGGACTGTTCTCCCCGAATGGAGCCTTAATGTTGTACTGGAGGCTCTCACGAACGCCCAGTTTGAGCCCATACACTCCATAGAGCTGAAGTAACTGTCTATGAAGACAGCCTTCCTCTTGGCTATCACCTCCGCTAAGCGGGTCAGTGAGCTGCAGGCGCTGTCTGTGCACAGCTCCTGCATGAGTATTTGGGAAGATGACAGCAGGGTGTCTCTGCGCACCAACCCTGCTTTGATCCTGAAACACACTCTAGAGTTTGTATATGCAATTGGCTTGCACTGTTAAAATATAATAAACAAATTCAACATTTTTTGTTAACAAATGCTATGAAAAAATATGATTAAAAATCAAATACAATATTATGAATGTCTTTCATATGGGAAAATCTGCTAAGTGATAGTAATACATATTAGATTTATTGGTATGATTTTGTTAGCTCTGTGTACTAAGGAAAATGTTAAGAATTGATAACAATAATGACTATGAACTGAATAACTACACATTTGAAGTTAGTATACACAAGGTGATGTCACTATATATCTTGCAATATGCACCTTTGCATCAGCTTCATCGCTAGCATATGCATCTTTTAATAACATTTATATTAAAATGTCTCCCTGATGTTGTGAACTAAATATTTTATTACCAAGAGACCTTATGGCTGCAACATCTTGATGCATATTGAATTAATACTACCTGACAGGAGATGGAAAGGAACACCAACTTTGCTTTTTTCTTCTAACTAGACACATGATTTCTTAATGATCCAGGGAGCATGGTGGTCTTTTTTCTGCCTGTTATCTCAAATGAGGATTGATGAACCTCTTCAGCACTCTCCTGAATGTCAGCTAATGCCTGAGACCCACACAGCTTATCATCTTCTTCGCGCCGATAAAGCTACTTCAAAACATCTGCAAAACGAGCAATTTAAATGCAGCCATTAAGGCTTGATAATCATTGGTTGTATGAAAAGTGTCAACAAGCTAGTTATTGCACATAAACACATATATAGTAAGCCTTTTAATTAGAAAATAACTTTTAATTACGAGTTTATTAAATGCTAAAGGCAACTTCAAAGCCGTTTTAATTTTTATCAGCTCCCTGGATGTAAGTCAAATATCCATGAAAAGCTTATATTGCAGGACACCTTTGGGAGAACACAGCAAAAACATTACAGTGAAAGCCTTGCTGTATTAGGTGGCACCAAAAGACATCAAACTATCAGTAAATCAAATTTAGAAACTGCTAATGTACATTAACTTTTTGCAGTACACTAGGATAATCTTACTTATGAGTAATATTATTTACTGAATACCACCATGTGACAGGGTGACTGGTGGTCTGACAGGCAGAAGCAGGAAGGGAAAAATACTGACACCAGGGAAGTACTGCAGGTAAAGGCTGGCTGCCGTTTTTATTAATAACAAAAAGAAAAAAAAATAGCAAATATATTAAATGATTACTTTTCACAGGTTTTTACAAAGGAGGACACGGACAACATGCCCCACATGTCGACCTGTTCCTATCCAATTTTAAATAACTTTAGCATAACAGAGGCAGAAGTGTTAAAGGGACTAGGAGCTCTTAAAATAAACAAATCCCCTGGGCCAGATGAGATCCTCCCAATAGTACTCAAAGAAATGAAATAAGTTATTTACAAACCACTAACCAAGATCATGCAACAGTCTCTTGACACAGGGGTTGTACCAACAGACTGGAAAATAGCAAACATAATACCAATCCACAAAAAGGGAGACAAAACCGAACCAGGTAACTACAGACCAATAAGCCTGACTTCTATTATATGTAAACTTATGGAAACTATAATAAGATCCAAAATGGAAAATTACCTATATGGTAACAATATCCTGGGAGACAGCCAGCATGGTTTTAGGAAAGGGAGATCATGTTTAACTAACCTACTTGACTTTTTTGAGGATGCAACATTGAAAATGGATAACTGCAAAGCATACGACATGGTTTATTTAGATTTCCAGAAAGCTTTTGACAAAGTCCCGCATAAAAGATTAATTCTCAAACTGAACGCAGTAGGGATTCAAGGAAATGCATGCACATGGATTAGGCAGTGGTTAACAGGTAGAAAACAGAAAGTACTGATTAGAGGAGAAACCTCGAAATGGAGTGAGGTAACCAGTGGTGTACCACAGGGATCAGTATTAGGTCCTCTGCTATTCCTAATCTACATTAATGATTTAGACTCTGATATAGTAAGCAAACTCGTTAAATTTGCAGACGACACAAAAATAGGAGGAGTGGCAGACACTGTTGAAGCAGCAAAGGTCATTCAAAATGATCTAGACAGCATTCAAAATTGGGCAGACACATGGCAAATGAAATTTAATAGAGAAAAGTGTAAAGTATTGCATGCGGGCAATAAAAATGTGCATTATAAATATCATATGGGAGATACTGAAATTGAAGAAGGAACTATGAAAAAGACCTAGGAGTTTATGTTGACTCAGAAATGTCTTCATCTAGACAATGTGGGGAAGCTATAAAAAAGGCTAACAAGATGCTTGGATATATTGTGAGAAGTGTTGAATTTAAATCAAGGGAAGTAATGTTAAAACTCTACAATGCATTAGTAAGACCTAGAATATTGTGTTCAGTTCTGGTCACCTTGTTACAAAAAGGATATTGCTGCTCTAGAAAAAGTGCAAAGAAGAGCAACCAGAATTATCCCGGGTTTAAAAGGCATGTCGTATGCAGACAGGCTAAAAGAATTGAATCTATTCAGTCTTGAACAAAGAAGACTACGCGGCGATCTGATTCAAACATTCAAAATCCTAAAAGGTATAGACAATGTCAACCCGGGGAACTTCTTTGACTTGAAAAAAGAAAAAAGGACCAGGGGTCATAAATGGAGATTAGATAAAGGGGCATTCAGAACAGAAAATAGGAGGCACTTTTTTACACAGAGAATTGTGAGGGTCTGGAACCAACTCCCC
Organism: Acipenser ruthenus; assembly: GCF_902713425.1. Classification (NCBI taxonomy): domain Eukaryota; kingdom Metazoa; phylum Chordata; class Actinopteri; order Acipenseriformes; family Acipenseridae; genus Acipenser; species Acipenser ruthenus. The sequence goes on from NC_081190.1 coordinate 112,293,799, forward strand.
AGTAATGTTGTTGAAGCTGACACCCTGGGATCCTTCAAGAAGCTGCTTGATGAGATTCTGGGATCAATAAGCTACTAACAACCAAACGAGCAAGATGGGCTGAATGGCCTCCGCTCGTTTGTAAACTTTCTTATGTTCTTATGTTCTTAAACAAACTGTGCTCACAGAGCAAAATAAAAGGTTTAAACATAAAACAAATCTCGAACACCAAATACTAAATAAAACACAGGTCAGGCTGGGCAGGTTGCATTCACTGTTCCTATGTCTAAGTTTAGTTTCTTTTTCCACTCTCGTTCCTCTCGCTCTCTCCGCTCCTAAAACACCCACCCGAGTGCCGAGAGCTGCAGGCTTTTATAACAGGTGACCATCTCCCGATTAGCAACAAATTAAATCACTTAACTAATTCGGGAGATGCCACCTTCTGCACGAGTTTTTTAATTACAATGTGGATGGGGCTTCCCATCCACGCTACTAAATAATAAAATAAACAAACGGCTATGCCATCAAAATACATAATAAGCCCCGCGGCGCTCGCCGTCATATATACAATAATAAATCATAATAATAATAATACAAAATAACACAGGGGCGGAGGGGGACCCCGATCTAAAAGTAAAGAAACAAAACAATGTACAGGGCACCTCGCCCTGTTACACACCATTATTGAGAGGAACGGTAGTTCCTCACACCAGGTTATCAGCGAGAACTGCCAGAGGCTCACTATACAGCAGTGGAGGTGCCTTAGAGGAGGGGAGGAAGGCAGAGATCCTCAACTTTTCAAAGGAAATAATATATATATATATATATAAATATATATATATATATATATATATATATATATATATATATATATATATACAGTATATATGGATGAAGGCTATATTTACATCCTGAGCCATTCAGAAAAAAGGCATAATACCACAGTAGTGATGTCAAAAAGTGATAATTCCTCTAGAGGAAAATATACTTGGACTTTGACCGATTCGACTCCTCGAGACCATCACTTTCAATTCAAATACAAAATGTCTCATTTTCAGTCACTCGACAACACCCACAGTACAGAAATTTTCATTAATCAACAAAATGAGAATACGTAAAAAGAAAAAAAAAATCTGGAGAGGAACGGGAAATTAAAACAATGTAAATGCAATCATCCAAATAAAGCTGAAACACTAACCGATAACGACATAGAACGTCTGTACAGCACTGAAACACTACGTTTAAAAAAACCCAACTGTACTGCTGAACCTCGTCTTCTTTAATATTAGCATCACAAGAGTATCCATGTATTATAAAAAAGTGAGTTACAGGAAAACAATTCCATCTCGGGAACCCTATATGGGATTATTTTCCTGTAACTCACTGACGCCCATCTATTTTATATATATATATATATATAGCAGTAGCAGATGGTGTTCTGGTCCTGGAGGAGCAGGGTTTTTTTTTTTTACAAAGCAAGGCAAGCCTCCCTTTTCCCATTAAACACAGTGTTAGCAGATCACGTGCTTATCTTGTGAAGGGGTCAAAGGTGAAATGCAGCATAACGCAGTTGATCGGCTGATTAAGACTCAATTTGCCACGCTAGATTATACTGAAAAACTCTGGGACGCCATAACTAAAAATTGAAATTGCTAATAAGAACAGGTCATTCCATTTGGCAGTAGAGCATTGTGTTTCAGATTACATATTTGAAGGGAAAATGTGAAACTTTAATTGTCACGCATAATAGGGCAGGGAGTCTTGGCTAAAAAAAAATAAAAAATGACATTGCTGGTTGTTACTATGGTAACTTTAGACGAGACCCAACGTACTGTGTGTTTTTTTTTTGCTGTCAGCAAAGTTACCTCATTAATACAGTAACAGCCTGTGGCAATGTGCCCCGCCCCTGTGTGCATATTATGTGTTGTATGTTGCGTGCGTGTGTTAATGTTGGTGTATAGTCATTGGTAGATGGGATATAAACGGGTCTGTGTTTCACGTGTATTTAGAAATGTAGATTTATATTTAGGCACGAGGAGGGCACAAATCACTTCACGTGCTGGTAAAATGTAATGTGTGGTCACGGGAGTACACTTAACTAATTCACGTGCTGTAATTAATTAGTAATTGAATCCCAGCACAACAGTATATATAGATGCACATTTCTGTCACTCGGGGTTGGGTGTTCGGTGAGTGGAGAACGGGAGAGAGAGGAGAAAAGAAAGCAAAGTAAAGTAATTAGTGTTTTCACTCACCGTGTTTGTCCGTTTGTCTGTTCACTGTTTAGTCTGTTTTGTTTGTCTCTTTATTTTGGCGTATAGTGCCGTGTCCCGTGTTTTTGTGTTTAAAACCTTTTATTTTCTGTTCTGTTTATTAAATGCTGAGTGACAGCATTCGCTCAGCTTCACCAAACCACATCTCTGTCTGTTTATTTCCTGCTTCTGGTCTGACGCCACCCACTCCGGCCGTCTTTGTGACACGTGGTGTCCTGCGTGGGATTTACAGCGCCGCCAGGACTCAGGCCAGAGCAGGAACCGCATATTTGGATTTAAAAAAAAAAAAAAAAAAAAAAAGAGGAAATATACCAGAAGACGCCATCAAACTGCGGGACTGGATCCGGGAAAATGCTGGGCTGGAGGCCCAGTCGATACCAGTAGCCATCCGGTTCCTGCGGTTGATGGACAGTGAGCGATGGGAGGCGTATGCAAGGGAACACACCGTAAGCACCTGGGAGGAAGGTGTGGAGTTGGTCCTCAGCTACCTGGAGGGAGTTATAAGTGGAACAACAGCCCAGGTAGCAGGTCCACCAGCAGAGGAAGAATGCCTGCTGTCCCCGTCTCCACCAGCAGAGGAAGAATGCCTGCTGGTTTTGCCTCCACAGCCCAAGCGGGAGGAGCCAGAGTGTCCACAGACCGAGCGGGAGGAGCCAGAGCGTCCACAGCCCGAGCGGGAGGAGCCAGAGCGTCCACAGCCCGAGCGGGAGGAGCCAGAGCATCCACAGCCCAAGCGGGAGGAGCCAGAGCGTCCTACGCCTGAGTGGGAGGAGCCCGAACGTCCTACGCCTGAGTGGGAGGAGCCCGAACGTCCTACGCCTGAGTGGGGGGAGCCCGAATGTCCTACGCCTGAGTGGGGGGAGCCCGAGCGTCCACAGCCCAAGAGGGGGGAGTCGGTGCGTCCACAGCCCAAAAGGGAGGAGTCGGTGCGTCCACAGCCCAAAAGGGAGGAGTCGGTGCGTCCACAGCCCAAAAGGGAGGAGTCGGTGCGTCCACAGCCCGAAGAGAGGGAAGTCGGGGCTTCCACAGCCCTAGGACCCAAGCTGCCAGCAGAGGGAGAATACCTGTTGGTTCACCTGCTGCTGCCATCCCGAGAGCTAAAGGGGGAGGAGCCATCGCTGCCGTACCAAGAGCCAGAAGGGGAGAAGTTACAGGCGCAACCCCCTGAATTTTTCTGGGGGGGAGAAGGGCAGGATGCTGGTGTCCCCCAGCAGCCTCTATTTATGCTGCTGAAGGGAGCACGGCGCACACCAGCCCAGCCACCACAGCCTCCCTCTGAGTGGCCAGCATCAGCCCCATGGCCTCTGCCTCCACCGCAAGGAGCAGAGCAGCAGGAGCTGCCTCTGCCTCCGCCACCTCCACCGCTTCCTCCACTAGGAGCAGAGGAGCAGGAGCTGCCTCTGCCTCCACCACTGCCAGGAGCAGAGGAGCAGGAGCTGCCTCTGCCTCCACCACCGCAAGGAGCAGAGCAGCAGGAGCTGCCTCTACCTCTAGGAGCAGAGGAGCAGGAGCTGCCTCTGCCTCCGCCACTGCCAGAAGCAGAACAGCAGGAGCTGTCTCTGCTTCCCGTACCTCCACCACAGGGAGTACTGTGGCCGGAGCCCCAGAAAGGGGAGCTGTCGGCCACGAAGAAGGGGGAGGAGGTCTGGAGACCACCAACCCCAGCAGCAGTTTCGCTGCCGGAGATCGTGGGGGAGGTCAGGAGACCTGCTCCCACTGCAGCTTCTTTGCTGCTGGAAGTACTGTGGTCGGAGCCCCACCAAAGGGAGCTACCGGCTACAAAGACAGGGGGACAGGAGACCACTTTCCCCAGCAGCAGTTTCGCTGCAGGAATGGACCAGCATGCTGTCAGCCGTGCCACTACCGGCAGGGGTGCTGACAGCATGGCCAGCCATGGGCCCACTGAAGCCTCCCTTCCCAGCCCGAGACTTTGTCCTGGACTGCTGGATTTTTAAGGGGGGAGGTGGCCGTTGAGGCCATGTGTGCTTTGCACAGGGGGGGGGTATATGTGGCAATGTGCCCCGCCCCTGTGTGCATATTATGTGTTGTATGTTGCGTGCGTGTGTTAATGTTGGTGTATAGTCATTGGTAAATGGGATATAAACGGGTCTGTGTTTCACATGTATTTAAAAATGTAGATTTATATTTAGGCACGAGGAGGGCACAAATCACTTCACGTGCTGGTAAAATGTAATGTGTGGTCACGGGAGTACACTTAACTAATTCACGTGCTGGGATTCAAGTGAGTAATTAATTAGTAATTGAATCCCAGCACAACAGTATATATAGATGCACATTTCTGTCACTCGGGGTTGGGTGTTCGGTGAGTGGAGAACGGGAGAGAGAGGAGAAAAGAAAGCAAAGTAAAGTAATTAGTGTTTTCACTCACCGTGTTTGTCCGTTTGTCTGTTCACTGTTTAGTCTGTTTTGTTTGTCTCTTTATTTTGGCGTATAGTGCCGTGTCCCGTGTTTTTGTGTTTAAAACCTTTTATTTTCTGTTCTGTTTATTAAATGCTGAGCGACAGCATTCGCTCAGCTTCACCAAACCACATCTCTGTCTGTTTATTTCCTGCTTCTGGTCTGACGCCACCCACTCCGGCCGTCTTTGTGACACAGCCTTTCAGAATGTCAAAAAGGACTTTTACAACTGTAAAATCCTCAACTAAAAGTTGTAGGTATTTTTTATCTTATTTTTTATTTTTTTACCGTAATGACTGATGACTAATACAGAGAAACAAAAAACAATAATTTGTTTTGTTGGAGTGGAAAAAATAAAAGTTTTTTTTTTTTTTTACTTCTACAACCCGTTTTTTTTCAATACAATTCAATAAAAAATGACTCTTACTCTAAATAGAAGCCTGTATGTAGATTTACACTTTTGTGTTGTTCGCTGCGCCTGCGATGTACATACGTTCAATTAAATGTTGGTGTATATGTATTGGTGCACAGGATATAATGGGGCTGTGGAGCACGAGTGATTAAGAATATATAGTTGTATTTAGGTGCGAGGATTGCACAATGACTTCACGTGCAGATAAAATGTGTATTAATATGTGAGCACGGGGAGTGCACAGTTTAGTTCATGTGCAGATGTACCGAGATTCCAATTGAATGATTGATTAGCAATCGAGTGTCAGTACAGCTGCATAAAAGATCCAGTGTTTCACTCGCTTAGGGTTGGGTGTTGAGAGAGAGAGAATTAAAAGTAAAAGATAACAATTGCTACATGCTTGAGGGCCAGCATGACACTTGTTGTGTGTTTAGTGTTCGTGCCCTGTTTGTTAGTGCCTGTTCGTTTTGTTTGTCTGTTTTGGCTACTGTGCCGTTTTATTTTACAAAGTGTTTTTGTGTTAGAGTCCTGCGCGGGTCTGATTTTTACGACCCGCTTCCGACCCGGACCCGCAACCCGCTGCAGCGCTTCTTACCCCCATCCCGACCCACTTTAATAAGACCTGCAAACTGACCCCAAACCCGCAAGTCTTTGTCCTTTACCTACTGCCTGCGTCAACTGACTCTCTCACGCTCTCACATTCGCACACAGATATCTCTACCATTCTCCACAGACTGGGTTTACACAATAGCCTATACAGCGTGATAGCTTTCTCTAGCGGTCTGGATATATGTTAACATTGTAACATATTAACTATCTCTACTTACTTTACTATAAAATACCTGTCCATTCCTTTCGTGCCACCAGCTGAAAGGGAGCTACACCTGTGCTTTCACAGAGATGATATTCCAGTTTTGTGGCTGTCATTCACAAAAACATAATGACAGGTTTTACAAGCAACGGATCCAGTCACATGTTTATTATTTAAATTCGCTATGATTTCAAAATAATTCCACACTTCTCTCAAACTATTATCCACTACATGATATAAATCTTGCGCTATCTTTTGTTTTATCTCATTTACAAACATTTTTAATATCAACAAGCAGACGTGATAAAAGGATCTTGCGACGTATCAAACAAGCGAGAACAACACTGTATGGTCAGCTGACTCCTCTCTAATCGCCTCCTGTTTTAGTGCAGGAAATACTGGTATCTTTACCTTCTATACGTTATTTGGGAAAGGGTTACAGACGAGTACACAGAAAACGTTTTAGGTGATTCAAATTCAGACCCGAAAATTATTTTTTATTAACCCGCACCTGAACCACAAACTGCGAAAAAGTTCACATTCCAACCCAAACCCAGTGACATCAAACCCGGAAGAAACACAGCTCCGCGGGTACCCGATGCAGGACTCTATTTTCTGTTCAAACCTTTTATTTTGTTAATTTAATAAATCAGTGCATCAGCGCTTTCATTCATACCCCAGTCTGCTGTGGATTCCCTTTCATTCACCCTATCACCTCGCAGTGCTGTGTTTCTTCCGGGTCTGACGTCACTGCACAGGCCAGCTTGCCACAGTAAGGCAAACAAAAAAAAAAAAAAAAAATGATGCATTGCACATTATGTGAAAAAAGTTTTAAAATGAAGAAGAAACAATTGGGGCAACCTTGGCCAGCACCAAGCACAACTGTAAAACCGATGGGGGCCAAGGTTGCCCCAATTGTTTGTACTAACTTGTGTTTTTGATACAATTTAGAAGAAACCTTGGCCCCCATTAGTTTTACAGTTGTGCCTATTTGCTTGGTGCTGGGCAAGTTTGCCCAAATGGTTTATTGAAACTTGGCTTGTGTTTTTTCATATCTCCACTTTAAATGGCTGGGCACTTTTGATGGTTAGCAAATTATTTTACATTTTACAGGAGATTCGTATTTTTAGTGCAAGACAAAGGCATGATATTTCTTGTGTGGATGATCTATTTCCTCAATATAGCAATTTGCATGATGTTCCATATTTTATTTACTCGAAAACAGTTCATCTGAAACTGGCATTACAAATGCTATATTTCAAAAAGCCTATTAGCAACCAACATTATTTTTCAGAGATTAGTTTATAGCTTACAGTCTAAATGATTTCTGTCTTAAGGCTCTTTCAGGCTTTTTTTTTCAATTAAGGGCTTTAGTTCCATCTCAGGTTGGTATGGTTCGGTGGGAGGTTAAAGTAATTGTAGCTAAGAAAATAGTTCCACAAATTCTGTCTGCCATGCACATCCATTAATTCTATAAGCCTCAAATATGCAGTTGTATTTTCTTTTTAAAAGATGACATCAGGGTTAAGGAAATGTCTGTTTGCAAGCCGTGTAATTGTATGTTCATTTTTATGTACTTCTTTTTCATTTAATGGATTTTAATAAGATGACTTTTTTTCAAAATAACATCATTCATATTGAGCCTCTTTCAGACAAAATGTGGCTATACTGGGGAAATAGTTATTGTAATGGCAGAAGTATGGTGATGCATTTTTATCATTGTGAATGCCAGGATTTCTGTTGCTGACTATTATTATTATTATAAATATCTAGGTCACTGAAAGCTTTAATGGTATTCTAGAATTTAGAGTATTTGCATTCCAAGTTAAAAACACAACCAAAAGCAGACTGTAGGCTGTGTGACTTTATTATTATTATTATTATTATTTATTTCTTAGCAGACGCCCTTATCCAGGGCGACTTACAATCGTAAGCAAATACATTTCAAGTGTTACAATACAAGTAATACAATAAGAGCAAGAAATACAATAACTTTTGTTCAAGCAAAGTACAAGTGTGACAAACCACAATTCAATAATACAGCAGATAATAGTGATAGTTACATCAGGATATGATTAAATAGTGATAGTTACATCAGGATGTGATTAAATACAAAGTACTACAGGTTAAACACTTGGCAGATTACAGTATTCTGAAGTACAGGATTAAGTGCAGTAAAATAGGGGGCAGATAAGAGCAAAATAAAGCACATCTAAATGAAGGGTGATAGTGTCCCAGGATACAAACAGAGGAGTTCTACAGGTGCTGTTTGAAGAGGTGAGTCTTAAGGAGGCGCCGGAATGTGGTCAGGGACTGGGCAGTCCTGACATCTGTAGGAAGGTCGTTCCACCACTGCGGAGCAAGGGTGGAGAAGGAGCGGGCTCTGGAGTGGAGTAGCGTGGGCGAAGCGAGGCAGAGAGAACACCAGGCGGGCAGCAGAGTTCTGGATGAGCTGGAGCGGACGGGTGGCGGACGCAGGGAGGCCAGCCAGGAGGGAGTTGCAGTAGTCTAGGCGGGAGAGTACCAGGGCCTGGACCAGGAGCTGGGTAGCATAGTTGGTGAGGAAGGGTCGGATTCTTCGGATGTTGCTCAGGAAGAATTGGCAAGTGCGTGCCAGAGTGGAGATGTGCTGGGAATAAGAGAGGCAGGGGTCCAGGGTGACTCCAAGGTTCTTAGCGGAGGAAGAGGGAGAGAGTGTGGTAGATTCCAGAGGAACAGAGATAGAGAGATCAGAGGAGAGGGAGGAGGAGGGAAAGAAAAGGAGGTCAGATTTAGAGAGGTTGAGTTTGAGGTGATGCGAGTGCATCCAGGAGGAAATAGCAGACAGACAGGTAGAGATACGGGAGGAGATGGTGGAGTCAGAGGTGGGGAAGGAGAGGAAAATCTGAGCATCATCAGCATAGAAATGGTATGAGAAACCATAGGATGCGATGAGGGGGCCCAGGGAGCGGGTGTAGAGAGAGAACAGGAGAGGACCTAAGACTGACCCTTGGGGGACTCCAGTTAAGAGAGGGTGAGGTGTGGAGGTTGCTCCACGCCAGGTTACCTGGTAAGTGCGGTTGGAGAGGTAGGAGGAGAACCAGGCCAGAGCAGTGCCAGAGATCCCCAGGTCAGCAAGAGATGATAGTAGAATAGAGTGATCAACAGTGTCAAAGGCAGCAGAGAGGTCGAGGAGAATTAGGACAGAGGAGAGAGAGGCAGCTCGGGCACACTTAAGTGAGTTGGTGACAGACAGGAGGGCGGTTTCAGTGGAGTGAGCAGAGCGGAAGCCAGATTGGAGAGGGTCAAGCAGAGAGTGGTTGGACAGGAAAGCAGAGAGCTGGCGGTGTACAGTCCGCTCGAGGGTTTTGGAGAGGAAGGGTAGGAGGGAGACAGGACGGTAGCTCTGGAGGGAGGTGGGGTCGAGGGTAGGTTTTTTGAGGAGGGGAGTGATAGAGGCTTTTTTGAAGGCAGAGGGAAAGATACCAGAAAGTAGAGAGGTGTTGAGGAGGGAGGAGATGAAGGGGAGTAGAGCAGGAGCAGCAGCTTGAAAGAGGTGAGTGGGGAGGGGGTCCAAGGCACACGTGGTGGGTTTGTGACCCTGGAGCAGGGAGGAGAGGTCAGAGTCTGAGAGGGGAGAGAAGGTGGAGAAGGAGGGCGAGTAAGTAGGGAATGTAGTGGGTGTAGGGGTTGGAGCAGGAGGGGGTGCGGGGGAGGGAGAGGTGTTAAAGAGTTTGCGGATATCTGAGATTTTAGAAGAGAAGAAGGAGGCAAAGTCATCAGGGGAGATAGAGGAGGAAGGAGGAGGGGGGAGGGTTTAGGAGGGAGGAGAAGGTAGAGAATAGTTTACGTGGGTTGTTAGTGGAGGCTTGGATTACAGATTGGAAATAAGCACATTTAGCAGAGGAGAGAGTAGAGGAGAAGGAGGAGAGGAGAGTGCGGTAAAGGTCTAGGGCAGCAGGGAGTTTGGTTCTCTTCCACTTCTTTTCAGCAGATCGCAGTGTGATTCTTGCCGAGCAGAGCGCAGAGGAGAGCCAGGGATGGGGAGGGGAGGGGCGAGCAGGTCGGGAGGTGAGGGGACAGAGGGAGTCGAGGGAGGAGGTGAGTGAGGAGAAGAGGGTGGAGGTAGCAGAGTCTACGGAGAGTTGTGAAAAGGAGTCGATAGGAGGGAGGTGAGAGAGAGCAGTGGAGGCAAAGACAGAGGGGGAGAGAGAGCGGAGGTTACGGCGAGAGGTGACAGTGGGGGTAGGAGGAGCAGGGAGAGGGGGGAGAGACAGAGAAAAAGAGATGAAATAGTGATCAGAGAGGTCCAGGGGGGTGACAGAGAGGGTGGAGGGGCAGCAGGCCCTGGAGAAGGTGAGGTCCAGTTGACGGCCAGCTTTGTGGGTAGGAGGGGACGGAGAGAGACAGAAGTCGAAGGAGTGAAGGAGAGGGAGGAATCCAGCAGAGTGGCTGGTGTTGGAGAGATGGATGTTGAAGTCACCCAACAGGACAGTAGGGGTAGACAGAGAGGGGAGGGAGGAGAGTAGATAGTCGAGTTCATCCAGAAAGTGAGTGAGAGGCCCAGGGGGGCGGTACAGAACAATGAGCAGGAGTTGACATGGAAAGGTTAGTTGGACTGCATGAAATTCAAAGGTATTGACAGAGAGTGAGGTGAAATCGGAGGGGACGGAAAAGAGTAAGGAGGGAGAGAGGAGAAGACCCGTCCCACCTCCCCGTCCAGTGAGACGCGGGGTATGGGACAGGACGTAGAGAGAGGACAGGGCAGCCGGAGTAACAGTGTTATCAGAGGACAGCCAGGTTTCAGTGAAAGCAAGGAAATCGAGCGAGAGGTGGGAGGCAAAGGCAGATTTGAAATCAGCTTTGTTAGCAGAAGAGTGACAGTTCCAGAGTGCACCAGAGAGTGTGCGGGAAGGGGGGAGAGGCAGAGGGATGAGGTTAGAGGGGTTGGAGGAGCAGCAGCGGAGGGAAGGCAGAGGACAAGGACGGGAGGACAGAACAGGGATGTGAGAGACAGTCATAGCAGGACAAGCAGGACAAAAGGCACAGTAGGAGCAGTAGGGTGGGGGGTACAGACCTGACTAGTAGATAGCTTCTTCTAGAGCCCCGTTAGGTTTGGATCTATTGGAACAGCGTCTCAGCGCAGGCCTCCCCTCGCTGGACTCCCACTGCTAGACTCCCGGCTCTTTTGTTGAGGCTCTTTGGTTTGCTGGCGCTTCTTGCTGGCGCAGAAATAGGCTGCTTAATATATAAAAAACAACTGCGTGGCAAAAGAACCAACTAAACTGTGTGGAAACCAATCAGATAGCAAATCAACTTCTATTCAATTAAACCACTCACCTGGTACTAATCACACACCAACTCAGCTAATCCAAACACCACCTTACAAAGTTACCAAATGTATTTAATTAAAAATTACTTGAAGCAGGAACTTGCCTATCTGCCTCAGTCCCTGGTTCCTGTAGACTGACCACTATTATATGCCCACCCTTAAATGGGTTCCACCTCACTTTGCAAGGAGACTGGCACAACTGCTAACTGCTCAATTGACAATACTTTTACACACTTCAAAAGGGGATCACACCACTACAGGAGGCTGTGTGGAGACCAATCCAAATGCAAACAACTTTCTTCAAGTTAATAAACCACCCTCCCTGATACAATTACAAATTGCAAATCACCCTATTATTCAAATAACCACACTACCTGGTTTAAAATCACATACACACACTCCTCCCTAAATTGAAACACCAACTAATAATGATACTTAAATAGTTAATTAAAAAATTAGTAGGAGCAGGACCAATTACCTATCTTGCCTCAGACACTAGTTACCTGTAGACTCCCACAGCTAGACTCACGGCTCTTTTGTTGAGGCTCTTCTGTTTGCTGGCGCTTCTTGCTGGCGCAGAAATAGGCTGCTTAATATATAAAAAACAACTGTGTGACTTTATACCATCTATCGAGAGGTAAAGTTGACACAATATTGTTAAAGTAACCTTTCCATGTTTTGAAAATAATTGTGTTACTGTCTTGTTAGTAAAGACACACAATGACATTATGTCATCAGAATTAAAATAAGTTCAAAGTTCAAATCAGCCATGTAAAGAGTGCAGAAACCAACTTATAAAATATCTTCATGTTAAAAAAATGGTTTATCCCGACTCAACATAAACCCACTTGCCAATTCATAAAATACCTCCCTATAACAATGGTCTGTGCTATATCAAAATAATAATGCTCCTAAAATGTTTGTCTACTGAAAGTTAAAATGTGTTTAAACCTTTGGTTATTACATCTTTTAAATACATTTAGAAAAAATTGTATTTGCTTGTTAGAGTGGTAACTGTGGTATTTCGTTTTGAACTTGCCTGTGTTAATAATGTGAAATTTCCCCAAGGCACTCTTGAAAACATAATGCTACATCCATAGAAAATGTTTTTAAATTACTCATGCATACTGCAACATTCATATTAGAAATATTGAATCGTGCTGTGAATTATATCAAGACTGTAGCACCTATTTGAAGGTATGCTATCTAACATTAATACCTCAGTATCTTAGGCAACGCGACCACTATGTTGGTAATATACAAACATTAGTTAATGCTAATTTCTTAATATACAGGACGATACCTCAATTGTGTAATTAATATTTAAATAAAAATATAGCGTTTTAGTCCTTAACAAATGTAATATTTTTTATGAAATTATATTTTCAATTCTATGGTCGATTATTCACTGCGGTGTTCAATCGCGAACTTGTAGGGCTGCAATGTTGGAAACCACCTAGTTAACCTAGCATGTCGCTCTTTATTCTCTTTCATCCACTTCAGTGAACCGTGGTCAATAACTAAGATGAACTTCCTACCCAACAGGTGTGATCAGGATGTGCAAAGTATGTAATAATCCAATGTCCAAACAACGATTTAACTCCCAAAACAGTCCGTGTTTATTAATATAACAAAAAAAATGATCAAAAATAAAGCAAGTCGCCCCTATACCAGCAATGGTATAGGGGAAGCACAACACGGCGGGTTGCAGTCCCAAACAATAACACAAATAATAACACTCATGTACCACAATCCTCTGTGCATGAAACTGTTCTCTGTACCACAATCCTCCGTGCACGAAACGTGGTGAGTGTCCTTCTTCCCTGGGTGGTTCTTGGCTGTGCAGTGAAACGGTGAGTCGGGTTCGTGATGGCTCCGTGGCTGCAGCTCCGCTCTCCTCTTTACTCCTCTGCAACAAATCCAGGCTCCGGCCATGTCATTGATAGTCAGCACAAGGGGCCGTACCTGCGTAGCTGTGTCCCCTTTGTACTACCCAACTCCTCCCTGCAATCAGCTTGGCGCCCCGGTGTAACCAATCGCTGCTTGGCCTGCAGCTGATAACGGGTGAGTCATCTTGTGTACTGAAAGCTACTTTCCTCCACCAAGATAGCGGACTTCCTGTTTCCGCCCACTAACAAGTCCACCCTTCTATGTTCCCCATACTACCAACCTTACACGGCACCCTTTCTGATCGGGAGGGAGATTTACAGCATCGATTCTTTCTCTCTTTATCACACAGGTAATATTTAAGTGACTCTTTAGCCCACTTAACCGCCAAGCACTCTTTTTCTACCACAGCATACCATCTTTCTCTAGGCAACATTTTCCAACTTAAATACAATAGGGGTGCTCTACTCCCTCTTTCATTTGTGACAGCACCACACCTAACCCTATGCTGGATGCGTCCATCTGTACAATAAACTGCTTTGAAAAATCTGGTACTGCCAATACTGGTTCTTTACTTGGACCCGATTTCTTCGTTAAATCTGTCAATGGGACTGCAATGGCCAAAAATCAGGGACAAAAACCAAAAAACGCTCTCACTTGTTTTTTGGTTTGCGGGGTCATGACTGAATAAATGACAATATCATCTATGTACGCAGAGACATATTCCGAATGGGGCCTTAAGATGCTGTCCATTAAACGTTGAAACGACGCAGGTGTTCCGTGAAGCCGAAAAGGCATAACTTTATACTGGAACAGACCCCCTGACATGGCAAAAGCCATCTTTTCTCATGCGCCTGGAGTTAAAGGGATCTGCCACTTGGTAAGATCTAATGTCGTTAGATACTGCTTTTCCGAGTTTCTCGATCAGCTCGTCTACTCTTGGCATGGGGTAGGCATCAAATTTGCACACACTGTTCAACTAACGGAAGTCATTGCAAAAACGCCATGTAGCATTGGGCTTGGCAACCATAACAATTGGACTACTCCATGGACTATGCGATTCTTTGATTACGTCCAAGTTTTGCATAAGCGAGATTTATTTCCTGATGTCTAACTTTTTCGTTTTGGGTATGCGATAGGGCCTGAGCTTTACTTTAACACTGGGAGGGGTTATAATGTCATGCTGTGTCACTCCTGTCCTACCGGAAACTGTTGAAAATACGTCCTGGTTACGCTGTACTAATTTGTATATTTCACGCACCTGATCCTGTTTTAATTCCGGTCCTATATTTATTTTACCAGTTTTACATTCCTCTGACGGGTGGGTATCGCTCATCGACGGAACCAGCCCAAGGTTACTTGGGTCCACTTCCACAGTTACCACCTCCTTGTCTACCCATGGTTTCAACAAGTTGATGAGGTAAAATGGCTCTTTTTTACATTTATCAGGTTGGTGGACTTTATAATTCCCTGTGCCTACTGCCTCTATAATTTCATGTGGCCCCTGCCAATGAGTAAACAGCTTGCTTTCTGGTGTGGGTACTAACACCATAACCTGATGCCCTGGTTTAAACTGTCGTAACTTTGATGATTTATTATACTGTCTTGCTTGACGTTCTTGCACTTGTTTAAGGTGGCTAGTCACAATGGGTTTAACTCAATCTATCCTATCCTGCATCTGGATAAGATGATCTATTACATTCTTACCTGTTTTATCCTGTTCTTCCCATGTCTCTCTGACAATGCGTAGAATCCCTCAGGGCTGGTGTCCATATAAGAGTTCGAATGGAGAGAAACCTGTGGAAGACTGGGGCACTTCCCAAACAGCAAACATTAAATATGGTAATAGCAAATCCCAATCCTTCCCGTCCTTTGAAATTACTTTCCGTAACATGGATTTTAATGTTTTATTAAAATGTTCAACTAATCCGTTGGTCTGTGGATGGTAAACGGGCGTTCTAATTGGTTTAATTTTTAACACAGCACACAATTCTTTCATCAACCTGCTCACAAAGGGAGTCCCTGATCTGTTAAGATCTCTTGGGTATCCCCACTCTAGAATACACCTGGATCAGTTCTTTCGCTATGGTTTTGGAAGCCATGTTTCTTAAAGGGGTGGCCTCAAGATACCTTGTATCACAGTTTAGTTTAAGAAAACTGTTGCATCCAAATTTTTTTGTCATGAAGGCAGCTGACTAGTACAGAGGCAGAGGTTTTCCAGGTTCCCCACCAGATGGTGCTGTATGGTCAGGACGGTCAGGTAAGTACACCCTGGGTCTGGCTCGAGGTTGCCATTGTGGCACTCTGCGGTATCACACTGCTCCCTGCTGCCAGCCAACCTTTCGTGACGACAAACAACAACACACTGCTTCACAGGTAGGTAACTGTAATTGTCTTAGGTTTCTGGGGCATTAAACAAGTTTAGTAATTCCAGTCTTCTTTCTTATAGGTTCCACTCTCTTCTGGATAGTACAATACAAGTTTGTTTTCCAAACCCAGCTGATCTCTTATTTTTGTTCCAGGATTCCCAGCCAGGCATAAACAAAGTTCAAACCAAATGTGCTGGTTCAAACCAAATGTCCCTCATACATCCAGTGCACTTCCTACTACACACCGGCTATTGCCAGTCCTTCTTAATTTTACATAGTCCCGTAGGTATATGACTGCCTTGAGTCCAAAGGAAAGTAAATACTGTTGGCTTCTGCCGTCTGTGGGAGTTTCTCTGTGGTCCAAGATTGTTCTGTGTCCTTCACCGTTGCTCCATGGCTATGTCTTCTTGCAGCTCTTGGTGAATCCTCTCTTCTGTATTGTATTCCAATTTGTGTATTCCTGCCCCTGCACCTCTACAGCTTTTGTAGCAATGTTGTGTTTTGCTCCGTTATTACTATACTTTGTAAATTACAGCTGTGGTTGAGGTTGACTTTTCGATTAGTATTCTGCGTCGCTATCACTGGTAATGCACCAAACTCGAGCAGTGTACTTTCTGCTCTCGTCCTGCGCTAGAATGGTATTTTTTCTAAGGTGTCACATACATACCACTGAACCTGGCAGCCTTTTAAAGTTACTAGGGCTTTTTGGGAAGGGTAGTCTCTAGCTGGTATGTATGTGTGGTTTTTCCCTTTTCTGCTTCTTCCGGACTAAAGGGGGAACTACAAGTCGCATTTACTCCTACTACCTTGTGTTCTATTGATGTATCTAACCCCTTCAAAACCCCTTTTCTATCACAGTTGGATTAAATGGTTTTACGTTTGGTTTACATGTAGATATTTCTTAAACAAAAAATAGTATTTTACTTCAATCAATCAATTTGATTTTAATATAGTGCCTTTCACAACAGGTTGCCACAAAGCGCTTTACAAGGATAAAAAAAAATACATATTACAAAAACAACAATAAGCAGTAAAAAAAGAACAGAATAAAAACAACAATAAAATATGTAAAAAAGGGTACAAAAAATTAGGATATATAAACTATATTATAAAAATGTGTTTTTAATCTACCGTATTCGCTCAAGTAAAAATCGAGCCCCCCATTGTGAGGGCGAGATTCAGGTATAATTTTCTTTTTAATTTAATTTTTTAAATTTTTTATTTGTTATTGAAACAGGTGGTAAGTTTAGTGAAACAGAAAACAAAAATTAACTCCTGAAATCGAAACTGTTGTTGGAGTGCACTTCAGGGGTTAGTTTTCCTAAATCTATGTATTAGATAACCTGACGACGTTTGAGCGGCAGATTTGCAAAAATAACAATTTTATAAGCACTTCTACCTAGAACTGCCAGACGTGTCATTTTGACGCGTATTACAATACAGTGCTTTTTTTGTTTTTTGTATAGCCTACAATAGTATTATTTTAGTATACAATCCCCACCCCAACTTCCTTCCTAGCCCACACAGAAGTATGTATTTCAAAGGAATGTGGGAGGTGGTGTGGTTTGGCTGTAATTCAGTGAAACTGCGCCTGTGTATTGCGTGACAGCTCCTGGATATAAACAAACCTGGGATTAATTTTTTTTATATGTAAACAATGTTACAGAATCATTTTCGCCAAATCTTAAGATGTTTGCATTTTAAGAGAAATTAGAGGCATTTGCTCTGGCAACGAGGGCAACAAGGATTTTTCAACGGAGGTGTGCTGTTTCCACAGAAGCACTCTGCTGCAGGGTCACACTGTTACAATCAGCCCTTAGCCTATAGCCAACTATATACGTTCCCAGAAATTGTGCCAAATACAAGCTAAAATATTTAAGTACAGAAGGATTGATTGACAGCGAAAAAAAACATAACTTGCACTATTTGCTTAACACAAGAAAAACTATTTGCACTCCAATAAGGACATGAAATCAAGCTTGCAAAAAAACAAAAAAAACCAAAAAACAAACGCAGCACTTGCACAGGCAAGCACGTGCAATTCAATGCAACAACCACAGCAAACAATTAATTCAGAATGAATAATATTAACTGGAGAGCATACATTTAAACTTCATCCCCCATGAGTTAATATTAACCGGAGAGCGTACATCTAAACTTCATCCCCCATGAGTTAATATTAACCGGAGAGCATACATTTAAACTTCATCCCCCATGAGTTAATATTAACCGGAGAGCGTACATTTAAACTTCATCCCCCATGAGTTAATATTAACCGGAGAGCGTACATTTAAACTTCATCCCCCATGAGTTAATATTAACCGGAGAGTGTACATTTAAACTTCATCCCCCATGAGTTAATATTAACCGGAGAGCGTACATTTAAACTTCATCCCCCATGAGTTAATATTAACCGGAGAGCGTACATCTAAACTTCATCCCCCATGAGTTAATATTAACTGGAGAGTGTACATTTAAACTTCATCCCCCATGAGTTAATATTAACCGGAGAGCGTACATTTAAACTTCATCCCCCATGAGTTAATATTAACCGGAGAGCGTACATTTAAACTTCATCCCCCATGAGTTAATATTAACCGGAGAGCGTACATCTAAACTTCATCCCCCATGAGTTAATATTAACCGGAGAGCGTACATTTAAACTTCATCCCCCATGAGTTAATATCATCCGGAGAGCGTACATTTAAACTTCATCCCCCATGAGTTAATATTATCTGGAGAGTGTACATTTGAACTTCATCCCCCATGAGTTAATATTAACCGGAGAGCGTACATTTAAACTTCATCCCCCATGAGTTAATATTAACCGGAGAGTGTACATTTAAACTTCATCCCCAGTGAGTTAATATTAACCGGAGAGCGTACATTTAAACTTCATCCCCCATGAGTTAATATTAACCGGAGAGCGTACATTTAAACTTCATCCCCCATGAGTTAATATTAACCGGAGAGCGTACATCTAAACTTCATCCCCCATGAGTTAATATTAACCGGAGAGTGTACATTTAAACTTCATCCCCCATGAGTTAATATTAACCGGAGAGCGTACATTTAAACTTCATCCCCCATGAGTTAATATTAACCGGAGAGCGTACATTTAAACTTCATCCCCCATGAGTTAATATCAACCGGAGAGTGTACATTTAAACTTCATCCCCCATGAGTTAATATTAACCGGAGAGTGTACATTTAAACTTCATCCCCCATGAGTTAATATTAACTGGAGAGTGTACATTTAAACTTCATCCCCCATGAGTTAATATTAACTGGAGAGCGTACATTTAAACTTCATCCCCCATGAGTTAATTGACCGTAAGGTTGCAATGTTCTGTTTGTTTAAAGTGATCCTCCAATACTACAAAAAAAAATAAAAAATACAAGACGTGGGCTACAAGCTCAGAAGCAAAAAATATGCATATTTAAAAAATAATATCCAAGGTAGCCGTCCAGCAAGAAAAAATGATTAAACTGTGTTTATCTCACCCATTTGAGAGAAGCATCCAAATTAAATCTTCATTCTTGCAGGTACACAGCGGCAGTGTAGTGAATCATAAAAGCATGTTCAGTAAAACCAAACAAGTCCATTCTCTCTGAACTAAGTTAACCTGATCTTAACCGAACTTTTGTTTTTTTTAAGCGCTAATACAAACTATTGATAAAGAAAAATAACAAACAAGCCGTGCACCAGCAGACCTGCAGGTGCACGGCTAACTACTGTATGTGAACTTGCCTTGTGCACAGGGCTCCCTTGGGTCCTAAACCCTGATAGGTACAGACAGGGATTGCAGTAACCACACACCGGCCATGACTTTTGCAGACATTGAAGGTTTGCTGACAAGGTTTTTTTTTTTTTTACTTGTGTATTAGTCGACCCCCCCAACTTCAGGATTGTGTTTTGGGGTTAAATTTCTCAACTTATACTCGAGCAAATACAGTAGTTTTAAAAAGAGCAACAGTGGGAACAATATGGAGTCAAGAGAATATCAGCTCATCCAGATGAGAATGCCACGCTATAACAATTGGTTTTTAGTCTAGAGTTGAAGGCATCAGCTGAAGGGGCTTCTCTAATTGTGATGGGCAAGTTGTTCCATAATTTAGGCTTCCATATAACTAAAAGATCTACCTGAGGTTTTTTTTTTCTGAATAATAGGTACAGACATCAGCCAACATCCAGTGATCGGAGAGGGCGATTGGGGACATAGGGTTCCAAAAGATCTTTAAGGTGTGGAGGAGCAAGACCATTTAAAGCCTATAAGTTAACAGCAACACCTTAAAATATATTCTAAAACTAACAGGGAACCAATGCAATGATGCCAGCACGGGGTGATATGCTCTTGCCTCTTGACCTGAGTTAAAATTCTAGCAGCAACATTTTATACAAGTTGTAGGCAAGAAATAATGTTGTGGCTAGTCCCAATGAAAAGACCATTGCAACAATCAATCCTAGAGGATATAAAAGTATGCATTAATCTCTAGGCATCCTGCCTGGGGAGAATACCTCTCAGTCTTGAAATATTTCTTATATGAAAAAAGGAAATTTTTAACGTGTGCTTCAAAAGAGAGGTCTGTATCAAATATAACACCAACAGCCTTAATATCCGTAGAGAGTCCATCAAATAAAACATCAACCAAACATCACTTCTGTTTTGTCTGAATTTATCATTAAAAAGACTCCCGAGTGGCGCATCCAGTAAAGGCGCTCCGCGTGGAGTGCAGGATGTGCCCTATAGCCTGGAGATCACAAGTTTGAATCCAGGCTATGTCACAGCCGACCGTGACCGGGAGTTCCTAGGGGGTGGTGCACAGTTGGCCGAGCGCTGCCCGGGTAGAGAGGGCTTAGGTCGGCAGGGGAATCCACGGCTCACCGCGCATCAGCGACCCCTGTGGCCAATAGGGCGCCTGTGGTTCTGCAGTGGAGCTGCCAGATTTGTGTTGTCCTCCGGCACTATAGGTCTGGTGGTATCGCTGTGTATCCGCAGTGCGAAAAATGACAGCTTGGCAGGAGCATGTTTCGGAGGACACGTGCTCCAGCCGCCGTTTCCTGAGTCGGCGGGGGGGTTGCAAGCGGTGAGCCGAGGATACAGATAATAATTGGGCATACTAAATTGGGGAGAAAACGGGGGTAAAAAATTGGCGATGACTACATTTATATAAAAAAAAATGTTATTAAACATCTAGTTCTTGATGTCAGCAAAACAGGTATTCAAGATGTTAACAGCAGATACATAGCCCTGTTTGAGGGACAAGTAAAGCTGAGTATCATCAGCATAACAGTGGAAACTAACTCCATGTCTATGAATAATGTCACCCAAGGGTTACAAAAACAAAATGGAACCTTGAGGATCCCACAAGTAACCTCTGAGTCTCCTCCTTAATTTTTATAAACTGAGACCTGTTTGAGAGATAGGACCGGAACCAGGACAAGACAGTACCTGACAATCCCACCAAATGTTCAAAGCGATCAAGTAAAACAGAGTGATCATCGGTGTCAAAAGCTGCACTTAAATCAAGTAAAACAAGGACCGAAGGTGAGCCCAAGTCAGAGGGCTGGGGTGCTAGTATATTCGCACTTCATTATCAAGGGGCAATTACTGTATAGGGTAAACCCTGCCATGGGCACAGGACAGCCTGTAACACAATTGATGGTTCCCACGTCCTGTCGGCCCAAGGTCAAGAGGCTGACGCATGACATCCCCTTTGCAGGACACTTGGGAGTCGACAAGATGAGGGAATGCATAGTGGCTCGATTTTATTGGGTAGGGCTTCACAATGAAGTGTCGAATTATGTAGCCACATGCCCAGACTGCCAGTGAGTAGTGCCGGGTCAAGTGTGCCCTTCCCTTTTGGTCCCACTGCCAATTATTTCAACTACCTTTGAGTGCATTGCAATGGACATAGTGGGCCCTTTGCTACCTTCTGATTCTGGGTATACGCATATATTAGTAGTAGTGGATTATGCAATGCGATACCCGGAGGCAGTTCCATTGAGGTCCACTAGTGCAGCTGCAATAGCCAAAGAACTAGTGCAGATTATGTCAAGTGTAGGGATCCCCAAAGAGATAATGACTGATCATGGGACTAACTTCCTGTCTCAAACACTACATCAGGTGTAAAACTATAAAAAAATACGTCCCATCTGGATATCTGTTTATCATCCACAGTTGGACGGTTTGGTGAACATTTTAATCAAACATTAAGCAGATGCTGAGACGATTTGTGAATCAAAAGCAGAAACATTGGGCAGCGCTTCTTCCCTACCTCCTTTTTGCAGTGAGAGAGGTGCCGCAGAGTTCCACAGGGTTCTCCCCCTTTGAGCTGTTGTACAGCTGACAGCCTCGCGGTATCCTCGATCTGTTGAGAGAGGGGTGGTAAGAGCACAAAGGCTCGTCCAAAAATGTAGTGCAGCATGTGCTTCTACTCCGTGATCGCCTGGATTTGGTCGGTCGTTTGGCCCAGGACAATCTAAAATCGTCTCAGCACCAGCAACAGTAGCTTTATAATCAAAATGCACAAATTCAGACAAGGTAATGCTGCTTCTTCCCACATCCGAATCCAAGCTATATGCTAAATGGCAGGGGCCATATGAGGTGATTCGGGCTTTAGGGAAAGTCAATTATGAAATTCGGCAGTCCGATCACTGCAAAGAGAGGGAAATTTACCATATCAATTTATTAAAGCCCTGGCAGGCAAGGGAGGCCTTATTTATAGCCACAGACAAGGTAGAGGATGATTTTGGACCCTGTGTAGAGGCCCCTAGCATACAAAACATTCCGATGGGGGAACAGTTACTCCCAGATCAGCAGAGAGATCTGTGCAAGTTAATTGAGGAGTTTTTTCTGACATGCCCGGCAGAACTAATCTCGTTGAATATGACATTATCTCTCCCCTAGGTATCACAGTTCGGGAGAGACCTTACCAGATCCTGGAAAATCGATGAGGTGGTGTTCGCAAAGAAGTACAGACGATGCTCGAACTTGGGGTGATTGAGCCGTCCAAGAGCAAGTGGTGCAGTCCGATTATTATTATTATTATTATTATTATTATTATTATTATTATTAATTTCTTAGCAGACGCCCTTATCCAGGGCGACTTACAATTGTTACAAGATATCACATTATTTTTACATACAATTACCCATTTATACAGTTGGGTTTTTACTGGAGCAATCTAGGTAAAGTACCTTGCTCAAGGGTACAGCAGCAGTGTCCCCCACTGGGGATTGAACCCACAACCCTCCGGTCAAGAGTCCAGAGCCCTAACCACTACTCCACACTGCTGCCCCATTGTGATAGTTGCCAAAAAGGACGACACCAACTGCTTCTGCGCTGATTTCCGGAAGGTAAACACTATTGTCAAGTTTTGATGCGTACCCCATGCCTCGGGTCGACGAGCTTCTTGACAGACTGGGAACGGCGAGGTTCATCTCAACTTTGGAACTGACGAAGGGATACTAGCAGATCCCCTTAACCCACAGATCACGTGAGAAAACTGCATTTTCTACCCCTGATGGTCTGTTTCATTTCACAACCATGCCGTTTGGGCTACATGGTGTGCCCGCTGCCTTTCAGTGACTAATGGATCAGGTTTTACGCCCACATCATGAATATGCAGCAGCATATATTGATGATGTGGTTATCTACAGCTCCACCTGACAAGAGCATTTGGCTAGGGTCACAGCTGTCTTGCAGTCTCTGCGGGTAGCCCGGCTGACAGCCAACTTGGGTAAATGTGCATTTGCCAAAGAAGAAACCCAATATTTAGGATTTATTATGGGACATGGGCAGGTGAAACCCGTCGCCACCAAAGTCCAGGCTTTGATGGACGTGGCGATCCCGAAAACCATGTCCCAGGTGAGGTCTCACTTGGGATTTGCCGGTTTTTACCGACAATTCATCCCCGAGTACGCCACAGTGGTCAACCCTCTAGTGATTGTGTTGTGGTTAATGGGAGGAAACAAGGACTATTAAACTGTGAGTGAAGTGTCGCTTATTCTAAACTGCGTGTTTATCTTCGCCAGACGGCTAGATATGGATCTGGGAGCTACCGCTTTATGCCAGCAACACACCCGGACTGCACTGCGCCTGAACACACATCCGCACCACTGTTTATAGCACTGCACCTGAACACACATCCACACCACTGTTTATAGCACTGCACCTGAACACACACCAGCACCACTGTTTATAGCACTGCACCTGAACACACACCAGCACCACTGTTTATAGCACTGCACCTGAACACACACCAGCACCACTGTTTATAGCACTGCACCTGAACACACACCAGCACCACTGTTTATAGCACTGCACCTGAACACACACCAGCACCACTGTTTATAGCACTGCACCTGAACACACACCAGCACCACTGTTTATAGCACTGCACCTGAACACACACCAGCACCACTGTTTATAGCACTGCACCTGAACACACACCAGCACCACTGTTTATAGCACTGCACCTGAACACACACCCGCACCACTGTTTATAGCACTGCACCTGAACACACACCAGCACCACTGTTTATAGCACTGCACCTGAACACACACCAGCACCACTGTTTATAGCACTGCACCTGAACACACACCAGCACCACTGTTTATAGCACTGCACCTGAACACACACCAGCACCACTGTTTATAGCACTGCACCTGAACACACACCAGCACCACTGTTTATAGCACTGCACCTGAACACACACCCGCACCACTGTTTATAGCACTGCACCTGAACACACACCAGCACCACTGTTTATAGCACTGCACCTGAACTGAGAGCACGCACTGTTTATAGCACTGCACCTGAACACACACCAGCACCACTGTTTATAGCACTGCACCTGAACACACACCCGCACCACTGTTTATAGCACTGCACCTGAACACACACCAGCACCACTGTTTATAGCACTGCACCTGAACTGAGAGCACGCACTGTTTATAGCACTGCACCTGAACACACACCCGCACCACTGTTTATAGCACTGCACCTGAACACACACCAGCAACACTGTTTATAGCACTGCACCTGAACACACACCAGCACCACTGTTTATAGCACTGCACCTGAACACACACCAGCACCACTGTTTATAGCACTGCACCTGAACACACACCCGCACCACTGTTTATAGCACTGCACCTGAACACACACCCGCACCACTGTTTATAGCACTGCACCTGAACACACACCAGCACCACTGTTTATAGCACTGCACCTGAACACACACCAGCACCACTGTTTATAGCACTGCACCTGAACACACACCAGCACCACTGTTTATAGCACTGCACCTGAACACACACCAGCACCACTGTTTATAGCACTGCACCTGAACTGAGAGCACGCACTGTCCGGAGACGTGTCTGTGTTTGTGTCTTGTGTCTGTGTTTGTTATTATTATTTTGGGACTGCAACCCCTTGGTTTTGACGCTGGCAATACCCATAGTTGGGTAGAGCCAGCATTATTATTTAATCGGTCAAGGAGACCAAATGGAAAATACAAGAACTTGAACCGTGAGCTTTGTGTTTGTGGTTGTCTGGAGCACCTGCATCACTCTTTCACCTACGCACTGCAACCTACACGTTCACACACCCAAAGAGGAGTTTACTTTGGTGATCAAATTTCTTTCTTGTAAAACAGGAAGTTAATCACTGACCAAAAACAGTCCTTTTATTGGTTTCCAGAGTTTGAATGACACTCCCTTTTATGTCTGCCTCCCCTCCTGCCTCCTCTAAAACTACATCTCCCAGAATACAATGTCTTCACTTACTACGAAACTGTAAACAAGAAAAAACAACCCAACAAACATTATCCAATCTGTGACTAACCCTGTTGTCTTTGCAGCCAATCACAGTAAGAATCAAACAATTCGAAGCTACACAGGTTGAAGAGTAAACAACCCAGTCCAGCTACAAATCCAACTGGAACCATCGTCAGAGGCAACCCCTAAAAAAAAAATGCCTATAATATTAAACAAACTGTTTAATAACTTATTCATGCATTTGCTTGTTTTATTTATCTGTATGGCTGAAGTTTTAACATGCTCACTGAGTTTAAGAATTAAAATGTTAAAATATAAGTAACGCAATTAATTTGCAGAGTCAGTGTGATACCTTGAAAAAATAAAGAACCTTGTAGAAAACACACGTGGTTGTACAGCAGTTCAAAGTGTCATTGCAGTTAAAATAAAAGGCTCTTTTTTTAATGCCTACTCCATTACCATTAAATATTGTACAGTATTTATCAAGATTACTCATGACTTAAAGGTAATGTTGCATTTTATCCACTAAAAATACATTTTAATCTCTATTAAAATTGGAGAGTAAATTACTCTCAGACCCAAAACCTTATCTGGAGCGCTGAGTACAAATGTACTAGCCTACAGATGCCTTGACCAGACTGCACCCAGCTACCTCCAGAACCTCATCTCTCCCTACACCCCCACTCGACCTCTCCGCTCCGCCTGCACTAGAAGACTCTACGCTCCCCTCCCTCCAGAGCCCGCTCCTTCTCCACCCTCGTCCCGCAGTGGTGGAATGACCTTCCTACAGATGTCAGGACTGCCCAGCCCCTGACCACCTTCCGGCTCCTCCTCAAGACTCACCTCTTCAGACAGCACCTGTAGAACTCCTCTATTTTCCCTCTGGACACTTATCACTCTTCCTTAATCTTGCTCCTAATTGTATTATTACTTGTACTGTGATTCTTGAAATGTATTTTTGTTTACGACTGTAAGTCGCCCTGGATAAGGGCGTCTGCTAAGAAATAAATAATAATAATAATAATATTTACTATGTAACTACTATGCAAATATTACAGTAATTAGAGGCACATAATGTAAAGTGTTACCGGCCAGTCCATATCTTGTATAGTGCCCTGCTCAAGATAATCTATGATAATCCTAGCAGTATGACAAAGACCAAATTCAGGGCGAATTACGCCAGTATTCCGCATACTAGTGAAATATGCCACCTCCAATATTCTGAATATGCAGAGGTGGAATATTCCGCTTCATATTCCGAATATGCTGTTTACATGGCAGAATATATATTCAGATTATTCTGTATTCTGAATACTAGTGGACTATTACTGGTCATGTAAATGCACTGACTGATAATATCGCATGAAGATACATTTGCACATTAACACAGCATAATGTGTCTGTTTAAAATATTCAGATTAGGCATAATGAAAATGCTCTGGATAGCATACACAGTTTTAATTGCTACATATACTACATACATTATTTAAGTTATTAAGCTAATGTGATTAGTGTGGTCAACAGTTGGCAATCCATAAACCTGGACTCTTAAGTAGACCTTGAAGAAATGCTTTCTGAATAATTAATTAATATTAGAGTACAATACCCTGATGCCCGGTGAACCAGCTTTCTCTAACTCTACTATGAATCCCACTGGATTTCAACAGGGTTAAGAAACACAAAATACTTCATATTTTAGTAATTACTTCTTGCTCACAGAGCCTAAATAGCAGAATTAGAAACCTCTGCAAATTCCCACAGCGGATGTGGATATATATTACCAAAGTCATTGTATTTTTATCTTGTTCTTAATTGTATTATTACTTGTACTGTGATTCTTATTGGTACTGTGAAATGTATTTTTGTTTACAACTGTAAGTCGCCCTGGATAAGGGCGTCTGCTAAGAAATAAATAATATATATCACTATATCAATATAATATATATCACTATATCAATATCCCTGAAGTAAAATATATTCAGTTATAGATTGCTGTCATTATTACATTCAGCAATCATTTAAAAAGTTCCAGAATTGGTTTCAAAACTGTCAACAGACCATAACCTTAGGGCATCTATTAATAATGCAATTTCGATATGGCCTCAGAGTGCTTTTAAAATGGCTTTTAAAAGATGGTGATTAATTTCAAAGCAGAAGTGCATTTTGAAATGATGAAAAAGCACAGTTTAATCAGCTTGCTTTTTTTGCTGTGACATTTTGTGACAGAGACACAATGATTCTTGGTGATCAATCTCCATCCCGACCCGTGTGGATGCAAGTGGCAAAGTGGTAAGTGGTGCGTGCAGGTGCAGGGTTGATGCAGTGCAGTAATGAAACACACAGAGAGTTATAATCCAGTTCGGAAATTGTTTTTATTCATATCCAGGTCTGGTGACCAAATAATAAATCCCCGGCAATACACGACAATGTGTATTGCACAGAGTATATAACAACAGGGTTGCAGTCCTAAATTATAAACATAAATATCTGTCCCACAATATACTAACACGGTCACCAGTCCTGGGTGCGTGCAATAGTGCTCGTGGTGGGTGATACAAGTTTATTTAGTGACAGTGGTGAAGTGATGTTCCGGTTCAGTGCTGGCCCGTGGCGAAAGCAATGTGGCAGCCGCAGATTGGAGGAGACACGGCCGTACTCTTTAACCAAGGGGGCGTGACTGAAGGTACAAATAGGGGATGTGGCTAGGTGATCTTTCCTTTGTTATGGTTAAGAGAACGCTAAAGGACGAGCAAAATATTACTGTGAGTGTTTAGTGTTTGTTTTATTTTGTCGCGTCTAATTGTACTGTTTGTTATTTATTAGACGGCTAATACGATCCGGAGTTGTTGCTTATGGCAAGACACTAGCCCGGACAACACTGCACCATTGTTCACAGATTAATTGTATATTCACCACTTACACATTAGCACTCACTGTGGACACTGTGCATTACACATCGTTGTGTATTGTCAGTCCTCCATTATTATTTACTGTTGTCATCAGACTTTGGATTATAAATAAACCACCATTTCACCAGTACTTTGTTGTTTGTCATTGTCTTGAGCACTGCATCTCCTCTACACCTGCGCACTGCAACCCACTTTGCCACACATTCTAATATATGAATACTTTCTCTGTGCCTGAGTATAAAGTTGTCCTAAGGATATTTCTCAGACCATTTAATTATTTAGACAGTCATATATCATGCCAAGACAATGGTGATACATTCTTCTAGCAGTTAATATCCCCAGTTACATATTTATGTTTTAAACATAAATCACCCTTACTAACTGTCTGGTATATGAGGTATCTAATACATAAAATATACATTGTATTGCTATGAGTATTAGTTTTGCAATGATTATTTAAATAGTTTTTCATTCAACAAACAGTAATGCTGATAATGTTTTTGGTGGTGGTGGCGTGGGAGATGTGTTTCAATGTTTTCTCCAATGTGTATGTGAGCGAAGGATGGCTCACCTACTATGCTACAAGTACACAGGTTGTTTGTTGTTTCAGCTTGTTTCTGGGGAGTTACCATCTAACACGGGTGTCAAACTCAGTTCCTGGAGGGCCGCAGTGTCTTCTGGTTTTCGTTCCACCTGAGCTCTCAGTCACTTAATTGGTCTAATGATTTGATTAATTGGACAAATGTAACACCTCTCTCCAGGTCTCAAAATGTTTCATAGGTCGAGTACCTTGAATCAAGTGGATGTTTTAAATCATCAACTGTAAAAGACCTTGAAAAATATGTTAATTGAGAGCTTGAGTTGGAATGGAAACCAGAAGACCCTGCGGCCCTCGAGGACTGCAGTTTGACACCCCTGTTCTAACAGATCATGAACTGAAACGAATCTCTCCATAAACTGCTATACATTCTAACATTCTGTTGCCTTGGCTCATGCTCTCCTTTTTTGCATCTTGAGTTTTGGTTGCTTGAATTTGAATGTATCCATTTTAATTTATTACAATAAATAATTTTAGCTTTTCATGCAGTCCATTTATGAAACTTTCCATCTGATTAACCTGGATGCTACGGCAAAGAAAAAATTTGGCCCCAAGAAGTTTTCTTGTTTTAGGGTTTCTAATTTTCTTTTTATTAAAGCTAATGGATCTCAAAAATAAGGAAAAGTAAATGTACACATACTAAGAGTAAACAAAAAGAAATACACACAGTTAAAACACAACCCATTAGTGCGTTTCACCAGTACCTCCACTAAACCCATTAGTGCATTTCAACAGTACCTCTGCTAAACCCATTAGTGCATTTCAACAGTACCTCTGCTAAACCCATTAGTGTGTTTCACCAGTACCTCCACTAAACCTATTAGTACGTTTCACCAGTTCCTCCACTAAACCCATTAGTGCATTTCAACAGTACCTCTGCTAAACCCATTAGTGCATTTCAACAATACCTCTGCTAAACCCATTAGTGTGTTTCACCAGTACCTCCACTAAACCCATTAGTGCATTTCAACAGTACCTCTGCTAAACCCATTAGTGCATTTCAACAGTACCTCTGCTAAACCCATTAGTGTGTTTCACCAGTACCTCCACTAAACCCATTAGTGCATTTCAACAGTACCTCTGCTAAACCCATTAGTGCATTTCAACAGTACCTCTGCTAAACCCATTAGTGTGTTTCACCAGTACCTCCACTAAACCTATTAGTATGTTTCACCAGTTCCTCCACTAAACCCATTAGTGCATTTCAACAGTACCTCTGCTAAACCCATTAGTGCATTTCAACAATACCTCTGCTAAACCCATTAGTGTGTTTCACCAGTACCTCCACTAAACCCATTAGTGCATTTCAACAGTACCTCTGCTAAACCCATTAGTGCATTTCAACAGTACCTCTGCTAAACCCATTAGTGCATTTCAACAGTACCTCTGCTAAACCCATTAGTGCATTTCAACAGTACCTCTGCTAAACCCATTAGTGTGTTTCACCAGTACCTCCACTAAACCTATTAGTACGTTTCACCAGTTCCTCCACTAAACCCATTAGTGCATTTCAACAGTACCTCCACTAAACCCATTAGTGCATTTCAACAGTACCTCTGCTAAACCCATTAGTGCATTTCAACAGTACCTCTGCTAAACCCATTAGTGCATTTCAACAATACCTCTGCTAAACCCATTAGTGTGTTTCACCAGTACCTCCACTAAACCCATTAGTGCATTTCAACAGTACCTCTGCTAAACACATTAGTGCATTTCAACAGTACCTCTGCTAAACCCATTAGTGTGTTTCACCAGTACCACTAAACCCATTAGTGCATTTCAACAGTACCTCTGCTAAACCCATTAGTGCATTTCAACAGTACCTCTGCTAAACCCATTAGTGTGTTTCACCAGTACCTCCACTAAACCTATTAGTACGTTTCACCAGTTCCTCCACTAAACCCATTAGTGCATTTCAACAGTACCTCTGCTAAACCCATTAGTGCATTTCAACAATACCTCTGCTAAACCCATTAGTGTGTTTCACCAGTACCTCCACTAAACCCATTAGTGCATTTCAACAGTACCTCTGCTAAACCCATTAGTGCATTTCAACAGTACCTCTGCTAAACCCATTAGTGTGTTTCACCAGTACCTCCACTAAACCCATTAGTGCATTTCAACAGTACCTCTGCTAAACCCATTAGTGCATTTCAACAGTACCTCTGCTAAACCCATTAGTGCATTTCAACAGTACCTCCGCTAAACCCACTAGTGCATTTCAACAGTACCTCCACTAAACTCATTAGTGCATTTCAACAGTACCTCTGCTAAACCCATTAGTGCATTTCAACAGTACCTCCGCTAAACCCATTACTGCATTTCAACAGTACCTCCGCTAAACCCATTAGTGCATTTCAACAGTACCTCCGCTAAACCCATTAGTGCATTTCAACAGTACCTCCACTAAACTCATTAGTGCATTTCAACAGTACCTCTGCTAAACCCATTAGTGCATTTCAACAGTACCTCCGCTAAACCCATTAGTGCATTTCAACAGTACCTCCGCTAAACCCATTAGTGCATTTCAACAGTACCTCCGCTAAACCCATTAGTGCATTTCACTGATCGGAAACAAAGGCCTACAGCTGAGTTACAGAAAATGTAAAATAACGTTTTTTTGGTTATTTATTCTTACGTCAGTCTTGCAGTACTAATACCGTTGGGAAAATACATTGAGAAGTGCTTTCTGGTCTCCAAAATGGTTTCAAGGTCATAATTAATATATTGATGCTATTCTCCCGGGTTTGTTCAATAGCAAGATATTATTTTTTACAATACAGTCAGAATTCAGTGTAACGGAAGGCAACCCATAAAGACTGTTGTTTTCCTGATATTATATTGTTAGAACCATATCTTTTTTTATGATTCCACACTCAGTATCATTTAAAATAGAAATAATTTCTAGTTTTAGTATAATTTACAATTATACTGACCCCGGTGTATACATTTTACATCCCTTACTAGGATATTAAATTAATCTAGCACCATGCTTTATCATACAGACTAGTCCTCAATACGGGTAGCAAAAAAGAACATCCCACACTAAATTAGACTTAACTTATTATAAAATAAAAACAAATGCAACCTTTGAACTATTAATAACAACAATGTTTACCACGATTCTTGGCACTCAGAATGGAAGGTTATTTTTCTAGAATTTTGATGCCATCCACCGTCCATCATATTATACTTTTGTAAATCGTGGAAGTGCAGGCTCCAAGCTAGGGGTAGCAATACAGCAATGTTTTTTTCTAAATGTTTGTAGTAGGTAATTTGAATGTAATTCATGTGTGAGGATAGCTCTCATCAGTGTTTATGTGTCTTACTCTTGGTTGTAATGGCGGGATAAATGCCCATGTGTACCCATGTGTGAGGCTAGTGCATGGCCAAGCTATTGCTGGCAGAAAGAGAGACTCAGAGACAAGAAAGCTGCAGTGAAGCGCAAACACAGCAACACGGATCTCCACCTCCACCTCTATCACCAGCCTTAAGTCTCCCATTGACAATTAATCATCATTTATTCAATTTACAGCTCCAGCCATATTCCCACATGGTTTCTTGCAGGGAGGAATTTAACTCCTACCCTGCCAACCCAATAGTCCCTACACACACACAAACATTACCCCGGCAGGGATTTCACCCTGCCACGTACCTGCCCTCCTGTGCAAAGCACACACGGCTGCAATAGACCACCCCCTCCCCTCATGTCCATCTCTCCCCATAGGGATTCTTGTAGGCGGGTCAGTCCACCATCCGGTTCCTCAGTGAAGGGACCGCAAACCGGCGACAGGGGACCCAAATGGGGAAATGCTGCCATTAAGCATTCCCTTAATGTCAACGCAGACTGCGGAAATGCTGACAGCAGCTCGGGGTACTCTGGCAGTGGCGGCGGCCCTGGGCAGTCCGGAAGTGGCAACGCTGGCAGCAGCAATGCTGGCAGCAGCAATGCTGGATACGGCTCTACCACCTCCTTATCTTTGAGGGGGCAGTTGAGAATAAAGTGCCCCCACTCCTCGCAGCCGAGGCACAAACTCCTGGCCTCGAGAGCGCTGAGGAAAGCGCCCCAGCTGCCCTCCTGATGTGCCACGCTGGTTTGGTAGTACCTTTTGGGCCATTTGGGTTTACATGTAGTTTTTTGCTAAACGTTGAATAAATGGACTCACATTAAGAAGCAAAAGGGTCTCTAACCTCTTGTATGCTTATTTTTTTCTCTTTGGTCAAAGAAGCTTGCCAAGGCTACTTTCAGGGGTTGTTAGTAAGGAATTGCTTGGTATGGACTTTAGTTATAGTAAACGTTGTGCGAGGTTACATCACAAACGGAATCTTCACTACTGAAGTCTCGTGAGCACACAGTGTATGTAAACTTCACGTATTAAGGTTGTTTTAGTCAATTTGCGTTTAGCAAGATAATGTGATTTACCTATCCTTTTTATCCATGCCAAGTTTGGGCCGCACACTTCCTATAGCGTAAGGAATGTGCATGATATGTGTGCTACATTATATTCTCCTGACAACGGGGAGACAATCTGGAGTTTCCAAACTGCATGTAAACCCAAACCTATGTTAGTGGTTATAGGCTCTATTCACATAACTTTAGGACTGTTAAGGTGTGTTTTGTCAAGATACAAACTGGTTGAAAATAAACCCAGACAAAATTGAGGTTTTGTTAATTGGGTCTAAAATTGGTTTAACCAAAATGTAATCCAATCAATATTAATTTTGATGGCAATTCCATTTTACCTTCCACTAGAGTGAAGAACCTTGTTTGGGTCATATGCAGAAAAACGCCAGTCGATGCATTAACATTTATTTTTCAAAATAAAGAACAAGCATTAGTTTTAACAGAAGATCCAATAACTAAAAACACTGTTGTGCATAATCGTTAAACAAAAAGGCAAAACTTACATTCAAATCAGAACACTTCCGATTATAAAAAAAGAAATAAAAAGGACTTGAGTTTAACAACTGAAAAGAATATGCGTGCGTCCGCATCAGATGTCCCTTTAACATTGTAGTAATAATAAAAAATACTATATTTTAACAGAAGTCATTTCTATATGGTTGTTCATTACTGTTAACATTTTATGTCCAAAGCAAAACATTTTAATTAATCTCACAAATCCTGACTAATTTAACTACCCTACTAAATTCAGCTTCTTTTTATATATTGCCATATAATCCAAAAACAACATGCTTTGAAACAAAATAAGGTAATCAGTATATTTAACAGATTTAAAACAATTAATTTTTTAAATCAAGAAAACTTGAATACAATAGGCCTACTTCTGATTTGGCTTGTCCAACGCGAATGTAGAGGCCTAAAGAGTGTATCCTAGCAACGTGCTAATCTGCCGTACCAGCACTAAAAGAAGCGCACTCTCACACACTCAAGGTTTTAGTTCAAACCGGCAACAGGAGACTTCAAGCTGGGTTCTAATTTGATGCATCGATTCACCAATATGTAATCGAAGCTCTGGAAATTGAAGGACAGATGATCAATAATCGTGCATCAATTAATTGGCATAGGTGTAGTTCAGCGGTCAAAGCAAGTGAAGTGGTAGAGATTAGCAAGGCCGCAAGAACAATGAAACATTCTATACCTCACCTTTGTTGAGCGTAGTAATGCGTTGACCCTCCTACCCATCATCACCAAGGTAGTGAGACAGGTCTCTGAAATACATAGCGATCCGTAACCAGGCGTACCATCTAATTTCAGCCCTGACTGGAAATCCATACATTCACAAAACAGTAAATCACTCAGAGCACTTCACTGACCCTGACCCAGGAGTCCACACCAACAACGTGAAGAATTACTGGTCCAGTGCAAAAACAACAGTTCAAACCCATGCAGGGAACGGAAGAAATAATTCTGTCATATCTTGATGAATTTATGTGGTGAGAAAGGTATGGCACAAACATCTCAGAAGTATTTTCTAATATCTTCATATAGCAGACCACACAGCTGTGCAGGGGGCAGGCCCAACAGGTGTAGCCAGCGGAGGAGGGGAAGGAAGGGACGAAGGACGGCCATAGAGAAGCAGCAAAATAACCCAAAGGCTCTTTTCAGAGCCATGCAAATATTTCTAAAATGAGCAATAAATAAATAAATAAATAAATAAGCTTTA
Source organism: Acipenser ruthenus (assembly GCF_902713425.1). Taxonomy (NCBI): domain Eukaryota; kingdom Metazoa; phylum Chordata; class Actinopteri; order Acipenseriformes; family Acipenseridae; genus Acipenser; species Acipenser ruthenus. The sequence continues at coordinate 112,328,679 of NC_081190.1, forward strand.
CCGTGATTATGAAACTCGATTCCCATCCAGCTGTTGCCGATGAGGCAGATGCAAGTATTTTTGGGGGGGCTTAATGATCGCCACGAATACTTGTATCTGCTTCATTAGCAACAGCCAGATGAAAATCAAGTTTGAAATATGATTTTATCCCGCAGAAAGGGGCAGAGTGGTCAGAATTCTCAGTTAGGAACTGTTGGTTTGAAAATGTATTTGAAAATGTGCACCAACATTCTCAAATCAGAACAGGTAAAGCCTGATTTTCCTGGCTCGCTAAACTACACCTATGCCAATTGTTGCACCCCTAAAAAACACACATACACGCAAACACTCATTATCATATAAATAATAGACTTACCTCCCCCCACGCCCTCAACTAAACACCATGACCATCATGATAGTAGAAATAGACATAATGAAACAACAGATTTGTCAGCCACACAAGAGAAGCATGTGTGGTTTTCACTAACTCTACTGCGCGGAATAAATGAATATTTTTTTACTGCAGTCCCTATTAAACGAGCACTTTCTTTTTTTGTTGCTTTGATAAATTGCCATTTTCATTTTCTGAACCCGACAGACTGACTTTATTAAATATATATCTCAGAACCTTCAATCACTAGAAAAGCTGTACAAAAATGAAGGGTGTCGCTAACTCCAGTCCTCCCACAGTTTACTGATAATCATACACATCAAATCATATTGCAGCAGCAGCAGTGAGGAAACAATACGCTTCTGCAATATGACTGGATATGACATATGTCAATAAACTGAGATCTGGTCATGTGACCTGACAGCCAGTGCCATGCACGAGGGTCAGCAGCCGCTAAAGAGAGAGAAAAAACTAAATACGGGCGCGAGAGCGAACACCCTAGAGCTGTGAAAATTTCCAAGGATCAATATCGGGACTTTCTTCTTATGCATCGGCACGCAGGACATTTTCTAGGAAATCGGGACTGTCCCGACAATATAGGAATGAGGTATAAACTCTTTGCTAGACTAGACTAAATGAGAACCTTCCTGTACTTAATATGCAATGCGCTTCCATTGAAAGGCTAAGTGGTTTTTTCCTATATTTCAAACTGATGCATTTTTTTTCTACCAGACCTATTAAGAAAATGAGTTTTGTCTTCATCTTTTGAGATCTTTTGATAAATTCTCACAAATGTACTGTTTTGTTGTGCAGTAGTAATTTGCAATGTCTCAGAGCAAGATCCAATTCAATTTACGTTGCTTCTTGCTAAATGTGTTTTGACTGTGTTTCATGGAAATTTAAACAGCTGTTGGAAAGCAATAATATATTACATCCTACATTTAACAAAACATGGATAACCGGTTTTCTCCTGAGAACATTGTAGCTCTAGTTTATTAGGATGGTGCTGCAGTATGATAAGTGCAATGTGTTTTACAAATACCAGTTCACAAGGATATAGTTCAATATATCTGAGGGCAAAGTGCTGTACAATACCAACACAAATTATGAGAAACAAAAAATGATTTACAGAAAGACTAGGAGTGGGGGTTTTATTTCTCCTCACTCAGACACCTTACTAAATATTTTGGTAACACAAAATAGACCAAACTCTCCTCTTTTAAAAAAAAATGATATAGATCATAATGAGCAATTGGTCTCACAAGTGCAGTGGTATCCTAAATATAATCTTAGTACCAATGCTGAACAACTAGGTGGACCATTTGTTCTGTTTTACCCAAAAATGAGTTTCCTAGACTGGTACAATTCAATGTAGTGTTGTCCTTAACTAGAGCCCTTTTTGGGGTAAAATGAAGAGAAAATTCTGCATAGGTAGTAAGATCACATTTGGGGTACCACTTCACGTGTTTTGTATACTTTTAAAGACGAAACTACTATCCTATAACTTATCAGGCAACAAGCTGTTGTACTGTTTTCCAGAAAAAAAATGTGAATGTTTAAGGGGTACCAATATATTTGTGAGAGGCTTGCATTTCTAAAAAGGAGATGATTATCTATCCAAGATATTTAGTATGAGGGGTTTGAGTGAGGACAAATGTGCAATGCAATCTATCTATTATGTGAGCACTTTAAGAGGCATGCAAGCCCATGAAGCACATGTTTACCATAACATGTGCATCTCTTATAATGGAAAATGTGAGATACTTGAGAAAATTTCTATGTACTTCAAAATGAATTATAAACCACAAGAGCATTCATTGGAAATGCATGTGTTATCTCTGAGGGCAGGCCACTGCATTGTAGCATGTGTATTTTTAGGATGTTGCAAGCATTATGTTCCGGAAACAGAACTTGTTAATAATTAATATACGTTGCAAATGTAATTGGATAGGTCTTGATAAAAAGAATGTCCTACTAGAAAGCATTATTTTGTGCTGGATTAGTCAAAGACAAAAGCAAAGAAATAAACAAAGCTGTTTGCATTAAAAATAAAAATGTAAACACATTCCCTTTCCTGGGTAATCAGTCAGTATGAATGATAATTGAATATAAACTGTATTTGTTTAAGCAGTTCTAAACCTTACTCTAAAATGCATTATGTGGGTATATTTTGGATAATCAAATTACAAAAAGATGTGATCACAGCGTAATTACTATAAATGGTTTAGCTGTAGTTGCTTGTACGATGTAATTGAGTTAAATATTTATAGACTCGTCTACAGTGATATATAGTTCCAACACATACCTTTTGACTTAGAAATTAAATTGATTACATAACAATTTGATTTACAACATAATATATATATATATATATATATATATATATATATATATATATATATATATATATATATATATATATATATTCTGTTTGTTCAATTTTAATTTCTTAGCAAGAGACAAATAAGTATAGTCAAGTACTATGGGACAACACACAGAACAACAGACAGAAAGCAAAAATAAATAAATAATAATAATAATAATAATAATAATAATAATAATAATAATAATAACAAAATAAAATAAAAGAGAGAGAATCATGACTGGTCACACAATACACTGCAAGGAAGTCAATGAAGAGAGGAGAGTTCTCGTTAGTCTGTCATCAGTCTCAGATCAGAACTTGTCTATATACAGTAATTCATACATAGTGTATGAATATAATCTGTAAGGGGTACTGCATTTGCATTCAATTTAGGAGATTATAAATAGAGCACACACAGATAAGGGGTGTATTATTACTGTTTTGTTCTGTGTTTGTCAGGTACAAGGATGAGCAGGAGTAAGTTGCATTTACTTCACTAACTGTATTAACACTGGTAAAAAATTGCAAGACGTCAACAATATTATTTGCCCTTGCACATATTACATACATGCATACTGTAGTATATTGGCTTCCAATGTCCCAGGTAATAAAGGCAGCCTAACTGTTATTGTGACATGTTGAAGTGGCAAGAAAGATGTATTGATAGCCATTAGCAATCTGTGAAAGGGTGGTTGGAGATATGGTTACTCATAAGGGGAATTCTGTAAAACACCCAAGGGTTGCATTTCCCACACAAATATATACTGCTGAGGAACATTGTTGTCTTCTGGCACATTGTTTTCCCATGTGTGTTGCTTACTCGACTCCAGCACCCCTACTTTTGAAGAGATCTTTGCAGCACCCCTTGGACAAACAGGTTATTTCAAACATGAATGGGTAGCACTTTACATTGTCCCACTAATTACTGTGTATTTACATAGAAGTTACTTAGTAAATACATGTGTACTTACACATAATTACAATGCAGAGTTACAATACTTAATGTGTACATTTTTTGCATGATACAACCATAATCTCAACCCTAACCCTAACCCTAACCCTAACCTAAACCAAACCCTAATCCTAACCCTATCCCTAACCTAAACCAAACCCTAACCCTAACCCTATCCCTAAACTAAACCAAACCCTAACCCTAACCCTATCCCTAACCTAAACCAAACCCTAACCCTAACCCTAACCCTATCCCTAACCTAAACCAAACCCTAACCCTAACCCTATCCCTAACCTAAACCAAACCCTAACCCTAACCCTAACCTAAACCAAACCCTAACCCTACCCCTAACCTAAACCAAACCCTAACCCTAACCCTATCCCTAACCTAAACCAAACCCTAACCCTAACCCTAACCCTATCCCTAACCTAAACCAAACCCTAACCCTAACCCTAACCCTAACCCTAACCCTATCCCTAACCTAAACCAAACTGTGGAAGGGTGAGGGTATTCACTGACACAGGAGACAGAAGATTTTATTTGGAAACACCGCACAGGTGCCCAGATTTATTTATTTTCCTTATTTATTATTTTATTTAGTTTAGCCCGCAGAGGGCGCTGTTGTCCGTGGTCTGGATACTGCCGACAGTAAACCAGGACCACGGGGTTACCAACACAGGTATCCCAGTCCGTGCACCTTCAAGTGCTTCAAAATAATAATGAAAACAGAAGGCGAAAGAAAAAGGGAAAATAAAACACAGTAATAAAACTACAAACAAAAGTGCTGCTTATGCAGTGCCCCCACTGCCGCTAATCCGGTCAGAACGGGTCTCCGTCCTACACTCCGCTGTGCTTATACACTGGGGTTGGCCAGGGTTCCCCGTATATCTATACACGTCCCTGCGGGTACGTAATTATTTCTTTTATTTATTTCTTTTTTAAATTATTTTTACAGACGGCTGTCCCCTCAGTCGGGCTCGCCTGCTCCTTATTTCACGCTGACCTCTTCCGCCAGCGACACTGTACTTTCCCCAACCCGGCCACCCGAGTGCATAACCAAGCCAGTTCTTATGGGCTGAGCAGTCTCCCAAGGCCTGCCCCTCAGCCACTCAGAGAGAGGGAAAGCACACACACACTCTTCCCCACCTCTCCGTGTCATCGCCATGGCCGACAGGCGGATCCCACGAGACTGCTGCCCTCTACCTGCAGTAATACGGATGTGCCAGACAGTCAGTCCAGATCTCCCCTGTTACACAAACCCTAACCCTAACCCTATCCCTAACCCTACCCCTAACCTAAACCAAACCCTAACCCTAACCCTAACCCTATCCCTAACCTAAACCAAACCCTAACCCTAACCCTATCCCTAACCTAAACCAAACCCTAACCCTACTACTACTTTACCTTTAATTCTAGAGATGCTCCTTGATTTAGTGGGCTTAAGTACTTTACAAACCAAGGATCTTGGGAATGCGACCGTGCTAATCTTTATTATAATGCTGTACTTTTATGTGGATTCTATTTCACAGTGCATTGCCTGTAGTCAATTGTGATCATAGCAAGAGACTTGAAAGATTCCAAGCTATGCACTGTTAAAAAGCATCACAATTATATTCAGCCCACTAAGACATTTTACATCTGATCAGCAGACCTAAAAGTAATAATTTAAAATAGTTAGGTATTCAACTTTAATTTTCAATTTCATTTTTGTGGCACTTCCGTATGGTGGATGCAAACAGCTCTAAACTGCCTCTCACAAAGATTGTAACTTGAATCATAGGATCTATGGTGGATCTATGGTTAAATATGTGGTTGTGCTGGTTCAAGACTGGTCCCTATGGTGAAGGAGCACATAAATATTCTGCAGCTCTGTTACTGCTCACATAATCAAGTCTGATTACATCACATTTTGTACAGTGGTAAGGTCGCTGGGATGAAAAATAAAACATTCCCATGTTCACACCCAATTCCCGTCTTTTTTTCTGCTACATGTTTCCTCACCCTTTAACCCCTGTGTCTGCAGATATAACACCAGATTCACCCGCATTTGTACAGAGTGTGTAAAATCATCATAATCTTTACTTTATAATTTTTTATTGCAAATCCCAACCTCCCAACCATACCTGTTTGCAAAAATCCATCCATCCATCCATCCATTATCATTAACCACTTACTCCTTTACAGGGTCGTGGTGAGCCGGAGCCTAACCCGACATACACAGGGCGCAAGGCGAGACTACACCCTGGACGGGACGCCAGTCCATCGCAGGGCACCACACACACACACACACACACACACAGGGCAATTTAGAGTGACCAATCAACCTGGGCAGCAGTGTGGAGTAGTGGTTAGGGCTTTGGACTCTTGACCGGAGGGTCGTGGGTTCAATCCCTGGTAGGGGACACTGCTGCTGTACCCTTGAGCAAGGTACTTTACCTAGATTGCTCCAGTAAAAAAACCCCAACTGTATAAATGGGTAATTGTATGTAAAAAAAAAAATAATGTGATATCTTGTAACAATTGTAAGTCGCTCTGGATAAGGGCGTCTGCTAAGAAATAAATAATAATAATAATAATAACCTGGACAGCATGTCTTTGTACTGTGGGAGGAAACCGGAATACCTGGAGAAAACCCACGTGAACACGGGGAGAACATGCAAACTCCACACAGACAGTACCTTAGGCCGGATTCGAACCTAGGACCCTGGCACTGTGAGGCAGCAGCGCTAACCACTACACCACCGTGCCACCCCTGTTTGCAAAAATAACCTACAAAATACGTGAATACGTGCATAAATTGAGAGAGCATTGAATATGAAAGATTCCAAAACAGAAATGGAAATGTCAGAATAGCATGCATACAATAACAAGTCAGACAGTATTATGAATGATAACTTATTAGCTGTAATTTCCATACCCTTGAGCAGTGACTGTAGACAGGAGGACTGATTTATATCCGGACCAGTGTCAGCAGATGTTTGAAAGGATCTAGTTAAAATACAAGTAGCTGTCATATTTTGGGATTGAATGAAAGAGGCTTGAAGCAGTCCTTGTCAGGTCATGAAACAGTTCATCTTAAAGCTCAGCTGTCATTGCAGAATATAAATAGATACTGGGCTCTATGCTATTGCACTAAACAGTGGAATATCTAAACAGTGCTGTACTTTAAATCACTAAAAAAGATTTGCAGTCAGAAATGCTCTGTCAGATTTCAGAAACGTGGCATGCAAATATATATTTTCTCAGTTGCTGTTTAGATTTGTCACTGTTTAGATCAATTGAATACATGTAGCTGACTTAAACCATTCAGTGCTTTACTTCCTAGGAAATAAATACAGACTACAGTTATAGCATTGATAGCCTAAACAGCATCTGTCTGTGGCTTGTGAGAACTCTATAGGCTAGTTGTATCACTTTTTATACAAAAAAATCTACCACATGTTGATTGCCAATCACTGTATTCATTCGATCTTTCTCTCAAGTCTATCCCTCTGCTCCAAAAGTGTTTTAGAATACATATATGTATGTAACTTGGTTTCAAGTTTAGAAAAACGGAAATTGACAATTCATGAGATTAGGAGCAAGAGTTGTTGTGTTATTAGGGCTGACAGACATGATGCCTGGAGGTGCGGATTCTCCTGGAGCAAGTAGTCAAAATACTGACATGTTCAATTTGTGGAGATACACTGGCAGCTGCTCCTGATGCATTTCTTACCAGACGAGCCACTAAATTAAATGGCTAAGGGCCCGATACACACACCAGCGGTAAAACTGGAGGTAAGATTGGAGGTGTGTTATTATCGCTCCTCCAAACTTTACTCCTAGCTTGCCGTGTAATTCACAAACAATAGTTCTCCCGTGGGGTTTGATCAACTTTCATTAATAATTAATTTGCTATAATACCACCCTTTTTACCAAGATTGTGGGACTCTTACTGTGTAATACCTGCAGTACACCAGACTGTAGGCACATTGACAGCCTGTAGCATCACATCTCAGGCTTACTGTGTGTGTCCTTGTGCTTTCCTGATGCAGTCTTTCGTCCCCAATAGTGTTAGACAGTGTTATAATACTGAGATACCTTTTGTCAAAATATTACCACTTACATCAGTGTAACTTCTCTTTTGTGTCCATTGCCCCCAGGTACAGAACAAAGGCCATTGTAGAGCAAGGGTATTGTTATTATTATTATTATTATTTATTTCTTAGCAGACGCCCTTATCCAGGGCGACTTACAATTGTTACAAGATATCACATTATTTTTACATACAATTACCCATTTATACAGTTGAGTTTTTACTGAAGCAATCTAGGTAAAGTACCTTGCTCAAGGGTACAGTAGCAGTGTCTCCCAGCTGGGATTGAACCCACGACCCTCCGGTCAAGAGGCCAGAGCCCTAACCATTACTCCACACTGCTGCATTGCAAGTAATCTGATAATGACTGATGATAACACTTGCTTTTGCATGGCATCAATTAGTATTTAATTGATATGCAATTAGACCTAAATTAAATTTTGATAAACAATGAATATACACTACATTGCGTTATAAAATGCTGACAAGGCTTAAAACTAAAATTAACTAACATATCATACACACTTATATTATGGCAAACTGTAACAAAGCAGAGTAAAAGCACTGTAAAGCACAGAGCTATAGCAAATAGAAAAAAAATGAAACACAATGCATATGGGAAAACTGCAAAGTTATTGTGCAGATTTACTGTGGTAAACTTAGAGTCATAACGAGTCACCAAAATTGGGACTCGAGTTGAGTCGAGTCAGTGGGGAGTAAAGACTTGAGTCGAGTCGAGTCTTTGACATGCCAAGCTTGAGTCGAGTCGAGCCACTAAACTGCTCGAGTCGTCACCAATCTGGCTCGAGTCACTTTGAGTCATTAGTTCTGACCAGTGCTTAATTTGTAAAGAAAGAGGTGCCGGGGTGCAAGCAATGACAACAATACCGTCCTTAAGAACCGCACATTAAAAATCATAACACGTCTATTTGAAAGAGTATTGTACGTACTATTAGATGTTTACAATCATTTATTCTACATCATATACAAAGTGTAGAATACATGATTGTAAACATCTAATGCCCCTCCACCCTCTCTGTCACCCCCCTGGACCTCTCTGATCACTATTTCATCTCTTTTTCTCTGTCTCTCCCCTCTCTCCCTGCTCCCCCTACCCCCACTGTCACCTCTCGTCGTAACCTCCGCTCTCTCTCCCCCTCTGTCCTTGCCTCCACTGCTCTCTCTCACCTCCCTCCTATCGACTCCTTTTCACAACTCTCCGTAGACTCTGCTACCTCCACCCTCTTCTCCTCACTCACCTCCTCCCTCGACTCCCTCTGTCCCCTCACCTCCCGACCTGCTCGCCCCTCCCCTCCCCAACCCTGGCTCTCCTCTGTGCTCCGATCAGCAAGAATCACACTGCGATCTGCTGAAAAGAAATGGAAGAGAACCAAACTCCCTGCTGTCCTAGACCTTTACCGCACTCTCCTCTCCTCCTTCTCCTCTACTCTGTCCTCTGCTAAATGTACTTATTTCCAATCTGTAATCCAAGCCTCCACTAACAACCCACGTAAACTATTCTCTACCTTCTCCTCCCTCTTAAACCCCCCCTCCTCCTCCCTCCTCTATCTCCCCTGATGACTTTGCCTCCTTCTTCTCTTCTAAAATCTCAGATATCCGCAAACTCTTTAACACCTCTCCCTCCCCCGCACCCCCTCCTGCTCCAACCCCTACACCCACTGCATCCCCTACTAACTCACCCTCCTTCTCCACCTTCTCGCCCCTCTCAGACTCTGACCTCTCCTCCCTGCTCCAGGGTCACAAACCCACCACATGTGCCCTGGACACCCTCCCCACTCACCTTTCAAGCTGCTGCTCCTGCTCTACTTCCCTTCATCTCCTCCCTTCTCAACACCTCTCTCCTTTCTGGTCTCTTTCCCTCTGCCTTCAAAAAAGCCTCTATCACTCCCCTCCTCAAAAAACCTACCCTCGACCCCACCTCCCTCCAGAGCTACCGTCCTGTCTCCATCCTACCCTTCCTCTCCAAAACCCTCGAGCGGACTGTACACCGCCAGCTCTCTGCTTTCCTGTCCAACCACTCTCTGCTTGACCCTCTCCAATCTGGCTTCCGCTCTGCTCACTCCACTGAAACTGCCCTCCTGTCTGTCACCAACTCACTGAAGTCTGCCCGAGCTGCCTCTCTCTCCTCTGTCCTAATTCTCCTCGACCTCTCTGCTGCCTTTGACACTGTTGATCACTCTATTCTACTATCATCTCTCGCTGACCTGGGGATCTCTGGCACTGCTCTGGCTTGGTTCTCCTCCTACCTCTCCAACCGCACTTACCAGGTAACTTGGCGTGGAGCAACCTCCACATCTCACCCTCTCTTAACAGGAGTCCCCGGTCAGTCTTGGGTCCTCTCCTGTTCTCTCTCTACACCCGCTCCCTGGGCCCCCTCATCGCATCCTATGGTTTCTCATACCATTTGTATGCTGATGATGCTCAGATTTTCCTCTCCTTCCCCACCTCTGACTCCACCATCTCCTCCCGTATCTCTACCTGTCTGTCTGCTATTTCCTCCTGGATGCACTCGCATCACCTCAAACTCAACCTCTCTAAATCTAACCTCCTTTTCTTTCCCTCCTCCTCCCCCTCCTCTGATCTCTCTATCTCTGTTCGTCTGGAATCTACCACACTCTCTCCCTCTTCCTCCGCTAAGAACCTTGGAGTCACCCTGGACCCCTGCCTCTCTTATTCCCAGCACATCTCCACTCTGGCACGCACTTGCCGATTCTTCCTGAGCAACATCCGAAGAATCCGACCCTTCCTCACCAACTACGCAACCCAGCTCCTGGTCCAGGCCTTGGTACTCTCCCGCCTAGACTACTGCAACTCCCTCCTGGCTGGCCTACCTGCGTCAACCACCTGTCCGCTCCAGCTCATCAAGAACTCCGCTGCCCACCTGGTGTTCTCTCTGCCTCGAAATGCCTCTGCTAAGAAATCAATAATAATAATAATAATAAAGTAGTAGTGCGTGCAGAGAAATTAATTAAAGGCAACCGCAGGACAAATAATAAATAATAAAAAAAGCCTGTATACATGTTTTGTTATAGTTTTGCATTTAAATGGTTTAAAAAACAAACAAATTAAAAGACATTCAGAGGGCTCCAGAAGGACAACATTGATTAAAAAAAAATACGCACCCCAACACAAGCATTGGTTTCACCCACGGTCTGCACTATTATCAGCGATGTGTATGCAGCAGAAGCCGCTGGTAGATTACAAAAACGATTCATTAAACGTAGACTAGGCAATTGTGATCTTATAGTATGTTTTTATTCTCTATTAATTAAATTATATTCATAGAAAAAATGCAAGAGAGAACCAGATCGTTATTATTTTTTTATTAATATAATAAACCAAAACAATAAAAAAACGACAGCGTGGGAGAAGTACAGTCGTGGACAAGTACAACGCAGTTAGAAGCAGAAAGGAGGAATTACATCTTTAAATTAAATCTGGAGTTGCTTTAATCAGAAAACAACATGCAGCTTAAAGCCTTACAGCTGCGTGTATTTTTCTGATAACAAGCTGAAACTCCGAGCAACTGATTCAAATTCTGCGGCGTTTTGAGACACGGGGGAGGGGCGGAGCCCGCAGCACAAACACAAACAAACAAAAGACAGGCAGTCTTCCCAGCGACAGCCTGTGGAAGTGACAGCATGGGAGAAGTACAGTCGTGGACAAGTACAACACAGTTAGAAGCAGTTTGAAAGCAGGTTGACAGCTGCAGAAGCTAAACTAAACTTCCAAAAAAAAAAAAAAAAGGTCTTCAAGCCAGTAATCTGTGACAACTGCATGATGTGGGAAATCCGAGAAAACCCAACAGAGCTCAACCAAGTTTGTGTAAAGTGCTGCACGATTCAGGACTTGCTTCAATGATTAAGCCTGCTAGAGACAGCAACAGGAACTTGAGGAGCTGACACACCCACAATTCATGGAAGTCTGCACCCATAGCAGACTGAAAGCCACCAGGGAGATGGAAGAGAGTTGAAACAGCTGGGTTCAGATAAGCAGAAGCAGGGAAAAAAAGAAACTTCGTCAAACACAACCACCAGAAATCCAGACATCCAACAAATTTGAGCCACTTCAACATCTAGATGACCAAAACCAACATCAAGAGAATGAAAGGAACAACATCCAGGACCCTATAAACAGTGCTGGCCAGGCAGCAAAAAGAAGGGAGGTCATGATCGTTGGGGACTCCATATTGAGAAACACAGCAAGTTCAGTTCGCAGTCTGCACCCCCTTACTACAACAGTGTGCTGCCTTCCAGGAGCCTCTGTCAAGCACATCACTGAGAACGTGGACAGGCTCCTAGAACGAACAGGAGACAACCCGGTAGTAGTCGTCCACATCGGTACAAACAACATTGGAAGAGACAGACCAAGATCCCGGCAAAACAAATTCAGAGAGCTAGGAAGGAAATTAAAAGACAAGACCAAAACTGTGGTATTTTCTGGGATACTGCCGGCACCTTGCAAAGGGCCATATGGAGGCTGTGTGGTCCAGTGGTTAAAGAAAAGGGCTTATAACCAGGAGGTCCCCGGTTCAAATCCCACCTCAGGCACTGCCTCACTGTGTGACCCTGAGCAAGTCACTTAACCTCCTTGTGCTCTGTCTTTCGGGTGAGACATAATTGTAAGTGACTGTGCAGCTGATGCATAGTTCACACACCCTAGTCTCTGTAAGTCGCCTTGGGTAAAGGCGTCTGCTAAATAAACAAATAATAATAATAATGGACAGCTGAAAATACAGAATCGGAATGCATGGCTGAAATCGTGGTGCACACAGGAAGGCTTCACCTTTCTTGAACATTGGAGCACATTCTACAACAAGGACTATCTATATAGGTGGGATGGACCGCACTTAAACAGAAAGGGAACCAATCTACTCGGAGAAAGGATCCTTGAGGAGGTCCAGAAGCATTTAAACTAGAAAGGAAGGGGGGAGAAAACAAAAAAAACAGAAGGGAGACAACATCAAAACAAGGGCAACAACTCAGGTAAGACAACTATTAAATGTATTTATCTTAATGCTAGAAGTCTCAGAAACAAAATGTTAGAACTTGAAGCTGCTGCACTAACAAGTAACTATGATGTGATAGGTGTTACTGAAACTTGGTTGTCTGAGAGTGATGGAGATGAATATAATATTAGTGGGTACACACTGTATAGGAAAGACAGGCAGGACAGAAGAGGCGGAAGGGTAGCGCTATACATAAGAAATAGTCTTGAAGCCCAGGTGTTAAATCAGGATAAAGAAAACAATGCAGAATCAATATGGGTCAGAATAATGGACAAAAATTGAAAGGGCATAATAGGAGCATGCTATAGACCGCCAAATTCAGACGCTGAGCAAAATAATCTGTTATACAATGACATTCGAAATGCATGTAGAAAAGGAGAAGCCATACTAATGGGGGATTTCAACTTCCCCCGTATAAAATGGGAAAACCCAGTGGGGAGCACAACGGACGAAACTGAAATGGTGAAAATGACAAATGACTGCTTCCTAACATAACTTGTCAAGGCACCGACTAGAGGGGAGGCATGCCTTGATTTAGTCTTTTCAAATAATGAAGACAGAATAACTAAAACAGAGGTCAGAGAGCCATTGTCAAACTCAGACCACAACATGGTCTCAGTTGAAATATTTTGTAAAACCCCAAAAGTAATGACTAAAGCTAAGGTTTACAATTTTAGAAAAGCAAACTATGAAGGTATGAAACAGAGACTAACAGAAGTAGATTGGAGTAAAATACAGAAAACATCCACAGAAAAAGGATGGCTGTTTTTTAAAAATGTAGTACTAGAGGCGCAAAAAAATTACATCCCATAAGTAGACAAATCTAAATCTAAAACAAAATGGCCAAAATGGTTTAATAGATCAATTAAAAAAAATATTCAGCGAAAAAAGGCACTTTACAGAGAGTTTAAAAGGGACCAAAAACAAAGTAAACAGAAAGAGTACTTGGAACTGCAAACACAAGTCAAAAAGGAAGTTATTAAGGCCAAGAGAGAGATAGAAATCAATATTGCTAAGGGGGCTAAAACCAATTCCAAAATGTTTTTCCAATATTATAACAGCAAGAGAACATTCAAAGAGGAGGTTAAATGTCTAAGAGACACAAATGGCAAAATCATAGATGAAGAAAAAAAATAGCAAATATATTAAATGATTACTTTTCACAGGTTTTTACAAAGGAGGACACGGACAACATGCCCCACATGTCGACCTGTTCCTATCCAATTTTAAATAACTTTAGCATAACAGAGGCAGAAGTGTTAAAGGGACTATGAGCTCTTAAAATAAACAAATCCTCTGGGCTGGATGAGATCCTCCCAATCGTACTCAAAGAAATGAAAGAAGTTATTTACAAACCGCTAACCAAGATCATGCAACAGTCTCTTGACACAGGGGTTGTACCGACAGACTGGAAAATAGCAAACGTAATACCGATCCACAAAAAGGGAGACAAAACCGAACCAGGTAACTACAGACCAATAAGCCTGACTTCTATTATATGTAAACTTATGGAAACTATAATAAGATCCAAAATGGAAAATTACCTATATGGTAACAATATCCTGGGAGACAGTCAGCATGGTTTTAGGAAAGGGAGATCATGTCTAACTAACCTACTTGACTTTTTTATTATTATTATTATTATTTATTTCTTAGCAGACGCCCTTATCCAGAGCGACTTACAATTGTTACAAGGTATCACATTATTTCACATTATACAGATATCACATTATTTTTACATACAATTACCCATTTATACAGTTGGGTTTTTACTGGAGCAATCTAGGCAAAGTACCTTGCTCAAGGGTACAACAGCAGTGTCCCCCACTGGGGATTGAACCCACAACCCTCCGGTCAAGAGTCCAGAGCCCTAACCACTAGTCCACACTGCTTTTTGAGGATGCAACATTGAAAATGGATAATTGCAAAGCATAAGACATGGTTTATTTAGATTTCCAGAAAGCTTTTGACAAAGTCCTGCATAAAAGATTAATTCTCAAACTGAACTCAGTAGGGATTCAAGGAAATGCATGCACATGGATTAGGGAGTGGTTAACATCTAGAAAACAGAAAGTGCTGATTAGAGAAGAAACCTCAAAATAGAGCGAGGTAACCAGTGGTGTACCGCAGGGATCAGTATTAGGTCCTCTGCTATTCCTAATCTACATTAATGATTTAAATTCTGGTATATTAAGCAAACTCGTTAAATATGCAGACGACACAAAAATAGGAGGCGTGGCAAACACTGTTGAAGCAGCAAAGGTCATTCAAAATGATCTAGACAGCATTCAGAACTGGGCAGACACATGGCAAATGAAATTTAATAAAGAAAAGTGTAAAGTATTGCATGCAGGCAATAAAAATGTGCATTATAAATATCATATGGGAGATACTGAAATTGAAGAAGGGAACTATGAAAAAGACCTAGGAGTTTATGTTGACTCAGAAATGTCTTCATCTAGACAATGTGGGGAAGCTATAAAAAAGGCCAGCAAGATGCTTGGATATATTGTGAGAAGTGTTGAATTTAAATCAAGGGAAGTAATGTTAAAACTTTACAATGCATTAGTAAGACCTCACCTAGAATATTGTGTTCAGTTCTGGTCACCTCGTTACAAAAAGGATATAGCTGCTCTAGAAAGAGTGCAAAGAAGAGCAACCAGAATTATCCCGGGTTTAAAAGGCATGTCGTATGCAGACAGGCTAAAAGAATTGAATCTATTCAGTCTTGAACAAAGAAGACTACACGGCGATCTGATTCAAACATTCAAAATCCTAAAAGGTATAGACAATGTCGACCCAGGGGACTTCTTTGACCTGAAAAAAGAAACAAGGACCAGGGGTCACAAATGGAGATTAGATAAAGGGGCATTCAGAACAGAAAATAGGAGGCACTTTTTTACACAGAGAATTGTGAGGGTCTGGAACCCCAGTAATGTTGTTGAAGCTGAAACCCTGGGATCCTTCAAGAAGCTGTTTGATGAGATTCTGGGATCAATAAGCTACTAACAACCAAACGAGCAAGATGGGCTGAATGGCCTCCTCTCGTTTGTAAACCTTCTTATGTTCTTAATATAGCAGGCTAGTGTTCCTATTGAAATAGACTACACTATATTTTTTTCATTAAAAAGTTGTCGGTGTTCTTTGTTGAAATGAATGTTCAGCTTTCATATTTTGTTGTGTACTACTCATTTAATCAAACCAAGTAGTGTAAGAAGTTGCTTGTATCGTTCATGATGTTTTTCAAATCAAGTAAGCTTATTTGTATATAAAACAATGACAAGAGAGTTGCAGCCAGTGTCATCTTACTTAAAGGCACTCGAGCTGAAATCGTAAAGTAATTTAAAGTAGGCTACAAACGTGACAGCGGACTGTCTCTCTTTACCGCACACACAAGAACATGCAGACTTGATACAACTGTGTTGAAAATTTAAAAAGAAAGCATTTTATGAGATTTTTTACTGGCAAGCCCCGGCACAAATTAAGCACTTGTTCTGACAGTTCAAGATATCTTGATTTAATGAGATTAGTTTTACAGGAGATTAACAATCTATATATACAATATATATATATATATATATATATATATATATATATATATATATATATATATATATGTTAAATACAAAATTTGGATGCACAATAATGTGGTCATACCTGCCCCACTTATGTTCACCATTAAAAATTCATGGTTTCTGCTTTGTTTTCGTCTTTCCATTTTAGTGAATTTGTTTCCTTGATCTATTTCTAAGCACATTTTGCCACTGTATAAAGACCCCTTTCTCTGTGCTCAATTGGTTTGGGTGTTTTGTGATACCACAAAACAAAGAACATGTCTAATATTTTCTCACTTCTCAACACTGACACTCCCCTTATAGTTTTGTTTCAGATACATTAACCAAATGAAAAGACATTTGGTGGCATTTAATTTCATGTTGAGATATTACTTCAAGGTTTTAACACATAGGACACAAATAGAAAAATAAAGATATTGTATATAATTCACAGGTAACATATAATCTGTACATATCTACATATCTCTCCTCTTAGTGTAAGCTGAGCTATGGAGTGTCTTTTTCCATTAAATGTCTACTAGACATTTTTAAGTAACAGATACTGTTTCACAAATGCACAAAACATAATAAAAAGGTGTCTGTTGGAGGCCTAATGGCATAACAAAGCATAATACTGTACTGAAAAAAGTACAAAAACAAATGAATCTTTTAAGCTTTCTCTCTGGTCACGTCTTATACTTTAATATACATATACATAAAACTTCAAGTTACAGTTGTATGTGTATGTATGTTAAAGTATAAGATGTGACCATGTATGTTAAGGTATAAGTATTTCACCACCACCATTCCTTGTTTTGGTTCCTGTTTCTGGTCCGTGACGTCACCACTCGCACGCCACTCAACGACAGTTCGGCCACAGACCAGAAAGAAAGAAAAGAAAAACATTCTAAGCCTTAGTTAAAGTCTTTAACTAAGACTTTAAACATAAACCTGTAGTTTTATGTTTAAACTTCCAAATGTTTGTAGTTTTTATTAGTTTGCATTAGCTTAACAAATGTGTACTGTAAACAATGTTTTATTCAGAATTGGATTTAAAGGGAAATCTAAAAATAGCTACAAAGCACCAACTCCCTTAAGCGATGTGGTGTCCATAAATAAATAGATAAAATACATACAACCATACATACATACATTAAATAAAGAGAATAGTGAGCACCAAATACTTCCCAAATTATTTACTTTGCAAGCCTTCACTAGGCAACATTTTACTTATTAGTAACGTTTTCCATACATTCATTACCTTTATTTGTGTGCTAACAAAACTTGAAAAATAACTCCTCATCAGTGCTTTAATTATTAAAAGTGAACTCCACCACTGCAGGCACTTTTAGTGTACTCTCCATGTTGTTATTGTTTTGTTTTTTTCATGTCTGTGACAAAACTCAAAAATCACTACGTTCCTCAGTATTTTCTGTGATCAGTGATCAGAAATCTGTCTTTGCTTCCCATCTACACATTTTGATTCCGGGGCTCCCTGCTGCTTGTAACGTTATGATCACAGAACGGTGCTATAGGCTAGAAAGGTGTTTTCTGTTTCCTTAGCAATGGTCTTAACAACCATGGCAGGAACCTGTTTATGTGCAAAATGACAAGACGACTGCGTGTGTTAGAGAGGGGCTGCATGTATTGAAAATGAAATAAGTTTGTGTGACAGAGATCGAATGAGTCTTAGTGTTAGATCTCCCTCTCGACCTGTGAGAGCACGGTATACGAGGAACAGAGTACCCTTAATGAAATGGCACGACAATTTATTCCATAGGGTAGATGGAAGTCGGTCAGTTCGGAAGGGGGCGGAGCCATGGCACCCGAGCTCAGTGACCCAGACGGTAAGCGGCGTGGCATCCGAGGACTGGAGGAGCGGATGCGCTCGTTAACCTCGGGGTCATGGGCGAGGGTATAAATAGGGGGCATGGCTTGAGTGATCTGTTCCTTTGCATATGGTTAAGTTAAATAACCGAGAAGGAGCCCGTACCGTGAATAAGCCGTGAGTGTTCTGTGTCTGTGTATTAACACTGTGTGTCTTGTGTGTTATTTGTCACAGAAGATTACTGAGCACGATCCGGAGCTGCAGCCGCAGGCCAGCGAAAAACCCGGACTTCACCACTCACCTTTCACTACCAACTGTCTTTGTGTTTGCACCTTTTAGCACTTGAATCACGCACTGTCTTTTGTGTTCGTGTTTAGTGTGGGTGTCGGAACGGGACTTTGGGGTTGCGGGTCAAACCCGCGGGATTATAAATTAGAAGTGATACACGCCGCTGTATCACTTCCAGCACTATTATTATTTACAGGTTTTGCCTTGAGGCTCTGGACATTTACTAAAATAAATAAACACCCTTGCACCTGTACCAACGTCTGTCTGTGTAATTATTCTGCACTGCACTCACCTGCACGTCATTACCACTTTGCCACATTTGTTATTGATTTTATCATAAAGACAATGACTCGAGTCAAATGGAGACTTTTTTGCATGACTCGAGTCGAGTCACGTCTTTTGAGCAGGGAGTCGAGTCGAGTCTTTTGAGCAGGGAGTCAAGTCATGTCTTTTGAGCAGGGAGTCGAGTCGAGTCAAGTCTTTGCTTGCAGGGATTCGAGTCAAGTCGAGTCATTTGATGTCAATGACTCGAGTCGAGTCAAATCCCCAAAATTGCGACTTGATTCGGAGTCGAGTTGAGTCATTGACTCAAGGCATTACAACTCTGGGTAAACCTTATAATGGTTGGCCCTAAATTCACTGTCAAATGGTTTTCTAATTACATATGTTTTTTTATTTTTTAAATAGTTTCTGGAACCAAAGATAAAAGTGTCATAGCTTCATATTTAAAATAAAATCATTGGTGTAAAAAAGGCAAATTCATGTCTTAATGATGGTGGCAAGCAACCTACAAAAAACATGCTGGAATAGTTCATTACTGACACTTAGTCACACTATATTTATCAGATAAAAGCTGACAGTGCAGTTTAGTGAATCTGCCATATGGTGCTGCAGTGTTGGCAGATCCTAACCGTTATAAAACTGTACTTTATTGATTTCATGTAATCGGTATATGACCATCAGCCCGTGTATGCTGAGAACATGTTCTGAAAGATATTGAAGGAAAGAGACGAGGAATATATATTTTTTAAAAAAACGTTTCCCTGAAAGAGAAGATGACCGCCAACAATACTTTTGGGATATGCCTGCTTGTCAGGTATTTGCTGAGCATTTTATATCAAAGCTGCCGATAGGGTTACATCCGTAACATTCATTCCCTTTCAATTCGAAGATGACCACCAACAATACTTTTGGGAAAGTATATCAAAGCCGTTGCGATGGAGAATGAGTGGACAGCATATGAGGGACATCTCGCTACCGCCATCTAGTGTTGGTGGTCTGAGCGTGCAACCTCAAGGACCCTGGTGCCTATTGAAGGCATAGAGGGATCTGCGAAATGTATGTGGAGTAGCCCAGCTAGCCACAGTACAAATATTGGTCAACGAGGCACCTCTGAAGAAGGCCCATGACGTAGCCACACCTCTGGTAGAGTGTGCGGCCACCCTCCCAGGTGGGGGTAGGCCAGCATTAGTATACGCACTCAAAACCGTGTCCACAATCCAATGGGACAATCGCTGCTTAGAGAGGGCTTGACCTCGGGTCCGTTCACCTTGACAGTCTAGTCAGACTGACGCAGCATTCTCGTTCTAGCCACATAACATCTCAATGCCTGAACCAGGCAGAGGGAATTTAATCTCCTCTGCAAAGGGAGGGGGATGGAAAGCCTCTAGTTCCACTGAAAAGCTGTAATCACCTTGGGGAGGAAAGCAGGGTCTGTGTGCAACGACACTCTGTTTCCATTGTCCCAAATACGCATACAGGAACTGTGCACGGACAGTGTCTGTAGCTCACTGACCCGCTTAGTGGAAGTGATAGCTAATAGAAAGAGATACTCTATGGAAAGAATGGGCTCAAACGGGGCCTTAGTGAGTACCACGTCTAGACTCCATTTGGGGAGGACGTCCTTTATAGGAGGACGTAACCGCTGAGCACCCTTAAGAAAACGGGTTGCCAGTATGTGAGAGCCTGGGGATACTGAGTCGATGGGAACATGGCAAGCAGATATTGCTTCTAGGTACACTTTCAATGTAGAGGGGGATTTACCCGCCTCTAGTAGATCTTGCAGAAACTGTAAAATAATTGCTATAGGGCAATAAATGGGATCATGGCCTCTGGGCATACACAGATTTAAAAAAAAAATATTTCCACAAGTAGGCGTACAACGTAGCGCTTTCCAACATAGGCAAGACACTGTCAGCCGACGGTATCTGTCGCGCTTGGGGTGTAGCCGAAAGGCATTGAGCCACGCTTGAAGCAGGTGCATGTGAAGTAACCCCAGTTGGATGGCTGACGAAGCTACGGCCATCAGACCCAGTAATTTTTGGCACAACACCAATTGTACTGTGGACCCTTGTTGAAACAGATCCAGACAGTTGCGAATGACCGACAGGTAGGCTCGCATCATGAGGGAATCCAGCCGGAGACCCAAGTAAACCGTACCCTGTACCAGTATTAACTGGCTTTTTGCATAGTTGAGGGTGAGACCCAGCCTTGACAGATACTCTGTCACAATCGTTGTGAGGGCCACTGCTCCTTCCTGGGACTGGGAACAAATGAACTAGTTGTCCAGCTAGTTCATCACCCTGATCCCTTGCAGCCGCAAGGGAGCTAAGATGGCGTCCATGCACTTTGAAAATGTGCAAGGGGCTAAGGAGAGGCCGAATGGCAGCATGGAAAACTCGAAGACCCTTCCCTGAAAGGCGAAGCGGAGATCTTTCCTGTGGGCTGGATGGATAGGAAGAGACTGCAGGATGTGGCGATGTGTGACCACCTGGAACCTCCTCTCCCTCAAGAACCCGTTGAGGTGTCCCAGGTCTAGGATGGGGCGAAGGTCATCATCCTTTTTTGGCACCATGAAGTATCTCGAGATGGATGGCTTGTTTTTGAAGTAGTGTTTCTACCTCTTGTTTGAGGACCAAGACCTGGAGACGATCGTTCATGGATGTGACCGTGATCCCTCGAAAGGGAGGAGGTCCCGAGTGGAATTGCAGTGTGTAGCCAGTGTGTATGGTGGTGAGCACCCAGGAGTCTGAGGTGCAATTGCGCCAATATTGTGGCGAGTAGGTCTGAGGCCGTGAGCCTTCAGGGCCCTGCTGGGGCTGCTGAGGCTGGGGCGGGCTGCCTTGGAGGCTGCCTGGGGCGGTTCTGTTGGAACTGTCTGCCTGGGCGCTGGGGCCCCACATCCGGCGTTTCCCCGTCCTTGCTGGTGGCAGTGCCCCAGGTCGCCCTGTGGTGCCGTTGGGATTGGAATCGTCCTGGTTACCATATTAACTGCCGGACGCCATCGCCTCCCCCTTCCCCGTGTCGTGGCATGGGAGGGGAGCATTGCAGCCACCTGTCAGAACGCCTCTCGTTCTATATGAGAGCATTGCAGGATCTCCCCTACAGCTGGTCCAAAAGTATGACCAGGGGAGATAGGCGCGTCCAGTAAAGTCTCTCCATGTAGGAAGGACTCTTCATCCCAGGAAGCTGCTATGGAAAGCACGTCCTGTTCCTACTGCTCTAAAACATCTGAAGCGACCACCGGCGAAGACGGGGTCTGCTCTGGGGCAAGCGCTGGTGGTGGAGCTGGGGCAGGTGCAGAGTGAGCCTGCTGCCTGCTTAAATGCTTAAATGAGTATTTGGGCCATCTGGACCTTTAACTCCGCAATGTCCCTCGCCTGGTCTGCGTTCCTCGCTCTTTTGATTCCCCTCGAGGGAGATCTATAGCAGTTGTGGGACAAACGGGCTGGAGCCTATGCGCAAAGTATACTGGGAGACCTGGGATCCCGAGGCCGAAGATGGCTCTCCCAGGCTAGCCGCAAGGGTCTCGCCTGTGAAATGCACCATTCTGTTTTGCAAGGTTTTTTCCTTCGCTTCAGCACATAGCTTGCAGCGGGGTGGCACAACCTACAGACCTGGAGAAGGGAGAAAAAGAGAGACCGAAGAAAAAAACACCTTTTTTTTTAGACCTACCCAACCGCTTTATGGGTGAGTGGATCAATGTGCTTTTCTGCAAGGCAGTAGTACACACCGACACTTGACAGTAAACGGGAGTGTGAGGATTTTTTTTTTGCTGTAAACAATAACCAAAAACCAGGAGTAATCAACAACCAGTAGGGGCATTAGGCCGCACACTGCGAGTGGGTGTGCCGAGGTTGCCCAGAGCCCTCGAGTCAACAACGGCGCAGAGCAGGGCTGGACTTGCTGGAGGGTCACGTCCTCCCTTCTCTTTTTTTTTTTTACACCTGCAAAAAGCAGAGGGAAAATACAGAAAAACACACGCAACAAGCTGCAAGGTTAGAAAAGCAAACTACAACCACTACACAATGTAGGCTGTTGAAGAGATATTTTAATTTTTTTAAACGAAACGTAGTTTTGTAGCGTTAGCTCAGCCTTCAGCTGCCGAGTTTCTGATACCAGGGAAGTGGCGAGCCAACATCCAGCAATAAAATTGCAAGGGAACTACAGAAAACTCACACAACTGGAAGAGGTTAGTTTTTATACTCACCCTACCTACCTGTTTGTGAAAGGCAAAAGAGACTGACGTCTCCACGCAGTGATTACCTCGGTGAGGCGGGACCGAGGACGTCACTCCAAGGAGGGGCCTATTGTCAGCTTTGATATTAAATGCTCAGTAAATACCTGACAAGCAGGCATATCCCAAAAGTATTGTTGGCGGTCATCTTCGAATTGAAAGGGAACAGCTATTTCTGCATAAGTAGGTTTCTTCTCTGGTCTGTGCCTTTAATTAACCAGCAGTAAATGTTCACTGATCACGCTTTCTTTAAAAAACAAAAAAGAGCAGACAGTCCAATATTAAAAGAAGCATGGCGGAGATTTTAGTTAAAATTAGCAATCCATCCCCTAATTTCATGTAATCTTTTTTCCTGGGCTATCTTTTAGAACTTTAATATATAAGAAAAAAAGAAATAAGATTTATGATTCACTGATCCTATTAATAGAATATGCCCCAGATGAAACATCTAAAAAACCCTCTCAAATAATAATGACCTTGTCCACTAACTAGAATACAATGACACTAATAATTCATAGTGTGCAAGTTGCATAAATATGGAATTTTAAAATAATATTTACAAAACATAAAATATAATAGTTACAAGGTTGATACAACCAATATCTAAAGTATTGTAAGACTTTGCAGAGACTTCATGTGGGTTTAGAAATCAAGACCATTCCAGATATCGTCTTCAACAGGATGATTTTTAATCAGGATCTGGCATTCCACATTAACTCAATGACTGTCTTCTCGCTGAATAACGTGAGCACACACACCCCAGACCAGAACTGCCCTACCGTCAAAATATTCCCTCTCGGAAACACTATCACAAACTTTTACTGATTTAAATATTGTACTTGGTTTCACTTTCAGTTAACAATAAATGTTATTTAAAATTATAACTTCTACCCCTTGATTAATCATTTAAATATAACTGATTGAGTATGAAAGAACCTGAATGCTTTTTTTAAGGTGTCATTACTGTTTGTATGTACACCTAGAAAACAGTGTACCATAAACAAGTGAGTTGTAACCAGGTATACTTAAAGAATGAAAAAGAGAACATATACAGAGGCCCTTCAGAGAAACTGTAAAGTGCTGCTAATGTCCTGGAATTGTCAAGATAAATGCCGGCAGAACTTCACTGCTGAGATGAAATCCCCCTGACACTGACATCCATTCCTTTTGCTGTAGTGTACTGCACAAAGTATAAGAACCATCCATAATTTAACAAAGGATGAGAGCCAACAAACACCACTGCTCACTGTGATATGCTACTGAGAATTCTCTTGCTTGCAATGCAATCAGCTTAAAATGGAAAGCTATAGCCAAGAATCTTAATTTTGGTTCTGAAGCATTTTAGTTTTAAAATTCAGAAAATCCCTACTCTTCTATTGAAACTTGTTAGTGGTGTGTGGTTTTAGACAATTGGAGTACTCTGAATGTAGTTTTAAGTCCTGTCTCTTGCTCTCTTGCTCAACCACCAGTACCACATAATATAAGTGTTTATATTTAAGTGAGAGTAATTGTTTCACTCACCTTTATTACCGTTCCACCTCTATACAGACCCCCCACCCCCCTCCCCACACACAAAAACACAAACGTACTTATTCATGTACCAAATACTTATTTTCAGGCATACAGGTACATCTATTATTAATTGATAAAATTGTAGTTTTTCAAAATGTATTTGATTATTTTTTTTCCAAAATCCAATAGACTCTTCTTTGCTTATATAGTGACAGCCATAAACAATTGCTCATCATAGAAATATGATTTATAAGTTGTGAGACAACATGCTCAGAAGCTGGATGAGGTCCCAAAGGAGCCTCATAAATGATTTAGTTGGCACTGAAACACAAGTCTAAGACTTTTTCAGAAGATTGAATTCTTATTTCTCTGCTTGTTCTAAAAGTTGCTCCTGCATTTAAAATCCATATATAATTAATAACATTCCCAATTAAAGTTTCAGGCTTTTATGCCTGGTCAGGGCTCTTTCTCATTCCACCTTACAACAGCATTGTAGCACTGCATTCACGTTAATATATGGGTGGGTGACGCCAGACCAGGAAATACATGCAACACAAGTACTGCGGGGTGAGATGCAAATGCACTCTTTCTTTATTAAATAATAAATCAAACAAACAAACAAAAAACTTTTACAGAACGAAAGGGCTCGATGGCCAAACAAGCAAAAATAGAACACGAAAAATAACACAAGTACCGGGCTGGTACAGCATGGTCTTCTTCGATATTTATTATTATTATTTATTTCTTAGCAGACGCCCTTATCCAGGGCGACTTACAATTGTTACAAGATATCACATTATTTTTACATACAATTACATTATTATTATTTTATTTTTAAATTTCTTTTACACATTATTTTTACATACAATTACCCATTTATACAGTTGGGTTTTTACTGGAGCAATCTAGGTAAAGTACTTTGCTCAAGGGTACAGCAGCAGTGTCCCCCACCTGGGACTGAACCCACGAACCCTCCGCTCAAGAGTCCAGAGCCCTAACCACTACTTAAATACACACACAAAACACAGACACAGTCACAAGTCCAAAGTGAGTGATGTAGTGCTCGTGGTGAAATACAGTTGTAATCCATGAACAATCCATGGTGCAGTGTTGTCCGGGTTTGTGCTGGCCTTAAACGACAGCTCCATATCGTGTTAGCCGTCTAATAAATAACAAACAGTACAATTAGATAATACAAACAAACAAAACACTCACAGTTATTTTATACTTGTCCTTCAGCTGTTCTCTTAACCATAAACAAAGGAACAGATCACTTAGCCATGTCCCCTATTTGTACCTTCAGTCACGCCCCCTTGGTTAGCAAGTGCAGCCATTTCTCACCCAATCCACAGTTGCCACATTGCTTTCCCTCTTAATGTACTGCAGCTGTGCACCCTTTCTAGATGGCTGACTTCCACCTAACCCTGGCAATTAATTGTCAGGCCATCCAGTCCAGGGCACTCTGTTCCCTTTATACAACATGTCACATTTATCACCAAGAACCATTCTGTTTCTGTCACAATCCCTCAACCATTCCGCACAGGTTTCTAATAAGTGTGGTCGACAGCCAGTTTGTTAATAAATGATCAGCTGCTGACCACGCATTCTCACAGGATGTATTTTGGCAGAGATGAGAAGCAAACATCATCACTGCCTACATTTAACTATAATAATAATAATAATAATAATAATAATAATAATAATAATAATAATAATAATGCAGGATTTCCCCCCCCCCACACATTTTTTTTTAATAATAACAACAATAATAATAAAACAAATCAACATGGGGCAGACGTACCCCATCACAGACCCCATTTAAAAAGAAGCAAAGTTTGCATAGCATATATTATCATAAAAGAGTACAATTCTTGAAAGAATCACTAATCGGAGAGATTGGAAAACACTGAAGCTGAATGGGCAAAAAGAATATGGGGATATTAAAGAAATGTGTCTCAGTCTGACTTCCTGCAAATGATTTTGAGTCTGAGTCACTCTCATTATAGATTCAGTATTTCCGCCTGCCAACTTGCTATTGCTAATGTAATCATCTCAATCCCTGCATAGCCAATACAGAATTCATCACTGTCCTACTGCAGCATGGCGTCCAAGACATGGGGGAATGGCTGGTTTACCTCATACACAAGACAGCAATAACTTAATTATGTGTGTGCCTGGATTTGCAATGAAGTAAGAAAGAGGTTTGTTTTATATTTCAGCAAAGAATGAATGCTTGATTTTATTGATAACGTATAAGCATGTAGATAAGAAAACACACTGTTTAATACAATAAATCATGGCCTTGCCAAGGGCGTCTGTAAAACAGGTTTTAAATATTAAAATAGCTTTGAACATTGATCAGCAATGTAATATATTATACATTTCTCCCAGTCCTTAATACAAAGTGAATAAATTTAACTCAGTTCCATCTAGCAGTCTTTAATAAGGCTCATTTTACATGGAAGTAAGGAAATGCTTATGATAATAAAGACCTTGAGCAGTTACAATGACATTTTAATAACCTCTTTCATTTCTGCAAGGACAGGAAGGAAGTATACGTCTCAGAATTCTTGCTAGAATTTGCGTTATTTTTGTAACACTTTATGTTTTGCATTCCACTGTGATATTAGCAGTCGAAGGTGCTGTGGCAGATTATTACAGTCAAACAAGCTCCTCTCATGGTGATGCTTAATTACAATATTGTCCTATAAGGTACAACTGAATGGTGGATTAGGCTGTACTGTGTATTGTCCCATTAGTAGAAACTTTGTGTATTTCGGGGGGCTGGAGCCATGACTCCTCCCCTGAGTCACCCTGCTAAAATATCTGTCAGTCAACCTTTAATTACCTGTCAGTCACACTATTTAAACTGTAGCCAGCTTCCTAATTCTCGTCTTGCTTTTCAGTTTGCTCCATCCTCCCTTTCTCCTCCACTTTACTGAGTCATGTCTGCAACGATCCCCTCAGGGGGCAAGTGAAGCTCACTTCCCAACCTTAGAGGCCAACTATGTCGCTTTGCCCTCAAGAGGAAGGTTCCCACTGGCCAGAGGGGACCCCCGGCCAAAAAACTTTAACTATATTTTGTTTTCCATTTTCCTGCTTAAGTCTATTCATTTGCACCCGTGCCAGTCTCCCCCTTAAGAGAGCAAAGCTTGCTCTCAATTTCAAGCTAACCATTTGACTCAGTCGAAGGTGGCTCTTACAGCTGGGGGGGAGGACCCCTGACCCTCTATGTGTTTATTTCTTATTCTCTTTTCCAGCGCTTTTGTTATCCCTGCGTAGATCACAAGGCTCTCCATGCGGCCTCGGAGCGTCAGCCGAGCCTGACCTCTCTCGACTAGACGACTCAATAAGCCAAAGAGACCTTGGTTCGTCCTCCTATCCTTCCTTAGTTTCCCCTTGGGGGAAGTCCCTGGCTTCCCGGCCTTGGAGGTTGATCGGTTCAGCCTCACCTCAGCGAGGGCGGTTCTCTGAGTAGGCAAGAGGAAACCCCTATTCTATTCTAAGTCACAAGCACTTTGTCTTTATTCTAGTAGTCCCTTTACGCATGCCTGGCTCCTGCCTCATGAAATCTTACAAATGTTGTATGCATATTATCCAGCAGGACTATCCAAAGAATAATAAAGAGGCTTGTTTTATTGGTAATGGGTTTGAGGGATGTGTGAAGGGGTACACCCTGCCCCTGTGTGCATATGTATTATTTTGTATTTGCATTTGATGTATTATTATTATTATTTTACATTATTATTATGTTTTATTGTTATTGTTTGACAGTCTGGTTGGGGTTAAAATGCCCAGATAAAATCGTGAGAATGCGTGGTCATAACTACATAACCCACAATCACTAGCGAAATCGGTCAATGCATCTTGGGTAGTGAGCCCAAGTTTAAATTGACTGGTGGAACTAGTGAAAGGGGGTTGTAGGAATGGCTAATTCTTCCAGTGTAGCGCAGAACCTACGTGTGTGTGTGTGCCTGTGGCGGATTGTCCCAACCCTATATATATATATATATATATATATATATATATATATATATATATATATATATTTGTATTATTATTTGTATTTTTGTTTGCGGCGCAGGTCAAAGCGCCACGTATTTGTTATTATTTTGTATTTATATTTTAAAAACTTCAAATATGAATACAAAACAATAACAAATACGAGGCGCTTTGACCTGCGCCACAAACAAAAATACAAAAAATAATACAAATATATATATATATAGGGGCGGGACACTCCGCCACAATGCCGTGTTGGAGCTGAGTTAAGGAGAGCTGTATGCTGTAATACTGAATGAAGTATGAACAAAGTATGAATGAATGAACAAAGAAGTAAAGTTCAATTTACCAAGAAGAAACGTTGTAAGACTTCTTTATTATAAATGCAAATTAATGCAGTTTGTATCAAACAAACACAAGTGAAATGAAACACAAGTTATATATTTTTAAAAGCCAGCAACTGGATTATATACACAAGTTTGTATGAAGTACTGTTGTTTATTGAGACGCTGTTGTAAGAAAAACGAAGTGCTGTTGTTTACTGAAATGCCGTTCTAAGGTGAATGGATACTGATTAAATGTGCATGGGTTTTTAGGTGAGATTGCATTATATGTGGGACTGTCTTCTAATTACCCCTTGTGTATTGACACGATAAAAGACGCTGAGTTCAAAGTAGCAGCACTGTTTATTATACAGACGGGAAGTGCCGTTTGCACATTACGACAAGCTGTCCTTTCTATCAGACACCCAGCGTGTTTATTAGTTTTATTATTGCAACTCAACGGAGTGGAATATACCAAGCATATATGGACTTGTGAATATTAAAGTCCTTTGCCACGAAGTACAAGAGGAAGAGAGAAGCCTGGTCACAAGCTGTAGCGTGGAAAAACAAAAACACAGTGACCTGTTGGCAAAACTGTTTTATTAGTTTTACAGAGTTGGTTAATGGACTGTTTGCTTTTAAACTTAAACCCTGTAACCAAGGAAAGGGGGTTCCACCAAGTTCCA
This sequence comes from Acipenser ruthenus, assembly GCF_902713425.1. Classification (NCBI taxonomy): domain Eukaryota; kingdom Metazoa; phylum Chordata; class Actinopteri; order Acipenseriformes; family Acipenseridae; genus Acipenser; species Acipenser ruthenus. The sequence goes on from NC_081190.1 coordinate 112,358,179, forward strand.
GGAGGGGCAGTGTTGACTATCCGTCCGTGCAGTTCCTCTTCAATCCAGAAGAGGCAACACTGGACTGGGGTTGATGTGTTCACTTACCTGAACCAAAACTACCTACTTACCTGGAGGTATCTGATGCAACAGCTCCTTCTAGAGGACACTATTGGATACATGCTAAAGAAGGAGAATTCAACATTAAAAGCAAACCCGGAGTTCAACTACAGTGTGGATTATGTTTTTACATTAAAAATACTCGCCTGAAAGTTCCACGCCAGGAGGTTTAAGTGGACGGTGAGTGAAGACGCCAGATCCCAACTCTGGACTTATAAAGAACTTTTGTGTGTTACCGTTTTGTTTTTTTACGGACTTTTGGGTTACAACACCTCAAAACTCTGTATATGTTTTATATTTGTGTTTGTCTACTGCTACTGAGACCCAAAGACAAAAACTTACCATGTTTTGAATTCCTGAGTCCTGGCCATCTGTCACTCCAGTTCTACACCTTCTGGCTATCCTACATTATAAGTGAGCGATACCAACGTCTCCTTTCACACTGTCTACTTCCTGGCCTGACGTCACCACCAGCCAGCCTGGTCACATATGGTGTCAGAACCGGGATAACAGCGCCTCCAAGACTCAGGCCAGAGAAAGTACTGCAGGTGCACAGTTGTTGTTGGGGTTTTTTTTTTTTTTTTGTGGGTGAAGATTTTTTTTTGTTATTTTTTTTGTGTGAAAGAATGGAGGTGGATACAAGGGGCCCAAGAGTGGTACTACTCAGAGTACTGCGGGAAGGAGAACCATTCACCACTGGAAGGAATGTCCAGATATCCACGACTAATGTGGGCTGTGTGAGCATTCCGGCCATTTATGGCAGAAGTGCCCGCAGCCCAATTGGTTCTCCTGGATGCTGTTGAAGGAACAGCTCCCGCCTCCACCGCCAGAGGGAGACTACCTGCTGCTCCCCCCTCCCCCACCAGAGGGAGACCACTTGTTGCTCTCGCCTCCACTGCCAGAGGGAGACTTGCTGCAGCTCCCACCTCCACCGCAAGAGGGAGACTACCTGTTGCTCTCACCATCGCCTCCCAAGAATCAACTCGGGCCCGAGCCTGCAAAGCCTGCATTGCCTAGGGTTGCCGAGCCTGCAACGCTTGTTGTGTCCAGCAGCAGTATTTGCGCTGCCAGAAATTATGGGGTTGGAGCTCAAGAGAAGGGAGCCTTACCGCTGCCAGTGCCACCACTATCGCCCTGAGAGGCTTGTTTGTCACCGCCTGGGAGTTGTTTGCTGCTAGCATTGCCAAGAGCAGCATTTCCGCTACCAGGATTGCCCGGGCTGGAGGAGCCAGCCTTGCCTCTGTCAGCATTTACGCTGACAGCATTGACACTCACAACATTGCCGCCGTGGGTCTAACGATCCTTTGTCCCTGGCCCAGGACCCTGACCAAGACTTTTGGGCTTTTAAGGGGGGAGGTGGCCTTTAAGGCCATGAGCACAAAAGGAGAGATATGTGACGGGGTGCACCCCGCTCCTGTGTGCATATGTATTATTATTATTATTATTATTATTAACAATTTATTGTTTGTGTGTAAAAACACAGCATTTTATTGTTATTGTTTGATAGCCTGGATGGGGTTAAAATGCCCCATCCAGATAAAATCGCGAGAATGCGTGGTCAACAGCAAGTGATTATTGACAAACTGGTTGTTGACCACGCATATGAGAAACCCTGTGCTGAATGTGGCAGAGGGATAAACTAGGTAATTAATAGCCAGTTAATCACCACCAGTCACCACCAGCCAGCCTGGTCACAGGATGTAACCACATTGTACTTAGAAGACTATCTCCTAGGTGATAAAATTCATCCATCAAACAGAATGATGTCTCCAAGGTTAGACATACTGGCTGAATAGACTGCTGCATGTCAAATAATACCACGTTCCATATCAAATCTGATACTTGTCAGCTCCTGAATTGAATACACAGTGATACATCAATTTAAAGCATGAAATGAATTTGACATATTATAATCCTGCAGTTTGTAGTTTCTATGCTGTGCAACTGTGGTATTTTTTTAATGTTCATTTTCAGTAAAAAATCTGATTTTAATGATAGAATATATATATATATATATATATATATATATATATATATATATATATATATATATATATATATATATATATATAAATTCTAACTTCTTAAATATAACAAATATATACAGGTGCTTACTTTTGTTCCAATGTAATGGGAAAACGTATCAGAAATACTGTCCAAACCAATGAAAACACTGACAGTGTTTTACTTAATTACTATTATTATTATTATTATTATTATTATTATTATTATTATTATTTATTTCTTAGCAGACGCCCTTATCCAGGGCGACTTACAATCGCAAGCAAATACAAATACATTCAAGTGTTACAATACAAGTCATACAATAAGAGCAATATTGTGGCAACTTTTCGCTCAGTTAAAAACTCTCTGAAAACTCTGACATTCATCTGTTCCATTTGTAGTTGAAATGCCTCATACATATGACAACCCTATTACTTAGTCGAAAATGCATAAACTGTTTAGTTGCACTACTATTAGTGGTGCAATCGGCACCGTGATTTCATATTCGATTATCGTATTGGCATTTATAAATTTGATGATCAATGCATTGACATTTTTTTTTCAAAATAAAAGAACAAACATTATTATTATTATTTTAACAGAAGATCCAATAACTAAAAACACTGTTGTGCATATGTGACGGGGATATGTGCATATGTGCACTATTTTTATTATTTATCGTAGTAGTATTATTGTTTAGAATACCTCGTGAAGATGCATGACTGCTCAGCTACTAAGTATTTAATTAGCTGACAGTCACGCGTCTTATTAAAATGTGACCGAGGGATAATAAGATAATTGTTAGCCAGTTAATCCCTCGGTCTCCAATAAAATACCTGCAGTTTTGGCTGCACAGCGTTGAGTGTGTTCAAGAGGCGAAACGAGTCGGGTGATGAAGGAAAGTTTTGTTTTGGTTTGCGTTTCTAGTCTGACATCACCATGCAGCTGTCTTGATCACAGCATAATCATTAAACAAAAAGGCATAATCAAATTAGAACACTTCTGATTTCTAAAAAAAGAAATACAAAGGACTTGAGTTTTTAACAACTGAAAAGAATATGCGTGCGTCCGCATCAGATGTCCCTTTAACATTGTAGTAATAATACAAAATACTATATTTTAACAGAAGTCATTTCTATCTGAACTATGGTTGTTCATTGATGTTAACATTTTATGCCCAAAGCAAAACATTTTTATTAATCTCACAAATCCTGACTAATTTAACTACCATACTAAATTCAGCTTCCTTTTATATAATATTGCCATATAATCCAAACACAACATGCTTTGAAACAAAATAAGGTAATCAGTATATTTAATAGATTTTTATTTTTAAATAAAAAGAAACTGAAATACAATAGGGCCAAATGTACTAGCAAATGTGTTCCATACTGCAGTGAAAGGAGCATTTCCTTAAAGTATGTTCTACATTTATTGAGGTGAGGTGGGGCCACAGGGAACCTTTTGTGTATCTTGAAGAATTTAGGGAACCAGTCAAGCTACAAGGCTAGATCTGCCCCTGTTAATCACTAATTGATTGTGTTCACTGTTATATAAAACCAAAATCCTACAAGTTATATTCTACTTTTTTTTCTCGGGTCCTAACAAAACAGAAATGTTCATTATCTAAATACGAGGCAGACTAAGCCTGTTACCTTGTCTCCAAAACCAAATCATGATCCAAATGTGTGTTTTCCGGTTTTCATAATACTAATACTTCGTCCGCATGCTTGCTGTCCAACTCCCCAACCAACCAACCTCCTACCACCACCCTCTCCGACCCACACACACACACATGTTTTAAACATAACTAATTACATTATTAAACAATTACCAAAACACTTAACTCAATCTGGAGTCAACCCTGACTCTAGTGACCTCTGCAGGGTCCTAAAGACCCAAATTATAATTTCTGCAAGGTGTAACCCATCTTTAGTTTTAGTCCCAAACACTACATTATTTTATTACTTTGTTCACCAAATATATACCAAGCATCAAAAGAAACTTATCACTATTATAACACATTTATTGAAAAAAAAAGGTATATAAATGATGGATATTGACAAAATATTTTTGGTTTATTTTTACTCACTCGATCATTCGCTTGAATAAAAGCAATAAAGAAAATCACAGAAAAACACCAATATGCCACGTTTGTCAAGTGAGCAGCGCCTTCGTGCAATCAGCATTTTGGAGGCTGGACTAGGGCAGTGTGCTGTGTCTCGCTGTCTTGGGTGCTCACAGCCAGCAATTTCAAACCTGGCGAGACAGTATGATCAGACACTCTCTGTCAATGACAGGCCACGAGCTGGAAGACGTGGGGCTTCTAGGGCTCGGAGACCACTGAACAGGCAGATGCTTATCCAGGCACTACAAGAGGAATGGGCCAGGATTCCACAAGACAACATCTGAAACCAACGGTGCCACACTCGCTACTAGCCTGTGACTTTCACAGTATCCCGCGTCCCCCCATAACTTCAGACAGTAAAATGTCAATTGTTAATCAACACAATAAAAAGTCACTGCACCTGCTCTAAAACACATCTAGTGAATTTTATAATTTAGTGAAGAAAAGGTTTTTAAAAAATGTACACAAAAGGTTTAAAAGATTAAAACATATTTTATTTTATTTTTAAACAGCTGAAAAAGGGCTTTTGCCGGAAACATCCTGAAAAAAAAGATTTCATCTTTTGAACATTTTGTGTACATTAAAAAAAAAAAAACAAAAAAAAACTTTTCTTTCATATGCCTTCAATTCCTCAATTTTGTTCATTGCAGTTTTATATATAAATTATATATATATTTGGGCAGTTCCGATTAACAAATTAATCGGACCGATTAATCAACTTAAGATTTGATCGCAGATAAAAAAAAATTGCAATTTATTTGTGTATTCAGGGTAGACAGAGAAATGCGTGCTGCTGTTTAGGGAAGTGCTGATTTGAAGCACGCACTCTCTCTCCCTGGAAGTGGTAGGACACTGTGGTTTTCAGCTTGTATAAAAAGAGGTTAAAGTTGTGTAAAAATCATAATTGTTGTCTTGTTTTGTACAAGGATTGCTGATAGTGTGCTACGGATGTAGATACGTATTTGGAAGTGGAATGTTTATCTACTTTGATTTTAAATGATGGCCAAACATGTCTGCAAAGTTACTCGTGTGCATTGTAACCAGCTGTGGTGAAAGTTGTGGTAAAGTCCAGCGTGGCACATTTATCCAGAATAACAAACTAAACTGTTGATTTATTAAACCTCAGAGTGTTTTTTGTTTCCTTGTTTGTGCATTGCTAATAATTTTGCTGTTTTGCGGTTCACACAGTGTTTAGCGATCTTAGCCCCACCACCCACCGGCACTACGATTTACTGGGCCCTGGTGCAAGACTGTGAAGTAGACCTTTCCCCCCGCCCCCTCTCCCCCGCAGCAAAAGGATATTTTGTCGTGAGGCCAATTCCTTTTTCGAGATCAAATATCTAACTTCAAGAGCTGTACTGAGCATGCAGAATCAAAATTTCAAAACCCTATAACTCAGGAACAGATTCATATTTGTTCACCAAACCAGAAAAAGTCACTATTCTGGGCCAGTCACCTTGTACCCTAAAATTGTCAAACAAAAATTCAAAAAGAATGTTAAATTAATATTTAATAAATATGCTATAGCTGATTACTTGCTAAATGTTAACCAAATGTCGATTGAAAATATAATTGTGTATGACGTCCATTTATATTACGTTTTGTTACCCTTGAAAAGATGTAATAATTTCTCACTGTTTATATGTTTTTAATTGAAAATAGTTACTCTGACCTAAATGTCAATGGAAAGTAACAAGGAATAATTGAATGTAAATTTAATATCAATTGCATTTCTATTAAATATTAATTAAACATTAATTTAATATGCAACTGCATATTTCTTTAATATTAATTTATGCCATGCAATATAACGCGTTACCAGAGTCACAATCCAAACAAAGTCATGCAAGTTAAAAACCTCAGTAAATACCAGTGACCTCCGCTTGATTCCTTCATCCATCCTCAATTAGCCAGAAGAGTACATGCACATTTATTATTATTATTTATTTCTTAAGACGACCTTATCCAGGGCGACTTACAATTGTTACAAGATATCACATTATACATGATTTCACATTATTTTTTACGTACAATTACCCATTTATACAGTTGGGTTTTTATTGGAGCAATCTAGGTAAAGTACCTTGCTCAAGGGTACAGCAGCAGTGTCCCCCACCTGGGATTGAACCCACAACCCTCTGGTCAAGAGTCCAGAGCCCTAACCACTACTCCACACTGCTGCCCAATGCACTTGTATTACTTAATAAGTACCTTTAACCGTAATATAAACACATAGTAAATGAGTAAGACTGTTCCATTCAGTTTCTTCCTGAAGATTCTCAATGTGTTCCTCTATTAAGAGGGATTCTTATATAACCACCACATGGGGCTTACAATGGTTTTGTCAGTTTTTCTGAGATGTTTGCTCCGCAGCAGGGGCTAATGATAGCCGTTTCTAAGAGCCTCTTCCTGTTCTATTGCCCTTACTGACTGTTGGGGAATTGGTATTTTGCTGTGATGTCTTTAAATTATTATAACCTTTTAAAGGTCATGTGCTAATTTATATTTCATGCAGCATTTACTTGCTTTTTGAAATGTGGTTTTGTATGTAATCTGTCATTACTTATTTATTTATTTTGGAGTTACAAATTGAAATGTCAATGTCACTTTAAGGCGTCTTCATTTGTAATTCTTTAGAACTGAGATACACAGGGATCCAAGGATTCACCAAGTAAGAAACTGTAAAACATTCCAAGTACAATGCAACATCCCTAGAAATGACCCACAGAGAAGTAAGTACGCCAACTGAATTAATACTGCCATCAGACGCACCTATCATCTTAAACACAACCTGATATCATCTTTGGTATGGGATCTGAAAATATACATCAAAACCATACATATATAAATCTGAAATTCCGTCAAATGGTCCTGTGAACATTGAAACACTAGCTTTGTTTTAGAATTACAGCCTTTGTATTACTGCCTATGTATTCCTTATATAACTAATATTATTCAACAGAACGACATGGACTTTAACTGTATAGATATAAAAATACATAGTTGCATTTTGTTTGCTAATTAAAAATAAAAATCTTAGTTTTGATAAACAGATCCTCTTTGTCCTAGTTAAAAGCCTTGGAACTGTATCAATCACACTGCAGCTGAATGACCTATTCAGCTGCATTAACATCAGCAACACTACATATTGAGGTATGTCATTCGATTGGCTGATCCACCTCTAATTGGTTTGTCTAGCCCCAGCCAGTGTTTATTAGCTTTTGTCTTCAGACTCTGCTTGTGCACAACAAACGCCTAGCACAGGAATCAAAATGAAAAGACCTTGATTGACAGAAGGAATTGAAGTTTCAAAAGGTGATTTGCAGTCATTCAAATGTTCCAGTTCTACACTCTGACGACTAATAGCAGTTCTGCTATTTCAATGGCACAGTTACTAATCCAAATGCGAACATATTTCTTCTGACAGTGTTGTTCAAGCACTGGAAGATAAATCACACAAGGCATATTTACAGTAGCATAGTAATCCAGAACAAATGTAATGGCAGGATTTGTAAACAGATCCAGACATCGCAGTTTAGCAGGCTGGTTGGCATGAAAGGACCTCAACAATCACAATGATAAGCAACACGTATAAACTGTTCACATGTTTCTGAGCTTAATATAAAAACGCTGTACGTACTGACAAAAGTGTACTATCAGTATACAATATCAATACCAGTTTTTGAAAAAAGCATTATGGCCAATCTATATATATTTTAATCCCACTATAACTGGTTGGATTAAAATATGGCTAATATGGAATAACTATTTTGACAGTGAAGTTCGGAGTAAGGCATTATTAAGATTGAAGGAGATTTGACTACTGTTTCCAACAACATCACAAAAGAGGTTTCCATTGACTTTCTTAACCATGTACCTACCATAATGCCATGCAATATCCGTACAATATTGAAGAAGATCAATATTTGTGATGAATGTTGTTCGGCTTGGGAACATACATATCACACACTTACATTTCCAGTTAAAAAAGAAACACTGATTTGAACACTGATTTTAAGGAGGCTGTGTGGTCTAGTGGTTAAAGAAAAGGGCTTGTAACCAGAAGGTCCCTGGTTCACATCCCACCTCAGCCTCTGACTCATTGTGTGACCCTGAGCAAGTCACTTAACCTCCTTGTGCTCCGTCTTTTGGGTGAGACGTAATTGTAAGTGACTCTGCAGCTGATGCATAGTTCACACACCCTAGTCTCTGTAAGCTGCCTTGGATAAAGGTGTCTGCTAAATAAACTAATAATAATAAAAGTAGAATTGTTATGGTTACCCATTTACAATCTGATAAGACATTTTCAAAAGGTGTCTTTTAACGTGCCATCTTGAAGGCTGTATCCCAGTTTTTTTAAACATTTCGCACTTGCCCCCTTGTATTCTCATTTTGTGTTTAACAGATTACAGTATACTGTCAGATTGCTTGTTTTAGTTTCCAACTAATTTGGATAACAATCTCATTGCTTTCTTGGCAGGCTTTTAATTCTGTAGAAATGCCAGGCACAGAATAAACGATTCAGAGTGTGACCTGATGAGATACATAGAAAGCACTGGTCATAATCCCCAGGAAAATCCCTGAACCTCAATCATCATTCCTGAAGTCATGTAAAAGGTTACAAAGGACAAGAAGTCACCAAGTTGTTAACTTGCCACTCAACAAGGTATTTTAAAGTGAAGAAGTTCAGTGTACGATAGATAGAAGAGTCCTGTGCAGTGGTGCGTGACTCTTTCAAACACTACTGGGATAAGAACATGACAGGCAGCTGATACCCTACAGATGCACTGCCACAAACAAATCGAGTCACATGATGAGGGAGCAAGAATAATCTTTTATTTCCTAGACAGAGCCTTGAATACCGTGGAAGGACGAAAGCCCTTAATGTATATAGTGTGTGTGTATGGGAATGAAAGGTGGATGGGGATGGGGTTAAATCTGTCCCTGCCAGCAATCACAGGTGTGTCCATTCCCCAATTAGGTAATTGGTGCTAATTGGGGAGAGGCCACATGGAGGGGTTTGGGTTTGGGTTTGGGATTGGGTTTGCTGTGAGCTGTGATTTTTGTACTGGTTGGCAACTTAGCAGTGAAGGCTAATGCCCTGCCTGTAAGTGTGTTGTTCTTTTGTTTAAATATTTTATTTTGGCCCTCGCGTCGGTTTGTTTGTTCCTGTTTGTTTGGGTTAATAAAGTGCGCAACAGCTCTTTAAAAATGCAGCTTTCTGTCTCTAGATCTAGTTCCTGCAGTTAACCAGCCTGGGCCGTGACGCTACCCTGTCACTAATGCATTCATCTAAAAGCACTGTAAGAAGTCAGGTATTTAAAAATCATTTCAGTTCAATTATCCAACAAACAACTACATTAATTGAAATGACAAGTCAATCTGATATTTTTTTACTGTTACTATATACCTGTATGTTAGGATCCCAAGCAAAAATATAACCCCATTGGTTTAGGAAGGTGGTGATGAAAAGGGTTGTTTTAATTATCCACTGTAAATTACGATATCTAATCCATCAGAACAGACTTATGTCTAAAGCTTGAAAGACATTTCAACAGAAGACGGCACACTTGAGTAAATCTTACATATTAAAGTGGTACTGGTTACTGACTGAGGAAGTCACCTTGGTACAGGAAATTATATACAATGAGACACCTTTTGAGTACAGACACAGCATACTAAATAATTGGAGTGGAAGCACATTATACTGAACTACATAACTGTGATATTCATAGGAGTCAATAAACTAGGCAAACAATTGGAAAGTTGCGAAAGGTTATAAGGGACAGAGCACTACATATTAATCCATAGGCATATAGAAATAACTCTGTCAAAATATTCTGCGTATAAACATTATTCTAATGGCTTAGAATTTTGATATTGAAAAGATCATGAGAATTCTAAATCTATTTTAAGTTTTAAGTAAATGTTAAACGACACTAACTATTTTCCTAACATGGCTAAAGTGTTAATTTAAGGTATGTGTCCTTGAGTAAGTGTATTTCCTAAACTATATAAATAAATAAATAAATAAATAAATAAATAAATATACAGGTGTAGCAGGGCGGTAGAGAGCCCTGCACATTATTAAAAAGGGGGCGGGGCAAAGCTCTAAAATATTTTTATATGTGGAGGACGAGCGAGGTGCCGTCTGCCACGTTATTGTTTTGTTTTGATTTAGTATTTATTTTTAGAACGGGGTTTGTTTTATTTTTGTACAGTTTGGTAGTGTGGGTAGTGTGGATTAGAAATCTCATGTAGAAGGTGGCCATCTCTCGAATTAAGTGATTAATTTGTTGCTAATCGGGAGATGGTCACCTGCATAAAAGCCGGCAGCTCTCTGCACTCCGGGTGGGTGTTAAGAAGAGGAACGAAAGTGAGCAAGGCGATTAGAAACAAAACTAAAAAAACAAAATAGAGTAGGATCAGTGAAGGCGATTGCCCAGCCTGACCTGGGTTTTGTTCTATTGTTTGTGGTCGTGATTATTTTGTTTAAACTTTTATTTTGCTCTGTGAGCAGTGTTTTTGTGTTTTAAATATTTATTTAATTTTTTGTTTAAATAAACGGTGCACGCTGCGTCTTTTGAACTGCAGTACTGCCTCTGTCTCTTCCTGCATCTGGCCTGACGTCACCACAACGCCATTCCTGTCACAACAGGAAATTTTAATAAAATGTAAATTTCAATATTCGCAGCGGACATCATTCCAAAGGCATCACTGCAAGATATTTTTAAATATAATGTTGTTTGATTTTGAACCTGTGCCATTGTTCTGCTTTGTTAGGGACAACTCTGATTTTTAATATTAGTGTTAGGTATGTTGAAAGTCACCTTCTCTATTAGTAAAAACCATGATATAGGCACATAACAATACTAGGTGCTGTAAGAGGTGTTAAAGCTAATAAGAGGTAGGAAAATTGATTTTAACAGCTCAGCAAGTACGCCTTTAATTTAAAACAGCAGGTGGAGCTGTGAGGTTTTATGTAAATTGCAATAACTGTAATGTACCCCTTTAAATGGCAAAGAAGTGAGAAATGATTGAGGCTCTGCCTCTGAACATTGAGATTTTCCTGTGCTTAATGTAAGGCTTTTCAAATCTACCGCCTAGCGTTGTCCTGTCTGTAGCTTTGCATGCAGCCAAAAGCTGCCAGCATATTTAAGAATCAAGATAACAAACTGGTTCTGTTATAGTTCAAAGAACAATTGCGATCTCGGGCGGATGACCTTTGTTTGTGCATGAGTTGCTTTGTTACTTAAAGCGGATTTTGAGCATAGGTGCGAATCACAATCAACCCAAATAAAACTGGTTCTAATCAACAAAACTTCAACCAAAAGGAGCCTCCACAGGTCGCTGGCTGGCCCGCCTCCAAGAAAGCAGGGCTAGCTGTTCATTGGTGGAAAGTAGAGCTTGCACTTGCCCGGAGTTGTTTGGAATCCTACTATCTTGCCGAGACCTGGGGGCTGACCTGTATGTTCAAGATTGTACCTGCAGCTTCTGCATGTGATTCAGTTCTGTATTGTCTTTGGATTTGCTTTGTTTCTGAATTAAACTCCTTTGATTGAAGATTACGTGAAGACCGATTTATTATTTTTAAGAAGAAAACTAACCTATTACAAGGTTACAACTGGTCGCTTTGTAAAGATGTGTTTTGAATCTTGATATGAGAGTTTTTTGTCTGTATGTTGAAGGATTGATTCCATGTTTGACTTTTGCTAAAACAAGGCAACATGTTACTTTCTGTAGTACATATTAGTTTTGTGAAAGCAATTGATCTTTGTAGCATGACTGCACACTTTTTCTGCACTGTGTTATATATTTGTGGGTTTGTGGCTTTTTGTCCTCATTTCACTACTTGTGCTGTGTATGAAAGCAGAGTATGGTAAGTTTCTTTTGGCTGGAGCTGTGGTTAAGATTCACCCATTCCCCACAGTTTCCTTGGTCTAGATTTGTCTAAAAATCAAATAGAGTAGGCTCCCCTAGTATTAACACAGGGCAGCAGTGTGGAGTAATGGTTAGGGCTCTGGACTCTTGACCGGAGGGTCATGGGTTCAATCCCCGGTGGGGACACTGCTGCTGTACCTTTGAGCAAGGTACTTTACCTAGATTGCTCCAGTAAAAAAATTGTATGTAAAAATAATGTGATATCTTGTAAGTCGCCCTGGATAAGGGCGTCTGCTAAGAAATAGATTATAGATTATTATTATTATTAAAATTGATTGTATTACCATCATCAATAAGATAAATTTGCATATTTTAGCCACACCAGAGGAGGTTTCTCAGGGGAGGTCCGTTTTTAAATATAATATAAATACACAAAACGCATAGTACAATTAATAATTCAAGTATAAATCGCTGTGTGTATGTGTGTGCGTGTGTTAACAGTACAAAAATAGAGATTGCAAGCAATATATCGCCCTCTGCAGGTGCAATTCTAATGGTGGTGCTTCCTCCATGGGCTTTGCCTATCTCGGTTTCTTCCCATTGAAATTGCATAAGACACGTGGTGCTTGAAAACGTTCTCTTATTGGATTAAGCGCAGTACTTTTTTTAGTACAGGGAGACAGCTTCACCGACCCTGTATTGCACATGTGCGAGACGGCGAGGATTGAGAACAATGAGAGAGAGAGTGCGAGAGCGCGGAACAGTGAGAGAGAGCGAGAGATACAGAAAGAGTGAGCTAGTTGCTATTGGAATTTTGAACTTGACAATTTTAATTTCGCAGTTACACCAATTAGGAAATATGAATATATTTGGAGGAAGCCTTAGTAATTAGGGAGGTAGGAGAGGAGCTCCTTATTTATTTATTTTTTTAATCAACAACTTAACTATTATAAATTTAAAATGGTCATTTTTACTATTAAATTCTTAGTAAAGCCAACTTCTTGTTTGTATAAGTCAGTTAGTTTTCAGTGTTGTCATAACATGTGTGCTTAATTGTTATGTTTATTATTGTTATTATTTATTATAAATTACAATTCTACTGAGATGATAAATTATACAGTTGTATGCTTATTTCTGGACATTTGTATGTGATCTACATTATAGTTAAAATACATTTATAGCTGGGGGTTTCCCTTTTTTTCTTCTAATTATATTGGTGGTTAAATGCATAACAAGGAAGCACTAGCTATGGTGTAGCTCATGTAATATTAATATATCATTTAAATAACTATTCTCCAAAAAAAACTATTTAAAACAAAAAGCAAACATGCAATTTTTTTTTTTATTAATACAGTAGATTATATTACATTATTATTTTGTTTATTACAGTAGATTACCAGCAGTGAAACAGTAAAGACAGGGAGACAGACAAGAGAGAGAGAAAAGGAGGGATTGAAAAAGTCAGAGCAGACCTCAATCAGCCATCCACCCAGTCTGCCATGCTGTGTGACGCCCAGTGATCAGAGAAAGGGAGGGAGAATAATACGTCTTCAGCTAACCACCCACCTAGGGAGCCTTTTCCACACTAACACCATCAACCTGTGAGCTGCTCTGTGACACCCTTATATACACAGGTAGGCTCCTCTGACACACACCGACACACACATGAGTGCCGTACAGTTGGGTTCAGCCACAACTTAAACTCACTAATTCTCCACTCGCGCTCCTGCCTCTCCTGCCACAGACCTCACCAGCCGCCACTGAGCCACACACTCTCTTTAAATCTTAACAATTGAGCAAATGATAAGTAACATTTGCATATCCAGGTGTCAAAATCCTATGTAAGTGTTTTCATAAATAATTTACACTGGGTTATTATTTAAGCAATGCATAATTCAGTGCTAATTGCACATCTTGACTTTGATAATTGGCAGTTACCACTTCAACAGTACTTGCATGAGAGCATTTATAAATATTAATGTGTATGTTTATGTAGCAACAAGCCTAATGCTATCCTCATTCAAAGTGGTCAGTGTTTAAAATCATATTAGTTTAATTACATTACAGTCAGGTCGTACAACACTTGTAAAAATCTATGGGGGGATGGGTAACTGGATGAGTTAGCAAAAGCATAACATGCTTAATTTTTTTAATATCTAATTACAGGCATCTGGTACAAGGTTTTAAATCAGATTTTTATTGGATTGCTTTTCCTATAAAAATAGATGCTATTAAATATGAAATATTGAAAAGCTTCCGTGTCAAAGGAAATCTTAAAGCATAAAATAAGTAAAAAAAAAAAAAAAAAAAAAAAAAAAGTTGTGGTCAGTTTGTTTGCATTTCAGTATTAAACCATTAAAAGTTTGAAGACGAATTTGCACTTCTTTTTCTGACGGTTGTTTGGAAAGTGTCTTGCACTTTGCTGCTTTCCCCTTCAAGAAGAGCCCCTATAATGTAACTCTTATTTTTAAAATATGTGTCACTGTTCTGACACCCTGTCAGCAATAATCTGCTTCCAAGGTCTGACACTGAAATCGTTTTGCCCTGATTGGTGAAAGGGGCAGAGGAAACTGGACAGAACCCCAGCTTGTGACATACAATTACTTTATTTGTGAAAATGAGGAACTGTACTTGCATAATGCGTAACCACGTTAACATTGACAGTGGTATTAGACAAGACATTTGTTATACAATTGTACAAATTCAGTTAATTAACGATAAGGTAATGTTTACAGTAAATAATGCTACTGTGCATCGACCCTTCAATAATTCAATACCCTTTACATGTTTATCATTGTAAAAAGGGCTTGCAACCAGGAGGTCCCCGATTCAAATCCCACCTCAGGCACTGACTCACTTAATTTCCTTGTGCTCCGTCTTTCGGGTGAGACGTAGTTGTAAGTGACTCTGCAGCTGATGCATAGTTCACACACCCTAGTCTCTGTAAGTCGCCTTGGATAAAGGTGTCTGCTAAATAAACAAATAATAATATAGGAAAATGTGAGACCTAGGCAGTAAATCGAACTTGAGTTCATTTTTATAAAGATTTTTTTCATTAGCTTCGTGGCTATTATAATTAAAGACAACATAAAAAACAGGATATTCACAAAGCTGCTTATACTGTATATTGCAAAGTAATATGACATATTAAGATCATAATCAATGTATTCAAAGTAGCATATTTAAATTTCAAATATTCAGAATACAGATCTTCAAAACATAATATAATGGGCTAAATTCACCATGCATTTATTTAATTCGATAATCGATTCATCTCAGCAGTGTCTTCAAGGTCAAAACAAAAAAACCTCAAAAATTCATCAGGAAATAAGACATGGATCGTGTTTGGACAGTTTCATTCTCCAGATAAAATAGTTAAGTGCAAAACTACTTGAAAGCAAAGCTTGCAAAGAGAGCTTCCCTTTAACCTAGTACATTACCCCATATAGGTTTTAAAATTAGCATTTTTCAGAAATAAAACACACAAATGCACCTGTTGGGTATCAATCCTCATCACTATCCCTCATCACTTGAAGTGAGAATTATATTCTAAAAATATAAACCTTCCAGTTAAGATATTTAAATCCTTTATGGCAGAAGTACTTGAATCACAACCCCTTCCAAAGAAATGCCCTTCGAGGAACATTCCATCTGGATATGCAGTATAAATGGGCTGATTATATTTTTGACTTTAGTGATTTATCATTTTACTGCTGGGTCTCCTCCAATTTAGAATCGTCTTTGAGAATTTGTCTTTTATAGCGCTAACTGCACACTAGCAAAATGTATTTGTTACAGTCATGTAAGATTATTAGCACAAGAAGCATACACTGGGTGTATGAAAGGCAGTGGGAAAAATAATAATTTAGATATTGCAATATTAGTTTTTAACACAACAGCCCATATTTCTTTTATAAATAGGGCTTCAGTTTTAACCTCCATCACTAAAAACTGTTTTATTCTGAAAAAAAATAAACCATGCATAATACAATGATTTTAATCTAGATTAAGCAAATCGGATTATTAATATCATAATCATATATTATTATTATTATTATTATTATTATTATTATTAATAATTAATAGTAAATGTCATACTGGTTGCTTATGGTTTTAAACAAAATGTTTACATTCTTGTATAAAATGTAAAACAAATTGCATTTACAAATTATTCTGTTTTGTATTAAAATAGACAGATTAACTGGAAATAAAAAGGAATCACAATACATGTCATCACTAGGGGATACAGGTTTTGGAATTGTCTTCTTGGGTTAAAATCCTAGTAAAATCCCATAAACCACAAATCCTTAATATATGTTGGGAAGTGAAATGTAAATGCTATCCTTTGATCTGTCTACATAAACTAATACAAGCTTCTACGCAGCAGGTGTCATCCATGACATTTTTATGATTAAGAAACTGTGCCAAGGGATTCTTTCAGGAGAACACTAAAAGTGAGCAGTAGGCAGTTAATCTAGATACAAACACGTCTGTGGAATTGTAATGCAAAGTCATATGCAAAAGCATCCAGCATCTATGAATTAAAAATAACTGGGCTATCCAGGTCTGTATTAACAATAACAGCGTGCAGATTTATTTAAAAAGCTGACTGTTTGGCTCTTTTAGGACTAATATATAACATTCCGTATGTATCCGTATTATTTAATTCACATTCTGCAGATTTCATATAGTCATCTGTGTTCATTATCACTATATCACAATAAAAAAATAAAGAAAGCAGAACGTAAGCAATAGATAATGGGTTTTATTTATTTTTGGGAAATAGAGAAAGAAATCGCAAGCAACAGCAAGTTGTTAGGACTTTTAATAGTTTAAAGGAATCCTTGAACTTTTGGAAAAGAGCTGAAGAACTGCAACTCTTTAGGAACTGAGATGTATGGTTTTTTTTTTTTTTGGAAAACTCTTCTTTGACTAAGAAGCCATCGCCATTTCTTCTTACTGGGACTGATGACATCATAACGGCTATTCAGCAGCAGCGTTATCAACAGCTATGGCTCAGCTCTCTGCAGCGACTTCATTTCCATTCTTTTGTTGGCCTAAGGATTGAACTAAGTGGTAGGATAAATGAACTGGTTATATAAATGAATGGACAGTGAACTGTGGATTGTGCTTATTGTGCTGTATTCATTGCTCAATGTTAATTGGTGATGTGCATAATGATTTAAATTTGTTATTACTCTTTAAGAAAAAAAAAGGTAAATGTCATATGCAAGAACAGTAATTACACTCAAAATTATTTCTTTAGATTGCTGGTATGTTACTATTGTGCAAATCAATGACACCAGTCTCCCTACGAACCTAACGATAACCTGGAAGTATTATTATCATCTAACGCAATATCAATTCTGACTTCCCCCAAAAAGTTGAAGTTTTACCTCTGCGGATACGTGACCGGGTGCTGTTGAGGTTTGAAAAAGCAAACAAGGCCAGCAGAACAGCTTTTGCTGTTGAATACTTGCAGTCAAACATTTAGTTTTTTTTTGTACCATGAGCAATTAAAAAGGTGATTTAGTTTCGGTCCTCCCTGTAGAATAAGGTCCAATTTAAGCTTTGGAGGACCTTCATTTTTTATTTTATTTTTTTTTTTTTAAATTTAGTAGTCATCAATTGTTTTTTATTATTTACTCCCAATTTAGAATATCCAATTATTATTTAAGCTCAGCTCATCGCTACCACCCCTGAGCTGACTCGGGAGCGGCGAAGACGAACACAAGCTGTCCTCTGAAGCGCGTGCCATCAGCTGACTGCTTCTTTTCACACTGCAGACTGACCATGTAGCCACCTTGGAGCTACAGCGTCGGAGGACAACGCAGCTCCGGGCAGCTTACAGCTTACCAGATGTGCCACTCTGAAGCCCCATATGACCTTCATTTTGTATTCTTATTTTTTCCTCGATTGAAAGCAAAGAAAATGGCATATAAATCAAAAAATATATATGTTTTTGATGGCAGCCATTGTTCACTGAGAAAATATACAACTACGTACTGCATATGGATTTTGAAAAGGAGTAGCCACACGTGACCCATAGTCACGTCAAGATTAAGTCTAACTATGAGTGGTGGAGGCTGGCCACAAACAGACAGAGGGTGATTGACAGACAGAGGGTGACTGAAGGTGGAATACACACAGAATCCCACTCATTTTGAGGCTACAGAAAACTCAAAATGAGTGGGATTCTGTCATGTTGGAAAGCATGACGTAAGGTTCGAAAATGTATGGAACAGGCGCTAGAGACTAAACGAAACCCAACCGCGATACACAGCTATTACAGATGAGATGTATGGAACAGGTGCTAGAGATTAAGGGAAACCCACCCACGATAAGCAGCTATCACAGATGAGATGTATGGAACAGGAGCTTATTTAGGTGTGTCATAGCAAAGGGGGTGAATACTTATGCAATCAATTATTTTCTGTTTTATATTTGTAATTAATTTAGAACAGTTTGTAGATTTTATTTTTCACTTTGACATTATGGACTTTTTTGTGTTGATCAGTGGCAAAAACTAATTAAATCCATTTTGATTCCATGTTGTAACACAATAAAATGTGGAAAAGTCCAAGGGGGGGTGAATACTTTTGAGAGCCACTGTATACACACAATAGAAAAGGACGTACAAGGCAAACAGAGAGGATGGTTAGTGTAATGGCTATGTGTTTACCTGCCTCTCAGTGGAGACAAAAACAAACCTTTTCTAATAAGGGGAAAACCTCTGGTGGGCCCGGCAGTTAGGTAGCCCCCACTCTGTGCATGCTAGCGATGGATTGGTGAGCTGCTGAGATATCGGAGACACACCAGCGAATGTAAGTATTGACGGCTGAAGAAGACCAGCGACCCATGATTTTGATGAGATGGTGATTAGCGTTTGCTTTGGCGGCAGATGTGGCTGCTCCGATTCTGAAATAGTGAGGAGTGTAGAACTGGTGAGAGAGACCTGCCTTAGATATGAGGGAGGCTAGATGAGTAGTGAACCAATGCTTTGTTATGATTGTTCGGGAAGAATCGACAAATAGAGGGTCTGCCGGAAGGAAAGGGCTCTTGCAGGAAATGTACTTGAGCATGGAGGAATAGGGACATATTGGAGAATTGATTTTTGATATTTGGATGAACCGTCCTTGATGAAGCTGAAAGCATCAGCAGCATTATTATGTATGCCTGAGAGGTGGCGGACTTATGAGATACTAAGAAAGTTATGAGATACTAAGATCCAGATGAGGCGACGGAGTAGACTCATAATCAGGGGAGAGAATGAGCGACCTTTATTGATAATATGGTTTACTGTTGCTGTAGAATAGGACTGATTTTTTTGCCCATTGGTGGCCCCAGAGATGTGCAGCTGCAACAATAGGATAGAGTTCTAATAGAGCTGTGGCTTTGAGATGGGTGGATAAGTTTTGAATTTCGGGAGGCCATTCACTATAGAACCATTCTGATCCAAGGAATCCGCCGAATCCTAAGAGGGAGGCATCAGTAAAAAGGGAGAGATCGTGAGGATCCGAAATGAAATCTTCATAAAATAAAGAAAGACTGTTCCAATGAGTGATTAATGTGGTCCACATTTTGATATCTTTCCTGGCTTCGAAGGATATGTTAATATAAGCATTTAGATTATGAACTGTGGTGGATAGGGCTATTAGATGAGAAATGAAGGTCCTGCCCTGGGATATGATACGGATTTCATAGTTGAAATGGCCGAGGAGGGATAGCAAGTCTCGTTTCCTTATGGAAGTTGAAATTTGGAAATTATTGATGAGCCACGAATGCGGATCAGTTTAGAAGGTGGTAGTTTGACTTCGAATTTTACGGTATCCAGAGTAATTCTGAGAATTTCCAGGGAGCGAAGGGCCGATGGTTTTGTCTTCTGATAAAGGAACACCAACTGAAGAAAAGAGAGATTTCAAGTTGTTTAATGCTTGAGCTGGAGGATCCGAAGGAGGAGATATTAGGAGAAAATAATCCATGAGATTGAGCAGGAAAGGAACGTGATAGGAATTGAGGAGGGTCCAGCACAGGGCTTCGGACAGAGAGTCGAATATTCTTGGGCTGCTGTGGCAGCTGAAGGTGAGTTGAGTGGCGAAGCAGAATTTACTTTTCCAGCGGATTCCGAACAAGTGACGGAGAGAGGGATGAATTGGCATGACTTTAAAAGCATCGGAGATGTCGGCTTTGGCTAGCCAGAAACCGCGACCAGCAATGTTGATGAATTTGATAGCGTCTGTGAACTTGGTATAATAGAGGGAGAATTCATCATGAGAAATGAGAGAGTTGATACTGCTAGAAGATCCACAAGGTGCTAGAGATAGATAATCGCTTCTTGCCTGAAACTTTGCGAGTGGCAATGCCTATGGGATTGATACGGTAAGAAGTGAAAAGAGGTGCTGGGAATGGACCGACCATAAAGCCTTTATTCACCTTCTGGCAACTGCCATACAATGTGCTGCAAGAAGCACAACACCTGCACATTCTTAAATGAATGCCAGTAAGCCTGGCCAGGCAATCTAGTTCACTGTCAATGCATCTTTTTTAGCTCCATATTCTTTTTGTTGTTGCCTAGTTTTTTAAAACTACTTTGGCATCTGGTAGAATTCATTGCTTGGTACGCTTTTATATTAGGGTTATTACGGTAATGTTCTTACTATGCGTGTTTGTATTTGGCCCTGTCTGCTATTCGTAGTTGGGGGTGGAGCTTCCTTTGTTTTGGGAGCTCGTTACTGGTAACGTATAAAAGCACAAAAAAAGCCAGGTATGGGGCTGGCTGTTTCTTCTATGGGTGAAAAAAAGAAAATGTAGTTAGTTTCCAAAACCTTATAAAAGTCTGTGTTTTGCATGCAGCTGTTTTTGGTGTTTAGACATATTTACTTTTTTTCCCTACCGGTTTCAGTATGTGTTGGGACTAAGAATAGCGCTACAAACATACAGTTATACACGCAGCTCTTTTGTTTTTGAAAAGTTTCACATGCAGTTGTAATACCCCATCGGTTTGATTGATTTATTTTGCTACTTTGGAACACTGTTAAATTGCTACGGACCAAGAATAAGTTTCAAACTTATGAGATTTCCAGCGGGATATGAACTGAAGGAGCTACACAGCGGATTCACTATGACCGGGTGAGATCAATCCTTTTTTTTTTATTGGATCCCTTTGTTATTTTTTTTGGGAACTGTATTTGACATTTTGTTTTTTTTATGTACTTTTTGCAATAGTCTGGGATTGAAACATTGATGTGCAACTATTTCTGTATAAATGTAATGTGCAGCCATGCAGGTTTTTGAATAAACAGTCTAATTATTTAGAGACATACCTTTTAGTTTGCTTCTGTTTCCTTTCATCTTCTTAAATCTATTCAGCAGTGTTCTGTAGTAATGGTTTGCAATTAATGGTCCTTCTAAATGGTATTATGTATGTAGCTATTAAAACGCATGGTATATACATTTCTCTTTTCTACCAGCTGCAATGGTTGGTTTATTTAACATTGAAAGGCTGGTTTGTATTTGAAAGTTTTCTGATACTGTTTAAGTCCTACTACCACTGATTTTCTCCATGTACACACATTTCATTACTGCTATATTTGCTAATAGTAGTATATAATAAACAGATCCTGTTAGTTTACTTTCTTGGTTCCCGTGAAATCCTTGTTTTATGCTGTACTGTTTTACTTGTGGGGCTGCAGTATTTGATGTTTTAGCTCAGTATACACCTCTGACCTAGGTAATTATTTAGTTATTTTATACTAGGTAAATTTGTTACAACCTCGACTTGACTTAGAGAGCTGGTTATTTGAAGTTTGGCGATGGCAGAACGTAGGTTTTCACTGATGAAGGAGGATGAAAGCATTTAAATACCGGTGGAAAAACCATTCAGAAGACCATCGATGAGATAAGATGTGAAGTGTTGAGGTGATGCTATAGGGCGAGGGCTGGAACGATGACTGGGGTGAATACTGAAAGCATTGCTGAATGTCATTTGGAAGCGACTGGGCAGATTATTCTGGAATGGGCGTCGCTGCAGATGTGGAGATTTCTGCATAGTTTGGATGAACAGAAGTTGGTGTTGAAATTAATGCAGATTTGTTTGGAATCGGAAAATGTTATGGTGCGGCCATGTCTGTCTTGGATGGTGGAAGATTCATGAGGGGCTGATGAATGGATTAGGCACGGAAAAGTGGGTACTGGGAGGTGGAATGCTGTGTTGACCTGAACGAAATGAGCTGGAGGCTACTCTTGGGCACAGGTGTGTTGAATGCGCTGTGGAGACGAGACTTGATAAGCAGGCCAGGTGGAAAGACTGGCTCTGCTGCCTTGGACTGGCAAAGGATATTAAAGAGAACCCGGCGATCACTTCCTGCTGGGATGTTGATGCCTTTGTCGAAGGGCTTTAAGCAGCTTGGAGATTGGCCAGTCTTTGTAGAACATACGCTCCTGGGCTTGAGAATGCTGGCGGAGATGTTTGGAGCGACGTGGTTGTTGCACGGCAGCTACCGAAGGGCAGGCTGCTGGAACCGGATCCTGATGAGCAGAACGGCCTGCAAGTGGCTCGGGACAGGTAGGAAATAAAATAAAGTTGCCAGCTTGTCATGTCGTGGCAAGAAATTGACAGCCGTACCATTAACCCTTTTGCGGTCCTATGTCGGACCTGGTCCGACATTGCAATTATTCCTATCCGGTCCAATGTCGGACCCTGTCCGACATCATCAAAAAGACGCAAATGGGTTTTTAGTTGTTTTTTTCTCCGGAAAAAGCCGAGAAAACCATTCAATGGCCGAGTGGGAGCAACAGGAGCCGAGACAAGCCGAAAAAAGAAATAAAAAAGGGCGTATCTCATGAATAGTCATACTTGCCCCTGGGATCAGATAACGGCGGCCATAAGGAAACAAGCTGGCTGCTGCTGAATCAACGCTCAGAGAATATCACAGACATTTGCAGAGCTTTTTTGAGATGTTATAGTAATAAAATAATGACTTGGATCACATTATTGAGGCGTTTGGTGATAAAACGAGTGATCAGGAGATGATTGATCGGTATGTACGACTGTGTGGTCCAGTGGTTAAAGAAAACAGCTTGTAACCAGCAGGTCCCTGGTTCAAATCCCACCTCAGCCACTGACTCACTGTGTGACCCTGAGCAAGTCACTTAACCTCCTTGTGCTCCATCTTTCGGGTGAGACGTAATTGTAAGTGACTCTGCAGCTGATGCATAGTTCACACAGCCTAGTCTCTGTAAGTCGCCTTGGATAAAGGCGTCTGCTAAATAAACAAATAACTATTATTATTTATTTCTTAGCATATGTGAAAGCTATAGCGAATGAAAGGATGGGGCGGGGCTGGAGATGCCTAGTGAGTGCTTTGTTGATATGCAGGGCCTTTTAAACCCATTTGACTGTGGAAAAAAAAAACTTTTAAACAGCGCGTCTAAAATTAACTGCCATGTGAAAATAAATTGGACCTGACGCGCCTGACACGCACTTAATAAATGGACTGCAAAGGGTTAATGTATTTAATATGCTTAACTGTGTTTTAAATGTGTTTCTCATTTAAATAAAGACTATGCGAAATGCTTTTTTTATCCTTTGGGAATTATTGGTGAGGCCATGCCTCACTTGCCTCGGCTGATGAGGTATGCATCCAGCACTGAAACCAGTACATTTAGCTACAGTGTGAGTTACTATAATATAAAACAATGTAAAAACCTTGAGGCCTCTCAAATTACACCTTGCTGGCTGTATGTTCTAAAGTCTTTCCATTGTATGTCAATTAGCGGTACCCTGGGCTATGCTATTTTGCTGATCTGAACAACCACAAAGTAATTTTTTATTGCCCTATTCACTATTGTGCATTCATGTCAGGGGGCAATCCGGTTGGCTGAAAAGGTGGGCCAATGAAAATCATCAAAGCAAGCAGAATCGGATATGTCATTTTACTTGCGAAAAAAACAGCCAGACTGATCTAGCTCTGCTTTGATTAAATCAGGTGCAGTAAAATTTGGAGCCGAGGCAGGGCTGATTCAAGCTCATGCCTAGTCATCCACTGCTAATATGTATTGTATACTTCTCCGGAAAGCGTAACTAGTGTCATACATGGGTAGTACCGACATTGTCCTCTTTGCTTTAACATAAATGCATTCAGCAATTATGAACAGCCTTTTCTTTCTGCAATACTAACTTCCAATTAGTCAGCAGGGATAGGATGCAAATTAGATTACAATTTAAGACTGAATAAATTCATGTGTTGCACAGTCTGTTCAAGGATGAGTCAGCTCCTGTTAACTGATCTCCTGTGAAAGATCTCAATACTGCTGCTGTGCATTTTTTAGGAAATGTGTTTAGAACTACAATTCTTTACTCATGAAACATATTTGCAATAATCTATTTTCAGAAGGGTAAAACCAGAGGTATTTAATAGGGTATTGCTCATGCAGAACCTTTTTATTTTATTCCTTAGGTTTGGCTCAGTCTTTTCATCAGGCTGACTGGATCTGATTCATTTTACAGAGGATGGCTTCAGATAACAATATGGATAAATAAGTTGGTTTTATCCTCCAGAGGTGTTATAATGCTCTAGGCTGCAGTGGTGTTTTCATCTCCGACTTTATTACAGACATCCATGGGAATATCTCATAGATGACTGTAGGCACTGGTGTGTTTGTGCTCCTTTTCTGGGGTCTAGTGAAAGTCTTGCACAGGATTGGTTAAGTATGCAGTGCAGTTGTATATCAACCATTTGATGAAATGAAAACCTAAGAACTAAACAGGCTTTAAAAGCTAACTTCCATTTTTCTATGCATAGTAATACAAAATGTGGCCTTTTTCTTGCACAAAAAAAGTTTGCTACCATCATAGTATCATCCTTTTTATTAAATCAAGGCAATTTTGATCTGCATATCACAAATTATAGAAAAAAAGTATAAAAACCAGTACAGGCATATTCAGAAGGTCCTCATAATCTAACAATGCCTCTGTAGGAACAATTCAATCATTGATAAGTTTAATGTTTATCTGGGTTCATTAGTTCTCTTACTAACAATATTTAATTGACATGTTACAAAGATTGAGGATTTACTATGAACACACTTTCACGCGCAGACACAAGGAATGTTTAATCAATAGAAGTATTTTATGAAGTACACAAAATAATAAACAGAAATGAGAAAAGTCAGATAGTAAATGTCTTGGTCTCTAAGCACAAACACAATTCAAAAACTCTCACTGCTTGACTAGCAGGCAATTGAAATATGACACTGTCTGTCTCCTCTCACACCAGCAGCACTCAAGCAAGCAAGCAGGCTGTGACCTAGTAGCTTGCTCACATGCCCACATCCAAGCACACAGCCTCAACTGAGATCATGCAGATAATCAGAGAATATATCACATTACTTATTAATGGTATATAGATTTAGTATATGGCAAGTTTACTTTTAAAGAAATTCTTCATACAACAATATGAGGTAGATACTTATAGTTACTTTATCAAATTTCACTAAAAGTTATTTCACACATAAAGTGTGCAAAGTAATTAACAGTACAATTCTATGTGAATGTGTTAGAATTAATTAATTTAGTTCCATGAAAGGAAAATGCAACTGGAACTATACTCAGCGGTTCCTTGAAGCTTATACTTTTGGTCTGCTGGCTTGGAAACTCAATCTGTTGAATCGTCCAGTACAAAACTCTCCTCTCCGCAACAAAGTCTTCAATCCCACTTTGGATCAAACTCGGCAACAAAGCTTTCAATTCTCGAATCAACAAACAGCTGCAACAATGTCTTCAGTCCTCGGTAGGATCCACAACAGTGCCCGTCCGCTCTGTCCTCTTCGCTGAATCTTTTAGCTACGCAGGCAGCAGGGCACAGTTTCTTTTGGATACTGTGGTTTTGGGTGTACAACAGACCTAGACTGGTTTGTCTGATAAGAGTCTCTGTAAGTTAACGGCAGTCCTTCTGCCGGGCCTCAGTCTCGTTGCTTGTGGTCGTTGAGTCGCTTGCAGCTTGCTTCCTCGTCTTGGGTACATTTTCAGGCAGAGTCCCAGAGTTGCAGCTTTGCTTAGCAGAGTGACAGCACCTTGTTTAGCATTCGATGTGGAGCACAAAATGTTTAGTTTCATTTGGATATTTAGTCTTTCTCACTCTGCTAACTAGCCACTTTCTCACTCTGCTAACTAGCCACTTTCATGAGATCATTTGTGTAGCTTGCCTTTTTTATAAACTCACAGTCCTTTGATGTTTTAATGTCCTGTTCCACTGGGACATCGCTAGTTTATGTCTTCCTTGCGTCAAAATGATTGTTGTTGCACATGTGAATTATCTGTACATAATTAAATTGTCCGCTCAGCCTAATCCAGTTCAGGTGCCGGTCCTCTAATCAGTAGGTCACATAGTTCAGTATGTCTGCCAGGAACCAAGGGGCCCCCTTCTCAAGACACAGCAGTTTGCCCTGTTTCTCAAGACACACAGTTTCATTAATGAATCCAATTACATTTCTAATACACGTTCATGTATTATCATATTCAGGGAATATGACC
The DNA here is from genome assembly GCF_902713425.1 of Acipenser ruthenus. Classification (NCBI taxonomy): domain Eukaryota; kingdom Metazoa; phylum Chordata; class Actinopteri; order Acipenseriformes; family Acipenseridae; genus Acipenser; species Acipenser ruthenus. The sequence continues at coordinate 112,384,824 of NC_081190.1, forward strand.
CACACCTGTGTAACTAAGAGTTTATAACGGCTGTGTCTAAAGTGGAAGTGCTTTGAAATTCAATTACTACTTTTCTGCTCTTAGATTAAAATGCATAATAATTAAGGATCACTTAATACAGGAGTTAATAAAAAATATATATAAAAGTCCAAAGCTGGAATTTAACTTTTAAAAATACTCAATAGTAAATAGTTTGTGGAAATACTTGTAGAAATTACATAAATGCATTACCTATTATGTGTTACCAGAAGTTCAGTATGCAAATAGAATGTGAAGCAGTGTGGAGTAGTGGTTAAGGCTCTAGATTCTTGACCAGAGGGTCGTGGGTTCAGTTCCAGGTGGGGGACACTGCTGCTGTAACCTTGAGCAAGGTACTTTACCTAGATTGCTCCTGTAAAAACCCAACTGTATAAATGGGTAATTGTATGTAAAAATAATGTCTTGTAACAATTGTAAGTCGCCCTGGATAAGGGTGTCTGCTAAGAAATAAATAATAATAATAATAATGATTCTTGTTGAAGACAATCTGTATTTTAATAGCATCCAGGTACCTTCAAATGTAGGACTACACCACTGCCTATACCATACTATGGTTTGCTTTTGATGTTTACCATGCACTAGCACAGTACAGCTGGGGAGAGCAAGGCTAAATAACTTAGACCAAGACATCTTAAAAAGCAGGTAAGCAGGTAAGGCTTTTAATATGAAATGCATGAGTTTCATAACTGTTGTGTCTTCCAGCTTGAAAAAACACGCGTGACAGTGATATTTTACTCTAAGTCTTAACAATTATCTGTTAAAATATTAATAATTTGTTTTATTATAAACAATATATCAATAGTTTCTACATTTTGGATATGTTAACATTCCAGGAAACTCGCAATAAATCCATATTTAATGAAAACGACTGGGGGCAGGGGCGTCATTTGCTATAGGGCAGTGGGGGCAGTTGTCCGTCCCCCCCCCCCCCCAGACCTACATGACATCATGTCTTCCACTTTTTGACCCCCACCCCCACCCCCACCCCCGACACATAATATAATCACATATAAGATGGTTGAAGGTTTCTTCCCAAACGAATAAAATACGTTTTTCAAACATCATTCTTTTCTACTATAATCCGGAATGAAGTCGGCCACGGTTGCCAAGGTGATGTAATTGCTTGCACACGCTCAGCATCTCAAGGCGTCGGCTGCATTCATTCCTTTTGACTGATAGTTCATTGTTATCTACTGATTATAGCAACAACACAGAATGGCATTGCATTTTATTATTTCTGTAATATAATATCGATTATCATGATGAGATTGAGCATAACAAAAGACTTACAAATTCAGGCTGGTGTTGAGAAATTTGCCAAGATGAAAGGGAGATGCCACTCAATATTATTAGTTTATTCGTGATTATCTGTGTAAACATGTTATTTAAAACTGCTACATATTTCTACTTTTGACATTCACAGGAATGTGAAGCTTATTTAGCAGTTCATGCTCATTGGTTTATATTTGATACAAAGTGTCATTCTTTGTGGAAAGCAGGTGAAATGTATAAAACTTGTCTCGAGGTTGTAAGCATGTATCAAATCTGGTGAGATGTATTCAGATAGATGCTCTAAAATAGTTAAACTGCATTCTTACCCTGGCTCTTTTTGTAAAGCCCATGCAGGAAACATTTTTTTCAGTGATCTGCGAGTAGTCTAATGTCCCTATCTGTTGTACCGCTGTAGCAGTAGTTACAGTATGTAACTGTGAAATGTTTACTTAACTGGGAAATCAAAAGTTATACAAGAGAGCAATTTGGTTAGTGTTAAAGCCTTTATCCCCCCCCCCCCCCGAATTTTTCTGAAATGACACCCCTGACTGGGGGATTAATAACCATTGTTGCCCTGTAGAGCTGCTGCCTGCACATTTAAAGGTAGTGCGTTTGCATCTCTCCAGTTAATTATATTAATGCTTCCGCACTCCTTGGGGATTTTTAAAGGTCAGAGCCCAAGCCTTTTTGAAATGGCATTTGACAGCAGCATGTTCACAAAAAAACTAAAACAAAAACAGGAAAGGTTTAAGCATTTATTATGCAAATTGAATAAAAACAATGCATTTATTTTTTCTTGCTAATGACATTACTCAATGGGGACTGCAGAGTGTGCGGTTCTATTTGATTAAAAAGTCATCAGGGCAATTAAGTGAATACTCAAAACCAAATGATGCATTTTAAAGTTGGCCTGTTATCACTCAGAATATACTTTAGAAAAACAGTCTGAAAAGAATACATTGTGGTAAGCTGTGGTCATAAAAATAGAGTAGGTAAAACGATTAGTGGTGTGTCTGTGAAACAATCCTCCTGCCCTGGAACTCATGGGCATGCTCTACCTTCAGTAGCACTGGCGAGGATGATAATAAGCTTGTGCCGAGTAATGAATACAACCGAGTATTCATACTGAGTATAGCGATTTTTCTAAATACTGTACAAGTAATGTACAAGTAATTGCTATTATTTGCACTTGGAACAAATATATTTTTTCTATGTACAAACACATCGAACCAGCTCATGGTTCTAGTAGGGCAGTAATGTGTAACTTATTCTTTCTTTGTGTGTGTGTGTGGAGGGGGCCTGTCTGGGATATTCTAATACTATTTAGTCTTTGTCTATACTACAGGAAAACAGCAGGCATTGTACTGCTGCTGCTTTCAATGCATTTAGTTGAAAAGCAAAGCAATAGTATATTGTCCATGCTGTTGTCATGCTCATTTGAGATGTTGTGTCTATGATAGTCAGCAGCCATTGTGTGTGTCTTGAAAAACACTGTCGTTTTCTCTGATTTGATCATCTTGTCAATAACTCGCCAGAACAACTGTCATTACCTCAGATGTGTGTTTACATAACCTGCTACATTGTGTCGGCTCCAATGTCCTTTACAATGCATACACTATGAAAAATGTCATATCAATACTATATCATATTTAATTTTAGAAATACAATACAGTAAAAAAAAAGGCTTATTTCATGACACAAGTCTAAAAATAGGTACTTCACAATTAAACGTAGCACAGTAGTCTCCGTATATAGGAGCACCTTCTAAGAGAACACTTCGCCTAATGGAACACCCTTGTGGTGAAACTGATTTTTTCCCATTGTAAATGCTCCTAAAGGAACAGGAGTAGCGATTCGTTCACAATGCTAAAGCGACTTGTCATCGCGGGAGTGTCTTGAGGGACACTGATTGGTTTATTACATTGTTCCAGAACCGCCGTCACATCATTCAATTGTTTTGTATTCTGATTTCTGCGAGTGCACCTCATCGCTACAAAATGGCATGTAAACAAACGGCAAAATGCACCGCTGTTTCTCTTGTTACACAAAGTTGGAAATTTGTTCGAGCTCCTGATTCAGAAACAAGTCGCTGAGCAATTTGGTGTTTTCCGTTATTATTTGTTTATTTAGCAGACTCCTTTATCCAAGGCGACTTACGGAGACTAGGGTGTGTGAACTATGCATCAGCTGCAGAGTCACTTACAATTACGTCTCACCCAAAAGACAGAGCACAAGGAGGTTAAGTGACTTGCTCAGGGTCACACAATGAGTCAGTGGCTGAGGTGGGATTTGAACCGGGGACCTTCTGGTTACAAGCCCTTTTCTTTAACCACTGGACCACACAGCCTCCGTTCTGGTGAGTTGCTTCACCTGTCGTGCATGTCTTGTAGTTGGACAGTTAGTTTATTAACATTAAGTTAACCCTAAGTAACAGCCACTATTTTTGCCTCTGCCATTGTGATAGCCCAAAATACACCTGCCAGCTAATTTCATAGTACATAGAGATTTCAGCTTTTTGACTGGGTTGTTTTGTTTTAGTTTTATTAACATTAGTTTGTTTGTTCCTTTAGTATTATAGTTTATTAACATATACTTGCCTATTGTTTTCTGAGGGGTGTTCTCTTAGCTTGAGACTACTGTATTTATAAATCAGAAAAAATTCAAATTCAAAATTTCTTAACAGTTCTGTGATGAAGCTTCTAAATGGCAATCACATGTAGCTTTCTGTTTATAATCCACAGCAATATTGTTTGTAGAACAAAATAAATATCACCAGACATATGAAATAGACCCTTCTTGTACTGGACAAAGCAATCTTTAGTGTAAATATTTTTATCTTTGATGCAGCTGGTGTCTATTTCGTTGAAGATTTGTTTAAAGAAATCATGCTGCTCTATGCAATGTACTGAGTCATTTACTGGAAGAAAACTAAACCAACTACCATGTTCCTAAATGTGACAGGTAGTGCGTCAGTAAAGCAAAAACGTGCTGTATTTTTTTAAGTGCTAAACAATATGTATCTGTCACAGGCAGACTTGTAGGACTCAAGTCGCATTTTCTGTGACTCGCACTCGAGTCACGGACACAAAAGACTCTGACTCGACTCTGACTCGACCTTGTGTGACTTGGACTGGAACATTCCGGCTCCGTGACTCTGAGATATTAACGATGAGTCCCTTTTTTATCTTCTACTTCCACAAATAATATGACAGGAAACCTGTGCACAATAATAACCCACCCAACAAAACATTATCCAATCACTGGTTAGCCCTGTTGTCTTTGCAGCCAATCATAGTAAGAATAAGAAATTGGAAGCGAGTTAGGTTGCAGCGCAAACACCCCCCTCCCCTCGCCCCACAATCCAACTGGTAAACACACCTCTTTTGCATTAAGTTCTATAACTTGGAATACATGATGTCAGCATGGTAAACAAGTAAGTACTTATTTGTCTTTACTACTTTAAACTATGTTCTAAGTTAAGCACAAAAACAAATGAAAAATAATAACCATATAAGTTATAATCACTGCAAGAAACGTCAATGAATTCACCTGGCAAATTCAGTCAAATTGCTTACCGTCAAACAGGCAGATATATCAAGGACTGGTTGATAGCAAAAAAAAAAGAATGACAGAGTAATTTAATACCACTTGATTTACCAAAATGATTTATTATGGATGCGGGAAAAACACAATAACAATACGCTGTGCAGTGTCAACCTAGAAATCTATCTTGTGTGAACTTCATGTTTTTGTTCCATTATGAACCGACACAAAGGGGAAATACCAGGGGTGGACGGTTAACATTGTTCGCTTGCACACTGAACCCCCAGTCTTTTATTAATTGCGCTTCCTTTCTTTTGGGTGATGTGCTTTTCATTTCCTCCTCTCACGTGGCACATCACCAATGCCGTTCATCCTATCTGTTTAATGGGCTGAAGCCGGGCTGTGCTCGCTTAGAAATGCGAGCACCCAAATCCGCCGTGCGCATGCGCAGTAGCAGCCAGCCGTCAGCCAAGACTGGCTATGATTGGCTTAATGTCTGGATGGAGCGCAGCCGGTTATCGAACAGTGATCAGGCGATCAGCGTGCATGTGCCAAGACAACAAAGTCTTTAAGTATGAGCAGCACGACTTTGGCTCTTCTCAGTCTTGCATATTGTGCTACTTTATGGAAAGACAGAAAACGTGTCTTAAAATCTTTAAATATTAAAATAAAATTCACAAGTCTAATTATCTTTGTCTAACTTCGTCTAACTTTAAATTAATATTATTTATAATATTTGTTCAACTTTGTTCTTTTCACAGTTTTAATCTGCATCATTGTATTACAGACTTAATACCAGTTCAAATGCAATGAAAGTCAAACAAAGTTGCCGTTTTGCAAAACAAATAATACTAAATGTACTATTTAAGAACACAGTATATGAGATTGGCAGATTTTACCTGTATTCAAGTCAAAGTAGATGCTATAGTCAGAGATGAAAGTAACTTTAATTTATTACCTGTGTACTGGTAGTCGGCACACTGTGCTTGCTCGCGCGTGCCTAAACAACTTCCGCTAAGCAAGCAGGGAAGCGCCCATTCAGATCCGGTATGTTATGCTGTTTTCGGTCGTTTACATCTTTAATTGAATTTATCATATTTTCCAGTCGTTTTTAATGTATTTTTCCACCATTAACCCTTTGCAGTCCATTTATTAAGTGTGTGTCAGGCGCGTCAGGTCCAATTTATTTTTACACGCGCAGTTCATTTTAGACACGCTGTTTAAAAGTATTTTTTTCCACAGTCAAACGGGTTTAAAAGGCCCTGCATGTCAACAAAGCACTCACTAGGCATCTCCAGCCCGCCCCACCCTTTCGTTTGCTATAGCGTTCACCTATACTAATAAATAAATAATAATAATAATAATAGTCGTACATACCGATCAGTCATCTCCTGATCACTTGTTTTATCACCAAACGCCTCAATAATGCAATCCAAGTCATTATTTTATTACTATAACATCTGAAAAAAGCTCTGCAAATGTCTGTGATATTCTCTGAGCGCTGATGCAGTCACAGCCAGCTTGTTTCCTTATGGCCTCCATTATCAGATGCCAGGGGCAAGTATGACTATTCATGAGATATGCCCTTTATTTATTTATTTATTTTTTTCGGCTTGTCTCGGCTCCTGTCGCTCCCACTCGGCCATTGAATGGTTTTCTCTGCTTTTTCCGGAGAAAAAACGACTAGAAACACGTTTTTTGCATCTTTTTGATGATGTCAGACAAGGTCTGACATTGGACCGGAAAGGGTTAAGAAAGAAAATAGTATGTGTATATTTATAATATGCAATACATTGGGTTTTGTACATTTTTTATTTTTATTTTACTTGTGCAGCTTTGCGATGGACTTCTCGTGATTGTGTTTTCTTTTTAGAGAAATAAATTGTCTGTTGCCAGTTTAAGTTTGCAAAAAAAAGTATAATTAATGGTAAATGTACCTCTTTAGACAATAGGAAAACACCCATCATATCGTAATTGATTGCACATGTACCAAAATAGCGCAAAACTTGCAATCTGACATCGTACCACTTTCTGCCATTACATGAGTCAAGTTATGGTACGCATACCACATTCTGACGATGTACCACTTTCTAACACTACACCAGATCACGGCTTCTATCAAAGTGAAAAACAATGTCCACAAACTTGAACTTAAAGCTTATCTATAAACTTCAGGTACATTTCAAACAGTATTCCATTTCCAAAAGAAAAGAAGAGATAGTGACTGACACATTGAAAAAGTCATGCAAATAGAATAATCTAGCTAGAAAAAGAAATCGAATATGATTTTTTGTATTTTTATTATTTATTATTTGAGATATCAGACAACGTTCGTTAGGTAAACTATTCCCCCACTACTACCACTAATTGAACTCAGACTCGAATGGTAGTGACTCGGACTCGGACCCTGATAACTCGGACACGGACTTGACCCTCGGGACTCGAGGTTTGAGGACTTGACTACAAGGCTGGTCACAGGTAGCTCAGGTAAGTGTATAACACTGTTAGCCCCAATGACTAACCCTTTGCTTTGCTTTCCTGTGCAGGTTTGTTTTGCATTCCAGTTGATCACCCTTGACCCCAACCAGGATGACCAGAGACAACGGTCAAGGTAAATATCAAAAATGTAAATGAATAGCATAGCACACTAGAACACTAGAACACAGTGCAACTACACACCAAATCTTTCTAAAATCTATAGTAGAAGACACAATCATGGCAAATTTACCACACCATATATAATTACACAAAAGTAAAGAGAACGGTTAAACTTTCCTAAAACTTGCAAAAAAATTCATTCACAACACCCATGCACCAATTGTCCCCCTACCCCATATAGGGGTAGTATTTGTTGCGACGGACAGACAAACTCAAAGTTATTTTAGTCACATAAGTGGCAATTGCCACTATACAAAGTCTCCCGCCGAACATCCTCTTCGCAAGACTTTGTCTTCTGTTTTTCCTCTCCCGCAATGCGGCCTTAGTCCAGTTCCCATGACAACAGTGGGCCAACTCCCCTCCGTCGACAACGTTGAGGCGACCCCACCTGGTGAAGGGAAGAAAAGAGAAGAGGGACAGCCCTCGGTCACCCAGCCTCAGTCACCCCGTCCTTTGGCTCCAGACAACTTCCCTCTTAACCCCCAATTAGCCCCAGCTCGCGTACAATGCTAGATATTCAACGGTGTGGGCTGGTCTCTCTGTAATCTCTTTACTCAGACCACACCCAGCAACACTGTACTTAACTGCAGGGGATGGGGTTAGCCTTGTGGGGGTCAGCCTGAGTGACGCTAGTCTCTTTCGTCTGTATTCCCTCTCGCTGTCTCCCTCCAGCTGCTATACTCTTTCTCCAGGTGCTGTGTTGTCAACAGAAGGGAGGGGTGGAGGTAAGGGGACAGGGCTCCAGGTGCTTCTCACCAAACAAAAAATGAAATCAATGTTGTAATTAATATAATCCTTCTTGTCACTTGTACAGTCTATGGATGAACCAATACTTTATAAAAGTGGTTAACATGTCCAAAACAACTAAAATGCACTTTAATCACGTTATGTTTATCTCGCTCTTGTGCTGTGTTGTCCAGCTTGAAACTACTTCCTGCTTCCTGGATCCTGGTGCATCCTTTTTGGTCTTCCTTCCAGTCTCCGAGCTGCTTTACTTTATAGCCAGGTCAATTAGTGTCAATAGAAACAGTTAAGCAGTTAATCCACTGCAGCTGTGGGGATTTTGGCTTTGATGAAATAGGGCTAATTGAAATTACTGTTTCCCAAGCAGATGAACGGCAATACTAAACAGTGATAACAAATGAATTACTTAGTACGTGATCAATTTAAGTACATACAGTTCAACCTAAATGCCATTTACCCCACATACTTGTTGTGTTTCAGAAATGGGTATTTTCACGTGACAACTTCATTTTACACGGCATTCGGTACATTTCACAGGAATCATTCAATCCATGCTAACTGTCAAAAAATACAGTCTTACCAATGAAATGATGGTATTTAATGGTGCATTTATAACTTCAGTTGCTGAATATAGCCATCTTCTGAGTGTGTGTTGGGTGTGCAAGTATATTTCGATGAGTTACTCCTGGCCCAGAGCTCCAAGTAACATCTAGTAAAACACTTTGGTATACGAGGATGACTTCCTGTATCAGGTGAAACAGTTCACTCTTATATGAGGATGACACCCTCTATCAGGTGAAACAGTTCACTCTTATATGAAGATGACACCCTCTATCAGGTGAAACAGTTCACTCGTATATGAGGATGACACCCTCGATCAGGTGAAACAGTTCACTCTTATATGAGGATGACATCCTCTTTATCAGGTGAAACAGTTCACTCTTATATGAGGATGACACCCTCTTTATCAGGTGAAACAGTTCACTCTTATATGAGGATGACATCCTCTTTATCAGGTGAAACAGTTCACTCTTATGAGGATGACACCCTCTTTATCAGGTGAAACAGTTCACTCGTATATGAGAATGACACCCTCTATCAAGTGAAACAGTTCACTCGTATATGAGAATGACACCCTCTATCAAGTGAAACAGTTCACTCGTATATGAGGATGACACCCTCTATCAGGTGAAACAGTTCACTCGTATACAAGGATGACACCCTCTATCAGGTGAAACAGTTCACTCGTATATGAGGATGACACCCTCTATCAGGTGAAACAGTTCACTCGTATATGAGAATGACACCCTCTATCAAGTGAAACAGTTCACTCGTATATGAGGATGACACCCTCTATCAGGTGAAACAGTTCACTCGTATACAAGGATGACACCCTCTATCAGGTGAAACAGTTCACTCGTATATGAGGATGACACCCTCTTTATCAGGTGAAACAGTTCACTCTTATATGAGGATGACACCCTCTTTGTCAGCTGAAACAGTTCACTCGTATATGAGGATGACATCCTCTTTATCAGGTGAAACAGTTCACTCGTATATGAGGATGACATCCTCTTTATCAGGTGAAACAGTTCACTCGTATATGAGGATGACACCCTCTTTATCAGGTGAAACAGTTCACTCTTATATGAGGATGACACCCTCTTTGTCAGCTGAAACAGTTCACTCGTATATGAGGATGACATCCTCTTTATCAGGTGAAACAGTTCACTCGTATATGAGGATGACACCCTCTTTGTCAGCTGAAACAGTTCACTCGTATATGAGGATGACACCCTCTTTGTCAGCTGAAACAGTTCACTCGTATATGAGGATGACATCCTCTTTATCAGGTGAAACAGTTCACTCGTATATGAGGATGACACCCTCTTTATCAGATGAAACAGTTCACTCGTATATGAGGATGACACCCTCTTTATCAGGTGAAACAGTTCACTCTTATATGAGGATGACATCCTCTTTATCAGGTGAAACAGTTCACTCGTATATGAGGATGACACCCTCTTTATCAGGTGAAACAGTTCACTCGTATATGAGGATGACATCCTCTTTATCAGGTGAAACAGTTCACTCGTATATGAGGATGACACCCTCTATCAGGTGAAACAGTTCACTCGTATACAAGGATGACACCCTCTATCAGGTGAAACAGTTCACTCGTATATGAGGATGACACCTTCTTTATCAGGTGAAACAGTTCACTCTTATATGAGGATGACATCCTCTTTATCAGGTGAAACAGTTCACTCGTATATGAGGATGACACCCTCTTTATCAGCTGAAACAGTTCACTCGTATATGAGGATGACATCCTCTTTATCAGGTGAAACAGTTCACTCTTATATGAGGATGACATCCTCTTTATCAGGTGAAACAGTTCACTCGTATATGAGGATGACACCCTCTTTATCAGCTGAAACAGTTCACTCGTATGTGAGGATGACACCCTCTTTATCAGGTGAAACAGTTCACTCTTATATGAGAATGACACCCTCTATCAGGTGAAACAGTTCACTCGTATATGAGGATGACATCCTCTTTATCAGGTGAAACAGTTCACTCGTATATGAGGATGACACCCTCTTTATCAGGTGAAACAGTTCACTCTTATATGAGAATGACACCCTCTATCAGGTGAAACAGTTCACTCGTATATGAGGATGACACCCTCTTTATCAGGTGAAACAGTTCACTCTTATATGAGGATGACACCCTCTTTGTCAGCTGAAACAGTTCACTCGTATATGAGGATGACATCCTCTTTATCAGGTGAAACAGTTCACTCGTATGTGAGGATGACACCCTCTTTATCAGGTGAAACAGTTCACTCTTATATGAGAATGACACCCTCTATCAGGTGAAACAGTTCACTCGTATATGAGGATGACATCCTCTTTATCAGGTGAAACAGTTCACTCGTATATGAGGATGACACCCTCTTTATCAGGTGAAACAGTTCACTCTTATATGAGAATGACACCCTCTATCAGGTGAAACAGTTCACTCGTATATGAGGATGACACCCTCTTTATCAGGTGAAACAGTTCACTCTTATATGAGGATGACACCCTCTTTGTCAGCTGAAACAGTTCACTCTTATATGAGGATGACATCCTCTTTATCAGGTGAAACAGTTCACTCTTATGAGGATGACATCCTCTTTATCAGGTGAAACAGTTCACTCTTATATGAGGATGACATCCTCTTTATCAGGTGAAACAGTTCACTCGTATATGAGGATGACACCCTCTTTATCAGCTGAAACAGTTCACTCGTATATGAGGATGACACCCTCTTTATCAGGTGAAACAGTTCACTCTTATATGAGAATGACACCCTCTATCAGGTGAAACAGTTCACTCTTATATGAGGATGACATCCTCTTTATCAGGTGAAACAGTTCACTCGTATATGAGGATGACACCCTCTTTATCAGCTGAAACAGTTCACTCGTATATGAGGATGACACCCTCTTTATCAGGTGAAACAGTTCACTCTTATATGAGAATGACACCCTCTATCAGGTGAAACAGTTCACTCGTATATGAGGATGACATCCTCTTTATCAGGTGAAACAGTTCACTCGTATATGAGGATGACACCCTCTTTATCAGGTGAAACAGTTTACTCTTATGAGGATGACATCCTCTTTATCAGGTGAAACAGTTCACTCGTATATGAGGATGACATCCTCTTTATCAGGTGAAACAGTTCACTCGTATATGAGGATGACATCCTCTTTATCAGGTGAAACAGTTCACTCTTATATGAGGATGACATCCTCTTTATCAGGTGAAACAGTTCACTCTTATATGAGGATGACATCCTCTTTATCAGGTGAAACAGTTCACTCTTATGAGGATGACATCCTCTTTATCAGGTGAAACAGTTCACTCGTATATGAGGATGACATCCTCTTTATCAGGTGAAACAGTTCACTCTTATATGAGGATGACATCCTCTTTATCAGGTGAAACAGTTCACTCTTATGAGGATGACATCCTCTTTATCAGGTGAAACAGTTCACTCTTATATGAGGATGACATCCTCTTTATCAGGTGAAACAGTTCACTCTTATGAGGATGACATCCTCTTTATCAGGTGAAACAGTTCACTCTTATATGAGGATGACATCCTCTTTATCAGGTGAAACAGTTCACTCTTATGAGGATGACATCCTCTTTATCAGGTGAAACAGTTCACTCTTATATGAGGATGACATCCTCTTTATCAGGTGAAACAGTTCACTCTTATATGAGGATGACATCCTCTTTATCAGGTGAAACAGTTCACTCTTATATGAGGATGACACCCTCTTTATCAGGTGAAACAGTTCACTCGTATATGAGGATGACACCCTCTTTATCAGGTCCACGGCTTGACTGGGTTAATAAAGAAATAAACATGGCCCAGCCCCTCAATCGAGCACTTGTTATGCAACCCGCAATGTACCCCTGACAGAGGATAACACTATGCAAGCCAGAACTGATGTATATCTAGTGCCTAAATATATGGGCAGGGGCAGAACCACGCTACTTGTTTGGCCACTCCAGTTTGGAGCATACCTTCAATGTAGCTTGTTACATTATCATAAAAAATTATGTTATTTAAGTATAATATGCTCAAGTTACAAAACCTTAAGAATGTTTCATTAAAGCCCTTGTAATGAATTGGCATCTGAGCTCATTGAATTCAATGGAAAGGCAAGTGCTGGACGTGAACCGCAAATCATACGGTACAAACACAAACAACAATTCACATTCTATATCGCCTTTCATCACAAGGATCCTAAAGCGTTTCACACACACACACACAAAGAAAATGAACAATAAAATCATTACATTAAAAACACAATTTGATAAAACTGAATTAAAAGAGATACATATTGTAGCTGTAATTGTAACGACTCTCCTCGAGTCATTGTCATCAAATGACTGGACTCGAGTCCCTGCAAGAAAAGACTGGACTCCCAACCCAAAAGTCTCCACTTGACTCGAGTCATAGTCTTTATGATAAAATAAATTACACGATCAGTTTCTTTTTCAATAACCGCAGCCCTTCTGATGTGTACAAGGCCTGCCTCTTTATGAGTGAGAGGAACACGTGACAACATGGAGACAGAGAAGAGCGTCAGCACCATGGAAGGTAAATCTGCGCTTGGCGAGTTTGCAAAAACTATGGAGTAGACAGGGAGAGAAATAAGCAGCCTGCATCTGCCAGCACTGAGAAATGCCAAACTAAAATAAACTGTGTCTAAAATAACTGAAATTGGTTTTGGTCTTTTTTTATTATTTCCTACCAATCAATAGATTTTTATTTACATATGCTTCTAACTTAAATGCAGTATAAATGGGGTTTAGTGTTTGTTGTCTGGTTTAATGTATATTGATCTAACGTTATACTATGTTTAAAAAAAAATAATAATAATAATTGTTTTAGAAAACAAAAAAGGACTGGCAAAAAAAGCCATATTTTGCTAAAATTGTAAGTTGTTTTTAAAATCCAAACATCCACTTGGAAATCCAAACTCATGTACAAGCTTATAAACTTAAAAAAAAAAAAAAAAAAAAAGTTTTTACACGAAATTTAACGCAATGCACTGTATAAGAAATTAACTTTAATAATTGTACTTATTTTTATTTTCTAGAATTCCTCACTTGAGTTAATCAGCTCTAGATGTGTTTGATTAATTAATACATCAGGATTTGCATCCTGTATAGAGTTAGTTTGGTTAAAAATGTTTTGCTTTTTTAATGAATATATTCATAAAAACAAAAATGGGTGATCTTTTGTAACACGCGTTATTATGCTAAACTCTTAGCCTTTCAAGATACATTTCTTTCTGTAATATTAATCAAATTAGGTTAAGTTTATTGATTTTGAACTGGAGCATGTATGTGCGAGTATACAATGGTTTTAAAACTCTGATTTTGCCTCAGTTGCATCACTTGGACTGTTTTCCTTTGTAGCTGCTATGTTTTAAGCTTAGAAGCAAGACCTCTATATCAAATATCAAATTAAATGCCACAAAATTTCCTTTTATGGTTAAGGTATCTGAAAAAAACTGTAAAATGAATCTGATTAAATCAAACTGTCAGAATTAATGACTCGAATTGACTCGACTCAAGCTTGGCATGTCAGAGTCTCACTCCCCAGTGACTCGACTCGACTCAAGTCCCAGTTTTTGTGATTCAATTACAACACTGGGGGATGGTCTGCGCTTACCCCCCACCACAATCACATTATGCTCTCAGGAACACAGAGGTATTTAAAACACAGGAAAACAGCAACGTGTTCGTGCTCACAGGTATAAATATTTATTTTGCACTGGATACTTCACTCGGAATATGACTGACATTTTCACAGACAAGATCACGACTGACCTAATAATCCTCTCTCCTAAAAAAAGGTATAATCCCCAGCCCCCCTACTCCTAACAGGATTAATTATTCAATAAACATTTGCACCTGGAATGATTTTATACACAAAAACTATTACCCAGCATTCATTCCATTTACAATAAGCACTCATACTTTACAATGCACATGCTTCTCATGTATACATATTTGTTTAACCTGCATGAATACCGTCTTTGTTTACAACACGATCGGTAAGATATTGTATTGCTTACTGGTTATTATCATCATTGTCATTATTATTCTTTTGTCCTTAGCTATTACCAGTAAAGACTGAATTAGCATTACGCTTTCCATTGGAAGATTACCAAACATATGGCTATAACAAAACCCTTGTTCCACATGTATAGCTACGGCAACTTCATTAAGGGAAGTGACCTAATTTAAATACAGAAATAAAACATCATATATGAAACACACTTGATCAACAGCAAGCACAATACATAATAAACCACGGCTCTATTGCTAGTAGAATAACAATCACAGTAGCAGGCAGTTCAATATGACAGTGAGGGTCTCACCCTAGCTAGTTTGTAGAAGTAGAACAATTAAAAGCATCTAAAACAAAAATGTAATACAATTTGAATTTAAAAAAGAGCAAAAAGAAAATGCAGTTTTAATTGTAAAATAGGAAAGCTAAGGTAGAAAAAGCTATTTTGTAAAAATACTTTCAATCTTGACTTAAAAGCAGTAAGAGTCCCAGCTTCCCGGACAGAAGAAGGCAGAGGATTCCATAATTTTAGCTTCACAAGAAAAGACCCTTCCTCCTGTGTAATTTTTATTCACCCTGGCAGCCCCACATCCTGTGATCTAAGGAATATATACAGGTTCAATAATTCCTGTAAGTAATTGGGTGCTAACCCATTCAGGGTCTTCTAAATTAAAAGCAAAATTGTAAAATATATTCTAAACTGCCCAGGGAGCCAGTGCAAAGAGGCCAAAACAGGAGAAATACATTCACTTTTTCTGGTTTAACTCTAGCGGCAGTGTTCTGAATGAGCTGTAAGCGAGACACCAAACGTTTTGGGATACCAGAGAAAAGTACAAAAATCATTTCCAGACAACATTTATGATGCTGCCTTTCATGTCATGCACCCAAAGGAACTGATCATCCTAAGAGACAAACAAAAAACATACGAATGCTGCATGGCAAAGTGCCACATGTTTCATGAAGCACATCCGCAGCACGTAAATAAAATTGCAAGAATTAAATGCAGTGACAGTACTGGAGTAAATATGCTACTGTTACATACTGCACTGGCAGACGGTAAATAGTCAGTATTTTCACACGGGGTCGTTTTGAATATGTGAAACATTTTCTTAATGTTATAATCAAGGCCCTCTATTAAAATGATCATCACTTTGCTTGCATTTTGGTTACGCAGCCATTCTGAACTATAATAATTCAGAAACTTATCGACTAGTAAACCAAAAGGGTAGGAAAACAGCAGAAAGGTGTCAATACACATTGACAGCATTGACAGCTTCTAAACACAATGACAGCATTTTTTTTTTTAATAAATAAAACATTTGGCATGGGGCAGATGGTCCATATTAGTTTCAAATTTGCTTGTTCAATTGTTATCGTAAAGTAGCTAAGCAATATTGATTTGTTTGACTAAATTACTTTATTATGAAGTATTTTATTCAAGGGTATTGCTCACTTAACAAACCTCCAATGTTAATGCACACTATGGTCTTCTATTAAATGTTCAGGTTACATTAGTTCCTATCTCTCACCATTATGCCTTTGTATGAAATTCAATATGAAGTGCCAATTACCAAATCATATTTTCACAGAAATTCAATTAACTCTATTACATTGCCTATTTGCCTGTTGACTGTAAGTTTGACCCATGGTTAATTATGTTCATTTATTGACGTCATTGCCAATAGATTTGACTTACAATGACTTTAAGACATAAATATGGTCCTTCAACAAAACGACAGGTTAGCCTTTCAATGTGTACTAATATAGTCAGCCTCTATCAATGGAGTGCTCATACAGATCTACATATATCTAATCACCTTTAAATTACTATTACTTCACAAATGCTAGTTACTCCTTTGGTAACATTTCATGTTCCAGAGGCTACACAGTGAGATGCAGGTCTTTTACTACACTGCAGCTACACTAAAACTTACACTTTTGTCACATTACTTAATATACAAACTTAAAGTATTTAATTAAATGAGTACGAAAACAACTTGTATAAATACATGTAAAGTAGGTTGTTGCATGATCACAATCACTGAATTGTGTGGTTTTAATTATGAATTAACTACTATAATGTACTTTTTCAGATGTTTTTGGATCAAAACTACAAAAGCATGTTTCAAGAAACAGCATACATACTGTATTTAAAAAGATATATTAATCTGGTAGTCCCAAGAGTGTTTATGAAGTTTAATATGGTTTTAAGAACATTTCAATGACTTCATCCTCGTAACAAATCATGTTATCTTACTGGTCCAGAGAGATGCCATTTATAATCAATACACTACAGGCAATTCCATTGTTCATGTAATGGGCAGTGTTGTGGATTAGATACTCGCTTGGGTGCGTGGGGTTGCTGGGTCGTGCTAAGCCTCCATCATGTTACACCTAGTGAAATATGACAAAATGTTTCGTAACATACAAAGTTTATCAAAAGCACTTACAAAGGCAAAAGACACATGGGGGAGGGATTTATTAAAACATTCAAAATGGATTTAGATATCCAACAGATTAGCTAGCTTTCATTTTTAATCATATTTCTATACTATAAAGCACCACTTCGGAAGTCTCATCACTTATGCATGCTAATTGGCCATCCTGCATGTCTCAGTGGTGTGCCCTCCCCATGTGTTCAGTAGCTCAGCTTCTAATGCCCTTTCTGTAGACATTTACAGGAAGGGATGCTAATGTTACCAGCTGTTGATAATAAAAAATGGCAAACCCAGATAAGCGTACATTTCAGAAATCTGGATACAAAAAAAAATCAATTTTCACATTTGTTGTGAAGTGCATGTTGCAAAATTAGTGAGACACAACTTGTATAAACTAAAAAGAACCCTTTGAGCTGTTTATTATATTTCCACCAGAAATGTGCCTTTTTATATATATTTTACAAATAATTATTAACTTTTGGAATTACTTTATTAACTTTTAGTTTTCATTTTGTAATGTTCCAAAAACATTAAAGTTAAAATGGCACACATTTTACACAACGTGTCAAACTACAATAGAATCTTCTTCAGTATTATTTATTCCACATTGTTACACCTCATTAGCATTTTCAAGCTTTTATTTGTTTTTCAGAGAATCCATCACCAGGGAGCTGGAGTCAAAACATTAAAAAAATGGTTTCCCAAAGGGTTACAGTTGCAGCAGTTGTAAATGGCAGTTATCAGTGAACACAGTAATGCTATTGATGTGGCACAATTGGAATATCTTTGATATACTGAAAAGGAAATGTCCCTGACCACTTTCAAAAACTGAAAAAAAGGAGACTGTTATAAATAGATATGTTGTGTTCAGTCAGTGAGAAACAATTTGGATGTATATTTAGTTTGGTGCGTCTCTTCTCAATTTGTATATGACAGTTATCTTTAGAAAAACTGTATAATCAATCACACAGAAGATCTTCCACAGGTCAACAAGAATCCTGCCTGAATGCCAACATAGTTTTGAACACACTTCAACCTGTGATGTTGCTCCAGAGGGCAGTAGAAGACACATGTTCTTTCGGGGATCAGAGATATTTATTTCTTTTAAAATACTTTTCTTTTCTATGTAGTGACAATCTCGATATTTGCAGACTGAAGCCATACATACATTTATTTTAAAAAAATGTGTAAAGAAATGGAATGATATATACATTAGTCAGGGTCTACAAGATGATACAAATCTCACAACAAAAAAATTAGAAGGATGTACAACTGTACTTCTGTTTTTTAAATGCATTTAAAGCATAAATATGTACTATGGAAAAAAATTAACTGAAATTAGTTGAAACTTGTTGTTTAAACTTCTTATAGAGTACCCCGACATAAAGTTTATGGCATATACCATTACAAAGATTTACACATTGTAATAAAATGTGCATGTTGAATGTAGATTATACAGAAGAATATTTTAAGCTTGATCCAAATAATCTTCCAGATGTATTACTCTCTGCCTATTTGTCTGACATCAATGACATTATTTTCAGTAGATGTGCTCGAGTCTGAGCACAGATGAGTACTTGTATTGAGTATGGCAATTTTGTCATACTAGTCATTTTGTTATTACTCATCATTCAGAGAGAAAATATTATATATATATATATATATATATATATATATATATATATATATATATATATATATATATATATATATATATATATATATATTAGTGACAAAGCTAGGCTTCGTCGCTTTAGAAAATGGCTGCCCGAGAGTAAAAGCTACATGTCCCAGGAGCCTCTGTGGCAGAGATAGGATGTGTGGGGACTCCTGGGTATATAAGGAGGCAAGCTGAGAGAGTCAAGGCAGTACATGGGAGGTTGCCGCAGGGAACAGACTCCAGATTGCTTGGAATAAAACTGGAATACCGAAGCCTGTTGCAAGCTTGAAAGGGGTATGTGATTCAGGACTGTCGCTGTTTATGCAATTGTGTTCATAGTTAAATGGGCGGGTGAATAAAATCGGCGAGGTTAATTTACTACAGTGTGGGAAAATTAAACAAATGATTATATAATTATTTGTTTAATAGCCAAATAGGGAACCTGGGAGTGAAGGGTAAACCTGAAGGCATATGACTTTGTGATTTAATATAAAAATAACCTCACAGACTAGTGAGAGACTTTAAAAACTTTATTTGTTGAACACTATTTCTGGTGGAGAAACTGGAAAGTCCGCCCTCTTCACATCCGGGAGTTCTGGATCAGACATCTCGGCCACGTAGGAAGTGTCAGACCTTTTGGAGCGGCTCCACCCAAAGTTTCCTGATACTTACCTGAAGGCAAACCACTCGGAGCTGTAATAAAAGGAATAAAGAGGGAATTGAAAAAGGGGAAAATATGAACTGTATGTCTGTTGCGCACGTGGTGCGACTGAGACTCCACTCAACTTACAAAACCATCCATATTGCCCCTATTGGTGAACAGAGGATATACTTGCCTACAGACTAAAGGGGTGTTTGTTTGTTTCACTGTGTAGAGAGGGACAAAGAAGAAAGTCAGTTAGGCCCGAAAAGGGTTAGGCATATTATTTTTGTTAGTTTGTTTATTTTGTGTAAATAATAAACTTACCTGGACCATACCGTCCTCTCTTTGAGAAACTCCTGTCTGGATCTCTGGTTTTTGGACACACCCTCTTACTTATCTGTCACAATATATACACACACATGCTAAATTTACAAGTACAATATAATACTTCTTTTTGTAGTTTATATTTGTGTTTGTGGCATTTTAAAGGCATTTCAATCCCAGGTGCTGTACCCTTGAGCAAGGTACTACACCTATATTGCTCCAGTAAAAACCCAACTGTATAAATGGGTAATTGTATGTAAAAATAATGTGATAACTTGTAACAATTGTAAGTCTGCTAAGAAATTAATAATATTAATAATAATAAATTGACTGTCAATATCACATATGTTTAAAAAATAAAGAAATAAAATATTTAAAAACAGTTTTTTTCTATAAATGATAAGTTAACTGGGTTTATGTAAGTGGGGGGGCATTTGCACCCCTTTCTACCTTCCAAGTGAGCTCAATTATTGCTGCTGAAGGAGAGTTAAATAAACACTGTATGCAGAATTGTAACAAGTCACCAAAATTGGGACTCGAGTCGAGCCATTGGGGAGTAAAGACAGTTTGACATGCCAAGCTTGAGTCGAGTCACTAAACTGCTCGAGTCTAGTCGAGTAACTAAACTGCTCGAGTCGAGTAACTAAACTGCTCGAGTCGAGTAACTAAACTGCTCGAGTCGAGTCGAGTCACTAAACTGGTCGAGTTGAGTAACTAAACTGCTCGAGTCGAGTAACTAAACTGCTCGAGTCGAGTCGAGTCACTAAACTGCTCGAGTCGAGTCGAGTCACTAAACTGCTCGAGTCGAGTTGAGTAACTAAACTGCTCGAGTCGAGTCGAGTCACTAAACTGCTCGAGTCGAGTCGAGTAACTAAACTGCTCGAGTCGAGTCGAGTCACTAAACTGCTCGAGTCGAGTTGAGTAACTAAACTGCTCGAGTCGAGTCACTAAACTGCTCGAGTCAAGTCCAGTCACCAATCTGGCTCGAGTCACTTCGAGTCATTGGTTCCGACAGTTCAAGATATCTTGATTTAATCAGATTAGTTTTACAGGAGATTACCAATCTATACATAAAAAAAAAAATCTGTTAAATACAAAATTAGGGTGCACAATAATGTGGTCATACTTGCCCCACGGTTTCTGCTTTGTTTTCATCTTTCCATTTTAGTGAATTTGCTTCCTTGATCTATTTATAAGCACATTTTGCCACTGTATAAAGACCCTTTTCTCTGCTCAATTGGGTTGGGTGTTTAGTAATGAATGATACCACAAAACAAAGAACATATCTAAATATTTTCTCACTTCTCAACACTCCCTTATAGTTTTGTTTCACAGAAACATTAACCAAATGAAAGGAAATTGGGTGGCATTTAATTTCATATTGAGAGATTACTTCAAGGTTTTAACACATAGGAGACTATAACAGGGCGAGCAGCCCTGTACATTGTTTTGTTTATTTATTTTTAGATCGGGGTCTCCCCCTCCGCCCCTGTGCAGTGTATTGTGTATTTATTTTGTATTATTTTTATTGTATTATATGTAATTCACAGGTAACATATAATATGTACTACATATATCTTCTCTAAGTGTAAGTTGAGCTATGGAGTGTCTTTTTCCATTAAATGTCAACCAGACATTTTAAGTAACAGATACTGTTGGAGTCCTAATGGCATAACAAAACAAAGTCACAAAACAATACTATACTGAAAAAAGAATAAAAACAAATTAATATTTTTAACTTTATCCCCAGTGACGTCTTATACTTTAATATACATATACATCAAACTTTAAGTTAAAGTTGTATGTTAAAGTATAAGAAAAAAAAAAAAAAGAAATGTTTAAGCCTTGGCTAAAGTCTTTAACTAAGACTTTAAACATAAACCTGTAGTTTCACAGACCCTGATTAGCACTGACCTTGGACTACCTAATATTAGTTTAGGCAAACTTCCAAATGTTTGTAGTTTATATTAGTTTACATTAGCTTAACAAATGTGTACTGTTTTATTCATAATTAGATTTAAAGGGAAATTTAAAAATAGCTACAAAGTACCAACTCCCTTAAGTGATATGGTGTCCATAAATAAATAGCTAAAATACATACAACCATACATACATACATTAAATAAAGAGAATAGCGACCCCTAAATTGTTTACTTTTCAAGCTTTCACTAGGCAAAATGTTACTTATTACAAACGTTTTTTATTTTTATTTGTGTGCTAACAAAACCTGAAAAATAACTCCTAATCAATTTTTCTACCATGTTATTTAATTTGCCCTGGCATTTTAATTTATTTTTTTAAAATATCAAATATTGACTACCTACTCATTTTGGAAAAATACCACTATTGCATTGTGCCTGAGTTTTTAATTAATTCAGATTCTCATTTTAGCTGTTGAAAAAAACTAAAAACCTACCGGTATAAATTAGTGGCAGTTACCAGTGCTATGTTTTGAATGCAGTTTATTCCTATTGTCGCTTTACAGCGCTGGCAGGATGCAGCCTGCTTGTTTCTCTCCCGGTCGACTGTATAATTATTAAAAGCGCAGGTACTTTTAGTGTACTCTCCAGGTGTTTTTTTTTTTTTTTTTGTCTGTGACAAAACTCAAAAATCACTATGCTCCTCAAGATTTTCTGTGATCAGTGCTCAGAAATCTGTCTTTGCTTCCGGCCTGCACATTTCTATTTGATGGCAATGACTCAAGTCGAGTCATTGACTCGAATCATACCACTCTGACTGTATGGTCACTTTCTGAGTGAAAATCAGGACCAGAGATGCATTTTAAAGGCTCTTCTGAGTTTAGCCCTGCCTACTCTGATGATGTCACCCGAGTAAAATCACAGTACAAGTGTTCATACGAGTATTGGTTTCCAATCACGAGTACACAGGGTAGAAACTCTGCCAGTACTCACCGGTACACCACTAGCGCAACATTTCTCAAATATGCTTTCATTCAGTACAGTTCTTTTTTCTTTTTGGAACCTTGTTCCTTCCACTTTATCAAGGATACTTGACTATAAACTTCCTCTGGAGCCGCTTTTACTTCTTCTCAATGGCGACTCTACAGTTCAACTCTCTGTTCCTCAAAAGAAAACTTTGTTAGCTGGTCTTACTGCTGCTAAAAAACTCCTAGTTCAGCGTTGGGTTCTTCCACACTCATTATCTTGGCGACACTGGATGCTCACCTTCTCTGATGTCATTCTGTTAGAACTTTCTACTGCCAGAGTCAACCGCGCCTCTGCCTTTGCAATTGGAATATGGAAGGAGGCCTATGCTAATGTGTCCGCGCTGATCATGGAATAGTTTTTTTTTTTTTTTTTTTACCTTATTTGGGTCCTTGTAAGGGGTTGGGAGGGCTGGGGGGAAATAGGTTGGGGCAGGTTGGTCAGATCTGGGTTGATGTATATTCTGTTATTGTGAAGTTCAGTTTTCTTCTAAATAAAATAAAAATTACACAACAATTCATACAGTTCATGCTGCTTGCATTCTGTTTCCTCTATTATTATTATTATTATTATTATTATTATTATTATTATTATTATTATTATTTATGTGTTTCTTAGAGTGCCCTGCGATGGACTAGCGTCCAGGGTTTAGTGTCACCTTGCGCCCTGTGTATGCCGGGTTAGGCTCCGGCTCACCGCGACCCTGTAAAGGAGTAAGCGGTTAATGATAATGGATGGATGGATGGATGGATGTTTCTTAGCGGATGCCATTATCCAGGGCGACTTACAATTGTTACAAAGTATCGCATTATAAAATATCACATTATAAGTTATCGCATTATAAAATATCACATTACAGAATATCAGTTATGAAAGTACAATAAGATCAAATTCAAGTAAGAGCAAAATAAAGAATACAGTAAATTATGAGCTAAGTGCAGTAAATATTTGCTTATATGAGTAAACATGTAGTAAGTATAATAAATGGATGAGAATGATTTCAAATAAGAGCAAATACAAAAAACATGAGTACGGTTTCATATAAGAGTAAAATCAAATACGAGATATGGTAAGTAGTTATAGTTAAGAGCAGTAGTTTTTGAATGTGGCACGGTATGGAGCAGTTCAGTGCAAGTGCAAGCTGATGCAAGTACTGGTACAATAAGGTGCCATGTAGTCCAGCATGGTCGAGAGTCGTGGTGTTTAGAGATGATGTGTGAATAGGTGTGTCTTGAGAAGGTGTTGGAAGCTGGTCAGGGACTGAGCAGTCCTGATATCCGTGGGTAGGTCGTTCCACCACTGAGGGGCAAGGGGAGAGAAGGAGCGGGCTCTGGAGGTGGGGGAGCGGAGGGGTGTATAGCTAGTCTGCTAGAGATGGAGAAGCAGAGGGGGAGAGAGGGGCTGTAGGGAGAAATGACAGTCTGAAGATAGGAGGGAGCAGAAAGGTCAAGACAGCGATAGACGAGTACAAGAGTTTTGAATTGGATGCGAGCAGCGATAGTCAGTGCAGAGAGCGGAGCAGCAGTATAGAGTGGGAGAAATGAGGAAGGGAAAAGACAAGGCGAGCAGCAGAGTTTTGGACGAGCTGGAGCGGATGGGTAGCAGAGGCAGAAAGGCCAGCCAGGAGGGAGTTGCAGTAGTCAAGGCGGGACAGTACCAGAGCCTGGACTAGGAGCTGTGTGAAGTAGTCGGTGAGGAAGGGGCGAATTCTGAGTATGACTCAGTGCTCATTGCTTCTTTTTGTTAGCTGCTATTGGCTGCCATTAACGTCAGTATAATCACTGCATATTGATTGGTCAAGCTTTCATTCTGATCAGATTTCATTTTGGCATGCATCACAAATCTGTGGCCAATTCGCTTTGTGTCAGTGTGCGTTGATCAATGAGAGAAGAGAGACTTTAGCAGTGCGATGTGAAAACAGTGTAGGAATGAACGATTCCAAAAATTTGAGAGTCAGTTCCAGAATTGATTCCTGTTCTGGGAATTGATGAAATCGAGTTTGCAAATTGATTCTGAATAATATAATTGATTCAGATCCTTCAAAAAAACATTGAAACTTTAAAAGTAACATAATATATAAACTATATTTAGAATGTCTTTATTTTGTTGTTATCCAAGATACTGTACTACAGCAGTGGCTTAACATCACTGTAATGAACAAATCACAATTCAATAATTAAACTAGTTTTAATAATGTAATTTGTAAACTAATACAGCACCTTATATAGAGAAGTTGAACAAATTCTGTTTTGTGTTCATGAAATAGGCAAGTTCTTCAGGTATAATGCAATTTTATTGAGGAGAAAGGCATAAAAAATGTAGCTATGCCAAATAGGCTATAGAATACAGCGCTGCTTGCTTGGTTGTTTACTGAACTCACTGAGCTGTGTGTCGGAATAATAGTGTTTAATCAGTGCCAACTATTCAGCCTAATTCACAAAAACACAAACTTTTCAATACGTCCGAATAACCCAGATAAAACAGAGTACTTATTTACAAAAAATTCAAAAATAAAATGTAAAATAACAAAAACACAACAATAAAATAATTATCAAATAGTAATTAATCTATCTTAAATTTTACTGCCCTTTTTTTCTTGATTTAAAATTTCAATTGTGTTATGAAGGATTCAAAGGAAGCCTACCTGGGGATTGGATTTCAAGCAGATTGTTTTCTCTTCGGGGTGAAATGTCGCCAGGTGTTTCCACATTGGAGAAGTTGTCTGATTGTATCCAAATATTTTTTTGCATAGGATGCATTTTAGTTTTAGTTTTAGTTTTGTTTACTAACTCCAAACTGCTGTCTTGCTCTTTCCCTTTGTTTTGCTCCCTGTCGACATTTTTACCAAACTAATGATGTTGTTGTTGGATCAATATTGCAGTTAATTCAATAGCGAAAGAGCCTCTATCACCTGACTGAGGTGAGAAACCAACAATTACAGCAAAGCCATCGTTACGTGGCCCTGTTGAGCAAGAAGTAACTCTTACTGGTACTTACAGATTCATGCAAACTAGCCTCTAATAATAATAATAACAATAACAATAATAACTTAGTATTAAATAGAATCAAATCCCATACTTGAAAGAAACAGAATCAGGAATCGATTCTTTTGGGATCGACTCCCCATCCCTAAAATATTGGCATGGAGTAATTATTATTTTCTTAAGTGCAGAGAGCCTATCTGAATATTAGAACGAACATTGCTGCACATGAATTTGAAGGCAAAAATCCACGTCTGTGTCCGCTATAAATTACGTTGTTGATAAATAATGATCACAGCACATTTTGTTTTGCACAGATTTCCTTGCCAGAATTTGCATGAAAGTTTCTAAAATGGCAAGTGATGTGTGGGACAGCAGGGATTAACATTAAAAGAACAGGATCATCAAAGTGCTGCTTCAGATTTGGTGAGTCAGGGATACAGATGCAGGTGTGCTTCACGTTTTCCAAACACTGGCCCAACTTGGGAGGTAATGTTAAGTATAGGGATCAAAGTTTTGTTTTGTTGTGATCCTAGTATTATCTGTTATGAGGACTGTAATTAGGGTTGCCAACTGGCCCCATAATTCTGGGACACTTTAAGACAGGTCAGGTTTTTCAACACACCTCTCTAAACTGCAAATTTAATTGATTTTATTGAACATGTAAAGTGAGTGTGAATTGCGTTAACTGTCACTAAAGGAATTGAATTGCTTTGCTTCGTAGTTACCAAAAGCACACACCTGTCCGGGGACAGGAATTACTTCCTTCGAGGATCGTTTCCATCAATCAAACCTCTACAGCTTGCTGATTTGCTATATTTGTCTGATTGGGGCGGGAATGTGATAAGCAGGAAGAAGTATTAAATATATAGAACCTTAACCACAAGGTAATAAACGAGAAGGAGTGCGGGTGAATGCAAAGTTATTTTAAAACTACGGAATTGCATTATTTTGATAGATATTGTTTACCACATAACATTTCAAGTAATATGATTTTAATACATGTTGTTTTGATGCTGTCTGGATAGAATCGCCAGCACAGCTCAACACATGTATTGAAGCCGCTCATGCAGTTCACACCCACTTTACTTGATGATTTTAAAATTGATTCATTTGAGGTTTAGAAAAAAACCTGACCTGTCTTCGTGTCCCGGAATTATGGGGCCAGTTGGGAACCCTAACTGTAATAAACGAAATCCAAAACGGTGAGGTGGTTTTTTCTTTGTACAATGCCCTTTGTCTACATTTTTTGAAGTGTTTATTTAAGTTACATCCGAGTTCTAAAAAAAAGACATAAGTAAACCACAGTAATGATATTACTTTATGAAAATGTGTTTTTTGCCACTTTGCTTATTGTGTAGGAACCACAATGCCAATGTTTCTGCCTGAAAAACCACTCATCTGTTTGTTTATTTATTTATTTATTTATTTATTTATAGCATTTATATAGCGCTTTTTGTACATTACATAGCAGAAAAAAAGAACAAACCACAATACATTTGTATAGCATGTCACACATAAAACTGCCATAATCAGACCATTTAAATAACATATTTAAATAACACAATACAAAAGCAGCAATTTTAAATGTACATTAAAACCCACTAAGATAAGAAAGCCATCTTTATAAAAATGCGTTTTTAGTCTCGACTTGAAAACTGTCACAGTCCCAGCTTCCCTGACAAACGAAGGCAGAGCATTCCATAATTTAGGAGCTCTACAAGAAAAAGCCATAGGAATAACCAGCAGACCCGCATCCTGTGATCTCAGAGTACAATTTGGAAGATACAGGGTCAGTAACTCCTGCAAATAACTAGGTGCTAATACATTCAGGGCCTTGTAGGTTAACAGCAAAATCTTATAATCAATTCTATACTGCACAGAGAGCCAGTGTAAAGAGGCCAAAACAGGGGTAATATGTTCACTTTTCCTGGTTTTAGTCAGAATTCTAGCGGCGGTATTCTGAACAAGCTGCAAGTGGGATAGCACAAGTTTTGAGACACCAGAAAAAAGTGCAGTACGATAATCAATTCTAGATGAAACAAAGGCATGCATTAGTCTCTCGGCATCAGATACAGAAATAATTGGTTTGGCTATTTCTCAATTGTTAAAAAGATACTTTTGTTGTTACTAAATGTTGTTGAAGCTGACACCCTGGGATCCTTCAAGAAGCTGCTTGACGAGATTCTGGGATCAATAAGCTACTAACAACCAAACGAGCAAGATGGGCCGAATGGCCTCCTCTCATTTGTGAACTTTCTTATGTTCTTCTTAACTTCCCTAATATGAGTCTCAATTGAGAGATCAAAGATGACCCCCAAACTTAATTTCTACTTTAAGTTTTGATGAGAGACTGCAAGGGTCGAGCTCATGTAGTCCCACATTTCCTTTTAGTTGGTTCTGTGAGACCACTAGCATTTTATCTGAATTCAACATTTGAAAATTCTGTGACATCCAATGCTTTATGTCTGTAAGGCAAGTCGCTAATAACACCCAGGCAGAAGAAATTCATGGTTTTAGGGATAAATATAGCTCGGTATCATCAGCATAGAATTGAAAGTGTCTGCGGATAATATCACCTAACAGTAGCATATATAATTAAAACAGCAAGGGACCTAGAATGGAGCCCTGTGGAACACCACAGACAACTTCCGATAATGACGATTTTACCTCCCCAATAGAAACCAACCCAATCAGAAAGATAAGATTTGAACCAGGATAGGACAAGGCCAGACATTCCCACTGTGGTTTCAAGATGATTTAGCAGGATGGAATGGTCTAAAGCAGTGCTTCCCAAACTTTTTGATTGGAGACCCAAATGAACACAAGAATAACCCAAGACCCCAAATTATTCATATTTGGTATCTTTACTAAAATACTTCTTAACCAATCAAAAAGCGACGTTTAATGTAACTACCCTAAAATAAATAAGCATTCAGGCTTTGATAGTTTTACAGGTTGATAAAATGTTTGCTTTTATCAAATACATTATTAGTTAAAAAATAATAATAATAAATGGTATTAAACTAACATATTGTAACGACAAGGCAGACAAACCACTTCTACAAGCCCAGGTTTTCGCGCGGACAACGGGACTGCAGCCGATCGCAGACATGCATTTGCAGGAGAGCCACCATGGAGATTGATGCACTATGTGGGTGCATTGAGATAATGGGTGGTGGGTCGGGAATGCATGCCTGTGATTGGGGGATGTAAGTCTGGCAGAGGGAGGGGCTGGGAAGAGTGTGAGTTTTGGAGCTGTGGGAGATAACATGTTGTTCCCTTTCAAGTCGAAAATAACCATCAAGGTATGGGATATTGCCGTCAGGCAGTAGCGATTGGCTGAGCTTTTATAGCAAAGCTGCCACGTAAGCCCGCCCCCCTGGGAGCTTACTACACGCAGCGCGCAGAGCCTCTCTTCCTCTTTTGTCTTCAGCATTGGTAGCGGTAGGTCATTAGAGCTTGTCGACTGACTGTACTCATTAAGCTTAGGCTTGAGAAGCTGGTTTTTGCCCCTTCTCCGAGTTTATTTCAGTTGTACTCATTATTATTTGTATTTTCGGTTTATATAATTGTGTATATCATTTTATATTACATTATATATTCCTTCACGCTTTGCTTCGGCATCGCGTTTTTTTGTTTACTCTCGTGGTCTTCGTCTTTCCTTTCACTATAATTATTTAATAATTGTTATTGTGTGTTTTGGGTTTTTGTATAATATTATATATCTGTATATATATATATATTTGTTTACGACACGTGTTGCGTTGGCCTTGGCCATGCGCGCATTGCAGCATCAGTCTTGCCAGGGCGGCTACAGCTCTCCAGGAGCCCGTCCTCCCAGCTAACAGCTGGTCAGAGGTCCCCCACCAGACGCGCTCGGGAACGCAGCCCCTCCCCTCGTAGGGTACGCCCCCGTCGGGAGTCTAGGTCGCACTCCAGATTGCCTCGACGGAGAGCACGCTCTCGTTCCCCTCGTCGGGACAGGCGATACAGAGACAGGTCGGGGGTGGCGGAGCTAACCTCCAAAATGTCTCAGTTTATGGAGGTTATGATGGGACAGCCGTCCATCCTCATGTCCTTAGCAAATGTGGTGCCCCCAGTCCCAGAACAACCGACTGGGCCCATTGCTAGCCAGCCAGTGGCCCCTCCACAACCTGCACCGGTCGTTACCCTCCCAGTGCAACCTCTAAAGGAGTGGGATATCGATGCAGTTTCCAAGACGCATCTGACATCCTAGAAGGGGAGAGTATAGCGGCTGAGGTAGCCTCCCAGCACTCTGAGCAGGACATCGAGCTCCAGGTGCTGGATACCGATGACCCGACGTGGTCTGTGGTGGAGAGAGCAACCCGCCACTTGGGCATCGAGTGGCCTATGACAGAACTACCACGGCGATCCTTGTTCGAGTCGCCTTCAGCCCAGCTCCATCAGTCCAGGATGCGTCCGGCATTCCCAGACTTTATTAAGGAGGTGCAGTCCACCTGGGGGGCTCCGGCCTCTGCCCCTGCGACTTCTCGCAAGGCCTCGGCCTTTAACAGCAAGGGGCAAGTGAAGCTGGGTTGGCGTCCTTCCCACCGGTGGACGCTGCGTTCGCTGCATTGGTGAAGACGCCAACATTATCAGGGCTAACAAAAGATCCTGCATGCCCCAATAAGCAGTGCAGGACCACAGAGGTACACCTGAAGAAGGGGTACGCTGCGGCCACGGAGGCGGTCAAACTGTCAAATGTGGCCAGCTTGCTGACAGTCTACCAAGTGGCACTCATTAGAGACCTGCCTGAGTGCCCTTCTGTGGCCCTCAGAAGCAAGTTGGGGACGGTCAGTCAGCTGCTGGTGAAGTTGGCCCAGCTCAACGCGCTGGCTCAGGGCAGGAGCATCGCGTCTCTGGTGGTGGCCAGAAGGCAGCTCTGGCTCTCGCAAGCGAGAGTGCAGGAACCTGACAAGGCCCCGTTGCTGGATGCCCCAATTACACCGGGACACACATTTGGTCCGGCGGTGGAAGAGATGCTGCAACACACCGTCAAGGCGCGGGAGGCGTCGCAGCAAATGGCGAAAATGTGGCCAAATAAGCCGTTCCAGCCGAAGCGGCCTCAGGAACATCAGTGGCGCAGGACACCGCCACAGCAGCAGGCGCAACCACGGGGTAGTAAGACCTCCCCTTCAGATCCATCAGCGCGCGGCCAACTCTCGTTTGTAAGACCGCAGCGCGGAGGGTGGCGCCCTAGAGGAGGTGGCAGGCCACGCCCTCGTGGCTCTGGCCAGGCCCCTTGCGAACGAGCGCAGCCAAAACTTCAGGCAGCTGTTAACCCACCCCTACACTGTCCCACAGCTCCAGTTCTGGCAACAGTGCACCAACGACATCTGGGTGTGCAAAACTATATTCACCGGGTACACCCTTCAGTTCCAGTTAAAACCTCCCCCCTTCCGGGGAGTGGTGGTAACTGCAGTGAAGGACTCGGTTCAGTCCTCAGCTCTGAATGTGGAAATACAGGCATTGCTCAGGAAGCGTGCCATCCAACAAGTAGACCCTGCTCTGATCGTCCAGGGGTTCTATTCCAAATACTTCCTGGTGCCCAAAAAGGACGACGGGCTCCGCCCTATTTTAGATCTGCGAGTACTGAACAAATACCTGCGGGCGTTATCTTTCAGGATGCTTACGCACAGGCACATCATCCAGTCAGTCCAACACGGCGACTGGTTCACCACCGTGGACCTGACAGATGCGTACTTTCATGTTCCCATCTGCCCGGGTCACAGGAAGTATCTGCGTTTCGTATTTCAGAGCAGGGTATACGAGTTTTGTGTCCTTCCATTCGGCCTGTCACTACCTCCTCGAACCGAAGGCGTCCAACTGCTGAACTATCTGGACGACTGGCTAGTCTGCGCGCAGTCGAAGGAGCAGGTGGCACAGCACACAGTGATGGTTACAGACCATCTTCAGCGGCTAGGTCTGAAGGTCAATTCAGAAAAGAGCCGCCTCGTGCCGAGCCAACAGACCGAATTCTTGGGTCTGCATCTGGGCTCAGTGTCCATGGAAGCGACCCTGTCGACACAAAGAGTTGCCTCGATGGAGCGGTGTCTCTCCCTATTCAGGTTGAGAGAAACAGTCAGCATGGAGCTGTGTCAGCGCATGCTGGGGTTGATGGCTGCCGCCTCGCACGCCCTTCCCTTGGGCTTATTACACCAGAGACCTCTGCAGGTCTGGTTCAATGCCTTCGCGTTGCATCCGCGGAGAGACAAACACCGCAGGTTGACGTTATCCCGAACCTGCTGGGAAGCGCTGCGCTGGTGGAAAGTTCCGTCGAACATCCGCCAGGGCGTACGCTTGGGTCCCATCTTCCGAAGGGAGGTTATCACGACCGACGCGTCCAACCAAGGTTGGGGAGCAGTCTGGAATGGCTCAGGGACCCGCGGAGTGTGGTCAGGACCATGGAGGTCAGCCCACATCAATGCTCTGGAACTCAGGGCAGTGGACCTCACCCTTCGGCATTTTTTGCCAGTGCTTCTAGGCAAGCACGTGTTAGTGCGGTCAGACAACACCACGGTTGTGGCGTATATCAACCGCCAAGGCGGCCTACGGTCCCCTCACCTTCACCGGATGGTAACGGATGTTGCTATGGGCACAACCGCGTGCGGTTCACCTACCGGGCAGAGTCAATTATGCAGCAGATCTCCTATCCAGAGGAGGTCCTCTTGCGGGGGAATGGCGTCTCCACCCTCAGGTGGTAGAGCGCATTTGGGAATGGTTCGGCATAGCGCAAGTAGATCTCTTCGCTTCGCGAGAGACCATGCACTGCCCCCTATGGTTCTCGGTGAGGGACCTCGACAGCCCCCTAGGAGTCGATGCACTAGCTCACAAATGGCCGCCAGGGCTCTTATATGCATTTCCACTGATTCCAATGCTTCCCGCCTTCTTGGAGAAGGTCAGGGTAGAGCAAGCGACAGTGATTCTGATCGCTCCTCGGTGGCCTCGGAGAATATGGTTCCCGAGTCTGGTGCAGTTGTTGCACGGTTACCCGAGGGAGCTCCCTCTGCGAGCGGACCTGTTGTCCCAAGCCCAAGGAGGGCTATGGCACTCGAATCCCAAGCTCATGCAGCTATGGGCTTGGCCCCTGAGCGGGAGTGCCTGTCAGCCCTAGGGCTTTCTATGGCGGTGATTTCGGAGCGCCAGAGCACCCTCTACTAGGTTGCAATACACGTACAAATGGCAGTTGTTTCAGGATTGGTGTCTGGCACAGGGCCACGACCCAATATCCTGCCCTATGGCAGTGATATTACAGTTTCTACAGAAACTGTTAGATGAATGGAAATCTCCCTCCACACTTAAAGTGTATTTAGCCGCCATATCGGCTTGTCATGTACGCATTGACGGTTTATCACCAGGTTGCCATTTTCTGGGATCGCAGTTCCTGAAAGGCGCAAGACGTTTGCGGCCTCCAAGGACGACCAGTTTACCGTCATGGAGCCTTGACGTGGTGCTAGAAGCTCTTACCAAGGCACCGTTCGAGCCTCTCTACAGCGTGGATATGAAGCTCGTGTCTATAAAAACTGCGTTTTTGCTGTCGCGCAGAGGCCTATCGGCAGCTTTGCTATAAAGCTCAGCCAATCGCTACTGCCTGACGGCAATATCCCATACCTTGATGGTTATTTTCTCTTTCAGGGAACCGGGGTTGCATCCGCAACCTATCGTTTTTTTTAAATTACCGAGTCAGACACACAGAGACTGTTAGCTTTGTGTGTGTTACCTGCCTGTTTATTAAACCCTTTTATTTATCCTGCGTTCGTTATTGTTTATTGCATTTATTTTATTGAACTGCTCGTTCTTGTAAAATAAACCATGCATTTGAGACCAGAATACTTGCCTGGATTGCTTCCTTTACCTCCACGTTACAATATCAACTTAAAATTGTGTTGCAACATACTGAACAGTCAGTTGTGCAGTTTTTTGCAATAAGCATTGTAACCTGGTAGGATACATTCATCTCCTTCGCTAATTGATCAGCTTTCTTCTGGACGAACTCGTGTCGTTTCCCAATGCAATCTGGATGCAGTGTCTCAAGATGCCGACGCCTTGGCTTTCGTGAGCCAGTACTTCACAACAAATGACACTCGAGGACGCGGATCATCCTCGTCACCAATGTAAGAAAAACCAAAGCTAATCTAAGATGGTAATTACAAGGTTTTTTTTGTTGTTCTTTCTTTGAGCTGAAAGTACGATTAGACATTTTTTTTGTTTTGCATCCATTTTAACAACCGTTTTCAAAATCACAACATGTTACCTTATATTTTAATTTTTGGTTCATATTTAAAGCAGAAAAAGCAGTGCATCATTTACATAATTACTGCTAATGATTTGTATGCAAATTATATTTATTTTGAATATAAGCTTAAAAAGTTTAGTATAGTGAATAGTGAAACTACTGTATAGTTTAGTATAGTGAAACTACTGTAAATCTTAACAGTGTGCACTGAACGTCATATTTTGTAGATTGTTTGGCAACCCATCAGAAACCTCGCGGAGACCCATCAGAAACCTTGCCGGGATCCATATTTGAGTCGCGACCCCCACTTTTGGAAACACCCCCACTCGACCTCTCCGCTCCGCCTGCACTAGAAGACTAGCTCTACCTCCGCTACGCTCCCCTGCCTCCAGAGCCCGCTCCTTCTCCACCCTTGCTCCGCAGTGGTGGAATGACCTTCCTACAGATGTCAGGACTGCCCAGTCCCTGACCACATTCCGGCGCCTCCTCAAGACTCACCTCTTCAAAGAGCACCTGTAGAACTCCTCTGTTTGTATCCTGGGACACTATCACCCTTCATGTAAATGTGCTTTATTTTGCTCTTATCTGCCCCCTATTTTACTACATTTAATCCTGTACTTCAGAATACTGTAATCTGCCAAGTGTTTAACCTGTAGTACTTTGTATTTAATCACATCCTGATGTAACTATCACTATTTAATCATATCCTGATGTAACTATCACTATTGTCTGCTGTATTATTGAATTGTGGTTTGTCACACTTGTACTTTGCTTGAACAAAAGTTATTGTATTTCTTGCTCTTATTGTATTACTTGTATTGTAACACTTGAAATGTATTTGCTTACGATTGTAAGTCGCCTTGGATAAGGGCGTCTGCTAAGAAATAAATAATAATAATAATAAAATAATAACATTGCTCTACAGTATCAAAGGCAGCATTTAGATCTAGAAGAATTAAAACTGATGGAAATCCTGCGTCAGAGTCTATCAGCAGATCATTCACAACTCATGGTAATTAATCTACACAGAAACACAACAGAGAAGCACACAGAATATATAATAATTTCTTTCTTAGCAGACGCCCTTATCCAGGGCGACTTACAAGATATCACATTATTTTTTACATACAATTACCCATTTATACAGTTGGGTTTTTTACTGGAGCAATCTAGGTAAAGTACCTTGCTCAAGGGTACAGCAGCAGTGTCCCCACCGGGGACTGAACCCATGACCCTCCGGTGAAGAGTCCAGAGCCCTAACCACTACTCCACACTGCTGCCTATATACTGCTGAATATATTATTGTAGGATAAGTAATACGTAAAAAAACAAATAAAACAAAAACAGGGATATATGTTCTAATCCAAAACTGTCACCCAAGTATGGGGATGATTTCAGAGAATACTATGGAGATTACAATGGCCAAGTCAAGTACATCATTTTTTTAATAGTGCCTGTTACATAAAAAATTAGAGGGGTATTTTAGCCCCTATTGTAAATTGTTTGACTTAGACCTTTTTGTATCATTTCTTTTAGAGCACAGTTGTTTTTTAATATTTTTTTTTTACAACATCAACCCTTTTTTTAGAATATCTTGAATCTAAACTCCCTCCCCACAGCAGTTACTGCATCTTGCTTTCCATGCTCTTTAAGCCTGATACCTGCTATTAGCTGCTGTGTTGCTGCTACTATTTCATGTATTATGTTACTATCATGTATTATGCACTTTCCACTGCATTTAATGTATTATGTATTTTCTTGTTGTAACTGCATCTTGTAAAGCGCTTTGTGACGATGGTCCACTATAAAAGGCACTATATAAAATAAAGATTGGTTGATTGATTGATAGTATAACATTTCTTAATAATTATCATTTAAAGTTTAACTTAAGTGTTATATTAAATACACGACTGAGTGATACATGCAGAGGGTACAATGCTTTCAGTTTTTTTTAGCTTCTTTGTTTATGGTGAATTGGTTATATTTTATCAGTTGTATTTTAGGGCTTATTTTGTATTCATAAATGTTTTGTGTACTGATATGTATATATTTTTTTAAGTATTTATTCATTGTCACTTAAATTGTCTCCATTTTTTTTTTTAATGTTTACACCCAGCTGCGCATACGAGTACCTTCACTTTTTTGTTGAGAATTTCACCCCTGACTATACATATCAATACAATTATTGGTAATAAAAGCTGTCAAAACTACACCATCTTCTGTGTGAGTTGGTCTTGCAGTCAGTATGAATGTCAGATTAGTCAAAGGCAAAATGTTTCTAGAAGCGTGTTTCTGAAAGAAGAAGTTGGTCTAATGTTTCATTGTTCTGTAGGCGATGATTCTGCAAAGTATGTGTTTCAACCGTTCCTACAGGGAAGTAGGGGTGGAAATCTGTTGAAATCTGTTCTCCTGTCTGTAGCTATACGTTCTTGACTGAATGATAAAACAATATGTAGCATGTGGCTGGGCTTGATTGATCCTCAATTAATCAATTAAGCTCCAGCAATCTTCTGCACGTGGTCTCAGCAGTGATGGAATTAACCCCATCCCTGAAACTTAAATACAAAAATAATAAAGGACACACAATTTACACAAGCAGGGCTTTCACCCTGCCACTGTCACATATTCACTTTGTAAAAGTAGAGTGTGTAATGAAAATGGAAATAAGATTAATTCAAGATGGAAATAGCCCACCTTTTGACATCGTCTTTTTTCTAATGAAAAGGTTATTGACATCCTGCTTATAAATAAAAATAAAGAAAATCAGTCTGAGTCTCTCTTGTGACATTTAACAGCAACCAGGCTCTTTGTCTTCCTCACTGTTGCACACCTTTCAATTGCTCTAATGCCATTCCCTGCTGTCTTCCTGATACAATCTTCACACTGGGCTTTTGCAGATAAGTATTTCCTTCTTTAAACTGTTAAATCCATTGAAAGCCATCTGTTAGTTATACAACAGTAACCTTTTAGGTTTATTTAAATGGCATTTCTTCCAAGACAGTCAATTACCTTTAATCTCTTGATTAGTGGCAAATAATTGTGCTTGATGTGCTTGATGGCTTCTAGGGGTTTATGGGGCTCCTATCTGTCTGCCCACCTGTATATCACAATTACATGTTTGCATATATCTGGAAAAATGTTTATCCAATTGCATGAACTTGTGTAATAACAACATGTACTTTAAGTTATTGAGAATATCCGATTCCAGTGATAAAGGGGGGTGTTGTCTGTTTGTATATCTGCCGTCAGTATGCCACACTTACATTACTATATATATTTGGAGAGCCAGCCACCCGGTTGTCATGAAACTTGCCATTAACATTAAATAACTTATGGTATGAAGAATATCAGATTCTGGGGGCGTCTGTCCGTACATCTGTCTATCTGTGTGCCACGCTTATATTTCCATACATCTGTCTATCTGTGTGCCACGCTTATATTTCCATACATCTGGAGAACTGTTGTCATGACACAGTACACCCTTCATTATAACGAACCCGGCCCCTGGAACCGAATTAAAAAAAAAAAAAAAAAAAAGTGTGTGATGTATAACTATGCCTCTGAAACGAAAATCATTTCATGTAGCTGGAAACTATATTGATCGTTTGAATATAGGTTGTCAAAAAGCATTTTTTGGCTTGTTAAGCAACCATGCGGCAAAGCACAACTGATTAAAGAAAAAGCAACAACAATGACAAAAGACTTGAAGATCCAATTAACTTTTTCATCTCAAACTTTTCATGTCAGATTGATTTTGAATAAAAGCTCAGCTTCAATTCAGTATTTTTGCTTTTTGTACTGCATTTTAAGTCTTTAATGAATAGGATAAAGCAAAGGCAGAATACAGCATAAATGAGACAGACAGGTACATGTAATTCTACTTTTATTCACAATCTCATCTCATTAACTTACTCCAACAGTTTGTCTTTCATTTTTATTGTCCTTTCGCTATAATGAACCCCTCGATATAAGGAACAAAAGGCTTGTACCCCGACAGGTTCGTTATAGCGAGGGTGTGCTGTACTTGGTATTCACATTATTTAGCATAAAGGTATTGAGAGCAGCATATTCTAATCTATATGGAGGTGTCTGTCCACACAGCTCTCCCTCCTTGAAACTGAGAGATATTCAACCCAGCAGATGGCGCTAAAGAACTACAGGCCAGCACCACCAGGACTGTACCACCCACCCCCCATCTTAACCTTTTGAAAATTGAATCATGAATATATTGGACATGACTAAATGCTATCCAAGTCAGCATTCATATGTTTGTGTAATAAATGTACTGTAAATGCTGTTTATAAAATGCTCAACCCACCTGACCTTTAGGATTAGATCAGGTTTGAAAATAACATTTATTTCAAGAGGGACCAGTTATCCTGGACTAGTTCTTCAACTATGCAAATTTTGTTTGTGGCTGATAATTACCTAACATCCACCAGCAGCTAAAATACAACAGGTATTTTGTTTCCCTTGACTTCTGAAATAGACTCAAGCTGAGCCAGGTGTTTGGATCTGTATAGCAGGGTGACACTGAATGCTTATTGTGACTGATGAAAGAGTCAGATGGTGTGGTGTAAGGAAGTCAGTAGTGATAATGGTCATAGTACTGTAGTACTATGACCATTATCATAGTACTGTAGCTGACTTCCTGAACAGAACATTTAAAGTAAACTTAATAGATATATAGATATTGTGGCAGGGCTGAGGCCTGCCCTTGTAAATAAGGTATATTTGGTGGGGTTTCTAAATAAAATATGGTTTTATTTTGATTGTTAATAAAATGTGTACAAATTTGTAAAAACAAAGTGTGTGCTGGGTGGCAAGGCTGGGAGGGTAGACCAGGGCAGGTGGCCAGGTGTGAATTGACTAATTAATGATCAATTAACTCTGGCCACATGCCTTTGTGCTCTGGTCTGGTCTGGTCCGGTCCGGTCCGGTCTCTGTGTACCAGCGTGAGGATTCATGACTGTGCGGATAGCCAGGGAGTAGGAACCAAGTGCATGACCGAGGACCGCAGTGTGTTTATGGTAGGGGTTCATTTAGGGGATTTTAGTTCCACCAAAGGTTATTTAGTTTGTGGTAGGGAGAAGGTTCCTGGTGCGGGACCTTCCTTTTAGTGGGAGCAAAGCATGGGCCAAGCCTGGCTACCTTTTGTTTTCTGGTTGTTTTGTACAGTGTTTTTTTTTTTGTTTGTTTGTTTGTTTTGTTTTGTTTTCTCGTTGATTTCTTGACCCCAAAATTATGACATCTGTTTTATCAGAATTTAACAGTAGAAAACTTCTTGACATGTATTTCTATCAGTGAGACAGGTAGTTAAGATATTTGCAGATGTGGAATCACCTGGTTTTAGAGATAGATACAATTGTGTGTCATTGGCATAGCAGTGAAAGTTTACCCTGTATCTACAGACATCACCCAGGGGAAGCATATGCAGGGAACACAAGATTGAACACAAAGCCCTGCAGGACGCCACACATAACTCTAGATAAGAAGGAGTGCTCCTCAATTTGAACATATTGTAACCTATTTGAAAGATAGGATTTAAACCAAGATAGGGCGCAACCTGACAGTGCTGCAAGATTATCAAGGCGGTCAATTAAAATCGGATGGTCCATGGTGTTGAATGCTGTGCTTAGATCTAGAAGGATGAGGACAGAGGCAAGGCCTGAATCAGAAGATAATAGCACATTGTTCACCACTTTGATAAGGGCCGTTTCAGTACTGTGACCAGACGGAAGCCTGACTGAAATTTCTCATATATATTATGCGCTGCAAGGAATGAGTTTATTTGATTTGCCACCACTAGCGCTAATACTTTTGACAAGAAGGGGAGATTAGAAATCAAATTAAAAAAATGAATCAAAAATATGTTTTGGTGTTGCACGACTCAAGGAAGTAGCAGTGTCACTATTTGAATTTGAGTCATCTGATTTGCCTGTAATGTTTGTTATCTGGTTTCTTATATCAGCAGTTTTATCATTAAAGTGATTCATAAAGTCAGCAGTGTTTGCTGTTACTAAGGTTTTCGTAGAAAGCTCGTTTTGCCTGTTTGTAAGTTGAGCTCTATTGTGTTAAAGAAATCGAGGATTGCTTTTATTTGTTTCTATTATTTTATTTGTAATAAGCTGAGCTGGCGGAGAATAATGCAGCCTTGTAATTCAAGACACTGCCTTGCCAGGCAAGGTAAAAAAAAAACCCTGTAATTGTGTGGCTTTCCATCTATGTTCTAATTTACAATGTGTGTATTTGAGTGTACAGCTTTTGGTAATACAAGAATAGTATGTTAAGCAAGCAATTCTGTACTTACAATGGAGTGTATAGGAGGCTGTGTGGTCTGGTGGTTAAAGAAAAGGGCTTGTAACCAGAAAGTCCCCGGTTCAAATCCCAGCTCACTCACTGACTCACTGTGTGACCTTGAGCAAGTCACTTAACCTCCTTGTGCTCCGTCTTTCAGGTGAGACGTTTTTGTAAGTGACTCTGCAGCTGATGCATAGCTCACACACCCTAGTCTCTGTAAGTTGTCTTGGATAAAGGTGTCTGCTAAATAAACAAATAATACACCCGCTCCCTGGGCCCCCCCATCGCATCCTATGGTTTCTCATATCATTTCTATGCTGATGATGCTCAGATTTTCCTCTCCTTCCCCACCTCTGACTCCACCATCTCCTCCCGTATCTCTACCTGTCTGTCTGCTATTTCCTCCTGGATGCACTCGCATCACCTCAAACTCAACCTCTCTAAATCTGACCTCCTTTTCTTTCCCTCCTCCTCCCCCTCCTCTGATCTCTCTATCTCTGATCCTCTGGAATCTACCACACTATCTCCCTCTTCCTCAGCTAAGAACCTTGGAGTCACCCTGGACCCCTGCCTCTCTTATTCCCAGCACATCTCCACTCTGGCACGCACTTGCCGATTCTTCCTGAGCAACATC
This sequence comes from Acipenser ruthenus, assembly GCF_902713425.1. NCBI lineage: Eukaryota > Metazoa > Chordata > Actinopteri > Acipenseriformes > Acipenseridae > Acipenser > Acipenser ruthenus. Next base: position 112,425,913 of record NC_081190.1, read on the forward strand.
CGAAGAATCCGACCCTTCCTCACCAACTATGCTACCCAGCTCCTGGTCCAGGCCCTGGTACTCTCCCGCCTAGACTACTGCAACTCCCTCCTGGCTGGCCTCCCTGTGTCCGCCACCCATCTGCTCCAGCTCATCCAGAACTCTGCTGCCCGCCTGGTGTTCTCTCTGCCTCGCTTCGCCCATGCTACTCCACTACTCCGCTCGCTCCACTGGCTCCCGATCACCGCTCGCATCCAGTTCAAGACTCTTGTACTAGCCTACAGATGCCTTGACCAGACTGCACCCAGCTACCTCCAGACCCTCATCTCTCCCTACACCCCCACTCGACCTCTCCGCTCCGCCTGCACTAGAAGACTGGCTCTACCTCCGCTACGCTCCCCTGCCTCCAGAGCCCGCTCCTTCTCCACCCTTGCTCCGCAGTGGTGGAATGACCTTCCTACAGATGTCAGGACTGCCCAGTCCCTGACCACATTCCGGCGCCTCCTCAAGACTCACCTCTTCAAAGAGCACCTGTAGAACTCCTCTGTTTGTATCCTGGGACACTATCACCCTTCATGTAAATGTGCTTTATTTTGCTCTTATCTGCCCCCTATTTTACTGCATTTGATCCTGTACTTCAGAATACTGTAATCTGCCAAGTGTTTAACCTGTAGTACTTTGTATTTAATCACATCCTGATGTAACTATTACTATTTAATCATATCCTGATGTAACTATCACTATTATCTGCTGTATTATTGAATTTTGGTTTGTCACACTTGTACTTTGCTTGAACAAAAGTTATAGTATTTCTTGCTCTTATTGTATTACTTGTGTTGTAACACTTGAAATGTATTTGCTTACGATTGTAAGTCGCCCTGGATAAGGGCGTCTGCTAAGAAATAAATAAATAAATAAATAAATAATAATAATAATAATAATAATAATAATAATATACAGTAACAGCATGGATACAAAAAGATAAGATAAAAGCTAGGAATGGGGTTGTTTCCAAGTTTACTAGATGCTTCCTCTAGTTATAGATATTATAGATATATAATATCTATAGATATATACAATTCCTTTGGGTTTTCCTTGTTTTTTTATTTTTTATTTGTATATTTAAATAAAAAGTAAGTTTTGCTCTGAGTTTGTCTTCAACTGAATATAGCGGTTTGGCTCGGCGACAGGCTGCTGGCTATGCTGACAATAGGACCCTTTGTGATGTTTGTTTATTGAAAATGTACCATGTCAGCGTAGGAACAATTGCCTTGAATTATTTTTTGATATAAAGTGTAAGACTTGTTACTGAAGCAATTTCCAGATACACAGCACATAGAACAAAATAGATATTAGGCTATTGCTTAGTGAACTTAAACTGAACCCGGCAAAAAGGGGGCCCCGTGGTATTGCAAAAAGATTGAAACAGTCCAATAGGATCTATGGAGAAAAAGGAACTGGAAAGAGCAGGAAAATGGATCATGAGACAATTTAGTCATACAAAGGCACCTGTTGGTAATAGTGGTCTTTCTTCAAGTCCTATATAAACTTGTAACTTCAGCCACACCCCCTTGTTTAGCGAGTGCAATTGTTCTTCCTCCAATCTGGGGCGATGACTTGGTGTACTGCGGCTCCGCCCCCTTCCAGGATGGCTGACTTCCGACTGACCCTGGAATGAACTGTCAAACCATCCAGTCCAGGGCACACTGTTCCCTTTACACAGCGCCCTCACAGGTCGGGAGGGAGATTTATAACCAAGATTCATTCTTTCTCTGTCACACACTGTCATTCATAATATTACACATATAAAAACTATTTTACTTAATTATTCTATTTTAAATTTCAAATTACTTGGATATGATTCCTGTAAATGTAACAGTAAATCAAACATAATCATATATACATCTATTAAATTATAATGGACTACACATGATCAAGCTAACTAAATCAATTAATAATCTTAAGAAATATGCAAAATGGTCCCAACTGAGTACACTGCATATTTATATAATACATGCATTTTTAAATTAACAAATGAAATAGCCTTAAATTATAAAATATATGAAAGAAGTTTAAAATACACTATTTAAGCTATACTGCAATTCAACTGACTGTAGGTTCCAGGTCATGAGAAATATCTAACAATGCACTCTATGGGTACTTTGATTGTACAAATGTGTACCACACTTGAGACAACTGTAGCCTACATAAAAATGAAACATGGTCACTTTATTGTATGTCTTTATTCAGTTAATTCTATATCTTGGATACTTCATTGAAAAGTACAGAGGATTTGGATGCCATCATGTGTACAAACATGGTCATTGCATTGCTTGTCTAGCTTTCACTCAACATGTCATTTTACAGTCCAGTTTTAAAATATAGCAGGTAATCAACAAATGAATACAAATACTTAGTACTATATAAAAAATAAAATACGTGTACAATACATGTACTCAGATCCTGGTTTAGATCAACTCTTAGTTATATCTTATTATAACTAGGACTTCACCATGCTTACTGTATGCAAGTTACAAATCTAAGTTACTTGTGGTTATTTTAGCAAAGTATGTATTTATTTTTTTTACACTTCTATTTAAGGAACGGAACTGTATTAAACCTGATCACAATCATTCTCCTTGCTCATTATTATTACTGGCAATTGTCTTATGTAAACAAAGATCCTTTACAAGATCAATTCTGCATTTGCAAAGATAGCGAGAGAGCAGATTGATTTTGTCAACAGATGTTGAAAGGCTCTTTCTCCACATGACAAGAAGTTCATAAATCTGATCAGTCAGATTCTCTGGGATTCTGATTGACAAGTTGGATGGAACTCCGAGCGACAGCACAAGCCATCCAGCGTCCTCCTCGGAGAGCTCATCTGATAACCAGCACCACAAGGCATCAGAGAGGGACTTTGAAAGGGAAATACTTTGCTGTGGTTAAATCAAGGCAGAAGTTATTTCCAACATGTTTTCTCTCAGCAAATATCTTTGCACTTTTACTTTCTTACCTGATAGGTCAGAGGAGACAACTTTGGCAGTTACTGATCTCTCTCTCTCTCTCTCTCTCTCTCTCTCTCTCTCTCTCTCTCTCTCTCTCTCTCTCTCTCTCTCTCTCTCTCTCAATTAGTACCAGAAAAAAAGAATGAACCCACAAGTTTAGATAAGCCAAAGAAATCAATGAGTCCTAATACTATATTCATACAAACTGTGTCTTGTGTACCCATATTACACTTAATAAAAAGTCTCAATAAAAGATAGATACTGATATTTATACTGTAGTATGCACCTGAAGTGTACAAGAACTATGATGTAAAATGTTAATCTTTCATTGTATGTGGATTACTGTGCCTGTTCAGTCTGTTTCATCATTATAATTTCTGTGGCAATCTTTATTGTCATGTTTTATAACTTGGTCCTTGACATCTGCATTCTTGGCTCAGACATTCCTCCTTGTCACTCATGAAAACCAGCCAAAAGGAAGTTACAACTTAAGAACGCTGTCAGAACAATAACCAAAGCACCCCCCTGTTCAGCTCTGTTGTTGCTAAGGAACCCCTGTTTATTCATTCCCACCCCCTGTTTTAGCTATGACAGAGGGAGTAGGCGTGGCCAAGCTGAGGTTCCCTAGCAACAACGAAGGTTTCTGCTTGGTCTTTGTGATGCATTGTGTTTCCCGGTTTCTAAGTAATCAAAACATATTTGCATTGATCTGAGCTCTTTTATTAAGATCATTCAGAAAGTTTAGCCATTAATGACATTTCATTCAGTAATAGAAGCAGCAATTTAAATTGTATATCAAAAATAGCGAGATAGAAACACAAGCACACTCTTTTCACATCAATTAAAAAGACTGCATGCTGGCAAACATGCCGGCAAAACAAATTTGGTGCATTGGTGCATACTGTATTTCCTCTGATTCCAAATTCCTTAGTTAGTCATGTTAGTGTGCTGAAGTAGCAAGTTTCAGATCACATCATTTATGCTAGAAAGTTTGTGGCTTTAGGTATCCATGGACATGCAACAGGATTTCAAATTAAATGGCTACACAACTAAAATATCATAAAATACCATCATTATTTAGCAGACGCCTTTGATAAAAGTGCCTGCTAAATAAACCACATGTTCATACATGTTAAAAGCCGACAAGTCTTGTGGTGTTTAGTAATATCAGTGTGTGCTTCATCGGGATTTATCATTTTCCACTGGTAGTTCGGATAGATGTTACTTAGTAATGGCCATGCTTTATCACAGATAGGCATTTGGTCTTTACCTTTGGTAAGGTCAATGGGAGCTTGCACACAGGACCTTGTTGAGGGAAGTCGGAGATAGTAGTGACTATCTGAGTCCTTGTTGTAGAATATTGCCATCCCTTTGTAATAAGGGGAGCAGTAGTTACTAAATTCATCTCCCAGCTTGAGGTACAGTTCCAGTCTGTTCCTCTTCTGAGAGGAAAGTGAGCTTTTGAAACTGGGAATCGTCATTGCCATTTCCTGTAATAGGGGCAGTGTTAGTGTTACAGTACTTAAAAAATGAGACCTTATTTATTATTACCTCAGACAATAATTATTACCTCAGACAATAATGACTCTTGCAGGTTATTAACTCGTTAAGTAACTTTGTATCAGTCATTATTAACATCATTATCACCATATCACTGCACTTTATCAGCACCAGGCACATCCCTGTTTAAAATGACTAATGTCGGAAGAGTAAGGCAAATGCTTGAAGTGTGACACAATCCCCACGGTGATTTTCGGCGTCTACCGATTCACTCCGAAGAAGTTTTCTGAATGTTTTTTGTCTCCATTCCGGAGTTGATTTATGACCAAGATATTTGAATACAAATATCAAAACAATTGCAATAGGTACAGCACAGGAGACAGCAATGATTAGCAGTAACACTAAAGGGTGCTCTGTAACACTTTAAAATTGACATTTCTAGCATTGGTATACTTTGAAACTAGCAAGAAATTACCTGGTAACTATGTTGTTTATTGTTTATATGGTATTATATGGTTACAAGTGTTTTATTTATGTTAGACAATTAGCTTTTGACTTTGCACTCCCTATAAAAAAAAATTGCAGTTTCTATAAGTGTAACAACCTCAACATTAAACGTTGCTTAATTCATACATACTGGTTGTTCTCTTTTTCTCTTCAGCACAAACTGATGAGTAATATTAGAAGAAAAAGGAAGAAAGATAGAAAGAAAGAAGCTACGGGATTTGTTTTGTATAACTACCAACCTGAGGATGAGATGTTTTCGCTAAACTTTAGAATAAGTTGTTCTGTTTCTCGCATTGAGATCTCTTCAGATGGATCTGGCGGGCTACAGTCTCCTTCCTCGCGCAGTTTCATCAACTGCCAGCTCACTTCTTTATAGGGCATGACCACAGCCACAGCATCGTTTGGGTTCTCTTTTTTACGATATAACACAACATTAACCATGGTCTCCTTGTTACCCCTCCATTGCGCCTCTCCACCATGGGTGAGGGTATGGAACCAACTCCCCAGTAATGTTGTTGAAGCTGACACTCTGGGATCCTCCAAGAAGCTGCTTGATGAGATTCTGGCATCAATAAGCTACTAACAACCAAACGAGCAAGATGGGCTGAATGGCCTCCTCTCGTTTGTAAACTTTCTTATGTTCTTATGTTCTTATGTCGCCACAGGTGGCTTTTTCAAGATCACTGATGAGAGTGATCAGGAATGCATATTTCACAATTAAAAAAACAATCAATCTGGAAAACATGCATACATCTTATTACTTTAACATATACATTGCATTAATTTTTTTATGATCAAACTCAAAGTCCACAATCAAAGCAACTCTATCCAGGTACCAGAATACAAAGAAACATTTGTTCATAAAGTGCAGTGATATTCCTTAGGATCGCAAAATGTTGCTAAGATGATGATGATATTTTAGTTGTGCAGCCATTTAATTTGAAAATTGAACATTCTGAAATGGTTCACAAAAATGTAATGGATGCTTGAAGGATATTATTTGTTATCCATAATTTCATTATTATTATTATTATTTATTTCTTAGCAGAAGCCCTTATCCAGGGCGACTTACAATCGTAAGCAAATACATTTCAAGTGTTACAGTACAAGTAATACAATAAGAGCAAGATAAATACAATGACTTTGGTTCAAGCAAGTACAAGTGTGACAAAATACAATTATTATTATTATTATTATTATTATTATTATTATTTATTTCTTAGCAGACGCCCTTATCCAGGACGACTTACAATCGTAAGCAAATACATTAAGTGTTACAATACAAGTAATACAATAAGAGCAAGAAATACAATAACTATTGTTCAAGCAAAGTACAAGTGTGACAAACCACAATTCAATAATACAGCAGATAATCAGGATATGATTAAATACAAAATACTACAGGTTAAACACTTGGCAGATTACAGTATTCCGAAGTACAGGATTAAATGCAGTAAAATAGGGGGCAGATAAGAGCAAAATATAGCACATTTAAATGAAGGGTGATAGTGTCCCAGGATACAAACAGAGGAGTTCTACAGGTGCTGTTTGAAGAGGTGAGTCTTAAGGAGGCGCCGGAATGTGGTCAGGGACTGGGCAGTCCTGACATCTGTAGGAAGGTCATTCCACCACTGCGGAGCAAGGGTGGAGAAGGAGCGGGCTCTGGAGGCAGGGGAGCGTAGCGGAGGTAGAGCCAGTCTTCTAGTGCAGGCGGAGCGGAGAGGTCGAGTGGGGGTGTAGGGGGAGATGAGGGTCTGGAGGTAGCTGGGTGCAGTCTGGTCAAGGCATCTGTAGGCTAGTACAAGAGTCTTGAACTGGATGCGAGCGGTGATCGGGAGCCAGTGGAGTGAGCGGAGTAGTGGAGTTGCGTGGGAGAAGCGAGGCAGAGAGAACACCAGGTAATTTCATGATTCAGGACCTCATTTACTTGCACTCAGGCCCACCGAGAGGGCGGGGAGGACGGGGAAATTTCCCCGGGGCCCTGATGAAGGGGGAACTTTTTTTTTTTTTTTTTTTTAATATATATAAAATATTTTAAAACAACTAGCCCTGCACAAGACCCTTTGAGTTCCCACCACCACATTAAAAAGAAAACCTCCCGTACTGCACACCGAGCCGACGTGCTTCTGTTGTGTAATGATTGTGTATCCAGGCGCTGTCAAACACTTCCTTTCACACAATGATTTGAACTTTCGCATTTCATATTTTAATACACCAAAAAGCTGAAAAAAAGGCATAGCAATTTTATGTATTTTTAAAAACTTTAAAAGAACCCTAAAGTTGCACAATATATACCACAGTATGAATTATTCTATTATTAAGATCTATAATTTGCTCAAAACAATGCGGTGCAACAGTTTGTTAGAAAAATTGTATCGTGTAAAATAAATAAAGTACTTTCTTCAGCTGGTGGTAAACAAAATTTGAGAATGCTTAAAATACAAATATATTTACCAATTGTATAGCAACACCATTAAAATGTAGTTTATGCTAAAAACATATGTTATTTGAAGTTAAGTAAGCTTCTGATTAATGACTATTACACGTGGAGTTTGTACAAAAAAAAAATGTATTCACTTACCTAAAAAAAAAGTTTGGATAGTGTTATTAACTTAATTTGAGTAAAAGTAAACTATCCTGCTGTAGATTTCAATTGAGATATTGAAACTTCTAGGCGCCGTTGACAGTTTCCTTCAAAATACTGTATCGGTTGAAATGATCTTCCTCAGACACTGCTAAGATTTCAAGTATCATTGCTTGGTTTAGAAGCTTGGTTTAGACTACAGTATAGTACAAAGTAGAATGAATGTAGTACTTGGGGGGGGGGGGGGGGCAGCGGGACATACCAATCCTTCCCCGGGGCCCATGACAGCTCTTGGTGGCCCTGCTTGCACTGCTGTTTGTACAGTCGCTGTCCAGTGATTAAACTGATACGGACCTCACTGTGTTTACCTCGTGCGATGAATAGGAGCACTCTTAGGAACTGCAGCACTTGCTCGTCCTGCATGGTCTGTATCATCTCCTTGCTTCTTCTGCTCTGGGTTTGGGGGACAGGGAAGAGTAAACGTGACAGACTTCCGAAATGGCTGCAGTGAGGGATGTGCGATATAAAGCAGGGGTTCTGGTCGACACAATTGAATGGTATGCATCACTCTGACTTCATTGACAGAATTGTTGCATTAACTGGCTAGATCCAAAAGATTAGCTGATACAATTAATTAGGAAAAAAACATTAGAAAAACCTCAGGTATTGAAATTATTATTAACATAAGGCACATTAGGACAAGTGGCATGTTTTCTTATGCATTCATTTGGGTTGTATTACAAGTTCCCCAATGCTAGTGTTTGAATTCCCCTCACTCATTGTTGTCATTTCATTTTATTTGTAATTATCATACATCACACAGTACATTTTTAAATCTGTGCCCATCTATTGTAAATATCATATTATGTCCGTCAGGGTTGTTACAATAAAATAGTCTCAAAGCTACCTCTTTTTCAAAGCTAATAAGTCTAATTAAATATTTACCATGAGTCTGTCCTGCTTCATTCTCAGCTCACAGTCTGAGAACTATATTAAATACAAAAACAGTTTTCTTACCATTAACTTACCATTGCTGGAATTTCACTAGACTTTAATCTCTGCAAATGAACACTAAACAGTTTAAAAATAAGGGAATTACTTAATACTAAAACATGAATTTAAAGAATTTAAAGATCCGTTTCATGCAAGGTATTAATTCTATTTTCACCTTCCCTTCTGAAGGGCAGCAGTTTGTATGTCAGCTAAGGGCACTGTTCATATATTTTTGCTTTCACTGAAATCTGACAAAAGAGAAACAGATATAATTCTTTTACAGTATAATGCAAAGCGAGTGGTGCATAGCTAGCATTTGTGTTATTCTCCAGAGAGCTGCAATGCATTTTATTTGACACTCAGTAAATTAGGTCTTGGAAGGACAATGAACGTTTTTAGTGTTATAATGATATGATCCGGTTGCTGTTCACAATTAATCATTTCACTTCTGTGGTGAATTACTTATCAGGGGACAAAATGGGTTGAACTGGGTCAGACTGGAAGAGACATTTTGTTTTTCATTTTACCCTCTTACTACCAAAGCTGGTAGTAAATATAATGTTGTGTCCGTCTTGGCAGTTACCTTTGATAAAAAACCCACTTGTTTGGGGAATGCAAAATAAATGCAAGTTAATTTATAATATTTGAGGTGCCATTGTATTTGTGGGTCAGATTGCATGTATTTGCTCTGCACAATGCCTAAAATATAAGATGTGTACATGTAACTTGCACTGCCGTTACAGAGCCTGTCCCGTCTGTGAGATAAGATGATGTTAAAAGCCCAATTTATTTATTTTTTATTTCTTAGCAGACACCCTTATCCAGGGCGACTTACAATTGTTACAAGATACCACATTATTTTTTTACATACAATTACCCATTTATACAGTTGGGTTTTTACTGGAGCAATCTAGGTAAAGTACCTTGCTCAAGGGTACAGCAGCAGTGTCCCCCACCTGGGATTGAACCCACGACCCTCTGGTCAAGAGTCCAGAGCCCTAACCACTACTCCACACTGCCCTAACCACTACTCCATGGATGCTTGCTTCGATTCCGCAAGGTCGTCGATTTGCCAGACCCACCCAGTTACATACATATACTACTAAGCAGTGTGGAGTAGTGTATACATACAATTACACTGTATAAAAGTGTAATTGTATGTAAAAATAATGTGATATCTTGTAAGTCGCCCTGGATAAGGGTGTCTGCTAAGAAATAAATAATAATAATAATTATACTGTATTAATACAAAACTGTCCTGGATTTAAAAACTGTTAGGCAGGTAGTTTACAAACCTGTTGCCCATTGTAGGTTCCCTCAAAGGAGACAGGATTTAGCTTGAGTGTAACTCATATTCAAACACATTGACCAAGATATCATAATTCCCCCTGAAACGAGCACTAAATAGTATGGCAATGGCGACTGGAAAGGGCATTTTTATCCTGGAGTCAGAACACTGAATGCTGATGATGTTGCTTACCAGTTCTTCAGAGTCTGACACAACTAATGAACTCATGATGTTTACAATTTTACAGGTCAGTTTCTGTCCTATAATATAAGGTGCTGTAACGTAGCAGGCATTTTGTAGATCACTGCTGTCTTCTAATTCTGCCAGAAGCCTAAGAAAACAAGATTTGAGAAATTCTAGTTTAGATGTTAGACAAGTAAGAGAGATCATAATACTGTCACATATTGTGGCAGGGAGCCCCGCCGCTGTGCATATTTTATGTTTTATGTGGTGTGTTATATGTATTGGTGCACGGGGTACAAGGTGGGCTGTGTAGCACATGTGATTTAAAAAGTATATGTGTATTTAAGCACAGGGATTGCACAATCACTTCACATGCAGATAAAATGTGTAGTAGTTATGTGGGCATGGGGATTGCACAAATTAATTCACGTGCCGGGGTTCAAGTGAATGATTAATTAGCATTTGAATCCCGACACAGCTGTATATATACAGAGGTACGAATCACTCACTCGGGTTGTGTGTCCAGGGAGAGAACGGGAGAGAAAGTTATTATTTAAAATGTCTATTCTGTTGTACAGAGTCACTTAAAGAGTGGGACGGCTTGATTGGCAGATGTAAACACATTGTGTTTGTACAGGAATGTATTGCTTGATAATTTCTGAAATAATCTTAAAACTTTAACAGTAAGTTCGTTTTTTCGTTTACTTTTTAATTTACCTCCTTTGACACGATGAGGGTGATGTTAAATGAAACATATTTTAATTGCATTTGTCATAAAGCAGGTAATGCATGTCTGCTATGGTTTTTGTTGCATGTTATACTGAGGAACCACATACTCAGCTGAGCAGGTAGTAACTTCACCTACCCTGTTACATGGGCTACAAGAACACTCGGCTGCAAAAAGCAGCACAGATCTTATTTGCAAAACACCTGGAATACTCCCTTAAGTATGCTAAACAGAAAGCATACCTGAGAGAGAATCCACTTAAATCTTGACAGTTACCCATTTCATACTACCTAATTAATGTAAGATCTTGAAATTGACTTTTTTTTTTTTTTTTGGGCGGTGTGAATAGTATCTAGTACCTAGAAATAGAAATATAGCTTAGCAATGTTGAAATGCAATTTCAGTTCACCTAAAGCTTTGAAATAATGATCAAAGCCATCATGGCAGGCACTCATTATTAATGAGATACAGAGAAGAAATAAAGGCAGTGGATCAAATAAGAACCTACATTAATCTCAAATGTTCCTTAAGCTCAATTAACACATTAACATGCAACAAATGTAAAATCCTTATGGGATAAAATGTGACATGCTTCAGTGCAGAGTAACAGCATGTAATTGATAATTATGTTCACTTCTGGCTAAGCTTAAAATATACACTTCTAAATCACAGTTTCACAGTAATGATTTTACTTCAGTATACATGTTAAAACAACTCTAAGCAGACACAATAGGGAAAGCAAAGCCTCAGGAAGCATGTTTATGAGGCCTGACAGCTGTACTAAATAACTTCTGACAGACTGTCTCTGCAATTATAAACACAATAGGAGTTGGAAGACTATGTTGGTGGCTTGAAACCAACATAGTCCCTTGGGCCTTACACTATAGCAGGGTAGTTTTATTTAAATTGAGGCTTTAAAGAGCAATGGGTATGAAATATCACAGTTCTCTTAACTTATGTATTGTTCTTGTTTAGTTACACGTTGTATATCATATATAATTTATCTTTAAGTCATCACTTCAATGTACACCAGCGTGTAACCGTTAACATTACCCCCTGCAACAAATACATCAGTGTGGAGTACCACATAGAACATAGTATTGTGGGGGCAGGTTCATGATTACACTCTACCAGCAGTGGTTCGAGAGAAGACATGTTTGAGACCTCGAACAGAAAATAATAAACAACAACAATAAAAAATAAATGAAATGTAATATTCAGACCAGGCCACATTTTGAAAAAAAAGCCATTACCTATAATGTGAAACATCTCACTCTTACAAAGTTATGGGTGTAAATGTTATTCATACAACTAATTTAATAATAAGAACAGCGGTAGATACTAATACCACCAATCACCAATCATTAAAAATTAAAGATCATTAAATACATCCAATTAAAATATAGGTTAGAAGTAGCTAATTAGTTTGCTTATGCTCCTTTGGACCACCCTCTTGGGTCTTCATGTTCATGGGATTTTTCAGATTCTTTCTTGCCATCCAGGGTGCCAGTTGTTGTCACTGGATCAATGTCTTTCAGTGCAAGGTCAAAATTTCCAACATCGTCTACTGTGTTGCTGTCTTCCTCTGGCTTTGATTCTTCCATTTGCGGGTCCCCGTTCTTATTGCTGCTTTCCAGCTGCACATGTGCCATAATCGTTCCTTTCTCTTTTTCACGATCAGATTCACTTAAGGATTGCAATAAAGTACTTTCTACCCCTTCTGATGAAGCATGTTCCTTGTTAGTCACGTTACCTGATGGCAAACTGTCTGTACCCAATTGTTGTGACTGTTCATGGATAGACGGGATATGCTGAGAATGATTATCCTGTCTTTTGTTTGCTTTCTATTCATGATGCATTCTGAATAAGGCCAGGGTTTTGATTTGAATCAATAGAAGCAGATGGTACACTCAACAGTTTAGGACATCAGCAGTATCCACCGTACATTTTACCGTACATGGGGCAGCAGTGTGGAGTTGTGGTTAGGGCTCTGGACTCTTGACCGGAGGGTCGTGGGTTCAATCCCAGATGGGGGACACTGCTGCTGTACCCTTGAGCAAGGTACTTTACCTAGATTGCTCTAGTAAGAACCCAACTGTATAAATGGGTAATTGATTGTAAAAATAATGTGATATCTTGTAACAATTGTAAGTCACCCTGGATAAGGGAGTCTGCTAAGAAATACATAATAATAATAATTTCATCTCATATAGGGCGTTCTTTGTAGTTTTTAGATCACTAACAAAAGCATGTTATTCATTCTGAATCTTCTTTAAGTGCTCCTCAAATGAACTTTCTGAAAAAAACAAAAGATTATTATTATTTGTTTATTTAGCAGACGCCTTTATCCAAGGCGACTTACGGAGACTAGGGTGTGTGAACTATGCATCAGCTGCAGAGTCACTTACAATTACATCTCACCCGAAAGACGGAGCACAAGGAGGTTAAGTGACTTGCTCAGGGTCACACAATGAATCAGTGGCTGAGGTGGGATTTGAACCGGGGACCTCCTGGTTACAAGCCCTTTTCTTTAACCACTGGACCACACAGCCTCCTATAAAAAGATGAAAAAAAAAACAATGATTATGTCTCCCCTCCATAAAAATCATATATTTCTTGTGGTTGCACCCAAAGTGTTGACAAAAGTGTATGACAAGTGGAATCTATTTGCCATTGACTTTCATTAGGATTCCAAATCTGTGTTCTGCAATATACAGGATACTGCCTATTGTTGATATATAGCAGGGACATTTAAAAGAACTTCCACTGACAGCACAGCAGGGCAAACAGCTTTTTTTTTTTTTAATTTAGAGTGACCAATTTTTTTTTTTTACCCCCCCCCCCCCCATTTTAAATGTCCAATTATGTTTTTTCTTCTCACTGCAGCGCTTCCCCACACAGCACAGACGTTCTGAGAGCGTCCTCCGATCTCACAAGCCTAAAGCCAGAATCGTTTTTATGCCGAGCAATCCAGTCCAGAAGTGGGCGGGCTACAGAAACCCGGAAGACAGAGCAGACAGCTTTTGATTGATTGTTATTTTCTAAATATATGCTTGTTAAAATATGCTATACCTCAACCCTGATTTTGAATTAGGTGATATACTTTGTGCATCTAGTTAAGCATTTGTAATAATCATTAAACAAACCACAGTGCATTTGAAATGAACTAGCATATATTACCTTTCACATCTGTATCTTTATAATTTATCATATGGGTATTTTTCCACGGCAAGTATTATTGTTTCCTCCATCATTTTGGATACTTCACCCTGCTGGACCACATGCATTGAAGCTGTTCTCTGATTGGTCAAATCACAAATCACAAAAAATAAGATTCAATTCTGTTTATTTCGCGTCGCTCTAGTGTCAGCCTGGCGTCGCCTCTCATGTTACCTGTGGTGTGAAAGATACTTATGAAAAGTATAGTTTCTATTCATTTTGTTGGATCGCTGCACAGTTTCACTTTTCACATCGTGTCTGGTGTGTAGCAGCCATGAGGTATCGACACACCGGACGCGATGCGATTTGTCCTGTGATAAAATTGTACTTTTGCTGCGACACTACCTTTCACACCAGTAGCGACTCTCCTCTGACTGTATCATCAGCTGGAAAAAATCACGCGTGTAATGGTCCTGTTTACAGCTAAGAGGGCAGCAGTGTGGAGTAGTGGTTAGGGCTCTGGACTCTTGACCGGAGGGTTGTGGGTTCAATCCCAGGTGGGGACACTGCTGTTGTACCCTTGAGCAAGGTACTTTACCTAGATTGCTCCAGTAAAAACCCAACTGTATAAATGGGTAATTGTATGTAAAAATAATGTGATATCTGTATAATGTGAAATAATGTATAATGTGATATCTTGTAACAATAGTAAGTCGCCCTGGATAAGGGCGTCTGCTAAGAATTAAATAATAAAAATGAAGAATACATAATAGCTTTTCAGAATACTTATTTCTGTAAAGGTAAACGAATCATACATGCCAGCTATATCCAGTTCTCTAGAAATGCCAGACATTCTCCCTCAATGCTGTGTCTTTATAATTTTTGTGTCCTTTATTGTACAGCTCCGGGTATTTTGTTTCTGCAAGAATTATCCAAATAGCAGTTCAAGTTTCATTCCTTGCCATTGCCATTTCTTTGCAGTAAACAGTGGCCATAGACATGATTTCATAAAGTAATAACATGAGGTTTACTTGTGCCATTTTGTAGCTGAACAAGCAAACGAAAACTGAAATTTAACTTTAAACACTTCAAATAAAACAAACGTGGAAATGGCGTTGTAAAATGAAGGGGAAAAAAACTCACCATTTTGGTTATCGTTTATTACATAACAGAAAGCTGCAACAAAAAAATATATAAGATATAAAATCGATATAAAAATCACTACAAAACATTTCCAGCAAGTTGGGCACTGTTTAAGCAACGCATTTGAGAATGACGTGCCTGCCTTTTTTCTGTCCCAAGAGATTCTGACTCGCTCTAAAGCAGCACAACGCATCTTTGACCCAGATGGCCTTTGTGATAGAGATCGAATGATTCTTGGTGTTAGATTGCCCTCTCGACCTGTGAGGGCACTGTGTAAAAGGAACAGAGTACCCTTAACTAAATGGCATGACAATTTATTCCGTAGGGTAGGTGAAAGTCGGTCATTTAGGAAAGGGGCGGAGCTACGGTATCCAAACTCAATGACCCCGACGGTAAACGGTGTGGCATCCGAGGATTGGAGGAACGGATGCTCTCGTTAACCTAGGGGTCATGAGCGAGGATATAAATAGGGGACATAGCGTAAGTGATCTGTTCCTTTGTAAATGGTTAGAACAACCTAGAAGGAGAACGCTGTGATAAATAAAACGTGAGTGTTGTGTTTGTTTGTTTTGTCTTAGTAAAAACTGTTTGTTTTTGTTTCTGAAGACTACTAACACTATCTGGAGCTGCGGCCGCAGGCCAGCAACAAACCCGGACACCAGCACTTCCCTGTTTCATAACGTCTTTTCACCACGAGCACTAGTTTCACGCACTAAATAAACTCTGTGTCTTTGTGTTCTGTGTTACGTGTGGGTGAGAAAAGAACAGGACTTTTTGTTATTGGTTTTGGGTCAAACCCGAGGTTTACAAACAAAGTGATACACGCTGCTGTATCACTTCCAACATTTATTATTTACAGGTGTTTGCCCTAAGGCTCTGGACATTGTAAAACAATAAACACCCTTGCACCTGTTAATCACTGTCTGTGTATTTTGTATCCAAAATATCATACAGCTTGGACCATGCCAGGGATTGCTTCTCCTCATCGTGCAATCTTACTGGCCAGACACCGAGCACATTCAGAGTGGATAACAAGCAGGGCTGGTCTCTGTTCCCAGAGATTGGTAGCCTGGATTGCTCGGCGTAAAAGCGATTCTGGCTTTAGGCTTGTGAGATTGGAGGACGCTCACACACCCTCAGAATGTCTGTGCTGTGTGGGGACTCGCTGTGTGAGGAGAAAAAACATAACTGGACATTCTAAATTGGGGGAAAATAAATAAAAATAATAATTGGTAATTTTAAATTTTAAAAAAATCAGTTCAGTCAGACAAAAGGCTGATATATTTAGGCCAGGTTTTAAAAATATTCACTGGAGATAGAACTTGTCTCAGCATAATTAAATTGAAAGTTTGTGTATTTCAAGTTGCACTGGAGCAATATAAAGTAGGATTTCAGTCAAAGACCCAGCCAACATATTGTGTAATTGAGGTGGCTTTAAACATGTAGACACTTCTCAATGTCTATTGGCAACATTTCAATACATTTTTCAGCACTTCAGGTTTGCTATGTATTTTGACTAAAAACTGATTTGTTGAATAGACCATTGCAGTGCTGCTGTGTAGAAGTGATTTGAATAGACCATTGAAGTGCTGCTGTGTAGAAGTGATTTGAATAGACCATTGAAGTGCTGCTGTGTAGAAGTGATTTGAATAGACCATTGAAGTGCTGCTGTGTAGAAGTGATTTGAATAGACCATTGAAGTTCTGCTGTGTAGAAGTGATTTGAATAGACCATTGAAGTGCTGCTGTGTAGAAGTGATTTGAATAGACCATTGCAGTGCTTCTGTGTAGAAGTGATTTGAATAGACCATTGAAGTGCTGCTGTGTAGAAGTGATTTGAATAGACCATTGAAGTGCTGCTGTGTAGAAGTGATTTGAATAGACCATTGAAGTGCTGCTGTGTAGAAGTGATTTGAGTAGACCATTGCAGTGCTGCTGTGCAGAAGTGATTTGAATAGACCACTGCAGTGCTGCTGTGTAGAAGTGATTTGAGTAGACCATTGCAGTGCTGCTGTGTAGAAGTGATTTGAATAGACCACTGCAGTGCTGCTGTGTAGAAGTGATTTGAATAGACCATTGCAGTGCTGCTGTGCAGAAGTGATTTGAATAGACCATTGCAGTGCTGTTGTACTGAAGTGATTTCAATAGACCATTGCAGTGCTGCTGTGTAGAAGTGATTATTGTTTTGATCTATAGCTGAGCATTAATAAGTAAACGTGGCCCAATGCCAGTATAGTCTTTAATGCTCAGAAAAAACAAAATGGTCATGAAACAAGCATAATTTGTCTGTCAGAATTTGTCTAGCATTGAACCCAATTGTCTCCATACTTGGTACACTGTGTAAATATGTTTGGCATGGTATAGACTAGAGTGTACCTTTTAATTGAAGTTTGGGGTCACTACAGAGACTGCTGAATGATTCATTTTCATAACCTTGTGTAACAGCCCTGTACAGGGTTTGTTTATTTTTAGAACGGGGTCTCCCCCTCCACCCCTGTGTTATTTTGTATTTGTTTATGATTTATTTATTGTGTTAAATATATGGATGACAGCGAAGCGCCATGGGTATTGTTTTGTATTTATTTATTGTTTATAAATAGGACGGCGTAGCCGATTGTTTTGTTTAGTAGCGTGGATGAGTAGCCCCATGAACAGCAGTTTAAAAACCTTGTGCAGAAGGTGGTCATCTCCTGAATTAATTAAGTGATTAATTTGTTGCTAAATCGGGAGATGGTCACCTGCATAAAAGCTTGCAGCTCTGTACCCTCGCAGTGGGTGTTAGAGCGGAGAGAGCGAGCGAAAAAGAAACTAAAAGAAAAACGTAAAGGATCAGTGACGGCTTTTGCCCAGCCTGATCGTGTATTTTGTGTTTGTGATTTTGATTCTGTTTAAACCTTTTATTTTCGCTCTGTGAGCAAGTCTTTTTGTTAAAACCATTTATTTTATTTTTGTATTATTTAAATAAAACGGCACCGGCACGTCTCTTTATTTTAAACTGCAGTATTTGGTGTCAGTATTTCCCTTCCTGCATCTGACCTGATGTCACCACCCAGCCATCCTGCCACACGTGGGATCACCAGCACCTCTTGGACTCAGGCAGAGTAGGATACTGCAGTTTGTTTTGTTTTTTTCCCATTTTTGCTATTTTTCTATTTTTCTTTATTATTACTTGTGGAGAAAGGAGAGTGAGGAGGAAGAAGGATGGGAGGAAAATGGAGGATGGGAAGGAGGAAGAGCTGCAGAGAGCTGCAACAACAACAGCAGCAGCAGCTGAACAAGAGGTGGTGGTCCCGGGTGCCAAATAAGTTTGGGCCCCCGGACTTGGCAGCCAAACAGGAGCAGTGGAGGATGGAAGGGGCTCCTATGTGACGCGCCTGTGGAGAGTTTGGGCATGTCCGGGAGGACTGCCCCTACGGAGACCCTAAATATGAAGAGGCATGGAACCAGGGTCTGGTGGGGGATGCTGCAGAGTGGTTCTGGGCAGTAGACCAGACCCGGCCATCTCCAGCACCCAAGAGGGAGGAGCCCGAATGTCCTGCGCCTGAGTGGGAGGAGCCGAACGTCCTGCGCCTGAGTGGGAGGAGCCCGAATGTCCTGCGCCTGAATGGGAGGAGCCCGAACGTGTGGAAAATCTAATTGTTTCTATTTAAGTTGTAAGGCTGTAACATTTCTTTCCTATAAGCTCTTGACCGCCTGAACTAAGCTGAACTACTTCTTATTTTTTAGCTGTTCACAAACTGGCTAAAACCAGTTTGCTTGAGACACCTCTCTCTTTTCCAATTTCAGTAGCGATTCCTACCTCTACACCTTTTGCTCCACGTGCTTTTTTTTCTGACCGGCAACTAACTATTTTAATATATATTGGAATTAGTCCATTTCTATTCTAACCCCCCTTATTCTAAGACGAGAAATAATTCTGGCCTTGATGCCGTAAGTTTATTGATAAGAGGATACCCGCATTTCATGCCAAGTATACCTCCTTGTACCAAGCAATGATCTTTCCAAAGGTCGGCTTGTAGAAAGTTCGAGAAGACAGGTCACGTACTGGTCCTTTGTAAATCTTTTAGTCCTTTTTACCACAACAGTTTGTATTACTTAAAACAAACATATTAACACACACTTATTTAGTACAGCAACTTTCTATATTCAAGCTGAAATGTGTTAACAGAGATTTGGCACTCAATTCTGTGAGCCATGCCTATCTTGATAAGCCGGCTAGTGTATCAAGCTGTACCTGTATCTACTACATGGTTTTTACATAGAAAATATACAAAGCATTTTACAATATTTGTTACAGACTAAAGATTACACCGTGTAACAATTATTTTTTTTTTGGTTCCTGGGTAGTAAGTGTTATTTCCTAATTGCTTATGCCTCAAAAGTATAGAACATGGCTATTATCCCCCACAAACTTTGCTTTTGTGACCAGGACAGTGATATTTTGAAATTTACCTATTTTCCAGAACATTCCAGATAGATTCAGTGCTGAGTAAACTTGGAGTAACTTCTACAACTTTCTAGAACTTTCCAGTAATATAAATAGTAGTATAAATACAGGGGCCTTAAGCACACCAATTCAGTTTAGTTCCAGCTGCCTAAGTGGATACATATCTGCATTTTTCTGAGATGGCATCAAGGTCATAAGAGACTTCAAAATGGTGGCATTCCTGATGGGTCTCCAAGGCGGTTTTTACCAAGTTTCCCTGCTATCTTTGCCTTTGGGACAGCAGGGACACCAAGGCGCACTACCACAGGCGGGACTGGCCACAGTGGACCGAGTTCTCTGTGGGGAGGAACAACGTCAAGTGGGAGCCACTGGTGGACCCCCGGAAGGTGCTGATGCCACCACTGCACATCAAATTGGGCCTTATGAAACAATTTGTCAGAGCTCTAGATAAGGAGTCGGCAGCCTTCAAGTACCTTCAAGACTTCTTCCCTAAGCTGTCTGAGGCAAAGGTCAAAGCCGGTGTCTTTGTCGGACCACAGATAAAGAAGATCCTGGAGTGCAATGAATTCCCCAAGAAGCTCACTAGTAAGGAGAAAGCGGCTTGGAACAGCTTTGTCGCAGTGGTTTGGGGCTTCCTGGGCAATCACAAGGCCGAAAACTATGTGGAGCTGGTTGAGACTCTGGTGAAAAACTACGGCACAATGGGCTGTAGGATGTCCCTCAAAGTCCATATCCTTGATGCTCATCTTGATAAATTCAAGGAGAACATGGGAGCGTACTCGGAGGAGCAAGGCGAGCGCTTCCACCAGGATATACTGGACTTTGAACGCCGCTACCAAGGACAGTATAACGAGAACATGATGGGAGACTACATTTGGGGGCTGATTCGTGAAAGTGATTTACAGTATAATCGTAAATCTCGAAAAACTACTCACTTCTAAATCTTTTGTAGTCATTTTTGTATTACTTTAGTATAAATACATGTTAATTTGGATTCATATGTTGTTTTTTTCTGACTTTATGTGAACGAAAAGACACAAATTTGCCTGTTTTCTCATTGGAAATAGGTAAATTTCAAAATATCACTGTCCTGGTCACAAAAGCAAAGTTTGTGGGGAATAATAGCCATTTTCTATACTTTTGAGGCATAAGCAATTAGGAAATAACACTTACTACCCATGAACAAAAATTGTGTTACATAGTGTTATTAAACACTACAAATGGTTACAACACATGCATTGTAGTACAAATGGTTACAACACATATCATTCCATTAATATATTTAAATCATCCAGTCCATGTCCAGTGTTTCAGCTCATTCCCAGCAGGATTCCATTTCTGTTCTTGGTTCAGCAAATACCACCACAGGCCCCCTGATCCAACGTTTTGCTCTACATCATCAGAGGGCAGACTTAATATAACTGAATCTGAATCAATCGATGAACCGTGAATACTAGCCACCGGAATTCTCCATGCAAAGGGATCCAATGTCTTTCTACACATAATATCTGGTTCAGGGTCACCCGTGACAAGTCGGTGCGTCCACAGCCCAAGAGAGGGAAGGCCGAACATCCACAGCCCAGGTATGCACCAGCAGAGGGAGAGTACCTGCTGGTTCCACCTCCGCCAGCAGAGGGTGAGTTCCTGCTGGTTCCGCCTCCACCTCCGTGGGAGGACGACTTGCCGCTCCCACCTCCGACAGCAGAGGAAGAGTACCTGCTGGTTCCACCTCCATCGCCGTGGGAGGACTGTGGGTCGCTCCCACCTCCACCAGCACAGGTAGAGTTCCTGCTGGTTCCGCCTCCATCGCCGCCACCAGCAGAGGGAGCATGCCTGCTGGTTCCGCCTCCATCGCCGCCACCAGCAGAGGGAGCATGCCTGCTGGTTCCACCTCCATCGCCGCCACCAGCAGAGGGAGCATGCCTGCTGGTTTCCCCGCTGCAGCAAGAAGGGGAGGAGCCCCTGCCACCTTTGCAGCCAGAAGGGGAGGAGCCCCTGCCGCCTTCGCAGCCAGAAGGGGAGGAGCCCCTGCCACCTTCACAACCAGAAGCGGAGGAGCCCCTGCCGCCTTTGCCAGGAGCAGAGCTGCAGGAGCTGCCTCTGCCTCCACCACCACCACCTGCGGGAGAGGAGCAGGAGCTGCCTCTCCCTTCAAGACAAGACGAACCGGGACAGGAGGCTGGTGGAGGCAGGAGGCTTGCATAGGTTGCTGAGCCGAGCAAAGGGGAAAACCGCCGGGTCGCAGCGGCTGAGAAGAGAGCCAACCCCAGCACCACCACTGCTCCTGGCTCCCCTCCTGCAATCGCCTCCCGTGGGTCCGCTGCCGCCGTCGCCTCCTGAGGGACCGCTGCCACCCTGTAGTGCATCGCCCGGGATGCCAGTTTGCCATCGCCGGGTGATGCCAGCTTTGCACCGCCCGGGGATGCCAGCCTCGCACCGCCCGGGGATGCCAGCCTCGCACCGCCCGGGGATGCCTGCCTTGCACCGCCCAAGGATGCCTGCCTCGCACCGCCCAAGGATGCCTGCCTCGGACCGCTCAGGGATGCCACTTCCGCGTCGCCTGGGGCTGCCTGCTGCTCCGCATCGCCTGGGGCTGCCTGCTGCTCCGCATCGCCTGGGGCTGCCTGATGCTCTGCATCGCCTAGGGCTGCCTGATGCTCCGCATTGCCTGGGGCTGCCTGCTGCTCCACACCAGTTACAGGGTACGAGGGAGAAGTGGAGCTCCCGCTGCCATCTCCATGGCCAGGGGCTTCCCTCCCGAGTTCGCCTCCCGAGGGTCCGCCGCAGGAAATACTGTGGCTGGAGCCCCATGAAGGGGAGCTGCTGGCCATGAAGAAGGGGGGGAGGTCAGGAGACCAACTCCCCCAGCCACACTTTCGCGGCAGGAGATAGTGTGGCTCAAGCCCCAGAAGAGGGAGTTCTTAGCCACAAAGAAGTGGGTGGTGGAGGACATTCCACCATGGCCACCCCCAGAAACACCTTTCTTCCCCCTCTTCCGGGACTTTGAGACTAAGGGGGGAGGTGGCTGTTGGGGCCATGTGTGCGTCGCACAAGGGGGGGGGGGGATATGTAACAGGGCGAGCAGCCCTTTACAGGGTTTGTTTATTTTCAGAACGGGGTCTCCCCCTCCGCCCCTGTGTTATTTTGTATTTGTTTATGATTTATTTATTGTGTTAAATGTATAGATGACAGCGAAGCGCCGTGGGTATTGTTTTGTATTTATTTATTGTTTATAAATATGAAGGCATAGCCGATTGTTTTGTTTAGTAGCTTGGATGGGTAGCCCCATGAACAGCAGTTTAAAAGCCTTGTGCAGAAGGTGGCCATCTCCTGAATTAATTGATTAATTTGTTGCTGAATCGGGAGATGGTCACCTGCATAAAAGCCTGCAGCTCTGTACCCTCGCAGTGGGTGTTAGAGCGGAGAGAGCGAGCGAAAAAGAAACTAAAAGAAAAACGTAAAGGATCAGTGACGGCTTTTGCCCAGCCTGATCGTGTATTTTGTGTTCGTGATTTTGATTCTGTTTAAACTTTTTATTTTCGCTCTGTGAGCAAGTCTTTTTGTTAAAACCATTTATTTTATTTTTGTATTATTTAAATAAAACGGCACCGGCGCGTCTCTTTATTTTAAACTGCAGTATTTGGTGTCAGTATTTCCCTTCCTGCATCTGACCTAACGTCGCTGCCCAGCCATCCTGCCACACCTTGGTATACAATTATAGTTATATCAATGGTGGTATATTGATATGCTGCTGTACATCAATTGAATAGATGCCATTTTGTTTTGTTTATGAAACTAGATGAATGGAAGCTATACTGAACCCCAATTCAACATTGTTTCATATGTAATGATATTGTTTATTGTACAACACAGGTTTGCGATGAGTTTGAAAAGGAAACTATATTTTAATAAAGCCTTCAATTAAAGGTCAGACAAATGCTTTAACTATGGTTCTCTATCAGCACTTAGTAAATGTTTGGCACACTCCTGTGATATAATGTTAATGCCTTGCAGTGCGTCTTTAGTACAACTACACACACACACACACACACATATACATATATATATATATATATATGTATATATGTGTGTGTGTATATATATATATATATATATATATATATGTGTGTGTGTGTATATACGTACATATGTATATACATTGTGGTAACCTGACTGGTGATGAAGGCTGGCCAGTGGCAGAAATAGCAAACACCCACAGACAGTACTGCAGTTCAACACCTTGGTGCATTTTTAATCACACAAACAAACACAGCACTAGTGCTAGGACTGAAGCCTCAGCTGATTCATCCCCACATGAACCAATTGAAGCAAACAGTGTTACGAAGCAAAGGTTCAAGTGGTTCACTGAACCACTACGTCATGTGACCCATGAACATTGTTTAGCAGTAGCTGAAATGACCTTTTTTTTAAATCAAGATGCTGCTTTTTGTTTGATATTTCATAAACATTTAGGTATTATTTCAAATTAACAACAAACAAAAAAGCATTAAGTAAGTATGTACAAACAGAGCTCTTTATGAACATTATTGGTAAAACAAATCCTCCGATCTATTATAAGTGTATAAAGGATACAGAGTACACAATTTCTTTAAAAATGGAAATGGCAGGGATTCGAAGCCACTGTTTTCCACCTCTCTACTTTATAGCTAGAGCTATACTACATGCGCCACCAATGAATCTGCTTGGAATCAAAATATCCTGCTTAGCACACCATCTACGGTTGCTGAAGTCATCAAATTACGCTGTCTCATTTCAAGCAACAAGAGCTTGTTTTCGATTGGACAACACTTTTATTGATTATTTAAGAAGGTTTTATTGGTTAGTCGTATGTGTGGTTGATCTATAAAATAAATATTCCAGGCAATTTTGAAAAAAGCAACGTCCGGGCTCTGTCTTTAGAAAAAGCACTGAAATGTTCCTTTACACAGAAAATTGTTTAAATTATATATGCTCAATTAACCGAGAAAATTCAAAATGAAATTGCTTGATATTGTATGTCAAAAGTGTATGAAATGTCAGTGCAATCTACCAAGAGATGGCACTAAAGAGCATGACGTGTTTCATGTGCTTCAGCTCAGTGAATCTTTTTGCAAACCAAATGATTCAGAGGGTTCAGTGAAACACAGGAACAAAATACATGCTTTAAACTCTTAAACACACAAAACAAAACAGCACCCAAACACAGGTGCGCAGTCTCTCTCTCTCTCTCTCTCCTTTTCTTTCTTCCACTCTCCACTCCTTTGTCCTTTATTATAGGGTGTGACCAGGGGTAATTGACAATTAATCATTCAATTACCACCTGACCACATTCCACACTTTTCTAATCACACCTCTATCAGTCAATTAGAAAATTTAACAATGAAACACAATTTCCATCACCAGACACCCCCACACACGTCCACCCATGTGCAGAGCAGAGGTTCTGGGGCAACACGGGGAGCGAAGTAATACATAGTTAACTTAAACACAGTTATTCAATACTAAAGATTGGAAGACATTGGAACGTGATTCTCAACCGCTGCTTTTTGTTTGTTTCAATAACAATAAAACGTTTTTTAAACAAAATGTAAGAGGAATCTGGTGTATAATATTAGTGATCAAGTCTTAAAGAAGAAGAGATTTGTGAGTGAGTAACCAACTCCTTCTCTACGAGCATCATCGATGAAAGGGGGACTAAACACCTTCGTTAAACCTTGGTCACTTATTTTCTTAATATGATTAAACAGTGTGCTGTATAGCAAAATAATAATAATAATAATAAGAAGAAGAAGAAGAAGAAGGTATGACCATATACAGAAGGCCATCATACCAGAGTATTAGCTCTTACACGTTCTGGGCATTGTACTGATTTTGACTGTGTATATAAACAATCTGGCACATTATATACTTATATTTTAACTGTCAAGTTAAATACGGTAGCAAATAGATTAAGTAAGCTAATTGCAATTACGACTTAAGACTTGATATATAGAGATATATATATATATATAGACTTGTTATATATATTGTGAAAGAATCGAACCTCTTCGCGGTTCGTTGCCCCTTTAAAAACACTGACCCAACACACAGAAATGGATTTTTAAGCGTGGTTACGCTATTTTTAATGAAACACAAAAACAAAAATAAACAAAACAAACACCTAGCTCTCTTTGAGCAATAACTAAACAGAACAGGAACCTAAACTAAAAGACAGGACAGCTAAGCTGTTTACCTGCATCAAAACAGCACATACACAACAAAAAAGGCTTCACTCTACCTTTTTCACTTTTTTAAAATTACAGCTGTACCCACACACCAGCACAGTCGGGCCTCTACCCTCTTCAGCAGCTGCCCAGAGCAGACTGACTGCTCTCCTTTTAAACCCTGGACCTGGCTCTAATTTTCAATAATAGCCAGGTGCAGGTAATGATCAATCAATAACACAATTAAACAAAAACAATTAAACAATTAAACAAAACAATTAACAAATCAAAAATGTGCCTTACGCACGTGTTTTCCTAGAGGGAGGAATTAACCCCCTCCCTGCTGTCTCACACCCCCCCCCCCCATGTCTTTTCAAGACACTGGCCATACAACGGCCACCTCCCTCCACCCTTAAAAGACCACCCACCCTCAAGTCCACAAATGTCCATTTTCGCCCTCTTCCACGGGCGGGCTTGAGGGTGGGTTGGTCCCTCCGGCGTTTCCAGGGAGGGACCCAGGACCGGCGAGGAGGGACCCAGACGGCTTGTCCAGGGCGACCATAGCGCAGACCGGTGACCGGGAGCCAGGACTGACAGGCAGAGGCGTGCGCCTGTGGACCTGTGCAGCGACCTCTGGAATTCCAGGTGGAGCGCAGCACGATGCAAGGGGAGTGGAGCAATCAGCAGGGGGAACGCTACTGACCTCTGCCCCTTGCGTAGCGACGTCTGCCTCTTGCGCAGCGACGTCTGGGATTCCAGGGGGAGTGGAGTAAGGGACCAGGCAAGCGACTGTGCCTGGCAGTGCTGCGACCTGGGAGCAAGGTCCAGCGCAGGGAGGTCTGGGCATTCCGGCCAGGTGTCCACGATGACGGGACTGGGGACCTCCCTCGGCAACGCCGGACTCACTTGCATGGATGATGGTTCTGGGAGAGGCGGCTCCTCCCCTCTGGGCTCTGGTAACGGCAGCTCCACCCCCTCTGGCTCTCGGGACGGTAGCTCCACCCCCTCTGGCTCTCGGGACGGCAGCTCCACCCCCTCTGGCTCTCGGGACGGCAGCTCCACCCCCTCTGGCTCTCGGGACGGCAGCTCCACCCCCTCTGGCTCTCGGGACGGCAGCTCCCACTTTTGTAGCAGCCGCTCCAGTTCCGTTGGCTCCCGCTCTTGTATTATCAACGGGGCCCCGCCCAGCTCCTGTCTCTGCCTCTCCATCTTCTTAATCTGCTCCACCTGAGCAGCTGTGTTTTTATTGAACATCTCAATTAATTCTTTAAAATCCATTTGGGTCTCCAGGGGCACCCACACTCGCTGCCACCATATGTGAAAGAATCGAACCTCTTCGCGGTTCGTTGCCCCTTTAAAAACACTGACCCAACACACAGAAATGGATTTTTAAGCGCGGTTACGCTATTTTTAATGAAACACAAAAACAAAAATAAACAAAACAAACACCTAGCTCTCTTTGAGCAATAACTAAACAGAACAGGAACCTAAACTAAAAGACAGGACAGCTAAGCTGTTTACCTGTAACAAAACAGCACATACACAACAAAAAAGGCTTCACTCTACCTTTTTCACTTTTTTAAATTACAGCTGTACTCACACACCAGCACAGTCGGGCCTCTACCCTCTTCAGCAGCTGCCCAGAGCAGACTGACTGCTCTCCTTTTAAACCCTGCACCTGGCTCTAATTTTCAATAATATCCAGGTGCAGGTAATGATCAATCAATAACACAATTAAACAAAAACAATTAAACAATTAAAGAAAACAATTAACAAACCAAAAATGTGCCTTCCGCACATGTTTTCCTAGAGGGAGGAATTAACCCCCTCCCTGCTGTCTCACAATATATATATCCAAGGAGGTAACCAGGAGGTCCCCAGTTCAAATCCCACCTCAGCCACTGACTCATTGTGTGACCCTGAGCAAGTCACTTAACCTCCTTGTGCTCCGTCTTTCGGGTGAGACGTAATTTTAAGTGACTTTGCAGCTGATGTATAGTTCACACACCCTAGTCTCTGTAAGTCGCCTTGGATAAAGGCGTCTGCTAAATAAACAAATAATAATATGTATATATATATATATATATATATATATATATATATATATATATATATATATATATATACAGTGCCTTGCGAAAGTATTCGGCCCCCTTGAACTTTGCGACCTTTTGCCACATTTCAGGCTTCAAACATAAAGATATGAAACTGTAATTTTTTGTGAAGAATCAACAACAAGTGGGACACAATCATGAAGTGGAACAAAATTTATTGGATATTTCAAACTTTTTTAACAAATAAAAAACTGAAAAATTGGGCGTGCAAAATTATTCAGCCCCTTTACTTTCAGTGCAGCAAACTCTCTCCAGAAGTTCAGTGAGGATCTCTGAATGATCCAATGTTGACCTAAATGACTAATGATGATAAATAGAATCCACCTGTGTGTAATCAAGTCTCCATATAAATGCACCTGCACTGTGATAGTCTCAGAGGTCCGTTTAAAGCGCAGCGAGCATCATGAAGAACAAGGAACACACCAGGCAGGTCCGAGATACTGTTGTGGAGAAGTTTAAAGCCGGATTTGGATACAAAAAGATTTCCCAAGCTTTAAACACCCCAAGGAGCACTGTGCAAGCGATAATATTGAAATGGAAGGAGTATCAGACCACTGCAAATCTACCAAGACCTGGCCGTCCCTCTAAACTTTCAGCTCATACAAGGAGAAGACTGATCAGAGATGCAGCCAAGAGGCCCATGATCACTCTGGATGAACTGCAGAGATCTACAGCTGAGGTGGGAGACTCTGTCCATAGGACAACAATCAGTCGTATACTGCACAAATCTGGCCTTTATGGAAGAGTGGCAAGAAGAAAGCCATTTCTTAAAGATATCCATAAAAAGTGTCGTTTACAGTTTGCCACAAGCCACCTGGGAGACACACCAAACATGTGGAAGAAGGTGCTCTGGTCAGATGAAACCAAAATCGAACTTTTTGGCAACAATGCAAAACGTTATGTTTGGCGTAAAAGCAACACAGCTCATCACCCTGAACACACCATCCCCACTGTCAAACATGGTGGTGGCAGCATCATGGTTTGGGCCTGCTTTTCTTCAGCAGGGACAGGGAAGATGGTTAAAATTGATGGGAAGATGGATGGAGCCAAATACAGGACCATTCTGGAAGAAAACCTGATGGAGTCTGCAAAAGACCTGAGACTGGGACGGAGATTTGTCTTCCAACAAGACAATGATCCAAAACATAAAGCAAAATCTACAATGGAATGGTTCACAAATAAACATATCCAGGTGTTAGAATGGCCAAGTCAAAGTCCAAACCTGAATCCAATCGAGAATCTGTGGAAAGAACTGAAAACTGCTGTTCACAAATGCTCTCCATCCAACCTCACTGAGCTCGAGCTGTTTTGCAAGGAGGAATGGGCAAAAATGTCAGTCTCTCGATGTGCAAAACTGATAGAGACATACCCCAAGCGACTTACAGCTGTAATCGCAGCAAAAGGTGGCGCTACAAAGTATTAACTTAAGGGGGCTGAATAATTTTGCACACCCAATTTTTCAGTTTTTTATTTGTTAAAAAAGTTTGAAATATCCAATAAATTTCGTTCCACTTCATGATTGTGTCCCACTTGTTGTTGATTCTTCACAAAAAATTACAGTTTCATATCTTTATGTTTGAAGCCTGAAATGTGGCAAAAGGTCGCAAAGTTCAAGGGGGCCGAATACTTTCGCAAGGCACTGTATATATATATATATATATATATATATATATATATATATATATATATATATATAGTAACGACCCTGGCGATGGCAGTATCCTGGACGTTGTGTTTGTCTTGTTTATTACGTCCCGTTTAAGGTTCAGTGTATTGTGAGGGTACGGGGCACGCCGTTTGTGTGTGTCTGCATGAGTGCGTATGTGTGTGTGCAGTGGGCGGTTCCCCCGGAGGCTATAAGTAGGAGGGGGAAGAGCTGCGAGGGGGAGAACGCGTGTGGATGTCTGACTGGAGAGAGACTGCAAGAGACAGAGTACCGGCTGAGAGAGTGCTTGTCTGTGAAGCAGTGTGTGAACCCCCAGTGAGTCTGCGGTGTAAAAGAGACAGACAGATATTTATTATTTTGGCGTGAACCCCAGCCCAAACAGGGTTTTGTTGTGTTTATTAAAAAGAAGAATAAAAGTACGTGGTCTCCCCTGAGTCTGTCTCACCCCCATAGCACACAACGCTACAATATCTATATATATATATATATCTATATATATATATATATATATATATATATATATATAACAAAACGGACTATATAGACTAGCAGCTATATTATCATATATACAAAATAAAACTGACAACATAAAAATCTACCATAGTATTTGTACCACCGGATTTGGGATATTATGGTGATACTGCATTATAGTACCATAATACAGCATTGTACATTGATGGTATAGAACATACTGCAGAGATTTGCTTTTTTTACTGATTACTTATGATACCTACTTTTACCATAAACAATCCGCTCAACCGTGTGGTTGAACACGTTTTTAATTAATTCGTATGCTGTTGTTGTTTAATGCATTTGGCTTTTATTAATATCTTTCTGTTTCTTGTGGTCTAAAATATACAAAAATAAGTAGTTGCCCCTTACCTACGGAGAAGCTTTTGAAAAAAATAAGTAAATCGGATTTGTTTTCGTACGTCTACACTTCGTGAAATGTGACCACTTTGTAATAAGTGTAATTAGACGATGCAGTGCCATCTAGCAGCAAAACAAGGAATACACTTCAAACAGCCTGTAGAGATGGCCAGTTCTGTCTGTGCAAAATCCTGCAATTTTTTCATTGTTAATTTGTATGTTAAAGTATGCTCGACCGCCCGGTTGAGCTGGCCGTTAATTAAGTTACTGTACACTGTACCAGCAGCAGTCAATGTAATCTAGAACACTGTAATTGCAAGCACTTTAACAGCAATTTTATGCAAGTGTGTGCACAGGGCTTTTGGAGTATATATGAACCCCTACATACATTATAAAGGTTGGACAGAGCAATATGTAGGAGTGTACAACCGGAAGGGGTGCTTCTGTTTAGGCTATATATAATGTAAAGTCCTATAAGATATTTACATACCCATGGCTGATTCCAGTTAAATATATATTTATCTAGATAAAAAAAAAAAAAGGTTTGAAACAAAGTAAATGCATAGAGTTACTGGAATCATACCACGTATGTTAGTAAGCTTTATGTTGTAAACAATATCATAACATTTTTTTTTAATTTTTAATGTTTTTATGTTGGAGCTCCACCATCTGGCAGAGTGCGCGTATAACAACACCGACACAAGACATGAAAAGAAAATGCACAGTGATAAAACAGTTCCAACTTCAGAAAGATTAGATGAAAAATCACTCGGCCTGATTCACAGAACTTACCTCAAGCTTTAAATAATGAAGGTGTATTGAAACTATCTAATTGTATTATTTGTTTATTTATGCAAGGCAACATACAGAGACTAGGGTGTGTGAACTATGCATCTGCTGTAGAGTCACTTACAACTACGCCTCACCCGAAAGTCAGAGCACAAGGAGGTTAAGTGACATGCTCAAGGTCACATAGTGAGTCAGTGGCTGAGGTGGGATTTGAACTGGGGACCTCCTGGTTACAAGACCCTTTTCTTTAACTACCGGACCACACAGCCTCGCCTAATACTGTATACTGTATGTATAATGTAAGTAACACCAAACACACACCTAGACCTTTAAAAAAATATTACAAAGGAGTATGACGACAGACAAAAAAAAAAAAAAAAACAGCCCACGAAAGAACCATGAAACCACCAAATAATTATGTATGTGTTACTTCTATATCTTTATGTTCACAAAGTCTGTTTCCATTCACATACAGCAGGGCATCTGAACAAACTTCCTCTTTATTAGTTGCTATACATGTGCACATTTGCAGGCTTACTTGCTATCATTGATTGCAACCACTTCCTGTTGCATTTTTAATTGTTAATGTCTACTATGCATTGTACAAAATGAGAAACTAACACCTTCCAAATGCTTTAAGAGAGCGTTGATCACATTAGTTAGTTGTTTGGTTCTTGTTTTGTAAAATGAACATGAGTTTTACCTCTTTCAAAAAAACAGAGTTCTTTCAAGACAGGAGTAAACGCTTTGAAAATATGTTCATAACCACAAGACCAAGAATGGCATGTTCGAACAGTACATTGCCCTACGTGAATTATTCATTTAGATACATTGAACCTTTATTTGTTGCCAGGGGCTTCAGTACCAGGCCCAAACATGCATTTTTCTTCCATGTTGTATGCTTCTATTTATTGAATTGAAACAGCTCACTCACGTTTGCTACAACATTTTGCCCATTGTTTCGAGACCCAGCATATTAGAATATGGCTACCACAGCAGCAACTATCGAACACAAGGACCCTGCTTTAGCTTCCAGCAGTATAATGTGTATGTGATGCTACTGTCATGCGTATATTACTGTTTGTATTGATGCATATAAGATATGATATAATAACACCAAGTGAAAGTGTTAGTGTTTAAGCACAGCAAGCCAATCAAGTTGTATTATAAATATGCCCTTATTGTTAATGCTCCTCCCATTATACATATAACACAGCAGCAACAACAGCTTTTTTTGCCCATATTGACTAATTCACAGACAATATACTTTTTACAATGGCTGCAGAACTCCAGTAAAACATCAACGTTGCTGTATCATAATGACAGTAATGCAATTTGGTTTGACATATCACACTTATCTTAACTAATGTATTCTGCTTTTTGTTGAGATTCACTTAGCATCATCTTCTGTAACACCACATCATGGAGACTTTCGCAACCTAACTTTGCATGGCCTCCTCTTTCATCCAGGGGAAGGTCGAGGGCTATGTGTGGATCCAAAATTTTGACCCCCGGGGTACTTTATTTAGTATTTAGTAACTGCATCACTGCAGTAGCCATGTATCTCAAATTAAAGAAACCCACAAAACAAAAATAAATAAATAAAAAGAACAAAAAACAAAAAACAACAACACCCAAGATCGGTATCTTATAGGAAACCATAAGGCTACCATTCCCCAATTTGCCAGGCATTAAATATTGAATTTCCCAGGGCAACGTCTATCTATGAGACCTGAAAATGGTGAAGACTGCTGTCTCTGCTGTTCATGCAATGCCTGTGAGACCAATATTTAATTACATTGATCTCCCAGATACATGATCACACATTTATGCATGGATGCCAAGGTCAGTTCATCAAAAAATATTATTTGAATAAATAAATAATACTAATAATAAACAGTCGGCAGTAAATTCTCAGAGAACGTATAGTGAGCCCTCGTGTGGTTCGTTTGCCACAACTTCACAGTTTTGCTTTCTTTCAGGGAGTGCTGTTTGGCAGCTGCAGTGGGCGGGGGAAATGATAAGCAGTAAAGCTAGGGAGGAAACTGAAAACCAACAGACGGGAAGGAAAAAGCCTCTGTAAAAGTAAGAAAGAAAGAAAGTTAAAAGAAGCGTTGATTACAAATGTGCGTGATTTGACAATAATTTGTGAGTTGAAGAAAGAGAGGACCATTTCAACTTCCCAGCTTCATACCAGGTGAGACACATTTACGAGTAACAAATCTGACAGTTCCACTCTGGCGGGGCACTTCAAGATAAATCCGCGCATCACACTAAGTAGCTTTTTAGTGCAGGTATTATTATTATTAGTATTGTGGTCAGAGAGCATAGGAGACATCGACACAATTATTACTGCTTATTTTTGTACTTGAAGAAATAAAACAAATCCTAAAGTAGAACAGCTTTCACCCACTGAACTTTCTGTATGCAGTTAAGTGTCCTGTACAACTTAAGTAAATAAAGGTGTATTCTCTAGACGCTTGTTGTCTTGGGGATGAAAAAAAAAATGTAAAGGTTGTTATGAAGTGTGAATATTTACCTGTCTTAATGGCGTATGATGAACGATTAAGGCATTTCCTTGGTCCCAGGTATTTCTTTTAAATATGTATGTAGTTAGAAGAATTTCAGGAAACATAAGGAATTGTTCAAGTTTGGAGGAAAGCAACTTATTTGAGGAGGATTCGAGTCCATGCAGATCCCTGCTAATTGTTCTTGTTATTGAAGGTTTCTTTTGCTCAGCTTTTGATGTTTGTTTTGGTCGTCTCTCTCTTTCTTTTTCTGCTTTTCGCCATTTGAAGCATTTAGGTCTCGTTTTTGGCACTGTCTTTCGATTTTTTTTTTTTTAAATATACTAAAGTTTCTGTTGTGGGCTTCATTGCTAGCTCTACTGTAGCTAAACAAGTGTACTTTTAAAATAATACAAGCGCAAATCACACCTTGTTCAAACGACGCTCACAAAGGGTACCAAACTAAAGAATGTGAGATCCAATGAAGACAAAACAGCGATTGGCTGGATTACATGGGGGAAAAAAATACATATGTTAAAGCATGTCAGTTGAAACTGAGTATACCATAGATGTAAATGTTTACATGTAACTTTTTTTTTAGTTAACCTATGGTTTAAGTCCTACAAGTGGCCATCGGTAGTTCTAGTTCTAGTACCACAATTGCATACCTTATTGATGCAGCGAGGCTAATTTAGATGTATAGGTTCTTGATGAGGAAACAGTTAAAACTTAAGTCAGCCTGTGGTGTTATGTAATTTGGGACTGTCAGAAGTTGAGGACAAAGGTTACCCATTTTATTTAGTTTTGCTTTTGTCTTTTATTGCATCTATAGAAGATTAAAATAACCAATATAAACAGACTTTGCTCTAGAATTCAGTACAGCACCATTTTAGAAAAAAGTATGAACTGGTTTTGAAATCTTCTCTGAAAGCACCTAACCCAAAATATATATATATATATATATATATATATATATATATATATATATATATATATATATATTTTAACCTATGGTCATACACAAGCATTGTTCAAAGTTTGGAGAGGGGGTAGGCCTAATTTTCTTCATGTGGTCATCTTCTAAAAAAGCTTGTCTCCATTCTTGACACATTATGCCTTTTTAATTTGACAATTTGGTTTCTTCTCCCCTCTCTGGTTGTGATTTTATTAGTCTGGTCTGGCAGAAACCAATGTGGTGTTCTTGTCTTTCCACTGTGATGGGTTAACCCAGCGACCCACCTCAGGATCTGGGTTAACACGCTTTGACCGAGACAAAATGCTTGACGACCGTTCGTGAGCCGACGTTTATTCTGTTTAGGCATACTTTTGTTGATTGAGACACAGCATGAGCCAGATTGCAGCAGGGATGAAGAAGCATTTGCTCTAATCAACATTTGGGCCGACGGTTCAATCCAGAGAAGCTTGGATGGAAGTGTCAGTAACAAGCTGCTTCCGGGGCATTGATACTCGTATTGTGCACTTATGTCTGTCACCCAGGTCAACCCTGCTTTATCAAAAGCAGTATGAAATCACATAGCCTACCCGCATGACACCGGGTCCTGACCCAAGCAAGTTCTGACCCAAGTAGAGCATGCCAGTGTGAAAGGGGCTTTAGATTTCTGTTTTCCCTATTGTTCTTCCCACTAATCTGGCATCAGACCGGTCTGTATCAACTCCACCTTTTAATACCTGCTAATACTAATTAATAATGCTGATACCAATTCAACATTTGCAACAGATCCAACACTGTCTAGGATGGCATCAGTTAAAGCAAGCAGTAACAAAAAAATGAAAAAACAGTAGTCCCAATGACTTGCACGTACAGTGCGAACAGGTATCCTTTAAGTGTGGGTAATGTAAGGTATGGTCTCAGTTATGGAAAGGAACATTTTTTTATTGATGTACAAGCGTTTTACCTGTAATACCTGTAGTTGACAATCTCTGGAATTTCCAAATTCAGGGGTTTGTGACGAGACTTAAGCAGCCTTTTGGTCCACTTGCTGCTTCACGAACAGTACACTACGAACACATGTTTTATGGACTTAACTTCAGAATACCTTAAGAATGACTACTTTGCATTAAGGGAGCGGTGTACCAGAAGAATGCTTAGTTAAGATGTGGAAATAGCTGGAAGTAAAATGGCATGTACAATAGCGTAGCCTGATGCGTGTTTCCACAGGCCTTGTAAAACATCAGCAGAATGGTATGCATTACTCATATTTATAAAGATTTGTAGTATTTTGTTCTCGACTAATCTGTATCCTGAATTAAAGATTATTATTATTTTTTATTACAATGAAAAGGAAATTGTAAGCCTGCACCTGTTAATAAAGGTCATTCTTTAGCACACACTTCAGTGTAACATAGTCTGGGGTTATACTGTACTCTGCCCCATTTACATTTTTACATATCTCTACGCAGCCACTCATGCATTTGTGGTGAAACTTGCTAAAGACATTTTTTATAACAGGTTATTAATAGTACATGAATATGGGGGTAAACAGACTGTCTGTCAGTCTATCAAACTGTCTTCAGTTCTGATGAAACCCAACAAAGGCGTTCTTTAGCATAACCCTTTGTGAGAGTATCAGAATCTGGATTACCTGTGCATATAGGGTGGATGTAGGTCAGGCCAAGCTACTATTTCATGATACTAATGGCTCTAATTTTGTATTTATACTTGTGGTGTGGAATGCATCACTGACACTGTCGTTTGTATTTGTACAAGAAATGGTGGAAAATGCAACTGATCCTCCCAAACAGCCACCTAATCAGAAAACATACCACTCTGTTCTCAGTTCTTGTTTCAGGCGCTTCATTGGAAGCTGTAAATGAGTGTATTTGATTTCCCTTTTTTGTTCATGCTTGTTTTGCATACATCCCTCAGATAATGCTATGTTTGTTTTTGTGTAGTACTGTTACTGGTACCTCTTTATCGACTCCCTGAAAAAGAGATGAGAGGCACAAAAAACAAGTATTACTGTGGAGATGTTTGATAAGTATATAGGCATATCAAAGTATATTATTGCAATTTAAAAGGAATAAGATCTGAAAACAGCATGACGACTTGCCTGCTTTAGTTTCAGGTTATTTGTTGCCGGATAACTTCTTATCTTCTGTAAACAGAAACCTGTAGTTTTTAATTTTAAGTTTAATTTTTAATTTAGAGTTCTTACTTTCACTCAAAAGCATTCCACTAGGGTTCGTGTTGCTTTTATATTGCTACATGCTGTATAGTTTAAAGCTTTTTAACGTGTCAAGCAATCAGAGACTGTAAAAACACACTGCTGAGAAATTTGTGTATAGCTAGACTGGACTGACCACTCGTGGGACATTTATTATCATTACTTACCTCTCCAGTGTCTGGTACTGAAAAGATATAGAGATCAAATGAACAA
The DNA here is from genome assembly GCF_902713425.1 of Acipenser ruthenus. Lineage (NCBI taxonomy): Eukaryota > Metazoa > Chordata > Actinopteri > Acipenseriformes > Acipenseridae > Acipenser > Acipenser ruthenus. The sequence continues at coordinate 112,462,977 of NC_081190.1, forward strand.
ATACACATTTTATCCTGGCTGTCGGAGGCATCCAACACATTGGAACTGGATGATCAGTAAATTAAATAAGCATTTTGTTTTTAACATGTCAGTTATTTAAAGAGAAGCGACTCTCTTTAAAAGAAAGGATATAGTAATAACCCTAGTGGTAATGAGTGAAAAAATATGTATGTGCCTTGTCATTGTATGTGCATTGTCATCATCTAATTCCGTGTTTGGACCCTGAAATTCTATTTTACGACACTGAAGTCTGCAAAGTATCGATCTTCTTTTAAGCCTAAAAATACAACCATATTTTTTTGTTTTATAATAGAGGTGCTTTTGAAAATATTTTGCTTGTGGCAATGTAAAATCTGCTCCCAGTCTGCAGGTAATGGACGGCCTTTGCATGCAAGATTAACCTGCTTCTCCCAGGTATTAACTTGAACAAATTACTGATTAAACAGATTATGAATGGTGACACAGTTATAATAAAAAGAAGAATAACCTGATTAACTATTTTTTCCCCCGTTTTATTATATATAATTTGACTGACAAACTTCTAGTTTAGGACAGAACACCAGACAGTAATTCTTAGTCTTTGGATGCATTCAAGTAAAAAAAATAATCTCTTTGGTAACACACATATTCGCTTTCTATTTGGCAAAGTTATTATAAATAGTCCAACATACTCTCAGCATAATTGTGTGCCATTTAAAATGTTTACAAAATCAAAAACCTGAACCTCAAGATAAAACTAAGTAACAATGATAAAATGATCCAAAGGGAACTTTCTTTCGCTTTGAACTTTCTGTAGACTCTTTGTTTTCTTCTTTCATTTTTCTTTTGCAAGTAAGAAATGTATCAATTTTTGATTCAAAGTGATACACAGGATAATATGGATGAACTCTGTCAAACACCGAAAACAATTCAACCAGCCACTATTGCTGTTGCTAGAATTCACATTTTTTTGTCCCTTACGCCTTATGCATTAGGGCCCTTCCTCCTACTTGGTTGTATCCTTATTGCACTGACATACATTAAGGTGACTTTACATTTTCTTTTCTTTAACACAATCACAATGTTTTGATATTTGTATTCACATTTTGCAGATCTAGACTAGTTATGGAGGGTGGAAGACGGACAGACAGACGGAAGGCGTTGTCTTAGTTATGGAGGGTGGAAGACGGACAGACAGACGGAAGGCGTTGTTTTAGTTATGGAGGGTGGAAGACGGACAGACAGACGGAAGGCGTTGTTTTAGTTATGGAGGGTGGAAGATGGACAGACAGACGGAAGGCGTGGTTTTAGTTATGGCGTGTGGAAGACGGACAGATAGACGGAAGGCATTGTTTAGTTATGGAGGGTGGAAGACGGACAGACAGACAGACGGAAGGCTTTGTTTTAGTTATGGCGTGTGGAAGACAGACAGACAGACGGATAGACAGACGGAAGGCGTTGTTTTAGTTATGGAGGGTGGAAGATGGACAGACAGACGGAAGGCGTGGTTTTAGTTATGGAGGGTGGAAGACGGACAGATAGACGGAAGGCATTGTTTTAGTTATGGAGGGTGGAAGATGGACAGACAGACGGAAGGCGTGGTTTTAGTTATGGAGGTTGGAAGACGGACAGATAGACGGAAGGCATTGTTTTAGTTATGGCGTGTGGAAGACAGACAGACAGATGGAAGGCTTTGTTTTAGTATTCTGTGCCCTGCTTTGCATGCTGCAGACAATAATGCAAGACTGAATGAGTGTAGTCATGGTTTTAATAGAAAATTATTCACGGAACGGCATTATTTAGCAAAGCACTCAAACTGAAGGACTTGTGAACGGGAAGTTTATTTTTTTTAAACTTTGACAGTTCATTGGATCGAAAGAGGGTTACTTGTATCTACTGTCAAAGTGAGTTCCAGTATCACAGAAGGTCATCTAGTCTGTTTTACCTCCTGTGTGCTAAACATGCTTTCACTTCTCAAAATACATTCTAGTAGTTTCTGCTACAGACATCAACAATACAACAACAAATGAAACCCATCAGTTTCGACAAAGTACACTTTTAGAAATTCAGGATCATTGCAAACCCATAAATCAAGTTCAGCACGACACTGTAAGTATAACCAGTGTTGTTGGATAGCTACCGACTGCAGACCCGTTAACATTGTAGCTTTGTTTTTATTTCAATAACCACATTTATTTTTAAATTATATTATTTACAAGTATGGAGGATATAACCGTTACTCAGAGAATGTTTTGTTTTATTTAGGCAATTTAAAGTTATTAATAAGAGCACTTAAAATGATTTATTATTATTATTATTATTATTATTATTATTATTATTATTTAAACGGCAATGAAAAACATCAGTTTTATGAGTAAAGGAAACTGATAATTTTAAATCAGAGTGGAGAACGAGAGAAATTGGAAAAGAGAAATTACAAATTCTGCTTGTGTTGGAAGGTTCAGCACAGCATGTGTTTTGGAAGGTAGTTTTGTGCTCAGTGAGCTGTATTGTGTAAAAGTGTTTATGTTTGTTTTCGATTATAATTAACACATGGAGCAGCGCATCAACCTGCAGTACTTGTGTGGCAGTGTCAATTTCCTGGTCTGGGGATAAAAGGAAAGATGAACTGATTTAAAAAAAAAGATAAATTGCGATTACATTTTTTTAATCTATTGACAGCCCTAAAAATATATACATCCTCTATAAATCGTAAGACCTAGAACTGACCTGAGATTCATCCACAACTTTATTGACTCTGGAAATGCACTTTCTGTTCATCCACAGAGAAAATGAACATTGATAATAATATAATATTATGCAATGTGATTGAGCAGTCACAATTCACTGGGCAACAAGTACACCTGTATTGAGGTAGGAGTCAGTATGGCAAGAGAAAATTAAGAGCCAGTAAGTTTAGAACTTTAACTTTATCTGTATCTGTGAGAAGACTATACCTGTCTGTTTTCCAATCTGTTTGGTTAACATTAAATCCCTTGTCAGTACTATTTCAGAAGAAAATAACAGCTGGTGACTTTGACCTCTCCTGAAGATTAGTGGCTGTTTACATTTAGGGCTACCAGCCCTTGCCAGTGTATGCTTTGGGTGTGTTGTTTTATTCACTGGTTGTTTCCCAAATGGACAATAAAGTATAGTGGGGATGCAACTGGTGAATAAAACATGAGATGGAAAATGTTTTGAAGAATTTATTTCCTGGAGAACTATATATATTGGGGCTGTCAAGCAATTCAACAAATTTAATTTTAATCTTGGGTAAAAAATTAATTAATCTCAGTTAATCTTGGTTTTAATTTCATATTTAATTGATACAATTACTGCACGTTTGTTTTATTACTGATGCTATTATTATTATTATTATTATTATTATCTTACTCCATAAAAACCCTGTTTTCCTATTTTTGGATTCTAGTTATACTTTTATATTTGTTGTTAAATTGTTTGAACCAACTGCTAAATCACAATGGAGTCAGTTTATTACTCACCTTACTGCATTTACAAAGATAGGTTTCCTATACTCATAAATGATGTTTTTCATTGCCGTTTAAATAATAATTTTAAATTCTCTTTTATGAATAACTTGAAATTGCCTAAATAAAACAAAACAGTCACTGAGTAACGGTCTATCCTCCATAATTGTAAATAATATAATTTAAAAATAAATGTGGTTATTGAAATAAAACAAAGCTGCAATGTTAACGGGTCTGCAGTCAGTAGCTATCCAACAACACTGGTTATAGTATTGTACTTAGCTTGATTTCATGGGTTTGCAGCGATCCTGAATTTCTAAGAGAGTACTCTGTCGAAACTGAAGGGTTTAATTTGTTATTGTATTGTTGTTGTCTGCAGTAGAAAAACTATTAGAAAGTGTATTTTGAGAAGTGAAAGCATGTTTAGCAGCACGCAGGTGGTACAGTAGACTAGATGCACTTCTGTGATACTGGAACTCACTTTGGCGAGATACAAGTAACCCTCTTTTGATCCAATGAACTGTCAAAGTTTAAAAAAAAAAAAGAAAACTTCCCGTTCACAAGTCCTTCAGTTTGAGTGCTTTGCTACATAATGCGGTTCCGTGACTAATTATATATTCAAACGATGACTACACTTATTCAATCCTGGCATGCACTAAAAAATAAATAAATAAATAAATATAACTTCGAACAAATTAACTTGTTAATCGCAGAAGTTAAATACGATTGACAGCCCTAATAAATATATATATAAGGCCCTGTGAAAATCACGGAAATTTTCTTTAAAATTAGGGATGCACCGAATCCAGGATTCGGTTTCGGATTTGGCCCGAATACTATATCCACTCAGACGCACATCCATTTTAATACATCCCTCCAGTGTGTTTAAATAAGACACGAATCCGGTATTGAATGTAACTGTTGTAGTTAATAACAAGAAAACGTTTGCTGAATTCTGTCGCAGCTCTCAACTCCCAAAATTAACTTACTGGGGGCGCACGCACTAAACACATTGCACAGCTGCTGAATGCAAACTGTATACCCCCGTATACAACAGCACATTCACATCACACTTTCCATGCTTTTGTGCTTTGTTATTTTGTCTGAGACGTGTTGTAGAGATCATACCGAGAGAAAAAAAAAATAAAAAATTGTGCACAGAAATATATATTTTTTTGTAACTTTACAACTGTCAGATGTGCAAGACGTTGTTGAACAATATACTTTAGTAAATTAAATTTTACGTTACTGTAATGTGCCAAAACAAGTTGAACCATTTGGGAACAGCTGTGTTTTATTAAAATCATTTTTAAACTATTTCGTAGCCTGTTTGATATGTGTTACACACAGTGCATTTAAATCAATGTGGGTTTTATTTCTTTGGGAGATTCAGGTCACTCATCACGGTAATTTTCCGGCTAGGAGTATCGCATACACACACCGAATACGTCTTTGGAAAACCCAGAGTCTGTACTTTTTAAACAAGCAATTTTAGGTGGCTTTTACGGTGCCTGAGTAATATGTGCGGAACCTTCGGTGCGCTGGTGCCCCAAAATGAATGGGTCTGAGTTTTAAGAGTTAAAGCGAGTCACCGCTTGCAAAACAACACCTAGATAGACTTAATATCATATTTTTTTTTTCAAAACTGTTTACTTATACTGCAGTATACTGAGTTGCTATAATGCTTAAAGATAGCGGCAGAGAATCACGTACGAGAGAATAAAGTCTCGCGGCACTTAAAATATCCAGCACTACTTTTTTAAATTTTTTTATTTTAACCAGACACCCACTTCTTTATAGACTGTTGTAGCGTTCCAGGCATTCTAAATTGGGTGAAAAATACAGTAGCTTGGTGTCTTAAAATTTTCCCGCACTGAAAGTTGCAGATATACGGGAGCAACTTGGAAAATGCGCGATTCCCGCAATCCCGTGCTGAAATTCAAGCCCTGTTACAGTGTGTAGTATTTTAATTTCCTGCTTAGATTGCATATATAGTGACATGACATAATCACTACACAGCACTGTGTGAACAGCGAATATTACACACAGGCACATAGCACAGCTGTAAAGTTTCGTTAATGTGATTTAAAAAAAAAAATAAAAATTATGAAATACAAAGAATTATGAAATTATTTTTATTTCTTAAGAATATTGTAAAAATTGCGGTATTTGGCTAATTTCACAATTTTCAGAGGGCCTTATTTATATTAGTGCTGAGACGAACACAGGATTTTCATGTTCGGATATTCGCTCATAATTTAAATATTCGTTTGGATATTCTTTCGTTTTCAAAAAGTAATAAAAGCCATTCTATTGCTCAGAACGCAGGCAGAGACAGCATAGCAGCAGAGGCAGAGGGGAATTATAATATGTAACACGTTAAACTAGAAAAATATCCCAGGAGTTGTGGGATATTACGTTGTGTAGGCCTTACTGTACCCCAGTGAATTAACTACGAAACAAAGAATGCTAAATTCCTGAAATAAACAGTACATAAAGTTGACACCGCATTTTCTTTATATTGTACTTTTTTTTCATTCCTTGCCATTGCCGTTTCTTCACAGTAAACAGTGACCATAGACACGTTTACTTAAAGTAATAAGATGAGGTTTGCTTGTGCCTTTTTGTAGCTGAACAAGCAAACAAAAACTGAAATTTAACTTTAAAAACGTGGAAATGGCATTGTAAAATATTTATTACATTCCACATAACAGAGAGTTGCACCAATATATATATATATATATATATATATATATATATATATATATATTTATCATTAAGGGGACAACTTAGCTGTAGGTGCACTGACTAGTTGTCTGGCCGACATAAAAAAAATGGCTTCCCCTGTAATTGGAAGTCTGTAATTAGAAATGTAGGCGTTATTTTCGAACAAGATCTTTCCTTTGAGCAACATATCAGGAATGTCACTAAGATACTCTTTTTCCATTTACAAAATATTGCTAAACTTAGATGTATTTTCTCTGTCTGATGCAAAGAGACTAATGCACGCTTTTATAACATCAAGGATAGATTACTGTAATGCACTGTTCTCTGGTATTTCTGGCCATGTTGATTTCACAGTTACAACTTATACAAAATGCTGCGTCCAGAGTTTTAACAAGAACCAAGAGAGATGAACATATCACCCCTGTTTTGGCAGATTTGCCCTGGCTTCCTGTTAGTTTCAGGATTGATTTTGAGATCCTGCTCCTGACATATAAAGCTCTCCACGACCGTAGTTCCTTATACTTAAAAGAACTCCTGACTCCATATTCTGCTAGTCAGCCTCTTAGATCACAGGGTGCAGCCTTGCTTAACATTCCACGGATACAGAAAAAAAACGCAGGTGGCAGAGCATTCTCTTACAGAGCCCCTAAACTGTGGAATGGCCTGACTGCCACCATCTGTGAGTGAGGCGCTCTCTGCTGCTGTTTTTAAAATAAGACTAAAAACATACTTTTATGACAGACTGTTCACAGTCCTGTAATTTATATTTATTTATCACTTGTTTTTACTGCTCTTTAACTTATTTACTTACTTATTTATATGTATTTATTTATTACATGTTTGTGTTGTTTTTAAGTATTTTAATTTCTGTATTCTTAAAAAAAAAAGGCTTTTATTTTATTTTCTTAGCGCTTTGAGGCAAATTTTTGTGAAAGGCTCTATATAAAAATAAAGAATGACTGATTGATTGAGATATGGGTCAGAATATATTGCCACGAGTGCTCCAGATAAGGTTTGGGGTCTGGGAGTAACAACCTGTAATTGTAACACTGAGAGAGTAAAGGGCTTTGCCCACTTGATCCGTTCTGTCATGCGTTTTTTAACATGCGAATTGTGATGCATCAATTAGTTTTAACGAGCATGTACATTCACTATTGCACCTTGCACACTGAGTCTGTAACTACGTGTTAAATGTTTTACACCATGGAAGTGTGTTTCCTAGTATCTGAAGACACTGTATTCTGGGAGATATAGTTGTTAGTGGAAGTTTTAGAGGAGGCAGACAAGCTATGCAGCAAAATTGCTGTGCATATTTTTATGCATTCAGTTTTAATTTAGTGCATATTTTGGATTTCTTAATGCATAAAAATGGCAGGTACAGTGCTACTAATGCATAGCCACAAGTGCATTGCTAGCTTAAAACTAATGACACATTTTTGTGTGGTAATATATTCTAACCCATATTATTATTTAATATATTCTGTGTTTCTTGCCTTCTAGTTTAAAACAAATAAATACTGTTAATGTTTGTATCTTTTTTCAAATGCGAGTACTAAAACAAACAAAAAAAAGAAAATGGCAATACTTATTAGGTAAGGTTTACAGGAATTATTTTATTAGCTTCATATACTTTAAGCACTTTTTATGCATCAGCCAATAACACTTTTGGCTGATGAAACATATGAAAGCTAACTTTGGTTGCCTGACCACAATGTGAAAGAGTGTATTTTGTACACCTCAGCAACTCTGTGTTTCTCATGGAGTACAACAGAATAAAATTACCAGATCTACCAGGGTCACCTCTGGCTGCTTGACCAAGTTCTGGTAAAGATTGAAAGGTAAGTTTAAGAACAAAGATTAGGAGATGAATTCTGCTGTTTAAGACTATTGTGACTGAGCTCCATGAAAGAAACGCTGTGGTAATTGGAAGAGGGAGGAGAGGGAGTACAATTGGTAAATGCTCATTTATATTTTAATTTAGAATTATGGTAGAACATGGTGTTGTGATGAGCTGAAATATCACTTTGGCTTTGGGTGTGATGAGGCACAACGCAGAGTAACTCTGATCTGTCACAAAGCTTGTTGCTATGTTTAAATGTTTTTTTCTACAGTGCCGGAATTGCTGTCTGCATTCTTTTTTCACTTTTTTCTTTTTACAAACCATTCAATCTGAAATGACATACTAGGGATGCTTTATTTTTGTTGACAAAAACTCCCATGTCTAGTTCATCATGTGATGACACTACTTTGCATTAATCCAAGCTGGACGCCACTCCACCACCACATTTTGGGATTTCCTCAATTAAATGTCAGAAAATGATCAAATACAAGCTAGGATATGTACACAGTAGTTTTGTCTTGGGCAGTCGACTGTAAATGTGTATAATTTACCAGTATAGCAGTTAAGTATAAGGCAGCTTTTATTATTATCGAAACAGGAAGCAATTGTGTCCGCGTTTTGTGTTGTGGTGTATTAGGAACATATTAACCCTGCCTGTCAATATAGGTTTCTAGTTTCCTGTGCACATGCATTCTGAATACATAAGTTTAAGTTGGGGTTGGAACAGCTCAGTCCCCTGTTGGGCATGCTTTGTCGGCTAGATGAGCTACAACATGTGTTGATGCACCCCAATGACAGTTTTGTTCAACCTACTGAAGAAGAGAATGGGGGTGTGAAATAGGTTCCACATACTGTATAGTTAGAGCTTGATTTTTTTTAGTTTTTATTTTTTTGTTTAGTTCAGGGTGTGTTTTTTCGGTTTTTATTATTGTTTTGCAAAATCGGTTATTAAAAATAAACAACACTCAAACACATCAGCTTTCGGTTTCTATAACAATTTAAATTTAAATAACATTTTCCTTAATTGTAGTACTTTGTAACTGTCAGAATATAATTATTCAGTGTTGAAGTGCACATTTAGGATTCAGGCAATTGTGAGATGTAAAAGGTACCAGGTAGCTCTTAATTTGTGCTGGGGTGCAGTCCCAGAACCTCTTCAGTTATGAAAGTTAAAAATCTCATACACATTTTTGCTCTCAAATTTGTTTTCTTAAAATTCTCAACACGGTTCTTGCGTCTACGCTAAAGAGAGACAGTCTGCTGCCAAGTTTGTATTTTATACTTTACAATTTTAGCTGAGTGTGTCTTTAATGACACTGGCAGCACAACAAGGACTGTGACTCCTGTCGTTTTTTATTCACAAATAAGCTTACTTGATTTGAAAAACATCTTCTTACGCTACTTGGTTTGAATGAGTACACAACAAAATATGAAAGCTGAACATTCATTTCAACAAAGAACATGTTTTAACGAAAAGAATACTGTAGCCTACTTCAATATGAACATTAAGATAATTGCTGCAGTATTGCCACTTACCCGGTTTAAGTGATAACAGATTAAAACTTCTGAAAATACAGCTGTCTGTCTGTCCACCAACACGCAAGCACACCACGTGTGTGAGTCTGAAAATCACGCGAGAGTGAGGAGACGTGCGAGAGAAGTACTGAGTTTGAAAATGAAATTTGTTGGACTGGTCAAAAGAGAAGAGCAAGTCCAAATTTAAAAAATAGACTCAAAGGATATTATGTAGGCTACAACATTCTGAAACATCGGTTCACATTCAAGTTCTCTGTGCTGTTGAAAACAAAAAAAAATCTCTTAATAAATGTTGCTGAAAACACGACCATGGTAAGATAAATGTAAAATGATATCTGCCGGTTTATCTTCTGTATCTATATATCGCTACCTGTTTATCTATACATGTGTATGTGCTACTGTAAATTGCTGTTATAGTGTATATATAATGGGCATAATAAGTAAATAATGTTTATTTATTGCCGATGAGAAACATCCCCATAACATGATGCTGCCACCACCATGCTTCACAGTAGGGATGGTGTTCTTTGGGTGATGCGCTGTGTTGGGTTTGCGCCAAACATAACGCTTTGCATTTAGGCCAAAAATTTCCATTTTAGTTTCGTCAGACCACAAAACTTTTTGACACATGGCTACAGAATCTTCTGAGTGTTTTTTTGCATACTTCAAACGGGATTCAAGGTGGGCATTCTTGAGTAATGGCTTCCTTCTTGCCACCCTGCCATACAGGCCAGATTTGTGCAGTGCTTGGGATATTGTTGTCACATGCACACTTTGACCAGTCTTGGCCATAAAAGCCTGTAGCTCTTGCAAAGTTGCCATTGGCCTCTTGGTAGCATCTCTGATCAGTCTCCTTCTTGCTCGGTCATGCAGTTTGGAGGGACGGCCTGATTTAGGCAGGGTCTTGGTGGTGCCATACACCTTCCACTTCTTAATAATCGTCTTGACTGTGCTCCAAGGGATATTCAAGGCCTTTGATATTTTTTTATACCCATCCCCTGATCTGTGCCTTTCAACAACTTTGTCCCGGAGTTCTTTTGAAAGCGCCTTGGTGCTCATGGTTGAGTCTTTGCTTTGAAATGCACTACCCAGCAGAGGGAACCTACAGGAACTGCTGAATTTATCCTGAAATCATGTGAATCACTACAATTTAACACAGGTGGAGGCCACTTAACTTGGTGTGTGATTTTGAAGGCGATTGGTTACACCTGACCTAATTTAGGATTGCTATTACAAGGGGGGGGGGGGGGGTGGACACTTATCAACCAAGCTATTTCACTTTTTATTTTTAATAAATTTTCTGCAGATTTCTAGAATGTTTTTTTTCACTTGGAAGTTGTGGGGTAGGATGTGTAGATAAATGAAAAAAAAAACTATTTTAATGCATTTTATTTCCAGGCTATAAGGCAACAAAAGGTGAACATTTTGAAAGGGGGTGTAGACTTTCTATAGGCACTGTATGCAAGCTTTATTTATTTATTTATTTATTTATTTATTTATTTATTTATTTATTGTCCTGCGGTTGCCTTGAATTAATTTTTATGCAGGTACTACTACTTTTATATATGAATGATGTAGAATATGTGGTTGTAAACATCTAACACTAGTACATTCAATATTCAAATAAACGTGTGTGATATCTGATGTGCTGTTCTTAAGAAGGTATATATAAAAAAAAAAAAAAAAAAAACTACATACACATGGGTATTTTTGAATACGGAAAAACAAAACAAAACTATGAGTTCCAACAGTCAACGTTAGTAGCAACAAAAAACACAGTCACTCAGAAAACCCGTTGTTGTAAATCATGGCATACATTTTGAAACTGTCTGTAGACATTGACGGTCTCCAATATTCAACCAAACCGTTCACAGCCTCTGTAAAGAAAACCAATGAGACATCGTAACAGACGGGATCAGTTTTGTTTTTAAACCTACTTCTTCACAGGTTGCAAAGTAAGCTCGCTTCAGCTCCTGTGCATGTTTGAATAAAGCCCGAGCATGAATGACAGAATCCACTAGATCTTTAAAATGATCTGAAAGAAGGCCAGCCTTTATCACTGCGTCTAACAAGTGGCAGGGATCCCGTACATGTATTGTTCTAAAATCAGGGTAGGTAGATTTCAAGTCACGAAATAGTTTTATCATGTAGCTTGCAGACTCTGAGCACAAACATATCACATCAGACCACGACTTTTTGAATTTGTTCAAAACTTTTCCAAGTGTTGCTAAAGAAAGGGGAATTGCATACCTGCACAATTTCCATATCGGCCATTCCAATCTTTCTGCCATTTACGTTCTCATAATCATAGAAAGTGAACAGGATACTCGCAGCTGGATCGCCATGTATCTCGGGACTTTCATCAAGGGTAATGGCGAGTTGTTGTTTTTTTTTTTTTTTTTTTTTTTACCTCCCACCATGTTTGCAATGCGTTCCAAATAATTAAAAAAAAAAAAAAAAAAACTTCTGGCAAATACTTGCTGTAAAGCTGGTGTGCATGCAGCATGGTTTTTGCTGCAGGAGCTCTTTTATGAAACAGATCACCGATAGGCCCATCCGCTTGGTTTAAGATGGTCCCTGATTGTGCCATTGCTCGAACAAATTAATGACAAACGTCCTCCTTTTCCTCGCGCTTTCTTTTCATTCTTGTTACAGTTTCTGTTAATGACATCTGTACCGCACCAGATGAGGTTGATGGAATTTTTAGTTTGATGTGCAAAGCACTGCATAAGTGCTCAGAGATTCTACAGGCCGTTTTGCCGGGTACCACGGAAATTATAACCCTGCAGTATTTCCACACAAATTCGGTCTTACCCTATAACAATTTCTTCCACCAAATCCTAATTTTCCTTGACATAATCGCTAACCCCTTTCGTTTTAGGCCTCATTGCCGACCGCGTGTCTTTCACACAGTTTATTTTTTCAACCAGCCCCACTCACGTCATACTAACCAGTGTATTCTCAGGGTGACCTTTCTATCCTCACAGCAAGATGGGGCTGTCTGCGGGATGTAGGAGGCTGCCTTCCACCACTGCCAGCGAGTTTGGGCACGGTCCTCTGCTGTTGGGGTAGAGGGGACATTGCATCCGGTATACTGACACTCATTACAATTTGCACGGCCTACTATAAGGTATGTTACAGATTGGGGTCATACAGGAGAGTGTTAGTCCATGGGCCGCGCCTATTGTACTGGTTCAGAAGAAAGATGGATCCTGGCGGTTCTGCGTGGATTACTACAAGCTAAATGCAGTGACCCACAAAGACGCCTACCCTTTGCCCCGGATTGAGGAAGCATTGACTATCCCCTCCAAGGCAACCTGTTACTCTATCTTAGATTTGGCCAGTGGTTACTGGCAGGTGGAGGTTGACCTCCGTGGTCGACAAAAGACCGCCTTTACTGCCCCGATGGGCTTATACGAGTTCAACAGAATGCCGTTCGGTCTTTGTAGTGCCCCAGCAACATTTCAGCAGCTGATGCAAAGATGCATAGGAACACTAGTAACTGAGACCTTGTTAGTTTACTTGGATGATGTGATTATGTTCTCTGCAGATTTCAAAACTCATCTCCGTGACCTGGAAACCATGTTTAAGCGGCTGTCCAAATATGACCTTAAACTTAAACTTGAGAAATGCCGGCTGTTCCAAAAGAAAGTGAAGTTCTTGGGACATGTGGTCAGCACAGAAGGGGTATCCCCAGATCCAAAAGAGATGGACAGTGCAAGGCCTATTATTTGGACCGGCAATTGTGAATAGGCTTTCAAGATATTAAAACAAAAGTTGACAGAGTCCACAATAAAAATGATTGTCCAGTAGAAATGTCTTCCTTTTGAATGCCACTTTCCAGAAAAAATAGTAGTGCATGGTTGACATCATTAAAAAGATATTGCTAATGCAGTGTTTTATCGGTTTTAAAAAAAACAAACACATTTTCTAAGTAGGTCTTCGGGGGTGTGTTTTCGGTTATTAACGGTTAAAACCGAAAACATCAAGCCCTATGTATAGTAATATAATTTTCCCTTGCCCAATTATTTGAATTACTATTATGGGAGAGAAGACTGAGATAAAAAAACTGGATCATTATGATTATAGTTATATATTGAAATGTGTTATATTATCCAACCCTTGGTATGTCAAATCCTTAACAATACTGTATGCCAGAGCGATATAAATATGAAATATCTATTTAATATTGCATTAAATACATTAATAAGACAAGTGACTATGTGTGTGACGTATTTTAAGAGATTCAATACATTAACAGGAAGACCTGGTAACAGAAGTTAATTTTAGTTTACAATTTTAATTTCCAGGAATATGTAGATTGGTATACCACTTCCTTTTGAGGTCTGCATACACTGTTTTATCTGGGTTTGTCACTATGTTGTCTGCATTTACGGTAAATCATACATTGCAGGTGTTTGATGCTCTTCTGTGCTTTTTTTCAGAAAGTTCTGTTATCTAGTTAAACTTTTAACTTAAAATTAGATATATGTTGTACTGAATTTTCTGGACTTGTGTACTGTTGGTTTACTTGATATGTTTTTTTTTTTCTTAACTAAATACAATATAAAATTGGTTCTGTAAATTGTTTACCATATTTAGGGCCCTAAGAAATCTCTGTTCATGAGAACACAGATGGAATCAAAGAGTCCCGTGCTGTACGGGGGAAGAAAAAAACAATAATACATGCATTTGTCAGAAGAGCATTTAGCGAAAGGGAAAATGTGAAACTTTTGAAATGTGCACGCATTTTGTACAGTACAGGGCAGGCACACAACATTCGGATGGGGATGCCTATTTCAATTGCCTGTTTACTTTCGTCCCACATAATTGTTAGCTAAATTGCATTTTTGAAAACAGAAACAAAATAAAACCCCAAAAAATCAAACAGATTTCATAGGGTCTTAAATATTGGTGTTTTACTGTTACATTTATTAGTAATTTACTCTGTTAAGTTTCAAGCTATCTGTCAACCATAACATATCTTCTGGGCTGACTCTACCTGGGATGTTTTGACACATTTGGATTGTCTAGTCTTATAGTTATGACTGATAACTGTCATTTATGAACCAAATCAGAAATCCATTGTATTGTTTCAAGCATTTTAAAATCACATCTAGACTTGTTGTATAACTAAATCTATTTTGTTTTTCTGTTTCTTTTTAAAGGTTGCTGATTTATCGATTTTTAAATGATGGTGCAACAGTACCTTTAAAGGCAAATAAGTACTCTCTTATATTAAAGGTCATGGGGACTTGACCTCAACAACAGTTTTTCATAATTAAGAGACACTTGTAGAGCGTCATGATGTCGTCGTCTACTGACACTGGTGAAGACATCCGAGTCTGGTTAGAAAGCATCCACCTACAGCAGTACATCGGTGGTTTCATACAGGCTGGTTATCACACGCTGGAAGACTGTGCCAATCTGAATAATGAGGTTCTTCTGCACATTGGGGTGACACCTACAGGACACAGGAAGAGAATTCTTAATCATCTACAATCCCTGCCCCTGCTGGATTGCAGTGACAGAGTGGCAGTAGATGAAAGTGAAACAAAAGCAACACCAGCTGGGACCGGTGGTTACGATTCTTCTTTACAGACTAGAGTATCAAGTGAGAAAATAGGAGGACAACCAACTCCCAAGACTAGAACTATTTATTCAAAAGGTAGAAATGCTGTAAAAGGGGCAGAGATCTTGTCTAAGGCTCAGGATGATGGACATTATATTGAGCCATACAGTCAATCACATAATATTGAAGCTAAGAGTGCAGACCTGGTCTGTGGGTCACAAACAGAGCAAGGCAAGCCCCAAACGTGCTGCATACAAAGTGAACCTCCTTTTTCTTCACTTTCTTCCTTGTGTCCGATATCTGAAAATGAACATTCATTTGAGGAACCCATATACAATCCTTTTAAAGGGAAAATGGTCGTCAATGAGTTATACTCTGAAAGAACAGACTTGGTAGGACAGGCTCCCATGCAGCCAGTTTCTAGGTCGTTTAAACTTCGTCACAGACCAGTGCCACAAATTCCATTTCACACGGTTGCTCCTTTGGAAGACAAGTAAGTTAATTCTCTGATGAATTCCATCATGCTAATAATGTGTTAATGACTGCCAAGAAGCACGGTATTTGTAAATATCAATCTATAAGGGAACTGTATCTCCTTGCAGACGTTTTATTTTAACTCCAGTGTAAGCGGCTAATAAATTGTTAGTCTGATTTTTAATTAGTGACCACAAGCAAACTTCTTGAGTAAAAAATCCCCTGAATTAAAAACGAAAAATTAAAAAAACTAGAATTCACGTTTCGTATGTTAGGGTAACTGCAGTAGAGTTATAGGGTTGTGGTAATTGTTTGTTTATTAGTTTTAAAATGTTTAGTAAAATGTGGCATATTTTTTGACCTCGTTAGTACAACCGGCCCCCTTTGCTAATGACATCTTTGTAAAATGACTTTACACTTACTTCAAAGATGCAACACCAATAAACTTCGTATCCCGCGCAGAGGGAGAACTCAAACGTAAAACGTCATTAAGTGAGGTTGGCATTGCAGGGGAGTGACTTTTGTAAGCACTATGAATGCTTATTCACTACTGCTACACTCCTTTAGAAAATTTGCTTTCCTGCATTTTTTCAATGCAACAGTATATGTGTACATATAAGTATATGTATATGTGTACATGTAAGAGTATATGTGTACATTTGTTTTAAGTACTGGCCCAGAGGACTACTGAGACACAGACATCAACTAGTCCTCATATATATATAATATAATATATATATATATATATATATATATATATATATATATATATATATATATATATATAAAATATAAAACCGTATGTCCCAAATGTGTTTTACATTTTCATTTTCAATTTAGCAAAGCCCCAACCTAATTAAATACAGAGAGTTTGTTGTAACACTCCTAAAGAAGCAGGTAAATACAAAATGTTATCATATTACAAAGGTGTGCCAACTGGGTACCAGTCTTGTTTGTTTTTTTTTCACTGTAAACATAGCCAATGATGGAACCCAAGCATTAGGTTTACATTATTTCTTAATGTGATGGGTTTAATACCATACCAGCAGATATTCTAATTATTTTAACTTAAGTATTTGTGTCTATATGTTGATTGTTGCTAGCTCTTGCATACCTTATTATAGCCTTTACATTGTGTGCAGTAACTCGTCATTGTCTTGCACAGGAATCTGCTAAAAAGAAGAAATGCTGAACTGTCATCTATCTGCAACGTACAAAACATTTCGAATGCAGCACTGCAGAAAGGTTGGTTTGGCTATTTTATTTGTGTGATCACTGTTTTGCTACAGTACTACTTTCATAGCATTGACCGCAAACTATTTTAAGTTCTGTCTCTTTTTCCTTCCACTCAGTAGTGTTTGCCCTCAGAACCTTTTTTTTATACCATCTACAGTAAATATTAATAGAATCACTGTACTAGAACCTGACCTTGTATGCATTAAAAGTGTGAGAATTTTTTTTTTGTCTTGTCGGATTGAAATGTTTATATTATATTGCATTAGCCACAATTGCATCTATTTTTTTTTTTTTTAAGTTCTTTTTCTAATTGTATGTATGTTAATGCTTGTGGTCTATCATAAATGCAATTATTAAAAAGAAAAGTGTGTGTTTCTTTCTGTCTTTAGTGTTCATTAAACCAGTCTAGACAGGATGACCTAATAACACTTAATAAAGGGTTCTCCCAAATGTTTTTACTTGGAACACTTGCCTAGGATAAATGTAGAGCACCCCATTATTTTCAATGCCCTATTTTAACCCCAAAATACATTAAAAAAAATAGAATGGCAACTTGTAGGAACATGTGGCAGTATTACCTTACACCTGCATCACAAATTACAGCCCTCGGCTTCTCTTGGGATGTGTTTGCGCCATCTTGTGGTAGGAATACTGCAAGTCAGTTTTGTAGCATTTACAATAAAGCAGGCAAACAGGTTTCAAATGGTTGATGTGCCCAAGAAGAGACAATGTTTCTGAAAGATAATATTGCTGCATTTTTCAAATGATAATGGAATTTAAAAAAATGTCTAATTTGATTTGAGTTTCATAGACTGGACATACTGTCAAACATTTCATTCACACATGTCTTTAGTATGACTTACAAAATAAACCCCTTTCCTTAAATTGCAAGTGTTAAATAATACCTGGAAATAATGAGCCTGATTTATCAAAGTCTTTACACCAAAATCAGGGCCTAGCCAGCCATGAAAAATCACAGAGGCATTTATGTGTGTTACAGTGTCTATCGGGGGCAAGCCCCCAAACCTTTACCTAAAATTATGGAATTAATTATTCCTTATTATTAGTCTGATATATACTTCTTTCTAATCAACATTATTACTTTGCCTCACCTTGGCATTCCAAAACGTTTAACTAACAGCTATGGTGGTATGATCTGAGCTGTATGGTGATTTAGAAAATGAGGTATCTAACCTACAACCATGTGTTTTTGTTGTTTTTTTACATATAAAAATATATTTTGTACTGCCATTTACAAATAAATATATAAATAAATATTGTGATTTTTAATTATATATATATATATATATATATATATATATATATATATATTATATATTTATTTATTTATTTATTTATTTATTTTTTTACTTTTTTTCAAAGCATCTCTTGAGTTCACCCCATCTCCGATATGTCCATATGGAGAAACATTTTTATATAACAGTCCTGGACAGTATCAAGTAAGTATGCAAACTAATATTCTCAGAAGAATGGCAATGATGTATATATTTTGTATTCAGTTATGTTGCTCCCGGCCATGTACTTAGTTAAACGTTTGAAAAAATATGTAGAATTCCAAGTGATTTCTAACAATTAACTAGAGATATAAAACCGGTACTTGCAAGGGTTATTTTGTGTTATTATTGCACTGACAACTGGTAAAGACAAAAAACAGAAATCAGTCACTTGCTACATAATTCAGAGCTAAATGTAATAATGCTTTTACAAAACAAATATAAATATACCTTTGTTAAACAAGGGTATGGAAATATGCAAACAAGCCCAGATTTACTAACTGTCATACAGCAACCAAGAAACCAGCAAAAAATCAACAGTAACCTAAAACTTTGACATTTAAGAAAACTTTTTGCACAAAACATGCACAGTAAAGGAACAGCACAAGTTAGTAGCAGAACACAATTTTAAGATGAAAAAAATTCTGCTTAAACCTGTAATCACTTAACACGCCAGAAATTCTATCTTGAAAAAAATAAGCTTCACATAGATTAAAACATTCAGAATTGCAATATATTGGATAGAAAACAAATGATGCACATTGTATAAGATAAAAAAAAATTCCAAGGTAATTAAACTGTTTATTTTAACCCCATGAAATGTAGTGCCAAAAAACTCTGTTGGTGGACTGCGTGTGGATTTGACTCACTACTTGCAAAAGTTCAGCAGTTCTTTAAATGGAAAGTCTGCAGGCTTGTGAAACTAAAGCTGATGGGACACTAGTCTACATGTTGCTAGAACAATTTAGGAAAGGATACTTTTGTGTAGAAAGTGATGTGCAATCTACAAGTTTTCAGGCAACTTAGTTGCAAGCAACTGTATCAAAGGACTGTTGATTTTGTAGAAGCAACATTATGTCATAGAATAAATCAGTCAATGAAAGTGATGTAAAAAGTCATGTGACTAGCTTCTTCGCTGGCAAAAAGAATGTAGAAAAATGGCGTAGAAAATTAATGTGGAGCCGGTGTGGTATATTGTGAGGGAGATTTTTCACTGCAGTGAATCAGGTAAGGCACCAGCATAGCAGCGCTGTGGTGTTGATGGTGGGCTACTCGGGAGATGCTGTGGCCGTACAAAATCACGCTAGTGGTCGCATTTGAGAAACATTGTTCAAGGTAGTCCCTCTCTGCATGAAGAGCTTTATTGTGGTTGTGTAGTTTTGTATGTATAAGGTGCCCTGTATCAAGAATGATGAGGATTTCCACTAAGCTTAAAAATAATGAAAATCTACCTCTGATAACTGTATGTTGGAGTGGGTCCAGTTCTTGCTTGCTTGCTTGCATACTTGTAAAAAATGCCCACGCATACCAGAAGTTACTTTGGTTTTCTAAATGAAAATCAATTTTAGTATTTTGTCACTGGCTTAAGATGATTTGCGGTTTTTTAAATCATGGCTGAATGTTATTTGATAGTAGATAACAAAGCATATTATTCACCTGTATTTATGAACCTAACAATAGTCTGGGCCTTAGCTTTAGATTTGGTAAGCTCCCCAGCCGCACTGTGCCGAGCGTTTAGGGCGAGTCATGCAGTAAGGGGCTAGGGGCTAGGGGCTAGGGAGGAATTTTGACTGGGATTGGTTTGGCTCACCACCCCACCCCATAGCGAACACTGCTGGTCAGGTAGTGGGGCCAGGGGGAAACCAGGTAGTGTGAGCATTTGCCTCCAGGCTTATGCCAACAAAGGTATGCCAATACCCTATGGTGAGGTTTTTCTGAGTGAACAGAGGCATTGACTTTGAAGATTTGACATAGAAATATAAGTAGAAGGAGTGACAAAATAATAAACACGCAGTAATTATATTTGTACTACAAAACATAAGTAAACTCACATTTTGACAGCCATTGCCATTTTATAACAAGCTATTTTTATTAAAGTGGCACATATTTCATATTAGAATATTTAACACCCTAAAAATCTAGTTTTTAATACAGCATTTTTTTCTATTAGTATTATAATTGTGTATCTTTCTCAGAAATTGTCTGACTTTAGCTGAGTGCTTTCAATGTTTATTAACCTTTATAGAATAACAGGGTGCTTTTAAAACAGGACCATGAGTGAGGCATCACTTGCTTATACATTTGAATGGACTTTTTAAAACAATGATTAAAAATAATAACCACGTTTGATTCAGTGTAACGTTGAGATAATAAACTGAAAATTTAAAGGAAGTAACTAGGTAAACCTGAGGTTAAGTAACTATGAGGTAAAGTAATTGCTTCTCATTATCCTACCTTTTTTTTGTTTTTTTTTCCAGGAGAACAGTCCACAAGAAATGGAAGAGCAGTTACAGAGTTGGAAGTTGTGGTAAAACTATTAATCTCTCATTTATACTTATTTGTATTGTTCCAGAAAAAGTCTTCGGAAACATGAGTTTTTTAAATGGAGTTCAGTAAACCTATTGCTTAGGTTCGTGTTCCGAACTGTATATGTAAAATTGCATTTAAAAAACACTGGTCATACTATAAATTGTTTAACAAAAATATAGTCTTTTGTTAGACACATTCACAGAGCTGTTGTAGTATAATGGGGTGTTTTAAAAATGGTATTGTCCTTTTGGTATGCATGCTGAAATTGTTCTCGGCAATAACAAAGGACAATTAAGCAATACAGTGGTATCCATGGCAACTATAACAATAATGAAGTGTGGCGCGTTTTGCCCCCCACTAAAGTGAAGGTCAGTGCCACTTGGTGATTGGTTGAACTGTCCTGCATCTTTTGCACGATAGAGGCCGTTATCTGATATGGGAACGTAACTCAAAATGTTAGCGTCACATCATCAACAAATGTTACGATTGTCTCTAAAGCTTAGTCTTTAAGTCCACAGCTCTCCCTGCTGTTTTGTTTTATGCATTTTCTGTTTGCTTCTGCCACCTGGTAGCAGGACTAATGAAGTGCAGCTGTCAGAGCTGGTCAGAAAGAAAACAGGATTATAATCTTGTAACATTTTGGCTTTATTGTACTTCCGCTGTATGTCCATACAGGCATCCAGGATATTACCCACATAAATGTTGGAATAAACAAGTTATTGTCGTCGCAATATTCCCTGGGTTTCTCGTGTTAGTTGAGCTGAAGTCAGTTGTACAAAGCCAGTTTTTCTCTCCTATTTAAAAACAACAGTTTTTGATCTGCAGTTGTATTTTGTACAGGGGCTACAATCTCATGTCTGTAACCCACTTTGTTTTGTTAAAACCTGCTTTGACACATTCAATTATTACATTGGTATTCAAGGACCCTTTCTAGGGCATTTTTTAAGTGCAGTAGGAGTTTTTTCTTGTGTTCTGAACTCTTACTAACCTCTAAATGTTTTCATGAATTAAAGCTCTGTGAATTGGGTCCAGGGCTTGAAATAAAATCTACAATGCCTTTTTTCACAGTTCCAAGGAATCAGACATCACAGACAGTCAAGACAAGGCACAGACCCAACAGAAAGACACTTCATTGTCGAAAGAGGACTATTCTGATTTGGAATATTCCACAGTGAAATGGTGTTCAAGGACCTTCACAAGAAGAAGCCCTGATAGAACCAAATATGATTCATTCACATTAGAAACCTTCCATCAAA
Source organism: Acipenser ruthenus (assembly GCF_902713425.1). Taxonomy (NCBI): domain Eukaryota; kingdom Metazoa; phylum Chordata; class Actinopteri; order Acipenseriformes; family Acipenseridae; genus Acipenser; species Acipenser ruthenus. The sequence goes on from NC_081190.1 coordinate 112,484,909, forward strand.
CTCATTCACACCACTCAGCCTATAGCATGGGATATTCCTTGCCATGTGATGTGGTGGGCGCACGAGCATGTAACAACCTTCCAGCTCGGATTGACTCAGAAATCTCTCCCTATGCTTGCTACTACGGGTCTTCAAAGAGAAGGAGTCTAAAGGGATGGCTCGATAAGCTTTCTCCTCAAGGGTATCTATCAAACTTAGCTGTCAAATCTGTGGACTGTATCTAAATCCAGGCGTTTTCATTATAATTGAACTTTTTCAGGGGGGGGGGGGTTTGTATTCATAGTTCCTTTTCAGTTGTCATATTTAGGTGGTTTTGAAAATGTTCTATAATTTTTTTTTTTTTAAATCATGTACATTCTTAAACCAACTAAATGCACAACTGGCCTTTTAAGAAAAGATGTTGAATAAAAATAAAACTCAAAAAAACACCAAGTGACAAATCCTCAATAGATTAAGTACTGGACAAATCCTCAATAGATTAGGTACTGAACAAATCCTCAATAGATTAGGTACTGGACAAATCCTCAATAGATTAGGTACTGGTCCGTTTTTAATAAGAAACTGATACAATTTAAACAGAAGGAAAGCAAGACATTGACAATATTTTATGTTTTCAATAACAATAAGGGCACAGTCTACCAGTTTCTTATCACAAGAAACCCCTAATTTATTGGGCATTGTCTGTGGCATCAGATGGTAATGTACTCTAATCGTTCCCCTGATTCATGTAGAATGGAGGCCAGTACCAAAAATATATGTAATTTGGTGGCAGGTTGACCAAGCTGGCAAACGGGGAAGTTTGAGTCTGGAATTATTTTAACATTTTACGGCTGGTGAAATATAGCCTGTGCTACACCATTTAGGCATTAAAGGCTTGTTTTGCAGACCCTAATTAACACTAACCATGATCTACCTTACCTAAGGTAAATTAAAGATGGTCAAAGATTAGAGTTAATCAGGTTCTGTGAAACCAGCCTCCTATTTGTTGTAGCATAGGCTATATGTATTCATTTAAAAAATAAAATCTATATTGATAATACATTTAGATAATTTCCAAATAATTTGTTTCTATACATTAAATACTTTGTGAATGTCTTCTATCGTAGTGACCAATTATTCGCAAATCCAATGTTCATTATTATCTCAAACATAACCCTTATCTTTTTATTTGTTATGGTTTTTGGGATAACCTAACACATGACTTTGTTTGATTAGCATATGGACATTACTCAATATTAGGTCTTCTGTATAGCTGTGAATGGATGTGTCAGGACCTAAGTTAGCACCCAGTATGTTTGCAGTAAGCCAACAAGGAGTTTTATGTGAACTAATGAGAACAAGGTATCGAGCTTTGCAAATGAGAATGATATTAGCTAATTAGTATTTGTGCCAATGAGGATTGTATTAATTGCAAAATACATTTTTAATGAATTTAAAACCTTTATTTTGATCTTTGCAAAAGTAAAAGGATTACTTCTGTTAAGCTTGGTGGTAACACTTACTATCATGTATAATGGTGGTCAGAATTAATTAGCCTTTGACAATTGGAGTAGCTCCAAAGGGCATTGACTTTTCTGGAAGTTTTTGAAGGATATAATCCAAGTTTACAAATGATTTACTTGAGTTGCAAATGGCTATGTTTACTATAATAATAGAGGTAGCACGCTATTTTAAATTGACACAGATTTACAACATACGTCTAAGTAATATCAGTGATATGGTGATTATTTTATATTTGTCTGATAAACTTAGAAAGCGATTATTCATCGACGACACCCTATTTGAATTATAACAGTACTTTAAAACTAACCGAGATAAGATGGTGAGATTTAAAGTGTTTAATCGTATTATGTTAGTGTTAATAAACCAGCATGAACTATCCTGGTCTGCTGATCTAAACCTCCCATTAAAGAGAAAGTGAGAAAAGTGCCTTTTGAAAGATTATCATTTAAATAATTCAAATCCTACTTCAATCAGTCATATTAAGGAAAAAATATGTAACTCTAGTAAGCAGTATGCATTTTAATAAAAACTTTTTGGAATTGTGTTAACTTCATATCCTTTTTCTTGTAGAAAATGTGTGTTTCAGAAGCGATGGGTTAAGTTTGATGGGGAAAATCTGTCATACTTCAACAATGACAAGGTATGTGCATAAAACAAAAAATAAATCATGAATTCTCTTGTGATTCTGCTATTGTTAGAGCTTAGAGGGATGCTCCAAGTCCTGTGGGAAAAGGCATTGCTGGTTTAGAAATAAGAACTTCAGCACTCTCACTCACTTGCTCTGATTTTGGATTTTAACTTTTGTTTGACTACATTCTTCAGTTGCACAAAAACCATGAATTTGCTTCATAAAAGCAGGGAAATACAAGAACAAAAATGTGCAGCTCCTTTACTGACAATTTGTTAAAATAATAAAAAATACCGAGGTTGGTATTGTTAGTATTGCCTGTATGTTAGTCATGCTTCTTATTGGAAAGCTGTGCTTTACAGTAAGTCAACTTCAAATACAAATTTTTATTATTATTATTATTTATTTCTTAGCAGACGCCCTTATCCAGGGCGACTCACAATCGTAAGCAAATACATTTCAAGAATCACAGTACAAGTAATAATACAATTAAGAGCAAGATAAATACAATGACTTTGGTTCAAGCAAGTACAGGTGTGACAAAATACAATTCAATGATACAGCAGATAACAGTGACAGTGATAGTTACATCAGGATATGATTAATTACAAAATACTAGATTAAACACTTGGCAGATTACAGTACTCTGAAGTACAGGATTAAATGCAGTAAAATAGGGGGCAGATAAGAGCAAATAAAGCGCATTTTAAGGAAGGGTGATAGTGTCCCAGGGGAAAAACAGAGGAGTTCTACAGGTGCTGTCTGAAGAGGTGAGTCTTAAGGAGGCGCCGGAATGTGGTCAGGGACTGGGCGGTCCTGACATCTGTGGGAAGGTCATTCCACCACTGCGGAGCGAGGGTGGAGAAGGAGCGGGCTCTGGAGGCAGGGGAGCGTAGAGGAGGTAGAGCCAGTCTTCTAGGCGGAGCGGAGAGGTCGAGTGGGGGTGTAGGGAGAGATGAGGGTCTGGAGGTAGCTGGGTGCAGTCTGGTCAAGGCATCTGTAGGCTAGTACAAGAATCTTGAACTGGATGCGAGCGGTGATCGGTAGCCAGTGGAGTGAGCGGAGTAGTGGAGTTGCGTGGGAGAAGCGAGGCAAAGAGAACACCAGGCGGGCAGCGGAGTTCTGGATGAGCTGGAGCGGACGGGTGGCGGACGCAGGGAGACCAGCCAGGAGGGAGCTGCAGTAGTCTAGGTGGGAGAGTACCAAGGCCTGGACCAGGAGCTGGGTGGCGTCGTTGGTGAGGAAGGGTCGGATTCTTCGGATGTTGCTCAGGAAGAATCGGCAAGTGCTTGCCAGAGTGGAGATGTGCTGGGAATAAGAGAGGCAGGGGTCCAGGGTGATTCTGAGGTTCTTAGCGGAGGAAGAGGGAGAGAGTGTGGTAGATTCCAGAGGAACAGAGATAGAGAGATCAGAGGAGGGGGAGGAGGAGGGAAAGAAAAGGAGGTCAGATTTAGAGAGGCTGAGTTTGAGGTGATGCGAGTGCATCCAGGAGGAAATAGCAGACAGACAGGTAGAGATATGGGAGGAGATGGTGGAGTCAGAGGTGGGGAAGGAGAGGAAAATCTGAGCATCATCAGCATAGAAATGATATAAGAAGAGGTTTTCGATTTTTATTCTGCCTTTTATCTTCAGTAGTGCCAGCAATGCAATATTTTGTTTAACTTGTCAGTTTCGTTTGGTTTATTTAAAGCTGAAGGCATGTTGTTACTGGAGAGAAATTTGCACTGAATTTTATTTTATTAGAAGTAGGGGGTTTAGATTTTCTCACCTTTTTAGAGTAACGTATTTGTTTTGAGCAGACTCTGTACTTCTTTTAAACACCCTGAGACCTGTTATTTGTGCAGTGCAGTGGATTTGGTACTTAATTCAGTAACTTTCAATGTGTTCTTTGTTTTTGACCAGCAGCTGATTAAACGCTGTGTCTGACTAAGCAGGGTGGGGATATCTAAGGTAAGTCTGGAAGTTTGATGTCATTCATATCTAACACCTGCCTTGCCTAACTTAGTCACAGTGAATCAGAACGATGTGTAGCAATCTTGTCACTGTGGACTTACTCTGTTTTTTTTTATCTTTTTCTGATTCTCTTTGAGTAATGCAGGCAAGCCGAAATATAAGGTATAATTGACATCCAACTTGCTAGCGTTCCTTGTATATCCCCCCTACTCAGTCAGGCACAGCGTTTTAATGCAGCAAAACAAATGGAAAGTTATTGAAACCAAATGTGAAACCACTTGAATCATTTCAAGGCTAAGTGGTCGATCTAATGGTAGATATTGTTGCCTTTACCGGAACCATCAATAATAAAGCCACAGAGTACAGAAATATTGACTTTGCAGACATTATATAAAACTGACTGTACAGGTACTTGATATACTGTAAAAACCTTTGTATAAGTCTATTTTCTAGGTATTTTAGGGGGTCCTAAATAAGGGGAGCGACTTCTTCACCGGTGTGACCTATACGCTTTTTCCTGAAATTGTTGTCTCAAAAAGGGAATACGAGTTATACACTAGTGCGACTTATACACCGATTTTTATGGTACTTACACTGGCAAGAAATGCATTGCACAACTACCATAAACATTTGAGTGTATTCTAGGCAATTCTATAATGCCTGACTTTGCAGCAATTTGAATTGCAGCAATTCCTTAACCTTAATCTGCTTCACCAAGTACTGTCGATCATGATCCAGTGAATCTTTTGAGTTGTAGGGGCAATGCATTGCTGGGCATCCTGAATCCTGTGGAGTGTTTCATAATACATTAGTAGTAATAGAAAACATTTTAATTAAAATACAACTGATAAATAAACTCTTGAAGTGGAATATAGACTGCATCTTTGCAAAAATGTGCAAAGCACTACCATTCAACCATGAGAACAGTCGTATGCTTTACATATTTGGAAGTAAACAATATCACATTAGGGTATTTTATTTATCTGGAACACAATATAATAAATCAATGTTTTTCTGTTGAACCAACCAAAGCCTCATTACAACTGCTCAAAAATAAATCATGACTGTAGAATCCCTAGTTATAATCTATTTATTTATGTTAAAGGTGTTATGAACTCATAATTGGAACTTCAATAACATATTTTTTAGATTTTTCTGTGAAAATTGCATTCAACTACAATATTTGTATTTTCAGTACATCTCCAGTGGGAATTCATTTTAAAAAGAAATCTCGTTTGTATGACGCCTTGGCCATTGCAGTCCATTCTTAGGAGAATCCATTACAGCAACGTGTTATGTTTTGATGTAACATTTAGATTGAGGTGTCTAAGCCTTCATTGGGATGTGCATTATGGACAGCAGAATATGCCTTTCCAAAGATGTGTAGATGCCTGATGCAGCAAAAACATATGCCTGGCAATGCACAAACCAGGAAAAGATATTGGGAAAAAAAAAGATTCAGAAACTACAGTACATTTACTCTAGTGGTCATCTAGTGGCTTAGTATTTTAAAGGCATTGTCAACCCTGATCTTTAGCATAAGGAATACGGTTCATGCTAGATTTTAATGCTTCGGTTACAATTTGGAAATTGCACTTTGATCAAATCAGTTGAGTTTTAAGTTTAGCGTGTTTAATCTTTTATATTTAATTGCAACCACAATATTGTTTACATACATTCATATTTGTCATTTATAGTCCTTATTTGTGGGGGTATAGAGTACAGTTTTCTAATAATATACAAACTGCTGTGCAAAACGCTGTCCAGTGTTCAACAAGGCACTGTCTGATGTCTTGGCCCTGATAATAGCTGGAGCAATAACAAACATATGATCCTGCGCTCGAATCTCAAGAGGTGTGTTCGATATAAACAACCATGTTTCAGTCAGAGCAGACTGTCATACAGGTTTGGACTGGAGAATAAGAAGTGCTTTTTATCGTTGAGTTGAATTATGCATTTTGTTGTTGTTGTTGTTGCAATTCTAAACACTGGTTTTAAAACTTCAACTGACAAAATGCATGCATGCTCATTTAATTGTTTAAAATTGTCCAGCCTAAGTTAATAAACAATTGCTACAATAAAAAAAAACATAGTCTGGTGATGTTAAGTATTTAAAGACAAGGACAAATAAGTACATTTGTAACCAAGTTGCTTACATAAAAATGTACCGCATTAATACTACACATCCCCATCACAGTTATGCTGCCATGCTTTTAGTGCTAGTACGGTAGATTAGCACGTTGCTAGGATACACACTTTAGGCCTCTACATTCGCGTTGGACAAGCCAAATCAGAAATAGGCCTATTGAGTTCACGTTTTCTTGATTTAAAAAAAAAATGATGGCAATACGTTTTTTTGTTTTGTTTTAAATCTGTTAAATCTACAGATTTTATCTTATTTTGTTTCAAAGCATGTTGTGTTTGGATTATATGGCAATATTATATAAAAAGAAGCTGAATTTATTACGATAGTTAAATTAGTCAGGATTTGTGAGATTAATTCAGATGTTTTGCTTTGCTTTTGGACATAAAATGTTAACAATAATAAACAACCATAGTTCAGATAGAAATTACTTCTGTTAAAATATGGCTTTTCTATTATTATTGCAATTTTAAACATCTGATGTGGACACACATTCTTTTCAGTTGTTAAACTCAAGTCTTTTTTATTTCTTTTTTTTATAATTGGAAGTGTTCTAATTTGAATGCAAGTTGTGCCTTTTTGTTGAACTGTTATGCACAACAGTGTTCCCGTTCAAGTAGGGAATATTAACCATTACAAAATGGGTGTTTCCCGTTTAAGACACCCGAACCTGAAACCTTTTGTACCAAAGACTTCTCGTCACTGCATTGTGAGATGGCTGCTGCTTCGCCCCCGAGAGCATAAAGGAGCTGCGCACACTGACAGCCATTTTCCTTTTCAGCTAAGTCTGAATACTTGAGAGAGTGTTAAAAAGAAAAAAAAAAGCTTTGCTTTTAAATGTTAAATTAATATATTGAAGCACTGGAGTAAAATTGTTTATTTCTATCTTTTCTTGTGTTTTCAGCCGAGTGCTGATAAAGTCCCGCCGCGGCCTATTGCCCCGCAGGAAGCCTGCGGCTCAAGTGCCGTCCTTCCTGGGATCCTTAGCACTCAGTCGGCTGTGCAATATTCTACTCCACATGAGTTTAGAAAATACATTTTATATATATATATATATATATATATATATATATATATATATATATATATATATATATATATATAAAAATATAAATATAATATAATTTTCGGGTGTCCTTTGCAGTCCATTTATTAAGTGCGTGTCAGGCACGCCAGGTCTAATTTATTTTCACACGCGCAGTTCATTTTAGACGCGCTGTTTAAAAGTATTTTTTTCCACAGTCAAACAGGTTTAAAAGGCCCTGCATAACAACAAAGCACTCACTAGGCATCTCCAGCCCCGCCCCACCCTTTCGTTCGCTATAGCTTTCACCTATGTAAGAAATAATTAATAATAATAATAATAATAATAATAATAATAATAATAGTCGTACATACCGATCAATCATCTCCTGATCACTCGTTTTATCGCCAAACTCCTCAATAATGCGATCCAAGTCATTATTTTATTACTATAACATCTCAAAAAAGCTCTGCAAATGTCTGTGTTCTCTGTGCGCTGACGCACTATCAGCCAGCTTGTTTACTTATGACCTCCCCGTTATCTGATACCAGGGCCATGTATGACTATTCATGAGATACGCCATTTGTTTTTTTTTGGGTTTTTTTTTCGACTTGTCTCGGCTCCTGTCGTTCCCACTCGGCCATTGAATGGTTTTCTCGGCTTTTTCCGGAGAAAAAATGACTAAAACCTGTTTTTTGCGTTTCTATAATGATGTCGGACAGGGTCCGACAATGGACCTGATAGGAATAATTGCAATGTCGGACCAGGTCCGACAATGGACCGCAAAGGGTTAAAGGGAAACACCCATTTTTTAATGGTTAATATTCTATTTCAGGGAACCAGGGTTATGATATTAACGTTTTTAGTTACTGGACCTTCTGTTTAATAAAAACATTTTTGTTCTTTATTTTGAAAAATAAAACGTCAGTGCATCGATTATCGTTGATAAACCTCTGTATGGTAAATGAATATGAAATTAGGGTGCTGGTTGCACCACTGGTTGTTAACCAACCCTGTTTTTTTTTGTGTGTATTTCAGTAAATATGTACATGGTCATATGTCTAGTGCATTTTACTACTCTGGGGAAATAAAATTACCTTTACTATGCTAAGTTGTTTAATTATTCTTTGTAATATGACCGTTGCATTCTCAAATTATTTAATAGGCTGTGTCATTTAATATGGTTACTAAGCCAATACATAATTTGTTGCACATTACAATACATACAGATACAGCTGCCTTATTGTAAAAAGACGCCTTCCTTCACCCCCAGTGATTACTGGAAAGCGATGTTCCAAGCTGTAGTCTATATATAATTGAAACCCAACAAGTGTGTTCCTCATTTCATTTAATAATAGATTTTGTCTAGTCAGGGTTATTAATACCTTGTTCCTTGGCTACAGGAGCTTATTTTTATTTTGGGGTAAGATGTTTATTGTTTTGTTGTACAGCTATAACCAGCATTTTTGCATCCCCTAGAATTTTACGTTTGAGACATAATTTAAAAATAAGAATAATAACAATATATATCTAGTCTACCGGAAGCCGTAATAGTAGTACAGTATTTCATGTTAGATTTTGAAATGTCACCTTTTTCTATTTTTGTCAGTTTTCGTGTTAATTAATATGGAAAACTACAAAAATGGTATGTAATTAAATATGTTAACGTAACATTATTCATCAGGTTTCATTCAACTCTATAAAGCAAGTTAATTCTATAGTGCTGCAAGACATTTGTTCATAGCTGTAGTTAAATAAATGGCTTTAAAATCAAAGTTTTTACCACTTGTTATGATTACCAACATTGTTTACTTTAATTTGAGATGCAGTATACAAGAATTAAAACAATTCAATGGCTGCTTCCTGGTAATTTATCACTTTCTGTGCTGTATGTCACAACTGATTGCAGCTCTACCATTGGAGTAGATTTTATGTTCCACTGTAGCACAGGGCAGAATGTACTTTCTTTGTCTAATACAACTAATCAGTACACTAACTAAAAATCATGTAGCTTTAATTTGGACAAACGCACACATATGAATGTGTCTCTTTAGATTTAATATTACTACACAAATTTTGTATTTTTATTCTGGCTTTTGGTTTTGCAGGAAATGTATTCCAAAGGACTAATTCCACTTTCTGCAATAAACACGGTTCGACCTTTGGGAGATAGCAAGTTTGAAGTTGTAACATCCCACAGGACCTTTGTTTTCCGGGTTGAAAAAGAAGGTAAGCAAAATCTATTTCTTAAAGGCATTATTTACTTATTCCCTACTGTGCCTGTAGAGCAAGCCAGCATTAAATCAGCTTATTTGCATCTGATCTTTTCGACTTGCAGCTAAATAGGCATGTTGTGTTGGATGCTTTGATGCGTTTCAAGTTTTGAGCTTGTGGTTTTACACTTTTGGAAATTTATGCTGACTGTTCCTAGAATTTGGACTGATTTTAATTAAATAATTCAGTTTTCAATTTTGCTTATGTAGTGTTACCAGTAGCATAAGGTTTCCTTCAAAAACAGTTTCTCATTTTTTTCTGTTATGGCTATCCTAAATAGCTAATCTTTTACAGAATGTTAGTAAAAATGTTTATTATTGGAACTACTTTTTTTTTGCTGTCAAAATACAGCTGTTGTTAAAAAAAAATAATAAATACAGCAGTAACAATGGATCAACTTGACTGGTGGCAGATAAATAATTGTGTATGTATGCATCTGCAGTTTATTATAAAGCAAACACAAATCATTTGAGATACAGACTTCATATTTATAAACTCCTCAAGCTTGACTTTATCTTTTACCAAATGAAGCTGCCACATTGTAGACATGTATTGTTAAAATAATGTGTTGGTTTGAGATACTAGATGCAGCGAGATATATGGTACACAACTGTATTCTAGAATTCTATGTCTGGTTTCATTTATAATGCAGTTTCACAAAACACAGCCACTGTTGGGTTACTTAAACCCTGCAGTTTTGAATTTACTTTGGAAGCATAACCGATCCAGCTAATCAGTCACTTGATTTTTTTAAGGACCACAGAGATTTTCTTTTATTGTATTATTTATTTATTTAATGAGGAAGTGAGCACTTGAGAATGCAGACCTTATGCAGATTTCAATGAGTGGTGAGACACAAAGTTACAATTGCATATCACTGGTCTCTTACAGGTTATACAAAACTATTGGAATGACCATATTTACTATATTGGTGGCCTCTGTAACCCTTTTGACGACATGGTAAAAACACAAGGTTATAGAAGCCTATCTCTTACAAGTTCAGTTTCTCAAGTTCAAAAGTCACTATGATTGGAATGGAGGGGGGAGGGGGGAGGGGGGGCTGCTCCACAGAACAATGTATGCACTTGTGCAGGTAGATAACTGCATATAGAGATTGTTACGACAGCACTCACAAGTAGGGCTACTGATGTTCTGCGATCGCAGAATTGGGCATTTTGGGAATGGAATTTTGCTATGTGTGTTTATTTATTTATTTATTTATTTGCACTACACCCTGCCAAGTTTAGTTCATTCTTCACGTGACTTCACTCACTGTCTCTGCTGAAACTCAACATGACGGCTGCACCAACAAAGAAAAGAAAAATGCAATGTTTCAGCAAAAGACAGGAGCTAAAAAAGGTTCTGAGTACCTATATAAGGATACTATTCTGCACATTTTGCTGTCATGCATGAGTCGATACCATTAAAGATCATAAACCATGACCGTTTAGTAATTAAATTTGATTATCTGCTGAAGAAACGAGCTATACATTCTTTAAAGGATATTAACCGCTTCACTGGTTAAAGGATGTAGTCACTGCACTACACACCGTTTGTTTCATAAAGACATTCGGTCTGGAGACGCACCTTTTGTTAAATTTAGCAAATAAGGCAGAATTAGCAAAGAAACAATTGGGATGATTCATTATGCATTTAAAAGGCGCCATTTTAATTATAATCGGGTGATACAGAGCCGTGAACCTGTGTAGCAACGAGTCTGTCAACATGCTTTTTATTTATCAGTGTTTCATATTTTATTCTGGGTATTGTAATGCCAGTAAAACACTAAACTTAATTTGAGGAGTACTCTGCATAGGATTGCTCTTACATGATACTGCTGGACTGTCACTGAACTCTTTCATTTTTTTTTTATTGTAATGCCAGCAATAAGCTAAAAGGGTCTTTTCAAAACACCTGTATTTGTAGACTGAACTACAGTGTCAGTGGAAGACTGTATGATTCTCACAACAGTGCTGGACATCATTTTTCTGAACTGTTGTAATATAATTATGTTTTCCTGCTCATTTTAATGCCAGCAATGAGCCAAGTGATCCATGTTTGACGCGTCTTCAAGAGCTTTACTTAGTATTACAGCAACAAGTGTGATAGAAAATCTTGGCTTTAATTTAAAAAAAAAAAAAAAGACAATTGTGGCAATATTTATGTATTCATTTACTTAGTTTAACTATCAACATTATATTTATGTTCAAATGCCATGTTTAGTTATCAATACATTGATAAAAAGTGGGGAAAAAATGGAATTGGTCATTTTTGAAAAACAAGATTTGATATTCCTCATAATGGAAAACCAATAGCCCTACTCAAGGTATCGAGTCATAGCTATTATTATTATTATTATTATTATTATTTATTTCTTAGCAGACGCCCTTATCCAGGGCGACTTACAATTGTACAAGATATCACATTATACATTATTTCACATTATACAGATATCACATTATTTTTACATACAATTACCCATTTATACAGTTGGGTTTTTACTGGAGCAATCTAGGGAAAGTACCTTGCTCAAGGGTACAACAGCAGTGTCCCCCACTGGGAATTGAACCCACAACCCTCCGGTCAAGAGTCCAGAGCCCTAACCACTACTCCACACTGCTGCCCAGCTGTACTGTGCATTACTGTTTTAAAATGTAAATATTCCGTAAACATCATATTTATATGAAGCGAGTTTGTGTCTGTGGAAAATCCAACAGATAGATGCAGTACTCATTGTGGTTCATACAGCAGATGCACTGTAATAGATGTACAGCTGCTAATTACTGGTACCATGGAGATTAGGTTTTTAATACAGGAAACCTAATTTTAGTCTGACAGAACCTTGTAACTTAAATTCTCTTTAACCTGATTAAATCACACGTTTTTCTTGCAAGCTTGTTTTCCTCTCAGAAGATGGTTTATTTTAGTATTCATAAATGTACTGAATGATTTTCAGTTATGGATGATGATCTGGGTGAGGCACCCCAGCATAAAGGGGGATTTTGTAAGGCCCATTTTGTTTGTTTGTTTGTTTGTTTGTGTTAGATGAAAAAGGCTGCATTGAAATAGTCTTATTTTATTCACTTTAGGAGCTAGTGGGTGTTCATTATTTATGCACTCGCCTGAATACTGATTCATTTAACTTTAACGTACAGTTTTTTCAACACAATTTGCCGTCCTGTCTACAAAGTTTTAACTCATGAGTTGTTGCTGTTGTTGTATTTTTTCTAAGTCTGTTTTGATTAACTAATACTTAAAAAATAAATTTTGTGTTTAAGTAGCTGCACGCTAGATGACAATTATGCTTTTGGTGTATCGGTTTGTATATACAGTACAATAAACTCCCTTTATTGATTTTTAAAGATTTGAGGCCTTACAGGATATACCGCCTATCATAAAAGCATATGTATTGTGTTTGTACAACATGTCCTTTTAAATTCTAATAACTTTGTGATCTTTTTCACCTTGTTACATTTTTTTAGGTGACAGACATGACTGGATAAATACACTTTTGATTGCTTTGAGAACTCGGTCCAGAATTTCTCAAGGGAGTTTCAAACGTACCTTTGACAGGTGTGGATATCTGGAACTAAGGGGGCACAAAGGAAAAATCTTTATGGTCCTGGTTGGAACTAAAGTTAGACTTTGTAAAAATGAACAGGTAAGTTTAAAAAAAAAAAAAATACCTATTTTTAATTGCTTCATTTCAGTGGAGGCATCACACAGTCTTGGTGACAGCCCTATATAAATAACCTATTAAACAGGAAGTTCATCTTTTTGATGTCTGCTGTCAGTTCGAGTGATTGCAGACATACAAAGTTAAGGCAATAGGGAATGTAATTTGAATCTACTGTACTGTATGTACCATAGTCTACAACAATACTCTATATTCATGCAGATCTTGATCCAGTTGTTATATAGTTTTGTTGTCTGTTGTTGTAGTACCATATTGTAAGCTCTGGAGTGCAGTGTTGTTTTAATAACGTTAGCTGGTGATTTTTATTTCAGGTAGTGAGATAGAAAGAAAGTGATTAAAATATGTATTTTTGTATTTAAAAAGCAGTACAATTATTATTACATTATTACATATATTTGAATTCTCTTGTAGGATGCAAGTAAAACATTAGTATGTGTTTGTAAGATTTAATATAGAGAGCATTTAAATGTAATATTAAAACCAGTGTTGCACAGATAGATATTCTCAATCAGTAATGTTCGTTGCAGGTTTTTGGTGCAGTATAGTTGTCTTGTACTCACAAGAACTGTGAAAAAGTCAAATGGGAAAAGGGAAATGTAACTTCAGGACTTAGGACGTTTTCTAAAACATACATTGCAAGCAGCATTTGATAACATTGCAAGTTGATGTACCCACTGTGTTCAATTAAATACTAGCTTAGTCCATGCATATTCCACTGACAACAGCTTAGTTCAAAGTGTCATTTTTATAACTCCCTGTAGTAGAAATCTCAGATAAACTTGCTTACTGTTGTTTTGCTACAGTAAGTCGTCTTCATTCTTGTTGTTTGGGGATTTGAGTTCTATGTTCCTACAGACCCCCAACATGTGACATCTACAGTACAGCCAGTAATTCACTAACTTAAATCATATTTCATAGCATAACACTCATTGCTTCCCTCGCTGTGTTTGATCTATGATTCAACATACAAGTGATTGTTTTCTGTTTTGCTAGGAGTTGAACTATCACTTATGGGAAGATATATGTACTGTATTTATACAGTGTAATTGATGTGTTTACACATTCCCTGTTACATATTCCCAACATAATAATCAAGATGGAAAAATAAGAAACAATACAAATCTAAAAAGTGGAAAAATGTGAATAGAAAATACCAACAGCACCAACAGAATCTCCAAACAAGTGCCTTTTCATCTTTGCTTTTATCTTAGTAATGCATGCCTACACCAAAGATATTTTTTGCCTTAATATTGTATGAGAGCAATGATGCTGTATACTGTACAATTAGCAGTTACTCTAAAGATGATTGCAGGGCAGCTTGCTATAGAAAATACCAGCAAGCCAGATACAGTGCAGTCGATGATTAGCACTTACCCGTAATTGGTCACCAAGAGGGATGTTGATCATTAAAGACAGGCACTGTGCAATCATTGCTGTGCTTTCAAGATCTCAGAGGTGCACCTTCTCAAGAAGTTTCTATTAAAAATAATTGCACAAACAAATGTATTTATTTCTCCAGCCAAAATCCAAATGTAATCATTAGATTGATTTATCGCATTGTGCTAAATCTTGCTAATATTAATAGACACATTCTTGGCAATCAAGAGTGCTCTTTGGTAAAAGTAGCTGTATGATTCCACGAAATTAACAAACACACACAAACCAAATGATATAATAATAATCACAATGTAATCACAGTACCACAGAGTTAAGGATGATGGTACAAAATCACAAAATTACTAAAAAGATGTTGATTCACCATTGTTATTAATAGTGCTTTATTTCTACAAATTATAGTTAGGGCTTCTGTTTTTCAGGTTTTATTAATTGTATTTTTCGGTGCTTATTTTTAGCTATTTTCGAGTTTTATGTAAATCTTTTTTTTCTGAGCTTTCGTTTTTGATATACTGTATGAAATTAGTGTTTTTGGTTACTTTCCAAAAAGCTTGAGGTTTTTTTTGTGTGTGTGTCAAAATATGTATAGTAACTCGACAGCACTTGCACACTTAAGTTGTGCCTTCTTTCCTTTGCTGTCTTCCACAACGAAACCCCTATGGTCACGGGCACATTCTTCTGCGTGTTTTTGTGTGTAGGCAATTTTGTACATTTCACCACAATTCTGTTTTAAATCCTTTGTATCTTAACTGTAATACAGCTTTAAATCCCACAAACAAGCCTCCATCCTGATTGTAATCTCGTTTTAAATCTCACAAGCGGAGTCTCCAATAGAAATGTAGGAATGTGCTGTCACTCAGTAGTTGGGGCGGGTTTAAAGTATTCAGAACTAATCAATGATAGATACAAGTCAGGAAGGCGGAACACTGCCCAGCAGCACAGGGAAATGTATTTATTATTATTTTTGTAGTAGGTTTTATTTTTTTAAATGTGAAAAGGGTAACGTCAACGTGAATAGATTAACCATTTCCACAGTTTTTACTGTGTTTTCAGGTGTTTATTGGCTATCCACTGATTTCATTTATTTTGTATCGGGGGTGTTTTATCGGTTAAAACCAAAAATCAGAAGCCCTAATTATAGTACATTTAATATATATATGTGCTAGAAATGAAAACAATGCTTCTCTTGAATGTATTATGCATGAATATAACTAATTTGGAGTGCAATTATGAGCAAAAAATTATAGCGTAGAACCATTTAAATGGCCTTTACACTGGTTGCTGGAGCATTGCGTTTTAAACAATAAAACATTAGCACTTTAACTATTATTATACAGCATTATTATTATTATTTATTTCTCAGCAGACGCCCTTTTCCGGGGCGACCTACAGTCGTAAACAAAAATACATTTCAAGAATCACAGTACAAGTATTTATACAATTAAGAGCAAGTAGTAGTATCATTACAGTAGTAATGATCATGGTGTAGCACCACGAAATGACTTGTGAATAACAGATTGTTACACACAGCATTATTATTGTTATTATTATTTATTTATTTGGCAGACCCCTTTATCCAAGGCGACTTACAGGTGTTAAAGGGCAGTGCAATGCAAGATTAATATTTGAATACAGTATAGTTTACAGTAAGTGTAAATAATACTACTAGAATACAATATGAACTAGGATGCAACAAGTAAGGATTACAAGGTCAATCTCCAATGACATGCTAGTAGTGCAATAGTGCAAGGATAGTGCATTACCAGAGGATCCAGTAACATGGTGTGTAGGTCAGGCAAGTCCAGTGCATAGAAGGAAGGGTAGATCAGGAGATCTACAAGTGCAATCTAAACAGGGGGGTCTTGAGGAGGCAGCAGAAGGCAGTGAGAGACGGAGCAGTCCTGGTTCTCCGATAGCTGGTTCCACTACTGAGGGGCTAGGGAAGAGAAGGAGCGGGCATGGGAGGATGGAGAGTGGAGGGAAGGCATGACCAGGTGGCCAGTAGAGGAGTGGAGAGGGCAAGAGGGGGTGTAGGGAGACATGAGGGGCCCAGTGGTTAGTGCCTAGCAGATTAATAATATAACACAATGATAGTCATTTGACCTTCTCAGAAATGGAAACAGCTGTCAGATATTTCTGTCAAAGGCAAAGACGCTTAAAACATACTTCAATTTACTGTACTCCATATTGTTGTAAATCAAGTCAGCATTACTCCTGCACTGGCACGAGCTAAATACAATTTGCTGCATTTCAAAGGTACATCTGTTGGGAGATTTCAGAATGCTTATACAGCACATAGTATTGCCAGTTGGATTTCCCACAGTGGTTAGTGTATAGCTGCAGATGAGCTTCCTTAGGGGAGTGGCAATCTTAACACCACCATTTACACAGCAGTTAACATCTGTTGTGGCTAAAAGCAACTATCATCTCCAGCAACACCATACCAAAAAAATATATATATAGTTGTCGGTTTAAGAAATTGTATAGGTTCACATAATTTGTATGACGGTATTGTATATTGATATACTTGTATGCAATATATTGATTTAAACATTGAAATGGTTATTCAGAAGGGAGAACAGCGGTGTAAAATAGCAGTTGTGTAACTAATAGCAAGAACATATTTGACTCTATACTTAAAAGGCGAGCCTTCCCGATGCATAGTCTTCTTTATAAGATAAAAAAGCACATCTTTAAAAATATATATGCAGTTGCAGAATATGGCAAATCTGTAGAAGACTGTGAATTCTGCAGGAGCCTGCGAATCCCACGATATCCGAGGAATTCTGTTATCTGCAGATTTGGACTGGCTCTAGTGATGAGACATTTTAATAGCAGCTCCAAAACTCATGGAGTATTGAGTTGTTAAAGCATGTCAAAGATTTGATCTTGTCTGGTCTGCTGTGGTGAATACTAAAGCCTATTTGAATGATGCCTTGTTTCTGTTAGATTTCTGCTTTTTTGTCAAATCTATTGTCAGGTCTGTACGGTTTCTCAACAGAACAAGGGTTTTAAGGAAGTATCCTAATCGTTCCAAGTGCATCACATGATTTAATGATTGGCTATGGGGCCATATTCACACAGCATTTACCTCTGCGCTAAATGTGCACCCTTATTTTTATTTGTAAAACTAAAATAAAAAAAAACCTGCTAATGTTAAATTAGCAAAAAAACAACTACGGTGCTCTCAAATTAACCTCCTGAGTTATGTATTAGTTGTTAACAAAGTTAATCCATTGTTAATGATTGAAAACAAGGTGCTTTTAGTTTGTTCTTGAGCTTTTAGTTTGTTCTTGAGCTTTCCTTTTCTAACTGAATGATGGAGTCTATCACTGACTGGCAATGAATCATAGTTCCTGTGTGTATGTGAACAAGGCACAACTGATTGCACTGGACTCGAGTTAAACCTTGCCTGATTAGTCCTGGACTCGGGAGCAGCCCTGAGTGCTGATTAGATACCCAGGATAATATTTGGACACAGTACAACTAGGTGCTTTATTGAGCTCTATCATTATGTTTTATATTATTTCAGGATTTTAAATCTGGACTTGCCATCACTGTCATTGGACTGGATGTTACTACAGTGAACGATCTTGAACGCAAATGTTTTGAGCTAAATACACCTTTCAGAAACTTTTGGTAAGTATAGTTGAATACATTTCTTTTGTAATTGTGGCCTTTGGAAAAGTTAATTATTATAACATGCAAATCACAGGAGACTGAACAGTTTGGTCAGTTTGGTCCTTTTAGAGGTGTGTGACAGGACTGCTTTGTGTATACGTCCCCAGACCAGGAAGGTTTGAACAAAAATAAACAACGCTTAGAGAGCAAAAATAAAAAGTTTGAACAAAACTGTCACGAACACAAATACCTCCACCAAAACCAAGTACCGTACTGGTCTTTCCAGCATGATCAGCAATGATTATTTTTACTTTGTTTTACTTTTACTTTTGTTTTCTCTCGAACACCCGCTCTCATTCCTCCTTCTTGAACCCCCACACCAAACACACAAACAGACATGTTTGCATACATGTGGCTATCTCCGAATTAACAACCAATGAATCAATTCAGAGACGGCCACATTCTGCACAAGTTTAGTGGGATGGGGCTTCAACCCGTTTAAATAAACATAAACAATACATTTTAAATCATACCAATACATTCTCCCGTTTCCAATAAACACCAGACAATACAACACATTTATCAGCAGGGCTTGGCCCTGCCCCTTATTTACACATAGGGCTTTTTTGGCGTGCCAAAACATTTCATGAGCAAGACCCAGATCAGAAACACCAGATGGTCACAGAACTGGGCCATGCGTCTAAGTTGTAAGTTTAATCTAATGTCTGTTCAGAGCCAGGGTGAACACGTTTTGGAGATGTTTGTGTTTTTGAGCTGCACTGTTTTGTTTCTCTTTTAAAGCCACTACTTTGTCAGTGTATTCTGTGCCTCAAGGCACTTCAGTTTTTGCTCTCCTGCACTTTTGCCCTGTCCCTAATTGTAAGTACAGCACCGTACTGTAGATTGAAGTCTGTCTTACATTAGTTTCCCAGTCTTCTGTAGAAATTGGTCCCAATCCACATATTGATTTTACCAATCCTCACTACTGTGTTTAATCAGATTTTGATGGTAAATTCAAACCAATGTTTTTTAAACAAACGTTCTGAATATGCTACAGTATGCGTCAGTTTTCGCTTATCCACCTGTTCCATGGTGTAACAGGGCGAGGAGCCCTGTAAAATGTATATGTATTTATTTATTTTTAGAACGGTGTCTCCCCCTCCGCCCCTGTGTTACTTTGTATTTGTTTTGTTGATTTATGTATTTGTTATATAGGACGAGCGAGGTGCCGTCCTTCAGGGTTCTGTAGTATTATTTTTGTTGTAGTATTATTATCGTTATGATTTATTTATTATGTATTTGTGACGGCGAAGCGCCACAGGGTTTGTTTATTGTTTTATTTAAAGTGTGTTCTGGCAGAGACGAGAGTGGGTACTCGTCCTCTGCCAGGAATAATTAAAAACCTTGTGCAGAAGGTGGCCATCTCCCGAATTAATTAAGTGATTTAATTTGTTGCTAAATCGGGAGATGGTCACCTACATAAAAGCCTGCAGCTCTCTGCGCTCTGGGTATGGGTGTATGAGAGGAGCAGAGAGAGAGAGAGCGAGGAGGGAGAGAGAGAAAACAAAACTAAATAATAATACAGGAACAGTGAAGGCTACTGCCCAGCCTGACCTGTGTTGTTTTGTGTTTGAGATTTGTTTTGTTTACCTGTTTTATTTTCACTCTGTGAGCAAGTTTCTTTTTGTTTAAACTTTTGATTTATTTTTGTATTATTTTAATAAAACGGCGCCGCCGCGTCTTTTTCTGTTTAAATCTGCAGTATTTGGTGTCAGTTTTTAGTTCATGCTTCTGACCTGACGTCACCGCCCAGCCATCCTGTCACACATGGTCATACAAATGATGTATGAATATGAAAAGTAAATTTACCTGCAAGCCTTTATTTTAATCTTCCAGTAACAACCAATAAGCAAACCAACCTGTTTTCTATTCACCAAGTCTAAGAAATGATGATATTTCAAAGCTGTTTGCATGTTATTATTTATTTCTTAGCAGATGATGGTGTATAAGGCTGATTTAAAGGTTAGGGACCACACTGTATTTCTTTTTCTACACCCAGCTGCGATGCTTCCAGCCCAATGCAGCAAATCCCTGCTGTTCATTAAACTTGAGGCTTGTTTTCTATCCCTCCAGCCGTGGAAGGAAAAGAAAAGCTGGAAAGACAATGGCTATTAATTGATTTTATGACAATGGCTTTGGGCATTGCTGCTACAGTGATTTGAAACCATCTTTGCCATGCTTACAAATTCATTGTGTGACGTGCCTGGGCTGTTTTGGAGTTGTTTGCCCTTAGAGTTGTAATCAATATAGCGCTTAAAGTGAGCTTCTCCTCACACCACGTATTTAAATGGAATTTCTGATATCTTATTTGTGTCTTCTCTAATATATATATATATAATGTTATCTTGAGGCCCCTGTGAATGCACCTGTATTTTCTATAATTAGAAGTAGACCTCCCAATAACAAACTAGGGAGCATAAAAGGGGAAGTAGCTAGTTGAGAAAAGCTGAAGGCTTGCTTGTGTAGGCTTGTGTAAGTTGAACACATTTTATAGCTTATACATTGGCCAGCAAGGTTTTCTTTTGTTATTTACTTCTATTTGCTGGTCTTTGGGGTTTATATAATTTCCGTTACCGAAATATACTACAGTATTACTGCAATGCTAGAAGTAAAATACATTTTACATTACCGCAATGAACTTCTGTACAAATGTTTTGTAACTTTCTAATGGAAGTAACTGTATCCAAAATATGTTTTTTGGATGAAGTAAAATTTCGCTTTAGGATTGTGTAATCTCTGTTTACTGTGATATATATAGCAAAGTGTAATAAAGTATTCTACCATAGTGAAAGCATGGAGAAGCACAGTTAAGTATGTTTAAGGATTGTAAAGGAAAACATAAACATTATAAAAGACTTTAAAGGTACGTTTACCATGGTAAACATCTATAGGGGTATACAGACTTCTATAAGGATACAGTATATACAGGGTTGTTCTAAAGAAACTACTCAATTTTGTAGCCATGCTATCATCAGGATACTAACGTATAGTCCCTGCGTTAACACAGGTACACGGTATGCCTGTGCCAAGAAGTTTGTTCGGTAGTGCAATGATAGGCAAATCATTTTGGTAAAAATGTCTCTTATATTAATGTTTAATTTACAAACAAATGCAGCCCCTATGCACATGAACAGACCTCTGTAGTTGTAGGTGTGAAATAATACAGTACACTTCACCATGACTGAAACAAATAGAGCTCGTCTAAAGGCTAATAACTGAAGGATTACCAAGTTTGCTGATAGCACAACAGCACAGGCTACCGATTTTTAAACTGTTTATATCTCTGATTGACACTTGATTTGTGCACTCAGTGGTCACAAAGGCGGAAAGGGGGGAGGGCAGTTAAAACATCTAATGAATTTAAAGAGAACTGTTTCTATTTAACACTTTAAAGAACATTAACATGGGGCATAACCTGGTAGTTTTTAAACAAATACAGGAATGTGTACAATGTGTTTTAATTTGTCCTTAAAGTCAAATTAATAAAGGAGAAAAAAATGAATTGTTGCAGCTTTGCAGCGGATTCGGAAAGAGAGAAACAGGAGTGGATTGAAGCAGTCCAGGAATCGATAGCAGAGACACTCTCCGATTATGAAGTAGCTGAGAAGATCTGGTTCAATGAATCCAATAGGAGCTGTGCAGATTGCTGTGCACCCAAGCCTGAGTGGGCATCCATCAATCTGTGTGTTGTCATTTGTAAGAAGTGTGCAGGTAATAAAGACTAAACTCTTTGAAATGTCATTGCTCTCTGACTTAATACACCCTTGTCTTCCCCTTTTCTTCCCACATATCTCCTCTGAAATATGACCAAGTGCAAACATCCATTGACATCAAAAGATAGCTTTTATTTCCAAGCCTGGTTAATATCTCGAACCACATGGTATTACACATTCACCCTTACAATACATTCTTACCAAGCAAGAATCTGAGTGAAAGATTTGAGAATGTGTGTGTGGTTTGTTGTTGTTAAGGAATCTTTATGTGTGTGTTAGTCAATTATTTGTTAGATGATTCACAGTACAAGAAATTTGATTTTGAAAGGCTGGGTTTGTGTAGCAGATTACATTATCGTAGAAATAAAGATAACACACATTATTTTACCTACACCCAGTTATTATTTTTTTTAAACTTCACTAGTCTGTAAGGTGAAAGCTATTGCAACTCAGACTTTTCTCTGTTAGGCAGAACTATGCTGTTGCATAAAATACAGTTTTAAATTGATTTAAGATTATACTGTATATGATATTTTTAACAATTATAACTTTTCCTCACCTGCAGCTATGGCCACAAGTTTTGCATCACCTAGAATTTTAGGACTGAGAGTTAATGAAAACATATATATATATATATATATATATATATATATATATATATATATATATATATATATATATATATATGAACATAATTTAGTATGTCATTCAATATGTTAATGTAACATTATTTAATGTGACTTTATAAAGCAAAATTAGTTAATTCTATAGGGTGATGCAACACTTTTGGCCAAAACTAGTAACCCGTTCCATTTTCTGCAAATTACTGTATTAAATAAATGATTAATCAAAAGTTATTATAGCAGCAACAGCAGCAGCAAAACATATTACTACAAAAGGCAAACAAAAAATCACATATACAGGCAAAGAAATTCTCCTCACCATAGATGCACAGACCTTTTCACAAGGCAATTTATACACAAACTACTAAATAATGCCCACGGTGGACCCATTTATAAACATCCATCAGAGGCTTGTCTTAACTAGGTACCAATGTTACTGGCAAAAAGGAGATCAATACAGTACACAACTCTGCTGCTGACACATTAAAAAAAATCATAAAAGAATGCAACATGAAATGCTAATGAGCCCCCTGATGAATAGCCAGTGCACAGCTAATCTTTTAAGCTTTTCAAATAGTTGTGCTTTAATTTTCTTTGAAATCAGAAAGCACATACCAAACTGGAAAATATGACATGTCTTGCTTTAACATAAAAAATAACCAAGCAAAACTGAATGATCAGCTAGATGTAATCTATGGAATAACAATGGCATTGCCCTTTACTGTTGACACCAACAAGAAACCTCAATTGCAAAATGTTCAACTAGGTGGAACTACACTCAAAATCTAATTTAGAATGGGTTAAATAAAAAAAAAAAATATTTTTTTAAAGGGTTTTGGTTCTCCCTTTTCAACAATCAATATTCTTTTTTTAGGTTTGTTATTTGATATATTCAGTACAGCCTATTATGATTGGCAATAAAACATATACTGTATATTTTTATTTGTTGTAACATATAGGTTGTGATATCAGAAATAGCTATATAATTTTGTGTGTGTGTCTCGCTTGTAAAAGTACTACCTATTTGGTGATTGCCTTTTTATTTTCTTCCTGCCTGAAAATGTTACACATTTACAAACTGGATTTGTAATTTTGACCAATACATTTTACAAATTTAGTAATAAATATCAATAGGCATTTTCACTTCATCTGAAAGATTCATCCAGGCTTTTTTTTATCAAGAGTGAGAGCTCTAAATGAACTGAAAGACATGTTAAGAAACAGGAGGCTATTAAAAGTGAGAACTTGAAGCTGCTTACAGCAACCATTTTCAGTTACCAGGTTGTGTTTAATTAAAATCTTGACTGTACTTATCTTTTGCAACTAGTTCAGCTGCTCTTTTTTTCAGCTCAGCACAGGTCACTGGGATCCAATATTTCAAAGGTTCGAAGTCTTAAATTGGACACCAGTATTTGGAACAATGAGTTGGTGGAGGTAAGAAATATGTTTTATACACTAATGCCATACTATTCGGTTGATGGATGTTTAACCACGCCCTGTATTGCTTGCAAGGGTATGCTGGATAAAGAGGCTGCTGTATTTATTGTGGATACTGAGGGTGCTTTCCCTCTGAAACAGGGGTATAGTGGAGGCACCCATATATAAAGATATATGTATGTACAATTATTACAAGAGTAGTGGTACCCACAAATGTAATTATTATTTTAGAAATTATGAACAACTGGCGGTGGGATGTTTATTGCCTGTTAGCCACTCGGACCCTCCGTTTAAAAAATATATATATATATACAATATTATGAAACTAATAATAAAGAAGCCAAGTTCTTGACTGTATTGGCATTCAAGGTGTTTTTTTCTTGCTTTGATTTACAATTTACATTTTAATTGCCAATGTAGACATCTGTCTCTGTGTGTACGTTATGCTGAAGACCTTGTTTTTTGTTTGTAATCATTGCTGTGATTTCTCACCGAAGCTTGTTGTCCGTTTCTTTCTCAGCTTTTTCTAGTTGTTGGCAACAGGGGTTCAAATAGCTTCTGGGCAGCAAACCTTCCTCAAGAGGAACAACTAGATTCGGATGGATCCCCAGAACAACGAAATGCCTTCATAGTCAAGAAATATAGAGACAGAAAGTTCAGGAAAATCTTATCTGACTTTGTTAATCAAGAGCAGTTAAACCAGGTAATGTTGATTTGATTATTACCCAGAATTTCAAGCTCTTCAGATCCCTGTGGCAGATTACTTTATGCATACACAGTGATGGCTCACTGTAATGTTTGAGTCATTTCAAACTTCTTTTAAATTCCCACAGCAGAACAGAAAAAATGCCCCCATGGGGTTGAATATTGCCCACTTGCCCAATCTTTCTAAAGGCATTGCTAGCCTGAACGGTTTTGATATCAGAATCATATGCTGACTTTTTCTTCATGGATACTTGAGATTCAGATTGTTGTGTGGATACATGCTGTTTTGACAGAGCCGGTGCCACTTAATCAATCACTGTAGTGAAAAATGTGGCTTGTCAATCCTTTGCTAATGTATATCCTTGAAATCCAAACCTTCCGCAGCATGTGATGCTGTCATTCATTCATGGCAGCCGAACAACACTTTTTTTTTTTTGTTTACTTTTAAAACCTTTACATAGCTGTTCTGTCTGCAGCAAATAAATAGATTAGTTGATATATTCATAAATGATGCAGTTTGTATTGTACAGTACACTGTATACATGTACCTACAAGAAACTAAACTGTCTATTGGTCACACTGTCCAATATGGTGGCAATGGCCACATTGACATCGGTTTCTACAATCTACGGCACGTTTAAGAACGACTTCCTTTTGTTTACTTAAACTGTTTTGAGATTACAATGATATTTGTAGTGCCTGATTTTAAACTTTGTGTGAACATTTGTTATAGGAATGGCTCCCATTGTGTATATGTAACGCTGGGTGATTTGCAGCAGAGCAGGTGTATGCACGACGTTTACTCACAAACCATGCCTTTTTATTGGTCGCACTGTGATCTTTGAAGACATGATTCCAAGTCTTGTTGATTGCTTTCTGTTAATGGATATTTAATTTTTTTTTTAATTCAAGTTCATCAGTGGATATTCTGTCTAATTTGGAGTTGGATTACAGTCATGAAAGAAAATGCAATTTTTAACCACCTTCCGTTTTCTTCCATTTCCAGACTGAGTCTTAAAAAAAGTAGCTCAACAGAAACAACATTGTGTTTTTTTTTTGACCAGCTTGCTGGTTTGCTTTTCAACATGCTTGCATTGGCCTTTTAGTGAAGAACAATAAATAAAACAGGACAGATCTATGCAAACTGCTCTTGATGTTTTGCACAGAACTCCCCACAAATTGAATCTTTCTAATATTTGTAAGTGAAGGTTAAAATCTTTTTAATTTACCATTTGCACCTATTCTCTTCTCCATTATTCTTGCTTTCTCTTTACAGCTTATTGTTTTGTTTCTACCAGGGTACCCTTTTGAAGAAAAGCTTTTTTAATTTTTTTAAACTTTACTTTTTGTACTTTTAAAACTAAAACAGCTGGTTAAAAAAAGTGCTTGGAATTCAAATGAGTGGTTCAGCCTCCCCACATCCAGAATAACATATTTTAAGTTGTGATCATTAAAGTATTATCGGGGGAGGGTTGGGGGTTGGGTTCTTTCTTATTGGTTGTGGGCTGGTAACACACATGTTAATTCCCCCCCCAGAAAATTGAGGCATATCCAATTTTATGATATTGTATTCTGACCCATAGAATTCACAGTACAGCATAAGTCTTAAAATGAAACAGTTAACTCTGGAAAGTATTCTCATGGTTAAACTAAAAAAGCAGTGATAACAAAATGAGCTCTTTTTGTCTTTTATACTACATGATTCCCAGGACCCCAATTAAAAAGTACTCGCACTGTCATTGCATATACCTAGTCCTACTGTGCAGAATCTGTCTGAAACTTATCACCATGTCCCTGGTTGAATAGCCTAATGCAGTAAAGTCACTAATAATAAGATGCCCAGGGTAAAGTTACCAAGCTGCATTGTTTTTAAAGGTTGTTCTAACCTCCCCAACTGTTTCATATTAAAATAAAAAAGATGCACTTATAAAATAACTTCTAACTAATTTTAAGGACGTTTTTTGTTGGAGAGGTTAGAACAAAGTACATATAAATGCTGTACAGTGCAACTTACAAAGCGTCTGTCTCTTTTAAGATGACCACTAATGCGTCACAAACCTACAGGTAATACTTTATGCTATGTGTAAAATTCTCACAAGTGTGATTCCTTTTGGGTATCTGCAGATTATAATACAGTAGTTTAATATTTGCAAAGCTTTAATTCAGTTTTTTAAAAACTGCTTTGACGATATGAAATACAGTTTAATATTCATGAACATGCTTTTGACTGCATATTTAAAATAACATTCTAGAAAAGTTTCATAAATATCAGACCTTTATTATATTAATCAAGTTAAAGCTTGAGCCGTTATCTCTAATATGTTTGCAGTTGAAGCAACAACTAGTACAAACAACCTTCTTGATATTTGAACTAGAATAAATATAAAGGTCCTTCTTGAAACAGGAGGTAAAAAATAGTTGTATCTGTTATTGTTTATCTGCATTTCTACATAGAAATAAGGCTTTTCATTATTAAAACACCGTTTTTACTTTCATACCCACTGTGAGTTTACAGGGCACACTGTTTTTGTGCTGACTGGTATTTGTTTTAATGTGGTCATTAGCCAAATCTTTTGAGGCACAGTTTGACAGTGTGCCTACTGGAACTATTAAACTAATTACAAGTCATGCCTCTTTTTGTGCTAATAATGAGCAGACTTCAGAGGGCTCAGCAGCACATTCAAATTAGAATTTCTGATTAGCCGATCAAAGCATTAAACTAATGTTCTCTATATTTGTAGGCCTTATGTGTGTCTGTACTCCAACAAGACGTCCTGGAGACCATGTCCTTGGTATTTAGTGGCGCTGATGTCATGTGTGCTACAGGAGACCCGATCCACTGTACTCCTTACCTACTGGCACAAACAGCAGGTCACCGATTGCAGATGGAGTTCCTCTACCATAATAAACTATCAGGTCAATACATCTTTAACCGTGCTATAAACGCTATAAACCGTTATGGTGCTATTGTGTAAGCTGGAAAACTGTTTAATGTGAGGGTTTTTTTTAATGCTTACTAGGCAGAATCATTTAAACATTGTGTGTGTGTGTGTGTGTGTGTGTGTGTGTATTTTATATATATATATATATATATATATATATATATATATATATATATATATATATATATATAAAAAAATGTGTGTATGTGTACATACATACATACAAGTGAATACTTTGTTTTATTTAGATAAAAAAATACTTGCTAGTTAAAGGAAACCTGAGAGAAAATATACTGTTTAATATGAAATGCAGTAAGGTGAAATGCAGTAAACTGACTCAGTTGTGATTTGAGGAGTTGGTTCAAACAATTTAACAGCAAATGCTGGAGTTTTTCTGTATAATTCTGTGTAAATAAATATAAGACCATAAAGAGGGACCAACAAAATGAACCCAGAAATAAGAAAACAGGGTTTTTTATGACATGCTGTTTTTTGGATGATGTTAATAACAAAATAATAATAGTAATAATAATATCAGTAATAAAACACATTTTGAATGAGATGGATGCAGTAATGTATCAATTAAATATGCAATTTAAAACCAGGATTTACTGAGATTACAATATATATATATAATTTCACAACATTTGTGATGGTCCAGTTCTTTGGGTATAACTGTGATGTGCACACAATGAATGGCTACAATGATCATTATCACAGTAATCTGAAAAAACAATTTTTCCAACTGCCCAGAGGTAAATTGGGTCATTAATAACACCCTACTACTACTGTAGCAGGAACATGCCTACTTGGCTCATGGAGAGAAATAGTTTCCAGCAGATTTCATGCATCATGCACTTCCAGGCAGATGTACCGTAGTTACCATTGCATTCATGCATCTTTATTACCTGTTTTGGTTGCTTCAACATACATTACCATGCCTTGTGAACAACTGCACAGTATTTTACTCGTGGAGTGCAGCTGTCTTGGGAGACACTGCTTTTGGGGGACAAGCCAGTTGCATGTGAACCCACCATCATGCCCCATGTGAAGTCACATAGATCCTTATACTTTGTTACTTTATAGTTGCACACAACTCTACAAGCCAAGGGAATGTTCTAATTTTAAAACTAAAATGGAATTATTTAAAATTGTATTATGTGTATATGTTATCACTCAAGAACATCCTGTTTGCAGAAGAAACATACATACAGCTAAAGTGTTAGACAATACACAAAGAATCAGTGAACTTATAAACAATTTATCATCTCAGGTGAAGATAGACCACCCTTCTCTTTATGCTGTCACTTTTCATTGGTATGATCCATTTTGAATTACTTTTATAAATAAAACTGTTCACTTTCCTTACAGATTTCCCCAAACTTGACCCTGTGTATGAAAGGAGATTTAATCATGATGCATCTTCCTTCATGCATGGTTTTCTTTATGAAGCTGTAAATATTGCTAAGTCCTTTACTGAGAAAAAACTGAAAGACGGTAAGTAATTTAGCATATTGGAAATGCTCAAATGTTCTGTCAGTTGTGTATGATATTTAGTGTTCTCCTTTTTCAATATTGGCAGCTGTCAGGCAGGGATTGTTTTAATAGGGAAATTCATAATTCGTTTATGTGACATTAGATTGATGAATTGTGAAATGCTATATATTGTAACCTACTTTGGAAAGAACAGAAGTGTTCTCATTGTATAATGTACATCATTTTAAAACACTAATTTAAGAGCCGTTACTTTTGGAACAGTATGATTAAACTTGTAAGGATGTTTTTTTTTGTCACATACTTTTTTCAAAGTACTATGTAAATTGCTCATGTAAATACTTTGTTTTCTATAAGTCATAGAAGACAAAATACCATTAATGCACCAACTAAACCTAAACTTTTTAAGTGGTACCCAATTACTACCTAAAAGCCAGTTTGATACCTTCAACTTTTCAAACAGAGAAGTGAAAATTGCACATTCAATTTTAGAAAAAAAATTCAGCCTCTCATTTTTAATGATGGTCTGTTGGAAAGCATTAAAGCTTTTTCACCAGTGTTTTCAATTTCTATAGGTGTGTGTAATTTGGTAACAGAAAAAAGCTAGAGAAATGGGGTTGGAGGTTTATTGCATTTTGAAAAGAATTTGCTAGGAGTATCGCTATCAAAGTAAACTCATTTTAAAACATTCTTCTGTCTTTGTATGCAATACAATATATTACATATCCAGTAAACGGTCATTTGGTTTTCATTACTAGTTTCTGTATTTTATTCATGCATTCTAGTCACACGCAATGACATCCATGGATCTATGTCCCCCACTCCCCCATCTCCCGCCCCCCCCAGCATGCGGATAAACAGAGTTCTACTGTGTATATCAGGGGTACTCAATTATATTAATGAAGGTCCAAAATTCTCAGTTACAGCACATTTTCACTCCCATCCCAATACCGACAAACAAACACAGATACAGTTTTTACACATGTTGTTGGTTTGAGAGTTCTTCACTAGGTTTAAAGGAGTTTTGGGGGGAATTTCTGCAGCCTTTACTGATTTGTTGCTGTACTGTTATTTCTCTGCCATAACCATAGAAGTATATAACTACTGTATTATTTGATATGTATGTGTCAGCAGAGCCAAACATTGTTTCACCATTGCAAAAACAAAGCAAATTGTAGCAAACAAAAGTGAAGCAAAAGAAAAAAATGAACTGAAAAATCACTGTGCTTTCTATTTCAAGTGAATTTAAAAATAAAAACACCTGACAAATAATACAAAATACGGTCATTTTACATTCAGTACATTTATAATTGGCTAATACTCACAGGAATTGGGGGAAGTGGCAGGTCCTCAGGGCGTTGAGTTACAGCTGAGCTCAGCAAGAGCAATGCAGAGATGCAAAGATTTGCATCAGTCAGAACAGAACACTGATCTTAATAATGTTCGTCTTGCAGAATGAATATCCGCACACATTGTGTGATCTGCAGGTATTTAAGACAGCAAACATTTTAACTACATGTGTTGTAAGACTGACTTGGATCACAGAACTTGACAATTGTAATTGGCAATACAATTAGCATACACATTGCTAAGCTTTGCACACAGCACATTTTGATGGATGGTGGAATGATGCGATATCTGTCGTGGCCAGGTTCTGTCTGTTGTGCTACCGTTTGCAAAGTGAAGTTTCGTACACACGAGTAGTACAGTATGGTACGGTACAATATTGTGTGCGTTCCCCGAGTCAGGAGTACCAACTGTAACACAAATACGCATTGACTCGTATGTGTTATTAAAAAGAGTATTATGTTGTATGTTTTACTGGTAATATTTTTTAATCGGCTTGGAAAAGCTACTTAACAAAAATGAGCTCTCACCGGTACTCGTCATTGTTTTCTTGATCTTTTGTGAAGTGCGATTTTCTGAACTTGTACCATACGGTATTAAAATTGTATCTTAATTGTGTAATTTCAAAAAAATGACTAATGACGGTTGTTTTATTAGATGTAGAGAAGGGATATGTTGACGCCACAGCAGCCAACAGAGTTGCACTTCATTTGAGCTGCTAATACTGTTGGCGTGTTGTACATTTTGTTTCATTCATCGCTCGCACGGAGTATCTGCTACTTACTTACAGCGACACCTACTGTACCCATAAGAGCATCTTTTTATGGTTTGCCAAAAATAGGAAGTTTGGACTGTGGTCATAAAAATTATTCTGTATTTTACAAAGCAGAGGCACTGTGGTCTATTCATTGCAGGAGAAGCTGTGCTGGTTTCAAATCTGAGCTCAGTCAAGTCTCTCAGCTGCCTGTTAGACTTGCCTCATTTCAAGTATTCTTTGTCAAATGTATTTTTTTTCTGTAAACCTCATTAAAAATTGACCTCCTGACACACACCCTATTGTAACAAGCAGTGTTTTTTTTATATAAGCCTGGAGTGAAGTTCCAATAAAGAAAAGGAATGTAGAGATTAACACCTACTCCCATTAAATTCTATGAATAATTAGATAGTTTCTCTCTCTTTTTCTTTCTTTTTTTGTGTGGTGATATCGCGTGGGCACTTATTTCTGGGCTATATGTAGAAAGACTCACACCTCTTGCATACAAGTCAATTGTTAATTTTGCAGTCAAGTGGATTTTAAAAAGGTTGTTTTTCCAGAAAGCTTTAACAACCTCGGATGACTATTTTTCTTTTTTTTGGTTGGATAAATATTCAAATAGTCACCACAGGTGCAAACAATAGAACTTGTATGCACCTACAAAGTGATTTGCGTGTGCAAAACCCTCAATGCTGCCATAAATCGTGTTTACCGGCTGCTAAAACTGCAGCGTATGTGAAGAATGGTGTTCACCTGGCGTTCTGCACCTGCTATCAAATTTGCACTTTGCCATCATTAATCCATTAAAATTAGATTGAAATGCATTCAAATGAAGAAAAAAGCATGGAATTTGGCAGAATCTGGATACTAAGCGGGTGCAAACATTATAATGTGATGTAAGGAATTTGCCTTGCACTTGGGCAATTGCTGACCCTCCAAAAACTTTACACCTCTCTTATGCAAGGTGCAAACCATTGTAGAAGCGAGTAACTAAGAGCTGTCATTGGCTTCAGGATGGCTGCTGTGGTACACTTCCTGATGCGGCGACATTTGGCTCTTGTTGGGAGAGACAGGACCACATTCGGAGGAGAAGGGCAAGACGAAGAAGACCCTGCATATTCAATCCTAGGGTCACTTTGTTTGTAATGCCAGAGGATGCAGTGCTAAAGCATTATCATCTTGCTCCACAGGTCATCCAAGACCTAATAGCTGAATTGAGGGATGAGCTAGACCCCCGCATCAGTCTAGGGACTGCTATCCCTGCACTTGTGAAAGTGCTGTGTTCTCTGCCCTACTTAGCCTCTGGTTCCTTTCAGACCACAGTTGGAATGTCTGGAGGGATAGCCCAATCCACCTTTTCCAGAGTTCTAGGCACATTTCTGGATGTCATGCTGAAAAGGGCAAGCTCATACATACAATTTCCTAAGGATATTCGCATAACTGATGTTGGTTTTTTCAAACAACTCTGTTTCATGCTGAGTGACCTTAGCCGTAAGGACTCTCAGCTTCTAAGAAAGCATATTTTTTTCCTCCCTGTGCACCAAGAGGACTTTGCTGCCCTTCCACCGATATATTTTTATTTGCTTTGTATTTTCGTACTCCACAAATGTCATACAGCGACTACTGTCTGTACTTCTAACTCTGCAAGTGCAGCCACTAAATAGACCATTGCGCTCATTGAGAACCTCATTATCATAATTGCGGATAATTATTTGTACGTGTTGAGTAATTTGCATTGCTCTTAAGCTTACATAGGGCGTACTGCAAAATAATTGCCTGGCCGCAATGCAATTTGTATTCTGCATCCGCAACTATTTGCACTGCACCTATACTTACATCACACCTCTAGAATACTCTACTATAAACGTTTAGGAGTCCAAGTGTCTAAGCTGGTAAATGCATGACCAGATGCAGGGGTGAGTCATAGCCAGGGGAGCGTAGGTTTACTGGCCAATGCGCCCGGGGAGCTCAAGTAATTGAGCCTTTGTCCTCCAGAATCTACTGGGTGTGAAGAGGAGACTGACTTGCCGATGGGGTCAGTGGTTGCACACTGATCTTGAGTAACCCTGAGCTGGTGAGGGAACATAGACAAATGTGGATAAAAAAATGGGAACACTATAATTGTATTTAAATCTGACACAAAAACACACACACACACAGTGGGAAAGTGGAATTATTGGCCTGCACTTAAGCAAAGCAGTGGTTCTGGTAGGGAACTTCTTTAACCTTTGTTAAAGTCACATAAATATTAAGCATACGCTGGGCACTTCCAATACCAGTCCAAATCACCAATCCAATAGCTGGTTACTTCTTTGTCCCTTGAAAAACAATATGTCCAATGATCGGCAAGGAAAGGATTTATGTAGGATTTGTATGAGGCTGTGTGGTCCAGTGGTTAAAGAAACAGGCTTGTAACCAGGAGGTCCCCGGTTAAAATCCCACCTCAGCCACTGACTCATTGTGTGACCCTGAGAAAGTCACTTAACCTCCTTGTGCTCCATCTTTCGAGTGGGACGTAATTGTAAGTGACTGCAGCTAATGCATAGTTCACACACCCTAGTGTCTGTAAGTCGCCTTGGATAAAGGCGTCTGCTAAATAAACAAATAATAATAATAATAATATTTTATTTCAATCCACTATGTCCTCACTGTGTGCCAGAGTTCACCTCCTCCTCTCCAGCCGCCACCAGCTTTTTTTTTTTTACTTCGTCTGACGGGGGAGGGCAGCTATCCTGAAACCCCTGCCCATGGCTCCTTACAGCCAGCCTGTCAACTTATCTGCAAGCTAATTCATGGGCAGGGGTACCTTAAAAGGCGAGGCCAAAGAATGTAGCATAAATGATGTGCATTGTAGTGAATTTTCTGACTGAACAAAAGTTCTGTACAGTAAAATTAACTGACAGACAAAACACAAGAGTTAGTAAATAGAAATATCAAGATAATTGGTTAAACTAGGTAAGTGTTAACCAGTGAATTTAAATGTACACAAAGCCAGATTTAAAAAAAAGAAATAAGCATTAAGCTTTGATGCATTCACTGAGTGTGTGAGGAGTATAATTCCAAAGGCGAGTTCCAAAGCTGAAAGCCCTGGCTCAGCCAGGACCAAGAGTCTACAGTGTTCCCATTTAAATCCACAGCAATTATTTATCTGGCAATATGCATTTAAGTATGGGAAAAGAAACTGCAACCAGACTTGGGTTATGATTAAGAAAAAAAAAACAGCAACACTAGCAATAGAACACATGTAAGGGAAGCAAATGTATCCTATAATAATTTTAAATACCAGCTATCACCCAATGTCTGTATGCATTTAGATGTGGATGACTGACTTTAACTGTAGTTTCACCAAAGCTGAAGGCTGCGAGGAGCCAGGGATCTTGGGGCAGCTGTCAGCTTTAGTGCAATGGGAATGGCATTCTTGGCAACACTGACAAGTTATATTTTCTTTTAATTCATCACAGGCATCTTGACACACTATGACTATCAAGGTGGCATCTCTGAATAATTGCTTTGAGTCCAGATATTGTTGGCCTGTTTTTAAATCTTGCCAGGATAGGGTCTGAATTTCAGTTTTGTGTCTTCCGGGAAAGATAAAGGATCCCATTTTAAAATAAGTGCAAAGGAAAACAAATGGGTTATTTTGGTTCCAATGTCCTTCTTCCACACCACTTTGGGAAGCAGGATCCTAAACTGCAAAAATATGAAACAATGTCTACTGTATTCCTAAAACATAATTGATCATTTAATGTTTATTTGGATTGATTAGTTCTCTTATTAATAATATGTAATAATGTTTATTTGGATTGATTAGTTCTCTTATTAATAATATTTAATTGACAATAATATTTTAAGTGTTACAAAGATCGAGGATTTACTATGAACACACATACACATGCTAGACACAAGGGATGTTTAATCAATAGTAGTATTTTATTAAATACACGACTGTTATTTAATAAAATTCTCTTAGTCTCTAAGCACCAAACACAAATCAAAAACTCTCACTGCACTCATGCTGGCTAGCAGGCAGTTGAAATATGACACCGCCTGTCTCCTCACACACAAAGCAGCCACTGCAGCAGCTCAAGCCAGCTGTGACGTAGCTAGAAAATTGCTCACACACACACGCCCACATACAAGCACAGCCTCAAATCAAATGATGCAGACCATC
The DNA here is from genome assembly GCF_902713425.1 of Acipenser ruthenus. NCBI lineage: Eukaryota > Metazoa > Chordata > Actinopteri > Acipenseriformes > Acipenseridae > Acipenser > Acipenser ruthenus. The sequence goes on from NC_081190.1 coordinate 112,520,393, forward strand.
TTTGAATATATCACATTAAACTTATTAATGGTGTATAGATTAAGGATATGGCAAATTTACTTTTAAAGAAATTCTTCATACAACAGTATGAGGTAGATTACTTATAGTTACTTCATCAAGTTTCGCAAACTAAATAATTAACAGTTCAATTCTATGTGAATGTGTTACAATTAATTAATTTAGTTCATGAAAGGAAAATGCAACTGGAACTATACTCAACGGTTCCTTGAAGCTTAGACTTTTGGTCTGCTGGTTTGGAAACTCAATCTCTTGAAGTGTCCAGTACAAAAGTCTCTCCTCTCAGCAACAAAGTCTTCAATCCCACGTTGGATCAAACTCGGCAACCAAGCTTTCAATTCTCAATACAATCAACAAACAGCTGCAACAGTCTTCAGTCCTCAGTATAGGATCCACAACAGCGCCTGTCCGCTTTGTCCTCTTCGCTAAATCTTTTAGCACAGTTTCTTTTGGATACTGTGGTTTTAAGTGTACAGGAGACCCAGACAGGTTTGTCTGATAACAGTCTCTGAAAGTGTTACGGCCGTCCTCCAGCCGGGCCTCAGTCTCGTTGTTTGTGGTATTGACTCGCTTGCAGCTTGCTTCCTCGTTTTGGGTCTGTTTTTAGGCAGTCCCGGAGTTGCAGCTTCGCTTAGTAGAGTGACAGCACCTTGTTTAGCATTCGATGTGGAGCGCAAAATGTTTAGTTTTGCTTGGATACTTATAGTCTTTTCACTCTGCTGAGTAGCTACTTCCATGAGGTCACCTGTGTACCTCGTCTTTTTAACTCACATATCTTTGAGATTTGTCTTTTGTCTGCTTCCTTTCATCCAACGGCTTGTTGTTGCAGTTGGGACGTGTTGACATCTATACTTTGTCGTCAGTATTCCTGTCAGGAACCAAGGGACCCTTTTTTTAAGACACAACAGTTTGCTCTTTTCCCAAGACACAGCAGTTTATATCAGTTATATCATTAATACACGTTCAGGTATTATTTATTTATTTATTTATTTATTTATTTAGCAGACGCCTTTATCCAAGGCGACTTACAGAGATTAGGGTGTGTGAACTATGCATCAGCTGCAGAGTCACTTACAATTACGTCTCACCCGAAAGACGGAGCACAAGGAGGTTAAGTGACTTTCTCAGAGTCACACAATGAGTCAGTGGCTGAGCTGGGATTTTCTATGTGTGTGCTCATGCCCTGCCGTGGAGATTTCTGATTTGTGGATTAAAACTCTACAATATGGCAAAAAAACTATTCAAATAAATGTAAGAACCGGGATACATATACCAGCAATACAAGTTGTTGTAGTTACTGTATGCGCGAAGCTCACGGATATACTGACCACATTTCATTCTCACATGATTGATTGAAAGAGGCTTTTCATTTAATGGAGTGTAGTGTGCCTGTCCTTTTGGGTTTTTTTACAGCAATAATTGTATTTCAGTAATTGCACTGAACAGCAATTTAGACAATTCTGGAGCCAGATTTTCAAAGAGTTTACTCCAGTATTTAATTAACTTCTATTTTTTTGAAAGAAGAAAAGAAATCCAAGAGTAACATTGCCATGGAATTTTCCTCTTTGAAAAAACAGAAGACTGGTGTTTATATAACTGCCTTTGAAAGATATTGAAGGAGTATCCTTTTATAAACACTTTACAAATCTGGTCTTTATGATTTGAGTTTTCATCTGCCCAATAGCAAAACTGAGATTTGTATCAGTTCTTTTAAGTGATTGTTTAATAATAAATAATAATAAGTGTTTTAGTACTCGTCCTCTCTGATTGCTAAACATTTCAGTGGGAGATGTTGCAGCGTTTCTGGGACATCTATTTTTGGATGTTGGGTTTCAGTGAAGTGGTGGTGACTTTAAGCACAGCATGCAGGTTATCATCCGTCAGTCTTGTTCTCAAGTATAACTTGTTTAGTTTCATAATGGCGAACACCTTCTCACAGATAAGTACTGCCAAACAAGGAGACCAACTTTAAAGCTTCTCTACAGAGATTGGGAAACTGATCATGATCCAAAGATTGGTAGAATTCCAACAGTGGCACTTCCAAATGCTTGTTCTTCAGCATGCTGGAACACTGCAAGTCAATGACTTCCAGTTGGAGTTCGACAGGGTCGCTTTCAGCATCAACGGAGAAAGGGTCTGAAAAGAGTTTAAATGAGACTAGCTCACTCTTGAACTCTTCAAATCTGCTGCCAAACACTTCCTGCAGTTGTTTCAATACACTTACATGGCGATTCCATTTGTATGTTGTGTCCTGTAGAAAGGCTTCTTGACATGCTTCAAAGTGTGTCAGCTGCCCTTTCTCAAGCTGGCTTGTAAACAGCTTTTAATTTAATTTCAAAAGCACAAACAGCTTCAAACAAATCAGAAATAAGATGCTAACTTGCCTTGTAACTTCAAGCTTAAGTTTCATAAAATGACCTGTAATAATATCAGTTAAAAAAAGCAAGATCAGTAATCCAGTCACTGTCTTCCATAACATAAGTGTCCCATCCCTTCTTTCGCAGAAATGTTTTTATTTCATTTCTCAGTGCAAAGAACCGCTTTAAGACGTTGCCACGGCTAAGCCATCTGACATCCATGTGATACACAACGTCAGCATAAATGGCACTTCTAGTTTCCAAAAATAACTGAAATTCATGATTTAAAAACGTGCATGAAGTGAAGTTAACTGTCGACACAATCTCTTTTTAAATGTCAAATGTTTCGCACATGTCTCCTGGTGTATTATGCAATGGTACTGCTTCAGCAGCTCAGCTCTTCACCGATGTGCTTCTTTAAACACCCTGTACTCTCACCTACCATAGCCGTTACACTATCGGTAGTCAACCCCACCAGCTTATCCCAGGGCAAACATAATTGTTCTACTGTCAGAGCCAGTGGTGCTGCCATGCAGAGATGCAAGGGATGTCCGCTTCTGATGGACTTTAAATGGTCCCATTACTCCATGATTGAACATGTTAAAGTTGTGCCGTGCCCCTGGCATTGGTGCTTTCATCAGGAGCAGCTGAGAAGTACACAAAATCATTACATACACGTCATAGCTATTGTCAGACATGTCTGCTATATGTCGCTGCATAGCCATTCTGGGAAGGTTAAACATTCTTAAAGGTATCTTTTTTTGGTATATATAATTGATGTTGATTTTTGAACACTAGAGGGCATTGCATCTCATGTTTTGTATTATAAGAGAGAACCTGGCTGCATGGAGTAGTTGCAGAACAAATGCAATATATGCTTGCAGGCAGGCAAATGATTACGGGCCTCATTAAAGGAGGCAGTGGGCCGGATTTGGCCTGTGGGCCGTATGTTGTGCACCCCTAGTTTAAATAAATATGTGTGTAGACGCAAACATTAAAACCATGGCTCGTCACCAAAGATAATTTTGAAATCGCCTGTCACCTGATTCATCTGCATTAATAAAAGCTTTGAATGCAAAGAATATATATTAGTGGCATGCTTGTTGAATATTACCTATTGCTGGAGGATAATTCAAGCTAATTTGTACTATCGATGCATCCTGATAATAGGTATTTAGTGTTTTCTCAATGCATGCATTTATATAAAGTGTAAATTAGATTTATTGTTAGAAATTTAGATTTGTTTTATCTATCTCTATCTATCTATCTATCTATCTATCTGTATGTATTTCTGATACTGATAAATGAGCATTTTTAGGTAATTGGTCATTCCATGGAAAAGTTCTTCTCAAGAGCGTTTACTCTTGTACGAAGTGCAATGGACTCAACTTGCATTGCATGCATGCATACTTTCATTTAAATATAATAAGAATTAAAGTGTTTGGTTGCATAATAATAAAGATGGTTTCAAATACAGAGCTGCAGCCTTTTTTATATTGAATGCCAACATTTCACTGTTTCAGCACCACTCACTGTGGAACTAATGACCTTGGTTACATTACATGTAAATAACATATTTGCTTTTGCATTATCATCGAGCATTAAGAAATCGTCCAAATGGCTCACCTGGTAGAAGCACAGTCATGTGGTGTGCAGGGGGAGTTGTACAGCGCAGGTTCGCATCCTGGCTGTTCGAAGTAGGCCGGTCTTCACTGGGGACTGTGAAGGGAGTGTTGCACTGGCTTAGGCACTCCCCTGGGTTAGGGAAGTAAAACCGTCAGGGACTGTTCCTCCTCATCGCTCTACAGCGAACCCTGCTGGCCAGGCACGCAGTGAGCTCAGAGCCCAGTTAGGTCAGAAGCTCACTGACACCCGCTCTCGAGTTTCTGAGTGAAAAAGGAAGCTGGCTTGGTCGTGGGATCGGAGGACGGCCACTGTATCTTCAGGTCTCCTGAGCCATGTGGGGAATTGCTGCGGTGAGGAGAAAAGCGATTTGGCATTCCAAATTGGGAAAAAATGGGGGGAAAAAATTAGAATTGGACACACTAAACTATAAAAAAAAAAAAAAAAAAATTGGGAGCAAAGCAACAATTTAAACATTTCCTGTCCTATTTCTTTCAGACATGAGTAAGCGATGGTGCACCCTGGAAGGTGGGTTTCTAAGTTATTATGAAAATGACAAGACCGCAACACCCAATGGAAGAATCGATATCAGTGAAGTTGTCTGCCTAGCTGTGGATAAGACTGAATACATAATGGGAGTTGGGTAAGTATTAATCATTATAAATCATTAAACCAATCAAACCATTTAATTCATGAAGGCTGCAGGACATCCTTATTTTGCTTGAAGACATTACCATTCTATACGTTATTACCCATTGTTTGATGACATATTCCAGTTTAGAAGGACAGAAAAACTATATGAGAAGCCTATATACAGACCCTGAAAGTCAAATTTTTTAGTTGTTGATATTCCAGGAGAATTGGGAAAAGCAGACAGGAAATTAATCCGTAAAGTACTTCCTAAAGGTTGACGGGTCCTTTGAGGGTGCGGTGCATGATGGAATAAACAACACAACGCATTTAACACAAGTCTAATGCAGCAATGCATCTTGTTCTTCTATTCTTATTTTCCAACGTGTGCTCGTGAAACACACACGCTATTTACAAATATCTACAAATAATAACAATCCTCTTTGTTGACAATCCCCAGTCCAGCCGAGCTTTCTAGAGTGGTAACGCGTTCACTCACTGATGGTTTGTTTTGTCACTCGCTCTCTGTGATGTCCCCGTCTTTCTCAACCTATATAGGGGCTGGTCCTTTTACAGTTATGCAGCGTAATTACAAGAGTAGACAATCGACTTCGGGATAACATCTTTTTAATTTGAAATGAAGTACATTGGAGAAAAAAAACAAGAATAAGTAAAATTCTACGGTGCAAATACAGATTAGCTGAGTGCTGCCGACTTCTAGAGACAGACACTGTTGACCGTGACACAGTTGATTTTGTATTAACAATGTACACAATCAGCTTTTTATTTTCTTTTTGTTAGTTTTACACTTAAATATTGCATTACCATAGCTAATATTAGATTCAATGTCAGACCTTTCAACACTTGTTTAAAATTACATATTAGTTACGTGAGCCATCCAAAGTATAGTTTGGTTTCATTCCATGTATATGATAAATCAAAGTTATGGTGATTATCTTGAACAAGATATTGCAGAGATAATTACAATGCAAGATAGAGTTTGTTGTAAACACAACACAATGTTGAGTAACATCTTTATAATATGATAAAATGCTGACTGAGAGCAACAACAGGTTTGAGTAATTTTAATTTTTAATATTGATAAAACATGCACACAACAAATTTGTATAGACAACGTTCTTGCCCCAGTAAGCAAAACCAGATTGTTCTGCATAATGTATTTTTTTATTTTTTTTATTAATGACTTTGTAGAAAATGCATCACGAAAGTGTTTGATATCTGTCCATCCACACTCGGCAATTCAGCCCTTCATTTCTTTACTACCCCAGGCCTTCCATAACTGAGATGATAACACACTTGTTCGACATATTAGAATCTACACCAGAATTAGAGTTCTGTTAAAACAATTACATGATCCCACCTTCATCACTGCAGTCTCAGATATTGACTTGTTTTGGAAATCTGCTCCGGCAAAATCTAATGGTACAATATCCTGCATTTCCACCTGTGACCTAACATTTTTTGATTTGTACTATAATTAGTGGGTTGACCCACATATCTGTTGGTCGCATAGCTCAAGACCTAATTCTGAAATGTGAGATTTTAGCTCTTTACACTTGTAAAACTAAAAGAAAGTTTTGGCTGATACCTACACCATATGTTTAGTTTCCCTTCCTGCTTGCCTTTTCACGTTGGCACATTGCTCCCTCCTTTTTTCTATTTTCAGTGTTCTTATTGTTGTGGTAACATAGAAGTCAAAACCAAGTTTACTTTTATATTTCCAGTGTTCTGGAAACTCTTGTCAATCTATCAATACATCTCACTGTGACCTGTGTTCGAAGATGGCAGGGATATTTAGGTCAGGTGTCTGACAAAAAACCTCATGCTTTGGGATTTTTATTTGATGCAACTGTATTCCGTTTTTGGGAAAAGTTTGAAGAAAAATGAAAAGCCAAAACGTCAAATCCTGCTATCTCAGACACTGTTTGAAGTAGTGACTTCCTATTTGTTTAAACGGTAGATGTAAATGTGTTGGCCTTGACATTGACCTGTGGATATACAGTGCCTTGCATAAGTACTCACCCCCCTTGGACTTTTCCACATTTTGTAAAATCTACATATTTTTCAAAATTATTTACAAATAAAAAACTGAAAAGTCTTGATTGCATAAGTATTCACCCCCTTTGCTGTGACACCCCTAAATAAGCTCTGGTGCAACCAATTGCCTTCAGAAGTCACATAATTAATTGAATGGAGTCCACCTGTGTGCAATTAAAGTGTCACATGATCTCAGATCTCAGAAAGAATATGGCACAACCGCGACTCTGCCTAGAGAAGGCCGTCCACCAAAACTCAGTGACCAGGTAAGGAGGGCATTAGTCAGAGAAGCAAACAAGAGGCCAATGGTAACTCTGAAGGAGCTGGAGAGATCCACAGCTGAGATGGGAGAAACCGTCCATGGGACAACTATAACCCGGACGCTCCACAAAGCTGGGCTTTAAGGAAGAGTGGTGAGAATAAAGCCATTGCTGAAAAAAACCCATATCAAATCCTGTTTGGATTTTGCCAAAAGGCATGTGGGAGACACAGCAAATATGTGGAAAAAGGTTCTCTGGTCTGATGAGACCAAAATTGAACTTTTTGGCCTTAGCGCAAAACGCTATGTGTGGCGCAAAGCCAACACTGCTCATCACCCTGAGAACACCATCCCCACGGTGAAGCATGGTGGTGGCAGCATCATGTTATGGGGATTCTTTTCATTGGCAGGGACTGGGAAACTGGTTAGGATTGAGGGCAAGATGAATGGAGCCAAATACAGGGAAATTCTAGAGGAAAACCTGTTTCAGTCTGCAAGAGACCTGGGACTGGGGCGGAGGTTCACCTTCCAGCAGGACAATGACCCTAAACACATAGCCAAAGCTACACTGGAGTGGTTTAAAAACAAGAACCTGAATGTCTTAGAAAGGCCCAGTCAAAGCCCTGACCTCAATCCGATTGAGAATCTGTGGCAAGACTTGAAAATTGCTGTTCACCAACGGTCCCCATCCAACTTGACAGAGCTTGAGCAATTTTGCCAAGAAGAATGGGCAAAAATTGTAGGATCCAGATGTGCAAAACTGGTAGAGACTTACCCAAAAAGACTCACAGCTGTAATTGCTGCCAAAGATGCTTCTACCAAGTATTGACTCAGGGGGGTGAATACTTATGCAACCAACAAATGTATTTTTTGTGTTAAGTATGTTGTGTAAATCAAATGGTAAAAATCCTAATTAAATCCATTTTAATTCCAGGTTGTAACACTACAAAATGTGGAAAAGTCCAAGGGGGGTGAATACTTATGCAAGGCACTGTATTCTTTATATTTAGCACACCGCAGAATTCTGTGTTTTTTTGTTTTGTTTTGTTTTGTTTTTTTTCTCAGATAAGTTTAATTATTGGTGGAACTTGCCAGTAACTTTTAATTACACACGTTTCTTTACTGGTGTCAAGTGAAAATGATTGATTTCACTGCCACAATATTTTGTCCTCTGGGTCATATCAATGATACAAATACTTTACTTCATTTATACAAATATTACATAGATACAGTATGTCATACTCCTTGCATAAAGGCCCATGGAGGTTTTTTTGTATTCACAGAAACTCCCATTTTTTGTTTCATGTGCCTTGACATTTGAATTAGTGTCATTCTGTATTTGGAATAGCTACTGGTGTATGGTGCTATGGTAATTGGGGTGTGGCATGTATTTCACCACTGACACATCTGCTTGCTTTACTGGGTGGCTCAGAGGAGAAGACCCAGGTCAGAGCTGTTCTCAAACCTAAACCTAAGCCAGGGTATGGGATAAGAACCACTCATTGTTATGGGAATCACTAGAGCACCTGGCAGCATTAGAGCAGTTTGTGAATCGTTTCACTGGTGCTCCTTCAAGTGCTTGTGTATGCTTTAACACAACAAGTTGCCCTGTGTGTGCTGAGGGATTAAACATAAGCATTCCCTGTGGGAGTTATTTTAACAAGCTGTTCTGCTCATGCCATTAGGCTACGGCCAGAGAATTCAGACATTTTACCCTTTCAGATGCAATTCTGTGGGAAAGCCTTCATGTATACCTATGTTTTTGCATACCGATACAAATACAGTCAGAATACCTTGTTATCTGTATTTAGAATCCTTTGTATAAAATTGTTTTTAATTGTGCTTACTTTTTTGTGTTTTTTGCTGTTTTAAGCTCTAAGAAATGTACCACCATTCTAATTAATTCCATTGTGAATCCAGCATTTTTTTCATCCATGCTATGAGCATATGAGTTGGTTGCTGAAGCATAGAGAAGAAAAAGTCATTCATCATATTTAGTTAGACTATACTATACAATGAATGAATGCATATATGTACTGTATAGGACTGTCCCTATAGAGGCGTTAAGAGAAAACAAAAAAACTATGCCTCAGGCCTGTTGATATTGTCGGTTTTATTGCTTATTTTCCCTCTTGCTTTAGGGCTATCTTTACCTTTGAGATATATCTGCTGTCTGAGCGTGCCTTCCTGTTCGGAACCCAGACCACAGGATCTCAGAGCGACTGGGCACAGGCAATCGCAAAGGTAATAACACTAATGAAATGCCCAAGGAAAACATCAGGCCTTCAAATAAAAAACAAACTTAACACAGAGAGCCATTGGTACAAAGATAACCTTTGTGTTCAGTAGATAAATTATTATCATGTCACTGTAAAACTACCTTGATATGATAAAAGGGTTAAACTGAGGTCTAAAAAAGACCCAGGTTCATGAGTATCAAATACAGTTTATACAATGATTTTATTGTATAGCGCAAAAGCTAACTAGTAAAACTGTTGTTGCATTTTTACAGTATTTCAGAATTGGTTAATTCATGACATAGTACCCTAAAATATTATTATTTGGTATTAGTATATATCTCTGTGATTTTAATCCTGGTAATAGTTTTTCATTCAATATAGTTATGTGTTTCGTATGTTTGTTGCTTTTTAGCATTTCATCCCCTCAGCGGTTGAAAACCTGTCAGAGAAAGATTATGAATTGATTGGACGACTCTACTACAAGGAAGGCCGTAATCTATATCACTGGGGAGTTGGGTGGTTTGCTTTAGACAAATCCTGCCTATATTTCTGTGATGAGCTAGACAGAGCAGAGGTGGAATCATTGCAGTTAAAAAGACTTCAAGAACTCAGTAAGGTTTCCTTTTTTTCTTTTGTTTTGGCATCAGTGCCATGGCCTGGAACGTTAGGCAGTATTGTTAACATTTTAATGAATTACAAAATTTTATTCTGTGGATAAAAAAAATAGAAAATCATTGCAGTATTTAATTAGTTTAGGGTTCATATATTTTCATTTTATTTGCTGACTTAAATGAAGGTATGCTTGAGTTGCATGAAGCCACTAAAATAAATATGCAGTAGCCTCAACGCATTCATTTGTTTCGCATTTAAATATTTGACATCCATTTGGGGCAAAAGTGATTTAATAGTGTGGTACCTTGAACAAGAATTAGGTTGTGTAAGACAGAAACTAATTGGAATAATCTCTCAGCCCTGTTGAAGACCAGGCAAATCATATACAGTGTAGTTATTTTTCCCCCATTATTTATTTATTTATTTTTTTTACGATAAAAGCTGAGTATTGGCAAATCTCACTGGTAAATATCGACATTTACCAAGTAAAGTGGTAAATGCCAGAAATAAACATGATAATGCTTTACTTCAGAAATGTACTGGTAAATCTCAAGAGTAACCAAGTGCCTTTACCAATATGTTTTCAGTAAATGTCCGAAGGCAATATAATTCTTCATAATTCTGGACATTTACCACCTTACTTGGTAAATGTTGACAGTTACCTGTAAAACTAAGATTTACCAGATTCTAACTTTTACCGTAATTAATATAAAGTGTATATATATATATATATATATATATATATATATATATATATATATATATATATATATATATATATATTGTTTTTCATGCACAGGAAGCATGCTTGACCTATTGTGTGACTTTTTTTTTTTTCAATTTACATGTTTTTTCATGTCCAGAATACAGTGTTGAATTAACGATGGTGTCTGATTTACACTTAATAAGGCAACACTTGAAATAGTGTAGTACAGCTTTCAAATATAACAAATGTCTATGTTTTACCTGCAAGACACACAGATACTAACTATGCGTATTCTTCATGTGTATTTTGCCCTCGGTATTATCCTTTCAAAGACACTTGCATCACAGTTTTCTAGGAAGATAACCCACATGCTTTGCTGTATTCAGTAATATTCTATCTTTTGTAACTGGTCAAAACTCTATAGAGTCCAATTTGCTATCATAATCCTTTTTTCAACTTGAAAGGTTTAAATGTATGACCAGCCCCCTGTGCTTGAACCAGTTTTTCTTTCAGCCTACCTATTTTCTCTTAATCTCTGACCGCACGTTAGCCATCAATCTCTACAGCAGAACAGCGTAAATGCTTTTGATAATCAATCACAACCCCTGAAGCATCCGCATTTTCAACTACACCTTCTCATTTTTTATGTGGTCTGAATGTTATTATAAACATTCTAGATGTACCAGTAAACAATGTGGTTTTCTTTTTAATACTGCTTTGTATTGTTATGTTTGTTAGATGGAAGTGTTTAAAATAAATGCCACTTGTTATGCAAGTGTGTCTGGCAGACAGTCCTTTAAAGCGCCTTCACCTTCATTGTTTTTTTTGTTTGTTCACAGCTGTTAGCACACAACTTGAAGGTGGTGAAAGGATTGACGTTTTGTTACTGGTTGAAAGTGGAAGGTAAATGTAACAGTTAGTCTTGCTGTTTAACAAACACATTTAAAGTATCAAATGATTTTGTAAAAGCCAACAGGATATATGTATGTTACATTCAGTCAGGATTCGGTATATCACCGATACAAATAACCGTTTATCAAAGAAAGAAATGAACAGTCATTTCGGTCTTTGAGCAAATTATTTTGCTCAAATTGCAACATGGAACATACCAAACAAGCAAAGCACGAATCAGAAAAGAACAGACAGCTTCTTCGGTCTTTGAGTAAAGCGATATAATCAAATTGCAAAATGTGCTTTGAGCAAATGCACAGTTCCATAACAGATTTTGAAGATGCTGCTCAATCTGCGAATAGCAATTAATTCTGGGGTGTTAAAAATGGGCATCAAGTGAAATACAAACTTTAATAAAAAATGTTTTATTGAATGAATATGAAATCAGTATTCTATTCATGAGCCACAGATTAACTGATTGAGACCATGGCCTCATTTGCAAGGGGGTTGTGGTAATCGATTTAGGAGGATAGTGACCTCAAACATTAAACTTCAAGCGAGTTTGAAATAACGTTTGTAATATTCTCACCTTGTTGTTTTACAAAGTACAGTTTTAGGAGGAAGAAACTAACAAAATTGAAAATTGATTGTTTTATTCATATTATAAGACAGAAAACAGGTTTTACAGACCCCGATAAGCACCAGACAGTGCTGCGGCGCCTGTGGAATAAAGACGGAGACTGCTTTTTGACAACAAGAAGATCTTCTTAAATGTGTTTATTTAGATGATGACAACTTTGGTAAATGGACATTTTCAAAAGAAACCATATTGAGAGCTCCACTGGGCTACCGAGCCTCATTTAAAAACACTGTTTTGAATGTTTAGATAATAACAGTCAGTTATTATCTAAAGTAGTTCAAATCATTTCGATACATATAAAGGAACCATAATGAGAGCGCATTTAAAAAAAAAAAAATCACTTTTGTAGGAGTGGGTATTGGAACTGAGGATATGTATTGCAATACAATATCCTTTTTGTAGCGAGGTGACCAGAACTGAACACAATATTCTAGGTGAGGTCTTACTAATGCATTGTAAAGTTTTAACATTACTTCCCTTGATTTAAATTCAACACTTATCGCAATATATCCAAGCATCTTGTTGGCCTTTTTTATAGCTTCCCCACATTGTCTAGATGAAGACATTTCTGAGTCAACATAAACTCCTAGGTCTTTTTCATAGTTCCCTTCTTCAATTTCAGTATCTCCCATATGATATTTATAATGCATATTTTTATTGCCTGCATGCAATACTTTACACTTTTCTCTATTAAATGTCATTTGCCATGTGTCTGCCCAGTTCTGAATGCTGTCTAGATCATTTTGAATGACCTTTGCTGCTGCAACAGTGTTTTCCACTCCTCCTATTTTTGTGTCGTCTGCAAATTTAACAAGTTTGCTTACTATACCAGAATCTAAATCATTAATGTAGATTAACAATAGAAGAGGACCTAATACTGATCCCTGTGGTACACCACTGGTTACCTTGCTCCATTTTGAGGTTTCTCCTCTAATCAGTACTTTCTGTTTTCAACATGTTAACACTCCCTAATCCATGTACATGCATTTCCTTGAATCCCTACTGCATTTGAGAATTAATCTTTTATGCAGGACTTTGTCAAAAGCTTTCTGGAAATCTAAATAAACCAGTCCCTTTAACACTTCTGCCTCTGTTATGCTGAAGTTATTTAAAATTAGGATAGGAACAGGTCGACGTGGGGCATGCTGTCCGTGTCCTCCTTTGTAAAAACCTGTGAAAAGTAATAATTTAATATATTTTCTATTTTTTTTTCTTCATCTATGATTTTGCCATTTGTGTCTCTTAGACATTTAACCTCCTCTTTGAATGTTCTCTTGCTGTTATAATATTGGAAAAACATTTTGGAATTGGTTTTAGCCCCCTTAGCAATATTGCTTTTTATCTCTCTCTTGGCCTTTCTAACTTCCTGTTTGACTTGTGTTTGCAGTTCCAAGTACTCTTTCTGTGTACTTTGTTTTTGGTCCCTTTTAAACGCTCTGTAAAGTGCCTTTTTTCACTGAATATTTTTTTTAATTGATCTATTAAACCATTTTGGCCATTTTGTTTTAGATTTAGATTTGTCTACTTTTGGGATGTAATTGTTTTGCGCATCTAGTACTATATTTTTTTAAAAAACAGCCATCCTTTTTCTGTGGATGTTCTCTCTATTTTACTCCAATCTACTTCTGTTAGTCTCTGTTTCATACCTTCACAGTTTGCTTTTCTAAAATTGTAAACCTTAGCTTTAGTCATTACTTTTGGGGTTTTAAAAAATACTTCAAATGAGACCATGTTGTGGTCTGAGTTTGACAATGGCTCTCTGACCTCTGTTTTAGTTATTCTGTCTTCATTATTTGAAAAGACTAAATCAAGGCATGCCTCCCCTCTAGTCGGTGCCTTGACAGATTGCGTTAGGAAGCAGTCATTTGTCATTTCCACCATTTCAATTTTGTCCATCATGATCCCCACCGGGTTGTAACAACCGGACTTTTAAGACACAAGCCAAAACTAACTGATTTCAAAAAACAGATAATTAATGATTGACAGCGAATAATGACTGATTGACAGCGAATAATGGGACCAAAAGTTCGTGGGTAAGAGTGTTTTAATCTCCAGTAACCTTTTTACAGTGGCAAAAAACTGTAGAACAGTACAATGTCAATACAAAGGAAGCCAAATATACCTTAAACACTGCTCTAAGAAACCTCATAGCACAATAGAATGCATAGTATACACACTGATATAAATATTTTGGAAGTGAAACAGCAAGTAATATGGCAAAGACCACTCAAAATGACCCTGTTAACCCTGGATATTTCTGGTAAGAACGGTACACAAAACAGTTTGAAACACAATCAAAAAGTATTAACAAAAAAAAAACCCAGTCCATGTAAATTAATGCAGTTACAAAGTTCCTTATTGCAGAAAAAAAAAGACGACAAACAAGACAAAGTCAATCCAAAAAACAAAATCAATTGTGCTTCAAGACAAAACAAACTTGCAAAAAACATATTCCAAAGAAAAATAAAGTATCAAAAGAAACGCCCATAATACTATAAAAAAAAACAAATGTAATCCAGCATTGTCCAGCACAAAAAGGAAAAGTCTACCAGACCGTCTCACCCCTTCCTGCCGTGTGTCCGAGGACCCACTGCGCGTTGTTCCTGGGTTGCAAATCGATCTCCGTTTTCTTCAGTTTCAAATCATCCATATATATAAAAAACGAACAGCATTCGAGCTTTATTTGTGACAGTTAGCTCAGTACTACTTCAGAAAAAATGTTACATCGTTTCTAGATAAGCTTAAATAATTTAAAAAGCAAAAAAGAAACTGCAACAAACTCTCTAGCAGTTTCCTGCTTCCTGCTTCCTGCTTCCTGCTTCCTGCTTCCTGCTTCCTGCAAACACAGCTCAGCTCTCCTATCAGGCCACACCCCCATTGCCCACAATACTCTCTTTTTATCAATGAAACCCAGCTGGCTTTAATTAAAACAATTACCGCAACTGGCATAATAGAAGAGCCTTCACATAGGAAAAATAAATACAATGAACCCTGATAAATCCCCTTCAAGCCTGGACACAACTAAGCCAAACGGGAGATAAGTTAATAAATAAGGCAGAGAAGAACAATTTATTTTAACCTGGCCAGGTTTAATCCATTCTAATTAAAGAACAGATAATGATGTATTTTTAACATCATTTATGTGGCGGTCGCCACCGGGTTCTCCCATTTTATACAGGGGAAGTTGAAATCCCCCATTAGTATGGCTTCTCCTTTTCTACACGCATTTCGAATGTCATTGTACAACAGATTATTTTGCTCAGCGTCTGAATTTGGTGGTCTGTAGCATGCTCCTATTATTATGCCCTTTGAATTTTTGTCCATTATTCTGACCCATATTGATTCTGCATTGTTTTCTTTGTCCTGATTTAACACCTGGGCTTCGAGACTATTTCTTATGTATAGCGCTACTCCTCCGCCTCTTCTGTCCTGCCTGTCTTTCCTATATAGTGTGTACCCACTAATATTATATTCGTCTCCATCACTCTCAGACAACCAAGTTTCTGTAACACCTATCATATCATAGTTACTTGTTCGTGCAGTAGCTTCAAGTTCTAACATTTTGTTTCAGAGACTTCTAGCATTAAGATAAATACATTTAATAATTGTCTTACCTGAGTTGTTGCCCTTGTTTTGATGTGTCTCCCTTCTGTTTTTTTTTGTTTTCTCCCCCCTTCCTTTCTAGTTTAAATGCTTCTGGACCTCCTCAAGGATCCTTTCTCCGAGTAGATTGGTTCCCTTTCTGTTTAAGTGCAGTCCGTCCCACCTATATAGATAGTCCTTGTTGTAGAATGTGCTCCAATGTTCAAGAAAGGTGAAGCCTTCCTGTATGCACCACGATTTCAGCCATGCATTTTGATTTTGTATTTCCAGCTGTCCATATGGCCCTTTGTAAGGTGCCGGCAGTATCCCAGAAAATACCACAGTTTTGGTCTTGTCTTTTAATTTCCTTCCTAGCTCTCTGGATTTGTTTTGCAGGGTTCTTGGTCTGTCTCTTCCAATGTTGTTTGTACCGATGTGGACGACTACTACCGGGTCGTCTCCTGTTTGTTCTAGAAGCCTGTCCACGTTCTCAGTGATGTGCTTGACAGAGGCTCCTGGAAGGCAGCACACTGTTGTAGTAAGGGGGTCCAAACTGCGAACTGAACTTGCTGTGTTTCTCAATATGGAGTCCCCAACGATCATGACCTCCCTTCTTTTTGCTGCCTGGTCAGCACTGTTTATAGGGTCCTGGATGTTGTTTTTTTCATTCTCTTGATGTTGGTTTTGGTCATCTAAATGTTGAAGTGGCTCAAATTTGTTGGATATCTGGATTTCTGGTTGTTGTGTTTGACGAAGTTTCTTTTTTTCCCTGCTTCTGCCTATCTGAACCCAGCTGTTTCGACTCTCTTCCATCTCCCTGGTGGCTTTCAGTCTGCTAGGGGTGCAGACTTCCATGAATTGTGGTTGTGTCAGCTCCTCAAGCTCCTGTTGCTGTCTCATTTCCTCCAGCTCCTTTTCTTGCAGACTTACTCGTTGGAGCAAGTCCTGGATCGTGAGGCACTTTACACAAACTTGGTTGAGCTCTGTTGGGTTTACTCAGATTTCCCACATCATGCAGTTGTCACAGATTACTGGCTTGAAGACCTTTTTTTTTTTTTTTGGAAGTTTAGTGTAGCTTCTGCAGCTGTCAACCTGCTTTCAAACTGCTTCTAACTGAGCTGTACTTGTCCACGATTGTACTTCTCCCACGATGTCGCTTCCACACACTGTCGCTGGGAAGACTCTGCCTTTTGTTTGTTTGTGTTTGTGCTGCGGGCTCCGCCCCTCCCCCGTGTGTCAGAACGCCGCGGAATTTGAATCAGCTGCTCCGAGTTTCAGCTTGTTATCAGAAAAATACACGCAGCTGTAAGGCTTTAAGCTGCAATGTTTTATGATTAAAGCAACTCCAGATTTAATTTAAAGATGTAATTCCTCCTTTCTGCTTCTAACTGCGTTGTACACTTGTCCATGACTGTACTTCTCCCACGATGTCGCTTCCACACGCTGATTATTTTTTGTTGGATCCTCTGAAGTATGTGTATGTGCTCCCAATTTGAAAAATAAAAAAACAGTTCTGGTTTGAAAGCTATTTTAAATTTTTATTATAAATTAATCTATTTATTTTCATTTTATGTTAAACATGTTTTTCAAAAGTTTATCCTATGATTGTGGCTATAAACACAGGTTTAAAGCTGCTTTATATATCGGTCAGTGCAGAAACCCGGGTTTGGAATAAACGACTGACCTTGCTTTTAAGATTTAATTTATATTACAAAAGCATAAATAAGTGCTACACATTTATTTAAAATAAAAAAAATAAAAAATACTGGTTAGTAATGTTGTAAACGATTTATTTATTTATCTGCTTTGCTTGTTTTTTTCTCACAACTTAGTTTCATCTGATGAGATCAAATGCGGTAGGTCCTGGGGGAAAAAAAGATACATTGTCCAGAACTGTCAGCAGATAGTCTTTAAAAGTAAATGTAAAAACAATTAAAACTGCACTGATACAGTTCTTAAATTGGTGATGAATAAAAAATAACTGAGCGTTTGTGTAATTCGTTATTTTATTGGATGCAGAGCTCCAGAAAAGACGGGGGAGAGGAGGATGTGATAAACTATACAGGGCATCATGGTGCTAGAGATGACCTCATAATCAAAAGGAATAGAAAAAAAACATGCATGATAAAAATAACCAAACCACCAAAGGCAACATTTACCCACTAGATGCTTTCAAAACAAGCCCAATTTGGCTGGAAAACCGCCAATCTGGCAGCACAGCATGCATGTTACCTCAAGTTCAATGTACAAATAATTTGTACAATTAGATTTAGAAAAATCTATATTTTAATTGGCATTCCGGTACTTCAAGATGTTCGACTACACCACCATATGTAAGGTTGGTGGTACCGCCAGCATATTTTACTTCAGCCTTGCATAAACAACATATGCAATGTTTGATGCTGTGCAGCCATCATTTTTAGATTTTCCTTTTTATTAGGAAATTATTCCACACATGTGACTTTGCTTTGCAGAATTTGAGCAGCTCAAAATCTCAGTGTTCTTCTGCCATATATTCTTTTGTGTTCGCATTGCTCGCATTACGAGTTCTCGCGGGAATTATTTTCCGGTGGATGTTTCTCTGAATCAGTTAAACCAAAAATACTGGTATTATTGCGCACCCCTAGTTTTTTGCAGGGCTTGCTGCTGTGGCATTTAGAATTGCACTGATTGCCCGTACGCACACAGAAGCACTTCTTTGTTTGGTCAGACTTGTTGCACTTGCAAGAAATGAAGCCTTGCCTCTTTAAGCTCTGTTCAGGAACTGCGCATTTGCTCAAAGCACATTTCGCAATTGACTCTGAGTGTAACATAAATATTTTTTTTACAAAGTAAATATACAGTACATGCATTACCATTACGCTACCGATAAACCCTTTCATGGTATAGACTAAATAAATTAGTTGTAATAAAGTTCTTGAAATCTCCCACAAGCACCTTCTCAGTACTCTGTCTCCTTTTCAGTAACCAATTGCTGCTTTTCCTATGACATGTTGTTAATGTCTCTGCATTTGTACATGACATCTCTCATAAGTGCACAACTGAAATATGCACTGAAGGCACTGTGATTGCTAGCAGGTGATGGTAATATATATTAGTTAGATTTTTTTCTTAACATGCTTAATGGAAGTACAATATGTGTTTTTATTTTATTTATATAGTTCCCATTCATCACTTAACTATTTGACCTTTTGTTTGGCTGATTTTTATCAAATTTCTGCTTCACAGAACATTGTACATCCATGGCAATACTAAGTTGGATTTCATGGTCTGGTATTCTGCAATCCAAAAGGCAGCAGGTACAAACAGCAATGCATTGCCAGACCAGCAACTCAGCAAAAATGACATTCCTATCATCGTGGAGAGCTGCATAGCATTTGTTACTCAGTACGGTGAGTATTTTCAGAAAAGTTTCAAAGAGCCCATTAAAAAATGTAAAAGGATATCTAGTTATTACTGTAGGAAATGGTCAGAACTGCCACTCTCCACTCCTTAGGATTTTAATGACTCTTCTTGTCATTTAAGGTCTGTGCTACGAAGGTATTTATCAGAAGAATGGGAACCCAGCACTGGTTGCGCAGCTTCTAGAGCGATTTAGGAAGGATGCAAGGAATGTGAAACTAAGAGCTGGTCAACATCAACTGGAGGATGTAACTGATGTTCTGAAGTGTTTCCTTTTCAAGATATACGATGCTCTGCTCACTAAAGAGCTTTATCCATACTGGATATCTGTATTAGGTATTCTCATTTATGTTACTAAAATCTAAGATCTATAATATGTAATTATTCACTAGCCCAATGACCCAATTTTAAATACTATAACCTACTGTTTTTTGTTTTTTTTTTACTTTATAAATGATTCCAGTCTTTACGCATATTCTGAAACTGTTGAAACTTGAGCTTAACAATTCTTTGTGGAAAAGTGTTTTTGTTTGCCACTGTAAAGTACCAACCTTCATTAGAAAGTTGTGGTAAATCTAGTTAACCTGCTCTATAACTGCAACAGGGTATTAAACAAACAAACAACAAAAAGACAATGCTAAACTTGAGTACAACTACTTCAAATCTATAGTTACAATTTCCTGAAAAAAATAAATAAAATGCGGTATAAAAAAGGTAGAACGCAATGAAAAAAATCCAATTGAGCCTGTTGTTTTTTTTGTTTTGACGTGAATTTACAACAAACTTCTATGATCGTGTTATTTCATGCATCAAAGGAATTGCACTATAAATTAAATGTGCATTGCATTAAAAGCTTGTTAATAACAACTTTGTACGATTTTAAAATAATACAGAAACGTATACAACACATATGTAACAGGATCATTTGTTTTCCTAGCTGTTATCTATCTCTGAGAATGGTTAAATGTAATTATTTGTTAAATGTTTCCATTAATATTCCCTCTCAACACAAAATGTATTTGTTAATGTGCTGTGCAGAAGCTGCCAATAGACCATCACTACCTCTAATACCATTGAAGTTTCTTTTTGAACTACGCACTATTAATATGTGTTTTATGCGTTGCCCTTTCTCACTCAGCAACGCCACTATTAGTATCTATATCTTCACTGTCAAGTTAAAAAAGGCTGTAACCACTATAACGAGTATAAGAGAAGTACCATTCTTAGAATTAAATCCTGCTTTATTGATTGAACTACACAGCGAGTTTGGCGTGCTTCTGAGATTTCAGTGGTTTTATCATCTACATTCTAATTTATATTCATAAATGTACAGTATAAAAAGATGAACCTGTTTTCAGACTATTTAGCGAAGTCTGTTGTGAAATTGCTAATAATATACTTTTGACAGTGTGGCGGAGTGTCCCGCCCCTATTTATTATTATTTGTATTTTTGTTTGCGGCGCGGGTAAAAGCGCCGCGTCTTTTATTGTTATATTTAAAAACCTCGTGAGGATGCATGGCTGATCAGCTACTGATTATTTAACTAGCTGACAGTCATGCATCCTTACCAAACGCGTGCAGACTCTGGCCGGGGGATAATAAGATAATTACCAACTAGTTAAATCCCTCGGCCAGAGTATATAAACGAGCAGCACTCTGCACTCGGTGTGTGGAGTGTTCGAGAGTGGAGAACGGGAGAGAGAGAGGAAGAAAACAATTGCTAAAACGTGCTGGAGTATCCAGCACGAAACTTACTTGTTTGTTTATTCGTTCGGCCCTCGTGCCCTTTTGTTTGGTGTTTTGTTAAATCTTTTGTTTTTGTTTTGTTTATTAAATACGCTGAGTGCACCAGCACTCAGCTTCAACCGCCCATCCACTGTTTTGGTTTGAGTTACTTCCTGGTCCGTGACGTCATCCACATCACCACTGCGAGCCAGACTGCCACAGACAGTCATGAGGAAACACTGATGCAGCTCTGTGCCGTTCCCCTTAGAATTTGACACATTTTGACCCATGGGACAATTTTAATTGAACCAAACTGGCACCGGCCTACTCCCTCCAAGTGTTCCTCGATTGGAGCGCACATTTCCAAAATCTAGAAAAAGTGATTATGATTCTTTAAATAATCTGTGAAGTTAGTTAGAAACCATTATGTGTACTGCTTAGTGGGAAAGTACTAAGAAAATATATTAAGCCTACTATAACTTCTAAAAAAAAAAAAAAAAAAAAAAAAAAAAAAGATATTGACAGTAACAGTGGCAGTCCTATTACATTTCCTTCGGTATAACAATGAAATACAACTGGTTTGGGGTCTTTGTCTCTATAAAGGCAACTCGGCAATCCAAAAAAAAAAAAAAAGGCGGCCTTTAGCATTTTAATGGTTTTCTTATTTCTGCTGTGATATATTTCTTCATTTTTGAAGACTAATTTTCAGTCTTTTTGTGTTAGATCTAGAAAACAAGAAAGGCCGAATTGAAAAGTACACAACCTTTATCAGATCCTTGCCTCGAGTCAACAGGACAACTCTGTCAGCTTTGATAGGACACTTGTACAGGTAAAATGGATAACTAACACCTTTTCTTTTTTTTTTTTCTTCTTTTTTTTTGTGTTGAATGTGGGAATTGTCTGTTTGTAGTGACCTTGTTAATTTTTAATTGATTTGATTGTATTATGTAAACCTTATTAATTGCCTAATGTTCGTTTAACACCAGTTTTTGTAACATTATCAGTTATACTTTACTTTTAACAAAATTAGTATAAATAATAATACAGAACAGCAAGCGTTTAGCCTCTGAGCAATAACAAAAGCTCTCTTATTCTCAGAATGTTAGACACGTGGTCCCAGCAATGAGACAATTGTCAAGGTATACCTTTTAATGAAATTGTTTTTTTTATACACTCGTGTAAGCACATCTATTTTTTAAATAAACACACTTCTACACACTTTACCCCACTGCTCCTGTAAACAAGTACATTCTGTATCGCATGTAATTCCAGGATTTTGAACTCATTCAACGCTTAGTTTTATTTTTATTTATGTAAATACATATTTTAAAATGTAGGGACAGACCCAAGCTGGGACCCAGTTAACGGGTCTGTTGTGACTGTTATTTTTCCTAAACTGCACAGTGTGCCATTTTGAGTTGAGTTGTTTACTGCTTCACAGGCCTGCAGCGCTGAATGTATTAAAGGACACAGTGTACATGTCCATAGAAAACTATCTATAGATAAATGATAACTGCAAGAGACTGAAACGTCTTCACAAGCGTGAACATTTCTTGGAAAACAGTTACTATGCATATTTGTTTGCAGGAATTAGAGGGGTTTACTGCCTCATTAAAAACTTTCATGTAGTTCGTACAGTAATACTGTGTTGTATGTTTTTTGTGCATGGATTATTTTTACAGCAAGAATAAGAAATTATACAGTGTTAGAAATTTAAAGTCCTCATGATTTAACGTGGCTGGGGCTAATATGGGTCATTCGACAAAGAAGTACAAAGTTGAGGTTCCAAAAAAGGGAAAACTAACAAATTATTGTTTTCAGTGTAACTGCTAAAATTAATTTATTGACATTATGGTCTACCCTTCCTACTAAATATTGGTGCTCTGTGACCGATTCATTTTCCTTTTTCCATCCTGGCTGTTTGTCACAAATGATTGGAACCAAGTAGTCTGAATTGACCTGACCTATAATCCAAACCACACTATCATAGTTAATGGCAACTTGATATCAACTTTAGAAATCAAACTTTGATATCATATTCTACAATAAGTGTGTAAAACAAAAAAGCTTGTTTATTATTGTCATATCATGTTATGTTTAATTTATAAGCTACATTTAAAGTAATGTTTTAGTAATACAAAATTCACAAACATGTCGTCATACACTTATATTTTTAATTTTATTTGATTTATGTTGTGCATAGAATGATGCATATCAGTATTTTTAGTACATTATTAATGATTATCAGTAATCAGCAAATGCTTTTATGAATAGAGCCTAAGTGACTTAAAAATACTTTTTTATACAAATTATTTCCACACTAGAATATCTGATTTAAATTTTTCCTTTTATTTCTTTATCCAGGGTGCAGAAATGTTCAAATATGAATCAGATGTGTACACACAATTTAGCTTTGGTATTTTCATCCTGTTTATTCCAAACTGAAGGACAAACTAGCCAAGAAGTCACTGTCATTGAAGACCTTATAAACAATTATGCAGAATTGTTTGATGTGAGTAAACATTTGAGATTACTTATGTTTTATCGTCCGTATTCAATTACTTTTGTTGCATGGCACATCAATTTTAACGCACACTATTTTGACCCTTTTCATAAATATGTATAAGCAGTGATAAAACTGAAATATTCTTCCAAAGGCAAAAGTATTCCTGAATTGAACTGCATGGTTGAACAAAGCTATAATTGTTTGCCTCAAGCAATAAACATATTTTGTTTGTTCTAAATGCAGTTAATTATAAGCAAAGGACTTTTCTAGTATATCATGGATATCTAGTGCGTTGGACGTATTTATTTTTAAGCCAATTTATATTTTTTGTTTCTAATAGAACAGGGAAAAAAAGTCGAAAGATGTTTATTTTGTTACAGGTCTGTAGACTTGTGTCATACCCTATATTGCAGTAAAAGGCCTGTGGTGGTTGTATTAACAGTTTTCTACCAAATGGCCAAGTTGCAAAAACTTTTGTTATTACAACGTGTGCATAGTTTTACTGTGTGCCCAGCGCACTACCCTGTAATGTAAATTTTCAAAGCAGACATGCTTCATTTAAAAAGTTTAGAGTTCTGCTTTCGTATGTTGACTCTTACGTTCGCACAGACTTGGTATGTACTTTATAATGCAGGCCACACACTAGTACTGGTTGAGCTGCTCTGCAAGGGTTACTCTTTTCTCTAAGAAACCATATTCCCGACATGTGTGAACATTGCCTTTTTGCTTAGCTTGGGGTATATCTACACATGTCATGGCTTACTCTGGCAGACACAGAAGTCATCAGAAACATATTTAGGCTATTTACATTATCATGGCACTAAGGTCATATCATATATTGCCTTGGCCCAGGTTAGGCAGGTTTACATATGTAGTCCCATATTTATCTAATGAATATATATAATGAAGGTGGGACTATGCAGTTCACAAGTCTGTTTTCAACGCTCTTTTCAAAATGTCTGCTCTAGTGCACTGGGGTTTGAGATCAGTCCTCTAAATCACTGAATGATTAAAAAAACATAAGTGCTCTGGCTGTTCTGTTCCATACCACATCATGGGTCATTATTGTTGTGTTACCTGTTTGACAATGTGAGAAATGATTCCTGCACTATGCGTGCACTAAAGCGGACATTTTGAAAACAGCTTTGAAACAGACTTTAAAGTTATAAGTTTAAAAAGTTGTCAGGATGTTAACAATGAAAAGAAAAAATGACAGGTAAGTTATTTAAACAGTTGTAGCAACACGTGGGGACGTGTAACACTATATATTTCAGAACCCAGCAACTTACTCTTTAATATAATGTGTATTTCTGGTCAACTATAATCCAGAAATACACACAGAAGTTCAGGGTATTTCAATATGCATATGCTGTTTTTTTTTTTGTACCACACAGGTTAATGAATATCAAGTTAAACAGATGGAAATAGAGAACAGGTTTATAACCAAATTGAAAGATACTTTGGTAAGTGACATTCCAACTTCCTAAACTAGATAAGCAGTTATTAAAAGTAGACATTGCACTGCTTGTATAAATATTTAGGCATTACCGTGAGGGAACTTAAATGCTCTTGTAAATACAATGGCATTGCTATTTCAACTGCTAATATTTCAGTGAGAGTTAATATTTTCATAAATAATGGAAACTTCTCTGGTCAAATGTTTACCATTCTCTTTGACTTTTGACTTGCTTCATAAAGTTGAATGAAACCTACTGAATAATGTTACGTTAACATGTTGAATTACATAATGTTTTCATAGCTTAATGAAAAACTGACAAAATGGAAAAACTTTTTTTTTTCGAAATCTAACATGAAATACTGTACTACTATTATGGCTTCCAGTAGACTTTTGTGATATCATTTTGTAGTTTCTTTGATTACATGATGTTAAATAAAATATGTAAATTATGTTCATATAGTTGTTTATATATATATATATAACTGTATGAACATAATTTGGATATATAAAATTAGGGGTGGGCACCAATATCGATAATTTCCATATTGCGGTATTGTACAGCAAAATACCACATTATATTTTAATTGAAGGATTGTGGAAAGCAGATCTCTCTCTCTCTCTCTCTCTCTCTCTCTCTCTCTCTCTCTCTCTCTCTCTCTCTCTCTCTCTCGCTCTCTCTCTCTGATCACAATGTTAAAAATGCCTGCAAGCTTTCCCACTCGTGTGACGACACATTCATGTGACAGACATGGACCAATCAAAACGCGAGACTGTTATGCGGTTCCATCCCAAAAACCGGGCCTGTGTCGTACCTCTATTTTTCTGTGTTTTGGAAGACTTCGATATTATCGATATTGATATTGAAATACTTGCACGATATCGATATACAATTTTCAGATCGATGCCCACCCCTTATATATATATATCTCAATCCTAAAATTGTAGGTGATGCAAAACTTTTGTTCATAGCTGCATATTAAATCACTCTGTCAGATTTGTATTGTGTATACAAGTGCATACGACAGTCCACTTTGTTTTTTGTTGTGTTATTAACAAGCTTAGCATGAAGTTATTTAGTACCTAACAACTTAAAACCTGTTAAAGGGAATTACTCTTGAGTATCTACACAATCCACTTTGATAAAACAAAATATGTGTGGCCCCTTATTAAGAGACTACTGGCTACTTGGTCCAAAAGGCTAGGTGCGTACAAAGCCACAACATTCTAGTGCAACACATCCAGAAACCTTTTTGGTTAGAGTTGAGAGCTGGACCTATTACTAAAGAATAGGAGAGGGGGGATGCTGGGTGAAAATGCAGCAGCACATAACTGTGGTTGCTATGCCAACCCAGTAAAACCCACAGCAGCAGTAACAAAGCCTGTGAGGACCAACATCTTCCAGTTTGTTTGGCTGCCAAGAAAAAAATAGCTGTGGGTGCTTCTGAGAAACCGAACAAATATACAGTGACCAGAAATCGCTGCAAACAGCAGCCATGCTGTCGGTTATCAATGGGCAATTTTTAGATAACCTGTTAATGACACTCAAGCAAACATTTAAATGTATTGAAAGAAAAACAAATGCTTTAAAAGTAGAAGAAATACTTGTAATAATGATATACATGATATACAAGAAATACATGTATAATGATAATGTATATCATGAAACCAGATGGAAATCATTAAAATCAGCTTTGTTTGTAGTATTCACAGGCAGGAGACATCATCATTGAGGTTTACCTGGAGAGAAAGGTGCCCGAGCATTGTCTTAATGTCAAGGTAAGTATTTGAATACAGTAGTCATAAACAGAGCCTAAAACAGAAGCAGTTGATTTGTTTTTGTGGGTTTATAATTTCAACATGATGGGGAGATTTTCAAGCGTTTTACTTCAAATTATACTCAAACTAAAAACTGACTGAAAATCAAGAGTCCTAGTAACTGAAACCATAATATTTCTTGCTGTGATCTTTACCAAAATAGTGTAATTTGATTGTTTCAAAATAATATTTTACATTCAAATTATGTAGCTGACCGTTTTTAAAAATGTATCTGTATGCTTAAATACTGTAACAATTTCTAAGAAACACGCTTGGACTCAAAGAAAATTGTGTTAACAAAAAAAAAAGTACGTTGTGGTTGTACATTTTCAGAAATAGAAATTCTTGCCGGCACTATGAAATGAAACACTGATTGGTGCAGATGCTGCTCTCAGTTGTTGGTCCTCAAGTGGAATTTACAGAAAGCATTGTGTCGATCCCTTGCTGGTTTGGCTGGGTAAAGATTATGATTTCAGATGAGATTATACTGAAATCCTTCACACTAGTACAATAGATAGAGATCATTGTTTTCATTGGACTTGACTGAAAAGTCTAGGATTAGTTATAGTATGGCGTTTGTCATTTCTGGTTCTCTCATTTTAATCTCTTGGAGAACATAAGATATAAGCACAGCTTTATAGTATATGCTTGATACAAATAATTTATTTTACAGTATTATAAGTTATTACCTGTTCTATCTATCATTTTTGTCATGTGAAGAATAAAAATCTGTATGTCAAAATCTAAAAACTGAATGTTTATGTAATACCTGTATTAAAAAGCAGAAATGCAATTTAGATTTTTGCTAACCAGATGATCCCTCGAATCCCATCATATTTTTAAAATGGTAGATTATTTTATTTCTGTTTTGAAAAGGTTTCTACCTTCATATGAGTTGTTTTTTTACTAGTTTTGTAAGATGAACAGTATTTTATTCAACATTAAAGTGGGACGACTGACTCTGGCCCTTAGTGAAACAAGAATTGCTCCAAAGTGGTGTTGTTTTCAGTCAATGATGAATATTCTGTTACACCAGTAGATGGTGTACCATGCTTGGGACATTAATTGACAAAACATACATATTTTATATTAACTAAAGGACATGTTTATTACAAACATATGTAGGCTTGGCAGTGGGGTCTATTCGTTTGATATGCACTGTGGCTAATCTAAGTACAGATGTTCTTGAAATAACTAAACAGGACCCTTGCTGGAGTTTCACATGTTTCTACTGACAGGATTGCACTGAAGAATTTTAGAATTTGAATTACCTCAGTGGTGGTATGTAGATCCACCTGTTTTAGATCAATTTGGATACACTTATTATATAATAAAATGCATTGTGTTTGTATGCTTTTTAGCATTTCTAAACCATAAGTGTATTTATTTTCTTTTCTTCTGATGCTTAAATTGTGCCATGCTTTGCAGGTTTCTCCAACCATGAAAGCAGAAGAGTTGGCTGATTGTGTGTTGGAGATGAAGAGAATCGTTCCTGACCAGAATGATGTGTGGACCACATTTGAAGCTATTGAGAATGGGGAGCTCGGTTAGAGCGTTTAATACTATACGATACAGCCAGTTTACTTTAGTTTCCATTCAGAATGTGTTATTGGTTGCATCAAAGTTAACATTAGCTATTTTTAACTTTATTTAATAAAACTGTACCCTGAAGAAATGTGGTGTCTTACAAATTCGCTCACATTGTTCACGCTGTGCTATTGAAGAAATATGTTGTGCAACTAGTGTACCAATGGGAATCATTCTGAATTCTAATTCTATTGGGCTATAAGACTTGCATTACAAATCACAAGCTTACCTTTTTCTACTGTACTTTGTATATAGACAAATAGCTTGAAAGTATACATTATTCTTAAATGACAACAATGCACTTTATTCATTAGGGTTATATTGAAAACAAATGATAATTCATATGGGTGTTTATTGAAATAAGATGGTTTGGTGCTTAATGGTCTATTTTGCATATGAGTATATTTTATAATTGGGTGCACATTTTGTAAATGATAATTGCAAATCTGAAGCGCATAAGCAAAATTTGAAAGGGAAGTGATTATTTACAGATGGGTCATTTTCTTGTGGATTTTTGAATAAGCTGTAATTTAAGGCAGTGGAAACCATAGCACTGTAATTTAGACGATTATAAATGCTTCTGTTTTTTTTTTTTTAAGAGATTGCCTTTAATTACCTTCTTTTCCTAGTTGCACTGTACAGTAATTACGTTATTTTGTGTTCTTAATGCATCTACTACTTTTCTTTTGAATGACCCATCTGATTTTCAGTTCTTGCCTGCTGTCTAATGGATCTTTGTTCATATTCCTGATTTACGTAGAACGTCCATTACACTACAGAGAGAAGGTCCTGGAGCAAGTCCTTGAGTGGAGCTCTCTCGAAGAACCTGGCTCTGCATTTTTAATTATCAAAAAT
The DNA here is from genome assembly GCF_902713425.1 of Acipenser ruthenus. NCBI lineage: Eukaryota > Metazoa > Chordata > Actinopteri > Acipenseriformes > Acipenseridae > Acipenser > Acipenser ruthenus. Next base: position 112,549,358 of record NC_081190.1, read on the forward strand.
GTTAAGGCGGCCAATGTAGATCGACTCCTCCAAGGTACATTTTTCAACATTAGTTGCAATAAGGATTTACTATGCACTGTGCTGTTCTTTAACCACTATACATTAAAGTTGGTAGCTACAGGGCTTTTATGACCCATGATGGTGGTCTTAGGACATTGTTGCCCATTTTTGTGGTGATTTGAATTTATCATAATACACAGTTTGATCATGAAAAAGACTTTGGCTGGCCTATAGTTGATTGGCCTGGAAGCAGTATTTTCATCAATGACTTAAAAACAAGTCTGTGACGGGGTACACCCATTAGATAAAGCGCAGCAGCCACTCCAGGAAGGTTGATGAAAGTGGGGAGTAAGAATGAGACGTGAGTGAGTTTAAAGAGAAATATAACTACAATTGCTACTCATGGTGGATTTCAACTAGCACGGTACGGTTTCAGTGTTTTGTGTGTCTGTTTGTTTTGGCCATCGTGCAGTTTGTGTTTTGTTATTTAAAAGTGTTTTGGTTTGTTTGTTTTTGTGTCTTGCCCCGCAGTACTTGCCTGTTGTGTATCCATCATTTCCTGGTCTGATGTTTCCACCAAGCCATCTTTGTGAAATATGCACGGACGCAGGCCAGGAATAGTACTGCGGGTGAAATATTATTATTATTATTTTTTTTTTGTGAACAATTTTTTTTTTGGGGGGGGGGGGGGAGTGGGGGGTTTGTTAAAAATAAAATTAAGTGATGGAGTATGTGGAGCCTGTCTGGAGCATGGGCACCTCCAGGACGTGTGCCCCTGGGAAAACCCCCTCGTCATCAAGGCCTTCGATCAGGGTGAGGTAGAGACCATGGAGGAGTGGATCCGCCTAAAGGCCTTACCGTCGCCAGGAGACCTGCCTCACCTGCCTAAAAGAGGAAGAGTGGTGCTTCGCATGTGCCGAGCCCGGGCACTCCACCGTCGCCGAAGAGGAACAAGGGGAGGCGTGGCTGTCCCCGGTAGAAGGGGAAGAAGCCGGTGCAAACTCCAGTGCCCACTAGGGGGGAGCAAGAACATCCAGCACCCACGAGGGGGGAGCCTGATTATCCAGAGCCCATGAGGGCTGGTGGACCCAGAGGGGAGCATGAAGAAGGACCTCCTGATGGCAATCAACCTGCTGTGGGGCAGAGATGGGGAGCAATGGGAAGCCTGGGAGCAGCAACATCACCCAGCGTCCCTCCTAGACATTGCATATTCGACTGCCTGGAGGAGCCATGCCTACTCTACCTCTACAGATAGTAGGCATGTCCACACCAGTCCCCAGCGACAGAGCGAGAGCCGCACCAGTCCCCAGCGACCGAGGGAGAGACGCCTCAGCTGCCAGGGGAGACTACCCGCTGCTCCCGCCTCCTCCACGAGGGGGAGACTACCCGCTGCTCCCGCCTCCACCACGAGGGGGAGACTGCTCGCTGCTTCCGACTCCACGGCCAGGGGGAGACTTCCTGTTGCTCCCGCCTCCGACACCAGAGGAGCTGAAGCTACCTCCCGAGGGTCAGCTCCTGCCATCGCATCCCAAGGGACCACTCCTGCCCTGTCCTTCAACACCTGGGAATGCCGAGCCTGCAACGCCTAGGGCTGCCGAGCCTGCAATGCCCGGGGAGTTTTTTGGGCTTTTAAGGGGGGGAGGTGGCCTTTGAGGCCATGTGTGCTGCGCACAATTCCTGGTCTGACATCCCCACCATATACCTAATTTGTTAATAGGATTAGATTTAGAAAATACAATTGGGTACTGAGTAAAGAATTATTTTCTATTTATTATTTTATTGGTTAGATCTTCAACAGTGAAGTGTTCATAGCTAGCATAAATAATTTACCATACCATCATTTGTCTAGTGTTTATGACTCATTTAGAAAGATAGCCTTGCTTTTAATTTTCTAGATCTTCAGGTATAATAAATAGTAACCCCCTTTTGTTGGTAAGATATGCTTCAGTTTCACGTCTCAAAGTTTTCCACTGCTTGTAAATACTCCTCATGTAGGCGTACAGGGTGATTGATGTTTGTGTTATTAGGTATGCTGTTTCCTTTGGCTCTGTCTTAGTAAATGTTTTCCAAATCCAGCTCAGAACCCACCCACTCTAACAGTATTACCCCATTCATTATGTCCCATTCACACTAAATATTGGGATAAAAAAGAAAGCCTTGTAAGTAAATGAAGTGTGATTTTACTGTCAGTGTGTTACCTGCAAAACTGTGACAGTTTATTCATTGCACTCCTTCAGGAAAGGGTAAATGCTAAGTGGCAATTTGTTGCTGTGTTGTTGCTTTATGCATCCTAACACAGGCTCTGATACAATCTATGAAATGTCAGCACATTTTAAAGGGAGGTGTGTAGTTCACATCTAATTTGAAGGGGTGGAATTCTGGATGGTTCTCTGATCCAGTACCTTTAGTTCAGAGCAAGAAAAAAATGTATAGAAAATAATGTAATGCCTCAGCATGCATACTAATTCTGCACATTTGATATTTGCAATGTTTAATTACCACTAGCATATTTGGCTGAGCATGGTGGAATTGTGTAATGAGGCACACTGGGTTGTGAGAGATTTGCACTGAAATATATTTAATAAACTCACTGTTTCAGGGGGATGAAATTACCAGTGCACAGCCCAAGTGCACCAGAAGTGGTCATTTTCACACTGCTTTCATTACAGAAATTCCATCTTTCTCACAGTCCCAAAGGTAAAATATTCTGGTGACTTTATTATAAATAATAAATAGCAGAAACAATAATACATTATTATTAACAACATATATCATGGGGTTATAATTTTTAAGTATGCAAATTCAGGGGTATGAAGTGTTCATTTAAATTATATTGAAATACAGCCGGCACCTGAGCAAACACTACACAGTGTGTGTTGCAAATTAATATTTATATTTTAACAATAGCATTGTGGTTTTAGGCTACACAAATAGCACTTATGAGAAGGGCTCAAGATTCTGCAGATTTTGGTGGGAAATAAGGCAGTGCTTTCCATTGAAAAGATGAGATATTTCCTGTTTTGTGTCAATTAGGTTTTTTTCCTGTTTATTACATGAGAATAGCTGTCATTTATGTAATGATAATATTGGACTCGCCAAGATTAAAAGGAGATACTTGTGATGGGGACCAACCAAGATGTAGCTTTTCTGTAATATATTAGCCGTCAGTGCTTTTCCTCCACCAGGTAACGTGGATTTCCTATTGGCTCGGTGTTGATGACTGAAGTGTAATGCTGGCTCTAGGGATCAGCCTATTTGCAGCCTCCCTGGCGCATCAGCACACACAACGGCTGCAATGCTGGTGCCAGGTTTAATTACCTTCCATCCAATCCTTTTCATTGACATTAACTTCCCCCATCACACGCCCTAGCCATCCGTTTCATGCAAACCTCATCAGTCACCTCTCTTTTGAGGTCACCAATCAGCCATTTTCCTCCTCAACCAGAGCCAGTTGCTTCTTCTCTCTGCCTGCTCAGATAAAGCCTTCACTATATACTGCAGTTCCTGTCCACTGAATCAAAAATTGTCAAGATGCCGTGTCATAGAGTGTATGACGAATCCCCAACAGCCTACCGCTACTGAATAAACCCAGACTCTCTACCTCACTGTTCCACCTCCGCGGTTAACTCAGCATACCAGGGTTTCTTCCTCTCATATGCCTCATCCACAAAATCCTCCCATGGCACTGTTGGTTCCACCAGGAGAGTGCTGAGACTGGCCACAGGACAATGTCCTTCTCCTCTCTAGCAGCCTCCAATTGTTCCAAGCAAATCTTAGTTCTAATAACCTTTCCTGTTGGTTGCTGTCCTGAACGGAGGAATGTTGTGCCAGCTATTGCTGATATTGGCAGCAAACTTTTGATCTTCTTATTATTATGCTGTTTTTTCCAGCCACCTTACATCCTGTAAGAATGTGCTTCAGGGTAGCCGGTGATGAACACAAAGGACGTGCAGGATTCTCGCCTACCCAAACATTCAGGTTCTGCGTGAAGGAAGAACATCATATGTGGACCTGATTAGGAAGCTGATACTTCTCTGTTCCATTGTCAACAGGTCTCGCCAGACAATCTTCCAATTCTCCCCATCTCATCCATTCTCCCTGCTTAGGCTGGGACACTGCCTTGACACACCTCATCCTCTCCTCCTGCTTTTCCACTTTAGGAACTTTTTCCTTTCAGCTGGAGCTGCTTTGTGCCTCTCTGCTTTGTGACCAAGGCCTCCTCTTCCCTGTTGTACTTGCCCCATGATATCACCGATATGAAGGGCAGGTTTTCAGCTTCCACCTTGTCCTTTGCTGCCCACTTTCTTCCAGTTCTCACTATGGGTGCACTCTTTACGTGATTCCATCAGTCATTTCCATTACAACCTCAGCACACTTGAATTCCTCAGTGAGAGCTGGGACTGTCAGCTCCAGTTTCACTTTACCGTAGAATGCTACCCTGCTAAAGCATCATGGAACTCTCAGCCATTTCCTAATATATGAACTAATCAAGGCTTCCTGTCTCTCTACTATTGACAGGGAACCCTCATAAACAGTAAACAGCCACAGCAACCTTGGAAGACCAAACTTGAAAGCAGCAGCAGCAGATTAAGCTTGCCCGGTAGTGCCTTTCTGTCAGTCCTCTTCAGCCCTTGCACTGCCTGTTGTCTCACCTCTCCCACTTAGGCTGCGTCCGAAAGACCCCTCCTGCTCTGTGCAATGCCCTTGGGACTATCTGTTTTATCCACGCTACCTTCATCAACCTCCACAAGAATCTTAGAACCCCAGGTGCACTCTTGTAAACTCAATATGGTCCAACATTGGGCCCAGGCAATGATGAAGCCCTTGCTTTTTTCACGGCTTGCTCCACCTCCTTCCACTTAGGAGAAGAATTTAGTATTCTGGTGAATTAATAGGTGGTATATCTGAAGGAATCGACCTAGGCTCCCCTCTTCTTGAACTAGCACATGTCTCTTCTAGGTGTATCTCCAACTCGGGCTTAGATCTTTATAAAAGTTGGTTCTTGCATTCTCCTTCTTTATACACTGCTTTGCACAACTTCCCAAGTTTATGCTTTAGATTATTTTGCAGAAGACTGAGGGCCCTCATCTGAAGTTCTTCAGCCCTCCTCCATTGCTTCCTCAGTTGCATCCAAGCATTCTATCTTCAGCTGCTGTCTAGACATTCCCAGAATGGTAGTTATTTGTTGTTTTCTACCTTCTACTCCAAACCTCAGACATCACACGCTCAGATGGTATCCCTGGACTTATCCAGCTTTAAGTTTTGATAAATGCGAGACCCCTGCCCCTTCCCCCTCTACCATCTCTTTCTCCCTTGATGAATCTTCAGACCCCTGACCGTTGTCCTCTTGGTCCAGCCACAGCTACAAACCTGTCACAGCAGATCTGGAGCTGCACAATTGGGTTGTCTGTTGTAAAGTAAGGAAGTGTGTGTAATAAACAAGTGTGCTTTTAGGCAGTTTCTGCTGTATTTGGTCATACATTAAAAAAGCCGTAACCATACCACCCCTTACATCAACTTCAATAAGATATCAGATTATTAGACTACACAAGTATAAAATATGCATACCTTAGATTTAAGGTATATTCAAATGGAAGGGTTGTTGTTGTTGTTGTTGTTGTTGTTGTTGTTGTTGTTGTTGTTGTTTTTAAGTGAACAGATGTCCTAGTTTTGGGTAGATAAAAAGACATTCAGCATATGAATAACTCATAGCATGTGAGATATAGTAATGCAACTTTTTTTTCTTTTCTTTTGATCAGGAAACACCAAGGGCTTTATTAAAAGTGGATACATGAAATTCAAGGAAGGACCATCTAAACTATTGTCTGGAAATAAATTCCAGGATCGCTATTTTATATTACGAGATGAAAAGCTGTTGCAGTTCAGAGATATAAAAGTAAGTGAAAAAAATGTTTCCTTTTAAAATTGCTTGCAGTGAGGCTGAAGGCATTCTCCCACCTTTTTTAGATATATTTTAGTCAATCAACTTTGAATGTCAACATTTTATTAAAAAAATATATTAAAAAATGTCGACCCTGGAGTTTCTTTGAAGTTTTACCTCATTATTTTCAATTTGATTGTTTTCATTTATAGCTGTATTACATTATAAATTCCATTCCTACACAAACTGCTTTGACAAGCAAGTTACCCCTTCATGGTGGCCCAGAGACAGCACACACCAGTTTATTACTTGTATATCAATAAACAAATTAAAATAATGAGTTCTCACCACTTTGTTATATGAGAGGTTCAGGTATGTTTTTGTAGTAGTGCAGTTCAATCCTGAGAAGTGTGTTGCAGAATGAGTCTGTAATTGTGGCCATAGCAATGTAGGCAAGTTTTATAGTTATTATTTTTATAGTTATTATTTTGTCAGATATTACCTACTAAGTCTAGCAGGTGCTCTGTTTCAAATAATGCATGCAGTATGTTTTCATTGTGTTTCAGCCCCAGGGTAGTTTTAATTTTCACACTAGATCAGGGCTGTTTTTTAAGCTGTGTGTGTGAAGATATATTAATAGTTCATGTGAAAACACTTTATCTTCAAGTGTATCTATTTGAACCAGGGCTGGACTTTGTTAATTAGGTTAACCTCAGGATACTTCTGAATGTGCCGAACTATTAGGCGATACAACTGAAACTTGGCACAGTTGTTGGCATCAATTTCAGAATAACGCAATTTGGAAAATGTGCTGTAAACCATAATGAAAACAAGTATGATAAAACTGCAGGAAAAAAAAATAAACACTACTACAAACCAGGATAAAAATCTTTATAACGTTATAACTGTATATAATTTATATTTAATTATTAACAATAAGAAAGGATTAGTTTACAAATCTGAAGAGTAAGCATAAGATACGTAATCAATATAGTCTTTAAAAAAACGATATCTATCGGAACATTTAATGGGAGAGCACACATGTGCAACTTAGTTAATATTCTGCTTGGTTGAAGTTTCCAAAAAGTGTATAGATTTAATCAATTACACTTTACAATGCAACATTTATATTTTAATTTCAAGGTTTGACTTGTTATATACCTTTTAATATTTTTCAGAGCACCAAACCTGAAAAGGAGATCTCTGTGAAGTCCTTCAAATTTTACCTGGGCCTTAAGAAAAGACTGAAGCCTCCAACATGGTAACTAATGTTACGTTGTAAAGTCACCATAAACTAAACAAACACAAAGATGCAGATGGTTCACAGTCAACTCATCCCAAAACTAGGTTGGCCGAAGCACTGTTGGACACAAGTAAAATCGGACATAAATCGGACACAATTAGAATCATAACTGCACTAGCCTTTACAAAGACAGCTAGTAAATCAAATGTAAAACAGCTGTATATGTTGTGTTGCACTGTGTAGTTAAAAACTGCTAATAATAATAATAATAATAATAATAATAATAATAATAATAATAATAATAATAATAATACATGTTGTATTGTGTATGAAGTAAATTATGCTTTTGAGTGCCAAAATAGTGTAAAACATTCCCTCTGTCCGAGTAGTATGCTGTAGCTTCCTATTCACTTGTTATATGACGATCTGAAATGTAATGGATACAGTTCCTATCCAAGCATACTGAAACCGAGGTGGGTCTTAAAAAACAAGCAAGTAAACGGCCTTATTTTATACAAAACACAACATGTATATTATTATTATTATTATTATTATCATTATTATTATCATCAGCAGTTTTGAATTATGCAGTGCAACACAACACATATACAGTGGTTTTACTTTTGACTTTATAAAGTAAAGTTACGTCACACTTCACTTACGTCTGAGAGGACTTCTAGTTTTGGCAGATCTAGTTTTGGGCCGAGTTGCCTGATATCTGATGCGGATGATGCCACCTGCAGTTGCTATGGGACAGATCTCGTGTTTATCGCCCTTGCTGTGCTTCTTTCCCAGTTACATACAATAACACTAATATATGTTTTGAATACACACATATCTTGAGTAGTTAATGGTTGTCTTGCCATATATATTATTATTATTATTATTTATTTCTTAGCAAACGCCCTTATCCAGGGCGACTTACAATCGTAAGCAAATACATTTCAAGTGTTACAATACAAGTAATACAATAAGAGCAAGAAATACAACACTTTTGTTCAAGCAAAGTACAAGTGTGGTACAAAGTACAAGTGTGTGTGTGTGTGTGTGTGTGTGTGTGTGTATATATATATATATATATATATACACACACATACATAAATACATACACTGATAGAATATAATAGTTGATTCCCGGGAGGGGGTTTAAAGATTTCAAGGTCATTTTTGCTATCTCTGAAAAAATGAGCCCTTGGGTGTTATAATCTATTGAACTATTTTAACCTCAGTCTGTTCACAGGAGGTTCATTACAACATAGATTTCCATTACATGAGAGTAGATGTTAAAACTTCATGCTGATTTGAACTCGGCTCTCGCCAAGATAAGCACCAAAAGTGTAGTCATCAATTTCTCATGCAAGAACTACATTATTTTCTAGACATTTAAAAATGTGTTTCCAGGTATATAAATTACAGTAGTATGGACCTATGGTCAGAGAGCAAGTTTTATTCCTTACAGATGAAGATGAATATTAAAACCCCACACATTTCTTTTTATATCTGCTGTATTATTCCAAACTGTATATTTTAAGCACAGTGAATGCACATCATTTTATTGCTTTATTGTGTGCCATAAACAGATTGAACATTAGACATACAAGGTGTACAGTACACTCTGCTTTATAGTATTGTAAAGTTTTGGCTGGGTAGTATTTATTATTTATTTATTTAGCAGACGCCTTTATCCAAGGCGACTTACAGAGACTAGGGTGTGTGAACTATGCATCAGCTGCAGAGTCACTTACAACAACGTCTCACCTGAAAGACGGAGCACAAGGAGGTTAAGTGACTTGCTGAGGGTCACACAATGAGTCAGTGGCTGAGGTGGGATTTGAACCGGGGACCTCCTGGTTACAAGCCCTTTTCTTTAACTACTGGACTACACAGCCTCCTACACAAGATATGCATGCTGTTGTACACGAGATGTAACTCTAAGGCAGCTGAGGGTGAAAGTTACTTTTTAAAAATGACAGTAGACTTCATGAGCCCCTGGTGACTCCCGTAATAAAATCCTTTTTTTCCTACTCTTTTATACAGCTGGGGATTTACTATATACACAGAAAAGCAGCAGTGGTAAGTTCATACTACATAGTTCACTATTTAAATATATCACTTGAAATATTTATAAATAAAAAAGTTGCCAATAAAAATAAGATCTAGCTGTTGGTATTCATAAGAAGATAAGGAATAGCAAGAATTATAGACGTCACGCATACCTCTTTGTATGTTAAATATATGTTTTTCTAACACAATATATGTTTTTCTAACACATTTTCTTTTAAAGTTTGAGTAAATTCAGGCAAACAAATACTTGATAACTAAGTTTGAAGATTTGTGATAAAGAATACCAAAAATAATGTCATAATAAATAATGTCAAAGTAAAAAAGGGAGGGTGCTGTTTGATCCCAGAACTCTGCCGAGTAGTATTTTAGAGGATTCTAGTGATTCAGCACCAACACTGTGGTATGGTGCTGTAACTCCCTGCTCCCTGTTCCTTCTACTCTCTGTCCTAAGTCTGTGTCCTCTCAGTACATGTAGTTCCCTCAGTCTGTCTTCATAGCTTATACCTTTTGACCCTGTGATTATGTCCATTTTGTAGTGCGCCACCAAAATTGAATACAGCTGTCACAACCTCACCATAACATTTTCTGCCTATATAACTAAGCATTATGTTTTACTTTGATTATTTCCCACACTACACTTGATGGCAGCCTTGAGTCAACACTATTGCATTAAATTGAGCCCTTTTCTTGCACACTACTAAATGCAGTCTAAATCTCGGCAACATATAATAAAAACGATAATAATACTACTAATAATAATAATCTTTATTTATATAGTGCCTTTTATGGTAAAAGCGCTTTACCAAGAAAATACATTTAAAATACAGAGAAAATTAACAAGTATGCTAAAAGACAGAATTTAATAAATAATTAAGTATTAGTACAAAAATGATTTTAAAAAATGTAATACAGACTAAAAGAAAACATTCATTTGAACCATCAGAGACAGCAGAAACAAATCACATTAAAAGTACATTAAATTTTAAAAGGCTATGTTGTAAAAATGTGTCAAGTCTTGTTTTAAAATTGCAATTGAAGGTGCAGTGGGTTCACAGTCTAGGAGCATTATAACAAAAAGCAGCCGCTCCTTTCCTTTTGCGCTTTACCCTCGGAACACGAAGCAAGCCACTGTCAGCTGACCTCCGTGTACGCACAGGCTGATATGGAGTTAACATCTCAATTAAATAGTGCGGTGCCTGGCCATTAAGTGCTTTAAATATTAGCAATATAATTTTAAAGTCAATCCTATAACTAACTGGAAGCCAATGCAGTGATGCCAACACAACAGTAATATGTGTCCCCTTTCTTTTGTTTTAGTTAGAACCCTAGCAGCTGCATTCTTCAGAAGGTTTAGATGTGACAGAGCATGACTTGTAAGACTAGAAAACAGCATTGCAGTAGTCCAATCTAGATGAAATAAAGGCATGAACTACTTTCTCGGCATCAGACAAGAAAGAAATGATCTAATTTTAGCAGTGCTTCTCAGATGATAAAAAGACACTTTAGTAATTTTGTTTTAATATGAGATTCAAAGCTTAGCTCAGAATCAAATATAACCCCCAGGTTTGTCACCTTGGATTTCAAATTTGAAGTCAGGTTACCCAAATCTATTTTTGTCAACTCTATCTTTTTCTGAGAACCTATTAATAAGACTTCTGTCTTATCTCGGTTTAATTGCAGAACATTTGAGACATCCAACTTTTAATATCAGCAAGACACTCAAGTAAAACTGTAGTAGCATTGATATCACCTGGTTTAACAGAGATGTAGTTGTGTGTCATCATCATAACAGTGAAAGTTCACCCCATGTTTACGAATAATCTCACCTAGTGATTTTAGATAAGATCTAAACCTGTTCAGAACAGTTCTAGAGAGACTGAAACTTCTCCAAAATAGTATTACTATCAAGGAAACTATTAATTTGTTTAAATACCATCTTTTAAAGAACCTTCGCTAAAAAAAGGTGGTTTGAAATAGGTCTATAATGTCTTAGAATTGAACTATCTAAATTTGTTTTTTAAGTAGGGGTTTCAACAGGGCTGTTTTAAAAGCAGCTGGAAATATCCCTGTTGACAGCGAACTCTTAATTATAGTTAGAGCATCATTGCACAGGTCACTGAACACGTCCTTCAGAAATCTAGATGGTTTTGGATCCAAAGAGCAAGTAGCAGATTTCATCTACATTACTATCTTATTTAGCTCTTGAATATTGATCAAAGAAAACATCGCTGATTCAGCCAGTCTAACTGGCATGTTTGAATGAGTCATGTTGTGAAATTTATCCCTAATATTCACTATTTTTGTTTGAAAATAGTTTTAAAAATTCTTCACAGTAACTGAGGCCTCAGTGTCAATTACAAGGAAGGATGAGGGATTAACTAGCCTATCGATTGTTGAGAAAAGGACCCTAGAGTCATTCTTATTTACCTCAGTAAGATTAGAAAAATAAGTGCATCTTGCTGACTTTAAAGCTTCGTTGTACTTCAATTAAAGTTTTCAAAATATCATAATGGATTTGTGATTTTGTAGCTCTCCATTTACGTTCCGCCTTGTGACAGTCTCTTTTCATTTGACAGATGGCATTGTTAATCCAAGAGCAGTACGCTTTGAAAAAGCCATTCCAGTTCTAACTGGGGCCCCAGTCTCAATAGTTGCTAAATGGCAGTAGTTCTCTATGTTTTCTGCTAATGTGATAGAACCCCTCCTGTTTGGATGCAGACCATCTTTCTTAAAGAATCCCAGTCTTTCCCCAAAACTGTCCCAAGTATCAATGAAACTCAGATTCTCAGAAGCACACCACTTATCTATGAAACCCAGATTCTCTGAAGCACACCACTTATCTATGAAACCCAGATTCTCAGAAGCACACCACTTATCTATGAAACCCAGATTCTCAGAAGAACACCACTTATCTATGAAACCCAGATTCTCAGAAGCACACCACTTATCTATGAAACCCAGATTCTCAGAAGAACACCACTTATCTATGAAACCCAGATTCTCAGAAGCACATCACTTATCTATGAAACCCAGATTCTCTGAAGCACACCACTTATCTATGAAACCCCGATTCTCTGAGACACACCACTTATCTATGAAACCCTGATTCTCTGAAGCACACCACTTATCTATGAAACCCCGATTCTCTGAAGCACACCACTTATTGTGGCAATGTGCCCCGTCCCTGTGTGCATTTGTGTGTATGCGTGCGTGTGTAAATGTTGGTGTATAGATTGGTACACGGGATATAAACGGGTCTGTGTTTCACGTGTATTTAAAAAGTGTAGATTTGTATTTAGGCACGAGGAGAGCACAAATCACTTCACGTGCTGGTTAAATGTAATATGTGAGCACGGGGTTGCACAGAATTAATTCACGTGCTGGGATTCAAGTGAATAATTAATTAGTAATTGAATCCCAGCACAATAGTATATATAGACGCACATTTCTTGCACTCAGGGTTGGGTGTTCGAGAGTGGAGAACGGGTGAGAGAGAGAAGGAGAAACGTAAAGTAAAATAATAATCAATAAGTGTTTTGTTTGTACTCACCGTGTTTGTTTGTCTCCGTGCACCGTTTGTTAAGTGTTTAGTCCGTTTTGTTTATATGTTTCTTTTGGCTACCAGTGCCGTGTCCTGTGTTTTTGTCTGTTCCAACCTTTTATTTTCTGTTCTGTTTATTAAATGCTGAACGCGATCACGCGTTCAGCCTCACCAAAACCCCATCTCTCTGTCGTTTGTGTTCCTGTTTCTGGTCTGACGCCACCCACTCCGGCCGTCTTTGTGACACGTGGTGTCCTGCGTGGGATCGACAGCGCCTCCAGGACTCAGGCCAGAGCAGGAACCGCAGTTTGGATTTAAAAAAAAGAAAAAAAAAAAAAAAAAAAATGGCAGAAGACGCCATCAAAGTGCGGGACTGGATGCTGGAGAATGCTGGGCTGGAGGCCCAGTCTCTGCCCATAGTCGTCCAGGCCCTGTGGATGATGGACAGTGAGAGATGGGAGGCCTATCAGGAGGAACACACCCCAAACACCTTGGAGGAAGGTGTGGAGTTTGTCCTCAGCTACCTGGAGGCAACCATAAATGGAACAGCAGCCCAGGTAGCAGGACCACCAGCAGAGGAGTACCTGCTGTCCCCATCTCCACCAGCAGAGGGTGAGTACCTGCTGTCCCCATCTCCACCAGCAGAGGGTGAGTACCTGCTGTCCCCATCTCCACCAGCAGAGGGTGAATGCCTGCTGGTTTTGCCTTCACAGCCCAAGCGGGAGGCAGAGACGGATAAAGAGGTGAAGGACAGGGAGGAGGAGTGCCGCCTAAGGGCCAGGCATCCACGGCGATGTAACAAGCCATCGCCGGGGTGCCTCCTCTGCGACCAGGATCACCTGTTCGCCCACTGTCCCTTCCGCAGCTATGGGGAGGAGCCTGAGCGTCCACAGCCCAAATGGGAGGAGCCTGAACGTCCTACGCCTGAGTGGAAGGAGCCCGAACATCCTACGCCTGAGTGGGAGGAGCCCGAACGTCCTACGCCTGAGTGGGAGGAGCCCGAACGTCCTACGCCTGAGTGGGAGGAGCCCGAACGTCCTACGCCTGAGTGGGAGGAGCCCGAACGTCCTACGCCTGAGTGGGGGGAGCCCGAACGTCCACAACCCAAGAGGGGGGAGTCGGTGCGTCCACAGCCCAAAAGGGAGGAGTCGGTGCGTCCACAGCCCAAAAGGGAGGAGTCGGTGCGTCCACAGCCCAAAAGGGAGGAGTCGGTGCGTCCACAGCCCAAAAGGGAGGAGTCGGTGCGTCCACAGCCCAAAGGGAGGCAAGTCGGGGCTTCCACAGCCCTGGGACCCAAGCCACCAGCAGAGGGAAAATGCCTGCTGGTTCAGCCCCAAGAGCCGGAAGGGGAGGGGTTACAGGCTCAACCCCCTGAAAAATTTTGGGGGGGAGAAGGGCAGGATGCTGGTGTCCCCCAGCAGCCTCTCGCTATGCTGCTGAAGGCAGCACGGCGCGCACATGCCCAGCCGCCACAGCAGAGGGAGCCAGCACCGCCAGGAGCAGAGGAGCAGGAGCTGCCTCTGCCTCCGCCACCACCACCGCAAGGAGCAGAGGAGCAGGAGCTGCCTCTGCCTCCACCACCGCCAGGAGCAGAGGAGCTGGAGCTGCCTCTGCCTCCGCCACCGCCCGGAGCAGAGGAGCAGGAGCTGCCTCTGCTGCCCGTACCTCCGCAGGGAGTACGGTGGCCGGAGCCCCAGAAAGGGGAGCTGCCGGCCACGAAGAAGGGGGAGGAGGTCTGGAGACCACTTTCCCCAGCAGCAGTTTCGCTGCAGGAGTTCTTGTGGCCGGAGCCCCACAGGAGGGAGCTGCCGGCTATGAAGAAGGGGGAGGTCGGGGGACCACCTGCCCCCGCAGCTTTTTCGCTGCAGGACGGAACCAGCATGCTGTCAGCCGTGCCACTACCGGCAGGGGAGCTGACAGCATTTCCAGCCATGGGCCCACTGAAGCCTCCCTTCCCAGCCCGAGACTTTGGCCTGGACTGCTGGGTTTTTAAGGGGGGAGGTGGCCGTTGAGGCCATGTGTGCTGCGCACAAGGGGGGGTATATGTGGCAATGTGCCCCGTCCCTGTGTGCATTTGTGTGTATGCGTGCGTGTGTAAATGTTGGTGTATAGATTGGTACACGGGATATAAACGGGTCTGTGTTTCACGTGTATTTAAAAAGTGTAGATTTGTATTTAGGCAAGAGGAGAGCACAAATCACTTCACGTGCTGGTTAAATGTAATATGTGAGCACGGGGTTGCACAGAATTAATTCACGTGCTGGGATTCAAGTGAATAATTAATTAGTAATTGAATCCCAGCACAATAGTATATATAGACGCACATTTCTTGCACTCAGGGTTGGGTGTTCGAGAGTGGAGAACGGGTGAGAGAGAGAAGGAGAAACGTAAAGTAAAATAATAATCAATAAGTGTTTTGTTTGTACTCACCGTGTTTGTTTGTCTCCGTGCACCGTGTGTTAAGTGTTTAGTCCGTTTTGTTTATATGTTTCTTTTGGCTACCAGTGCCGTGTCCTGTGTTTTTGTCTGTTCCAACCTTTTATTTTCTGTTCTGTTTATTAAATGCTGAACGCGATCACGCGTTCAGCCTCACCAAAACCCCATCTCTCTGTCGTTTGTGTTCCTGTTTCTGGTCTGACGCCACCCACTCCGGCCGTCTTTGTGACACTTATCTATGAAACCCAGATTCTCTGAAGCACACCACTTATCTATGAAACCCAGATTCTCAGAAGCACACCACTTCTCTGTGAAACCCCGATTCTCTGAGACACACCACTTATCTATGAAACCCGGATTCTCTGAGACGCACCACTTATCTATGAAACCCGGATTCTCTGAGACACACCACTTTGCCAGCCAACTATTAAGGGGAAATTATGGTATTCCTACCAAGTGTTTTTGTTTTATGCCGCAGGGATTTAAAGTGTTTCTCAAGTGTCTCAGATTCTCTGAGGCTCATATCATTCGTACCCTCATGAACAAGAACAGTTTATCCCTGTGTTAAGGTGATTATGATTGAGGCTATGACTGCATGTTATGGCAGTAAGGATGATAGGTAGAGCCTTGTGAAATTATTATTATTATTATTTATAAATTTTCGTTATATTTTTCACAAACGATAAATACGTGAAGTCCCCCACTCTTTTTAATTAACTGCCTATTTATAGTAAATACTGCCCATGCCCTCTATATTAAAGTAAGATCAAATAAAAAAAAAAAATATATATATATATATATATATGTGTGTATATATATACTGCACTACTATTGTGGGGCTGTCATAATAATTGCATATACAGCAATCTGCCCATTAAAAAAAAAAGATAGGAATTGTATTTCAGTCCCATTTCACTGAAGTAGGGCTCCAGTACACAACAAGCTTGGGTTTTCTCAGTATTTAAACACTAAGCAAAGGAGATTCATTCATTCAAATTCATTCAAACCCAAAACAGCATTTGCTCCAGTGCAAAGTTTGCACCGCTTGAAATAAAACAAAGAATTAGCACACTAATGCAAAATACAAACAAGCCATATATCCCCCTAAAGGAATAAACAGCTAATGCTTAACGATGGTATCTTCCTACTCCCATTCCAGCCGACAGCTGCAAAATCTGCACATCATTATTTTGTCGCCGTCAGATGCACACATCCCCTCATGCTCAAGTTCTTTACAGCGTTGTTTAATTGTTATGTGTTGTTTAGGCATTTCAATTCCCAAAAGTGGTGAACGACTTGCTCCAAACTGTACATTTGCGCAAGTGCTAGACAGAGCTTCCATTTCCCTTCAGACCACGTCTATAGTAATGGCGTCTATAGTAAAGACGTGACAACTATGATTGCAAATATTTAAAGTATTTTTTGTATCAACCTTCCAATTAAAAAATGTCATTCTATGTTTGCTTTCTAATGATTTTTCATTTTTATTTCAGTTTATATGTTTTGTGTTATTTCGCATTTGCGAAAAACACGGGTCTCTACTGATAGGTCTGTAGTGGTCCTGTTCTGTCTATCTGCTTTCTTTCCCCAAAAATGCATGAAAGTGCAGTCATGCTATGATGTTACTTTGAGATGTGATCCATTTAAAAAAAAAAAATCCCAATTGATGATAAATTTAGGCAGTTATCGCTAGTGTGGTCCATTAGAGTGTTTCAGTATCTACATTGTATGACTTTTTTTCTGCCTGATTAGGTATTTGTGTTGTGATGGACAAGACATACAGATGGAGTGGATGATGGGAATCCTCAGAGTACAGGTATGATATAGACACATTATATTATTTATCTATCTTGTGCATTAAAAGTGTTCTTTCTTTCGAATCTGATGAGTAGCTTGATTCCACGGATTGTTTTATGTAATGTTTTTGTTTTGTTTTATGAAATACTCCTGAAGTCATTGAGTTGTTTAAAAGACATACTGGCGTATATTAAGTCTTGTTGGAAGTAAAAGGATATTCAAAGTCACATGTAAAAATGAGCTATTCAGGTAAGGATTTCTGTACTTGGTATCCTTGGGACATGCATACAACTTCCTTTTCTCCCAGTCAACATGTATTCTGTTACAGCAGCACTTTGACTTTATAGACTCGAATTCCACAAGGTCAAAATGAGTTCTCCAGTCCCTGCAGGGATAGACTGGGATAGACATTTGTTCATGTTTGATATTACCTTAAATCATCACAACTCATACTAGAAAGGTCAAAGTAAATCAATATTGTATGGTGTGTATTAGCTATAAAGAAACACATTTAGAAAAAATGTGATGTACAAATCATTTAATGTTAAACAGTAGGCTTGATTCTGAAAAACAATTTGTTTTTTATTGTTTTCAGAAGCAAATTGACTTTTTTGTACACACTTCAAAACCCTACTAATCAAAATTCACAATTTCAGCTCAATAACTTGTACACATACATTGCGCAGAAGTAATTATAATGTTGATGGCCCTAAATATATATATATATATATATATATATTTAAGTTTTGACCTTTCTTCAAGCTATTTATGCTGTATTTTCAGAGCGTTTAGTCTAGTTTAATTTTTTTTTTAAATGTTGTGATAGAATAAAAGGGAAAGGTAATAAAAAAAAATGTGGATGTGAGAATGAGCAGAGGGCTGTGTCCAGTTTTTCTGTAAAAAAATGTTGTCAGGATTTAACAGTTTCTAAGAGTGTCCACTAGAGGTCGTGGGAGAACTCTAAATGTCTGTGTACAACTCAGGTGTAAAGAATTTGGTATAAGTGGTCATTAATTATCTAATTACGAGCCCTATAAAAGGAAGCTCTTTTGTCTTGGTCTAGCTGAAGGAGAGTAGGAATTTGAGAGCAGGAGCGTGTGTGAACCATGGAAGCCAATTTTTCAAGTGTTTCTATCCGGTGAGTTTTATCATCTACCTGTTTAAAGCCACCTGGAATGAGAAACCACATCAACAGCCCGTGCAGGGTGAGCCAGGGTGTGTTTGTGTCCCAAACAGGACAACATTATAGTGTTACTGTGAGTAACCATTTTCGTGTGCTTTTGTTGGAGAAACGGGCTAGCCGTTCCAGCCTCAGTTAGGGAAACTCAGTGTTTAGTTAGCGCTCCTTGACGAAGTTAGGCTTTTGTTTTGTGTGTGTTTATTTGTTTTGCTTGTTTTGGTTTCTCCGTGCACCATAAATAAAATGCATCATTGTTTTGGAAAACAAGCTAAAGTCTCCCAAGTACTTCACTGCGAAAGTCCTGCACAACATACAGCCACTTTGTCACAAGGTCAGAAGTAACAGATGTTATTTCTACTTCAAAGAAGTAGGAGTTAATTAAAGGTTGGAATACATACTTTGACTATATGATTGGTGGTAGCAGTCTTGGCTGTCACCACTGCAATGTATTTTTGTTCTGCATTAATAATAGTTACAGCACTTCATAGACATCTTTCTCATTAACCTCTAACTGGTAAAACAAGATGGCTGCCAGAACTACATTTTTTTCTTAACCCTTAGCGGTCCATTTATTCAGTGCGTGTCAGGCGCGTCAGGTCCGATTTATTTTCACGCGCGCAGTTTATTTTAGACGCGCTGTTTTAAACCTGTTTTACTGTGAAAAAAATACTTTTAAACAGCGCGACTAAAATAAACTGCGCGTGTGAAAATAAATTGGACCTGACGAGCATGACACGCACTGAATAAATGGACCGCTAAGGGTTAAAAGTATTTTTTTTCACAGTAAAACAGGTTTAAAAGGCACTGCATATCAACAGGACACTCAGTACTGCATCTCCAGCACCACCCTACCCCTCGTTCGCTATATTTTTCAAATAACTCGTAATAATAGTACATACCGATAAATCATCTCTTGATCACTCGTTTTATCACCAAACTCCTCAATAATGTGATCCAAGTCGTTATTTTATTACTATAACATCTCAAAAAGCTCTGAAAATGTCTGTGATATTCTCTGAGCGCTGGATGCGGAAGCAGCTATCATGTTTGTGTATGTCCGTGTTATCTGTGTGGTGTCGGGTCTGTCAGTATTCATGAGATACGACCCCTTTCTTTTTTTTCGGCTTCCATCGGTCTCACTCGGCCATTGAATGGTTTTCTCGTCTTTTTCCGGAGAAAAAATGACTAGAGACCTGTTTTTTCCGTCTTTTTGATGATGTCGGACAGGGTCCGACATTGGACCGGAAAGGGAAAATTGCGATGTCGGACCAGGTCCGACATAGGACCCCAAAGGGTTAAATTTAAAACCACTTCAGTTGAAAAATGGTTTATTTGATTAACTAAAACGTTGACAAGCATCATCCCTGTGTCAATACAAAATGACTTTTTAAAAAATTGTGCATAAACCAATATAGCCGCTGACGCATTTCTTTAAAAACCTTTCAAAATCTTCAAATGTAAAACTAGCTTAGAACTCCTTACAGAGTGCAGATAAGGTAATGGTTACTATGGAACACATATAGGAACCCATATATGCTCTATTCAGAAAATGCCAGGCCTGTGACCTTTGACCTCTCCTTTAGGCTAAATGCAAAACTAGCTTAAGATAGGGTACCGTAGTGGTTACTATAGAACACACATAAGAACCCATGTATGCTCTATTCAAAAATTGCCTTGACCGTTAGGGGGTGATTTAACCAGCTCACCCATCAATCTATAAAATAACCTGCATATGTGTAGCTTAACCAGCTCACTGGTCAATGTATAAAATAACTAAGGAGATGATAGTAAACCATCTTTTTTACTTACATCCGTGATCACTGCCTGGTAACAATTCACAATATAAAATTATGTTTTGGTTAGAAATGGTTAGAAATAAAACCAGAAACCAGAAGGTGAATCAAATAATACAAAAAAGTATGTAACAGATGTTACAGATTTATATTTATTTATTTTTTGCAATTAAGCTCCCTGACATTTATTTCTGAATTCACCACAAATGCTCTAGCATTAACTATTGTAGCATTAATTACCATCTCCTTAAGCTGGGTCCACACCTGAGCGATCAGTTGCACAACTTAGTTGCATGCAACCAAGTCGCTTATATGTGGACGTCCCTGCAACCAGTTGCAAGCAGTTGCACAACCAGTTGCTTGAAGTAGAACAGTGCTCTACTTTCCAAGCAACCTTCTGAGCGACTTCTGTAGACATAGGCGATCACGTGGCAATTCGTGAACTCTGATTGGTTCTTATAATGCTGACTGCACGGCTTACATATCCTGGCATAAAGAAGCGGTAATTTAAAAAATGTCGGCGGTGAAATTAAATGGTTTCGTCCAGCTTTTACGTGGCTTTGTTTTTTCTTTAGGGAATATGGCATTTAAAATAACAACAATTGAAAAAATAATAACAGCCAACTTTTCCTTGTTAATTACTGGACACATTACGACCTGACCAAAAAAAGTGTTCACCTCCGTTGTCAAAAAATAAATAAAATAAATACAATTCTAAACTTGTAGACACAGGACAAAAAAAAAAAACTGTCACCTCAGTTATGATAAAAAAATGGAACTTGTAGACGCTGGAACCTTGTTGCTCAAGTAATTGCTCAGATGTGGACACAGCAATTGCTCGCAACTGAGTTGCCCAATTTTGGGAGCCATTAGATTGCGCAATTTTACACATGAACCGTGATAGATATATATATATATATAGTCCTGAACAGAGAATTGCTTTTATTGTCTAAAACTAGAGCTCTGAACAAAGTCAGCTAGTAAAACAAGGACATACATAAAGCCTTTACCAGTCACTTAATTTTGCTTACATTATCAATCGCTATTAGAACTAAAATTAGAGCTAAAAGGGTCAATCCCATAATGCCTCTTAGTAACAGTTTCAAATAGGCTCTTCTGCAGCAGCTGTATTTGTAGGGAGGGTAGGATAAGAAATATTGGATTTCTTTAAAGCTTCTGTTGGTAAATCCTCCACAATCTGTTAGCCAGGATCCTTAATGTCACAGTTTCCATAGAAACAGGCACAGAATTGTGTAAAATCACACAGATGAAAGGGGAAGTGTAACAAACAAATTGATTCAAAGGTTATTGATAACCTCTAAGGAACAACTCATTAAAACCTGGCAGTTTTGTTGCAGATATGTTGACAAGATACCGCGGAAGACAGACGCACTGTGTAAGAAACTTGACCGAGGGGTGAAGGGAAGCATATTCATTCTGTCAAACTGTAACACAGCATCATTAACAATTTCAGAAGAAGATTATAGTGTACAGTATACATCTTGTCAAAGCTTGAATCACAATATGAACACAGATTAGGAAATTTGATATACAGTCAAACCCATTTACAACGTACCTGGGATATAACTAGGGTTTCTGACAGCAAATAAACACTGAAAAACACCGGAAAAACTGTAGAAATGGTTAATCAATTCATGTTGACTTTACCCTTCTCCCATTAAAAAAATAAAACCTACTACAAAAATAATAATAAATACATTTCCCAGAGCTGCTGGGCAATGTCCCACCTTCCTGACTTGTATCTATCATTGATTCGTTCTAAATATTTTAAACCTGCCCCAACTATTGAATGACAGCACATTCCTACATTTCTATTGGAGACTCCGCTTGCAAGATTTAAAACGAGATTACAACCAGGAATGGAGGCTTGTTAGCGGGATTTAAAGCTGTATTACAGTTAAGATATGGAGGATTTAAAACAGAATTGTGGTGAAATGTACAAAATTGCCTACACACAAAAACACGCAGAAGAATGTGCCTGTGACCATAGGGATTTCATTGTGGAAGTACTGTCGAGTGACTATACATATTTTGACACAAAGAAACGCTCAAGCATTTTGGAAAGTAACCGAAAACACTAATTTCATACAGTATATCAAAAACAAAAGCTCCGAAAAAAAACGATTTGCATAAAACTCGAAAATAGCTAAAAATAAGCACCGAAAAATACAATTAATAAAACCCAAAAATAAAAGCCCTAGATATAACGTACACACTGATATAAATAACCAGTATCATGGAACCGAATAAAATTGTATTTAATCCTGTTTAAATTCTCCTTTTAGTACGTGCTCTGGTATTGTGCACGGACCCCAGTGGCATGCAGTGGTCTGTGCTGCACATATTGTGTACTTGTAGGCCTACTTCTTGCTGTTTGAACTTGATCTTGCTCTCTATTACTATAATTTATGCAGTATTATCATGGCCAGCACTAAACGATCGTTAATTTCACTGTACATTATTGGACAAATCTTAACGGGACGAAAGCAGTCAGAATTATGTTGTCGAAGAGCTCAAAGCAGCAGTCGCTGAGGCAGTCATCTAAGGCCCTGTCCACATTAGAGAAGAAAAATCGACAATCGAGTTCAAATCCGATTTACCTGAACCGTAGCCCAACAGTGTTAGAGCGTCCAGATTGCATTAATGAAACCGGGTTAGTGTAACCCAGCTGTTGTTGAAAAAACTTCACTGGATGACTTCGCTGGATGACTGTATCCCAGAAACCCCTGTGATATACACACATTCTTCTTTCTTTGTCCCCCTTGTAAATGTTGTTATTTATTTTCATTGAACATGGGAGCAGAATGGAGGAGCTACGAGAAAGTGCCTAAGTAATCAAAAGGGGAATAATTCGTATGGGAGGAGAAAATGCCCACTCCATAGTAAATAAATTAGATGGGTATTTGCCCAAAGGGAAAATCTGGGGCGGATAAGACGTTCTTTAATTTAATTTAAAGTCAAAATAAAGACCTTTTTAAGTTGCTAATATGTGATGTGATCTAATAATAATTGTTTTGGACAAAGTTTTGTGTACTACAGTACATTAGCATGTCTGACTGTACCAATGGAATATGACAAGAATAAACCCTCCTGTATTTTAATTCGGGTTTGTCTTCTTATTATACTTGTCTCATGTAACCAGGGGGATTATGGCAACGTACTACCGAAAGCACTAGGGGATATCGGAGGATACTGTGTAACCAGACTCGATCATGGTTCACATCCAAATTACAGTGAAACCAGTTTATCTAACCCAGTTATGCAGACAGCCGAGTTCGATACTACCTCCTGAGTAGGTTTCAAACTCGGTTGTTGAACTCAGTTATGAACTGTGTTTAGTGTGGATACAAATCGAGTTAAGCACTTTCAACCCTTAGCGGTCCTATGTCGGACCAGGTCCAACATTATAATTTTCCCTTTCCGGTCAGATACATCATAAAAAAGACGTAAAGCTCAGGTCTCTAGTCGTTTTTTCTCCGGAAGAAGCCGAGAAAACCATTCAATGGTCAAACAAGGGGTGGGGCAGGGCTGGAGACGTGGCACTGAGTGTTCTGTTGATATGCAGTGCCTTTAAACCTGTTTTACTGTGGAAAAAAAATACTTTTAAACAGTGCTTCTAAAATAAACAGCGCGTGTGGAATTGAGATGCGCTGAATAAATGGACCACTAACTGTTAAACAGGTTTTGAACCCTTAACTCAGTTCTGAAACACTAATGTGGCCAGGGCCTATAAGACTTAAAATAGCTTACAGGCAATGATTACTGTACTGTACCTGAACTGATAGTTTGTATGGTAATGTTTATTGACTTGTATATTTTTATTATGATCAGTTTTATTATTTATATAATTTATTATTACTGTACTGTATTTTTTTATTAATTCGTTTATTTCACTAATTACAGTACAGTATTATTCAGTACATTAATTACATGTTTTTTGATATTTTTTATAATTAATTTAGCCGACCATCTTTATCCAAGGCAACATAGAATTACTGTATTAAATAATTAAAATACAGAATGTTACATACTGTATAGTAATGTACAGTACTAGTTACTTGTTACATTGTTTTATATTGTTTCTTCTGTAATAATCCTTTATACTACATACATTGTATATATACATGAATCAATTAGTACTGTACTGGGTTTAGATTTTTGTGCCGATTTGGCGGGTATGTGCATGCATCTGGTTATTGCATACCTTGGTTATAACACACTGTTTTTACAGTCGTACGTTGTATCACAGTTTCACTGTATATATTCAATGCAAACACATGTTGCATACGTTTCAAATAAAAATACTGTAACCAAAAGACCATGGGGTGCTATAATGAAAAAAATGTCAGTTTTAATGTTACTTGGCCTTTTACCTATAATTATTACATTCTTAGATTAAATATTGTCTCTGTGGTGTAGAAAGTTAAAAGCAATCACTAAGTATTTCTTTTTTCATCTATATTCATTACTGTATTTCCCCCCAGTGAAATTAAGTAAGCTTGGTTTAGAGTATTTGCCCATTACCAGAATGTATCCTACTAACTTTCTTTCAAGGGTCCCGCAAAGCTCATTAAGTCACTGGATTTCAGCCTTTAGCCCTGTTTAACACTAATCAGAAGAGATAGGTATGCATATTAATACACTGTATGTATGAACACAGAAAACATTCCCTGAAGTAGAAATGTAACCATTACCTTATGGATGTTTACCTCCTATAGACCCCGAAACCTGAATATTCTATACCAAAGCTGCTAAGCAGAGCCTGTGACACAGTCATGCCTATAAAAGGACTGTTTGCACAGATCTCAGCTCCATTTTTCCTTTCAAGATCTGATGTGACGGGAGCCTGGTATCAGATAAGTTCTTGTTGCTTATGAAGGTATGGGGAGTAGCCCACACCACTGCATTGCATCTGTCTTTGACAGATGCACCCTGGAATAAAGCCCACGAAGTTGCCATGCCCTGGTGGAATGGGCAGTGAGCTTCTTTGGAGGGGGCAAGTCGGCTCGCTCATAGGCAGTCCTGACTGTATCTGCTATCCATTTAGACAACCTCTGTTTAGACAGGACTTGACCGTGGGACTTCGCCGCATAGCAGACAAAAAACTGTTCGGACTGCCTCCAACTTTTTGTCCTGTCAACGTAGTACACCAGGGCCCACACTGGGCAGAGCGTATGAAGCTGTTGCTCCTTGTCAGACTGGAGAGGAGGTGGATGGAAAGCCTCCAATTCCACAGACTGGTTGACATGATTGGTACGGAGTGTAACTTTTGTCCTGGTTTCTGTAAAAATTAAGCAGGCTTTCGCAATGGAGAATGTCTGCATCTCACACTTGTCGCCCACTTTGGGGAGGTGATAGCAAGCAAGAATAAATAAGCTTGAGCGAAAAATATTTCAGCTCAGCTGAATGCATGGGCTCAAATGGAGGCTTCATGAGTGCATTGAGCATCACGTTTGACCTCCAGCAAGGAACAATGTCCGTCATAGGTGGTCAAATCTGCCGAGCTCCTTTCAAAAATTGCCCCGCCAGAAAGTGAGCTCCTGGGGAGACCGATAGACCTTTAATGTAGAGGGGGATATCCCCTCATAAAACAGGTCCTGCAAAATTGCAGTATTACTGCCATGGGACAAGTCATAGGATTGAACTCACAAAGCAGACACCACGTCTGAAAGAACTGAAGAGGGTCTATCATGCGAATGGCTCGTTTTTGCAGCAGAGCCGTTAGCTCCTGAGACGCCACCGTGGCGTCTTTCGCGTCCGTGACTGATGGTGGAGTCACACTCCGAAAGGGATGGGGGGACTGTGCTTGAACTGCACTGATGCCAATACTCCAGATGGCTCCCTGAGAAGAGGACCTGTGCCTGTGGCAGCAAACTCCTAGGGCTGCTGCTCGGCTCGTAGCTTGGACTGAGGCTTTTGTCTGTGCTGGGTGGCGGAACCTATTAAAGTCTCTGTGGCGAGCACCCCGGGCTGGTTCTGAACACCACCTCTGGCAGCAGGCTCAGCCGGCTGTGCCGGACTCTGAGGCTGCTGGGGCCTTGTTTACACATTGGAGGTGGTCGCTTGGGAAGCAGGCAAACCAGCTCCTTCGTGGATTCCCGTGTGCAGTGAGAGTGCTGCAGCATCTCATCCATCGCAGGACCAAACACGTGCCCTGGTGTAATAGGGGTATCCAACTTTGGTGCTTTGTCCCCTTCAGGCATGGGTGCCTGGAAAAGCCAAAGCTGCTTCTGTGCAGCTATCAATGCAGCTAGATTCCTATTTGCAGCCTGCCCATTCATTTTTGATAGACGGAGCAGGTTGTTATTAACCAGGGGCAGCTCATCCAGTTGTAGTGGTGAGGGCATGTGGCTGTCAGAGAGGGACCTCAACAAATAGGACTGGTAGGCTGCCAGAATACCATTATAGTTGCCAAGCCATGCGCCGAATGCACTGGCTGAATAGGCACACTTGAGGATCATCTCCGAGACCCGGCACTGCTTGTTGGGCCAAATAATGTCCTTGGACAAGAGCGCTAAATTAGGCGCCTGTAACAACACGGCAATTCTAGCCTCCACCGGCGTAAATTGGACCAGGCCCAGCTTCTCCGCCACATGCACCCTATATAGAGTGTCCATCGACCGGGAAACAGCAGGGGCTGTATCCGGGTGACCCCATGACTGGATCTCAAAAAGAAAATCTGGCTGCACTGGGACAGACACAGAGGTGGTAGGCTTTTCATCAAAGGTGGACTGCCTTGTCCCACCTTCTGTAGGCCAGGCCACTTGCAAGCCTGCAGTGGCCCTCTTGATCAGTGGTGGAAGCTGTGCCGACAGGGAGAGCTTAACCGCAGGGGATGTGCTGTCTGACTCCTGTTCACCCACCTCCTCAGAGTCCTCAAGGGGACAGACAGAGCAGGCCGTGCCGAAAATTCACGCAGTAACTCTGCGAGCCTCGTTCCTTGGTGGGAAACAGTGACTCCTTGGCGTGCTCTGGCCCCAGACAGGAAGAGCATCTGCCGTGCTTGTCTTCAACAGGCAGACTGGCCTTGCATGTGTCACAGGGATAAAACCCAGGCATGATGCAAGTAGCAATGCAGTGTACAGTAAACAATGTACAGGTGCTGCCCTTAACACTGGCTTGGTACTGGACCAGGGATGTAAGCACTGGTCTGTAGCTGTTCGAAACCGAGACGGTACCGAGTTGGTGACATTAGCCCCGGGTCGGTAAGGTACAGTACCGGGTCAGTGACAAACACCAGGTCGGTACGGTACTGGGTCAGAACTGTGACTGTACCTGTAGCACCTGGTTGGTACAGGACTGGGTCGGAACTGGGTTGAATCAGTACCTGTTTGATAACTTTAGCATTGGTGCGGTAACCTTGGTCCGGGTTCGGTACGGTGTGGTACCGGGTTGGGAACGGAGCGGGTCGGTAACCTTGGTCCGGGTTCGGTACGGTGTGGTTACCGGGTTGGGAACGGAGCGGGTCGGTAACCTTGGTCCGGGTTCGGTACGGTGTGGTACCGGGTTGGGAACGGAGCGGGTCGGTAACCTTGGTCCGGGTTCGGTACGGTGTGGTACCGGGTTGGGAACGGAGCGGGTCGGTAACCTTGGTCCGGGTTCGGTACGGTGTGGTACCGGGTTGGGAACGGAGCGGGTCGGTAACCTTGGTCCGGGTTCGGTCCGGTGTGGTACCGGGTTGGGAACGGAGCGGGTCGGTAACCTTGGTCCGGGTTCGGTACGGTGTGGTACCGGGTTGGGAACGGAGCGGGTCGGTAACCTTGGTCCGGGTTCGGTACGGTGTGGTACCGGGTTGGGAACGGAGCTGGTCGTAACCTTGGTACCAGTACGGTACGGGTCCACCGGTTCGCAGTTACCACGTGTAGCGCTGTACAGGGATTCCCACCAGTACAAGCTACTGGCAAAACCACACACAGTACCCACGCGTGACTGAGGGAAGCCTGCTTGTTAGTAGCCCTCGTAATGATGATGCAAAGCAGTCACCAAAACGGCAGCGAGATACTGTGGAATGAGACTGCAAGCAATCTCAATCCGAAGCGAGTGTCTCGGTCCAGAGCAGCGTTACTGAGCCCAGCAGCTGTTAGAGTATTTCTGTAAAATCAATGCAGAAAATATAACAAGAGAAATGTATTTCTCCACAGAAAACAGTAACAGCACAATTACAGTTCAGAAAATAAACATCTCGTAACTTAAAACGATCATTTTAATTTAACTCCAGCCGGAGCTAAGCAGCCTGGAGGGAGAGCACAATTCAGCTGACTTATGTTGCTTGATCCCTGGGAAGGAGCGACTCCACCTGCTGGCTTCACACAGGGCACAAAGTCGCTGCGGGGCGTAACAAACAACAGGCTGTAGTGCACAATATACACATATTTATTAAATTAAAAAATAAATTATATTATACAGTCATAAGCAACAAATACTTATCTGATACCAGGCTCCCCTGTCGGGTCAGATCTTTAACGGAAAAATGGCGCTGCGATCTGTGCACGCAGTCCTTTTGTACCCTCGAGGGTGGGCATGACTGCGTCTCAGGCTCGGCCGAGCAGCTTTGGTGTATAATATTCAGGTTGTGGTTGCATTTCTACTTTAAAATAAACTACCTGGGAGTAAAGAGTAAAACCACAGTAAAGTAAACTATTTAAACTGTATTTAAAAAAAAAACAAAAAAAAACCTACAAGTGTCATTTAGCATCCCAGTCAGGAGGGCTTACTGTCGATGTCTTCAGAGTTGGTACTCCGATGGTGTGCACTAAACTTTAACCATTGAAGTGCCACATTGTTTTAGCCTTAGGCCATGTCTATGGAACATGTCTACATGGTACTCTGTATGATACTCCGTTAAGTTCCATTAACAGTGACTAAGATGCTGTGAACTGTGACCTAAGGTATAAGCACTTTTGAATGTTTGAAAGTGTCGGTCGCAGGAATAGCTGGCCATGGTTGCAACTGTAAGCCTTTGCAGTTTCTTTGCACAGGATTTCCACTTCCCTGTTGGATCATAATGGGAACCCATGTTGACAGAAATAGGCAGTGAGGTTCTTAGACATCTGTAATGTTGTTATAATACTGTGGCGCTGTTTGAGTCCAGTCCATGTTTTGAGTGAAGTAACGTAGCTGATTGTTACGTCACTCCAGTCCAGGTTTTGGATATAGCGGGAAGTTGCAGTTGCAAGCTGGAAGCGCAATGTTGTTTGTTTAGGTTTAACAATTAAATGAATACAGGTTATGAATACTCATCATACTGCCTTTGGATTGTTCTTCTCAACACACAAGAACACTATATTTGGCGACGAGGATATCTGAACAACGCAACATGTGAGTTAAAATAAATAAATAAATAAATAAATAAACACAACCACGAAATGGCGGCTGCAGCTGGACTTCCTCCGTTTCCTTCATTTGACATACAACTGGACTAAGTGGATTCAAAGATTTCAGAACTTCATTATTGCATTAAACATTAAAGACAACAAACAAAAGAAAGCTATGCTTTTACATTACGCTGGACCTGGTGTGTTTGATGTTTTTGAGACGTTGCCAGAAACCGGGGGAGTGGATGCTTATGATACTGCAGTAACGAAACTGACTGAGTACTTTTCGCCGAAAAAAAACATTGAATATGAAACATACGTTTTTCGTTAGGCAAAACAGATGGCAGATGAAACCCTTGATGCATATCATACGAGACTCAGACACCTGGCAGCAACATGCGAGTTTGCAAGTATAGAAAGGGAAATCAAATCTCAAATTATTTTAAGCTGCACATCCACGCTTTTAAGAAGGAGAGCGCTACAAAATGCTGACATGACACTGAAAGAACTGCTGGACACAGGAAGGGCTATGGAATTCTCAGAACTTCATGCAAAAAGTATAGAAGAAACAAAACAGCAATTTCAAAACGCAATGCCTGTGAATTCCATTCAACACAACAAACGTCAATTCACCAGAGAAGCATACACCAACAGGGCACCTGACAATAATAAATGCAACAACTGTGGAGGCAGCTACCCTCACAGAGGAGGACAGGCCTTTTGCCCGGCTAAAGGCAAAACATGCAGAGCATGTGGAAAACTGAATCATTTTGAAAAATGCTGCCGTTCAAAACTGCACTTGCCCACCACAAGGAACCCTGGAAAGCAACATATAAAGTCCAAAGTGCATGAAGTGCATGTAAGTGATGACTCTTCCAGCAAAACTGACAGAAGATCAAGTTCAGATGATGAATGCCTTTACACTGTGTATACCATTAACCCAAAACAACCTCTTACCAAGATTATTGTTGAGAACACTGCTATTGATGTCATTGTGGACTCCAGTGCCAGCGTGAACATAATGGATGAAACTGCTTACACCAAACTACAAGACAAGGTACAACTCCAGCGCGCAAACATTAAAATTTGCACATATGGATCTCGCACAGCCCTACCACTGTTGGGAAAATTCTGCACTACAGTTAGCAACAGCACAAAAATTGTCCCTACTGTTTTCTACATTGTCACTATGGCTCGTTGTTGAGCTGCCAGACAGCCACTGAACTTGGACTTTTAAAAATAATTAATTCAGTGTCACATACAACTCCAAAGGTCCACCCACCATTCTTAGAGTCACTCTTGACACAACATACAAATATCTTTGAAGGAATTGGAAAGTTAAAAGATTTCCAAGTCAAGCTACATGTCACCCTGACATTCCACCAGTTGTCCAGCCACATCGAATAATTCCTTTCCACGTATGAAAAAAAGTAGAGGAAGAACTAAGTCTGCTTGAAAGTCAGGACATTATAGAAAGAATAAGTGGTCCAACACCCTGGGTATCGCCAATTGTTGTGGCTCCCAAACCCAAAGACCCAGACAGAGTTCGTATTTGCATTGATATGAGATTACCAAACACAGCCATTCTGCGAGAACGCCACCTGACTCCCACAGTAGATGACCTGATCCATGACCTCAATGGAGCAGTGGTATTCTCTAAGCTTGATTTAAATGCTGGATACCACCAGCTTGAGCTAGCACGATTGCAGAAGAGTACATAAGTTTCATTGCTGATCACACGGTCCCCAAGGCGATGACCATGCTAGAAGTGAAACAAGAAACCAAGCAAGAACCTACACTACAAAGGCTAGCAGATTTAATTCAGAAAGGAAATTGGCATGACATTAATAAAACTCCTGACACACTCACAAATATTGACTTTACCACACTTAAAGCTTTCTATCCCCTGCGCAATGAGCTTACCACCAATGCAGATGCGGACATCATACTCGGAGGCAACAGACTCGTTATACCAACCTCGTTGCAGTCTAGAGCACTAGCTTTAGCTCATGAAGGCCATCTAGGCACAGTCAAGACAAAACAACTAATAAGAGACAAAGTTTGGTTTCCAGGCATTGATAAACGTGTAGAAAATCTAATCCACAACTGCATCCCATGCCAAGCTGCTGTGCCACAAACACACATGGAACCTCTTCAAATGTATGAACTTCCAAAAGGACCGTGGTTTCAAGTGGCCATTGATTTCACAGGACCTTTTCCTTCTGGGGATTATCTGCTTGTTGTGTTAGATGAATGCTCCCGCTACCCAGAGGTAGAAATTGTTAAGTCCACGTCAGCAAATACAGTCATTCCAAAACTGGACAAGATTTTCTCATCTTTTGGAATTCCGCAGGTTGTCAAGACTGACAATGGTCCTCCTTTCAATAGCCAAGAGTTCAATAACTTTTCTACCTACCTTGGTTTCAAACACAGAAGAATTACACCCTACTGGCCAAGAGCAAATGCAGAGGTGGAACGTTTTATGAGAACACTTAAAAAGACAGTTTCTGCCACACATTCCGAGGGCAAGCCATGGTGGAAACAACATCTTTTCAAATTTCTCAGGAACTATAGAGCTGCACCGCATATCACCACGAAACTGACCCCAGCTGAACTGATGTTTGGCAGAAAAATCAACACTACACTTCCCAGCCTGCACCATCAAACTGAAGACACATCACTTCGAGACACCGATCGAAAAGCCAAGCAACGCATGAAGACATATGCAGATTGTCACAACAATGCACATCCTTTGGACATCAAAATAGGTGACACGGTACTTTACCGCCAACTGCACAAAGGTAAACTATCCACCCCATTCCATAGCACACCATACCAGGTGGTCGACATCAAAGGATCAGTGCTTACAGCTGAAAATCACGGACAACGTGTCACTAGAAATTCATCACACTTCAAAGTGGTCAAAACCCCAAACAACGATTTACCTGCCATGGAAGAGGTAGGGGATGTCCCCCAGACAACATGCACCAATTTAGGAGGAGGCAGAGAGAATTCAGAACTCCAGCGTGATCAACAAATCCCATCACATGAAAGACATTACCCTTCAAGAGAAACTCGAAGACCTCCAAGATATCTGATTAAAGAAATTTGATTTAATGGACTTTCCAGAAATCACACAAATTACAGTTTCAAAGACTTATCTATTATCTTGTTAAAACAAGGGAGAGATGTAATGTTGTTATAATACTGTGGCGCTGTTTGAGTCCAGTCCATGTTTTGAGTGAAGTAACGTAGCTGATTGTTACGTCACTCCAGTCCGGGTTTTGGATATAGCGGGAAGTTGCAGTTGCAAGCTGGAAGCGCAAAGTTGTTTGTTTAGGTTTAACAATTAAATGAATACAGGTTATGAATACTCATCATACTGCCTTTGGATTGTTCTTCTCAACACACAAGAACACTATAACATCTACATTATTTTATTGTAGGTTTCACACAGTTACAACATTTGTTTAATATATATATATATATATATATATATATATATATATATATATATATATATATATATATATATATATATATATATATATATATTTATGACAAGACTTCCCTGTGTGTGGTAGAGCAGGGTGAGTGAGAGTTGTTGGCGGCCACCTTGGTGAAGGAGTGGCCTGTAACCAAGATGGCCACTTTTTGCACAGCCAGGTGGTGATTGATTGATTGAATGATTAATTGTCAATCATCCCCTGGCCACATGGTATAAAAGGAAGGAAGAGAGTAGAGTGGAGAGAAAAAGAAAGAGTGCATCGGATAGCCATAGCTTGTGTGTATTTTTAGTTTCCTATCAAGTACGAAATGTAACCATTACCTCATGGGTATTAATCCTTTGACACCGTCTAACCTGAATAGATATCCCAAAGCTGCACACAGTGCCAGTGATGCAGTCGTGCCCGCCCCCGAGGGCATAAAAAGACTGCTGACACTGATAACCTCATCATTTTTCCTTTCACCGACCTGAGACGAGAGAGCTCTATGAACAGATAAGTGTTGAATAAAATACTTTTATCTGCTTTTCACTTGTGTATTACACTATTATTGTGATTTAATTACGTGTTTTAGATAAATTATTTAATGTATTGTGCACTCAGTCGTGGTTTTTCGTAAGTCCCGCAGCAGCCTTGTGCTCCACGTGAAGCCGGCAGCTTTTTTTCTCTGTGTATTTTCTGTTTTTTCCCCACACTAGGCTGCAGGGCTCAGCTGTCCTGCGTTAGACCGAGACGCGCTGGGTCAGGCTGCATGCAGTTTTTCTCAGTGTCTCGTTGCCACATTAAGATCTGCTCACAGAATTAGTGTGAAGACTGTTAGCTAACAGTCGTTTTCGAACTATTGGTCAGCCAAGAGCGTTATAGGTGGGCATCCCTATATCGGTAATATGGGGTTAACTGTACAACGAACAAGGTTACCCCCACCCATTCACTAGCAGTCACTGGGCTCAGCTCAGTAGAATGCCACTCCACAGGCAGTTTTACTGGCCTTGTAGCATTGTTGCAGAGGGTTCAAGGGAAGCATGTGCTTGGCTGTGCAGACAACGCAACAGTGATGGTTACATCTACCACCAGGGTGGCCTCAGGTTCCCCAGTCTCCATCAAGTAGCCCACAAGCTGTTTCTCTGGGCGCACGATCATCTCCTCTCCCTGCGAGCAGTACACCGGGAAAGCAGAGATAGGCCTTTTGCCTCCCAGGAATTGACCCATTGTCCCCGCTGGTTCTTCATAACAGGAGCCAGGGACCCACTGGCAATTAGATGCCTTGGCACACCAGTGGCCAAGGCAGCTGCTGCATGCCTTCCCACCACTCGCCATGCTCCCACAGTGTCTGGAGAAAATCACACATGACCGGGCAGGGTGCTATTAGTAACTCCTTACTGGCCCAGGAGTGTGGTTTCCAGTTCTGATACAGCTACTGAGTGGCCAGGCGTGGAGCATGCCTGAACATCGCGACCTACTCAGTCAGGCGCAGGGGACGTTGTGGCATCCCAACTCATCGAGCCTGCGGCTCTGGGTCTGGCCCCTGAACGGCAACATTTGAGCCATCCGGGGCTTTCCAACAAGGTTACTGACACCCTGCAGAATGCCAGAGCAGCATCCACACATTCCCTGTATGGGTACAAGTTGGGCATTTTCAGACGTGGTGTTTGCCTAAGGGCTTTGACCCCATGACCTGTCCCATGGCAGTTATACTGCAATTTTTTTTGCAGGACCTATTGATAAGGGGAATCCCCCTCTACATTAAAGGTCTATTGGCAGCTATTCAGCTTGCCATATCATGGAGGAGGCTGTGTGGTCCAGTGGTTAAAGAAAAGGGCTTGTAACCAGGAGGTCCCCGGTTCAAATCCCACCTCAGCCACTGACTCATTGTGTGACCCTGAGCAAGTCACTTAACCTCCTTGTGCTCCGTCTTTCGGGTGAGACGTAGTTGTAAGTGACTCTGCAGCTCATGCATAGTTCACACACCCTAGTCTCTGTAAGTCGCCTTGGATAAAGGCATCTGCTAAATAAACTAATAATAATTAAATCTCCCCAGGAGCTCAGCTTTCTGGCAGGGCAATTTTTAAAAGTAGCTCGGCGGCTTCGGCCACCTATGAAGGACGTTGTCCCTCGCTGGAGGCTTTACGTGGTGCTTGAAGCACTTTATGAAGCCTCCCTTTGAGCCCTTGCATTCAGCTGAACTGAAATATTTATCCTTGCTTGCAATCACATTCGCAAAGCAGGTGGTGAGATGCAAGCATTTGATTGCGAAGCCTGCTTAATTTTTGCAGAAGCCAGGATAGGGGTTACGCTTCGTACCAATCCTGGTTTTTTGCCGAACACTATCTCGGAATTCCATGTCAACCAGTCTAGATTTGGAGGCTTCTTCCAGTCTGACAGGGAGCTGCAGCTCCATACGCTCTGCCCAGTGTGGGCCTTGGCATGCTATGTTGACATGATAAAAAGTTGGAGGCAGTCTGCACGATGTGTTGTCTGTTCTGGAACAAGTTCCATGATCAAACCCTGTCTGGCAGAGGCTGTCAAAATGGGTCACAGACACAGTCAAGACTGCCTATGAGCTGGCCAATTTGCACCCTCCAGAAAAGCTGACTGCTCATTCCTTACGGGCTATGGCAGTTTTGTGGGTTTTATTCCAGGGTGCAATGACATTTGCAATGCAGTGGTATGGGCTACTACCTATACATTACTAGGTTCTATCGACTGAATGTTGTGGATCCACAAAACCCTTACAGCATAAACATAGAGGTGAGTTTTCCCTGACTTTTTTAGCCCTAGCTACTTGTACTGGGGTTTTGTAGCATTCCAGTTGTCTGCAATATTGCCTTGCGACAGCTTTGGTATTCATACTTGATAGGGAACGTTGGGTTATTATCATAACCTTGGTTCCCTGAAATAGAAATGTAACCATTCAAGGTCGCTGCATTCATTATTGTAGCAAGTCTTCAAGGAAAAATGATGATGATATCAGTGTCAGCAGTCTTTTTATGCCCTCGGGGGCGGGCGCGACTGCATCACTGGCACTGTGTGCAGCTTTGGGATATCTATTCATGTTAGACGGTATCAAAGCCATTTATAATGTAACCATTACTTCATGGATTAATACCCATGAAGTAATGGTTACATTTCTATTACAGGGACTAGACCTTTAAACCTTTTTGGGTCAAATATTTCAAAGGGCGCAGACCAGCCTTGCCCAGGAGGCTACGCCACACTGTGGCACCTCAGCAGAAGCAGTAAAGCTATCAGACCTTTTGTCAAAAGGCAAAAAAAGAACCAATCATTATGGGTCGTGTACTTCTTAAAAAAAGTAATACGGATATAGAGAATAAGTCATGCAAATAAAACAATCTCTTTGAAGGGTTGGGGATACTTTGTGATGCAGAAAAAAAAAAAACTCGAGGGACTGAGATGTCAAGAACAAGAGTGAAATCTTGTTTAAGATACAGAACAAAACCATCATTTAAATACATTTAGACCAGCCTAAGGAAAGAATTCATAAAGCATATGTTTTCTGTCAAAACAGCAGCCTCACTGTATGACTGTAACATTAATATTCAGTGCTTCATTTAAATGATAGAAGTAGAATAATAACTAGCTCAAGTATGTGGGAAATTGTTTTGATTTTTGTATGCTTTTTTTAATTTTTATTCATTTTTTTCGACTTTTTTTCCCCCAACTTTATTTATTTTATCTTGACTTTGTTATTAACTTTTGCGTTAGGAACTGCGTTAGGAATTTATCACATGGCTTTCATGTATTAAAGTGGTAATTGTGTTCAAATGAAACCTCTCCATAGGGTTTTATACCCAAGACCTCTTCTTGAGACATAACAATCTAGCTGTGCACACAGGTTTGGTCATCCTGGTCTTGAATGTCAATTGTTTATTGTTTTTTTTTTTAAAGAAAATAGCATAGTAAACCCAGACAACTGCGGTATTGTATGGTCATTTGGGAGTAAATATTATATATGTAAGACTTTGCTGCACCCTTTTGAGGACTACAATCATTGTCTTACATATTTAAAGGGAAAGCATAGTTCTTAAAGATCCAGTGCTGTAGCTGACCCTTCATAGTAGTGTACATGCATTCTTAACTGAATTGTGTTGTGCTGTTTTACCAATCTGTCATTGTCCCATTTCGGAGAGAGACACCTCCTGGGTTACCTGAGTGAATCATTTGTAGAAATAGAATTCCAGTCTTCGAAGTGCTGTTTAAAAATAATTTATATTCAGAAGACTCCAGGAATCAAGATTTACCTGCTCACTGCAGTAGAAGTAACCTGTCATTCAAATCCCGCCACCTTGTCAGGGGAGGAGTTAGGTTCTTTATAAAATGACTAGTAACGGTATAAGTTCTTACAATCATGTTTTTTATAAACATTTTCGAAGTATTTATTAAGAAGTCCTTCTCATCATGGAAAAATACATACCGTACAAGGAACTATACCAGCACTGTGCAGTTTGATATGTGAACTGTACCAGCACTGTGCTGTTTGAGATGTGAACTGTACCAGCACTGTGTGATATGTGAACTGTACCAGCACTGTGTGCAGTTTTATATGTGAACTGTACCAGCACTGTGTGCAGTTTGATATGTGAACTGTACCTTTTCTGTTTATACAGAATGGAGATGATCTGTGGTCTCTGGGTAGAACGCATCATCTGCCAGTTGAACATAAAAGCCCAAAAGTTGGTGGCGTCTCTTTCATTCCAGCTGTCCAGCAACAAAATATTGGAGAAATGAACGTCAAACAGGTAAGAACAGTCCCACCAGAAACCCTTTTTTTATTATTTCTTACACACCTGATGACATTCAGGAATGTAACTGTTGGTACAGTTTTTAAGTCCATTACACAGCAAGTACTGTAACATCTAGAATCCTCATGAACTTCAGATAGACAGACAACTCATACACTGAACTTGGCTCAAGTAAAGTGGGTACCTGAGGCAACCAAAGATACAATGTCCTGTGGTTACAGCGCCACCTCTGGTGAAAAAGTATCTGTCATTCTTAGCCTGCTGCATACAAATTAATTAAAAGTTAGTAACACATGAATGAATACATCAATTCGGAGCAATTCCTTTTAGGGTCAATCTCCATAGACATTCCTCCTTTTATACAGAAGCATGATTACAGTGGTAAAAGTTTTTAGAAATTTGCAAAAGATAAAGGGTTTTTTTACAGAGCCAATTTTATTAACACACAACAGACAATGCTTCTTAATTTCCTATCCATTTAGTCTGAATTTAAGTTGTGAACAATGTAAATCAGTGAGTTGGAAGCGGGATAAATACACATGGGTATCTTTAATCCTTTTTTTATACAGATTGACAGGAAATCAGACACCTGTAATGCTGAAGGCAGCTGTGAAGAGGATGCTAATGCCAGTTTAAAACAAAAAGCCTCTTTGGTGGCCGACTGCTTGAAACAGAAAGAAGCATCAACAAGCAGTGTGAACATTGTAAAACCGAACAAGCGGACAAGAGGATACCAAGCATATTCTGATCCTTCCCGTAACAATGCAAAGCATGGAATAGTGAGAGATAAAAGCCCTCTTAACATGTCACCAAATGCCATGTATCGATGCGAGGCACAGCTACCCCCAAGTCTTTTACAGGAACTTAACACAGTGTTGAGTAAAAATAACCGAGGTGCTAAAAAGAAATAAGTCAGATGCAACAAATAAAAAATCACACTAAAAGAAATGTACCTTTCAAACAAAGATACAAAGGTTTTGGGCAATTATTTTTTGTTGCTGACATTTTTAAAGCTACACTGATATTTCCGGTAAAGCAGGTTTCCATTAAAGAGCAGCAGTAAAGGTCACCCCAGGCTTTACTTGTAAGGCTTCAGTTTTGATTTGAGAAACGTGACTATATTATACAGTTTGTGCTATATTAAAGTTATGTCATTATGCAAGCTAAGTAATGAGCCATACAACTCCAAACGTCCAAAAATAAGAGAAGCCCACAAATTAAACTCCGGACAGAACTAACGGATGGATTTAAATCTGTGGGTGACTGAAATGAGCCAGGAAATCCAATCAAATCTCAGCCTTCCGGGTCAGCTGTCTCCGTCATGACTGTGAAACACTGGATTCTGGACTGCAGTAAAAATACGTCCCCTTTTAAATAGTGCTTGTTGGTATATGTTTAAATGTGTTCCGGATTACTGTCAAGCTTGAATAGAAATACTGCACCTTTCTTCTATCAATCTTGATCAGATCTTCAACTCCAGTGGCTGAAAAACAGCCGCAGACCATAAAAGAACATAATATGCTCAAATTTTAGTGTCAGCCAAATGCATACTCTGCACTGAATTTATATTACAATGTTGGGTTTGTCTAATAATATTGAACATTTTGTCCCGTCCCGTCCCCCCCCAGTGTAAGCTAACATTGAGACTACATTGAACATACTGTCAGATGTTTCTGTAAGGAATAAGAGCCATTGTTAACCTCAAATAGTGATTTCTCACTAACACACTGCTAATTTAAATTCATTTGAAAACTAATAGGGGAGGGGAAAACTGCAAATGACACCTCTATCTTCTGCATATTTCACTTTGGACGCTTTTAATGTTGAAGAGT
This sequence comes from Acipenser ruthenus, assembly GCF_902713425.1. Taxonomy (NCBI): domain Eukaryota; kingdom Metazoa; phylum Chordata; class Actinopteri; order Acipenseriformes; family Acipenseridae; genus Acipenser; species Acipenser ruthenus. The sequence goes on from NC_081190.1 coordinate 112,588,726, forward strand.
TGGAATGACCTTAGCCTAAAGTTGGTTATTGATTTAAATTGATGCATATTGTGTTCTATTCTATTTAAATTAAATTAAATTGCTGACACCAGGCCGTTAAGTTAATTTTCACAAAACTGCCAGTACAGACGCCTAGAGTCCGATGTGGCCTTATTGACAAACATAAATTGATTTCAACAAGATGCTTAGTGAAATATGTTTTGACATTGAATGAATACATAGAGGACATATCATGAAAAACCATGACATACAATATTTAATATGGTTGGACCTGCGATAACAAACAAGCCTTTGAGTGAGTTTGTTATCCTTCCGACATACATCGCCCATGATGTCCAATACAACGTTTTTCATGTCATATCTTGCTTATGCCACAAATGGTCAGGTTTTCTGTAAATAAGATATAAGGTACTGTACGGTAATCCATTGCTTTTTACATGGCAGTACAGAGCAGGGGCAACTGAGCTGGCTGTAAGAGTGCATGTTTCATTCCATTCCTCCCAGTGGCTTGTAGTCTTTTATCTCCATTAAAATATCCTCCTCTACAGGAAGTCAAAATTTGGATCAAAGTTTACTTCCATCCTAAAATATTTGTTTTGTAAATAGTTTGTTTAACATGATATGCAATAGAATGTATTTGTGTTGCAGTATGTCACAATGAAACCGGTAGATGTACCTCATATACATCTTCTCATACATGTAACATTCATCTTAGGATCTTTTGATGTATCTCTACAGTTTGGTGGCATGTATTCATTAATGGTGTGTTGATTAGCTGTACATACACCCCATTTTGTACAGAAACAGTATAAAAACAATTTTGCACACATAAACTGTATTGGCATCTTACAGTATTTCCACACTACTTTCTACAATTTCTGTGAGTCATTAGGGGATTGTTCTAAAGCTAGAATACTGAACGTGTGCCTCCCTAACACAAACTTGACAGGATAAAATAATGCATTGAAGAGCTATAACCAGATTACCCTTACACACATTGATTAGTCTTGTAGAAAAAGTGCAAAGTCAAATTCTCAAAACAATCTCAATAATGTATAAAGAGCTTGGTACTAAAAATGCACATGCAAGTTTGGCAGCTGTTCCATTAAATATTGATGTTAACATTTTCTTTTATAATGCCTCACTTAGCAAGCTGTCTTTTTAAAATATAATGATGTGTTTCTTTTGTACAGTTTCTTTAAAAAATATATGTATATACACAAATTAGAATGGCAAGTTATGTAAATATATCGTATCATTTTTTTCACCGAGTGGTTATGTTTTTATTTTCTGGTTTGTGCTTATTTTACTTCCTCAACCACCTGGAATATGCATCTCGCAACCACCTGGTAATTAGGCATGTGTATTACTGATCAAAACAAAGGAAAGAACACGACGAGACATGCTGTAGTAGTTCTAGTGCATTGTGTAATGAATTGACATCTCAGCCCATTGAATGGAATGGAAAGGCAAGGCAGAACGTCGCCTGGAGGTAAGTGTCTTCTGCTGATGTCAGTATTATTAACCACTAAACTGCTGGGGAGACACAACACATGTGCTGTGAAATGATCGTTACACTCATGAAATCTAAAATGTAACTATTTCTGGTGAACTGTATTTTATGTATAGCCATTGACATGGTTAAGAGTGTAATAATTCAGTTTTGTGGAACATGATTTATGTTTATTTTAATGTCCACGTACTAAAGTAAAGAAGAAAAAAAAGACGACTGGATCTTTTACAAGCTTCCAAGCACTAAAAACTTTTTTTACAGAAATTATATATATTTCATATTAATGCACAAGACTTATCACTGCTATAATGTTTCAAATATTTAACACCACCCTCCATAAAGAAATATTAATAAACATACTGTAACTTACCATACCAGGCATCTTCATCTACTGTGTAGCTGATAATACTCTTCATGAACAGCATTTCAACATATATTTAAATCAATGGCTATAAATCACACACTCCAGTTGCAAAGTATATCCAGTTCTTTGGCAGTGTACTCCATGATGCCCACCTTCATCTTCTGGTAATTCATAATTCATGAATTTTAAATAATCAACGACAATAAAATGACTTATAATTGTAATGTTCTTTTGAAATCTAGCCCAAACTAATTTGAAATAAAAATATTAAATAAACATAAGTAAACTTTTTTTTTTTTTTTTTTTTTTTTATAACTTCATTTTTAGATTGTATTATTTCTTGGTAGAAGACGTATTTGGATGGAGAGCTGTAGCTGATCGGCCCCCCCTTCTGTCGTGCAGCATATTAGTAAAAAATATGATTGAATCCGATTTTCTTCGCATCGCTGGTTGTGTCGCCTGGGGTGTAAAAGGTTCTTCTAGAAAGCACAGGGTCTGTAAGTTTAGATGCATCGGGTTTGGTGAGTGGCGACCTTTGTATGTGTTCGGTATTTAGAAAAAAGCGACTTTATTCCTTCTCCTAACATTGCTTTTAATAAGCTCCCCATCAATTATCCGATGCTTCTGTTTAAACTGCTTGTAGCTTATGAACCTTTTTAGATTCTGACTTCATATTTTCCTCTGGGTAAATCTGATGTTTCCCTTTTCTTTGACCTGTATAATAAAGACCTGACTGTATTCTGTGATTATCTAGGTTATATTTGATAGTGGGTATTGAAAAATTAACCCTTTGTTGCCAATAATTTCATAACGCTACTACCACCACAGTGTCATATCACTTGTATCTTAGAAACTATGTAAGGTAGTTACTTCTATTTTCAGGGTTATATAAAAAAAAAAACGCATGTTAAATGTGTTGGTGACCAGGACCAAAACTTGTGGTATCCCGCTTGCAGCTTGTTCAGAATACCACCGCTAGAATTCTGACTAAAACCAGAAAAAGTGAACATATTACCCCTGTTTTGGCCTCTTTACACTGGCTCCCTGTGCAGTATAGAATTGATTTTAAGATTGATTTTAAGATTTTGCTGTTAACTTACAAGGCCCTGAATGGATTAGCACCTAGTTATTTGCAGGAGTTACTGACCCCGTATCTTCCAAACAGCACTCTGAGATCACAGGATGCGGGTCTCCTAGGGTCAACAAAATCAACACGGGAGGTAGGGCTTTTTCTTGTACAACTCCTAAATTATGTAATGCTCTGCCTTCGTTTGTCAGGGAAGCTGGGACCATTACAGTTTTCAAGTCAAGACTAAAACCACACTTTTATAAAATGGCTGTACTGTACAGTGCTTTGCGATACTTGTATAAAAAGCGCTATATAAATGCAATATATATATATATAGAGAGAGAGAGAGAGAGTACACTTTGAGTAACTCTTAATGTTTGGTATACAGCTGAATTATTTTCTTTTCTTAGTTAAGTTCCATTGTCTTGTCCAGTAAAGATGAACTGTTTCTCTGACACATTGTTTTAAGCTCTGGTAATATTTGATACAGACCACACACTTTTGAGATGTGTCTCTACAATTGGTACACAGCTTCATTCCATGAGCCTTTCTGTGAAGTTCCATTACAGTTATTGTCCTGCCCAGTAAAAGCTAACCATTTTACTGACATTTTCTTTAAACGCTGTACATATGAATGATGCAATTTTTTTTTTTACATATCCATTTTCATTTCAATCTGATTTGACCCTAACCCTAAACCGCTGTGCATGCTTTATTTTTGTTTACACAGACACATTTATATTTTATTTTTCTAAAGAACACAAATCACATCCCTGTGCATCGCTTCTTTCTTATTTCTACATTATTATATTGAAAGCCTTAAAAACTGTACCTGCACTTATCTACCCAAACATAACACTATGTAACACAATTTTTGTTCCTGGGTAGTAAGTGTTATTTCCTAATTGCTTATGCCTCAAAAGTATAGAAAATGGCTATTATTCCCCAAAAACTTTGCTTTTGTGACCAGGACAGTGATATTTTGAAATTTACCTATTTCCAATGAGAAAACGGGCGAATTTGTGTCTTTTCGTTCACATAAAGTCAGAAAAAAACAACATATGAATCCAAATTGACATGTATTTATACTAAAGTAATACAAAAATGACTACAAAAGATTTAGAAGTGAGTAGTTTTTCGAGATTTACGATTATACTGTAAATCACTTTCACGAATCAGCCCCCAAATGTAGTCTCCCATCATGTTCTCGTTATACTGTCCTTGGTAGCGGCGTTCAAAGTCTTTGAGGGACATCCTACAGCCCATTGTGCCATAGTTCTTCACCAGAGTCTCAACCAGCTCCACATAGTTTTCAGCCTTGTGATTGCCCAGGAAGCCCCGAACCACTGCGACAAAGCTGTTCCAAGCCGCTTTCTCCTTACTAGTGAGCTTCTTGGGGAATTCATTGCGCTCCAGGATCTTCTTTATCTGTGGTCCGACGAAGACACTGGCTTTGACCTTTGCCTCAGACAGCTTAGGGAAGAAGTCTTGAAGGTACTTGAAGGCTGCCGACTCCTTATCTAGAGCTCTGACAAATTGTTTCATAAGGCCCAATCTGATGTGCAGTGGTGGCATCAGCACCTTCCGGGGGCCACCAGTGGCTCCCACTTGACGTTGTTCCTCCCCACAGAGAACTCGGTCCGCTGTGGCCAGTCCCGCCTGTGGTAGTGCGCCTTGGTGTCCCTGCTGTCCCAAAGGCAAAGATAGCAGGGAAACTTGGTAAAACCGCCTTGGAGACCCATCAGGAATGCCACCATTTTGAAGTCTCCTATGACCTTGATGCCATCTCAGAAAAATGCAGATATGTATCCACTTAGGCAGCTGGAACTAAACTGAACTGGTGGGCTTAAGGCCCCTGTATTTATACTACTATTTATATTTTTCTTATATTACTAGAAAGTTCTAGAAGTTACTCCAAGTTTACTCAGCACTGAATCTATCTGGAATGTTCTGGAAAATAGGTAAATTTCAAAATATCACTGTCCTGGTCACAAAAGCAAAGTTTGTGGGGAATAATAGCCATTTTCTATACTTTTGAGGCATAAGCAATTAGGAAATAACACTTACTACCCAGGAACCAAAAAAAAAAAAAATTGTTACACAGTGTAATCATCTGGAATATCACAATATTTACTTCAAGACTTTATTTTGACAATCTATTAAAATAAATAAATAAATAAATTAAACTAGCCATTTAGCTCCTAATTAAAAGCAAGAGAAATTGTAATGCAATTGGGAGACCAATTGTAAATGGTCCATTAATTTCCTTGCATGACATGTTAGTAATTAAAATGAAAATGTAAAATAGTGTAATTAAAATGCATAACTGGGTAAGATGATTATTTATCTGGGGCATGCAGACCAACCCAACTCTTACCTGATAGGTGATGTTCCCCATCCTGACAGGTTATAAAACTCCATCTCAATAACAGCACACAGTCCTTAACATAGACTCTCAGTTCATGACAAAGTAATTCGATATTTGTGTTAGAGTGAATTCCTTTTGCTGTTTCAAAGTTTTTTTTTTTAAAAAAGGAAATATTAACAATAATAATAATACAAACTACCACAAAAACAACACGCTTTCACTGTTACAGAATCAGAGAAACATACTTGATTCAGCTAAATAGGCATTTAATAATTTACATTGGTCTACTCTGTTTGCAGTACAGCAAGAATGTACAAAGTGAAAAAGCATTGTTAATGCATCTGAATCTGAGCTGAATTTAAAGTTCAATCCTTGGATTAACACAGGATATCGTACAGTATTATACACCATCAGGTATGACAGGTTTATAGTGTATAAATCCCCTCCCACATTGACTTATGCCACTTATATTTATTAAAGACTATTTCATGTGAGTGCAAGTTAATGTGTGTGTAAAATTAAGTAACGTTCACCCACGTCATAATTGCCATTTCAACTTACATATGGAATCCCTAGTAAAACCTGAGTAGTATGTATTATTGTAAGAGAACTCTGCCTAATAATATTCTCACATTTTGATTAACCAGGATTTCCACTTCTGTATAACTAGACCCTGTACACTTTCTCATGTTTCTTTATGCATGTTTGACCTTTTATGTGAACATCAGGCACCCTGATTTGTCAATAGAAATTTGACGATGGAGAAGAAAGTATTGCCTTCGCTGTGGCTGTTGGGTAACCTGGAGCCATTTAGAAGTGCTGTGGACAAATCTGAGATTGGAAAAGGGAAATCCAAATGTCCTCCGTGTCATCCAGGCTTTGTCAGATTTGCAAAGTGAAATAATAAAATGGCCTTCTGTTACCCAGTTTCCTGTTCTTGCGCAGGGATTTCAAGACAAAAAACAGGATTTCCTGGTGCTATCAGGACTCTAGATGGCACCCACATTCCAATTCCTGGACGTTCACTCCGCAGACACTCCTGCATCAACAGGAAAGGATTTCCCAGCATTTACCTGCAAGCTGTGTGTGACAGCAAAATGAAATCCCTCTGCCATGATTCTAGGGTATTGAAAAACAGCCCACTCTGGAATCCCTTAAAACAATCAATGTGCCTGGCAATTACCACCTGCTTGGAGACTGCACATCCACTGAAGAATCTTCTTTTGACCCCATACACATAATGGCTATTGAATGAGATCCAGTAGAACTTCAACAAAGCCCACAGTTCAACAAGAGTTGGACAGTTTATATCAGGTTTATATCAGGTTTGCTGTTTTGGTGTTGTATGCAACATAGAGTTAGGCCTGGATTAAATTTGCCTGTAAAGACAGTAAATGTGTAGCAATTTCTACTATAACATTCATTTTCATCTTTCTCCATTAACTTTCTGACAGCTTTATAGATACGTCACATTGTATATCCTATGCAATAATCTGTAGTCTAGACGAGAGTTTAATGGGAACACTTTTATGAAACATATTCACAGAAGGCTCAATTATTTAAAAAAAACTCTTTAGGATTTTCTGGTCTCAATTTTACATTCTCTAAGCCAATCCGACCAGAATATTCCCATTAGTACTGGCTTGATTGTTTGTCTGAAGTAATAAAGTCTCAATCTTCCCTGAAGGTTTGAAGAATCCATGAAGATTATAAAAAGCTAAAACTCTATATAGACATACTGCACACTACTGTGGCGTGCTATTTAAGACATGGTGTGAAAGCAGAAATGTGGGGTTTAATATAAAAAAAATAAAATAAAAAAAAAATCCTTGCATTGTGAAAACGATTTCTTAATTTTAAGTTTATGTTTTGCTTTGTCTACATTTCTCACCGTTGCATGTATTTATTAACGCAAACTCTATTTTCATGCTTTTGTTTTGTTTCTTCTGTGTTTTCACTTTGGGGCTTGATCTGAACATGAACATAAAATCCCTTTTAATCCATTACTTTAATATCTTATTATATATATATATATATATATATATATATATATATATATATATATATATATATATATATATATATATATATATAATTATTATCTGTTGTTTCAGATTAGATCTTTATTTGCCATGAGTGAACAGACTCCTGAAGGCTCATTTTGGAGAAGTGAGATTAGGGAGCATATTAGGGTTGCTTAGAACCGCATAGGGCAAGCATTGTTTACTGAAGCATACATACTGTGTATGCATGATATGTTTATCCACATTAATTCTGATTTCAGATTACATTTGTATTATTAGATCATCAGTGCACATGTAAAATTGAGAGTGGAAATTATATTAATTTGCTTGTTACCTGAATCAAACACAAATATTAGATTTTTGGGGGAAAATCCACCATAAAAGCATATACGCATTTGTTGACTACATTTGCCCAGCATTCCGATTATTAAACAGGCTGTGACAGGTTGACCGAGTGATGACATTCCCAGACCAGACAGGGGTCAGAGAAAAAAACAGACAGGTACTACGGGTGAAAGAGTGTTCTGGATTTTTATTTAAACAAAAATAAACGAAATATTTAAACAAAAACACTGCTCACAGAGCGAAATAAAAGGTTTAAACAAAAACAGTCTCGCGCAACAGAAAACCAAATAAATACCGCGCTGGTGATTTCCAGCACACGTACCATTTGGTTACTTTCGTTTTCGATTTTCCCGTCTCCCTCTGACACACGTTCCTTCTCTCGAACACAACCCCCCAAACACACAAAACCACAAGCTTATATACATATGCACCTTACATTAATAATAACCCCCTTAAACGATAATTAAATAAAAGGCTCCAGCCACAAACCACCTCTGGCAAACCACATTTAAACCAATAACAAAGAAAAACATCGTATTTTAAATCAACACAAAATACATTCAAATCATACAATACATTAAATCACCAAAACAATACAGTATTTACAATACACCTGATTTATTTACATGCAGGGCTTTGCTCTGCCCCCTTAATTATGTGCAGGGCTCTCTTCTGCCCTGCCACAGAGGCCCAGGGCTAAAACATTTTATAAAAAATAGACAAGGCAGAATAAATATAAAGAGCTTGTTTCCATTGCAGATAATATTGAAAACTCATTAATTATGCATCTGTTTTTAATTAGCTGATATTATTCTGTAAATATTTAATGCCTCCTTGAATATTAATTTGAAATAATATATTGTAAATACCTCACTTTTTTAATTACACTGCTTTAGAAGTGTTTTGAAAGAAAATGAATTGCACAGATATTGTCATTGTTGCCTCTAACGACTTAAAAAGGGCAAAGTGAGAACTTCAATGAAGAACATTTACAAAATTATAGCCATGAGTTATAGAATATGTTGATATTGCTATACTGTTTGAAAGTGTTTCAGGTTTGTTTTTATGTTTTTTTAAAGTGATGCACTGCTATTTACTTTTATTCTCAGTTACAATATTTGGGGGATTGTAATGTAAAAACAAATGCTGTACAGAATTGTAATTAGCTACACGGCTACTACTGTTATATAGCAGACTTAAATCAAAGTAGAATTACACAAAAAAACAAACGTTGTAGATAACAATGCCTCTGAATTTTTTTTTTATATTAAGCAATATTTTTCAGTAAATATTGAAAATTCATCATTTGAAGGGCATGTTGCTGACTCTTCCCTCAAGTTTTACTGTAAGCAGACACATAGTTTTACTGTAATCAGTCACATACTGGTGTACAAGGATTTGTTATTCATTTATATAAAACTTTTTATAGACTCCATGAGAATGTCAGACTTCAGAAGTTTGTTCCTGATAAAAAAAAATTAATTGCATGCATAGTTACTGATAACATGTAATGTAATTAAATAAGTTATTGCATTTCAATTGGTCAAGTATAAAATAGATTGAACATCCAATCTCGGCACAATCGTACCTGAAGATAAGGACTAATTTGTCCACATCAAAGGATTTGCAGCAAGCTAGACGTGCCATGACTGCTTCAGATTAGGCACTCATCAGTTGAACGTGTGTTTTGTGCTGTGCAACTTTTTATGTATGAAATACTGGAAAGTTTAGCTGATTTGTATTGCTGTCCAAAACAACCCCTAAACTGTGGCAGGGATTTCACCACAGAAGAGCCTCAGTAACCCCAGTAACTACTCTTTAATGAACATCTCCATTGTTTTCAGTGTTGGTAACAGCGGCTTGCATTCTGACCATTTCATTGTTGTCATTGTTTGAGCAGCTTGAGTACTACATGTGTGCTGGTGCTTTCATCTTTTTATTCACCCCTGGTTGGGTGGTGAATGAAACTTCTACATTTTATTAAAGGGGGTTTTGGTATTTTATTTAGTTCATGAGGTAATTGAAGTCTAATTTAACTTCATCTATATTTGGTGACACCCACCCTTTCAGGTGACATACTATAGTCAGTCTGGATATGGTGACTCCCATTCGTTTGACTGGATTATTTTAGAAGTAAACCTGATGCAGACCTATAACTACCCTTGTGTTATATTTTCAATGCAGGCTCCAGGTCTTTTACTGTACCTCAGAGAATTAGAATGCATAAGCCTTGATTATCCTCACACAATAGAGCAGGTTTTAGGGGTCATCTGTTGAGATCTTTATAGAAACGCCTATGCTAATGAAATAGAAACTCAAAAAATGTGTCTGTTCTCTTGAATCTTTGTAGTACCGTCTATGTTATGTCAGTTCTGTTCTATTTACAGTGTATATTTGTGTGACACCTACATGGATATATTTATTACACTGTATTTGTAAGTCACACAATAAACATGTCATAATATAAGAAAGAGAAAGAAAGGGCAGTTTTTGGTTTGATCTGATAGAATAATATATCAGCACTGAAGTAATACTGTAATTTACTTAACGTACAGGTTCTGGTGTTTTACTAAAATATCCCGAGTTGTTTTTGAATGAGCATTTCAAAGAGTGGATGTATTTTATTAATTTATTCTTTTTTTTCCTCAGGGAACATGTGGAGAGGCAGAATAGATTAACTTGAAATCTACCCAGCAGTATCATCTGCTAAAGCCCATGAAGTGATATGCTAGCTTACCATCTTTCATTCTGCTTTCCTTAGAGACAGTAACCAATCATTCAGACATGAATGCTAAGATACATTTCCATTGATAGAATGGCCTTGATGAGCATTCTGTATAGTGAGTGCCTTATTCATGCATGACAGGGTGACTCACCCAGTGGTACCACAAGATATTCATGGTAAACGAAACTTCAATAAGGCTGTGATAGAAGCTGAAAGACTGATTAAGTGCCTGGAAAGGCACACAAAATAGTTAATGTAATGACTATCAACAAGGAGGAGCAAAATGTCAGGGGAAACAGGCCTATTTTGGCATTAATGGCAAGGATTACATGTTGGGTAGAGGTCCCATTTTCTCACGCTTTCATGAATTTAGAATGAAGTTATTTATAACAGTTCATAACTGTAAATCTACCCTCATATGATGCACAAGCAAATTATGATTACGTGTGATGTCCTGGTATCCTTATTAGTCTACTCATGTGAACATATTAAATGGCGTCACATAGCTACAAAAGTTTCAAAAACTGTAAGATATCAGTGTCGTTTTTTCTTGACAGCAATTAGCATTTGCACAATGTGGAATTCAATATCCCAAGCAGTGGTTTTTAATGTTTTAGTTTTTATCAGGGTCATTTTTATCAGTTTTTTTTTTTGTTTTTTTTTGTTTTTTACAACCTGATCAAATGTATCCTGGTAAATATTGGTTACAATGAGTACTGTAAAAGCATACAAAAACGTTTTAGTAAAATCTTATTACAATAAATTATGGTGTTCAGTATATATACCTATTTGTAAACATTCAGAATTATGCAGCATTGTTTCTGAAACTGAAGATGCAACACATACAAAAATTTGGAAAATACATGTGAGTAGACACTGAAATTTACAGATCCATAGGATATCTATTATCAAGATAATATTATCCCTATTATCCCTTTCATATACATAAGACTTGTAAGAGGTCTGCAATGGAACCCGTTTGATTCCATAAGTTGAATATACATTTGAACCAGAACCGATCTAGATTATGTCGATCTGTTACTGAAGCAGTAGTCACCAGGAAGACTGCAATACAGTTTGTCGAACAGAGAGTAATAGGAAAATACTAAAAATGTAGAGAAGAAAAAGCAATAAGTGTTATGTTCATTGCTCTTCCAATTACTGAATCATTCATCGAGCTTTTCTGATTATTCTGTATCTTCAAGCCTTATAATGTGCAGATGGTTGAAACAGATAATAATGTATTATCATTATGTTTATATCTATGCAAACATTCATTTACGGTATAACTGACACGGTTTCTCTTTATCTGGTGCTGATTTAATGACACCCACAGGTTTGTGAGATTTGTGAGTAGCTGCTGTGCAACAATAGCAACTAATCCCCATCTGAATGACTAAGCTAGCTTGGCAGATGTAAAAGGATTTCAATATGGGTTAAAATGTGTGCTAGCTTCAGAAAAAGAATATTTGGCAAATCTAGAGCCATTCTGATGCATACAAGATTTGATTGAACAAGAATCATCACTGTTTCAGACAATTTATTCTAATTACAACTTCCTAAACTTTATTTTGAGCCTAATTTATTTTAAATAAAATGTTATTCTGGGATAGTTAGTATGTAAGCATTATATATATATATATATATATATATATATATATATATATATATATATATATATATATATATATAAACTGCAGTGTACAAAATTGAAGGCATATGAAAGAAAAGGTTTTTAAAAAATGTACACAAAAAGTTTAAAAGATTAAAAAATCTTTTATTTTCAGGACATAAACACAGTGCAGTAAACTTGATGTTATTCAAGAATTGTAATTATACAAAAATTCTATGGGTGATGTCATGATTATTAGAATAGAATGTTCATTCCCAGAGGTTCCAGAGTTCCCAGTTTCAAGATAAACTCTCGTTCCTTTTGTTTCCGAGCAACATTTGTTCCATAGCACTGATTGATCACACAGACTGTGATGTCTTCAGCAGTGTGAGCATCACTGTTGAAGTGATGGGCTACTGGAAATGCAGTGGTGTTAATGCAAATGCTTCTTAAGTGTTCTACAAACCAGTCTGCTAAACGCCTTTTAGTTTCCCCAATATACAATTTGTTGCATTTCTTGCAGATAATGCAGTAGACTATTCCTTTAGAGGTACATGTAAAATGTTCATGAATGTTGAATGAAGATTTAATGTATCTAATCTCTGTTTCAGAATGAATGTATTTACAGGTATTACATCGTGGTCTATTACATGGATATGTGCCTTTCAAAGGTTCCCCAAAGGACGAATAGCACTGTGTACCACATTTTCTTTTATATTCTTGTCTCTTCTATAGTGCCTATAGAAAGTCTACACCCCTTTGAACTTTTTTCACATTTTGCTGTGTCAGTGCCTCAGAGTTTCATGCATTTAAATGAGGATTTGGTTCCACTTATCTACACACCATACTCCACACTGTTAAGGGGAAAAAAGTTTTTTATTGAGAAAGAAATTATATATTAAAAATACAAAACTGAAAGATCATAATTGGATAAGTCTCCACCCCCCTGAGTTAATACTTGTTGGAAGCACCTTTGGCAGCAATTACAGCTGTGAGTCTGTTGGGATAGGTCTCTACCAACTTTGCACACCTAGATTTGGCAATATTTGACCATTCTTCTTTACACCGTTCAAGTTCTGTCAAGTTCCTTGGGGAGCGTTGATGGACAGCAATCTTCAAGTCATGCCACAAATTTTCGATTAGATTTAGGTCAGGGCTCTGACTGGGCCACTCAAGGACATTTAGCTTTTTGTTCCTTAGCCACTCCAGTGTAGCTTTGGCTGTGTGCTTTGGGTCGTTGTCATGCTGAAAGGTGAACTTCCATCCCAGTTTCAGCTTTCTTGCAGAGGGCAGCAGGTTTTCCTCAAGGACTTCTCTGTACTTTGCTCCATTCATTTTCCCTTCTATCCTGACAAGCGCCCTAGTCCCTGCTGATGAGAAACATCCCCATAACATGATGCTGCCACCACCGTGCTTCACAGTAGGGATGGTGTTCTTTGGGTGATGCGCTGTGTTGGGTTTGCGCCAAACATAACGTTTTACATTTAGGCCAAAAAGTTCCATTTTAGTTTAGTCAGACCTCAAAACTTTTTGCCACATGGCTACAGAATCTCCTGAGTGTTTTTTTGCATACTTCAAACAGGATTCAAGGTGGGCTTTCTTGAGTAATGGCTTCCTTCTTGCCACCCTACCATACAGGCCAGATTTATGGAGTGCTTGGAATATTGTTGTCACATGCACACTTTGACCAGTCTTGGCCATAAAAGCCTGTAGCTCTTGCAAAGTTGCCATTGGCCTCTTGGTAGCCTCTCTAATCAGTCTCCTTCTTGCTCGGTCATCCAGTTTGGAGGGACGGCCTGATTTAGGCAGGGTCTTGGTGGTGCCATACACCTTCCACTTCTTAATAATCGTCTTGACTGTGCTCCAAGGGATATTCAAGGCCTTGGGTATTTTTTATACCCATCCCCTGATCTAAGCCTTGGTGCTCATGGTTGAGTCTTTGCTTTGAAATACACTACCCAGCAGAGGGAACCTACAGGAACTGCTGAATTTATCCTGAAATCATGTGAAATACTACAATTTAACACAGGTGGAGGCCACTTAACTTGGTGTGTGATTTTGAAGGTGATTGGTTACACCTGAGTTAATTTAAGATTGCTATTACAAGGGGGGTAGACACTTATCCAACCAAGCTATTTCAGTTTTTATTTTTAATTACTTTTCTACACATTTCTAGAATATCTTTTTCACTTGGAAGTTGTGGGGTAGGATGTGTAGATAAATGAAAAAAAAAAAGATTTTAATGCATTTTTATTCCAGGCAACAAAAGGTAAAAATTTTGAAAGGCGGTGTAGACTTTCTATAGGCACTGTAACTGACATCAAGGGGGGAGTCTTGAAAATAGGTGCTGTTGATGGGTCTTGTTGTAAAATTGTAAAGTTTCTTTGCATAGTTGTCTGTATCTTTCTGTTGGTAGTGTGGTAAGTGAGGACCAGAGGGATTCTATCACCTGTGTGTTGTATATTGTTATTATATAAAGTATTTGTTTTATTTATATTTGAAATGCGGGATTTAGCTTTAGTGACGATCTTGTCTGGAAAGCCACAATTTCCAAAAAACACACACATTTCCTCACTTTTGGCGAAGAAATCTTGATCCTCGCTCCAAATATGTCTGAGTCTTAACAGTTGTGAATAGGGAATCGAGTCACAGCAATCCTTAGGGTGTGAGGAGTCATACTGCAGATATGAGAATCAGTTGTTTTGTAGTACACAGTGGTGTTGATGGTAAAATTCAAAACCGTGATGGAAATGTCTAAGATATACTATTGCCAGTTTCTGATATGTTCCATGTGAAATCCAGGGCTGGGTGGAAATTTGTTACTGACTGAATGAACTGTTTTAAATCCTCAACAGAGTCAACAGCTTGCATGATAGACGGCTCACAGGACAACAGCTTCAAGCACAGCTTAACACTGGTCGAAGTAAGCAAGTCTCAGTTTCAACTGTGAAGAGAAGACTTCGGAGCTGCAGGTTTGACAGGTCGAGTGGCAGTAAGAAAGCCATTGCTAAGATGGCAAAATAAGAAAAAGAGGCTTGCCTGGGCCATGAAGCACCGCCACTGGACTACTGAAGACTGGAAGAAGGTCTTATGGACCGATGAATCAAAATTTGAAATCTTCGGTTCATCACGCAGGGTTTTTGTACGCCGTCGAGTAGGCGAAAGGATGGTTCCTCGGTGTGTGATACCAACTGTCAAACATGGAGGAGGAAGCGTGATGGTCTGGGGCTCTTTTGCTGGATCCAGAGTCGGCGACTTGCACAGAGTGAGTGGCACCCTGAACCAAAACTGCTACCACAGCATTTTGCAGCGCCATGCAATACCCTCTGGTATACGCCTAGTTGGTCAGGGGTTCATCCTACAGCAAGATAATGACCCAAAACATACCTCCAGGCTATGTCAGAACTACCTTAGAAGAAAAGAACAAGACGGTAGGCTTCAAATCATGGAATGGCCAGCACAGTCTCCAGACTTAAACCCCATCGAGCTGGTTTGGGATGAACTGGACAGAAGGGTGAAAGCAAAGCAACCTACAAGTGCAACACATTTGTGGGAACTTCTGCAACAGTGTTGGGAAGAACTTTCCGAACAATATTTGATTTCCATTGTAGAAAGAATGCCACAAGTGTGTTCGGCTGTTATATCTGCAAAAGGTGGCTACTTTGATGAGTCAAGAATTTAGATTAAATTTTGTTAAACAAAACGATTCCATGATTTCTTTTTTATCTCCAATTGTTTATTTGTTCTATGCTTTAATTTCAGAGTACATTGAGACATTAAACTGCGTAAATTTCAATAAAAACTGGAAAAATGGAGGTGTTCTAAAACTTTTGAACGGTAGTATTAGCTCAAAGAGCCAGCTGCCCAACGTTTCGATATGTTGTACATATCTTTCTCAAGGGAGCCTGTGTTTGAATCAAAACATTGGAGGTATATATATATATATATATATATATATATATATATATATATATATATATATATATATATCTATATATATATATATATATATATAAAAGGTAATGTAGGTACATAAAAATGAGAATTGATAAAAAAGGAAATATATCAGGACGTTTCGGATTACAAGTGCTTCTTCAGCTGGATGGAAAAAGCAGTGCGTAAACAAGCTGTTAAAAACAAGTTGTCTTTCAGAAGTAAAGAAAAGTTCCGAAGGATGATGACATCATGACTTCAGAATAGAATGTTCATTCCAAGAGGTTCCAAAGTGCCTAATTTGAAAATGAATTTGCGTTCTTTTTTGTTTTCTGGCTGCATTTGTCCCATAGCAGTGATTTATCCCACACATTATGATGTCTTCTGCAGTGTGATCATTAGTGTTAAAATGTCTGGCAACAAGACATGTAGAAGTGTTAAAAGTGATCAGCTAAATGTTGTTTTTTTTCTCTGATGTACAATTTGTTACACTTCACTCAACCAATGCAGTATACTATTCCTTTACTGGTGGAAGTAAAAGTCTCATCAATCAATCAATCAATCTATTTTATATAGCACGTTTCATAGTGGACTACCATCACAACGTGCTTTACAAGATGCAGTAACAAGAAAATCCATAATGCTTTAAATACAGAGAAATGCATAATACATGAATGGTGAATGAAGATTTTGCCCCTGTGATTACTGTGGATGTATTTACAAGTAGCACAGCATGACCTGTTGCATGGAAATTAGTCTTTAAGATTGACACAACTGGGTCGTTGTAGCTGTTTCTATTTGCTTCTGAAAATTCACATGTCTGCCAACCCTGGTCGCCCCATTGTATCAGCATGCTCCTGCCCCACAGAAATAAGTTTCTTGATAATACTTTCAGACCCACTGTAGAATCTCTGCCTACATATATCAAAGACTAGATAATTGTGCCTTACATAGAAACAGTGAAAAGCTCATTCTTTTCACAATGGATATCAAAAGCCTCTACACAGTTATCCCCAACAGTGATGGTTTACAAGCACTTGAGCACGTCCTTGATAAACGGACAGTAAAAGAACTTGCCCTTTCTTTGAATTGTTTTTGCTTTAATGGAGATTTTTATAAACAAGTGGTGTCCCTGTGGGAACTAGCAGTGTGGAGTAGTGGTAAAGCAGGGCAGCAGTGTGGAGTAGTGGTTAGTGCTCTGGACTCTTGACCGGAGGGTTGTGGGTTCAATCCCTTGAGCAAGGTACTTTACCTAGATTACTCCATTAAAAATCCAACTGTATATATGGGTAATTGTATGTAAAAATAAAGTGTAAAAAAAAAATAATGTAACTATGTAAAAATAATGTGTTATCTTGTAACAATTGTAAGTCTGCTAAGAAATAAATAATAACTAAAATGGGGCCCTCATATGCCTGCCTTTTTATAGGATTGATTGAAAATAAAGTTTTTCAAGAGTACAGAGTAAATATACCTATCTGTGTGGTCCAGTGGTTAAAGAAAAGGGCTTGTAACCAGGAGGTCCCCGGTTCAAATCCCACTTCAGCCACTGACATTGTGTGACCCTGAGCAAGTCACTTAACCTCCTTCTGCTCCGTCTTTCGGGTGAGACGTAGTTTTAAGTGACTCTGCAGCTGATGCATAGTTCACACACCCTAGTCTCTGAAAGTCGCCTTGGATAAAGGCGTCTGCTAAATAAACAAATAATAATAAATAATAATAATAATAATAATAATAATAATAATAATAATAATATCTTAGATACATTGATGACATATTCGGCATCTCAGTTAACTCTAATGAAGAATTACATGATTTCATTAATTTTATTGACTACTTCCATCCAGCTCTGGAGTATACATGGAACATCTCTAAAATATATCATTTTGGGACATGACCATCACTGCTTCTAATTCTACCATCAACACCACTGTCTTCTACAAAGAAACAGACTCTTATTCATACCTGAGATACGACTCTTCACATCCTAAAGCTTGTCGTGACTCCATACTGTACTCCCAATTATTAAGACTGAGATGCATTTGGAGTGATGATATTGATTTTTCAAACAAAACAAATGAAATGTGTGAATTTTTCAGAATCTGTGGTTTTCCAGACACAACCATTAGAGAAGCACAGTTACGTGTATCTACGATAAACAGAAAGGATGCTTAGTACAAAAGCAACACATAGCATACTAATCATACCTCCCTAATTCTTACCTATCATCCTGTGACCAAAAAAATACAACATATCATACAAAGACATTTTAATATTTTACAACAAGATCCCTCTACAGCTCTTATTTTCAATAATCCACCACTGATTTCTTACAAAAGATGAAATTATTTTCCTGTAACTCACTGAAGCCCATCTATTATATATCTTTACTCTTGTTAAATTAGCCCAAGTTCCTATATCATTGTACCATACATTATTTATTCATTTTATCACGTTTTTAAATAATAGCTGGCCATTTTAAAGGTCAGAGGTAAAATCATTTATCCATTACTTACATCTTTTTCAGATTTGAAATGGCATGAAAAGATTGTTTTCAAGCTCTTTCAACCTTGTACGCCTTAGCTGAACATTAAGATATCCCTAGAGTTAATACAAAACAGACGGGCCAACATCTTGCCTGTCTTAGGACAGGGAATTAGACAGCTAGTGAAGCAGTTCAACACTACCCAGGGGAAAGTCAAAAACACAAAATGGTAGTACACACTGGATCAGCCTGCAATAGGGCAAATATAGCACCAACCTATATTCTTTAATTTGATCATTGCATTTTGCCTGTCAATGTATTGTCCCAAGCAGACCACTTAGTAAATGTCTAACCATTTCCTGTAGTGGTACATTTCATATAAAGCAATAGTGGGCTTAATAAAGGACATCAAACATGTGTTTATTTTACCCAAAAAATAGAACAGTGTCTATTTGGAATGCAACTTTCCAATTAATGAGCACTTGCAATTGATTACCATTGCAGGTATTGCTCTGAACTAATCTTCACAACAACTCAGTATGCTCCTGGATGTTTACTATGGGGTGGAGTGGGTTGGTTACAGCTGTCCTCATGACTATATACATGTTCATGGTTTATTTATTAAGTTTATTTTTATTTTTAACTACTGAATTCGAGGGATTACTTTCACTGGATCAAGCTCTGCGTCTGCTTAGCAATGCAATGGTGTAATTTGGAACAGTGCGATACACTTTGTCATTGTGCAATTGGATTTCAATGAATGCAAGAAAGATTCCAAAATGATAACATGTAAAAAATATATTCACTTGGCAGGAATCCTTTCAGAATAATGCAAATATGTTCTTCACCTCAGATACTTAAAAGTGATACAATGTGTTTGTGTTCCCAAACATAAAACATTTCCCATTCTTGTACTATTTTGTTTTTATTTGGAACCCTCTGAGATGTGCTTATGTCACAGTTGCAGTTTGTTGTGTCACTTCCTCCACCAGAGCATATTCTCTCAGTATGCACTCCAGTCTCGTACCATCAGAGTCACAGTTTAATCCATGTCAATATTGCTCTGCTGCCAATGCGAAAGGCATGGGACAGATTTCAAATCTCTTTCAACTAGAACCTGGTGGCAAGTGGAAACCAGGCAGCAGCTGATGCTATATGTAGCTCCCAACATAAATAGGGGTAATACATTACAGCAAGTAAAGATGTGTTTCTATTCATTTCAAACAGAAACTAAAAATAAGCAAAGCCCTCCCTCTAAACGACATTAACCTGCTGGCTGTAAAGGTCTCCCAGGAAATACACCAAGCTTTTGTACCACTATAGAATACACACAATGCTGAAACAATACAATTCACTAGCCACTTCCCTTAAGGATAGAAGGTGTTCCTAATGTTTTGTACACTCAGTGTATATATATATATATATATATATTTTTTAAAGGAACGCACATTTTTACAACCTGCTACAGTATGCTAGCATTATGCAACAATTACGATATGGAATGCTCAGGTTGACAAAGAATCAATGAATTGTGAACTACAGTACTTATTCTTTTTAGAGTTACACACAACAGGCATCTATGAATAATAACATTGTGGATGACATGAATTGAATTCAAAACAGTTTGTTCTGTTCAGCTGACTTTCTATCATTGATAAGAACACTTTATCCGCCCTTTATGTTGGTCAGACCCAGAACTGGAGATATATTTCATATGCAGTAGGATGTGCACCATGTAGTCTTCAGGGATGTAGCAACCAGCCAAAACAACAAATCTGATGCTGAATGTTAGCGAAACAGACACACTACTGGAGCCTAAATAAAACAGTACTTTCATTTACCCAGCCAACTACACTAAAACCAGATTATTAACCCTAACCCTAACCCTACCAAACTACACTAAAAACAGAGTATTTACCCAGCCAACTACATGAAAAACAGATTATTTCTAATTCCAAAATATTATGCTACAAGTCATGCACACAAATATAACTCGCTTCTGCATTGTGTTAATGGATTGTAGGGTCCTTCAGAATAAGAAAGATAGTTGCATAATATTTACACTGTAAATACACATCTAGACATAAATATAGTGTAATTACAAGACACTACAAGTGTCATTGTGTTGCATTGTTACAACACAGTTGTGTGTAATTAATGTGTTACTGCAGTGTAATAACAGTGTAGTCAGACACAATTTGGTCATCCATTTCAAAATATTTTATAGACCCCACGTCTAATTCAACTCTTCCAGAGCACATCCATTTTACTGTTTGTTGGAACGTGGAGTGTTACAACAAAAATGATCATTTTAACGCTTGTAGTCATAAACTTGGTACAGATTCCTTTCCGTTTATATTCCAGTTACCTTTATGCTTTTATACGTGCACCATTACATCAGAATTAAATGAATATGACATGTTTTGAGTTAGTGTATGTGTGTGTTTTTTAATCCAATTACTAATATAATAAAATACAATGGGGCACACTAAAAACAGGTGTAGTATTGCTGTTAAACAGGTGGGTGACAATGTAATCGACATTATGTGTGTTTTTTTTTTTTAAATAGACTAAAGAAAATTCTGAATAATAAAATGAAGACTTGCTTCTCTTAGAATATAGTAATTTAAAAGCCCTGTATTTTGGTTACTGGAACTTGTAAAACATAAAAAAGTTAGCAATGTTATTAGAAAATAATAATAAATTTGTCTAAACTATGATACCATTTATCATAGTCAGATAAGAGTATCTGGCCAACCACAGCACAAAGAAGAGCAATTATTTAAGTAGTACGGTCAGCACCGCTTTATCGGGACGCCGCGGGAGAAGTGAAAATATCCAGAATAAGCGACTGTCCCAATTAAACGAGAGGCATTTAAGATGACCTTAGTGAACAGAAAAATAATTAAAGCACATTACATTATGATTAAATGTTACAAAATGAATGACTGTTTTTTTTATTTCTACATGAAATGAAAAAGAATGAAATTTTTTTACCTGCGATGTTGACACGGCAACTTTCGCAACTTTCAGCTGCGCAACCAAATCACTTTCGAAATAGCGCAACTTAATCGCCTGCAACTGCTTTGTCCACACCTGAGCAACTAGTTGTGCAACATTTTTACTTCTGCCAATTATGCTGACCCTGCTGGTGTCGTCGGTTCTTTCCTTCAGTCTGTCATTATTTTTAGTAAACAATGGCTTAACTAATTACCGATGAAGAACTGGCTGCTATAGTCGTCTCATCTGTAGTTAAACTAATTTTTAAATGTACTGCCTCTTTACCACAGGAAAGAAAACAACAGTCAGGAGATTGTAACAACCAATAATATTTCGCAACTGTGCACATGATAAAACTACAAATCGCTCAGCAGATCGCTTGAAAGTAGAGCTTGTCTCTGAAAAGCAACTAGTTGTGCAGCTGTTTGCAGAAACATCCACAGATAAGCAATTCAGCTGCATGCAACTAAGCTGAGCATCTGATTGCTCAGGTGTGGACCCGTCTTGAGAAACCATAGAAGACTCTAGCTCCTTCAAGAGTTCAATGTGGTTTACGCAATTTACGCATGTAACAGCGTAATCATGTACTCACTGCACTGTGCTATGCGAACCAGTCTTGCTCTGAAAAGCGACCTCCGTTCATCATTTGAAAATACTGCCAATACCCAATTAAACAAAGTGACGTCCTAATTAAATGACATAAATAGCATTGAGAAGAACCGTCTCCCAGAGTTGTATCCCAGGCGCCGACTGTATATTCTCTATTGATGTGGAGCGAACAGTACTTATGCTGAGCTCTTTAAATAAAAGCAAGCTAGGCAAAGCCTTTCTGTATTAAAAACAGTAATACAGAGTAATACAGTAATCATGAGTGGCGTAGCACTGCTAGTGGGAAGCGGTGAGGGCAGAGACCGCAAAATCGGTGGACACACATAAAACAGTGTGGCAGACTAGGAGGAGGAGAAGAAAATGTAGTCCAGGAGGGGATAAAGGACTACATCTCCCAGAATGCCACAGGAGTGACCCAGGGGAGGTACACCTGTCTCCCATTAGTATAATGAAGCCCTGCTTAAAAGAGTGGGAAACCCTACAGCCAGGGCTGTGTGAAGCCATGTGTTTGTGAGTTAAACAAAAAAAAAAGGTACTGTGTAAAACCTTTTGTGTGTCTAACAGTGTTCTGTTTAAAAAATAGTTTTTTGGATTGGTAAATGGCTTAGCCGTCCAGTGTTTAGTAAGGTAATCTTCAAAAATGTTTAGTTAGCACTCCAACAAAGAATTAGGGTTGTGTGGTTTATTTATTTTTTTGTTATTGTAAAATAATAAAAGTGTGCATACACACTGAAATTTCAATACCGTGTTGGTATTGGGAAGGTTTCACTATCAAAACTCTGTGAATGTTACCTTACCGGCCCAAACAAGTCACTTTGGTACCACGGATTATATTTTTTGATGTTTTAATATTTAACAGTTTTCTTTACATCTTGTATCACTGGAGTCTCAGTGGCACATATCATCAACTTCACTGTTCTAAGAGTAAATAATGAGGTGCTTGATTCAGCTGGATGTCCGATTATGTAAACTTTTCTGTTTCAAGTCTGGACTGAATTGTATTTGGCAAACTAACTTTATGAATTTATTTGAGTCTTATTTTATCGATCAGAAATGTAATGTTTTGAAATGTAGATAAAAGCCTGCCTCCTATGTCAGTACATTAAGCAGCTGTTTGTCTTCCCACTGCATCTCAGCAAAATGTAGAACTTAATTTCCAGCTTCTTACTCCAGGCATTCACTGGTATTTATTAATCAGTTCCACCCAGTTAGCTGGCTCATTCCAGTAGGTAGCTTGGAGTTATAGGTAGTAAGCAACTTACCCAGCTAAGAGAGAGATGGATTACTTACAAAATGCTTTCTATGCATTTATGTCAATTCCTAGTAGCTATCAAGAGCAGCAGCAAAAAAAAAAAAAAAAACAGCACAGCAAAACATATAATCCTTTACTTGGGTCTTTTAATTTGCCAATTTTTGACAGAGTAATCTAAAAATCTGTACTATGGTACAATCTCTATCTTGGGTAACATCAATATGAACAGCAGTAATTTGTCACATTTGGATCAGTTTTAAACATTTGTGCAAGCCTGCTTTATTTAGTTTAAGCCCGTAAGCCAGCAAAGCATTGACAAAACAGGTGTCCTAAGCCCCAAAAGCAGATTCAGTCTCTTGCAGCCCCTGCTAGAGCTAATGTGCAGAACCATTTTCATGGTGCACAATGAGGAGGCTGGCGCAATTATCGGCGCCCTGCTCACAAGCAGCAGCCACAGCCGCAAGCCTCTACGAGCCAGCAGCCCTAGGGATTTGCTGCCACAGGTCCAGAGCCTATTCTATCAGGCCCAGCTGGATTATTGGCGATCATGCACCATGGACAGCTGGGTGATTACCACCATCAGGGCCGGTTACTCTCTGCAGTTTCAATTTGGACCCCCCTCCTTTTCAAGACATGATTGCAACTATGGTCATGAACCCTGAAGACTCTGTATTAGTGTCTCAGGAGGTGGGAGCCCTGCTGCAGAAACAGATGATTGTTCACCCTCTCAACGAGAGAGAAGGGTTTTACTCCCTGTACTTCCTGGTGCTGAAACAGGATGGCGGCCTAAGACCGATTCTCAACCTCTGACAGGAGAAAGTTACATACGCTCTGTTGTATTATGTTGACCGCACCCACAGTTGGCGGCAATCTGAGCAATTGTTTATTTGCTACGGGTCTAAGTTTAACGGACAAGCCCTGTCTAAACAGTGACTGTCAAGGTAGATTGCATACAATCTAGCCAACTTGCTGCCACCAGAAAAGGTCATTGGTTACTTCACAAGAGGCCTTGCAACCTCTTGGGCATTATTCCAGGGCACATCTGTAGCAAACATTTGCAACGCTGCAGCATGGGCCACGCCTCATACTATTATCAAGTTCTACTGACTGAATATCGTAGGTCAGCAGAACCCTGGTTTTGGGACCAGGATTTTTTAAAATTATTATTCCACTTTAAGTCCTGGGGAGTTAGCCACACACCTCTTGGGCTTCTGGTATTAAGTACTGAGGTTATGTAACCTTGCAGCATGTACACTTCCCTCACTATACTGTGGACTGTATGCCAAGGAACCTCATCGGTCCTCGGCCAGAATGTTAAAAGCAGTTATCTTCCTTTTTAGCACATCTGCCAGTGCTGCAAGTCCTTCACTTGCAATGGCTTGGGTATTCTATCAGGCACATTTTTTACTTGAAAGGGAACATTAGGTTATTATCATAACCCTGATCCCCTGAAACAGAAATATAACATTACCCTTCAAGGTCGCTGCCTTCACTCCAACGCAGCAGGCCTGACAACCAGCTGGTGTGCTATGTCGTTGCTTAAGACAGGGCCTCTCATCTCTGGTCCTTGGGGACATCCAACGGTCCAGATATTTAATCCAACCAGCACTTAATAGATTATTTTAAAATGTACACGGCTTAATATTGCATATGAATATATTGCACTGTAAGTCGCCCTGGGTAAGGGCGTCTGCTAAAAAATAAATAATAATAATAATAATGAAACACTTAATGTAATAATATTTTCACATGCATGTTAATATGATACAAATAACTACCCTGACTACTACGACTTCTACGACTACTACTACTACTAATAATAATAATAATAATAATAATAATAATAATAATAATAATAATAATAATAATAATAATAATACACTTCATGTTGCATGTTCAGTGCCAGGCTACACCAACAGTGGTTACAAAAATCCTGAGCTACATTCCCACGCTTTTCCTGCTGACACGACCAGGAGATTACAGTGGATTGCCATCATTAAGAGAGGACAGATTATGGGAATGAGAACCGATTAATTATGAATTGCTTGTCATCCCTAAAATATTCTTCTCAAATGTGTGTGTCATTTTCTCAGCTGTTTTTTTTAATACCATTAGTATTTTATTAATTAAAATGTGGTTCCGGGCCGTTTTGTCTGGTTCCGGTTTTTACTCCATCCCGACATTAACTCCTTCCGTTATTGATATGCATAACTACGTGAAGTAGGGAATGGCATAGACTTCATGACAGCTGATCACTGCTTTAAAAGCTTTATATCTTTAAAAGATACACAGGCAAGAATAAAAAAAAAAAGAAATCAGTGTATCCATCTGTGGTGTAGTGGTCAAGGCTGGTCAGCAGCAGAAATAGCAAACCCAGACACAGAACTTCAATTTAAAGTGCCTTTGGCGCACTTTTATTATATGCACAAACCAAAGCAATAAATGAAAGGTTTATACAAAATTCTTGCATTAAACAAACTCTCTCCATGTGCTGTCCTCAAACAAACATTCCTGGTGCAGGGCAGAAAGCACAACACGCTGCTCAGAAAGCACACCCTGCTGCTCTCAGCCCTGCTCAGGTGTGCAGACCAGGGGCACTTGACTTCATTCATTCAAATCCCACCTAGCCACATTCCACACTTTTCTATTAAATAAAACAATCAAACGATCAAACATTTTAACACGTGGCTGTATAAAAGCAGCCACAAAACACACATTTTGCTTGTGTAGGGCCTCTGCCCTATCCCACCATTCCAGTACAATCACACCGGCTGAAATCTTTTCACTGGAAACTGGCAAAACAGTATATAAACCAGCCCGATGGTAACCCTAGCAGTATACTGGATTCAAACTTACTATTCCCTGCCAATATACAGTTGTTAAAATACCGATTCAATCAAACTATCCCGTATTAAAAATAACATTTGAGTGATGACACCAAGGGGGAATATCCTGACGGAAATGTCAATGCAATCAAAATGTATTATATCTGTGCAGTTCCCCTTGTTAAAAGTTCACAATTGGCTCATGAATATTCATGAGACAAAATGAAGAGTGGCCTGTGCCTGCTCTTTCCAATGAGGCCCCAGATGTCTTACTGTCTCTTGAAGCACCTGAGTAAAAAAAGAGTGAGATAACATCTTAATGTATTAGTCTCACGCTGAATGTGTGAGACTTGACATGTCTGCAAGTATTTTCATTTCAAAACTTGATATCTTGGACTAAACTAAATTATTGTACTTCCTGGGTCTTTTTACCTGGAGAATGATTGAAACGTCCTCACCCCTTCACTGTCTTCTTTCCTGTGAATAGCCAATCAGATGCTTCCCCTATTTACTGACATGCTTTCAGCCAGTAACATGCTTTGACCCAGAAGACACTGCTGAGGTGAATTGACCCAAGGAGTACAAGTTCAAACAGATATTCTAAGAAGAAGGTATATAAACTAATATCTTCCTTTAAAGCGTAAGTAGCAGGATTTAGAAAAAATATAGCGTTATACATCCCCACATGTTGCTACAACTGTTTAAATATTATTAAAGCTGATAGTGTAAGGATTATTGTGAACATTGTCAAACAGGTAACACAGCAATAATGACCCATGATTTTTAGTTTTTTCTTCTAATCGCTCTTCCTACAGTGATTTCGAGGACACACCCCTGATCTCAAACCCAAGTGGACTAGAGCTGACATTTTGAAAAGAGCTTTGAAATAGACTTTAAATTTATAGGTGTAAAAAGTTATCAGGATGTTAACAATGAAAAGAAAAATTACAGGCACTTTATTTAAACAATTGTAGCAACACGTGGGGACGTGTAACACTATATTTTTCAGAACCCCACTACTTACTTTTTAACCTAAAGTAGCACCAGAAAAATTATATTTAAAATTCATAAAAATGCATTCTTTTTGCATCTTTGTTTTACCCAGAGACAGAATGATTCTTGGTAATGAATTTCTCTCCCGACCTGTGAGAGCGTTGTATAAAGGGAACAGAGTGCCCTGGACTGGATGGCCTGACAATTCATTCCCTGGGTTAGGTGGAAGTCAGCCACCTACAAAGGAGGCACAGCTGGGGTACATTAAGTCATCGTCTAGAGGGAAAGCGATGTGGCAACCGTGGATTGGAGGAGAAACGGCTGCACTCGCTAACCAAGGGGGCGTGGCTGAAGGTACAAATAGAGGATGTAGCTAGGTGATCTGTTCCTCTGTTATGGTTAAGGTCGAACCGCTAAAGGACAAGTAAAAAGTAACCGTTTGTTTGTTACATCTGACGACTAACACAATCCGGAGCTGTCGCTACAGGCCAGCACAAACCCGGACCACACTGCACTGTTGTTCATAGATAAATTGTATTTGCACCACTAGCACTAATAGCACTCACCCTGTACTTGGACTTGTGTGTGTGTATTGTGTGTGTGTGTTTAAATACTGTGCTAATTATTTTGGGACTGAATCCCTTGTTTATTTAGTAGAGTACTACACATCGTTGGGTACTGCCAGTCCTTCATTTATTGTTTACTGTTGTCATCAGACTACTGGATTATTATTATTATTATTATTATTATTATTATTATTATTATTATTATTATTATTATTAATTTCTTAGCTGACGCCCTTATTCAGGGCGACTTACAATTGTTACAAGATATCACATTATTTTTACATACAATTACCCATTTATACAGTTGGGTTTTTACGAGAACAATCTAGGTAAAGTACCTTGCTCAAGGGTACAGCAGCAGTTTCCCCACCTGCGATTGAACCCACGACCTTCCGGTCAAGAGTCCACAACCCTAACCACTACTCTACACTGCTGCCCGATTACAAATTAAAACCACCATTTCACCAGTACTTTGTTGTCTATTGTTATCTTGAACACTGCATCACCTCTACACCTGTGCACTGCAACCCACTTTGCCACAGCCCCAGACCCCGCTTATTTAGTTGGTGACTTTGTATGTTTGTCAGCTGTTTGGGAGTTTACTATTTGAAGTACATATAACTGATCATAAGAATTGTAAACAGTAAATGTGTTAAAACAGATTAAATAAATGGATAGACAACGTAAAGGTGATATTGTACAATGTTATCTAAAGGTAAATAGCTAAACAAAAGTTAGTTTATCACGGATAGCTGAATACCCCAGAGAGGTGGACTTTATGGTTGAAATGAAAAAAATAAATAAATGCAGACAGCAAAAGCAGGAGCTGATAAACAGCAATGTTCAGCGAAAGATAAATGGTTACAATGATCTGACATCCACATTTATCAGCCAGTGGGAACCTTTTTATCTTAATGAAGAATGTTGTTTACAAGTTTATATTTCCCTCTATCTCGTCTATATAACTTTGTCTTTGTTTGAAAAAACAAGGTTCAGCAAAAAAGTAAATAGAGATAAATGAGATGAGACTCCTATAGAATGAAATAGCAATAGACAGGTTTACTGTCTTAACCAGATCTGCTCATTTCAAAGCCCAAGTCCTGTGTTAACCTCTCTTCCGTTTTGAAGTTACTTCATTTCATACCTAATTCTAATCCTGATATATGCCTGTATTCCTGTTATAGCCTCACCAAATTATAACCCTAATCTAGATCCTGCCCTTTGGAAGATTATGTCCTCTCAAGATACAATTGTTCAAGCAATGATCCTCCACAAACTATTCAACATATAGTTATTTTATTGTTTCTGTAGCCAGAGTTATTACAGTATGTTATGCTGTTCTTTAGACAAAACTGTAATACATCAAGGATTACGATATTGGATTTTTTTGTTAATGTTGTTGTTGTACCACCTGCTGCAAACGAGTTATGTGCCGATCCAGTATGGGACCCACATAAGTGCCCACTTGTGGAGTAGAAACTGTGAACATCACAAACCCATTTCACACAGGCTCCCGCTAGCCACTGTTTTTCAATTACTACTGACTTCAAGGCTGCAATTGAACCAGTAATCCAGAAACGATAAGCATCGTATCACCTGCTAACTTAGTCACTCAGCCCAACTTGTGAAATGTCCAATATTTACAGCTACAATTGTATATAGTGTTGAGACCTTTTGCAACTTTGTTATTTGCTGACTGGTATTAAAAATACATTTCTTGAGCAATTGTTTCTGATGCTTTACACTGGCTTTGATCAAATCAATATATGTTACCTATTATGTTATGATCCCATAGTACCAAGCATAAAACAGACAGTCATAGAAGTAGAGTCAACAGAGGCTTTCAATACTTGTGTTACAAGAGTTATAGCTTTTAGTATGACTTTCTTTCAGTGAAAACAGGTGCATTATTTTGATTGGCTTCAGAACATCTAAATTGATCTAATTTTCAATTGAGCAACAATTTCCCTGCACAATCAACATTTTCTGAATGTTGCGGATCACTTAATAGAAGCTGGCACTGTGGAACTCTCAACAAAAAATGGAATGTCAATAAAAAGAACATTGAATCTATAGATCATATACAAAGTAATCAACTGTATTTTTTTTTTTCAAATTAGATTCAAATAGTATAGATCCCCAACAGCAGTGATACAGTGCACATCACCATAGGGGGTGTCTGTATACTGTCATCCTTTTATCTAGATTCATCCTGCAGGAGTTTTCTACCAGGGTGACCCTTTTTAACAACTAAGATACAGTGGAATGAGGTCTGTATATTTGTATACCTTTTATATGCTCCACTGTGTTCCTGATTGGTTTACATATTCTCCGTACAAGGTCCATTAATACCGGCTGGTGTAATTTAAAGAGTGAGTAGTGGGATTCCAAAAAATATAGTGTTACACATCCCCACGTGTTGCTACAACTGTTTAAATAACATACGTGTCATTTTTTCTTTTCATTGTTACCATCCTGACAACTTTTTACACATAACTTTTTAAAGCCTGTTTCAAAGCTCTTTTCAAAGTGTCCGCTCTAGTGCACAGGGGGTTGAAATCTGTTCTCTAAATCACTGCAGGAAGAGAGATTATTAAAAAAAAAATAATAATAAAATAAACAACCATAACAAGTGCTCTGGCTTTTATGTTCCGTACCACATCATGGATCATTGCTATTTTACCTGTTTAATGTGGTCAATAATTTTTACACAATTAGTGCACTAGTGCTGACATTTTGAAAAGAGCATTGAAACAGACTTTAAAGTTTTAAGTGTAAAAGGTTTTCAGGATATTAACAATGAAAAGAAGAATGACAGGTATGTTATTTAAACAGTTGTAGCAACACGTTGGGATGTGCAATGCTATATTTTCCGGAGCCCCGCTACTTACTCTTTCATGAGTTGATTGGTCATAATTAACGTTGTAAATGCAGAGGAAACTTTAAAAAAAGACTTGTAGACAGCTCAGAAAACTACAATATTTCATTTGAGTAGCAGAATTGACACATTAAGACATTTTTGTAGGCAGGGGATGAGAGATGAGATTCATTATTTGGAGTGATGGACAGCTGCTGAAAGTTTTCATATGCCCCTACTGGTGAAGCTAATGACAATATACAAACCCCTTACATGCATGTTTAATCAGTTAATTAAAATGAATGAACTACCAGCTGTTTAGAAGCAGACTAACATTATCCTTCTTCATATGGGTGTTGACAAACTACATAAACCATCTCTATATGTTTTCCCAGTTACACACAATATCTGTTATACATGAATCCCCATTTAGCTGCCTATTCCTATAGATTTAAATTTCTTTAAAGAATTTTAGAATGATGAAGGTCTTTTGACATCCACAGTTCTACAGTACTTATGACTCACTGAAAAAAGTACATTTGAATGAAGTTCCATGATTGATTGAAGGCCTACTTCAAATCATATATGGATTTGTTCCACTGAGCACATTCTGCATGCATATTATAGGACATGCGATTTACACCAAGCAAGGAGTGGTTTGAATTCTGGCTTTAAATTACATGCAGGTTTTGACAATCATTAACCTGGATTTTGATGTGGCCTAAAGGAATACCTTTTGATGGCAGAACAAAATTCCCTAAGTACTCTATGCTGGACAGAGTGGACCTTGTTAACAAAACTCAGATTGTTAACAGACTGTTTTTATGATTATAAGTGGAATGCCATATCATGCAATATGACTATGAGTTAGAGGACCACAAAACCAAGCTGGGTGCTGAAACGGTGTAAGATAATAACAATTTCTAATAATATTATAAATAATAAAAAAATAATATTGCACTTAGAAACTACTATATAAAGCTTTTATTATTATTATTATTATTATTATTTTTGATTTTTTTTTTTAGAATTTTGTCCACATCATGACATCTGTAGACAGGATTTAGATAAAATGGAATTGTAACAAATCTGTAACAGTGATTGGTTGATTTCTTATACATGATTTATACTGGTAATTTGGTATGCATTGCTGGAATTCACTGAGCACTCTAAAATCATATGACTCTCAAGTTTATTTTAGTTTTCATGTGTAACATACATTACTTTAAAATGTATGTTTTAAATAAAGTTTCACTGCTCCTTTAAAAGTAAAGTATTTTTTAAAATCTTCTGAAACCCGGCTGCTTTTTTTATTTATCTTGTCTAGCAGAACACTGGAATAAGTGATTGTGAAGCATTAAAAAACATTACAAAGCATATGCTTTAAAGTATACACATAAGTCTACAAGTCACAAAAGTATAACACACATTTTTGTAATCAATGGCACACAGACTGCAGCAATGATCAATTGCACATACAGTATCTGAACATGGAATCTACATGATGTTGGAAGGGGAGGTGTCAAGAATCATTCATCTTTAGAAGCACAAAACATAGACTCTTTGAGATTGGAGTTGCCTTGTCAGGAGACATTGGTCAGTTTCATCCCTTAGGGCCTCGGCTGAACAGAGATCCAGGCCAAGGTTATGTAGCTATTGTAACTGGAAACCATGGTAGATGAAGTCTGCAATAAGTCATTTGTTTCCTGACAGGGATGGCTACTGCCAAGATTATAACATCCCAATCCATCAATCCTGATGAACCAAGTCAACTGAGGCTCTGTGGGATGCATTTTACTGTGTTCTCCAGACAGCCTACTTAAAGGTGTAGTGCCCTAAGAATTAAGTTGGTCATAATAACATTCTTTGCAGCCATTCCAGTGTGATAATTGACCTTTGCTTTTTCTTTCCAGTCAGGGTATCTGTTACTAAAGTCAGTTATCAGGCAGGTAAACCACACCAACATCCCATCTCATGACAATAACGACGCTGCATCATCATACGGTAAAGTTTTTCAGCCAATCAGAGTGCTGCATTTGTGTTTTTTCCTGAGTTTCCCTTTCTAAAAATGAATAAACACAGCGCGCTGCCATCGAGACAGAACACAACAACAATAAAAGCTACAAATAAATCTGAAATACAGACTTAAACTAGGGGAAAAACTAGCTAACAAATATTTTATGCTGGTTCCATTTCTAATCATTTTACTATCAATCAATCAATCTTTATTTTATATAGCACCTTTCATAGTGGACCACCATCACAAAGTGCTTTACAAGATGCAGTAACCACAAGAAAATCAATAATACTTTAAATAAAGAGAAATGCATAATACATGATACACAGTAAAAAAAAAAAAAAAGGAAAATGCATTAAGAACATAAGAACATAAGAACATAAGAAAGTTTACAAACGAGAGGAGGCCATTCAGCCCATCTTGCTCGTTTGGTTGTTAGTAGCTTATTGATCCCAGAATCTCATCAAGCAGCTTCTTGAAAGATCCCAGGGTGTCAGCTTCAACAACATTACTGGGGAGTTGGTTCCAGACCCTCACAATTCTCTGTGTAAAAAAGTGCCTCCTATTTTCTGTTCTGAATGCCCCTTTATCTAATCTCCATTTATGACCCCTGATCCTTTTGTCTTTTTTCAAGTCAAAGAAGTCCCCCGGGTTGACATTGTCTATACCTTTTAGGATTTTGAATGCTTGAATCAGATCGCCGCGTAGTCTTCTTTGTTCAAGACTGAATAGATTCAATTCTTTTAGCCTGTCTGCATACGACATGCCTTTTAAACCCGGGATAATTCTGGTTGCTCTCTTTCTACAGCAGCAATATCCTTTTTGTAACAAGGTGACCAGAACTGAACACAATATTCTAGGTGAGGTCTTACTAATGCATTGTAGAGTTTTAACATTACTTCCCTTGATTTAAATTCAACACTTCTCACAATATATCCGAGCATCTTGTTAGCCTTTTTTATAGCTTCCCCACATTGTCTAGATGAAGACATTTCTGAGTCAACATAAACTCCTAGGTCTTTTTCATAGTTCCCTTCTTCAATTTCAGTATCTCCCATATGATATTTATAATGCACATTTTTATTGCCCGCATGCAATACTTTACACTTTTCTCTATTAAATTTCATTTGCCATGTGTCTGCCCAATTCTGAATGCTGTCTAGATCATTTTGAATGACCTTTGCTGCTTCAACAGTGTTTGCCACTCCTCCTATTTTTGTGTCGTCTGCAAATTTAATGATTAAATACAGTGGAAAGTGCATAATACATGAAATAGTAGCAGCAACACAGCAGCTAATAGCAGATATCATGCTTAAAGAGCATGGAAGGCAAGATAGAACAGGTGGGTCTTGAGAGTTCATTTAAAGCGAATGACGGTGGGAGCAACACGCACCAAAGCTGGGAGAGAGTTCCAAGAGTCAGAGCCATGAAGCTAAATGAGCATTCTCCAAGTGTGGTGCACTTTTGCTTGGGGATAACAAGCAGGCTGGAGGACCTCAGCTCACAGGCAGGGACATAGCGGGTCAGCAGGTTGAGGAGGTACTCGGGACCTGTGTGATGAAGGCCATTGTAGGTGAGCTGGAGAGTTTGGAAAATAATCCTGAACTTTACAGGTAGCCAGTGCAGCTGGGTAAGATGGGGTGTGATGTGATCACATTTTTTACATCTGGTAAGGATCCTGGCAGCGTTCAATTCTGAACTAGCTGCAGTCGGTTTATGGTGCATGCCAGGAGACCACCATATAGAGTTGCAGTAGTCGAGTCGAGAGGCGACAAATGCATGATAGAGTGTCTCCGCATCCGAGAGGGAAAGGTAGGGACGGACTTTAGAAATGTTTTGAAGATGGTAGAAGGAAGATTTGACCACGGAGGAGATGTGGACATCAAAGGAGAGGTTGCTGTCAAGAAGTACACCAAGGCTTCATACTGTAGGGGAAGGCAGCAGCAGACAGTTTCCGAGGTTCAGGGCAGCTATATTTAGATTCTTAAGTTTTAGATCCTACTAGAAGGAGTTCAGATTTGCTAGTGTTCAGCTGAAGAAAACTGGCAGACATCCAGGCCTCGATGTCTTCAATGCAAGCCGAGAGCCGGACCATTGCAGAGGGGCTACCAGGGTTGGGTTTTAAGTAGAGCTGGGTGTCGTCAGCATTGGAGTGAAACATGAGGCTGTGTTTGGCGGATGAGGTGGCCCAAGGGAAGCATGTTGATATTGAAGAGAAGGGTCCCAAGAACAGATCCTTGGGGGATACCACAAGTGACTGGGTTTGCAACGCTACTGCATCCAGCATAGAAAACAGACTGCATGCGTCCAGATAGGTAAAAGGACATCCAGGAAAGACAGGTTCCAGAGATCCCAGCATACTTCTGAAGGCGGTCAAGAAGAATGCCATGATCTGTGGTGTCAAAAGAGGCTGTTAGGTCAAGGAGGACAAGCACAGAGGGAGCACCAGCATCAGCATTGAGCAGGAGATCATTCACAATGCGGAGCAGAGCAGTTTCAGTACTGTGATGTGGCCGGAAACCAGACTGTAGAGATTCAAGCAGATTGTTGTCTGTGGGAGGTTTTTTGAGTACCAGTGTAACTCGGGCAAACTTAAGGGCAGCAGGAACCAAGCCAGAGTCCAGGGACAGGTTGAGAGTGTGCATAATGGAGGGAGCAAGATCAGAAGCACAGAGACGGACAAGGTTAGTTCGCCAGGGGTCCCAGGGGGCAGGTGGCAGTAGTTGATTTCAACAGTAAGCTGGAGACATCAGCAATGGAGAGAGGAGAGAAGGAGGAGAGGGCAGGAGGGGCAACTGGAGGAGCGTCAAGGTGGTCAAGTAGTAAACTGGGTTTGTGGTGGGAGAGTGTAGAATAGATGTTGTTGATTTTGTTCTGAAAGATGACAAAATCATGACAGGTAAGAGAGGAGGATGAACAGGAGGTGGATCTGTCAGTGGCTGGATGTAGTACTGTGTAAATGGTCTTAAAGAGAATATTGGGCAGTTTCGATCTTTCTTGACGGTTCTGGTTGTAAGCGGGGCAACAGTGTCGATGATATTGGTAAAGGTGGCGTTGTAGAGGGTCATAGCATCATCAACTGAGGATGGTAGTTTACCAGTTAGAGGGGATGCAGAGACACATTCTGAGAGTTTCAGAGGAATCAGCAGATTCTTGGTACGGAAGGAGACAACAGTATCAGTAGCGGAGGAAGGAGCAGGGAGATTATTATTAGCAGTGATTAGGAAATGGTCAGAGAGAGAGATATCTGAGACGGAAAGATTGGAGACATCAAGGCCCCTGGGGATGAGCAGATCCAGGGTGTAACCTTGGGTGTGAGTGGGAACGTAGACAGATTGAGAAAGTTCAAGACACTCTAGAATCGTGTTGAAGTCGGTCACTAGGGGGGAGGAAGGCAAGTCAGCATGAATGTTGAAGTCACCTAGGAGTAGGATTTTGTCAGTAGGAGTGCAGACGAGGGAGAGGAATTCTGAAAACTCAGTAATAAAAGCAGAGTTGTTCTTAGGTGGATGGTAGATAACAGCAAGGGTGAGGGACATGGGAGAGGGGAGCTTGGTGGTGAGATGCTTAAATGAAGAAAAGGCAGGTAAAGAAAGAACTGAGGAAGCGAGCACAGAATTTACAGTAACAGCAGTGCCCCCGCCTCAGCCAGTGAGGTGAAAGAGGTTTGTCAAAGAGGGAATAGCCCTTTGGGATGGCTAGATGCAGCGAGTGCATGTCGTTTACAGAGTGTCAGGTTTCAGCTAGACAGAGAAGATTAAGATTGGTTATAAGTTCGCTGAGAAGCAGAGATTTGTTAGTCAGAGAGCGACAATTGAAAAAAGAGATTTTCAAGTTTGTAGCAGGCAACGTAGGGGGAGAAGGAGTTAATAAGGGTATGTCCAGCAGGTACTTACCAGTGTTCATTCTGGGAGTGGAGAACGAGTGAGCACGCTGTGTCCAGGGGATCCAGGCGTTAGGTGTCAAGGTAGGAATGAGGCCTTTAGTAGCCATTGGGAGGGATTTGGAAAAGGTCCTCTTTCCACCTGTCCTCGCTCTGACTGCCACAGCTCAGACTGCCCTTGGATGTGTGACCCTTGGACTGGCTGGCACTTAGAATGGCTGGCGTTCTAAGACACTGATTGCTATCCTGTCAGTCTGGATCAGGCAGTTCAAAAAATAAGAGACCGAAGGTGGCATATCCGTGTCACCATAAGCCAGAGATACAATTACAGGCTTTTTATTGCAGGCTTTGGTGTTCTTTATTTGTTATAATTAGTTGTAGCCGTTACAATAGATTGAAAATGTAGTAATTTTTGTGTCGCGTTAAATCCCTGTCTTTGCTTCCAGTATTCTGTAATGTTGTCGAATTGCTGTACTGGTATTTGATGAATTTTCCTGTTTTCTCCACATGTTTTTACTAAAAGTTTTAGTAAATTTATATCACTCAACGCATTTTTTCTTGTGGCAGCATTTTCCTGATTTTCAATGAACACTTCTCTGTTTTCATCAGTAACATTTTTAAATATTGTGCACAGTTTAGTAACTGAATACACTGTATTCTGGGAGATGTAGTTGTTCGTGGAAGTTTTAGGGGAGGCAGACAAGCTGTGCAGCAAAATTGCTATGCCCATTTTTACGCATTAAATTAAAATTGATTGCATATTTGGGATTTTTTTATGTGTAATAACGGCTGGTATGCAACTTATCTGGACCACTGCATGCAAGACCTCAAACCTCTTCTCTCTTGTATAAGGTATTGATTCCTTTTGAATGGAAGGCCTATGCAGTCAAAGTAACTGGTCCTTCGATCAAACCAACTTAATTTCTAAGAGGGCTGCCCACTGATGATGGAAATGAAAATGAGGATTGGGAGCCCACTGGTATGAAAAATAGTGAATTCTGGCCAACTCAGATATTTTGGAGGGAAGGAATACCAAACAAAATAGCCCTCTGTGATCAAATTGAAATATATAAACAAAATAGTTATCAGTCCAGAACCATTACTCCCTGTGGGAAACTCTCTCTGAAAAGGGGGACAGACCGGCATGTGTCCAGACTAATATGTGTATGTCAAAGGTGGAGAACTGGGTTATTATTATTATTTATTATTTGTTTATTTAGCAGACGCGACTTACAGAGACTAGGGTGTGTGAACTATGCATCAGCTGTAGAGTCACTTACAACAACATCTCACCCAAAACATGGAGCACAAGGAGGTTGAGTGACTTGCTCAGGGTCACACACTGAGTCAGTGAGTGAGCCGGGATTTGAACCAGAGACTTAGTTACAAGCCCTTTTCTTTAACCACTGGACCACACAACCTGCTATGGGTTATCGCTAGCAGAACCAAAACCGTGTCCTGCATGTACCTATATGTTAAAGCATTGTAGAATAATGTTTGAATGTAATGATCCATAAGGATTATCTTTTTTCATTTAAATGTTGAACCAGAGGATATAAGGATAATTTAATATTTGGGATGTGAAGAGACTCACCGGGTGAGATGGAGTAATTTGGGAAAGTTAGAATGCAAAGATGGGAAACCTGCTAACAGAGTTCAGGTATCCTGCAGGTATCAGATATTTGAGACTGTTACACACCCTTGCCAAGCTCAGTGCTGGATTCCGGACCTGGTGGTGGCTTTTAAGGAACCTTTAAGAACAGAACCAGAAAAGGATTTCCAATCCTGCTGGGAGCATTCCGATATCCTGTACGCAAACTGGATACTGTGTTCAAGAGACCATTGGAAGAAAAGTATCTATTAAGGGAAATAATATTATTGTAAATTTGTACTGGTTTAGAAAATGTTTAAAAAGCTAGACACATAAATATTATTGCAGAAACCTATGTTAGCCTAAATGAGAGACTTAAGAGTATATTTTCCCATGAAATGTCTTGAGATAAGCTAAATAAGTTTAATAATTGTATCAGCACATGCTAAAGTTATTAAACCAGGTTCCATTAAGTGTTTAACATGTTTAATACGTTGCAAATAGTATTAATATTGAGGCACAATCAAGACGTTATGAACTTTATACATTGCAGCGATCTGTATTCCCGCTGCCGCTGTGTTTACCTCTGTATGTGTAATTCTAGCCTGCTTGCTTGCTTTCTTTGTCTCCCCTGTGATTGGTCCTGCCTGTGTGTGTTACCATTGGTCCAAAGTGTGTGGCCAAGGACCAATAGGATGTGTGTAATCTCTGCTCTCTGATTTACATACGGGGCGGTGTTAAGTATATAAGAAGGGCTGTGACTGGCAATCTGAGTCACTGTTTTGGATCCTGACAGAGCTGTGGACTCTGGTGTGTAATTGAGAGAGCGCCAAAATAAGTCTTTCAAAAGAACCAAGCATCTTTCCTGTTTTCTGCCTCTTTTGAAACGCTATATTGGTGGTAGAGTGGGATGGAGTCTTCCAAAGGTGTCATTCTCTTCAGATAATGTCTGCAATCGTGCTAAGTTTGAATATTCAAACTCTATAGTTACAGCCTCAGTTTAAAAACTGAATTACAATCCTTTGATCACAGAAACAGTTTATTTTAATACAAAGAAAAGAATTGTATTAACAATGATACATTTTCTTCACTAGTGGGAGAGCCTGGTACCAAAAAGTATACAGTGCTTCCTTGCTATAAGGCTCTTGGTTATAACGTGCCTTGGATATAAGGCTCCTACAGTATGTCCCCCAATTCCCTATGCTAGTGATTCATGCAATATTTCTACAGCAAATACAGTACTGGTGTTGTTCAAACTGTAAACAACTTCTCAGTCTAACTTCCGTTTCTGTCTCTCCCTTTTGATACAGTATCTGAACTGAAGAAAAGCTGCGCTGGCACTTTATAACACAGACATCTTATTCAGCATTTGATTTATAGCTAAATAAATATTAGGCCTA
Source organism: Acipenser ruthenus (assembly GCF_902713425.1). Lineage (NCBI taxonomy): Eukaryota > Metazoa > Chordata > Actinopteri > Acipenseriformes > Acipenseridae > Acipenser > Acipenser ruthenus. The sequence goes on from NC_081190.1 coordinate 112,628,157, forward strand.
TTACGTGGTTATCTTTCCTAATGTATTTACTTTTTTGCTGTGAGAGGAGCTGCGGTTTTCTCTGAGAGACGAGACGCTTCAGCCCCGCACCGGAAGCTGAACCTGGGGCAAGCCCATTCCTTCTTCTTCTCACCTGACCCACTCCCCTTCTTGCACTTGGTTTGCTTGTCTGTCACTTCGAACTGAACTCCCGACCACCATTTAGCCAGGCTATTTATAGTTTAAAAACTGCTAATTAAAATGATCCACGAGTGGGAATGTTACCTTTTTTTCTTCTTGATTACATGGTGTTTTATGCATGGTTAATTCACAGAAAGTTACATTTTTGCTTCACTATACGTGCATTATAGAGAGGGAGTTATTTTATTTTTTATTTTAGTCGTGTGTCCCGTTTATAACACTCTTTGGTTATAACGCTCATATTGTGTGTCCCCCGAGACCCGCGTTATAGTTAGGGAGCACTGTATTATTAAGTTCAGTGATAAAGGCTGTCAAACAAACCAGATGTATAGGCTTAATTAAGCCTTCTGACGCATGGTAGGGAGAGAAAAGGTCATATAAATATGGGAGCAAAATTACAGTTAGTTATCAGACCAGTTTGATAACATAGACTGCCTGATCCTTCTTCTTTGCGAAGCTGACTGCTGGTGTTGTACGCAGAGCCTCTGGTTTGGACGACTCTCCTTTATTTGTTCTGCTTTATATTTTAAGGCATACTTCTCTGCAGGGGGTAAGCAGAATCTTGAATTTAGTATTAATGCTGTTAGTTTGCAAACACACCAGACCGCCTGGATTGTCTATGAGCAAGGATTCGAAGTAGATCTGTGATCACTCGTTCCATTTAAGCATTAATAAACCGAAGGAGTAAATATATACTGTGATTCGTTAAACTTTAAATACTTGAGTCTGTGTAATTATTCTTGATTAACTGTTGTCTGTGTATGTCAAAATATGTAAGCCAGTACATGAACAAAGCACTATAGGAGTTTATGCAATCGAGGTGTCCCCCTGTTTGCCTCCCCTTATTCTATTAGAGAATTTAAAAAGTGCACAAACGTGACAATCTGCATTACATGAATTATAATTGTTGGGTATTACACAGGCATGGCAATGGAGGAAGAGCCAGAAACGAGTAGTCTTAATTTGTTTACAGCAGTGCAATAATAGTTGACTGTACATTGTGTTTCAAAGGCACGGTCTGCCAGGACAGGATGTTAAGGATATTGTAACAATCTGCTCTCAGTCATGCTTAATATAATTATATACAGTCAAGTAGTAGCTTAACTACACTGAAAAGAAGGTGATAGAAAGTGTAACACACCTACCATTAAACATTCATAAGAATAATCACAATATCTAACGTAAAGCCTATATAAACCGTAAACACATGCTGTAGGTAAACAGATTGATGACTGTACAGCTCTGGCCAAAAGTTCTGCATCACCTAGAATTTTAGGATTGACATAATTTAAAAAAAAAAATACTACATGAACATAATTTACAGTAAATATTTTATGAACATAAATAATCTACAATGTCACAAAATTCTGTTGGAAGTAGTACAGTATTAGATGTTAGATTTTGAAATGTCACATTTTTTCATGTTTGTCAGTTTTTCATTAAGTATATGGAAAGCTAAAAAGCGGTATGTAATTCAATATGTCAAAATAACATTATTCAGCAGGTTGCATTCGACTTTACGAAGCAAAATTAGTTCATTCTGTAGGGTGATGCAAAACTTTTGGCCGTAGCTGTACAAAAAACAAAAAAACAAAACAAAAAACCAAACAAACAAAAAAAAAACACAACAATAGTTAGCTTGTCACTATTAAAAAAGAAATATGGAGGGGAACATTTGAATAATTTAGCCATACAAAATTTTCATAAAACAGATGTGCACATAATGATATCCCTAGGAAATGTTGTGAGGCTGACCCAAATTCTTCTGACAAGCATTCACAGCTGCTGTAACGTGTGTACTCTCTACAATCAACAACAGGGGCTGCAAAAACAAGCGAGTACATTACTGTCATAGACCCAAATGCTGCTTATAAAACTGGAATTTAAATATACAAAAAAGAACACTATGACAACAAAGCCAAAAAAACCCAAAAGAGATTTATTACAGTTGGCTGGGAAAAAACACCACTACACTTCATGTCTTCAATTATGGTGCCAGTTTCTGTTTTGAAAACATTTAGCATTAGACTTCAATGGAATCATGGACATATCTAAGAAATATCTCATCGTTCTTCGGAACAATCCTACAATATTTCCAATTGTCATAACAAGTCTTTTTGCTAATGTTGCCCAATGTGTTTATTATAAACTAGATCACTGGTACTTTTTGTGGCTCTCTAGTCCATTTCATAGCCTTTTCCAATAAGATCCATACATTAAGATTAAATACTACTTTAATTAGTTACAGATATATAAACTTTTTTTTTTATCTAGATTGTATCTTATCTGATACCTGCAGCACTCCAGCTAGAACACAGAAATAGCATGCAAGTTGGAGTAGAAAAGACCTGGAGGACTGACAGAGTCTGGATTTCTGGGCCCAGGTGTTACCGGCAGGGAAGGAGACTCAGACACAGCGAAAAATAGATTTAAAGGGTACATAAGGACCTTTTTATTTTATTGTTCCCATCTGTTGCTACAACTGTTTACGTAAGGTGTGTGTATTGTTTAAATTTTTTTTTTTTTTTTTACATTTTGACCAATTTTTGAAAATTTAGAGATGGCTTCACATGTACCGCATGGACCTCTCAGAACTACATTTCCCATCATTCTCCTGCTCACATATGTAACTGAGATGGATTTACCAGTGAGCAGGAGGATGATGGGAAATGTAGTTCTGAGAGGTCCAGGTGCCAAGTGAGCAGATAGGAGTAGGGGCAAGCTTCATTTGAAAGTTTCTACGAGGGGTTCAGTATGTCCTTTGAAGAAAATTAAAATTAATCAACTGTAACATAACCAACCCTTTTGTTTTTCTCCCTGTGTCCAATATATCATGGCGTGGATGTACTGGTTATGCAGTTCCCCAGGGAACTCCATAGGCACGCATTGCTGATTGGAGTCGAAGATAAAAGAAAAAAGAAGAGCCTGGTAAATTGTATGATAATTGTAAATCCTGGAATGTGCGAGACAGCCAGTATCAGAAATATTAGTAATAGTATGGACACCTCTATCTCTCCAAAGTGGGAAAGAAAAGGGTCGACCCCTCGATAGCAGCGCATAGTTAAGAAAGATAGGTGTGTGGGAATGCCATTTTAGTTAAAGTTTTGTGTGTCTTTCAACAGAACGCCAAACAGTAATTAACTGTGAGATTATAGGGCCTAAGCATAATCTACAGTGCTTGAGAGGAATGTGTGAGTGAATCAAGTCTTGTAATCTACGTGGAGAAACCAATTTTTCTTCTAGTAATCGCTACGAGACCAGAGCACCAGGATCAAGCCAGACTGTAAGTGGACTTAATATAAATGACCAAAAAAAAAGTTTAAAGTTTGGCAGTGTTAAACCTCCCGAAATCTTTTCACGCTGTAGAGTAGAAAATGTAATACGTGGGCGTTTGCTTTTCCATATAAATTTAGATATCAAAGTGTACAATTTGTCCAAGTGTCTGGGAGGGAGAGAGAGAGGGAGCATCGAGCTGAAAAAATTGATGCGAGGGAGTATATTCATTTTGATGCAGGCTTGAAACGAGTTAGGAAGTTGTGCCCATCTATCTAAATCTGACTTAACCTGATCAAAGATTTTGTTAAAATTAGTTGATACAGTAGACTGTAAGGATGGATGGATATCAATACCCAGATATTTGAAATGTTTAACCAGCGGTATGTTAGCACCAATTATTCTATTAAGGAGCAGCCACATTCTCACATGTTTTTGGCAGGGACAGGAATTAACCCCATCCCTGCCAACCACCGCCAAAACACAAACAAAGAAACGTGCTGCCGCTCTGCCACAGTTTCCCATAACAACAGACAAGTACTCTGAATCCTAAAAAAACCTGCTGCTATATCAGATTCATTAATGAATCTGGCTGGTGTTGCCCACCCAGTTTCCCTGGGCTATTGTTTAGGATTGCTTTAACTAAAATACATTACAGGTGGAGATGTTTAAAAGAGCACTTTGGTTGGAAAGTACTATAATAACAGTATTTGCTAATTCATATTCATAACATTAAAATGCAGTACCTCAGATTTGCCACGATCTGTTGATGTTCATCAGCCTTTCTTGTGTGGGTGTGTGTTCTTACTATTGTACCTTCCTCTGGCTTTAGCCTACTCTAAATGGCTGGTATTAAAATTCCATGTATTTTATTTACAGTTTTCCATTGCCATTTTAGTTGACCTTTTAAAAAAAAAAAAAAATCTGTACTGCAGAACCAAAGACCATGTTAATGACTAATTCAGTGCACTCTATCAATTTTAAAGTCCATTAACTTTGCTTAGCTTTCTGCATACCAAGTTTTATTATTATAATCTCCCAGACTGTAGCATCTAATTATCATTCTAAAAGGGAATTCTAGTAATACAACTTGGGTTACAAATGCATGACTATACTGAGTGCATTAATATATAAAAGCTGAACATAAAATAAAGTATTTGACATAATATATTTTACTAAATACCAAAAAGACACATACAGCATCCAATATTCTAAATAAGCTATGATCACAAGGAAGATATTGTATATGTAGCCAGTTTTGGTCTAGGCTTACAGTACTATAACTATATTTCCTTAAGAAAACATGTATGTAAAATAAATCGCTTTAGCCTCCACAAATCATATTGTTATGGTGGTAAATAGGTCAGTACTGTGTAAAATTAGAGCAGCCTCTAATGGCCTCTTCTTGTTCATAAATGTTCTAATGTTCTCATTCAGTAACAGTGTTGCATGAAGGAACTCAATCCCACTTGAGTCCTGAAGTTCTCTGACAGTATGTTTTGTGCACAGGCATTTGGCAGACTCAGCATAACGTGATGATGTAATGCTTTTGTACTGTTTAGTGAAGTCTGGTGCAAAGTCAAGGCAGTTATGGTGTTTACCATGTAAAGTGTGACAGACAGACAGACAGACAGACAGACAGACAGACAGACAGACAGACAGACAGACAGACAACCAGATCAGTGCATAAGGGTCCTTGTTTTTTGAATGATGATGCTGAAAACTACATAATTAAAAAAACAAAACAATTTTAATTAAAAACAGAGTAGACAGTTCCCAGCAATTCACTAGCTTTAAAAAGGTTCTTAATAAGAAATTGACTGAGAGTACTGAACCATGAAAAAAAAGGTTGCATCCAAGCAAATGGGTACTTTTTTACTTTCCACTTTCACCGAGAACAACCAACCCGTATTGTTCTAATACCTTCCAATTCACAGTTACCAGGCAACAGTGATGTAGTTTTTGCAGCACAAGTATCTACTTCTGAATCAATCTTAGGTGAAACAGCATTTACTGTAACATAAATAAAAGACAAGTGGATACCAGACTATTTTATGTATTATCTCTAGCAAAAGTTTACTTTGATAACCATGATAATAAACAACACAGTGAAAACATGGTAACTTCAAGTGGTATGTGTGGAAAAATGATGAACAACAGTGCATATTTATTATTATTATTATTATTATTATTATTATTATTATTATTATTATTATTATTAGGCTTCCAAGCCATAGGCTGGCGAAGCCTATTGTTTCTGTTAGGATTATTATTATTATTATTATTATTATTATTATTATTATTATTATTATTATTATTATTTTTCTTTCTGCCGAGACTTCATCAGAGGCTTATGAAATCGGGTTTGTAGGTAGGTGGCTATGTGCAGATAACAGGTCTTGTGTCCAAACTTGCGCAAGTCACATGGTTTGGCAGCCATATTGGACTTTGCAGAATTTGTTAAAACGCCTATCTATCGGAAACCGCTTACTGCAGAGTTCTGAAAATTGCTATACATGTTGAGGGATAGTCCATGATTAACTGTTGTTAATATGAAGCTGATTGGTTATGTGGTTTGGCAACCACATTGATTAATGACATAAAAATATGAAATTATCAAAATTCAAACATCTTCTCTGAAACCGCTTATCCGATTGAAACAAAAATTGGAATAAAACATCTCAGTATGGTCATCTGTTACGCTTGTTCAAGGGAAGTTGCTACTGTGAAAATCATGGCGTCCACGCTGCATGACATCATCAACATACACAACTGGCTATAAAACTGCCTATGCTGCACCAAAATGCACGACATTTGACACGGATGTAGAGGACTATGGGATGTTGTGCCATGGTCAATATGGCGGCCTTTGGTCACATGGTGTGGCAGCCATCTTAGATTTAATAACATTTTTTGTGCAATTTTCGAAAGCCTTAGACCACTGACAGCTGCCATGCAAGGAGGCTGTGTGGTCCAGTGGTTAAAGAAAAGGGCATGTAACCAGGAGGTCCCCGGTTCAAATCCCACCTCAGCCACTGACTCATTGTGTGACCCTGAGCAAGTCACTTAACCTCCTTGTGCTCCGTCTTTCGGGTGAGACATAGTTGTAAGTGACTCTGCAGCTGATGCATAGTTCACACACCCTAGTCTCTGTAAGTCGCCTTGGATAAAGGCGTCTGCTAAATAAACAAATACTAATAATGTAATGATAGATTTCTACCACTGCAATTAAACATTCTGACCACTGCTGACAGCTGCCATGGTTGAGTCTTTGCTTTGAAATGCACTACCCAGCAGAGGGAACCTACAGGAACTGCAGAATTTATCCTGAAATCATGTGAATCACTACAATTTAACACAGGTGGAGGCCACTTAACTTGGTGTGTGATTTTGAAGGCGATTGGTTGCACCTGAGCTAATTTTGGATTGCTATTACAAGGGGGGTGGACACTTATCCAACCAAGCTATTTCAGTTTTAATTTTTAATTAATTTTTTACACATTACTAGAATCTTTTTTTCACTTGGAAGTTGTGGGGTAGGATGTGTAAATCAATTATTTTTTTTTTTTTTAATGCATTTTAATATCAGGCTATAAGGCAACAAAAGGTGAACATTTTGAAAGGGGGTGTAGGCTCTCTATAGGCACTGTAGATCCTCTGGCGTCACTAACACTGACACCCATTACAGTTTAACAAGCACTTTCATTTTTCTATTTGACAGTTGACACTGAAGTTGTAATACCAGCTCACCTCACTTGACTTACATTGTCTGTATTGTGTCTTTTTTTAATTAGGATAGAAAACTTGCTTCCTGACTTTCATGTTTACCTGGCAACCTCATGTTTACTGCCAGTCTCGTACGATTCCGATCAACCTGAGATGAAATATCACTAAACAAGTATATTCCTGTGAACAATGATATTCCTGTCAGTGCAGGGCCAGTTGGTCTGTCAACATTGATACTTTTTTTTACAGAATGCCAAATTGTCAAAAGCATTGAAAAACTTAAATGATAAAAATTAAGGAAACACAACAACTCTATGCAAATCGCTTAAAAAAAACCCTACAAGCACAGCCTAATACTGCTAATGTATTCATAAAAAAAAATGTTGTTGTGTTTTTCATTACAGACCTGTAAAATAAAACAATCTGTTGCACTGAGAGGAAAACGAAAACAGGAATTATGAGCAGGCAATTTAAAATACTGTTGGTCTTCAATTATCTTTGATTGTTTCAGTAACTGAGTGGTATTCCATGATGGAGTGATGTAAGCAGGCAGGATATGATAATAACAGGAAGCCCCCTATTGAATGAGGTAGGTATTGAGATCCTGAGTATACATGTGGTTCAATCATTAGTATGTCATTGCCTAAATGTGTTGGTTGATGTGCTGTCAAGGTGCTGGAGAGAGAAGAGGGTCTCATAACAAGCCGTGGGAGCTGCTGAGACAGCAGTTCAGCACTCAACTGATTCACAATAAGCAAGCTACAGAATTAAAGTCCCAAAAAAGGCAAGACACCTTGAAAAGAGGAAATCGATCCCCTGAAAAGGTTTTACTCAACTTGAAAAGACCACAACACTTGAAAAGTGTTCAGATAACTGGCCAGATTTACAAAGTCTTAACAGAGAAGTATAATTTGCAATTTTTTTCTGAAAAAAATTGATTCAGCACAGTTTTAAGTATTTTTAAGCTGCCATAAAATCACACTGCTGCTTTGATCCTTTTTTGCATCTGTATTTAAACATTTTGGTTTAGCAGTCCTCTCCATTTTTCTTCTTTTATTTAAAATGTTAAATCATACCAGAAGTGTAATTAGTACACTATTTTTTTATTCAGTTTTAGTATATTTTGCGAAACTATTCAGGCGTAGCAAATGATTAGGTACAGGGCAGGTCATAACTCTATATGCAACCAATAAGGATATGCTTCTCAAGCTCCAGGGACGGAGGATTAAACGCCCTCCTCGTCTGCCTAGAGGACTAAGATTGGTGCTTTACCTGCGGGGACTTTGGGCACTTGGTTGTATGCTGCCCCCTCCAATATCAGGAGGAGGAGCTACCTGCCCGAATGCCCGATAAGGAGAAATGACCTGCCCAAAAGAGGAAGAAGGGGAGGGGTAGCCATTCCCGGAAGCGAGCAGAGGATGCCCCGCTGTCCCCAGAGCCAAACGGGGAGGGGCTGTTGACGTCCTGAGAACCGGAAGGGGAGGAGCTTCTGTTGTCTCTAATGCAAAAGGGGGAGGTTCCACTACTGTCTCCAGAGCTGGAAGAGGGCTACCTGCCGGGTCTAGCATTCACACGTCCAGAAGGTCCAGCGTCTGACGTCTAGAGGGTCCCGTCCCAGCCAGAGTGCCCAGCGCCACCGCCCCAGCCAAAGTGCCCAGCACCGCCGCCCCCAGCGCTGCCGCCCCAGCCGGGGTGCCCAGCGCCACCGCCCCGCTGGACTGCCCAGGGCCACGCCCCAGCCTGAGTGCCCAGCGCCGCCGCCCCAGCCTGAGTGCCCAGCGCCACCGCCCCAGCTGGACTGCCCAGGGCCACGCCCCAGCCTGAGTGCCCAGCGCCGCCGCCCCAGCCTGTGCCCAGCTCCACCGCCCCAGCTGGACTGCCCAGGGCCACGCCCCAGCCTGAGTGCCCAGCGCCGCCGCCCCAGCCTGAGTGCCCAGCGCCACCGCCCCAGCTGGACTGCCCAGGGCCACGCCCCAGCCTGAGTGCCCAGCGCCGCCGCCCCAGCCTGTGCCCAGCTCCACCGCCCCAGCTGGACTGCCCAGGGCCACGCCCCAGCCTGAGTGCCCAGCGCCGCCGCCCCAGCCTGAGTGCCCAGCGCCACCGCCCCAGCTGGACTGCCCAGGGCCACGCCCCAGCCTGAGTGCCCAGCGCCGCCGCCCCAGCCTGTGCCCAGCTCCACCGCCCCGCTGGACTGCCCAGGGCCACGCCCCAGCCTGAGTGCCCAGCGCCGCCGCCCCAGCCTGAGTGCCCAGCGCCACCGCCCCAGCTGGACTGCCCAGGGCCACGCCCCAGCCTGAGTGCCCAGCGCCGCCGCCCCAGCCTGTGCCCAGCTCCACCGCCCCAGCTGGACTGCCCAGGGCCACGCCCCAGCCTGAGTGCCCAGCGCCGCCGCCCCAGCCTGAGTGCCCAGCGCCACCGCCCCAGCTGGACTGCCCAGGGCCACGCCCCAGCCTGAGTGCCCAGCGCCGCCGCCCCAGCCTGTGCCCAGCTCCACCGCCCCAGCTGGACTGCCCAGGGCCACGCCCCAGCCTGAGTGCCCAGCGCCGCCGCCCCAGCCTGAGTGCCCAGCGCCACCGCCCCAGCTGGACTGCCCAGGGCCACGCCCCAGCCTGAGTGCCCAGCGCCGCCGCCCCAGCCTGAGTGCCCAGCGCCACCGCCCCAGCTGGACTGCCCAGGGCCACGCACCAGCCTGAGTGCCCAGCGCCGCCGCCCCAGCCTGAGTGCCCAGCGCCGCTGCCCCAGCCAGGGTGCCCAGCGCAACCGCCCCAGCTGGAGTGAAATATAGCTTAATATAACTTGGTTTTAAATGTTTAAGTGTAGCATGACTGAGCTCTTGTGCACCAATATATCTCAAAAGAGCTGAGTTAGAACAACCTTACTTATACGTACTGCTGACTGATAAAACTCATCATCACTGTTGGAACAGATAACGAGGCCGTTAAACATTTACAGCTTCACTGTTTTGTGAGGAATGTATCCTCAAGGCTCTTTTGGACAGGCCATTTCAATGTGCAGTTGTAAAAAGTGCAGGATATAAAAAGCCCAGTCTTTGAACCAGCAGCTGTATTACCTGCAGCAGTAAATCTTTCCTGGCAATGTGCTACACAGCTCCTCAGGCGAAGAGGCTTTTGCTGACTTCGTACTACTGGTCCTCAGAGAGATGACCTAGCAAATTTCTGTGTGTGTGTGCTACTGCAATAGCTAACGTTGTAACGGAAGAATAAAGTTTTGGGAAACGGGGGAGGATTTTTTTCTATCTGTTCCCACAAGAAACAGTCTCTAGGGTCTTCTGTATTTGAGTTTAAGGATTAGTTATTTGCTTTCTCATCACTGAACTTGTTTTCAGTGACTGCTTATATAAATAAATAAAAAAAAAATCCCATGCTGTACTTAAAAGGTAAGATGTAGCAACTGATTTAAGATGCACACCACAGCTATAGTTTGTGTCCCCTCTGTAGCTGTGATTTTGTATAGAGATTATTCGTTTACTGACTGACAGTTACCACAATTGCAGAGGGGACAGAAATTTTTGTTGCACACATTAAAACAAACCCCTGATTCAGAAATACAGTTTTATGGAGGAGCAGCCTCTGAGGTTTAATAAACATTAGTGAGACTTGCTGAAGGATTTTTCATATACTTAATCCTGTCAAAATATTTTTTTTTCAGAACCTTTATATGGTACAGTAGATGTGGATCCTCATTCACCTGGGGCCAGTTTTTTAAAACATGTAACCTGGATCTAAATGATCTGAGTTTTGTAATCCTTTATTTTGTGACCAAGATTACTTTTATCTGGATCGTTTTGATTAGTTTTTTTCAGAACATGTCACTGCTGGATTACATTTATCCAGATTAAAAATAATCACGATGACGAAATAGGCCATTATTTATGATATAGCCTAATTTAACACTAGCACGATCAAGGCGGTCATTTTGACCGTTTTTGGAATTTAAATTTAAATTGCTCTGCGTGTGTTTAAGATAAGGAGTTGTGCTTTCCTGACTTCTCCTAAATATATGTATTAATTCCCCTGACAAAGAAAGAATCACGTAGCTGCAGAAATTAGCGAGCTAAAATACTGTCATACTTATTCCAACCAGGAGCGGTCAAATTGACCGATACATATTATGACAATTAAATCTTGCAGTATTATTTGTGTTTATCAGTCAGGACTTGCAGCTGTATTGAAGTTTGATTATATCAGTCTGCATTCCTCAAGTTAGCTGTCTGTTGACATTTCTATTGTTTCAATGAGCCTCTGATAGCCCATCAGTCAGCCTTGACAGCTCACGGAGCCAGACTGTCTGTCTGCATTGGTTACTATGAGTCACACATTTTTCTAAGAAATTCATTGTTACACCAATACACATTGCAAATGGATTGCTGAAAAAGCAGGACAGAAAAGTGTTCGGAATTACTGCAAATTTTACCAAACAAGATTCTGATGCAGCTTAGACGGACAATGTGGTAAGTGCACTACATATTTTGAAAAGAGCAGTAACTGTGTGATTTGTGCCAGCACTTAGACTTTGTAAACAATTGTAAGTGAAACCCATTCAGATGTTTATTTATTCAAGTCATTTCGATTATAGTATGTCTCCATATAAATGCATAGCTTCGTTTGCGTTTTGTTATGTAGGCAATATAAATCAATGTATTAAAAAAAATATACTTATTTACATTGTTTCAGTTGTACAGTTTTGTCTGTATATGATATACCTGTATAGACACAAATTTATTTTCAAATATTTTTTTACCATTTTTTGAGGTTATGCTTTATGTAATATGTCTGTATATAAACACATTTATGTTCAAATGTCCATTTATTTACAATGTTTCCGGTTGTGTAGGTGTTTTATGTGACATTCCTGAATAAAACTATGACTTATATTCAATTGTTTGTCTTTTCATTATATTTATAATAATATAATAATAATTTATTTCTTAGCAGACGCCCTTATCCAGGGCGACTTACAAGATATCACATTATTTTCACATACAATTACCCATTTATACAGTTGGGTTTTTACTGGAGCAATCTAGGTACAGTACCTTGCTCAAGGGTACAGCAGCAGTGTCCCCACTGGGGATTGAACCCATGACCCTCCGGTCAAGAGTCCAGAGCCCTAACCACTACTCCACACTGCTGCCCGTGATTTATGTTGTTTTTAATACGCCGGTCAAATTGACCGGTCTTGGCTGTTCTAGGTAAGCCTATAAATGCGGCCGTTCTAGTGTTAAAAAAGAAATAATTATGAGTCTTAATACATACTCGTTTTGATCTGGTTTTTCAGAACATGTCACTGCTGGATTGCACAATATCACTATCAATTGCAATGTACCAACCACTGAAGGTGAGGATTTGAGCAGCGCCCTGCCGGAGCCTCAGGCAGGACACCATGATGCACCTTCACAGAACCACAAGAGAATCGACTGCCTGGATGGGCAGTGAGGGATGCCATTGTAAACTACAGTTCCGCACTTTTCTAATTTACACTAACAATTAAACAATTCAAACAATTAAGCCCAATTTAGTGGGTAGCTGTGTAAATGGCTGAGCCAAGATGACCACCAGCTATCAAACACACACACACACACACACATTCATGTGCACAGCCTCTGCTCTGACACATACAATCTAGCTACAAAGTCTTTCTAGTATCCCTTCCAAATTAGGTTTTTAAACTACTGATAATCCAGTGTTTTTTTCGAACTTTGCAGAATCACTTTTACCTGGGGGGGTTATCTATATGGTACCCCTGGAAGACTAGTAGGCTTGCTGTGTTTCAGCTGGAGGAAATTTGACTATTGGTTTTAAGAATTTCTGTGACATCTGTATTGTTTTAATATTTTTAACTGATTGGTCTTCATATTTATTTTACACTGAAGCTGTGTTTTCTGTGAGATTTGTGACTACCAACTGATTACCAACTAAGCCAACTTCTTGAATACTAATCAAATAAACCATTTTACATTTTCATTCTGCACTTTGTTTTGCATGCCTCTAAAATGCGCACGGTAGAATTAACTAGCTTTGCTGGAGTGCCAGTTTACACTAGAGTTAAAACCAGAGTGTGTGGAAATATCTGTACACTACAGTCATTAATCAGATTGTAGAGACAGAAATATGTGCTGTTCTGCTTGCCTTTTAAAAAATGTGCACAGAATGACAGAATTGTGAATCTTTTCAGCAGTGTGACATTTTGTGCTGACACATCCAACATAAACATGCCATTTTATCATGAAAGAGGAGATTTGGTCTCCTATTCTAAGGGTTCTCACATTTATCATGCAAATCCATTTAGCGTGAACAACTTTGAACAAGCAATGTGAAAGCCTTTCCAATGACAGAAGTATTTGCAAACTCATTTCAGCTGAAGTTTTACAGAACCTTTGTTTATGTTAAATGCCTTTCAGCTGTGGTCGGCATGGATTTTAAGATGGTCTGAGCTAGTTGTGCTGCTTTTTAGTTGATCCTAGGCTGGTTGCGTTGGTTCGATAAATAAATAAATAAACAGTACTTATAAGTGGCCTTATAACTCAACTACAGTCTACACTCTTACACTAATCTAGTATTAGGCTGGTATAGGCCAGCTGGGTAGTTAGAAACAAATGTGTGTACAGATTCCCATCTTGTCCTGGGTATTAGCTCATTAGCAGTTGCTAAACATTGCAGCAATGAATGGATACAAGCTGTTATCATAGGAAAATATTCAATGCACATGTATCACATATTAAATACTATGGTATGTTTTGTTTCTCTTTCAACAGTAATCCCAGTCATCCATAGGCCCACATGATGATTAATAATACCGCCTCAAAAAAATTAAATGTAAATGTATGTAGAAAGGTTAAAGGGTATGAAGTTTATTTTAAAGCATTTTGTATGTGTAATATGATCTGGAGCAGATGGCTGGGTCTAAATAAGGAGACCACACCCGAAAATGCCCAAAACTCCCCGCTTTAATGGTTCACCAACACTCTCCATCTTCTCAGATCAGACGCAGTGTTATCGTAGCAGCCAATGTTTATTCAGCAAACAAACAGTGCCATTTTCTCATTCACTCACTCCTTCCAGATCATCGAACCATTTCAAAACTGGAACACCTTTGCTCACGGAGCATTTCAATTCTGTCATTTGCATTATTCAAGGCAGGACATGTATATCTCGTCTCCTTGTTCTGTATGCTATAGTAAAAACCGGCCCATTAGAATATTGCCAGTATGCCCGGAGTGGGGGTCATCTCTCCACCAGGGTTTTTTCCCCTCTATGGCAAGCTGTGAGATTAGTCCAAAATAAATAATTTATATATATATATATATATATATATATATATATATATATATATATATATATATATATTAATTATCAATTGCCACTAATTAACTTGTATTTTCTTTACTAACCCTTCTTTTTTGCATTGGTGGCACAGTTGTGAGGAGTCAGGGGTCCTTTTTTGGGGTCAAGTGAAGCTCACTTCTCAACCTTAGAGGCCCAGCAGCACTGGCTTCGTCCTCCGCTAGGAAGGTTCTACACGAGTCAAATCTATCCAAACTCTCTTTCATTTTCCCATTCTCTATCACTATAGATTCTCCTTGGGGGAAGTAACGGTTGCTTCCCAGCCTTGTAGGCCGATCGATTTGGTCTCACCTCCACGAAGGCAGCTCTCCGCGGACCAAGGAGCAACCCTGTACTCTTTACTAATGATATGCTTTCATCTGTACCAGGCTCCCTCTCTCTCTGGAGACCCCTCCTTTGCATGTCTTATTCTTTCTTTTCAGCGTTCCCCTATCCCTGCATGGCTCTGTCTCGGAGGTCAGGCTGCAACGGTCCCCCAAAGCATAGACGACCCTTGCAAGTCAGGGAGACTTCTCTTGGATCTATCCACTTTCCTTCTCTTCATTTCCCCTTGGGGGAAGTAAAGTTTGCTTCCCAGCCTTGGAGGCTGATCGGCTTGGTTACTTCCACCAGGGTGTCTCTCCGCAAGCCAGAGGGGAATCCTATCATCTTTATAAAGTCACAAGCACATAATTCCTATTTCAAGTCCCAGGGCTTTACTCCGCACAGCCCTAATTGCTGTTCCATGAAATGTGAATAGTTTTAATAATTCACAAAAAGTCATATGGAGATTTTTTTTTCTTTAAGGGCAAAAGAGCAAAATGCTTAACATCAGACTCACCATGACATAGAACATGAACATTATTAAATAAATGAATAAATACATACATGCATACATAAATAGGGTCAATCCATCCTATTCAGTTCCCCAATGTTAATGAACTTAAGTTTTTGCTGTTGCTGCTCCTGCTTTACCCATTCTCTCCTACTGTATTGAAATCTACAATAAAAAGGTACAGGAATAAATTATGTGTGGAAATACTACTTCAAATATCTGGACATCATTTTACCAGAATATATTTTCTTCAGTACCAAACAACAGAAATGTGCTTTAGTTTATGTTTACTTTATCTTTTTTCTTTTTCACAATTCCTAATGTCATTCTCAGTTGCTATAACAAGAGGGAAGCAACAAAACATGCCACTGGTGTTCTGATTAACATTCAGGAATAAGCAATGTTCACAGGCATAGTTTTTAGGAGATATGTTTCTCAACTGAGAAACTGACAACTCATGCTGTTAGTTTTAAAAAGCCATTGTTGGATAATGTATGTGAAAACTAGGATTCAGCATCTGTGGCTCATAAATATGCAAAAAAGACCACAGTCTTTCTATATTGTCTACACAGAATCAGTCTGGTGCAAGCTGTAAGGCCATCTTTTTCATGTAAGGTCATAGTTTGAATACTTCCTGTTTCTTCCACGTGCTAATTAAAGCAAATTGTTTTTTGTACCTAGCCAACATTTTCTGATCCACAGTGAATCACCATTCGGTCCTTTGTCTCACATAACCTCACCCTAAACTGCTGTTTTTCATCTTTTGGTCAATTTGAAGCAATTTGAAACACGCAGTGCGTTTACATGAGCATAAGAATTCCAATATTTTTCCGAAAACTAATTCCAATATCAACAGTCATGTAAACACAGTTTTCGGAAAATGTATCGGAATATTCCTTAGGTCCGTTTTCGGAAAACAGCACCTAGAAATTTCCGATTCAATTCCGAAAACAAACCAAATGTATATCATGTAAACGCACTTTTCAGAAAACTTATTCTGATAGCGTACTGCACATGTGCAAACGTTGACCTTCATTCCTGCACGTGGTTTTAGAAAACAGAGAAAATAATAATAATAATGTGTAGTCAGTCTGCATGGATCCATTTGCTCCGTTGAATCGTATTTTGTCATATACTTGTACTTGCTAGAACCGAAGTCATTGTATTTAATCTTGCTCTTAATTGTATTAATACTTGTACTGTGATTCTTGAAATGTATATTTGTTTACGACTGTAAGTCACCCTGGATAAGGGCGTCTGTTAAGAAATAAATAATAATAATAATAATAATAATAATAATAATAATAATAATAATAATAATTTAGGGATAAAGTAATATTTGCCCGTATGTATTTTTTTAATAGCCCATACTGAAGCAGCACATGTTTTCCAGCTTTAAAATGACGTGAAAATTTAAAATAATGTCTGCACAAGAAACTGGTAATATAGAACAGGATGAGCTGTGTGAAAGGCTGATTGCACATTGTAGGGAATCTGAAAAGAGGTGTAGGATAGTAATCTTTTGAATTTAAGACCTGACACTTCGATAAAGCACTTGTTATTGGACTGATCTCCGTTCTATCACAGAAAAAATGTCCGGTCTGTTCAAATCGTACTTAGGCTACTACAGTACTTTGCATGCGAAAATATCCTGTGTTTTCCGAAAACTTCTAATTAGACTTTCTATCGTTAATCATGTAAACGCAGAAAAGTGACGTTTTAAGAAAATCAGTTTTCTGATTCAGTTTTCCGAAAACATTAGTTTTCGGAAAACACTTTGTCATGTAAACGTACTGAATGTTTATTCACATAAATGACTAAGAGTCCCCCAAAAATGGTTGTAATTTAGCGAGATGGTCTCCATTGGGTTGGCATGGTCCAGGCCCACAGGTGTGCATGAAGCTGAACTCTTAAACCTAAACCCTGGGACCAAAACACATTTGTCCAAGATTTGGGCTTTTGTTTTTTAAAGTTTCTTCAATAATCAGCTAAACATGAAGGCTGTGGGTGGTATAACTATTGCAAACACTTATGTTAAGTTGAGAGAACCTTTTTATTTCTGTGTTGAAAAGAAATATTGATACACTTCTCATGTACAACTCTAGACTAGACTTTAGACAAAAAAGAAAGTTAGACATAGACTTAAGATAAAAGCCCCCCACCCCATAATGTGTTGTATTTACATAGAGTACAGTGACAACACAATAGTTAAGTAAATGTATTATTATTATTATTATTATTATTATTATTATTATTATTATTATTATTATTATTATTATTATTAATAGGCTAAGGTACTTTTACAGTGACACCTTAAAAGCATTTCAGTCAAAATGTCTTGTTTGCAATGAACAATTTCAAATATTATCTGTATGTTTTGGATTAAAATTAGGTTTTGAAATGTTTACGAACAACTGACTTTCTGACAGATAATGAATGTGATCTAAAACAGTGCTAGTGCATTGATATAGTGGTCCACATCTAGTTTGTTGGTTTTGATAAAAACAACATGTAAAATACAGTGCAAAATTATCGTGGTAAACTTGTATAAGGATTGAAATTATATATATATATATATATATATATATATATATATATATATATATATATATATATATATATATTAAAGTGAGATATATCCTGGCTAATTTAAGGACAAGAAATATATGGAACACAGTTCAACTGCAGAAGCCATGAAAAAAAGATCAAGGGCAACATTGTTTTTGTTAAGTTCAACATGGGGATTTAAAACCAGTTGTGATGAAAGTTCATTGATCACTTAGTTTGAAGATATTGATAAAGACAGAAATATTTTGCACGTTTCTTTGAGAGACAACTCCCTTTCCCCACTCACCCCGCTTTCTAGATCAAATGCCATACTCCTCCCCGCTGAAGTGTGAATCGCTGTGTTGGTCGTGATCAAAGCAGCACATAAAGTAGCTTACCAGGTCACAGCTTTCACAAGAATAGCAATTATGATGTTTTTTTCTTGCAATATGGCAGTTTTAAGTCATTAATTATAATTATGATTAAAGTCATTTTTGTGTCGAATTGTAGACCCTCCTGAATAATTTACCTTGTTTTCGTTTTATTGTTGCACATATCTATGACTGATAACAACAACTGATAATCATTTAACAAATGTTCTAAGAGCAAGACATACAAATTATATCTAAATCACCAGGATATAATAAGTACGGTAAAGTCATTTGTTAATTCAAGTATGTATACTATATTCAGGAGTTTAATTTTACCTCTGCTTAAACTTTAAGCCCAATATTTGTCAGATAAGCCATTAAAGTAACATCTTTGACTGCTTTCTCAGAGACTCAGTGTCTACTTTTATTTCTCAAAAATACTATGTGAATGTTACTCATGTACAGGACACTGTTTCTTGCCCTCAGGTAGGTTTTACTGCAGTCCGACAGCTGCATTGAGGTGTGACAAGATGGCTTTCACAACTGTTATTCATGGAACTTAATTTAAACCATTAGAACAAACAATAGAATGTTACATGTCTTATTTACTGGATAAAAATACACTTCATTTGCAGTGGATCCTTTTCACCTGCTGACAATGGTGGAGACTTGCCTGGTAGTAAAGCCTGCCATATTACATTATAAAAGCATGTGTGGTTAACCATGTACATATTGCTGGTGATACATCACTGTCATTAACTAGAAACACCTCAACACTATGCTAAATAAAGCACTTAAATAACCTGGAGTATATAAAAACTAATTTGAAGGAAATTCAGTGTTTTTATTGGATGGAAACATGATAAAACTGATAAATCTCTAAACCAAAATATAATTTCACATTTTTTCATTATGTATCTTTTTTTCTTTGGTCTAAATTACTATTATTATTATTTGTTTATTTAGTAGACTAGGGTGTGTGAGCTATGCATCCGCTGCACCGTCACTTACAACAACGTCTCACCCAAAAGACGGAGCACAAGGAGGTTAAGTGACTTGCTCAGGGTTACACAATGAGTCAGTGGCTGAGGTGGGCTTTGAACTGGGGACCTCCTGGTTACAAGCTCTTTTCTTTAACCACTGGACCACACAGCCTCCTTTAATAACTCAAACATTACAGTCATTATGTACATACATATTGAAGCACAATCGCCGCCCTTGTTTTGTCTGCCAGGCATTAGCTTAGAAAGGAAAAGTGTTTCTCAGTAATGGGGAGTCAGTGAGTGAGCCAGGATTTGAACTGGGGACCTCCTGGTTACAAGCCCTTTTCTTTAACCACTGGACCAAATTATTGTGATTAAATGAAATGCGCATTTATTCTTGGCATTAGTTAATTTTGGTACTCTTGATTGGGGAAATAAAACTTGTTAAAGTAAAAAATGGTGACACTGTACTATGTACTGTGCTCTTATTAAGCTAGTATGGAGCATGCACTGATTTCTCTTTGTTCTTAATATGCAGAGATATTCCTCCCAGATTCTGGAGAGGAGATCTCAGGCAGGTTACCTGGGATTTCAGACAATTTTTTAATCTATCGACTGTGATTTGACTTTTAATTTAGTGATGCATTGTTTTTGTGTGTTCATGGAAAATTAGAAGAGGAGGAGAGAGCTGTACTGACTGGGTTTTCAATACATACAGTCAGAAAAAGAGTCATTAAGATCAGTTTCTTAATTTCCCTATTAAAAAAAAAAAAACACACTTAACAGTCTGCTGTGAGACTGGAGGGTGCCTACACAGCAGATCTAACAGGGCCCCTACACACCAGTTAGCATTTTATAGCATTTGCTTATTCTGTACACAGTATAGCTTTTAAACCTTTTTGCACTGGCCAGTAAAATAAGATATTGCTACTGTATGTTGTCTTGTGACCATGAGAATTGAAGTTATTGCATATCGACCTACTGTGGATAAAAGTTAGATGTGTGTAAAAAACAAATATAGATGTGTGTGTAGTTCTTTGAAGGCATTATTAAAGTGTAATTTATGTAGGAGAGTGTATTCATGGGCACTGTAAGAGGGTGGGTGGTGGTGTTAGTAATAACACAGCACAGAGTCAATGAATGCAGTAAAAACACTATGTAAATTATTTACAATTCAGTGTTCCAACCAGCAAAACACCACCCTCGTCAACAATTAAGGCTTTACTCTGCACAGGCAGACAGACTTCAGGACCATGGGCATCAATCCATAGTAGAGCTACAGTCGGGGTACTCGTAACTTGTTTCAGCACTAGCTTTGATTAGGTTTTGGTTGTTGATCTTACTGCTTATTGTCTTACTGCTTGTGGCGGAGTGTCCCGCCCCTATTTATTATTATTTGTATTTTTGTTTGCGGCGCGGGTAAAAGCGCCGCGTCTTTTATTATTATTTAAAAACCCCGTGAGGATGCATGGCTGATCAGCTACTGATTACTTAAATAGCTGACAGTCATGCATCCTTACCAAACGCGTGCAGACTCTGGCCGGGGGATAATAAGATAATTACCAACTAGTTAATCCCTCGGCCAGAGTATATAAACCTGCAGCTCTCTGCACTTGATGTTGGGGTGTTGGAGTAGAGAGTACGGGGAGCGGAGAGAAGGTATAACATTTAAAAACAATTGCTAATACGTGCTGGATTATCCAGCACGGCACTTACTTGTTTGTTTATTTATTCGTTTGGCCCTCGTGCCCTTTTGTTTGTATTTTGTTTAAATATTTGTTTGTTTATTATTAAATACGCTGAGTGCTGTTGCACTCAGTTTCACCCGCCCATCCACTGTTTTGGAGTCAGTTACTTCCTGGTCCGTGACGTCATCCACCACACCACTGCGAGCCAGACTGTCACATATGGTGTCCAGCGTGGGACAAACAACGCCTCCAACAGCCGGACCAGGACAGAAAAGTGCCCTTTTTTTTTTGTTCGTTTTTTTTTTTCCCAAACTAAATAATGGGAAGAAGGAGGAAACAGCAGCAGCAGGTGCAACAGCGCGGGGCTGGTCGCAAGTCCCGCCGGGTCTCTGCTGTGCTGGACGTCTGCCTCACCTGTCTGAGGGGTGAGGAATGGTGCTTTGCCATTGGTGAGGTTGGGCATGTAGCACCCGACCAACCCCCTCCATGGCAGGTGAGGGAGGAGTCTGAATCCTGCGCACATCCTGCGCACATATGGGAGGAGGATGGCCCAGAGCAGGAGCTGCCTCTGCATCCTCTGAGGCGGACTGGTCCACTCTCCTCAGAGGGGATCTGGGACTGGCTGGCGGAGCCTGAGAGGGATATCGTGGACGCCCTCCCTGCTGTGATCAACCTCCTGTGGGCAAGAGATGGGGAGCGCTGGGAGGCCTGGGAACAGCAACACCACCCAGCTTCCCTCCCAGACATCGCAGCCATGGTGTTCAACTACCTGGCTGCGGATATGGGAGAGACCCTGCTGCTGCCATCTCCAGCACAAAAGGGAGAGGAGCCATCGCTACCGTCTCCACCAGCAGAGGGAGAGGAGCCATCGCTGCCGTCTCCAGCGTCAGAGGGAGAGGAGCCATCGCTGCCGTCTCCAGCGCCAGAGGGAGAGGAGCCATCGCTGCCGTCTCCAGCGCCAGAGGGAGAGGAGCCATCGCTGCCGTCTCCAGCGCCAGAGGGAGAGGAGCCATCGCTGCCGTCTCCAGCGCCAGAGGGAGAGGAGCCATCGCTGCCGTCTCCAGCGCCAGAGGGAGAGGAGCCATCGCTGCCGTCTCCAGCGCCAGAGGGAGAGGAGCCATCGCTGCCGTCTCCAGCGCCAGAGGGAGAGGAGCCATCGCTACCGTCTCCAGCATCAGAGGGAGAGGAGCCATCGCTACCGTCTCCAGCATCAGAGGGAGAGGAGCCATCGCTACCGTCTCCAGCATCAGAGGGAGAGGAGCCATCGCTACCGTCTCCACCAGCAGAGGGAGAATGCCTGCTGGTTTCGCCTCCACAGCCTGGGGAGGAGCCCGAACGTCCTACGCCCGAGTGGGAGGAGCCCGAACGTCCTACGCCCGAGTGGGAGGAGCCCGAACGTCCTACGCCCGAGTGGGAGGAGCCCGAACGTCCTACGCCCGAGTGGGAGGAGCCCGAACGTCCTACGCCCGAGTGGGAGGAGCCCGAACGTCCTACGCCCGAGTGGGAGGAGCCCGAACGTCCACAGCCCAAGAGGGAGGAGTCGGTGCGTCCACAGCCCAAGAGGGAGGAGTCGGTGCGTCCACAGCCCAAAGAGGGGGGAGTCGGTGCGTCCATAGCCCAAGAGGTGGAAGTCTGCGCTTCCACAGCCTTAGGACCCAAGCTGCAGTCCCAAGAGCCAGAAGGGGAGGAGTTACAGGCTCAACCCCCTGAATTTTTCTGGGGGGGAGAAGGGCAGGATGCTGGTGTTCCCCAGCAGCATCTATTTATGCTGCTGAAGGGAGCACGGCACACACCAGCCCAGCCGCCACAGCAGAGGGAGCCAGCACCGCCACAGCCTCCCTCTGAGTGGCCAGCATCCGCCCCATCGCCTCTGCCTCCACCACCACCAGGAGCAGAGCAGCAGGAGCTGCCTCTGTCTCCACCACCACCAGGAGCAGAGCAGCAGGAGCTGCTTCTGTCTCCACCATCACCAGGAGCAGAGCAGCAAGAGCTGCCTCTGCCTCCGCCACCTCCACCAGCAGAGGGTGAATGCCTGCTGGTTCCACATCCACCGTCGTGGGAGGACTGCTTGCCCCTCCCACCTCCACCAGCAGAGGGTGAATGCCTGCTGGTTCCGCCTCCACCGTCGTGGGAGGACTGCTTGCCCCTCCCACCTCCACCAGCAGAGGGTGAATGCCTGCTGGTTCTGCCTCAACCGTCGTGGGAGGACTGCTTGCCCCTCCCACCTCCACCAGCAGAGGGTGAATACCTGCTGGTTCCGCCTCAGCCGCCGTGGGAGGACTGCTTGCCACTCCCAGCTCCACCAGCAGAGGGTAAATACCTGCTGGTTCCGTCTCAGCCGCTGTGGGAGGACTGCTTTCCCCTCCCACCATCGCCATTGCCTGGGGATGGCTGTTCTGCATCGCCTGGGGCTGCCTTTTGTTCTCCACAGGACACAGGGTACGAGGGAGAAGTGGAGCTCCCGCTGCCGCCTCCATGGCCAGGGGCTCCCCTCCCGAGTTCGCCTCCCGAGGGTCCGCTGCGGCTGCCGTCGCCTTCCGAGGGTCCGCTGCGGCTGCCGTCGCCTTCCGAGGGTCCGCTGCGGCTGCCGTCGCCTTCCGAGGGTCCGCTGCTGCTGCCGTCGCCTTCCGGGGGTCCGCTGCTGCTGCCGTCGCCTTCCGAGGGTCCGCTGCTGCTGCCGTCGCCTTCCGAGGGTCCGCTGCTGCTGCCGTCGCCTTCCGAGGGTCCGCTGCTGCTGCCGTCGCCTTCCGAGGGTCCGCTGCTGCTGCCGTCGCCTGGGGTCGCCAGGGATCCTGCTTCGCCTGGGGTCGTCGAGGGTCCGGCTTTGCCTGGGGTCGCCAGGGATCCTGCTTTGCCTGGGGTCGTCGAGGGTCCGGCTTCACCTGGGGTCGCCAGGGATCCTGCTTCGCCTGGGGTCGCTACACGATGGCCGGAGCTCCATGAAAGGGAGCTGCCAGAAATGAAGAAAGGGGGGGAGGTCAGGAGACCAGCTTCCCCAGCCGCACTTTCGCGGCTGGAGATCATGTGGTCGGAGCCCCACGGAGGGGAACTGCCGGCCATGAAGAAGGGGGGAGAGGTCAGGAGACCAGCTCCCCCAGCCACACTTTCGCGGCAGGATAGAGTGTGGCGGGAGCCCCGGAAGAGGGAGCTGCCGGCCACGAAGAATGGGGGGGTGCCAGAGATTCCACCATGGCCACCCCCCAGAAGTAACTTGCTTCCCCCTCTTCCGGGACTTTAAGACTGAGGGGGGAGGTGGCCGTTGGGGCCATGTGTGCTGCGCACAAGGGGGGGCATGTGTGGCGGAGTGTCCCGCCCCTATTTATTATTATTTGTATTTTTGTTTGCGGCGCGGGTAAAAGCGCCACGTCTTTTATTATTATTTAAAAACCCCGTGAGGATGCATGGCTGATCAGCTACTGATTACTTAAATAGCTGACAGTCATGCATCCTTACCAAACGCGTGCAGACTCTGGCCGGGGGATAATAAGATAATTACCAACTAGTTAATCCCTCGGCCAGAGTATATAAACCTGCAGCTCTCTGCACTTGATGTTGGGGTGTTGGAGTAGAGAGTACGGGGAGCGGAGAGAAGGTATAACATTTAAAAACAATTGCTAATACGTGCTGGATTATCCAGCACGGCACTTACTTGTTTGTTTATTTATTCGTTTGGCCCTCGTGCCCTTTTGTTTGTATTTTGTTTAAATATTTGTTTGTTTATTATTAAATACGCTGAGTGCTGTTGCACTCAGTTTCACCCGCCCATCCACTGTTTTGGAGTCAGTTACTTCCTGGTCCGTGACGTCATCCACCACACCACTGCGAGCCAGACTGTCACACTGCTTTACAGGTTAATTGCTGACACACGTGTGAATTATTATTTATTTATTTATTTATTTATTAATTAGCAGATGCCCTTATCCAGGGCGACTTATAGTTATTACAAAATATCACAATACAAAGTATCACCTTACAAAATATCACAGTGCAGAAAATCACATTACAGTTAAGCAGTTATAAAGTACAATAAAATCAGTAGAAAATAAGATCAAATTCAAATAACAGCAAAATAAAGACTACAATAAATAATTACATTTAAGAGCAAGTTTGACTAAGAGTAGTTAACTTATAGTAAATATATTTGCTTATAGAGTAAAGTCCATTAAGAGCACATAGTAAGTATGATAAGTGGATAAGAACAATTTCAAATAAGAGCAGTTACCAAAAATGTGAATATGGGTATCTAAAAGTACAATCAAGTACAAAAGACAGCGAATAGTTAGAATTAAGAGCAGTAGTAGAATACGGCAAGGAAGGTAGCAGTTCAGTGCAAGTACAAGCTGATGCAAGTAGTGGTACAACTGGGTGCCATATAGTCCAGTATGGTTGAGAGTTGTGAGGTTTACAGATGCTGTCTGAACAGGTGTGTCTTGAGGAGGCACCGGAAGGTTGTCAGCGATATCCATGGGTAGGTCGTTCACCCACTGAGGGGCAAGGGAGGAGAAGGAGCGGAGAGGGGTACAGGAGGGGTCAAGGGTGACACCAAGGTTCTTGGTGGATGAGGAGGGAGAGATGGTGGTGGATTCAAGAGGAATAGAGATAGAGAGGAAGAAGCAGCGGTAGAGAAATCAGGTTGGAAGGATTAGAGAAGTGCTAGTGAGAAAATTTGCGAGCGCAAGAGGAGAGAAGGACAGATAGCAGAGAAAATCATAGTGGATAGACGAGTTTACTCCTACCTCTCCGATCGCACATACAGGGTGTCCTGGCGTGGCTCACCCTCTGCCTCTTGCTCTCTTTCGACAGGTGTCCCCCAAGGCTCTGTCCTGGGACCCCTCCTGTTTTCTCTCTACACTCGCTCCCTGGGTCCCCTCGCCTCCTCCCATGGCTTCTCGTATCATCTCAATGCTGATGATGCCTAGATCTTCCTCTTTTCCCCCCTCTGACTAAGATTTACATAGAATCAAAACTTTTGTTTTTAAAAGTTCTAAAAAAGGCTTCAGGAAATAGGAGAGGCTATGGATCAAGGAAAATGACCCACCTTGTTTCTTTTCAAAATGACCAATCATTGACCAAATACTTTGAAATATTCTAATGAGAGATTCTATGTGATTGGAGAATTTGGAAATGGACTGTCTCTTTTCCAAGGATATTTAAACTGAAGCACAGGACATTTCAGCACACACACACACACACACATACGCTCCTAAAAAAAACAGACATCTGCAACCTTTTTGACTCATTTTCAGCCTCTCCTTGAGCAGTATATCGTATAAAAAGCATTAAAACAAATTAACATTGAATTTATTGGAGCTCTCTTCCGTCACGCTTTGTGTGACATCCTGTTGTTGACTCGCTCTATAGCCACACATAGTATTCTATTGAGCGTATGTGCTGTTCCTATATTATGTAGCCATTGTTTTGTTATGGCTGCCCTTTGTTGGTTACTGTTTTTCCTTTTGTAATTTTTGCACCCGGACGCTTTGTATTTCAACATAATTCACCCTGCCGGCGTTCACTGGTGTGGGTGGCTGTCAACGATATGACGGAACAGCGGCGCCAGAAAGGTTCCAATATGGCAGCGGCCTGCATTTCCAGCTGACCCAGAAAGCTGACACAAAAATTGAAATACTGGCCAAACGCTGAACTTTTTAACAAAATTGGTGCAGCGAGACGCATTTGTTATGTATACACAGCATTTAGAGAGCCTTGTTATTTTGAGTACAGTTCCCCTTTAAGGACAGGGCATGGGCCAAGAAATCCATTTATTTGAGAAAATCTAAGAAACCTAAAACAAATGTCACCACTGAAGTCAATGAATTTATTTATTTATTTCTTATTTCTTAGCAGATGCCCTTATCCAGGGCGATTTACAATTGTTACAAGATATCACATTATTTTTACATACAATTAGCCATTTATAAAGTTGGGTTTTTACTGGAGTAATCTAGGTAAAGTACCTTGCTCAAGGGTACAGCAGCAGTGTCCCCTGCCTGGGATTGAACCCACGACCCTCCGGTCAAGTCCAGAGCCCTAACCACTACTCCACACTGCTGCCCTGACCATGTTTAGTATTACAAAGTATTTAGGGTATGACTTAATAAAAAGTGTCCTTGAGCTACATTTCTCATCGGCTTCTGTTTTCCATATGTGGTAAGCATACATCAAGCTAAGTTATATCCTAAAGATCCAGTGGCTAACACAGTATTTCCTTTGATTTCTAGTCGACCTGAAGTGACACAAACATTCAATTAATTCAGTATTTGGATGCCATCTTGTACAAGCCCAGGTAAGAAATAGAATGGAAACTGCTCTACATTGACACTGAAATATCTAGGCAAAACAAATACAGTAGTTTGAACAATTTCAAATAAAACCCTGATAGTGCTACAGGGGATGCAGATTGTAATCCAAAAATACAATACTAATTGACAATTTATCTGACCATTTTAGTTATGTATCCTAAAATAACCCATAGTTAGGTGCTAAAGGGCAACAACTGTCTAATAAAAAAGAGATCTATCATATATGATGATAAAAACCTGCAGTATACATAAATAGTCAGTTATTATAATGTATGCACATTTTTGTGTCATTACCTTGGGTATAAAAAGTGATGCTTTTGCAATTGGATTTCCGTTTTCCCTGTTAGAGATTAATCATTTTCAGAAGAAATGTTTGATAAGCCCAATTAACTTTCTCATTCATTTATCAAAAAGTATGGACTCGATGCTTTTCTAAATGAACACATGCCTTCTGAAATGTATCCGCAATACAGTTTGCTGTGGGGGATTAAATAGGAAACGAGAACTTAAGAAGAAAAGAAAAACAAATAAAGATGTGAAAACAGCAGGGAGTTGGAATTAATAAAAATGAATTTAAAGAGGAATCTGAGAACAAGAGGTTTACAATTCCACGTGCATCATTTTAAATAATACTACAATAATTTATTCACACTTTGTAGCTGTTTTGAAGCACACAACTACATTGCGGAATCTTTCAGTTTTTTATATTTTATTGTGCAGACGTTCCTTAAAAATAGTTTTTAAAAAATGGAGCACTAAACGCTGTGCCCTACTAAGGACCAAGACTAATCAATAACAGTGTTGATGAAGCTTGATGGCAGTGATCCTCTTTGACATACACCTTTTATTTGTATTTATGGGACACATATGTGGCTTGTACCTAAAGGGTTAGAGTAGCTATAATGACAGATGTTGTATAGCCCTACCAAACAACAATTTCTTTTTTTTTTTAACTGTTATTATGCTATTTTCAATGCAGCTTAATAGTACAAAGACTGATATTAAAACAATCATGACTCTGAAATAGTGCATTATATAAACACTAAAGAAATACTACTTGGCATTTCTTTTCAGTTGCCAATATATAGTAAAATGTCATTAGCCTAGAACAGGTAGCTAATAAATTAGAAAAAGGGTATAATGTTAAATATATATATGTAAGTGTGCACATGATTTTTATAAAAACATTTATACAGAACAATAAACAATTTTTTTCTTAGCTGGTATGCGAGGAACAAAACACATTTTGTATTAGAATCAACAAGTAAAATCTACTTGCATATCTAATAATCACCATAGAAATGACGATAAAAGTACACAAAATACTGTGTTTTAAAATAAAGCTTGGAACAAATGATTCTACAATACTGATTTATCTGTGCTTGTGTTTCTTGTCAAACTGGATGCATTCTTGCAGCTCCATGCCTCATTCTAGTCTGCACAGAACAAGCTCTGTTCTGAGAAAAAAAAAAAACATGTTTTTTCATGCGACCCTTTTTGGTGCACCAGGAAAATATGTGAAAGGAAAAACTGAAATAAACTGCAGTGTGTTATGCTAAGTAAAGAAAAGCGGGGTGTGTGAATGTGAGGCACGACTCCATACCAACAGTAACACAACTAACACATTCCATACATGCACCACTTTCTGTCTGTTAAGTCAGTCTCCACTCAACTTCCAACGGTGTCCACTAGTCCTCATCCTGGTGCTACAGTGGTGTTAACATCGTAAACTCCCATTAGAATTTCAAACGCTCCAATCAAATCGTTCCAAATTAAAAGGCTAAATAGAATCAGTTTCACCAACCGATCTACATAAATTATACTGTATCTTTTAGTTCTGGGATTAACCTTTATTTCCTTTGCCTTTTTGATATTCCTCACAGCAAAAGTCAACTACAATGCAAAAGTCTTTCTTGTGGCAGGTCTGTTCTAATTCTGTACTACAGACTTGCAAATTACCCCCCACAATTCCCACAGATATGTATGTAATGAGTTAGAGAAAATCCATTTTATACACATTTTAAAGTGTATATTTTTTTATAAATGCATTTGACATTTTGGCCTAGCAGAATTTAAATATTATTTAAAATCTATGTAAAATTAAAACTGATTACTTACAACACTGAAGGCCACTATTGACTTTTAAAATGGAGTTTAATGCCATTGTACCAGGATCTGGTTAATAGATCCTGAATGACTGAATATGTTTCTGTCATCCTGCAGCACAGGCCATATGTTACATTATCACATTCATTAGAGGATGCATATCAGCACAGTGACACAAACCATTCTTGACAAACAGGGAAAACATCTAATATACAAATACCATCTTTGGTGAAGGAAGTGTCTGAAAAACGCAATGCATGAAATTTCCTTTTAGACAATGTAACAGGCATTTTACACTTAGATTGAAGTGTTTCATCTCCAGAGAACCTATTGGTGTTATTATTATACCATCTTTTGGAATTATAAGACAAAGGTGTGAGAAGGCAAACTAACCGAAACTATTCAGCTCATGTTTAGTTAACTCCCCTCTGATTTAAGACACACTGCCACTGCATCCATATGAATCATTTTAAATGCTGAGAGGGGCATGGTCTGTTACCAGAGTGAAGGTCCGTCCCACAAGGTAGTACCGAAGGGCACCCACCACTCACTTAATTGTAAAGCACTCTTTTTCAATGACCGG
Source organism: Acipenser ruthenus (assembly GCF_902713425.1). Taxonomy (NCBI): domain Eukaryota; kingdom Metazoa; phylum Chordata; class Actinopteri; order Acipenseriformes; family Acipenseridae; genus Acipenser; species Acipenser ruthenus. The sequence continues at coordinate 112,658,094 of NC_081190.1, forward strand.
GTAATTCTTTCCGCTGATGTAAATTACGGGATGCTCCTTCTTCTCCATCTCCTGGGACAGCACCACCCCCAGACCAACTTCCAATGCGTCATACTGCAAGATAAAAGGCTTATTAATTCAGGGGACTGGGTCAAACATTTTTTTTTAATATATCAAAGGCCCCCTGTCAGGCCGTGGTCCATTTGACTTTTTCAGGTGCGCTTATCTTTGTCAGGTCAGTAAGGGGTCCGCCACTGACGCGAAGTCGGGAACAAACCGCCCGTAACACCCCCCCAATCCTAACGCTGACCTGACCTGGTGTTTCATCTTGGGAATGGGGGTAACCAACAGTGCTTGTACTACATTTACAATGGGCCTCACTATCCCCCTTCCCAAGACATAGCCTAAATATTGTGTCTCCTCTTTTCAAAAGGTGCACTTATCCACATTAGCCGTGAGACATGCTTTCCTTATTGATGTCAGTACTGCTGCCAACCTCTGTAGGTGGTCCGCCCACGTCGATCTATAGATGGGTATGTCATCTATGTACACGGCCGCTTACTCCCTATGAGACTGGAGAATCCTGTCCATAAGTCGTTGAAAGGTCGCTGCTGCTCTATGTAGACCAAAGAGCATTGTTCAGAATTGGGAAATACACTGTGGAATGGAAAAAGCTGTCTTCTCACAGGAAGTTCGTGTCAATGGTATTTGCCAGTAAAATTTAGTCAGATCAAGTGTGGATGTAACCTGTGCCGATCCCAGTCGATCCAGCAAATCATCTATCTGGGGCATGGGGTATCCGTCGAACTTAGAGAGGGAATTAACCTTTCTAAAATCAACACAGAAGCGAATGGTTCTGTCTGGTTTAGTTACCATTACTAGCAGACAGTACCGCTCGCTCTGTGACGGCTCGATAGCCTCCACCCCCTTTATGATATCCCTCTGTCGTTCTGGCACCCGACACATTCTTTCTCTCACCCTCACCTCTGGTTTCGTGATTATAGCATGTTCTATTAGATTAGTTCTACCAGGTTTCTTTGAAAAAACATCAGCAAATTGATTTATTAACATTTTGAGATCTCTTTTCTGCCCATAGTTTAGATTCTCCCCCATCGGGATGTTTATTTGCTGCTTGGTGGACGTACAGGGACTCAAATCAGCACTCAGTTTGACCACGTACCTTACAACATTGCAGGCTTGAGCATACCTTGAGCAACTTGCACATTTGCTGGATGCACTCTGACATAAACGAAGTACCTTGGTCAGTGAATATCTCCTTTAGAACCAGTTAGAAGCAGTTTGAAAGCAGGTTGATAGATGCAGAAGCTAAACTAAACTTACAAAGAAAAATAAAAAAATTAACATGGTCTTCAAGCCAGTAGTCTATGACACCTGCATGATGTGGGAAATCCGAGCAGAACTAAACCAAGTGTGTGTAAAGTGCTGCACGATCCAGGACTTGCTTAAACTAGTAAGTATGCAAGAAATGGAGCTGCAGGAAATGAGACAGCAACAGGAGCTTGAGGATCTGGCACACCCACAATTCATGGAAGTCAGCACCCCTAGCAGACTGACAGCCACCAGGGAGATGGAAGAAAGTCGAAACAGCTGGGTTCAGATCGGCAGAAGCAGGGAAAAAAAGAAAATTAATCAAACACAACCACCAGAAATCAAAACATCCAACAAATTTGAACCACTTCAAAATTTAGATGATCAAAACTAACATCAAGAGAACGAAAGGAACAACATCCAGGACACTATAAACAGTGCTGGCCAGGCAGCAAAAAGAAGGGAGGTCATGATTGTTGGGTACTCCATATTGAGAAACATAGCAAGTTCAAACATAGCATAGGGCAGCAGTGTGGAGTAGTGGTTAGGGCTCTGGACTCTTGACCGGAGGGTTGTGGGTTCAATCCCCAGTGGGGGACACTGCTGTTGTAACCTTGAGCAAGGTACTTTACCTAGATTGCTCCAGTAAAAACCCAACTGTATAAATGGGTAATTGTATGTAAAATAATGTGATATCTGTATAATGTGATATCTTGTAACAATTGTAAGTCGCCCTGGATAAGGGCGTCTGCTAAGAAATAAATAACAAATAATAATAAATAATAAAGTTCAGTTTGCAGTCTGCACCCTCTTACTACAACAGTGTGCTGCCTTCCAGGAACCTCTGTCACGCACATCACTGAGAACGTGGACAGGCTCCTAGAACGAACAGGAGACGACCCGGTAGTACTCGTCCACATCAGTACAAACAACATTGGAAGAGACAGGCCAAGATCCCTACAAAACAAATCCAGAGAGCTAGGAAGGAAATTAAAAGACATGATCAAAACTGTGGTATTTTCTGGGATACTGCCGGCACCTTGCAATGGAGCATACGGACAGCTGGAAATACATAATCAAAATGCATGGCTGGAATCGTGGTGCATCATTCTACAACAAGGACTATCTATATAGGCGGGGCGGACTGCACTTAAACAGAAAGGGAACCAATCTACTCGGAGAAAGGATCCTTGAGGAGGTCCAGAAGCACTTAAACTAGAAAGGAAGGGGGGATTAAACAAAAAAACAGAAGGGAGACCACATCAAAACAAGGACAACAACTCAGGTAAGACAGCCATTAAATATATTTATCTAAATGCTAGAAGTCTCAGAAACAAAATGTTAGAATTTGAAGCTACTGCACTAACAAGTAACTACGATGTGATAGGTGTTACAGAAACTTGGTTGTCTGAGAGTGATGGAGACAAATATAATATCAGTGGGTATACACTGTATAGGAAAGAAAAGCAGGACAGAAGAGGCGGAGGGGTAGCGCTATACATAAGAAATAGTCTTGAAGCCCAGGTGTTAAATCTGAACGAAGAAAACAACAGCGAATCAATATGGGTCAGAATAATGGACAAAAAATCAAAGGGCATAATAATAGGAGCATGCTATAGACCGCCAAATTCAGACGCAGAGCAAAATAATCTGTTATACAATGACATTCGAAATGCATGTAGAAAAGGAGAAGCCATACTAATGGGGATTTCAACTTCCCCGTATAAAATGGGAAAACCCGGTGGGGAGCACGACGGATGAAATTGAAATGGTGGAAATGACAAATGACTGCTTCCTAACGCAATTTGTCAAGGCACCAACTAGAGGGGAGGCATGCCTTGATTTAGACTTTTCAAATAACGAAGACAGAATAACTAAAACAGAGGTCAGAGAATCATTGGCAAACTCAGACCACAACATGGTCTCATTTGAAGTAATTTTTAAAACCCAAAAAGTAATGACTAAAGCTGAGGTTTACAATTTTAGAAAAGCAAACTATGAAGGTATGAAAAAGAGACTAACAGACGTAGATAGTAAAATAGAGAAAACATCCACAGAAAAAGGATGGCTGTTTTTTTTTTAAATGTAGTACTAGAGGCGCAAAACAATTACATCCCAAAAGTAGACGCATCTAAATCTAAAACAAAATGGCCAAAATGGTTCAATAGATCAATTTAAAAAATATTCAGTGAAAAAAAGGCACTTTACAGAGCGTTTAAAAAGGGACCAAAAACAAAGTACACAGAAAGACTACTTGGAACTGCAAACACAAGTCAAAAAGGAAGTTAGAAAGGCCAAGAGAGAAATAGAAATCAATATTGCTAAGGGGGCTAAAACCAATTCCAAAAAGTTTTTCCAATATTATAACAGCAAGAGAACATTCAAAGAGGAGGTTAAATGTCTAAGAGATACACATGGCAAAATCATAGACGAAGAAAAAAAAATGGCAAATATATTAAATGATTACTTTTCACAAGTTTTTACAAAGGAAATAAAGACAACATGCCCCACATGTCGACCTGTTCCTATCCAGTTTTAAATAACTTTAGCATAACAGAGGCAGAAGTGTTAAAGGGACTAGGAGCTCTTAAAATAAACAAATCAGTTTATTTGACACAGGGGTTGTACCGAAAGACTGGAGAATTGCAAATGTAATACCGATCCACAAAAAGGGAGACAAAACCAAACCAGGTAACTACAGACCAATAAGCCTGACTTCTATTATATGTAAACTTGTGGAAACTATAATAAGATCCAAAATGGAAAATGACCTATATGATAACAGCATCCTGGGAGACAGTCAGCATGGTTTTAGGAAAGGGAGATCGTGTCTAACTAACCTGCTTGATTTTTTTGAGGATGCAACATTGACAATGGATAATTGCAAAGTATATGACAAGGTTTATTTAGATTTCCAGAAAGCTTTTGAGAAAGTTCTGCATCAAAATGAACGCAGTAGGGATTCAAGGAAATGCATGCAAAGAGATCAAACAAATCAGACATGTGATTAAGACCTATAGTATATGAGTCTAAAAAGTGTAAAAAGCAAAACAATAACAGTAACACAATTCATATGCACCAATACCCGAGTAAATATAACACTGTGTTTTTGCACCACTATCTAATTGGTCTTGAACAGTGAACAGTTTTACACATTTTTCTTCTTCTTTTTATTCATTTATTTATTTTCACACAATTTTAATGACAAATAAGAGATAAGGTATGGAAATTGCATTACAAAATCTGGTACCGTTATGAAAGTATGGGTAAAGAAATCATGAGAAAAGCTAAATAGGTGATACCACACAGAAATCTAAGTGTGAAACTTAATGTAAACCAATTTTACTGTGATTTAAAAAATGTTGGTCAAAGGAAATGTTCCACTCTAAAACAACATGGGCGTTGAAACAAATTTTGTTTTAAATTTGTCAAAGAAAAAAAGCAATAGCGTCTACTTTTTTAAATGTGTTTTTGTGTTGGTATTACAGATTTTTTTTTATTTTCCTTGTTGGTTTATTTGATATCCAGTGTATTATTAAATGTTATACTGCAGTACACACAGACAATATCTAATAAGCTATGTGCCTGTTAAATAACTAATATCTTCACTTTTAACTTACTCTGCAGACCCAAGCTATTGTCTGTTTTGTTGAAAAGCATTAACTTTTAAGATATTTTGTATGGCAAAGAAATGTTCCATGAGTTTTATGCTCAACAAGAATTGAAATGACACATTGGGACTATGAAATGATCAAAGTACTTTTTAAATAAACATTAAACAACTGTGTCTAGTCACTTTTTGGGTGAAAATCAGGGCCAGAGATACATTGTAACAGTACTTCTGATACTAGCCTCGTCCATCCAATGATGTCCTCTGAATATGAGTATCGGTGTCCGAGTACTATTACAAGTAATGGGTTCTCTGCACACCCCTACAAATTACAAACATTCACACACTCAATCACCCTTTAAATAGTATTTTAGCTTGTTTGTAAATTAGTTAAGTTAGATACATGCAACACATTTGTCCCCAAACATGGTGATTTGCAGAAAACATTTTTGCCCACCAGAGTTAAGGAAGAAACTCTTGCAATAAAAAAAAGAATGATCACAGTAAAAGCACTGTTAAGCACAGAGAGCTAGGGTAAAGCATATTAAAAAACACAGACAAAGCTTTTTTCTCAATGCAGAATTGAGGGGTAAAAATCCTCACAACTGCTCCTGTGAAACTTGAATCTCTTTTGAATATCTGGCCAATAGTTTTTGTTTATCATTATGAGTATGCCCTGAAACTTCCCTTATAATATCTTGACTGATCAGATTATTCAGATGACAGGTTAATTGTCATGATGTCTTCTTTAATGCTAGTTTAGGTATGCAACCTAGTCAGATTAGAGTAAAGAATCTACGGGCAAGTGGAATAAGCCAGTGAAATAGAAAGTATCATACCATAAGGAGGCTGTGTGGTCCAGTGGTTAAAGAAAAGGGCTTGTAAACAGGAGGTCCCCAGTTCAAATCCCACCTCAGCCACTGACTCATTGTGTGACCCTGAGCAAGTCACTTAACCTCCTTGTGCTCTGTCTTTCGGGTGAGATGTAATTGTAAGTGACTCTGCAGCTGATGCTTAGTTCACACACCCTAGTCTCTGTAAGTCGCCTTGGATAAAGGCATCTGCTAAATAAACTAATAATAATAATAATAATACATCTGTGAATCATACCATACATCTGTGGTGATCATACGTCTCTAAGTTCACTTGGAAATTTAATGTAATTTAACTGATACATTTTCTTTATCGCGATGCAGGATACTGTAATACGAATGCATTGTGGTGTAGTTAAAAAATCAGACGGACCAATACAAACAACAGAAATAATCTCAAGATATTGGGGTTACCAAATCCCCTTTAATACATACTGCAATCCAGTGCAGCCACAAAACAGACACTGAAAAAGACAATTCTAATGTTTGTCTACAAGTTTAAATAAAAATGATCTCAATATAATTTAACAGCATGCAAAGTATTGTAAAAAAACATTAATCAGCTTGTAGTAAAAAATAATGTAAATCTCAAACATTAGTTATATTTGTTTAATTTTGTCAAGCTACTGTTGTTTTTGTGAATCCCGTTTTGCATTCTATACAGCTTCTGTCAATTAACATGTCATTAATTATTTTTTGCTGTAGGCACACACTTGCAATTTTCTATCAGGCATGTATGAATATATCTGCCTGTCACAGCTCATGGTATGTCATTTATGGAAATATATCATATAAATGATCTGGTTTACAGCTTTTAATGTAGCTCCAGTGAGAAAGTGTTATCTGAAATAATGAATGCACAAAGAATGCGCTATACAAATCTAAAAGGGTATTATACTATTTTCTAGAAGAATAACATTTACATGCACATGCCAGAAGATTATACATTGATAAAGAACATAAGAAAGGTTACAAACGAGAGAAGGCCATTCGGCCCATCTTGCTCATTTAGTTGTTGGTTGCTTATTGATCCTAGAATCAAGCAGCTTCTTGAAGGATCCCAGGGTGTCAGCTTCAACAACATTACAGGGGAGTTGGTTCCAGACCCTCACAATTCTCTGTGTAAAAAAGTGCCTTCTATTTTCTGTTCTGAATGCCCCTTTATCTAATCTCCATTTGTGACCCCTGGTCCTTGTTTCTATTTTCAGGTCGACATTGTCAATACCTTTTAGAATTTTTGAATGTTTGAATCAGATCGCTGCATAGTCTTCTTTGTTCAAGACTGAATAGATTTAATCATTTTATCCTGTCTGCATATGACATGCCTTTTAAACCAGGAATAATTCTGGTAGCTCTTCTTTGCACTCTTTCTAGAGCAGCAATATCATTTTTTGTAGCGAGGTGACCAGAACTGAACACAATATTCTAGATGAGGTCTTACTAATGCATTGTAAAGTTTTATCATTACTTCCCTTGGTTTAAATTCAACACTTTTCACTATATATCCGAGCAGTTGAAACAGCATTTAAAACTGCAATCACTATATACCCAAGCAACTGAAACAGCATTTAACTCACTCAACAATCGATTTTTTTTCATCTCTGTCACTAAGAATTACAGAAAAATTGGCAAATACACTGTGGTATTTATTTAGCCAGAGAACAGAACAAAGAAAACTCTGAGGCAAGCAGTTGCAGTAACACTATTCAAAAGCCATCTGAGAAATCACCTCACAAGTCTCACTCAGCATGAAATATACTGTATATGCAGCAGTGGCATCTACTTATTAAACTAAATATCGCCTTATAAAACTGACTAGAGAGTATGCAATGTTTAAACTCGACACAAGAGATACATCTCACCACTACCCTCCGATTTCAGAAACATACTTAAAACAAAATTAAAATCTCTCCTGCTCTCTGCTGACACAACTGTGGGCTTTTAACCCTTTGAGTAGTGAGTTCTAAAATGCACTGCCGGTCCTACAGGAGTGTGGCAAAGTGCCCCCCCTGTGTATGTTATATGTTACGTGTTGTGTGTAAATGTTGGTGTATAGGCATTGGTACACGGGATATAAGCGGTCTGTGTTTCACGTGTGTGTAAATTGTATATTTGTAGTTAGGCACGGGGATGGCACATCACATCACGTGCAAGTAAAAAGTAATATGTGAGCACGGGGAATTGCACTTTAATTAATTCACGTGCAGTTGTACCGAGATTCCAATTGAATGATTGACTAGCAATTGAATCTCGGTACAACTGCATAAAAGCTGCATGTTTTCACTCACTGGGGGTTGGTGTTCGGTGAGTGGAGAACGGGTTAGGAGACGGAGGGTATTGTAAAGCAAAATAAGTAGTAAAAGAAGCTCACCGTGTTTGTCTGTGTAGTCCGTTTTGTTTGTCTGTTTATTTTGGCTCAAGTGCCGTGTCCTGTGTTTTGTTGCAAACCTTTTTATTTTCTGTATTAAATGCTGAGCGCAATCACACGCTCAGCTTAACCAAAACCCAAATCTCTGTCTGTTTGTTATTTCCTGCATCTGGTCTGACGCCACCCACTCCGGCCGTCTTTGTGACACGTGGTGTCAGAACCGGGACAACAGCGCCTCCAGGGCTCAGGCCAGAGCGGGAACCGCAGTTTTTTTTTAGGGAAAAAAAAAAAAAAAAAAAAAAGATAAGAAATGGGGAGAAGAGGCTGGAGAAGAGCACAGGAGGGCAAAGGGAGAAAGGCAGAAGCAGGTCTGTCGTGTTTCAACTGTGGCCAAACTAGCCACACCACCATACCCTGCTCCGTCCACAGGACCCTACAGGCAATGGCCCAAAGACTGGGATGGGGGGAGTGGTGCCCTGGCTGTGGGGCATATGGGCACCCGTTGGCCCTATGCCCCATGCAGGATGAAGAAGAGGAGCCCTTGCTGCCACGTCCTATGCCTGAGCGGGAGGAGCCTGAGCGTCCACAGCCCGAGTGGGAGGAGCCCGAACGTCCACAGCCCGAGTGGGAGGAGCCCGAACGTCCACAGCCCGAGTGGGAGGAGCCCGAACGTCCACAGCCCGAGTGGGAGGAGCCCGAACGTCCACAGCCCGAGTGGGAGGAGCCCGAACGTCCACAGCCCGAGTGGGAGGAGCCCGAACGTCCACAGCCCGAGTGGGAGGAGCCCGAACGTCCACGGCCCGAGTGGGAGGAGTCGGTGCGTCCACGGCCCGAGAGGGAGGAGTCGGTGCGTCCACGGCCCGAGAGGGAGGAGTCGGTGCGTCCACAGCCCGAGAGGGAGGAGTCGGTGCGTCCACGGCCCGAGAGGGAGGAGTCGGTGCGTCCACTGCCCGAGAGGGAGGAGTCGGTGCGTCCACGGCCCGAGAGGGAGGAGTCGGTGCGTTCTAGGTCCGGAGGGGAGGAGCCAGTGCGTCCTGTGTCCGGAGGGGAGGAGCTGAAGGCCCAAACCCCTATTTTTTTTGGGAGGGACGAGGGCGTGAAGCTCAGGCTCCACAGCAGCCGCTGTTTTTGCTGCTGAAGGGAGCCCAGCGGAGACGCCCGCCACCAGCTCTACCCCCGCTGTCGGAGGTGCCGGCAGCGCCACCAGCACCACCTGAGGGAGAGGAGCAGGAGCTGCCTCTGCCTCCACCACCACCACCACCTGAGGGAGAGGAGCAGGAGCTGCCTCTGCCTCCACCACCTGAGGGAGAGGAGCAGGAGCTGCCTCAGCCTCCACCACCTGAGGGAGAGGAGCAGGAGCTGCCTCTGCCTCCACCACCTGAGGGAGAGGAGCAGGAGCTGCCTCTGCCTCCACCACCTGTGGGAGAGGAGCAGGAGCTGCCTCTGCCTCCACCACCTGAGGGAGAGGAGCAGGAGCTGCCTCTGCCTCCACCATCTGAGGGAGAGGAGCAGGAGCTGCCTCTGCCTCCACCACCTGAGGGAGAGGAGCAGGAGCTGCCTCTGCCTCCACCACCTGAGGGAGAGGAGCAGGAGCTGCCTCTGCCTCCACCACCACCACCACCCGAGGGAGAGGAGCTGGAGCTGCCTCTGCCTCCACCTCCCGAGGGTCCGCTGCTGCTGCCGTCGCCTGGGGTGCCAGACATTCCACCATGGCCACCCCCAGAAACAACTTGCTTCCCCCTCTTCCGGGACTTTGGGACTGAGGGGGGAGGTGGCCATTGAGGCCATGTGTGCGTTGCACAAGGGGGGGTATATGTGGCAAAGTGCCCCCCCTGTGTATGTTATATGTTACGTGTTGTGTGTAAATGTTGGTGTATAGGCATTGGTACACGGGATATAAGCGGTCTGTGTTTCACGTGTGTGTAAATTGTATATTTGTAGTTAGGCACGGGGATGGCACATCACATCACGTGCAAGTAAAAAGTAATATGTGAGCACGGGGAATTGCACTTTAATTAATTCACGTGCAGTTGTACCGAGATTCCAATTGAATGATTGACTAGCAATCGAATCTCGGTACAACTGCATAAAAGCTGCATGTTTTCACTCACTGGGGGTTGGTGTTCGGTGAGTGGAGAACGGGTTAGGAGACGGAGGGTATTGTAAAGCAAAATAAGTAGTAAAAGAAGCTCACCGTGTTTGTCTGTGTAGTCCGTTTTGTTTGTCTGTTTATTTTGGCTCAAGTGCCGTGTCCTGTGTTTTGTTGCAAACCTTTTTATTTTCTGTATTAAATGCTGAGCGCAATCACACGCTCAGCTTAACCAAAACCCAAATCTCTGTCTGTTTGTTATTTCCTGCATCTGGTCTGACGCCACCCACTCCGGCCGTCTTTGTGACAAGGAGTGAGGTTTTTTTTCTGTCTTCTGCATGCCCTTGATTACACTATGTAACACAATTTTTGTTCCTGGGTAGTAAGTGTTATTTCCTAACTCCTTATGCCTCAAAAGTATAGAAAATGGCTATTATTCCCCACAAACTTTGCTTTTGTGACCAGGACAGTAATATTTTGAAATGTACCTATTTCCAATGATAAAACGGGCGAATTTGTGTATTTTCGTTCACATAAAGTCAGAAAAAAACTACATATGAATCCAAATTAACATGTATTTATACAAGTAATACAAAAATGACTACAAAAGATTTAGAAGTGAGTAGTTTTTCGAGATTTACGATTATACTGTAAATCACTTTCACGAATCAGCCCCCAAATGTAGTCTCCCATCATGTTCTCGTTATACTGTCCTTCATTGACAGCTCATCCAGGAGCCTCAAAGCCATGCTGCTCCATAATGGTAACAAGTACCCGTCTCTTCCCCTGGCTCACTCGGTGCACCTCAAAATGGATTACAACAGCATCAAGACCTTGCTGGACGCCTTGAAGTATGATGAGTACGGCTGGGACCCCCGGAAGGTGCTGATGCCACCACTGCACATCACATTGGGCCTTATGAAACAATTTGTCAGAGCTCTAGATAAGGAGTCGGCAGCCTTCAAGTACCTTCGAGACTTCTTCCCTAAGCTGTCTGAGGCAAAGTCAAAGCCGGTGTCTTCGTCGGACCACAGATAAAGAAGATCCTGGAGTGCAATGAATTCCCCAAGAAGCTCACTAGTAAGGAGAAAGCGGCTTGGAACAGCTTTGTCACAGTGGTTCGGGGCTTCCTGGGCAATCATAAGGCCGAAAACTATGTGGAGCTGGTTGAGACTCTGGTGAAGAACTACGGCACAGTGGGCTGTAGGATGTCCCTCAAAGTCCATATCCTTGATGCTCATCTTGATAAATTCAAGGAGAACATGGGAGCGTACTCGGAAGAGCAAGGCGAGCGCTTCCACCAGGATATACTGGACTTTGAACGCTGCTACCAAGGACAGTATAACGAGAACATGATGGGAGACTACATTTGGGGGCTGATTCGTGAAAGTGATTTACAGTATAATTGTAAATCTCGAAACACTACTCACTTCTAAATCTTTTGTAGTAATTTTTGTATTACTTTAGTATAAATACATGTTAATTTGGATTCACATGTTGTTTTTTTCTGACTTTATGTGAACGAAAAGACACAAATTTACCCGTTTTCTCATTGGAAATAGGTAAATTTCAAAATATCACTGTCCTGGTCACAAAAGCAAAGTGTGTGGGGAATAACAGCCATTTTCTATACTTTTGAGGCATAAGCAATTAGGAAATAACACTTACTACCCAGGAACCAAAAAAAAAAAAAAATTGTTACACGGTGTTATTATGAGCACAGCGTATAAACAAGCTGAAAGCTATATGTTTGTATGTATGTAATGAATACTGATGAAATACAGACAAATCATTTTTACCGTAAATAAATAAATATATATTTTTAATTTAGTCATAGGGAAAGGTTTTGACTGTTGTATGATACTCCTTGAAGCATGGAGCAACACACAGAGATGGGCACCGCCTCTTCACAGTCACTTGATGTTGGTGGTAAATATTCTTCACTTATGTCTTCACTGACACCCTCGCTGACATCAGATTCAGTGGAAGAATTGTATGTATTTGAATTTAATTCAGAATCTGAATTCAGTATTATTACTAATACTTCTTTCTCACTAAGTGATTTTCGCCGGTTTACAAACACTGTTGACATTTTTGTGACTGGGATAATTATTAACTATGGAGTAGACAGGGAGAGAAATAAGCAGTCTGCATCTGCCAGCACTGAGAAATGCCAAACTAAAATAAACTGTGTCTAAAATAACTGAAGTTGTTTTTGGTATTTTTTATTATTATTCCTTACCAATCAATACTATTTCAATAAATAGATTTTTATTTACATAAGCTTAAAACTTAAATGCAGTATAAAAGGGGTTTAGTGTTTGTTGTCTGGTTTAATGTATATTGATTTAACATTATACTATGTTTAAAAAAAAGCCATATTTTTAAAATCCAAACTACCACTTGAGAATCCAAACTCATGTACAAGCTTATAAACTTAAAAAAAAATGTTTTGTATACAAAATTTAATAATAATAATAATAATAATAATAATAATAATTCACTGTACAAGAAATCAACACACAAACCACTCTCTGGAGCTTTAATAATTGTATCTATTTTTTTTTTTACATTCCTGTAGCCTACAGCTACTGGCACTAGCACACGGTACAGATGATCAATGAAACTGTTGCAAGGTCATCTTTGTTTTCCACAATTCCCGAATTCAGTTAATCAGCTCTAGATGTGTTTGATTAATTTAATACATCGGGATTTGCATCCTGGATAGATGTTTTAGAGTTAGTTTGGTTATAAATGTTTTGCTTTTTTAAAGACTAAATTCATAAAAATGGACAGACCAGACCACAACAACGTGATTTTTGGAATAGGCACAATGAACATTGCCAGATGAAAGGAGGTTGAGGATAGAACTGCATTGTTTTCAATTAAGTTTTAAGAAGTGGTCTGTGGATTTTGTCATAGTGGGTGAACAGATCAATTATTACACCGGTAAAAAAAAAAAAGGTTTGTTTGTGCTGTTGGGATATTTTGCATGTGTTTATGAAATAGCAGCTACAATACTAGTCTTTTACATTAGTAGGGTTATTCAGAATACAATTGCCCTCTTAGTATCACTGTATGTTTATGCATTTTAACTACATTGATTTTATTTTGACAAACAACTTGGATTTTATTGTGTTCTGATTTAGATGTGTTCTTTATAAAATATTTTCGCTATTTTTTTAAGCGCATTAGTGAACGACCCTTATCTGAAAATAACGAATATTACTTACTTTGTAACAGTCATTATTATCCTAAACTATCCTAGTCTTTCAAGATAAATTTCTTTCTGTAATATTAATCAAATTAGGTTGAGTTTATTGATTTTGAACTGGAGCATATATGTGCGAGTATACAATGGTTTTAAAACTCTGATTTCGCCTCAGTTGCATCACTTGGACTGTTTTCCGTCATAGCTGCTATGTTTTAAGCTTAGAAGCAAGATCTCTATATCAAATATCAAATTAGATGCCACAAAATTTACTTTTATATGGTTAAGGTGTCTGAAAAAAACTATCGGAGAGTTTCATTGTTGAGAAAAAGTGAAAAACACTGAGGCTGCCATCAGTAAAATTGTAAATAAATGGTTAAATGCATTATTTTGTTTTGTGGTATCCATTACTGTACATCCACCCAAAGTGAGCACAGGTGAACGGGCCTCAGGATGGTCAATAACACAATCTGCTTATAAATAGGCCAAGGAATCGTGAATTCACTGAAATTGAGAGACAAAACACAAGGCAGAAACCTTTGACCTTTAATGGTGAACATAAGTGGGGCTAGTATGACCACATTATTGTGCACCTCAATTTTGTATTTTTAATTTAAATGTTTTTTTTCTTTTTACTTGTAGATTGCTAATCTCCTGTAAAATGAATCCGATTAAATCAAACTCAACTGTCAAATTCAAAAAACAGTCTCAACTGCCAGAACTAATGACTCTAATTGACTCGAGCCAGATAGGTGACTTGACTCGACTCGAGTCTTACCCCCCAGTGACTCAACTAGACCCAAGTCCCAATTTTTGTGATCGATTACAACACTGGTAATTTTAGCTAAATGCATAAATGTTAACGAACACATTCTTAAAGTTCAGAGTGTAAGCACAGCTCTGCAGCATACAATGCCAAATCAAACACGTCAATGGGCGGCGTGCATACTTTATTCGCCTCGAATTTGCTCTCTTGCGCCGTTCGCGTCCAGTCTGCATAGCCTTTTAGCTTTAGATTTAGCTGGCAAAATTATTATTATTATTTTTTTTTTGTGAAAACCCAGTTTTATTTTTTTAGATTTAATTGCTGAACGATAATGTTTTTCAGATTTTTCTGTTAGGTAAATGTTGAATCGTCAAGTGTAAAAAATAAATTAAAATTCACAGATTTATTTGTTACAAACCCAGGTTTAACATATCAGTAAATGTTCACTTGCTAAGCGCCAAAAAAAAAAACTGGGGGCAATAAAAAAGAGGGGTGGCATTTAAAAAGTTTGCGCACCACTGTCCTATAAGTTTAGTCCATATATTTAAATTGAGTACGGGTGCTGTGTTAATAACCATTGTATTAAAATTAATTCTCGGATTCATAATTACTGTTACAACCACTGCTGCATTTTTACTGTATATAGGGGTGCTTTGTCAGTTCATTTATTATTATAGTTTATTAACATATGTCTGCCTATTGCTTTTCTGCTATTTATTCTGTTCATTTTATATTGACATAAGTAATATTTTATTATTTGTTTATTTAGCAGATGCCTTTATCCAAGGTGACTTACAGATACAGAGTCACTTACAATTACGTCTCACCCGAAAGACGGAGCACAAGGAGGTTAAGTGACTTGCTCAGGGTCACACAATGAGTCAGTGGCTGAGGAGGGATTTGAACCGGGGACCTCCTGGTTACAAGCCCTTTTCTTTAACCACTGGACCACACAGCCTCCTGTGATTGGCCTTGGAATATTGGGTCTGGTGGTCAACTCTTTCTTAGAGAACACTCTCAACTAGGATGGCTCTTGTGTCACTTGGCAACTTCACTGGTGAGGAAAATCACCAGAGAGCAACGAAACAGGGAAAATTGGGACACCAATGGTCAAGCAACAACATTTTAGGACTTCCACAAGGGTTGTAGAGGTCAGTGTGGTGGTGGATGGCTTTCATCATCAAGAGAACTTTAAAACTGAATAATGCTACATTTTCATAGGTATACATAACTTCTTGATGGAAGGCTCCAACAGTTTTTTGTTGCATCACTGTGTCCCATATGGAGGTTTGTGTGGCAGTACCAGCATTCAGCACTACTTTATGACAGCCCTGTGTATAAAATATATTTAAACAAAGTGTACCTGACTCATGAAATGACAAAATTGGTTATTTTCAAAGCTTGTACATAAAGCCTGAACGTAACACATCAAATATTTGATATATGGCTTTTTTTTTAATGTAGCGTGCCCAATTAATTCACCCCATATCTTCTCCCCAATTAAGCATGTCCAATTATGTTCCATCACTGCAGCAATTTCCCATACAGCTCAGGAGAACTGAAGCTTCAGTGAGCATCTTCTGATCCCACTTTCAAGCCTTTTTTCTTGAGACTGGATGTCAGTGAGCTAGCAGCATCTGGTAGAACGATAAGAGGAAACAGTCCTTGCCCGTTTTGCATTCCTGAGCCAATGGAACACTCCTTCCAGAATAACCCGTGACAACTGACTTTCACAGGCAGGACATTGACCTGCACTCCCTTGACTGTATGATGCACCCTGCTCACAATGTGGCCATACTTTTACCAGACAAGTCCCTCTGGAACCCCCACTATAACGTCTTTTAAGTTCAGTCGGGTAATTAATTTCTCATTTTTTGTAACTTAGTTTAAAATTAAATGTTTTGTACCCTTTGAGAAAAAGAAAAATGGCTCCAAAGCTTTGAAAAATGTCTCCAATATATGCATGCATGTGTATATGCTATACAAACAAACTCTGACATCGACACATTTTTGTATCCGTCTCACCTTAAATATAACAGTCGATTTAAATGTAACTGACCTGCATCACAGAAGAAATAATTAAATACTTTCATCCCACATAGTTTCACTTCTCTGTCCTCCTATAACATTGGACTTTGAAAAGCATCTTGAATTTGAAAAGAAAGAACAATCTGCCTTAAGGATCTCTGTGTTCAATTCTCTAGGTTTTCAACATTTTAAAATGAAATATTAGTTGTTAACAAAAGCCTGAAATGTTTAGTACACAATACATTTAACAATATGCTAAATTGTTTTGGGTTCACTTTGGTAGTATGTCAAAAAGCTGACAGGTTACCACTGCCTATAGAAACATTGTAAATTATAAATGTCTTCATCTATTTCTTCATAATGTCCCCTTTGACACTGGCATGCTCTGCCTGGGTTGTGAGCCGGTGTCATGCAGCAAAATTCACATGACCACCCTTTCAGCTGTTCAGTTTCTGTGGATTGAATCGTCGGCCCAGATGTTGATTACAGCAGATGTTTCTTAATCCCTGGTGCATTCTGGCTCATGGTGTGTCTGAATCAACAGAAATATGGCTAAACAGAAATGTTCCTTATGGAAGTGAAACCTTCACGCAGGCGTGGCTGTTTGTTACTTTGTCGCTTACGAACGGCTATCATACATTTTGTCTCGCTTGACCCGGGTCAAAGCGCAATGATCCACATCCTGAGGTGAGTTGCTGCCGACCCGGGTATGCCCCGGGTACATGGTTTCAGGTAGCCAGGACCGGATCAGAACATTGGTATGAGCGCCAGTGTGAAAAGGGCTAGTATAATTAGTGTATTATGTACTGCATGCAACAGCAAATTCAGTTTCATTAAACACTTTTGTGAGGGTTCAAGTACCCTCTCTTCTAAAAACATAAACTCTGAACTGACTATTGTGTTTTAACTGATTGAACATTGAACATAAAGGGACTGTATTAGTAACACAATGACAATAACAGCGCTGGAATACTGTACTGATTTAAATGCACATGTATTGTTTAAACTGGCAGGTGTTTCCGCGGGTGCAGGCATGACGGGTAGAGAGAAAAAAAAGAACAGAAATCAAAATGTTAATTGAAAGGGGTGCTGAGTGCTCAGTGCATATTTCCCTGAGAAGGTGCACATTCTCGGAAAAATGAGTAATTTGTATTTCGTAACTGAGTTGTTTAAAGAAAGTAAAACTAAACTCAAATAAAAAATAAACTAAAATATTTACCGTTTTGTGAATGGCGTTTAGTCAGTGTGTTGCTTGCACAAGTTTTAAGATTAAAAAGTACAACAAAAGACAATCGTCTTTTGTTGTATTGGATAATGTATTTGGGAGACTGTGGAACAAATGGCAGGTGTGTTGAGGTCTAGATTGAGAAGCACAAGAAAGACAATGGCTGCTGGCCACATGTCTGAACAAAGTCAGGGCTTTTATCGTAAAAAATAAATTCATTAAGCTGTAAAAAAAAAAAAAAAACTAAAACAAATACCAAGGAAGAGAGACATGGCAGTCAGAATGCAGACCTACAGGGGATACACAACCAGGCTGGCCCCACTGCGTGACGCCACATCATGAGAGAAGCAGTGTTGCCTGCTGTACCTTCTGAGGCAGCACTGTTGTTTGGTTTGGAAAAGTGGAGTTACACACAAACAAATGATTAAAAAACAAAAAAAAATTTCCAATCTTTAGATTACAACCAAGCGATTTCATATGCCTCTTTTGTTATGAGTCAATAAAATAGCTGAATCTCAATAACAGTGACCATGCTTATTATTCATAAAACCACATTACTAACCATGAAGGGACCATGTCAATCTGAAGAGATTAAAGGATCCACAGTGATTGCTGAGTTTGCTACAGTGGAACAGAACCTCGAGGGCATTATCAGTCAAGAGAAGAACCTTTAGAAATACAGCAGGACGCAACAAGGATTTTATTGTGCTTTAACACTTGGGCTGAAGTAGTGTAGCTTCAATGCTGCTGCTGCTAATACAGAACTTAAAAGTAAATGGTAGTTAAGGGAACACGACTGCTGCATTGGAAGGTGGCGGTGTGATCAAGGATGTCACTTTCTAGATGGCAGTCGACCTTATTTGACAAAACCATGAAGAAAGTGGTCCCTAAAGACCTCAAATTGCATTGTAATTTAGCTGGGGGTTCAGGGATTGCAATGTTCCACATTCCTATTGTTTTTCAACCAAGTGCAGTTTAAGATTTTAGGTGAATAACCGCCTGAAGAGCTGAAATGTTTGACCTTGACATGGCTATTATCGTCAAGAGGGTAAAAAGGAATTTAATTTCTAGCAGTGGTTGCTCTGACATGATGCTTTGCATTTTAAGATAAAGGTGTCTGAGACAGAATCAAGACTTGTGGGGCGGGTGTGTGTGTGTGTGTTTGTGGGGGGGGGGGGTCTTGATTGGTTTTTATTATTATTGTAGACCATGCTTTTGGTATCCTGTATTTAGCAAGTTGTCTATTTTAATGACTTGTGTTATTAGAATTAAATAAATGTATGTTATTGTTTGTAAGCGATGTTTTATATTATTGTACATTTTTAATTCATATGCACTTAATTGTAATCTTTTAAAAAAGAAAGCCTCCAGCAATGCACTATTTGCCGTTCACAGTGCTAGGTAATAAGCAGTGTCAGAATCGAGTCAAAAGTCACTGGGGGGAATGCTCAAGTCGAGTCGAGTCATTTATTTGGCTCGAGTCAGTTCGAGTCATTAGTTCTGACACTTAAAAAGAAAAGAACATTTAAAGTAAAAATACAAAATTGAGATGCGATTACTTGGCCTATTTATAAGCACGTTTTCTTATTGACCATCCAGAGGCCCTTTTACCTGTGCTCAATTGGGTTGAATGTACAGTAATGGATACCACAAAAAAAAAATGCATTAAAAAAGCAAAACATGTTTTTTAAGTTTATAAGCTTGTACATGAGTTTGGATTTGCAAGTGGTAGTTTGGATTTTAAAAACAACTTGTAATTTCTAAAAATATGGCTTTTTTGCCAATTCTTAAACCAGACAACAAAGACTTACCCCCTTTTCTATCGCATTTAAGTTTTAAGCTTACGTAAATAAAAAATCTATCTATTGGCCTACCAAATAAGTATTGATTGGTAAGAAATAATATAAACAGACCAAAAAGGATTTCAGTTATTTTAGACACAGTTTATTTTAGTTTGGCATTTCTCAGTGCTGGCAGATGCAGGCTGCTTATTTCTCTCCCTGTCTACTCCATAGTTTTTTTCAAACTCGCCGAGCGCAGATTTACCTTCCATGCTGCTGACGCTCTTCTCTGTCTCCATGTTGTCACGTGTTCCTCTCACTGATGAAGAGGCAGGGCTTGTACGCATTAGTAGTAGTGCTGCAGTTATTGAAAACGAAACTGATCGTCGAATTTATTTTAACATAGGAGGCTGTGTGGTCCAGTGGTTAAAGAAAAGGGCTTGTAACCAGGAGGTCTCCGGTTCAAATCCCACCTCAGCCACTGACTCATTGTGTGACCCTAAGCAAGTCACTTAACTTCCTTGTGCTCCGTCTTTCAGGTGAGGCATAATTGTAAGTGACTGTGCAGCTGATGCATAGTTCACACACCCTAGTCTCTGTAAGTTGCCTTGGATAAAGGCGTCTGCTAAATAAATAAAGACTATGGCTCGAGTCAAGTCGAGACTTTTGGGCCGGGACTCGAGTCGAGTTGAGTCACTGACTCGAGTCATTACAACTCTGGTAATAAGGCATCCTTAAAAAGTGCTGCAGATTGTCCTGCGTGTGCAGATAATGAAGGGGAAACACACGCACCCTTTACATTTGTGATTAGGGCTATGTGTATATGTTCAGGGCTAGAATGTATTTAAATCTGGTTCTGCATGTCCAGTCCATGTATTCACAGTCATATTTTAAACACCCTTTGTAAAAGAAATGTTATTTTTCTTTGTGGATTAATTATCTTTACATATGAGTTCACAGACATTTCCATTTCTTATAGGCGTCGACCACCTCATTATAAGAGTTGTTAATTGTGAAACAAACTGACCCAACCCGGAACCGACAGTTATTTACCCGACCCAAAGTAAAACAACTGTTATTAGAGCCGGCCTGACCCAAACAACAAGTGGCACATGTTTCCTTTCACTGCACTACTACAGTATTAAAGCAGCAGCCGTGTCATCTGGAAGCCTGTCACAGTGTGAACTACAGGCAACGTTTATTCCATTGTGAACCTACATAGAGGACTGTAACATTAATTCATTAAATAAATAAAATGTTTTTGTGTAAAAGTACAATCTCGTAAAAGTGTGATTATATTACAAACAACAAAAGTGCAAATGGAATTGAGAGGTAATATTTGTGTTTTGTAAAACACATAAGAACAGGCTACTAAAATGTACTATTTAAGAAAACTATATACAGTCCACAAAAGTGCAAATACAATTAAAGTTAAATATTAAGTATTAAAGTAACTTTTGTAACAATATACAGTGCCTTGCGAAAGTATTCGGCCCCCTTGAACTTTGCGACCTTTTGCCACATTTCAGGCTTCAAACATAAAGATATGAAACTGTAATTTTTTGTGAAGAATCAACAACAAGTGGGACACAATCATGAAGTGGAACGAAATTTATTGGATATTTCAAACTTTTTTAACAAATAAAAAACTGAAAAATTGGGCGTGCAAAATTATTCAGCCCCCTTAAGTTAATACTTTGTAGCGCCACCTTTTGCTGCGATTACAGCTGTAAGTCGCTTGGGGTATGTCTCTATCAGTTTTGCACATCGAGAGACTGAAATTTTTGCCCATTCCTCCTTGCAAAACAGCTCGAGCTCAGTGAGGTTGGATGGAGAGCATTTGTGAACAGCAGTTTTCAGTTCTTTCCACAGATTCTCGATTGGATTCAGGTCTGGACTTTGACTTGGCCATTCTAACACCTGGATATGTTTATTTGTGAACCATTCCATTGTAGATTTTGCTTTATGTTTTGGATCATTGTCTTGTTGGAAGACAAATCTCCGTCCCAGTCTCAGGTCTTTTGCAGACTCCATCAGGTTTTCTTCCAGAATGGTCCTGTATTTGGCTCCATCCATCTTCCCATCAATTTTAACCATCTTCCCTGTCCCTGCTGAAGAAAAGCAGGCCCAAACCATGATGCTGCCACCACCATGTTTGACAGTGGGGATGGTGTGTTCAGGGTGATGAGCTGTGTTGCTTTTACGCCAAACATAACGTTTTGCATTGTTGCCAAAAAGTTCGATTTTGGTTTCATCTGACCAGAGCACCTTCTTCCACATGTTTGGTGTGTCTCCCAGGTGGCTTGTGGCAAACTGTAAACGACACTTTTTATGGATATCTTTAAGAAATGGCTTTCTTCTTGCCACTCTTCCATAAAGGCCAGATTTGTGCAGTATACGACTGATTGTTGTCCTATGGACAGAGTCTCCCACCTCAGCTGTAGATCTCTGCAGTTCATCCAGAGTGATCATGGGCCTCTTGGCTGCATCTCTGATCAGTCTTCTCCTTGTATGAGCTGAAAGTTTAGAGGGACGGCCAGGTCTTGGTAGATTTGCAGTGGTCTGATACTCCTTCCAATTCAATATTATCGCTTGCACAGTGCTCCTTGGGATGTTTAAAGCTTGGGAAATCTTTTTGTATCCAAATCCGGCTTTAAACTTCTCCACAACAGTATCTCGGACCTGCCTGGTGTGTTCCTTGTTCTTCATGATGCTCTCTGCGCTTTAAACGGACCTCTGAGACTATCACAGTGCAGGTGCATTTATACGGAGACTTGATTACACACAGGTGGATTCTATTTATCATCATTAGTCATTTAGGTCAACATTGGATCATTCAGAGATCCTCACTGAACTTCTGGAGAGAGTTTGCTGCACTGAAAGTAAAGGGGCTGAATAATTTTGCACGCCCAATTTTTCAGTTTTTTATTTGTTAAAAAAGTTTGAAATATCCAATAAATTTCGTTCCACTTCATGATTGTGTCCCACTTGTTGTTGATTCTTCACAAAAAATTACAGTTTCATATCTTTATGTTTGAAGCCTGAAATGTGGCAAAAGGTCGCAAAGTTCAAGGGGGCCGAATACTTTCGCAAGGCACTGTACACCTACTACAATATGGCAATATCTACTCTATCTTTTCCTTTAAAGCTGTAAAACTACACACTTGCCTTTTACTTAATATTCCTGCTCAAAAACAATAAACTGTTGAGGACGATGTTCCTAAAGATGCGGTGCGGCAATTCTCCAGTGTACGACCAGCAATGCTAAAAGATGAATCACAAGCAACACTTGATGCTGAACACAGAATCTTAATGCCAGCTGGAACATCAGGGGGAATTGTTTTTCATGTGTTCTCCAAAATGACAGAATATCTCTGTCATCATTCAGGGCAACTTCCTGTTCTAAGTATGTTGAGACTTCGTCTGCTACCTGTTCTCCCACACCCACATCTTCCCACAGACTAAATTCAAGCTGAGATGCACAGCTTGAGCCTGTTCGATCTCCTCTTGGATTGGAATCTACTGCTGGGACATGACCTTCCTGTGTTCTGTTGCGATCAGTCCCAGTTTCCGCTGTTGCAGTAAACTTTGCCACCTCAACCCTAGCTCTTCTATAGCTCTCTTCCCTCTCTTGGTTGTTAAAACATCCATAGTTGTTTGAACTTCGGCCACAGCAATACTGCCAGCATAGTGTGATGCCCAAGTGCAATTCGGTCTGCAATTAGTGATTTGCAGCGTTTTTTTCAGGATCTTTAGCGCTCTTATGTCAGACGGAGAAGGCTGGCAATGAGTTAACAGATTCGTCTTCCACCGAGCAATGAGGTTGATAGTAGGATAATTTGACCCACTCATTTCTTCACTTGCACGTTTAAATGGTTAGAGAAAACAAACAAGTAGCTGAAGCAAGTCCTTACTGATGTTGCTTATTCTGTGCATTTCGCCGTGGCTCAAGAGAGGCATTTGAACATCTTCAAATGATTCCAGCACTGATTCCACCAACTCAAACTTTGTATTTCACCGAGTTTCACATTCTTGTTTCAGTGAGCGCTTCAAGTTTACTTGCAATCCTGAATGTTTAAAATAGGTAGCCAATGCCTTGCATTGCTCAAGGCAACTGGTCAAGGGCTGCAATGCTTCTTCTGTTTCTTTGCTCTTTTTCAATGTGTGCTTCAGAATTGTATTAAGCACATGTGCAATGTCCATTGGCCTAAAGCTGCTTGAACATTGGCTGCCTGGTCACTGACAAACACAAGATTGTCGATTTCTTCAGGTGACAATCCAAAGTCTGATAACTGCTTTACCATTTCCGATTTTATGTTTGCTGCAGTTTTTGATAGGTATGGAAAAACAGATGTACAAATCACACGAGATTGCAGATTCCAGTCTCCATCGATAAAATGCAGTGTTATACACATGTAGCTGACTTTTCTGTAATCATCTGTCCACATGTCGGTTGAAGCCCCACAGGCCGATGTTTCTGAGATTGCCTGTTTGATCACTGGCAAAATTTCTGCTTTTATCATAGCACATTTTTCATGACTGAAATGAGAGATGGTCACTGCAGAAGGAATGAGATCTCCTGCATTAACTTTTCCATGTGCAGCTATGTCAACAAGTGACTGCGCAAGTTCTAGAGAAGACAAGCTTTCAAACATTCGAAAAGGTCACCAATCTTTTGCACAGATTTTAAGGCATTTGTCTTTTATGGTTTCCTTATATTTTGTAGGCACTGTACCTGATCTGACAAAAAATGATGTAATATGTGCCTGGGTTCATGTCATTGCTTTAATGCATCCCTTTTTATATTTCAGAAGACTCGAAGTTCCAGTTTTAACTGCATTGTATCGCAGCAGGGTTACGCAATCAGTATATTTAGCTGCACTGTTTTCCTTTCTTTGTCCACAATGACAACAAATGTTCCCCAAACTGCAGATTTTTCGGAGAGCTTTTCCACCAGGTATTCGTATTTTTCTAGTTTTATTTTCATGTCCTTCATAAACACATCCATTCTTCTGACTGATCTGACGTGTCTTGCGCGTGCAATCCATACCCGACCCGAGTGTTGCTTGACAATTTCAGACCCGAAACCCATTCGGGTCTGGGTCGTGTCTCAGGTCCGGGTAGACCCATGAAGACCTCTACATCGAGGCACATTGCGTTGTGGCCACCCTCCCACTGGGAACATCTTGAAAAAAGGTGCTAGATTAATAGTAGTGTAGTGTCTGACAAAGTACTCCATTAGTGCAACAAAGGAGTTTTTTTTCAGCATTGCTCACAGCAAGGCAAAATCAACAAGAAGAACAAATGGCCTTTAGGATCAACAAGGCCCTTGCAATACAAGACCGGCTGAAAAAAGAACTGGTATTTGTAAGAAAATCGATGAAATACTCTGATGCAAAATATTCTCTTTCACAGAACTTAAATATACTCCTACTGATTTAAATCACACACGTTATACAGAGTAGTGTGCAAAACTATGGGGCCACCCTTCTTAAAATTCCCTTTGGAAGCTATAAACAAACTGGAATGTAAGCAAAGTCTGCATTCTAAAGAAGCTGTGTGCACAGAACTATGGAAGAATGCAGTAAACATCCATATATAATCAACAATAGTTTACATGTTGTCTTTCAGCGATTATCCTTTCTATTTCATGTATTTTCTTTTTGATACTCTCTTGTTGTATACTGTAATAGGTAACTTGACATATTATTTCTTTAACTGCTGCCTTTATCCAAGGCGACCCATCTATTTATTGATTATTGATTATTATTTATTTTGCTTCAGTCTCAAATAACTCAAGATATTTTAATGCAGTACATAGGTAATAATATTTATAATGCTGTATTTATACAACACACTGGGAATTAAGGCTTAGGCTATTTGAATAGGAACGGAATAAAAATGCCAAACAAGATTTATATTTATAGCTGAAACTGCTTCTGAACAAAATAAATCTATAAAACAGTTAAACAAATAGTAAAAGAAAAAACACTGGTTTAATAATGCAAATGTTTGATTTGCATTAAATAAAAACTGAGACCTTACAAAAGAATCCAGTACCGATTAGTGTCAAAGGTATCTTGTCTTTCGTAATAATTATTATTTATTATTTATTTCTTAGCAGATGCCCTTATCCAGGGTGACTTACAATTGTTACAAAATATCACAGCACAAATTATCACATTATAAAATATCACATTACAAAATCATAATACAGATAAGAGCAGTTATGAAAGTACAATAAGATCAAATTCAAGTAAGATCAAAATATAACTTATAGTAAATATTTGCTTACAATAAAACTTCAAATAATTGCCGGGTCTCAAATAATCGCCTGTCTCCAATATGCGCCGGGTCTCTGTCATTGCCATTAAACTGAGGAAGATGAGGAGGAGCTTGAGCGTAATGAACTGCTAATAAGTGACAGCGATGAAAGTGACTCTCAGGATTAATAAATAATAATAATAATAATAATAATAATAATAATAATAATAATAATAACAATAGTAATAATAGAAAATGTAATTTAAGGTAGGCCTACATGTAATGCATATTTGTTTAATGCAGTTATTACGTTATTAAAAGTTTTGATCATTTTAAGTGTGCTGAAAGTAAGCCATATACCAACCTTTTGGTGTATTTTAATGTGTTTTGTTGTATTAGCAATGTAAAAGTTTGAGATTAAACAATACATTATTTTTGATAATGATACTTATTGCTTTTATTGTTAATTTTTAAAAACATTTTAGAAGTTTGTATTATTATTATTATTATTATTATTATTATTATTATTATTATTATTATTATTATTATTATTAACAATGGTAGATCTAATTCCATTTATAAATACAAATTCGTGCTTCTGCTTGTTCATTTTCTAACATTTTGCATACCGTATCCTTGTTAACCAGTGCTTATAAAAATATGAGTATGGTTACCTATAAGACTAAAATCAAATACAAGATACAGTAAGTAGTTATAGTTAGGAGCAGTAGTTGAATGCGGCAAGGTATGAAGCAATTCAGTGTTGGTACAAGCTGATGCAAGAACTGGTACAATTGGGTGCCATATAGTCCAGTATAGTCGAGAGTTGTGAGGTTTACAGGTGCTGTCTGACAGGTGTGTCTTAAGGAGGCATTGGAAAGTGGTCATGGACTGAGCAGTCCTGATATCCGTGGGTAGGTCATTCCACCACTGAGGGGCAAGGGTGGAGAAGGAGAGGGCTCTGGGAGCGGAAGGGGGGGAAAAGTTAATCTCCTGGTGGTGGAGGAGCAGAGGGGGTGAGAGGGGGTCTAGGGAGAAATGATAGTCTGGAGATAGGAGGGAGCAGAAAGGTCAAGACAGCGATAGGTGAGGACAACAGTTTTGAATTGGATACGAGCAGCGATAGGGAGCCAGTGCAGATAGCAGTGTAGAGTGGGAGAAACGAGAAAGGGAAAGACAAGGCGAGCAGCAGAGTTTTGGATGAGCTGGATTGGATGGATGGCAGAGGTAGAGCGACTGGCCTGGAGGAAGTAGCAGTAGTCAAGGCGGGACAGTACCAGGGCCTGAACTAGGAGCTACGTGGAGTAGTCAGTGAGGAAGGGGCAAATTCTGTGTATGTTACTGAGGAAGAAGTGACAGGACCGTGCCAGAGTCGAGATGTGCTGAGAGTAGGAGAGGGAGGGTTCAAGGGTGACACCAAGGTTCTTGGTGGATGAGGCAGGAGAGGGTGGTGGATTCAAACAGAATTGAGATAGAGAAATCAGCGGTGGGGGAGGAAGGGGGGGAGAAAAGGAGGTCTGATTTGAAGAGGTTGAGTTTGAGATGATACGAGTGCATCCAGAAGGAGATGGCCGAGAGACAGGTAGAGATACGGGAGGAAATGTCGAAGTCAGAGGTGGGAAAGGAGAGGAAGATCTGGGCATCATCAGCATTGAGATGATACGAGAAGCCATGGGAGTAGATGAGGGGACCCAGGGAGTGGGTGTAGAGAGAAAACAGGAGGGGTCCCAGGACTGAGCCTTGGGGGACACCTGTTGAAAGAGAGCAAGATGCGGAGGGTGAGCCACGCTAGGACACCCAGTACGTGCGATCGGAGAGGTAGGAGGAGAACTAGGCAAGAGCAGTGCCAGAGAGTCCCAGGCAGCATAGAGGTCGAGGAGAATTAGGACAGAGGAGAGGGAGGCAGCATAAGCAGAGAGTAGAGAGTTTGTGACGGGGAGAAGAGCAGTTAATAAATCAGTAGCAATATTTATTTAACAAAGAAAATGTGAAACTATTATCTATTTTTCCATCTTTTTTGTGGACCCGGTGTAACAGTTGGAAATACCTAGGTTTTTCCAGTGGGCTAGTACATTAAAAATATTCCATATATACCAAAGTGTACATGACTTGAATGGATTTAATCTTTCTGTTTTTAGTAAGAAGGCGGCATTAGGCTGATGGACAGAAAACATGTATGCTGCAGAATTTCCTAACCCTTTTCTCACAGGAAACTCTAATAAATGTAAAGACTTATTGGCAATGTAATAGGAATATGGTTTAAGAAGTAATTTGCAACATTGAAATCAGCATTCATTTTAATTTTCTCAAGACTCTTGATGACTTTATAGTGCTAATTATGCCTATTACTGTGTCATTTACTTCCGAATGTTATGAGTGTTCCCTCCTGAAATAGAAATCCCCAATTTTGCTCAGTAATGAAGAAAGCTGTTCCATTTCAGTGAGTCTTCTAATATAATGACTTTCATTGGATTATAAAACAATGCATTTAGTTGTACAAAGATTGGTAATGCATATGTTCAGTATAGACTTCATCAGTAAATTACTTCATATACAGTATATCTTTTTTTCTAACTTGTGCGTACTGTGGTCAAGTATGGTAAGATAAATCCATTTGTCAAAGTGGATGTATTCGAAGAATGCATCTCTGCTCTCCCTGCTCTCCTCTGAGATAACAGATACTACTGTGGCTAATGGTCTCTCCTCGCTCCCCCTGGATCTTGACTTGAGACTGATAGTCATCACTGCCCTATAGGAGCCAAGGAGCTTATTCAGTGTAAGTTTTTACATGATTTTTTTCTGAATTTAAATAATAGCAAAATATTTTTTATCTGTACTCAGAATTGCCATATTCGTTATGAATATTAATTTGTACTTGTTGCTCGGCACAGCTGTTTGAAACCTATGGGTGTACTTATCTACAGACAGTAAACCCAAATTGTTTTTTGTTGAACTTTACCAAGGTTAAACTTTAACTATATACATTGTAAATTGGCAAATTAACATTTTACACAGATGACATTATACGGACGGACACCTATGTGTGTATGTGTAGTGAAGTTTTATCTTAAGACCATATACCTTTTGCAATACATACTGTATACATTACAGACACTGTGACCGCTAGTTGTCACATCATTCAGCTCTTCTCCTATCTTATTTTCCAGGCTTACTAGGAGCTGAAATATTTATAGATAACGATCAATGCTTGTTGCTTCTAGCAACATTTTAATTACAAGGCCTATTGGATTATTTGAGCTGGCTAGGCTGATAAATGATGAATACTCAACAATGAAAGGTAAATTATTTCCCTGCAAACATACATCTATGATGTCAAAAGTCTAACAGTGCTGTATCTGACAAAGCACCTCAATGCATCTTCATGTTATTTGGTGCTTGCATGTAAAACAATAACATTTTTATGTTTGCTAAAAGCCATATTCAGAATTGTATACATTGTACAGCTCAATACTGTCTCACTTCCTCAAAGCTTATTATTATTATTATTATTATTATTATTTGGTAATTTTAAGGTACAGTTCCTATGTTCCTATTATGGCAACGTATATTTTAGTTTCAGTTGAATAGAAAAGAGTACAGGGTTTCCCCTTGACTCATGGAGAGACCGAACCGATCGGTCGGCCTCCAGTGCTGGGAAGCAACCATTACCCTCCCCCAAGGGGAACCGAGAGGGGAGAGAACAGGAAAACAAAAGAGAGTTAAGATAGATTTGGCCGGGGGTCCCCTCTGGCTTGCAAAGAACCTTCCTGGCAGAGGAGGAGGCCTGCGCGGATGGGCCTCTAAGGCTGGGAAGTGAGCACTTTCCCCCAAAAGAGGCTCCCTGACTCCCCCAACGGTGTTGAGGGTAGATGGCTCAGCTGCGTTTGTTAGCTGTGTAGCGATACATGAACATAGCGGCACATAAACGAAAAATGCAAGACAGACAATAAAGGCATGATTTGGGGTTTAAATAGGGAGATGGGCAGGTATTATTGGGTGGACAGAACGGGGGAGGAGCCCTAGCTCCTGTCCCCTAAACCACACTCAAGGTTATAAAAAGGCAGAATTGCAGAAGCTCATTAGTGCCTGTGGAAGGGTGGTGGGCAATTCACTGACACACAAGTTTTATTTGAAAACACTGCACTGGTGCCCAGTTTCATTATTTTAGCTGTTTTTTTTCTTTTAGTTAAAAGCTGGCACACTCACGGATGCTCAAAATAATAATGAAAACAAAAGGCAAAATGAAAAGGGAAAATAAAACACAGTAATAAAACTACAAAACAAAAAGTGCTGCTTACGCAGTGCCCCCATTGCCACTAAGCCGGTCAGTATGGGCCTCCAACCTACGCTCAGCTATTTCTATATACTGGGGTGGCCAGAGTTCCCCGTATAACTACACTCGTCCCCTCGGGTACGTAATTATTTCTTTTACTTTTTAAATTATTTTAAGGCAGGCTGTCTCCCTCAGCCGGGCTTGCCTGGTCCTTGTTTACACTGGTGTCTTCTGCCAGCTTCACTGTATATTCCCAAACACGGCCACCCGAATGCACAACAAAGTGCAGTTATGGGCCGAGCAATCCCCCAAGGCCCGCCTCTCAGCTACTCAAAGAGAGGGAAAGCCAACACACCCTCTTCCCCACCTCTCCGTGTCATCGCCATGACTGACAGGTGGATCTTGCGAGACTGCTGCCCTTTTCCTGCAGAACCACGGACACACCAGATAGTCAGCACAGATCTCCCCTATTACACATAAAGAAATACATATTTATTGTGAAACAACGCAATATTATCTTGTAATAACCCACTAAATATTTTTTCTATCTGTGTCGTTAATGAGCTTCCATACAGAATAGTAGTTAAGGCAGTTTTTTTCTGAAAGGAATAAAACTATTTTAACAGCATGAAACTACCAGGATTTCTTGGCATCAAGTGATGACAGACAACATAGCAGGAGAGGTTAATCTGTGTAAAACAAACAGAATACCTTGGCAATAATTTCTTGTGTTTGGCTGAAACACAGATATTTCAGTTTCAGTTGTATTTGTTATATTTAGCCCAGTCCCTGACCACCTTCCGGCATGTGTGTGAGTTTGTAATAGTAAAAACATTAGTAAAACATTTTTTTTTGTTTGCTCGCTTCCATTGTCGTGCTTTTTTTCACACGCATACGTTTTAGCGCATATTTTTGGGGGGATGGAAACATACAGTAGCTACTGACAGTTTCCATAACAAATTCAGACCTCACAAGTTTCTCTTCTCAAAGAGCTGAAACGGCATCAAAGCAGCCGCTGTCATTCAGTTTGCCTATATCAATTCTGAAATTGATGAACACAATAATAAATGGACGACAAAGTACAAGCATTGAAACACAAAGGTGACAGAAGTGTGTGGAACTTATTTTTCTAGGTAAGCCAATTGTTT
The DNA here is from genome assembly GCF_902713425.1 of Acipenser ruthenus. Lineage (NCBI taxonomy): Eukaryota > Metazoa > Chordata > Actinopteri > Acipenseriformes > Acipenseridae > Acipenser > Acipenser ruthenus. The sequence goes on from NC_081190.1 coordinate 112,689,037, forward strand.
TACATGTGTATAGTTGTTATATCTAGCGAAACCGTCGTCAGCCAAGGGGGCCTGATCATAACACCACATTGAGCGAAACTGTCGCTGCAGCATCTCTCATCTCTGATGTTTCTGAGATGCAACAAACACTTGTGATTGTATCACAGGTGTCCAGCTCAGTTTGGAGGGATCCTAGTGTCTCTCGGCTTCCACATGTCCCAGCAATATACTTAATCTCTTCCGAGTCAGTACAGGGGTTGCAGCAGTGAGCTAGGTTGAATAATTGGCAATTTCCTAATTGGGGTATAAAAGGTTGTAAAATAATTGCAGATTCAAGTTTCAAGTTCAAAATTCTCTTGATGTTTCCAATTATATGTAAATATTTAATGTAAATGTTTTTATACACCTTTTCAGGCTGTGTAGTGTGTAAGTGGTCTTGGTCTAGGTCTCGGTATGTTTGGTCTCGGTCTTGGTCTTGGTCTCGGTATGTTTGGTCTTGGTCTCAGTCTTGGTCTCGGTATGTTTGGTCTCGGTCTTGGTCTCAGTATGTTTGGTCTTGGTCTCCGTACGTTTGGTCTCGGTCTCGGTACGTTTGGTCTCGGTCTTGGTACGTTTGGTCTCGGTCTTGGTCTCGGTCTCGGTACGTTTGGTCTCGGTCTTGGTACGTTTGGTCTCGGTCTCGGTACGTTTGGTCTTGGTCTTGGTCTCGGTCTCAGTACGTTTGGTCTTGGTCTTGGTCTCGGTCTTGGTACGTTTGGTCTCGGTCTTGGTACGTTTGGTCCGGTCTCAGTCTTGGTCTTGGTTTCGGTACGTTTGGTCTCAGTCTTGGTCTTGTTCTCGATACGTTTGGTCTCGGTCTTGGTCTTGGTCTCAGTACGTTTGGTCTCGGTCTCAGTCTTGGTCTTGGTCTCAGTACATTTGGTCTTGGTCTTGGTCTCGGTCTCGGTACATTTGGTCTTGGTCTCGGTACATTTGGTCTTGGTCTCGGTACGTTTGGTCTCGGTCTTGGTCTTGGTCACGGTACGTTTGGTCTCGGTCTTGGTCTTGTTCTCGGTACGTTTGGTCTCGGTCTTGGTCTTGGTCTTGGTCTCAGTACGTTTTGTCTCAGTCTCGGTCTCGGTCTTGGTCTCAGTACGTTTGGTCTCGGTCTTGGTCTCGGTCTCAGTACGTTTGGTCTTGGTCTTGGTCTCGGTCTTGGTACGTTTGGTCTCGGTCTTGGTACGTTTGGTCCGGTCTCAGTCTTGGTCTTGGTTTCGGTACGTTTGATCTCAGTCTTGGTCTTGTTCTCGATACGTTTGGTCTCGGTCTTGGTCTTGGTCTCAGTACGTTTGGTCTCGGTCTCAGTCTTGGTCTTGGTCTCAGTACATTTGGTCTCAGTCTTGGTCTTGGTCTCGGTCTCGGTACATTTGGTCTTGGTCTCGGTACATTTGGTCTTGGTCTCGGTACGTTTGGTCTCGGTCTTGGTCTTGGTCACGGTACGTTTGGTCTCGGTCTTGGTCTTGTTCTCGGTACGTTTGGTCTCGGTCTTGGTCTTGGTCTTGGTCTCAGTACGTTTTGTCTCGGTCTCGGTCTCGGTCTTGGTCTTGGACTCAGTACGTTTGGTCTCGGTCTTGGTCTTGGTCTCGGTCTCGGTACGTTTGGTCTTGGTCTTGGTACATTTGGTCTTGGTCTCGGTACGTTTGGTCTCGGTCTAGGTCTCGGTACGTTTGGTCACGGTACATTTGGTCTCGGTCTTGGTCTTGGTCTCGGTATGTTTGGTCTTGCTCCCGGTCTCGGTACGTTTGGTCTCGGTCTTGGTATGTTTGGTCTCGGTCTCGGTACGTTATTGTTATCGGTTGCCTCGGATGCCAGTTGAATTTGTAGCTGAAATGGGGTGTTTACGCTTCAACCTGTGTAGCTTCGAATTTTTCTTATTCTTACTGTGAGACAATAGAGAGCTTGGATAATGTCTGTTGGGTTGTTTTTTCTTGTGTACAGTAACCTAGTAACATTCATTCTGGGAGATGTAGTTGTTAGTGGAAGTTTTAAGGGAGGTAAAGAAGCTGTGCAGCAAAGTTGCTATGCGTATTTTTACGTATTCAGTTTGTGCGTATAATTTTTTAATGGGTAAAAACAGCAGGTACTCTGTTTATCTGGACAGCTATATATACTTGCACAAATATATACTTGATTCTTCTGTTGCCTCAAACTTTTGTCTCTTGGTTTAACTGCTTAAACTATTTTCAGTTTAAGCAGTAAGACTTAGCTTCAGTAAAGAACTGTTCCAAGAGAGAACTGCCACTTGCCTCCCTGTATCCTGCTGAGAATGAACTACATGTAAATGTGTTTTTTGCGAATCCTAACAACAATGATCTTGTTGCACACCATAAACCATGTAATATGCTTTGCAATTATCCATTGTCGATGTTGCATCCTCAAAAAAATCAAGCAGGTTAGTTAGACACGATCTCCTTTCCTAAAACTATGCTGACTGTCTCCCAGGAAACTGTTACCATACAGGTAATTTTCCATTTTGGATCTTATTATAGTTTCCATAAGTTTATAAATAATAGAAGTCAGGCTTATTGGTCTCTAGTTACCTGGTTCAGTTTTGTCTCCCTTTTTGTGGATCGGTATTATGTTTGCAATTCTCCGGTCTGTCGGCACAACCCCTGTGTCAAGAGACTGTTGCATGATCTTGGTTAGCGGTTGGTAAATAACTTCTTCCATTTCTTTGAGTACTATTGGGAGGATCTCATCCGGCCCTGGGGATTTGTTTATTTTAAGAGCTAAAGTTATTTAAAACTGGATAGCAACAGGTCGACATGTGGGGCATGTTGTCTGTATCCTCCTCTGTAAAAACTTGTGAAAATATAATCATTTAACATATTTGCTATTTTTTTTCTTTGTCTATGACTTTGCAAATTGTATCTCTTAGACATTTAACATCCTCTTTGAATGTTCTCTTGCTGTTATAATATTGGAAAATACATTTTGGAATTGGTTTTAGCCCCCTTAGCAATGTTCATTTCTATCTCTCTCTTGGCCTTTCTTCCTTTTTGACTTGCATTTGCAGTTCCAAGTACTCTTTCTCTGTACTTTGTTTTTGGTCCCTTTTAAACGCTCTGTAAAGTGCCTTTTTTGTCTGCTTTTGGGATGTAATTGTTTTCTTTTTTTAAATTTAGTCGTTGCCAATTAGTTTTTATTATTTTCTCCCCAATTTGAAATCCCCAATTATTTTTAGTCTCAGCTCACCACTACCACCCCTGCGCTGACTCGGGAGGGGCGAAGATGAACACACACTGTCCTCCGAAGCGTGTGCCGTCAGCCGCCCGCTTCTTTATACTCTGCAGACTCACCGTGCAGCCGCCTCAGAGCTACTGCGTCGGAGGACAACGCAGCTCTGGGCAGCTTACAGGCAAGTCCGCAGGCGCCCGGCCAGACTACAGGGGTCGCTAGTGCGCGGTGAGCCTAGGACACCCTGGCCGACCTAACCCTCCCTCCCCCCAGACGACGCTCGGCCAATTAAGCGCCGCCCCCTGGGAGCTCCCATCCACAGTCGGCGGTGGAATAGCCTGGACTCGAACCGGCGACGTCCAGGCTATAGAGCGCATCCTGCACTCTAGCGAGTGCTTTTACTGGATGCGCCACTCGGGAGCCCCCGGGATGTAATTGTTTTGAAAAAGGGAAACTGCTGTGTACCAAAAGGTGCAAAATCAAAAAGAAAAGGTAATGTAGGTACACACAAATGTGAATAATTGATACAAGTCCTTCAGCTGGATGAAAAAAGCAGTGCTATAAACAAGCTGTTATAAACAAGTTGTCTATCAAAAGAAAAGTTCTGGAGGATGATGACTTCAGAATAGAATGTTCATTCCAAGAGGTTCCAGTGCCTAATTTGAAAAATGACTTCACATTATTTTTGCTTCCTGGCTGCATTTGTACCATAGCAGTGATTTATGCCACAAATTGTGATGTCTTCTGCAGTGTAGTCATTTTTATCAATTATTCACATTTTTGTGTACCTACATTGCCTTTTGATTTTTAGTTTCAATTTTGCTCATTTTAGTACACAGCTGTTTTCCTTTTTCAAATTGTGTACAAATCCAGTCCGGTAATTCGGGGGGGGGGGGGGGGGTGTCTGGCCTTGTCTTTACTTGCTTTTCTAAAAGTTTTCATGACTGACAGGAATACGTTCTTGTTGGTTTTAAACTCGCTGTCAGCAGAGATGTTAAAACTTCTACTGTTAAAATATGTATTTAGTCCAGCTCAGCGTTATAAAACTAGAGACTGAATACTGGTCCCCAGTTGAACTTCTTGCAGTGGCATAACATTCCCTTATGATGCTGAGATTTTTTTGGATTTATTTCCTTAAAATGAATGTTCATATTTTTCTTTAAACCAGTCTTTGAGTACATTAACAGCCCATGCTGTAGTTTTTTTAGTGTATTTTCAGTCTTTCTTTTCATCTCATTTTCTTTTCTTTTAATTTAGCTGTTCTGTTATGTGTCTACTCTTGAGAATTGCTGGTGCACTTATTTATTTATTTTTTTCAGGTAGACTGCTGTCTTTGCTCAGAAAGTTCCTGTTGTACCAGTGATCTGGAGTTTCATCCCCAAATATATTAAAGGAAATAGGTGGAATTTCACTAATTTTTGGCAGTGGTTTTGTAACTAATAACAAATAAAATGGCAGTTTGTCATGGAATTTAGAATGTAGTGATGCTTAGTGATTTATTCAGTGTGAAGCGGCTCATTAGTATGCAAGCCATGGTATACACTATATATATATGCATGGTCATGTGATGCTGCTTAACCAATCAGAGGTTATTATTTTTTCAAGCCGTGTTATATATATACAGTGCCTTGCATAAGTATTCACCCCCCTTGGACTTTTCCACATTTTGTAGTGTTACAACCTGGAATTAAAATGGATTTAATTAGGATTTTTTGTCACTCATCTGCACAAAATAGTCCATAATGTCGAAGTGGGGAAAAAAATCTACATATTTTTAAAAATTATTTACAAATAAAAAACTGAAAAGTCTTGATTGCATAAGTATTCACCCCCTTTGCTTGAACACCCCTAAATAAGCTCTGGTGCAACCAATTGCCTTCAGAAGTCACATAATTAGTTGAATGGAGTCCACCTGTGTGCAATTAAAGTGGCACATGATCTCAGATTAAATACACCTGTTTCTGGAAGGCCCCAGAGTTTGTTAGAGAGCATATCTAAACAAACAACATCATGAAGACCAAGGAGCTATCAAAACAAGTCTGGGATAAAGTTCTGGAGAAGCACCAATCAGGGTTGGGTTATAAAAAAATATCCCAAACTTTGAACATTAGGGCATTAGTCAGAGAAGCAACCAAGCAACCACAGCTGAGATGGGAGAAACCATCCATGGGACAACTATAACCCGGTCGCTCCACAAAGCTGGGCTTTATGGAAGAGTGGCGAGAAGAAAGCCATTGCTGAAAAAAACCCATATCAAATCCCGTTTGGATTTTGCCAAAAGGCATGTGGGAGACACAGCAAACATGTGGAAAAAGGTTCTCTGGTCTGATGAGACCAAAATTGAACTTTTTGGCCTCAGCGCAAAACGCGTGTGTGGCACAAATCCAACACTGCTCATCACCCTGAGAACACCATCCCCACGGTGAAGCATGGTGGTAGCAGCATCATGTTATGGGGATGCTTTTCATCAGCAGGGACTGGGAAACTGGTCAGGATTGAGGGCAAGATGGATGGAGCCAAATACAGGGAATTTTTTAGAGGAAAACCTGTTTCAGTCTGTAAGAGACCTGGGACTGGGGCAGAGGTTCACCTTCCAGCAGGACAATGACCCTAAACACACAGCCAAAGCTACACTGGAGTGGTTTAAAAACAAGAACCTGAATGTCTTAGAATGGTCCAGTCAAAGCCCAGACCTCAATCCGATTGAGAATCTGTGGCAAGACTTGAAAATTGCTGTTCACCAATGGTCCCCATCCAACTTGACAGAGCTTGAGCAATTTTGCCAAGAAGAATGGGCAAGAATTGCAGGATCCAGATGTGCAAAGCTGGTAGAGACTTACCCAAAAAGACTCACAGCTGTAATTGCTGCCAAAGGTGCTTCTACCAAGTATTGACTCAGAGGGGGGTGAATACTTATGCAATTTTTTTTTAATTAATTTTTGTGTCACAATAAAAAAATCATTTTGCACCTTCAAAGTGTTAAGTATGTTGTGTAAATCAAGTCCAAGGGGAGTGAATACTTATGCAAGGCACTATATATATATATATTGTAACAAACTGGAGGGGTACCCTGCGGGATACTCCTCTCAACGGCTTCCACCGACGAGCACAGACACGTAGAGATTGCAGGCAAGTAACTTTTATTTACAATATTCAAACACAAGAGACTCTTTAAATCACTGAATGCCCTGTACGGGACACTAACTGTCTCACTTCTTCGCCCCTCTCTATCTAGTATAGAATACCAAGTCCCTACAGGTCGGAGCCTGTAGAAGTCCGCTACCTCTGCTGGGGTAATCCTGCAACACGGGTAAGTATCCACGGACTCCTCGCTCGCTGCAGGCTCTCTGGCCCAGAGGTAAGAACCGCACCGACTCCCTCTGCTGGAGTCTCGCTGCAGCACAGGCGAGGACAGCGCCGACTCCCTCTGCTGGAGCCTCGCTGCAACACAGGAACAGGTAAGGACAGCGCCAACTCCCTCTGCTGGAATCTCGCTGTAACACAGGTAACAGGTAAGTACAGCGCCGACTCCCTCTGCTGGAATCTCGCTGTAACACAGGTAACAGGTACCGGGAAGACTCTTGGTTGGAGTATGTAATGGGGCCCTGAATAAGAGCTCCTGGATGAACACTCCTGTGCCCCGCCTCCTAAGCAAGACGTGCCCAACGGCGTTGATGACTGTATCCAGACTGTGGGGACGAACCCCGGCAGCCAGTGTCCTGGGTGGTTCCAGAGCACCCCTGTGTACAACGTGCTTATTTTCCTGTTACAATAAAACGTGTCCTGCAAACCAAACTGTTGTTTTCGTCCGCTTTCTTTTCCCTTTTATTTCTACTCGCTGCTCCTGCAGCGCGTACTCATACAGTCTCTTTTCAAGTCCCGGATACCTCACACAGACACACAGTCGGCCGCCGTGACGGTCCTCAACCGACACGGAAGCTGCGGAACTGTTTTACTTAATACTGACGAGCGGCGTCCACACAAACGTTTAAATAAAACAAATTATACTAGCAAAACAAAAGGCTACCTCACCAAGAGGGAAACCGCTCACAATTTACACAAAACAAAACTCTTGTTCACAAAACAAAACCCGTTCGCTTTACCTTGCGAAGTTTTAACAACACTCTCTGCTCTCTGGGTATTTCCTGCAGGACAATCCGGCGGTGCTCCCCACGATCACCCCCGTCCTGTCCTACCCTACTTCCTTATATACCCCAGGAACCCCGCCCTACCAATTAGTGCTCCGGTTCCTGGGTGCTGTTTGCTTCATTTTCTGTAGTAACGCCGCCATTCCTTAAAGGCGACGTTACTTCTTTCTTACATATCCTCTTCCCCAGCTCCAACCTATCGGTTAGAGCGGCCCAACTAACCCCGTGTTTTCTCGACAGCCCATCCGCGTTTGCATTTTGAATCCCCCGTCTATGTTCAATCCTAAACTTATATGGCTGCAAAGCTAAAAACCAGCGGGTTACCCTAGCATTTTTCTCCTTATTCTCTTTCATGAATTTTAGGGGTGCATGATCTGTCACTAGGGTAAATTCTCTGCCTAACAGATAATATTTCAACGCCTCAATTGCCCACTTCACTGCCAAGCATTCTTTTTCAACCACGGCATATCTTCTTTCTCGTGGTAGAAGTTTTCGGCTTAAGTACCCTATGGGGTGTTCCTCCCCCTCAACTATCTGCGACAACACTGCCCCTAAACCTACTTCCGATGCATCTGTCTGTAATATGAAAGGCTGGGAAAAATCGGGTACCTTCAACACCGGGCTGTCACACAGTATCTGTTTAATAGCTTTAAATGCTTTATCAGCCTCGGGGCTCCACTTAACATGGACCGGGGCCGATTTTTTTATTAAATCTGTAAGGGGTGTGGCAATGGAGGAAAACTCCGGCACAAACCGTCTATAATATCCTGCTAACCCTAAGAAGGCTCGTACTTGTTTCTTATCTCTTGGTATCGGCCAATTTGTAATTGCCTCTACCTTGCTCGTTTGTGGTTTGACTTTACCGCCCCCTACGACAAACCCCAAGTATTGCGCTTCCTGTAAGCCCACAAAACATTTCTCCGGGTTTGCAGTTAATGCTGCTTCCCGTAAAGACTGTAATACGGCGTTCACTTTTTCAAGATGCGTCTCCCACGAATCGGTAAATATCACAATGTCATCGATGTAAGCCGAAGCATACTGTGCATGAGGTCTTAATATGATGTCCATAAGCCGTTGGAAGGTGGCGGGTGCGCCATGCAATCCAAATGGCATTACCTTATATTGGAACAGTCCTAGGGGTGTGGCAAATGCAGTTTTTTCCCTAGACTTAGGGCTGAGGGGAATTTGCCAATACCCCTTTGTGAGGTCTAAAGTAGTTAAGTACTTCGCCGAACCTAATCTTTCAATCAACTCATCGACTCTAGGCATAGGATATGAATCAAATTTCGATACCTGGTTGAGCTGACGAAAGTCATTACAAAACCGCCAAGTTCCGTTGGGTTTGGCCACCATCACAATTGGACTGTTCCACGGACTCGAGGACTCCTCGATGACGTCCAGCCTTTTCATCGCTTCGACCTCGCGAACGACTTCGTTCCGTTGGGCCTCTGGGATCCTATAGGACCTAACCCGGACACACACCCCCGGGGGTGTGTGGACCTCATGTTGGATAACCGTTGTTCTTCCTGGCATGGAAGAAAACACATCGTGGTTAGCTTTCACACATCGCTGTACCTCCTGGACTTGTTGGGGCGTAAGGGAGGGACCTATATTAACCGATCTCCCTTCCAGTCCCTTCCCGTCTTTTCCCAAGGCTACCAATGCGACCAATTCCTCCCGGTCTACCCACGGTTTAAGAAGGTTAATGTGGTACACTTGTTCTTTCTTTCGTTTATCCGTCTGCCTTACTTTATAATTAACTTCTCCCACTGGAGCTATTATTTCATACGGGCCTTGCCACTTAGTGAACAGTTTACTCTCTGGGGTTGGTACTAATACCATAACCCGGTCTCCGGGTGAAAATTTCCGGCGTACTGCCGACCTATTATACTGACCTGCTTGTCGGGCCTGTGCTTCCTCCATATGGGCCTTTACTATGGGTGTTATTTTTGCAATTCGGTCTCGAACCTGTAGGATATAATCTACCACATTACGTCCTGACGAAGTTTGAGCTTCCCACGTTTCCTTAGCTATATCCAGAATGCCTCTGGGCTGTCTCCCATATAATAATTCAAACGGAGAGAACCCGGTTGAGGACTGTGGTACCTCCCGAACAGCAAACATTAAATAGGGCAATAGGAGGTCCCAGTCCCTCCCGTCTTTGGAGGCCACTTTCCTTAGCATCGACTTCAGGGTCTTATTAAACCTCTCCACAAGTCCATCCGTTTGAGGATGGTACACTGACGTTCTAATAGGGTTAACCTTAAGGGTAGTACAGAAATCTCTCATCAACTGGCTCATAAAAGGAGTACCCTGGTCCGTCAACACCTCCTTCGGGATACCTACTCGAGAGAACAAGTGTATTAATTCCTTAGAAATAGTTTTAGATGCCGTGTTTCGTAAAGGGATGGCTTCTGGATATCTGGTAGCATAGTCCAATATGACTAGGATATATTCATGACCCCTAGCCGACTTATTCAAGGGCCCCACCAAATCCATCGCTATTCTTTCAAACGGGACTTCAATAATCGGGAGGGGTTGTAACGGTGCTCGGAAACCTGGATTTGGACTCGCTAACTGACATTCTGGACATGACCTACAGTATCGATCCACTGCCTTTCTAATGCCTAACCAATAGAACCTTCTCAATATTCGTTGCAGGGTTTTTTCAGATCCTAAATGTCCCCCAAACAGATGTGAATGGGCCAAATATAACACCTGAGATTGGAAAGCCTGCGGAACCAACAACTGTTCTACTGGTTCTTGATTAAGCTGAGTACAGCGATACAGTAGATCGTTTTTTATTATAAAATGCTCAAGCGGGTTAACCACCGTATTTTCAACCCTGCTGCCATTTATCGACACCACCTTTTTCCTAACATTTACTAGCGTGGGGTCTTGTTCCTGTTCCCTCGCAAAACTCTCACTGGGAAGTTGAAGACACTCCTCCCAAGAACCTTCCCTTGGGTTGTCTATAATTACTTCCCCCGATTCTGCAAGTATTTCTGCCTCAGTGCATTGAGTAGATACCCCCTTGCTGTTGCGTTTTGTCAAGACCCCAACTAAACTCTGTATCTTAGTGTCACGTTCCTGTCTCCGCTGTCGGCGGGACTTCCTTTCTTTTACACAATGACTTTCAATAAATAGGTCCGGGTCTGTAAATGGGAAAATAGCCTGGGGGCTCTCTGAAGGCTTACTTTCCTCCTCCATAGTTATTCTAGGCTTGGCCAATTGCCTATTACATTTCACCAAGGTGTCAAACCCCGGAATATTTCTACCAAGAATTACTTGGTGGGGAAGATGGGGGACTACTCCAACCCGTAAGTCTACGATCTGAGACCCAACTTCAATAGTAACTACGGCTGTTGGATAGTGCTTAACATCCCCATGAATACAAGTAATCCCTGTTTTGAATTCCTGATCTAATGCGCGATCTAATAATAAATCGGGCGTAATTAACGTAATTGCACTTCCCGAATCAGCGAGAGCCTCCGCCCTTTTCCCATTGACCGACACCAAAACCAAATAAGGGTATGCCCCGACAGGGTGACGTGGAACAATAATGTTTCCACAGAATGAGCTCTCTGCAATACTGGGTTTAATCACATTACACTCCATCCTTTCCTCATTCCTGCAGTATTTGGCAATATGGCCCAACTGATTGCATTTAAAACACCTATAGTTTCCATAACCCGGGGCCTCAGCCCTTACCCCCTTGTCTGTCCCCAGTCCCTTCACGGCCTCTGACCGCTCTTCACCCCTTTCCGGCATCGCCGGTCGCTTACCCGAACCCAAGTCCGATCGAGTCTTCCACGGGGGTGGTCTCGAGGTCCTCACCGCCGGGTTCTGGGGCTGACGAGAGAGTTCTTCTGCGGCTAACTGCCGCTCCACGAGGTCCACAAACTCATTAATGGACCGAGGGTCTCCTTGGCCGACCCACTTCCTTAATGGGGCCGGTAATGACCGTAGATACCGGTCCATAACGAGGATCTCCACGACCTTTTCCGCATTATTAATCTCTGGCTTGAGCCACCTAGTGGCTAAGTGAATCAGGTCATACATCTGTGACCTGGGTGGAATTCCCGGCACATAGCCCCAGGCATGATATTTCTGGGCCCGCACAGCTGAGGTCACCCCTTCCCGAGCAAGGATCTCCGCTTTCAGATGTGGGTAACTCTCAGCTTCCTGAGGGGCCAGATCATGGTATGCCTTTTGGGCCTCTCCTACTAAAAATGGTGCCAAGATTCCCGCCCATTTTTCTGATGGCCATCCCTCCCGGGTGGCGGTGCGTTCAAACGCCAGTAAAAATGCCTCCACATCATCCTCCCGCGTCATCTTCTGCAAGACGTGGGAGGGTCGGATTGAAGACACCGGTGGTAGTGTTGCCGACTGCTCCATACGCCCTTTTAACACGGCTACCTCTTGCCGGGTTACCTCCAACTGTTGGGCGTGCAGCCGGTTGGTTTGCTGCTGTACTTGAATACTGTCTTGTTGGATGGCTGTTGCATGTAACAGCGCACGAAGTAGTGCGTCGGTGTTCTCCATCTTGTTACGTTTCTCGTGGGTCCGACTGAAGTGTGTTTTCGGTCGTTAGGATCCCACCGCTGCCACCATATGTAACAAACTGGAGGGGTACCCTGCGGGATACTCCTCTCAACGGCTTCCACCGACGAGCACAGACACGTAGAGATTGCAGGCAAGTAACTTTTATTTACAATATTCAAACACAAGAGACTCTTTAAATCACTGAATGCCCTGTACGGGACACTAACTGTCTCACTTCTTCGCCCCTCTCTATCTAGTATAGAATACCAAGTCCCTACAGGTCGGAGCCTGTAGAAGTCCGCTACCTCTGCTGGGGTAATCCTGCAACACGGGTAAGTATCCACGGACTCCTCGCTCGCTGCAGGCTCTCTGGCCCAGAGGTAAGAACCGCACCGACTCCCTCTGCTGGAGTCTCGCTGCAGCACAGGCGAGGACAGCGCCGACTCCCTCTGCTGGAGCCTCGCTGCAACACAGGAACAGGTAAGGACAGCGCCAACTCCCTCTGCTGGAATCTCGCTGTAACACAGGTAACAGGTAAGTACAGCGCCGACTCCCTCTGCTGGAATCTCGCTGTAACACAGGTAACAGGTACCGGGAAGACTCTTGGTTGGAGTATGTAATGGGGCCCTGAATAAGAGCTCCTGGATGAACACTCCTGTGCCCCGCCTCCTAAGCAAGACGTGCCCAACGGCGTTGATGACTGTATCCAGACTGTGGGGACGAACCCCGGCAGCCAGTGTCCTGGGTGGTTCCAGAGCACCCCTGTGTACAACGTGCTTATTTTCCTGTTACAATAAAACGTGTCCTGCAAACCAAACTGTTGTTTTCGTCCGCTTTCTTTTCCCTTTTATTTCTACTCGCTGCTCCTGCAGCGCGTACTCATACAGTCTCTTTTCAAGTCCCGGATACCTCACACAGACACACAGTCGGCCGCCGTGACGGTCCTCAACCGACACGGAAGCTGCGGAACTGTTTTACTTAATACTGACGAGCGGCGTCCACACAAACGTTTAAATAAAACAAATTATACTAGCAAAACAAAAGGCTACCTCACCAAGAGGGAAACCGCTCACAATTTACACAAAACAAAACTCTTGTTCACAAAACAAAACCCGTTCGCTTTACCTTGCGAAGTTTTAACAACACTCTCTGCTCTCTGGGTATTTCCTGCAGGACAATCCGGCGGTGCTCCCCACGATCACCCCCGTCCTGTCCTACCCTACTTCCTTATATACCCCAGGAACCCCGCCCTACCAATTAGTGCTCCGGTTCCTGGGTGCTGTTTGCTTCATTTTCTGTAGTAACGCCGCCATTCCTTAAAGGCGACGTTACTTCTTTCTTACAATATATATATATATATATATATATATATATATATATATATAAATGCTCACCAATACAGATGCCCAGTATTCACAGCCACAAAACTACACCAAAAAAAAACAACACATTACCTACTTAAACTTATACAGACAATTAATATCCATAACGTTGAATACTGCAATGCAAACTTTGTTTAGCACCTACATAAACATGTAAAAAAATAATAATAATAAAGTAGCTTTCATCCATACCTGTGTCCTCTTTAGTGGCTTCCTTGGCCCTGTTTATGACTGCTAAGGTTGGATATGTCAGGCTGGTAGTTTGTTGTCATCAGACACAAACACGCATGGACTTAGTATAGTTTTCAATTGTGAAAACACCTGTTTACAGTGATAAGTAGAACCAAAGGCCGACAGAAAGGCAAAAACTACTTTTTTCATGCAGGTGTACTTCGAAGGAAGGGAAGACCAACACTCCGTGATCTTGAGTTGCCAGCCGCTTTCCTTTACAAGCTCTCCTTTTTCAAACTTTGATACCTAGATGCCTGAGCTTTGGAAGTCAATCAGCTCCATTTAAAATCCATCAATGTTCATCCACTCAAAATACAGAAGTTGTATGTCGCTTTCCTTCGTATTGTCAGGGTTCACAAGAAATGAAAACATGGGTCCTTTGTCTCGAAAGTCTTGGTATCTTCTTGTGAACTCATTTTTCAAGCTGTCCCATATAGTTGCATATATCCTCAGTGTTCACTCGATGCTCCTCTGAATGGGTTTTCACAGTGGGGATATCTTGTCAGAAAACCGATAACTTAGCACAGAAACCTTTCCAGTCTTCATACAGCTGAAGTATGGTTTTCTCTGTTCCTTGTAGCTTAGTATTCAGGTCGTTTAAGTGTGATGTCTGTCAGAAACATAAGTTTTGTTAGCCACTTGTCATCAGTAAGGTCTGTATATTGTTGACTACTTTCTTCTCCAAGAAAGAGCTTGATGGGTTCAAGACAAGCAACAAATTGCTTGAGCACGTTACCTCGACTCAACCAGTGTACATTACTGTGCAGCAGTAAATCTCCATATGCAGAATCCATATCAAAGAAGAGCTGGCAATCAAAAAGTTCACAATTTTCACAACTGTTGTCATTATTTCATTTAAATCAGAAGACGAGATCTTAGCACACAGGATCTCCTGATGAATGATGCAATGGAAACTCATAAGAGAACGTCCAATCTCAGTTTCCATAAGTTTTATAAATCCAGCTGTTTTACCCACCATAGCAGGTGCACCAAAGTGGTAACAGAAAACACTTTATGTCGATTTGTTGTTGTGTGAAAAAGTCTTTGACAGCATTAAGTGTGTCAGTAGCCTTCATTGTACCATGCATAGCACAAAGAAAACAGTTCTTCCTTAACTTTCCCATTGATACAGTAGCGAATAATTGTAGCCAGACGGGGGCTTTCGTCCAATGCAAGGCTCATCACATCAAATATTTGTAGGTCTTCCGTCATCTGTTTCCTAACATCAGTTGACATTTCATCTAATTACCTTTGAACAGTCCTGGCTGATAATGGCGTTTCTTCAATAAGCTGGCTGTCTGTTTTTCAAAAGAATCAACAGCTTTTCTAATGCACTCACATTTGTCTGCTTCATCGACTCCAGAAATGTTGGCTTCGTGCTTGGATGTGAAATGGCACTGGACGCTGGAAGTACGAGATACCACACTTTCACTGCACAGGCTACAAACAATACGATCCCCACATTCTGCAGAAATCCATATACTTCTCTCCATGCTGGCTGAAACATTTGAATATCTATTTTTTTTTTTTACTTTCCATAATGAATAGCTAGGCCTCCTAACATCGTGATTTACCGTTCATGTATGACCGATGACGTTTCATATCATATCTCTTCCGTCCAATCAACAATCTTTTTTCTTTTTTTTTCGTGGGTCACCATGACTACACAATAGTGTATACCTGCAAGACAGATGCACCACGTCTTGTACTACAAGCCTGGTACTACAAAGCTCATACCACACTAACTCCACCTCTACAGTGACGCAATCGCCAAGCCCCCACGCTGATCCCACCCATGGGAAGTCAAGTTTTTTTTATGAAATCTACTTTCCTCTGTATTGTCAATATTGCAATGTTTGTATTGTTAAAAAAGGCTCAGACACCTAAAAGTAAAGTGTAATATGCCAATTGTATGTGTTTTACAAATAATGAATACATCGTCATTGCACTATAAATTAACAATTGAATTATCATTACTTTTAAAAAGACAGTATTAGCTAATGCTCTTACATGTTTCCATATAACATAGCAAGAGCAGTGATCGTTGACTATTTGCAGTATGGAATGCATGATAAAAAAAGACAAAATGCAAGCATTTTCAGTGATATTTAGTTTCATCTGCAAGCATTGTCGGAAATGGTCTTGATGTAAGCGTATTTTAAAAATATTGCTTGATACTCTCTGATTAATATATTAACCTCTGCTTCTTTGGAAACCGCTCAATATCTGTTTGTGCCCATTGCAAAGGACCTCTATAAAAATGTACCATGGTACTTGTACCACTGGATTTGGAACAAGGTACGATGGTATCAGTGTGAAATTACAATGGTACTGTGTAATATATGTACATATCCTATACCATCAATGTACAATTCCCTATTATGTTACTATAATGCAGTACAACCATAATATATAGCTACACTATACCACGGTATAGTATTGCAATTTGATATCATGATACTTCTTAGAAATAAAAAAGTACAATGCTTTATTATAGTGATACTGCACTGTAGTACCATAATACAGCATTATACATTGATGGTATAGGATATATACATGTATTATACAGTACCATTGTACTTTTCACACTTGTTCCAAAATCCAGTGGTACAATTACTATGGCACATTTTCATAAGGGGATAGCTTCACACAATCTACATTTACCAAATCGTATTAGTTAAATTAAGAATTATGGATGCCATTCTCATTTAATTTACAATGTAAAATGTACATGCTTGCATGTCTGTCCAGGTTAGCCTAGATAAACGCAATCAAATACAGGGAGCTGAAGCTGGCTTTATTCAGGTAGTTTAGTCACTCATATCTTATTTGCATCCCAGTTTTTTGTTCCGTCCTTTAAGCTCATAGACCAATTGATTTATCAAAGTTGAATGATTACACCGTGTAACAATTTATTTATTTTTTTGGTTCCTGGGTAGTAAGTGTTATTTCCTAATTGCTTATGCCTCAAAAGTATAGAAAATGGCTATTATTCCCCACAAACTTTGCTTTTGTGACCAGGACAGTGATATTTTGAAATTTACCTATTTTCTAGAACATTCCAGATAGATTCAGTGCTGAGTAAACTTGGAGTAACTTCTAGAACTTTCTAGAACTTTCCAGTAACATAAATAGTAGTATAAATACAGGGCCCTTAAGCCCACCAGTTCAGTTTAGTTCCAGCTGCCTAAGTGGATACATATCTGCATTTTTCTGAGATGGCTGAGACTTCAAAATGGTGGCATTCCTGATGGGTCTCCAAGGCGGTTTTTACCAAGTTTCCCTGCTATCTTTGCCTTTGGGACAGCAGGGACACCAAGGCGCACTACCACAGGCGGGACTGGCCACAGCGGACCGAGTTCTCTGTGGGGAGGAACAACGTCAAGTGGGAGCCACTGGTGGCCCCCCGGAAGGTGCTGATGCCACCACTGCACATCACATTGGGCCTTATGAAACAATTTGTCAGAGCTCTAGATAAGGAGTCGGCAGCCTTCAAGTACCTTCAAGACTTCTTCCCTAAGCTGTCTGAGGCAAAGGTCAAAGCCAGTGTCTTCGTCGGACCACAGATAAAGAAGATCCTGGAGTGCAATGAATTCCCCAAGAAGCTCACTAGTAAGGAGAAAGCGGCTTGGAACAGCTTTGTCGCAGTGGTTCGGGGCTTCCTGGGCAATCACAAGGCTGAAAACTATGTGGAGCTGGTTGAGACTCTGGTGAAGAACTATGGCACAATGGGCTGTAGGATGTCCCTCACAGTCCATATCCTTGATGCTCATCTTGATAAATTCAAGGAGAACATGGGAGCGTACTCGGAGGAGCAAGGCGAGCGCTTCCACCAGGATATACTGGACTTTGAACGCCGCTACCAAGGACAGTATAACGAGAACATGATGGGAGACTACATTTGGGGGCTGATTCGTGAAAGTGATTTACAGTATAATCGTAAATCTCGAAAAACTACTCACTTCTAAATCTTTTGTAGTCATTTTTGTATTACTTTAGTATAAATACATGTTAATTTGGATTCATATAAGCATAAGCAATTAGGAAATAACACTTACTACCCAGGAACAAAAATTGTGTTACATAGTGTTCTCTATGGGGACCTCTGTCATGCTGCATGCTAAGGGCTGTGGAATATAGAGAGCTCAGAAGAAGATTTTCTATTGACAGTCAATAGAGCAGTGTTGGCTTGAGCTTATTTTATCGATGTTTAAAAATATACAAAACTTGTAGAGTCTGTTTTACTGTTGCCCAGGGTGTCTTGATTCACTTTTCTGAATGCAGAAAACACCCTTTAGGGGGCCCCGCACTCAAACGGTCTGCTGTGAGATTTAATGTGTTCATTACATGTGTGCAAAACGCTCAGGGGTGCAAATTTGGGGTACCTCATATAGCGCCAGCAACATTAAAATCTGGCACCAATAGATATGTTTACTTTTTTGTTTTGTATTCCTTAGCAACCATACTGTATATGATGATGGTTTCTCATTTGGTCTGGACTACTCACATGACCCACCCACACTCATCCACATACACAGGAGAGAAGGTTTGTGTCGTGTGGGAAAGTGGTAGCAAACATGTCGCAGCACATTTTTACACAGTTATCAGTTACATCTTTGTTCAGCAAGTCAAAAAGCTATGTGGGCAATAGTAGATTATGTAACAATACATTGTAAAATAATGTTTTGTGTTCACAAGCCTCTTCATTTATCACAAAAGTTAAGCTTTGCTAGTTTATAAACCACATTTTTTGATTAAATAATGCTCCAGCTTTGGTTAGATACATAACCAAAATCAGTTAAAACCAAATCAGTTTTTGCAGCTAATGTAAATCTAATCAATTAATAAAATTCAGTGTAGCTGAATTCATGAGCTATAGTTTCGTTATTAATGTCGAACGTTGGGGCTACCCAGGTCTGCCATCTTAGGTTTCTTAATAGATCCAGTTTGGTGTTATACATACACACACAGCACAATTGTTTCTAATACTGTTCATCATTTTGTTAATTAGATTTCTCTTTTACCCAGTAAAATACTCTATTTCTGAATGGAATAACATCATAATAATGACAATTAAATTACATCAACCCACATATTTTTAAGTACATGTTTGTTTACCAATTTTTTTTTATAAGAAAAAAATATATATTTTACAGGCTGCTATGAGTCTTGCCATGGATGAGAGAGGTGTGGCAGAATTTCCTTTTAAAAAAATATTACATACATGGGTGTGATTAGATATGGGGTACATTTTGTTAATTATTTTACTGTAACACAAAACATTAAAAACTAATTGGGGGGGGTGTCTTTGGTGCTGAACTTTCAAAACAGTTTTCTAAAAGATTTGCACCCCTGATGCTGTAGCTGCAGCTCATCATGTCGGCACCTCGCAGGTATGAGTCCCATGAAAATGCTACAGCACATGCATGGAAACAGATGAGCTGACAGAGCATTCCAGTGGTGGCTGCTTCTGGGAAGCGCAGCTTTTCCTGGCTGAAATTGATCAAGACATATTTGCATTCAATGAGGACTCAAAAAACAAAAAATATTGTTAAATTTGGCAATACTGTCAAATTACAGCGAACTTGCCAAGAATTTAGAATACTCAGATTTGATAAGCACTTTGCTGCCGCTAAGGCTTGTAATTTATGTTCTTATGTAATTTAGAACGTAAAATGAAAAAAAGGATTTGATAATGCCCAGGGGTTAATTTGTAAAAAATAATTTTTTTGAAAAAAGTGGCATTGCACACAGTGTCAAGTGTCAAAGAGGGATTTTTTTTGTTATTGTTATTATTTATTTATTTATGCCTGCTTAACTCACTTATAGCCAGACATTACAGTTCTTTTCAATTGGCCTACTGGGGAATGGTCATTTTAGAAAAAGTTAATACGTGATATTTTTGAAGTAAACTGGAATTCTGAATGCTTTGCAGTTGTGAATTAGCCTATATAAAATGGTAGTCTAACAAACAAATTGAAACAAGTATTGATTAACATTAATATCATTAATATCATTTCCTGTATCTTATATGTAGGGCCTAGGGCCCCGCACAGCCTAAGGCCGGGATAACAACTCCAGTGTGAACAGACGTTGTGATACTGTTCTGCAACGATACCGGTATAAAAATGCAAGTGTGAGTCCTGCCTGAAAGCTGAATTAGCCTATTATAGTTGGTAACTGTTCATCGGTCCTTTCCTTATAATAAGGTGGGGTGGGGTAATCAGTGCATCGACTATTTCAGAAAAGTGAAAATATATTATTTTGTTTTAAAAGCTTGCCGCTATTCTATAGGTGACAGCCCTTCATCTTCCCTCATTGATTTATGTAAATTGTTTAAAAGGTGGGACTTGCTGTACCCCCAGCCTTCTGTTGTGACAGTTCTTTCCTGCTCCTCCTCCCCTCCACTGACCTCTCGCTTTCTGGGGTCCATGGGTCCCATCACTTAAGCTACTCTGAAGCAATAAGAAATGTAAATATTTATTAAACCTTGCAAAGGAATGGATTGGTTTGCCTCACAAGTGTCATGTTGTGGCAAATGTGACCACATACCGTATTTTCTGTACATTTTTATATATTTATTTACTTTCTAAGTCAGAGAGAGAGAGATGTTTATTAGGTATTGATCTTCATTAATAGCTGTCACCCCATCTCTTTAAGCAGGAATTCTGGTATTCATTTTGAGCTCTGTTTTGAGATGGATGTTACCTGCTGGGTGACATTATAAAATGTATATTGACTGTTATTAAAATATGAGAGTGTACGATCACACTGTTATACTTGAAATGTTGAAATGTAAAGTGTCATTCCAAACACTAAATCAGCTGTCAGGATGTTGTTTGAAACTATTTCAAATGGGTCTCACACTCTACAGTCAAGTTAAAAATGGCCAGCTTGATTGCTGGTTTTGATCTATCCATCAGTAATTTATGGTGAAAAAAGCCTCAGTTATAATTATAGTTGTTTTTCAATTTCAAAATAAATATTATTTGGTACAGTGGTAGCCAATTGCTATTCCTTTTCTCAACTTGATAAAGTGGATGAAATATCCAATCCTACGCCTGTAATAATTTCAATTTTATAGTCACCGTTTGGCAAATCATAGCATTATGTCTCAATAGTTTTCTGGTATTCACCTGTCAAGACCATGCATGCATATTTATATATAATAATTTACAATTTAGCATTAATGCACTTTGGCTCATTCCTTCTTTTACATCTAAATGCTAATACATGAAGCCCTACAAAATCCGTGTTCCAACAACATAATAAACCTCAACAAAAATGTAAGTGTTTGACCAAAGTAAAATAATGGAATTGTTCCACACATTACTAAAGGTCTGGGCATTGCAGGTTCTTGCTAATTAAACATCCATAGTTATAATTTGCCTGCCTTGAAACATCAATAATAAATAGTCACCAGCATGGAAAGACGCTGTTGAAATTGCTGTTTATATTCCCGCAGGAAATAAATACAGTTGGGAGTTGATCGTTAATGTTTACAGAAACGTCCAGAACGCGACTCACTTTGGGACCGTGCAATGCCGGAATTATTTTTACAAAGCATGACCGGTTGAACAGAAGTGTTTTGCTGCTGTGTCCTAGATATTTTACATTTAAGAAATAACACTACACAGACAATCTCAGTGTGGTTCAAATGTAATTCTTCCAATAAACTGCCAGCTGCTTCTTCATACCCACGTACTGCTGGACAGTATATCTAGTAGATTAAAATGCAAAGCTTCAGCCCAACACTATGAATACAGTATTATCTATTCAGGCTATATCCTAACTGTGAAAAGATATAATATTTAATAGCCACTATAAACATGCTTCAGTTTCTAAACTTACAATCTGCATTTCAAAGTTTTAGACTTCACATGTCTGGGTATGCACACGCATTCATGATACATGCTTCCTGCCAGCGATGACACAAAAATGCCATGGGCACCAGGTGTACAATTATGTGTGGGGCACTGGGTCCCTAACCTTATAGAGTAAGTTAAGAAATGCCACAAAGGTCTTCTGAATCCTTGACTACAAGGATGGTGCTCTCAAAATTGCTGTTACATGAACTAATATTCCACTAATAGTCTGCATGTGTTACTATAATACTGATATCCTTATTCTGAATATGCTGTTTTCTTTATTTACTTCCACACATTGAAAAATAAAAAAAAAACATCATTGAAAAGCTCTTAAAATACAATGACACTGCTTTACACATAAAGCTGCTTTGTATACTCAATTTCCTTCACAACAAAAAACAATATCCTGGCACATTCTTTCCAGAGCAGTCAAAGAAAGAAAATGAAACACATAAATATATATGAATACTTAATGTGTGTGTTTTCCTGGCAAAAGCCCAAAAACTGCTGCCTCTGCAACTTGGCAATCATAACCTTTCTATCTATGACATTATTTAGATAAAGCAGCCAGGCATGTGATAGCATTAATTATTGATGAAGTAACAATAAATCATTTATAACAAACATAACCTGCAGTCTTTCAATTCACCCCAAAGCGTATTATATATTCATAACTTAGTGACACTTAATTGTATTGTTTATTCTCATAAAACTGTTGCCAACCTTTGACCTGCTGTAGATTTTTATTTTGGACTACAAATAGTGTTGAAGTAACAGTTACAGTATCTTATCTAGTCTTAGCGCAGATGAAGCCTACATACTGTATATAGCTCTTTGCAGAAGCGATCCCTGTACACTACTGTACATACATATGCTGGTCAATCATGATTATTTGTTTTACTTTTTTTTTTATGTTGGTGAGGACTGCAGTAATTTCAAACCATAGTGGATGCTGATGGAAAAGCTTGAGTAAAAGAGGGTGTGACAGTGTTTTTAATCTTCAAACTGTGCCATCACTGACACCCCACAGCTGAGTGCCAAATAATTAAAGTAAATGATGCACTCATCTTTACCATGTTACAGGGGCGGAGCCAGACTTCTGAAGGGGGGGGGGGGGATGTCCAGACCCCCAGGACCCCCCCAGATCTGCCCATGTATTATCATTAAAATAATGTAGTACAGTAGCCTATTGATTATGAGTAATTTGACTACAACTTCCGTGAATGCTGCAAACCATGATTGGTTTTGGCTATCTGGCTACTTTCGTATCGCAATGGTACCACCGTAATGAGGTGGATGCGGCATGGGAGAGACCTTTGTTGACGGAAGTGACGTTCAAAGCCCACCTAGATTTTCCAAAACTGAAAGAGAAAAAATCAGAAAGTGACAAAGTATTTTTTTTTTTGCAAACCTGTGCAGTTCCCCAGCAACTAGTTAGTTCTTTCTATTGTCACTTTTCACATTCTGATTGTTTCTGTTACCAATGATTGACAAGAAAACCAAAAAAAAAAACTCATACGATTTTACTGTTTTAACACGCATATTGCTACAGAAAAGAGAAATGAATACAGATCAATCTGCATACATATTGCTACAAACCTACCTATTGTTTTAGGTACATGTACAAAGCTGGATTAGATGTGCCAACATTAAATTCATGACCTTTGTCTTTTTATTTTTTAAACACTTAAGGTCTGGTCACACAGGCGACTTTTGTCAACGGCAACAGGGAAATGACAGCTGTTGCCGGCTTGTCCACCCTGGTCAGCACCCCAACGACACACCTGCAACGTGTCTCCCAGTTTAGGACGATTATGGTGATTTAGGACTTCAATTACCACGATGCCCTGTATTATTATTTGTTTATTTAGCAGACACCTTTATCCAAGGCGACTTACAGCGACTAGGGTGTGTGAACTATGCATCAGCTGCAGAGTCACTTACAACTATGTCTCACCTGAAAGATGGAGCACAAGGAGGTTAAGTGACTTGCTCAGGTTCACACAATAAGTCAGTGGCTGAGGTGGGATTTGAACCAGGGACCTCCTGGTTTCTTTTAACAAACCCCGGGTCCCTGCACTGACGATCTATAAAGCAGCTTTAAACCTGTATTTATAGCCACAATCATAGGATAAACTTTTGAAAAACATGTTTAATATAAAATGAAATTAAATATATTGTTTATAATAAAAAAAAAAATTACATTTAAAATCAATGTTTTTAGAGAATTTGAAATAGCTTTCAAACCAGCACTGTTTTTCTATTTTTCAAATTGGGAGCACATGTACGTACTTCAGAGGATCAAAGAAAAATGAGTAACTGGGCATTTCATATGAGAGTGTAATCTCAATAATTCCATAATATATATTGCAATACAGATCCTCAGTCCCAATACCCACCCCTAGTTTGCATTACGTTGTTGCCTGTGTGTTACCAGCTAGTCAACCGCATGCTTGTCTCTCGTGTGGCAACCGCAGAATACAAGACAACACGCAGGCAACAAAATGTGTTCTTCTTGTTGCCATTGACAAAAGCCACCCGTTTAACCAGGCCTTAGGTGCACCAACACTGAAAAAACAGTGACTGAAGTTCCTAGCTGGAAATTACTTCCACCTGAAGAACCATCTCTTTATCTAAAAAATGCGTGAATTGTGTTGGGTCAATGAGTATTCAAATGCAATTTACAGTATTTGTGTAATAATTGTAAACAATTTATAAAGTTAAAATAGCATTTTGATTACATATCTTCTTTGGCAAGATAGCAGTTAATCAAATGAACATTCTTACTTCCATTCTGGAGTGACAGACTCCAGGCTATGTCAAACATTTATGAAGAATCTGCCTATATTCAGCATGTAGAGACAGGCTGTCAAAGCCATTGCATCAATACATCATTCTGTTCTGTCTGCTTACCATTACAAGTTCCATAAAAACAAGTTATATCACACTGAATATCTTTTCTAAGGCTATTTTCTTCCTGGGGGATTCATCCAATTTCTCCACACTGACTTACATTTTCAATTAATAAAGGCAGTGTGTATGATCTTAACAAATGGACATAGAATGTATTGGAAAAAAACAACCTTTATAAAAATTCTGTTAAAAATGTACAACATTGTATTTTTCCTGGGATGTAATTATTATTATTATTATTATTATTATTATTATTATTATTATTATTATTATTATTATTATTAATTGCACAAATGCAATTCATGCCCACTAAGCAGTGGAATTCAAGCACAATTCAAGCAGTGGAAGGGTTGAAGAGCATAGACAGCAGCACTTTACCAGGAAAACTAAAACTCTGGTGCTTTCAGTTTGGTCTACTGCCGAGGTTGCTGTGGCCACTGACTGTGTACAAGGTGTCTTTGACAACAGTAGAGAAGCTGGAAGCTTTAATCAGTTCATACATCAGGAAATGGTTGGGAGTTCCACGCTGCCTCAGCAGAGTGGGACTTTATGGTAAAGGAATACTGCAGCTACCAGTCTCCGCTCTAACCGAGGAGTTTAAGTGCGCCAAGGTCAGACTGGAAATGACATTAGTAGAGTCACGCAACAAATGCGTAAGGGAGGCAGCACCTGTGTTGGAAACTGGAAGAAAGTGGGCGGCAAAGAAAGCTGTGGAGGATGCAAAGGCTGCCCTTTGAATTGGTGATATCATAGGGCAAGTTCAGCATGGAAGAGGGGGTCTTGTTCTCAGTTCAGCTCCTCCTACATGGCACAAGGCAGCCCCAGCTCAACGGAGGAAGCTAGTAGTCAACGAGGTGCAAAAGCAGGAGGAGAGGATGAGGTGCGTAAAGGCCATTTCCCAGGCCAAGCAGGGAGAATGGATGAGATGGGAGAGTGTGGAACAATGCAAGATTGACTGGCAAGACCTATGGTCAATGGAACAGAGCAGGATCAGTTTCCTCATCAGGTCAACATATGATGTTCTCCCATCAACACAGAACCTAAACCTCTGGGTAGGAAAGGATCCCTCATGTCCTTTGTGTTCATGACCTGCAACATTAAGGCACATTTTGACAGGATGTAAGGTGGCTCTTAGCCAAGGACGGTTTACTTGGCGCCATGACCAGGTGCTGCGATGTTTGGCCTTTGCATTGGAAGACAAGCGTAACATGACCAATAAGTTGCCACCAGTTCCATCAAAACATTACACACAAAAGACAACATTCCTCCGCCCAGGAGAGCAACCACCAAGAAAAGGTGTTAAAACCAATCCTCGCCCAGGACAACTGGAAGCTGCTAGAGTCTGGAAAATGCTGGCAGATGTTGGTCAACGGCTTATTTTTCCAACTGAGATTGCTACAAATAACCTTCGAGCAGATATTGTCTTGTGATCTGGATCAGCACACCTTGTTCACCTGGTAGAGTTAACAGTGCGATGGGAGGATGCTGTAGATGAGGTATGAGAGGAAGAAACTGCGGTATGCTCAACTAGCCACTGAAGCGGAACAGTGAGGATGGAGAGTCCAGGTTTACCCAGTGGGGATGGGTTGTCGAGGATTTGTGGCACACTCTACAACCCGGTTTCTCAGAGACATCGGATTCAGTGGCCAAGAGTTGCGTCGTACAGTGAAGAACTTATCTGAAGCAGCAGAGAGGAGCAGCAACTGACTGTGGTTGAGACGGAAAGATTCTGGCTGGGGATCTCAAGCACAATAGAAAGAAAGAAACGCTGATGTACAGGTAAGTAAGCTCGGCTGACTTGAGTGGGGGACGGAGGGGGGGTGATGCTGGGACGCCAGAATCACCGTCGAGCCCTCTTGAGGTGTCGTGGGCTAGTCGACGAAACACCGAGGATGGAAGCTGCCCACTTGAAGACCCCAGAGATGTACCCGACTTCGCTCAATCCAGATGGTTGTCATGCTAATGCGCTGGGGAGACCGCACTGTGGTTGATCCCCGGAGCCAGCATCGCAGCCTTTGTGTGTGCTGATGCGCCAGGGAGGCAAATAAGCTGATCCCTGGAGCCAGCATTACACTTCAGTCATCAAAACCAGACAGAAGGATATCTACATCATTATATGGAAGGAAACGCAAATGGATAGAGACACAGATCGATCATATTAGTTTACTGTAAAGCTACGTTTTAGTTGGTGCTTATCTTGGCGAGAGCCAAGTTCAAATCAGCATGAAGTTTTAACATCTACTCTCATGTAATGGAAATCCTGAGGGTAGTTTCACAGCCAAATCAGTTATTTCTGAACTAACCTTACTGTGAGCCTGATTTTCTTTCTTGGCATTCCAGGGGTCTAAGTTAAAATATATATGCGCACACTTAATATTAGCATAAAAAAATCACTACATTTTTCTAAACTGTTACCCCAATGCAGACCTTTTAAAGAGGTTTAATCTCAAGATGCATAGCTCTTGAGTACTAAGACAATACCAATACCACATGCCTGTACATCATGAGTAATACAATCACCTGTGAGGTTATGAAAGCATTGGTCACACACAAAATAGATGACTGCATCAGGAGCTGTTTTTGTTGCATGTGCGACCATACTGGACACACTTTAAAGCCATGCACTCAAAGTGCCCTAGCAGCTAGCACTGCCTCTGCTTTGCCCTGGTCTACAGTATATTGCATCAGTTTTTGTTTTTTGCACTGCACTGGGTGCTAACAGGTATTTTAAAATGCTTTCTATATGTTAATAGGTGTCGTAGAAAACAAGTGGATGAACACAATGCAGAACCCAATACCCAGCAGAAGAACTGAATGTGGAGTACAGAAATATACTTGTTATTTCTATTCCAATTAGAAATGGAGCACTTACCCACCCTCGCACTCAGTCTCGTGTGATTTGGCTGTGTGTGTGTTCGTTTCGGTTAGAGAAGAGGTTTGTAATGGCTACACTCTAAGATCCGCAGGCAGGCCACAGCAGAACATACTGCAGTGAAAGCAGCAGTAAAAATGGTAGTAGTATCCAGAATATAGAATGTTTTAATTTACTGTAGTACAGGACCTGTCCCTCACATTAATTTTTTATTGGTTTTGAAAATTGAAAATTGACAAGACATCAGATAAACTACAGCAAAACCCTGAGGAATGGTCACATATCCCTCTTGAACAATATAAACAGATTGACTCATGGCAGCCCTGCACCCTCCTGACATTGTTTTAGCATATGTAGCTTTTAGAGCAACCTCAGTAAATTAAGAGCGCTATAAAATACGTCTAAAACATCAGATACAGGACCGCAATTAACTCTTATCTTTTAGTTCACAGAAAGAATGTCAATAAATATATGTATCTGTTAAATGGTATAGCGGGGGGCGATATAACGAGGGGTGTATATATATATATATATATATATATATATATATATATATATATATATATATATATATATATATATATATATATTGTGATGACTTGCCCCCACTTAGGTTCGTTGCCCCTTTTAAAAATTGACCCAGACACAGAAATTGGGGGTTCAGCGCTTCCGCGCACTTTTAATAATACAAACAATAATACAAAACAAAAACAAACACCTAGCTCTTTCGGAGCACTAACTAAGACTCAGGAACACCCTGACTATAAAGTGGGACGGCTAAGCCGTTTCCCCACAACACAACACACACAGTATTGCCACCCTTGACAACTGCTTGGAAGCAGAGCACACCTTCCTGCCTCCTTCTAGACAGTAGCCCTGTGCAGACTGACTGCACCTCTTATATACCCTGCACCTGGTCCTAATTTAACAATAATTACCAGGTGCAGGGGATAATTAACAATTAACACAATGTGCATTCGCACATGTTTTCTTCTATGCAGGGAGGATTAACCCCCTCCCTGCTGTGTTACAATATATACTGTTTTCTTTTACATCTACATTGAAATTGTAATTTCAGTTTGTATTTCATTTAGGATATGTAAATACATGGCACAAGAATATTTACCCATGACATACAAAGCCCATTGGCAAATGTGCCACACAAATCCATGTTGGGCCAGGTTACATGCACTTGTAGAAGGGATGCTCCTTGTGGGATATTCACTGACAAAAAGCGGGTCAACATGATTTAACCAAAGGGACTTACACAAAGGGATAACACTATGTAACACAATTTTTGTTCCTGGGTAGTAAGTGTTATTTCCTAATTGCTTATGCCTCAAAAGTATAGAAAATGGCTATTATTCCCCACAGACTTTGCTTTTGTGACCAGGACAGTAATATTTTGAAATTTACCTATTTCCAATGAGAAAATGGGCGAATTTGTGTCTTTTCGTTCACATAAAGTCAGAAAAAAACAACATATGAATCCAAATTAACATGTATTTATACTAAAGTAATACAAAAATGACTACAAAAGATTTAGAAGTGAGTAGTTTTTCGAGATTTACGATTATACTGTAAATCACTTTCACGAATCAGCCCCCAAATGTAGTCTCCCATCATGTTCTCGTTATACTGTCCTTGGTAGCGGCGTTCAAAGTCCAGTATATCCTGGTGGAAGCGCTCGCCTTGCTCCTCCGAGTACGCTCCCATGTTCTCCTTGAATTTATCAAGATGAGCATCAAGGATATGGACTGTGAGGGACATCCTACAGCCCATTGTGCCATAGTTCTTCACCAGAGTCTCAACCATCTCCACATAGTTTTCAGCCTTGTGATTGCCCAGGAAGCCCCGAACCACTGCGACAAAGCTGTTCCAAGCCGCTTTCTCCTTACTAGTGAGCTTCTTGGGGAATTCATTGCACTCCAGGATCTTCTTTATCTGTGGTCCGACGAAGACACTGGCTTTGACCTTTGCCTCAGACAGCTTAGGGAAGAAGTCTTGAAGGTACTTGAAGGCTGCCGACTCCTTATCTAGAGCTCTGACAAATTGTTTCATAAGGCCCAATGTGATGTGCAGTGGTGGCATCAGCACCTTCCGGGGGGCCACCAGTGGCTCCCACTTGACGTTGTTCCTCCCCACAGAGAACTCGGTCCGCTGTGGCCAGTCCCACCTGTGGTAGTGCGCCTTGGTGTCCCTGCTGTCCCAAAGGCAAAGATAGCAGGGAAACTTGGTAAAAACCGCCTTGGAGACCCATCAGGAATGCCACCATTTTGAAGTCTCAGCCATCTCAGAAAAATGCAGATATGTATCCACTTAGGCAGCTGGAACTAAACTGAACTGGTGGGCTTAAGGGCCCTGTATTTATACTACAATTTATATTACTGGAAAGTTCTAGAAAGTTCTAGAAGTTACTCCAAGTTTACTCAGCACTGAATCTATCTGGAATGTTCTGGAAAATAGGTACATTTCAAAATATCACTGTCCTGGTCACAAAAGCAAAGTGTGTGGGGAATAACAGCCATTTTCTATACTTTTGAGGCATAAGCAATTAGGAAATAACACTTACTACCCAGGAACCAAAAAAAAAAAAAAAAAAATTGTTACACGGTGGAATCAGTGGATATCTTTGTATAAGGTGTATTGGTATAAACCAGCTTACATGTGGACAGATATATCGCAACAGTATCGCTCTTGTACTGGTGTTGAAAAGTGAGATAGGACAGAAAGTGGTATCGTATCGTATCATTTCCTGCACTTAACACTGTACCCAGTATGAAATCTATCTTCCAGGTTCATCGGAGTCCACTTGTGTTTCTCTTTTCTTGTCTCCCTACAAAGTAACTTATTCAGAGCTACATATCAAAACCTTTTAAGCTTTTCTTTATTGTTCTCAAAATGCATTCCTAAATACATTTATTTTTCACCGCTGCAAAAAATGTTGAGTACCAGTACCACTCAAACTGTTATAAGGACCTCAGCATTATGGGGCAAGCCAGCTGACAAAGCATAACAATATTCTAAAAACAATATTCAGTCTGATGCACAATGCATATGGAAGGTCACATTTTAAAATGTGAAATGTTTTTTTAAAGAGCGATGTTTCAGTATTTCTTAACCATCTTATATTTTATTTTGCTTTCAATAAAAAAAAAAATGTAAATCTAACTGAATGCAGGGTTTTATTTAGTGATAAACTGGTTTACTAGTCTGGCTATTTTGTGTTCCTGTGGTAAAAAGAATAACAGTGTATGTTGGATATACATTTAAAAGGGTGTAAATGCACCTAATATTATCATTATTGACATTGGGACTGGTCCCCTTTATTGTGTTGAAAATATTTTGGCTCT
The DNA here is from genome assembly GCF_902713425.1 of Acipenser ruthenus. Taxonomy (NCBI): domain Eukaryota; kingdom Metazoa; phylum Chordata; class Actinopteri; order Acipenseriformes; family Acipenseridae; genus Acipenser; species Acipenser ruthenus. The sequence continues at coordinate 112,719,544 of NC_081190.1, forward strand.
TCATTTATTTTTATTTTATTAATCCAGGATATGTAAATATGTGAAATTACTGATAAGATGCATTGTACAGCATACACAGAAAGTAATGTATTCTTATTGTTATTGAAATACAATTGTATTATTGTTTACAAAGGAAATTTTTTCTTTACGAAAAGCAACATTTCTGCTTTTTCACACAAAATCCTGTTCCTCTTCTCATCCACAACATGTGAAGCAGCACTAAATAAATGTTTGCTTTCAACACTGCTACAAGGAGCATAAGGAAACTTTCTTGCAGCTTCAGCCAAAGTTGGAAAACGGCATTCATTACTATTCCAATATTGGAGTTTTTCTGATTTTCTTGGAAGCGTCGGCTCACTCAGGTAAGTCTGGGTCTGTAGCACAACACTGTTCTGTTGGTCATCAATTCTACCTTGCAGGCACTTTCCTCCAATATTTCTTCAAACATCGAACACAGGGTATTACTGGATCCTGTAGAAGTCCCATCATCTGGTTTCTTCAGTTTCTTTTTGACAGGTTCTGTTGATGTCGGTTCTGTGCCATTCTTTTTTTGTTTCCAGTTGTTCCAGGTGTGTCAACAGCATTTGTTTGGATTGCAGCTTTATTTGCATCTGTAAAGTACCTGTCCAGCAGGGTTTCTGCAATAGAGTGGTTCTGAATCAATTTCATTTAAAAACAGCACCTAACAGTTCCGGCAGTGCAGTCTCCGACTTAAACCTTTGACTGGGCAGTGTGTAACGAGACTCCAGACATTCAATCAGATAGCGAAATCCAGTATCTTGTACAACCGAAAACGGCTGATCATACAGAGCTATATTCTGCCTTTCTTTTCCTTAGCTATCTTTAAGAATCACAGATATTGTTGTTTAATCCAACAGTAAGCATAATCAGCAGAATGACTACTTGCGCAGAGTTTCTTGGCTCTTGTCCAGATATTGAAGATCCTGGTTGCTGAGAAGTTTGCTGATTTTGTTCGGGTTTGGTGCCACTTCTTTTTGTAGGTCTGATGTGTTTGTGTTGTTCAAACTGTCAGAATCGTCTCTCGGTGATTGCTCAGTCCTTAGATTGCTTTGGCTGGCCTAGATTGCTCTTTTCATTTTTACGTCATAAAACTAGTACACAAAAATAAAACAGACGAAATTCAACACAAAGCATATTAGTAGGATTTGACTGGTACGATTTGCAACACACATAAGTAGGGCCCTATGGCAAGCCAAATTATCATTTATAGATACCTATACCTCCAGAGTTGTAACGAATCACCAAAATTGGGACTCAAGTCGAGCCATTGGGGAGTAAAGACTCGAGTCGAGTCGAGTCACTAAACTGCTTGAGTCGAGTCCAGTCACCAATCTGGCTCAAGTCACTTTGAGTCATTAGTTCTGACCAGTGCTTAATTTGTAAAGAGAGAGGTGCCGGGGCGCAAGCAATGACAACAATACCGTCCTTAAGAAGCGCACATTCAAAATCATAACACGTTTATTTGAAAGAGTATTGTACTTACTTGTGTTAGATGTTTACAATCACATATTCTACATCATATACAAAGTAGTAGTGCGTGCAGAAAAAATAATTAAAGGCAACCGCAGGACAAATAATAAATAAATAAAAAAAGCCTGTATACATGCTTTGTTTTGGTTTTGCATTTAAATGGTTTAAAAAACAAACAAATTAAAAGGCATTCAGAGGGCTCCAGAAGGACGACATTTAAAAAAAAAAAAAAAACGCACCCCAACACGAACATTGGTCTGACCCACGGTCTGCACTATTATCAGTGATGTTAATGCAACAGAAGCCGCTGGTAGATTACAAAAACGATTAATTAAACTTGGGCTAGGTAGTTGTTATCTTAGTATGTTTTGATTCTCTATTAAATTATATTCATTGAAAAAGGCAAGAGAGAACCAGATTGTCATTATTTTTTATTGTTTTGGTTTAATGTAATATAGCAGGCTAATGTTCCTATTGAAATAGACTACACTATTTTTTTCATTAAAAAGTTGTCGTTGTTCTTTGTTGAAATTAATGTTCAGCTTTCATATTTTGTTGTGTACTACTCATTTAATCAAACCAAGTAGTGTAAGAAGTTGCTTGTATCGTTCATGACGTTTTTCAGCCACACTGGAAAAACTTAAGTCACTTAACAATACCATAAACAAAAGTTATAAACACACTGTTTCAGCAAAGCAAAAAGACATGTATTTTATTTGTAAACACATAGATATTTAAATGCAAGACCCTCATTACAATACACATAACTATTATATTGAAATTGCACTATAACTCTGATTCCCATTTAATAAATGCCAAACTTAGTCCAACGTGAAGAAACGTCATTACAGATTTCCTAAACTCTGAATAGGCAGAGATATACATGTACTGCATAATCCTTTACCTTATTTGGTAACACTTTATTTTAAGCACTATATATTAGGCATTTATTATGTACTAATTTGTGACTAATTAGCACACAATACATCATGTATAGCCTCCTAATAAGGGTTTGTTAGGTACTTATTATGCTTATTCTCAAACATGCCTTACTAACAGGTTACTGGACATTAATAAAGGATTTGCATGCCTTATACTGAAGTGAAGACTGTTCTTGGCCATATTAGGTCCTACTAGCTGCTTGTATATGATTAAAACAAAGTGGACCAAGCATGGATAGCACTCCATCCCAGAGTTGGACTTTGTTTCCAATAAAGGGCTTATTAGAAGGATGTTGGTAACTAGTAAAGCATTTTGCAGCCCCTATTCTAAAGTGAAGGTTTAATTTTCATTTAGAGCTTATTAGAAGCATATAGGTCATTAATAAAGACTTTTGCAACCCCTAATCTGAAGTGAACGTTTCATTGTCATTCATTATGAGCTTATTAGAAGCATATAAGTCATTAATAAAGACTTTTGCAACCCCTATTTTGAAGTAAAGGCTTATTTTACATTACTTAAAAACTTATTAGCAGCATATGTCATTAATTCAGTTTTGATCTAACAACTAATGCACAAAGAAGCAGTTATCACCAGGGTATCTTTAATCAGTTGTGCAGCCTGTATCCTGAAGTGAAGACTCCAGGCACCCCATGAAGCTCTTACTCACATTAATGAACCTGACAAAAAAAAATTATAATAATAATAAGCTGAAGTAAAAAAGAAACAGACAAAATCCTTTTAATTAGGAATTTATTTAGGTTTTTTGAAAGAACTGTTAAAACTTGTAACAAATTGCTATGTAATTATTTTCCCAGTAAAAAATCTTAAATTGGAAATATTTTTTCCAAAAAAGGTCAGATACATTCTGCATTCCTAAACAGATACAGCACCAACTGGTGCAGTGTGAAATGTATCTTTGTATAATGTATTAATTTTTGGGTATTATTGTAAAAAAAAAAAAAATGGAAAAAAGCATATTCCTTTTGTTATGAGAAATTGGGGAGTTATAGAGGCGGTCTCCTTTAAGAAGAAAGGCATGCTGGGATATCAGCAGATCCCTTGTCAGCTGACGGCAAAGAAGAATGGCGGAGATCTGAGGAAAAGAGTTTGGTGACAGGGCGGCAGACTTTACAAATAAATCTGGGTCAAACTGCAATACTTGGTACCAACAGGCAAATGTAGCATTTGTTCAAGTTCATGTTTGTTTTGAAAAGTTATTGAGGTACATGTTTTAAAAATATATATATATTTGGTATGTTATACACACAAACATAAATGCATAATTTTTATTTTAAGTATACTTAAAAATCTTGGCAAAAACGGTGCACGTCATGAAAAAATACCTGTTATTTGTGACATCTACCTTGAATTAAGATGTGTAAATGTATATTGGTGCACTCTCATTAAATAGAAATTATTTATATCCAAAATAGCAACCTTTTAATATTTGCTGTGTACTTAAGTTCAATAAATCAACCTAATTACATTTTATTTTAAATGGTAAAAACTCTAATCAGTAAATAATAAAGCAATTTTAATAGGGCCCTAACTGTTAATGTTAATTTGTGATGTTAAAGCTGAAAATCATGCCAGAAATAACATTCAAAATCCCCATTTCTGTAATGCTAATAATACAGAATACAGAAAAAATAAATAGTACTTTGTTAAATTTCCAATGTTACTCCATATGTAACTTTACAATAGATTGCAAAAAGAAAAAGATACATTACACATTGCATCAGTTGGTGCTGTATCTGTTTAGGAATGCAGAATGTATCTGACCTTATTTGGAAAAGATATTTCCAATTTAAGATTGTATGTTTTACTGGGAAAATAATTATATAGCAATTTGTTACAAGTTTTAACAGTTCTTAAAAAAATTAAAAGGATTTTGTCTGTTTCTTTTTTACTTCAGCTTACTATTATTATATTTATTTATTTTTTGTCAGGTTCATTAATGTGAGTAAGAGCTTCATGGGGTGCCTGGAGTCTTCACTTCAGTATACAGGCTGCACAACTGATTAAAGATGCCCTGGTGATAATTGCTTTTTTGTGCATTATTTGTTAGATCAAAACTGTATTAATGACATATGCTGCTAATAAGTTCTTAAGTAATGTAAAGAAGCCTTCACTTCAGAAGAGGGGCTGCAAACCCTTTTATTAATGACCTATATGCTTATAATAAGCTCTTAATTAATAGAAATTAAACTTCCACTTCAGAATAGGGGCTGCAAAACACTTTACTAGTGACCAACATCCTCCTAATAAGCCCTTTATTGGAAACAAAGTCCAACTCTAGGATAGAGTGTTATCCATGTTTTGCTGCTTTATTACCAAGGTATTAATCATATACAAGCAGCTAATAGGAACTAATATGGTCAAGAACAGTCTTCACTTCAGTATAAGGCATGTATCCTTTATTAATGTCCAGTAACCTGTTAGGAAGGCATGTTTGAGAATAAGCATAATAAGTACCTAACAAACCCTTATTAGGTGGCTATACATGATGTATTGTGTGCTAATTAGTCACAAATAAGTACATAATAAATGCTGAATATGTAGTGCTTAAAATAAAGTGTTACCCATTATTTTGACTGACGCAGGCACAATTGTGCCAGTAGACAGTGCTATTAATGTATGTTAATATTAATGCCTCCCTGACCAACCGCAGCTCTAGTTACACGAGATTGTGCTAATGTGATTAATAATATTAGTAGGATTAAACAGCCGCTGCTGTGTTTAAAAAAGTTTTTTTTTTTTAATTTTTAACCATGTTCTTTCACCTGGGACTACTGACAGTAATATTGCACCGATTTTGACATTAAAACTCAATAAATCATAGTGAGACGAACCCTTCTTTTTAAAATAATAAATGTGTTTATTATTTTATTAAATTGTTCCTCTTTCGAATCCACTCTGTTACAATTTTCAAAATATATTTCAGCACATTTTGAAGAGATAGCAAACAATGAAAAAAAAACTTAGCTGTGATCTTTTGAAGCTGCGTGTTTCTGGCTTGCTGTCTGTGAAAAGGTATGTTTGAAACCATGACTGCTTCACCTACATACACGACTGGTATTCCTTGGGCTACCTCTTACGGAACATGATTCTGGTAATTTGTCTGTACAATTTGTTTTCATAACATTTTTTCCCGTTTGGATGCCATGGTTTTTTTCTTTTTTTACAAGCAGCGCCATTCGCTGACTTTTTCTAATTAGAGCTTCTGTCCTCCTGCCAAACACAATGTTTGTGGCATGCATTAACTAAGACTTTAAACATAAACCTGTAGTTTCGCAGACCCTGATTAGCACTGACCTTGGACTACCTAATATTAGTTTAGGTAAACTTCCAAATGTTTGTAGTTTTTATTAGTTTGCATTAGCTTAACAAATGTGTACTGAATCAGAATTGGATTTAAAGGGAAATTTAAAAAAAGATACAAAGCACCAGTTCCCTTAAGAGATATGGTGTCCATAAATAAATAGATAAAATACATACAACCATACATACATACATTAAATAAAGAGAATAGTGAGCACCAAATACTTCCCAGATTATTTACTTTGCAAGCCATCACTAGGCAACATTTTACTTATTAGAAACGTTATAGATGCATTCATTACCTTTATTTGTGTGCTAACAAAACCTGAAAAATAAGTCCTTTTTTTTTAAATATCGAATATCGACTACTCATTTTGGAAAAATACCGCTGCTGCATTGTGCCTGAGTTTTTAATTAATTCAGATTCTCATTTTAGCTGTTGAAAAAAAACTAAAAACCTACCGGTATAAATTAGTGGCAGTTTTCAGTGCTATGTTTTGAATGCAGTTTATTCATATTGTCGCTTTACAGTGCTGGCAGGATGCAGCCTGCTTGTTTCTCTCCCGGTCGACTGTGAACTCCACCACCGCATGTACTTTTAGTGTACTCTCCATGTTGTTGTTTTGTTTTTTTCATGTCTGTGACAAAACTCAAAAATCACTATTTCCTCAGGATTTTCTGTGATCAGAAATCTGTTTTTGCTTCCCGCCTACACATTTTGATTTCAGGGCTCCTTGTTGCTTGTAACGTGATCACAGAACGGTGCTATAGGCTAGATAGGTGTTTTCGATTTCCTTAGCAACGGTCTTAGCAACCATGGCAGGAACCTGTTTATGTGCAAAATGAAAGATGACTGCGTGTGTTAGAGAGGGACTGCATGTATTGAAAATGAAATAAGTTTGTTATTGATTTTATCATAAAGACAATGATTTTATCAGATGGAGACTTTTTTGCGTGACTCGAGTCACGTCTTTTGAACAGGGAGTCGAGTCGAGTCACGTCTTTTGAGCAGGGAGTCGAGTCACGTCTTTTGAGCAGGGAGTCGAGTTGAGACCTCTTTTGAGCAGGGACTCGTGTCGAGTCATGTCTTTTGAGCAGGGAGTCGAGTCGAGACAAGTCTTTGCTTGCATGGACTTGCGTCAAGTAGAGTAATTTGATGGCAATGACTCGAGTCGAGTCACGAAAAATTGTGACTTTATTCCGAGTTGAGTCATTGACTCAAGTCATTACAACTCTGGATATCTCAAATTTACTTCCTATCTAGTTTGAAATATCTCAAATTGACTTTCTGTGAAAATGCTCTATGTTTTGAATGGACTTCCGGCCCATTTCAAGATATCTCAAACTAGACAGGAAGTCAATTAAGATATCTCAAATTCAATTCAAGATAGCTCAAACTGGACAGGAAGTCATTTTGAGATATCTCAAATTCAATTCGAGATATCTCAAACTGGACAGGAAGTAAATTCAAGTTAGTTTGAGATATCTGCAATTAAATTTAAGCTATCTTGAAATGCATTTCGAGATATCTCTAAATGATAATTTGGATTGCCATAAGGGCCCTACATTTTTCACGTGTTTTTTAACCTGTAATTTAGTCCTCTCGCCACACGATGTCGATATTGCCTCCACAGTAAGCCACGTAATGAGTAATCATTAAACAATCATCTCATTACATTAACCATTTTATATTTTGCTGTTAAACTTATCATCATCAGTTGGTTAACCCGGCCTTCTTTCATGGATTGACGTTGCTCTGTGAAAATGTATCCATATGAAGAAACACTTATTTCAGCATCCACAGAATTGGTAACAACTGACAGCTATCTTTTAGCCTTTCTTGCTAAATTGGGAAACTGTTCTGCATTACTTCAAAATTCAGTTGAAGAAATTCCAGTACCGTTTCCTTTTGCATATAGCTGATATCCCTCCATTTCTGGTTTACAGCAAGCATCAGGAGGGTTTCTTTATCCAAACTACAAACATGTTGTGGGTTGAAAATCCTTACTGCCTTCAGAAACTTGTGAGCTGGTTGAATAAAACGTGGTTTTATTCTGCATTGAGTAAAGTGATCAATTAATGTGTTGATTCTTTAATTAGGACATTTGGAGGTTTAGGACTGAATTGCAGGGTAGTCCTGTTGTTTATTTTCTTTTTTTTAAATTTGGAATTGCCAATTGTTTTGTACTCCATTTTCTGCCCATTTTTTTTAAGCCTGGCTCACCGCTGCGCCGCACCCTGGGAACTCCCATCCACGGCCGGCAGTGGAATAGCCTGGACCCGAACCGGCGATCTCCAGGCTATAGGGGGCATCCTGCACTCCACATGGAGTGCATTTACTGGATGCTCCACTTGGGAGCCTCTCCTGTCGTTTTAATTCTCCCATGAATTTCCAAGGGACTAACACATAAGTAATGCATGCAATTCGTGGGTACAGTACGGAGAATAAGGGCAATTAACTGAGGTGAAACATGCTTGCGTGATGTAGAGACACTAAAGTCAAAGTTTTTTTGTTTGAAACTAAAGAGGTCTGGGTAGTGTGTTTTGCAGCAGTATAACATTTATATATTTTTTTCCAACTAGATTTTTTTTTTCTTTTGCTGGTATGCCATACTGTCATTTTATTCCTCTTTCCGGTTTGCATAATGGTGTATACCTCCCGACTTTAACCACTGCTTGAGGTGTTGTATTACATTTGTTGTATTGTAATTTTTACAACTGTTGCCTCCATGTGAAATTTTTGCTGCACATAACATGCAATCAGCTATCCTATTGTTGTCTTGACATATTTAAAAAAAAAATTCAAACACCGCTCTTTTGAGACCTATTTACTGCAGGTTGATGGCACATTACACAGTACTGCAAGGGAATCAGTAAGCGCGCCTAACCAAACATTAAATTCTGTGCTGGAAGAAATTCAAGCATAAATATCGGTGTACGTTATCGGCTAAAATAACAAAAACTACCGATAGCCGATTGTGATTGCCATGCCGATAGACTACCGATTATTGGTGCACCCCTAGTTAATTCTACCCCTGCCAGAATCCACTTTCTCTTTAGCCTAGATATGTCAGTCTGGTCTTATGCAAGTTTGCTCACCCTCCAATCTTTTCAGTACAACATGCTTTAAATAACACTGATATTATACCTGCAGTTTTCAGTTACGCTATTCTTTCATTACTCGGCTAAGGAAAGGTCATGTGTGCGTGACGAATCATTACCGTTTTTCTAATTTGCATACGCTTTCCGTCTTGTTTTGTATAATTTATGGCACTTCTGACAGCGCATGAAGAAGATGTCAGCGCCCAGAGTAAAAGAAATGTTTGCTTCCTAATTGTTTTAAGAACATAAGAAAGTTTACAAACGAGAGGAGGCCATTCAGCCCGTCTTGCTCGTTTGGTTGTTAGTAGCTTATTGATCCCAGAATCTCATCGAGCAGCTCCTTGAAGGATCCCAGGGTGTCAACTTCAACAACATTACTGGGGAGTTGGTTCCAGACCCTCACAATTCTCTGTGTAAAAAAGTGCCTCCTATTTTCTGTTCTGAATGCCCCTTTATCTAATCTCCATTTGTGACCCCTGGTCCTTGTTTCTTTTTTCAGGTCAAAAAAGTCCCCCGGGTTGACATTGTCTATACCTTTTAAGATTTTGAATGTTTGAAACAGATCGCCGCGTAATCTTCTTTGTTCAAGACTGAATAGATTCAATTCTTTTAGCCTGTCTGCATACAACATGCCTTTTAAACCCGGGATAATTCTGGTTGCTCTTCTTTGCACTCTTTCTAGTGCAGCAATATCCTTTTTGTAACGAGGTGACCAAAACTAAACACAATATTCTAGGTGAGGTCTTACTAATGCATTGTAAAGTTTTAACATTACTTCCCTTGATTTAAATTCAACACTTCTCACAATATATCCAAGCATCTTGTTGGCCTTTTTTATAGGTTCCCCACATTGTCTAGATGAAGACAATTCTGAGTCAACATAAACTCCTAGGTCTTTTTCATAGATCCCTTCTTCAATTTCAGTATCTCCCATATGATATTTATAATGCACATTTTTATTGCCTGCGTGCAATACTTTACACTTTTCTCTATTAAATGTCATTTGCCATGTGTCTGCCCAGTTCTGAATGCTGTCTAGATCATTTTGAATGACCTTTACTGCTGCAACAGTGTTTGCCACTTCTCCTATTTTTGTGTCGTCTGCAAATTTAACAAGCTTGCTTACTATACCAGAATCTAAATCATTAAGGACCTAATACTGATCCCTGTGGTACACCACTGGTTACCTCGCTCCATTTTGAGGTTTCTCCTCTAATCAGTACTTTCTGTTTTAAACCTCATTCTGTTTAGAAAAACATATTCAATCACACATGTGCCAGCGGAGGAAGTTGAAGTGATCGAGTGATTATATATATGTAAAAAAAGACAGGTTCAGGTAGTTCTCAGAAATCCTGCTATGATGTCAACACGAAATGTGCTGCCTGTAAGTGTAACAAGTGATCAAAAAGGATGGACTGAATGGGCTAACATTGCTTCTAAAACACAGAGTAACTATGACAATGGGCTAATACTAACATACAAACTTGCAGTTATAGAAAAAGAAACAGACATGCGGGATCGCTCAGCTACAAATCTCATTGGCTGACCTTTGTACGACATGTGCGTGTTGTCTGCAAACACAAGTGATCAATTATAGTCACTGATTTCTACTTAGATCAGTGCATGTCATGTACTTCATTTTTTAAATAAAAGAAAGAAAGCACCTATTCAGATCTGCTTTACAGCCATCTGCATGATTTTAGGAACGTTATTCCAGTTTAGTTTCCATGACAACCCTGACCTCTGTGGCAAAATTGTAGCCTTAATTCTATAAAAACAGATGGAATGTGTTTGTATATAGCCCACCAACCAACTGGTGGGGGCTCCATCAATAGACTACCAGCAGCTAATCAGCAACACTCACCAGCCATTGTGTGGTTTTAAGTGTTTTATAGACCCCAGAGTCAGATGAATTTAGGTTGATGACTTAGTTGAAGAAATTGCTAGCTGAAAAAATACAACTTCAACTGAGCTGAAGTTTTTCAAATAACTTTTTCAACTTCTGACAATGCGAAGTGAAGGTACAGTTACGCACAACAAAAGGCCAACTAATAGAATGTTAGCAAAAGCTAGGAAGAGGTGGTTGCCCTAGCAACCAGTAGCAGCACCCAGTCAGGGTGACGGCGATTGGCCATTTAAAGTCTTGGGGAGGGTTCTAATACTGTATGACAGCTTGCCATTTACCAAATACAACTGAGAGTGGGGACGTATGGCGGCAGCTCTGGGGTCTAAGTTGAGCACTTCACATTTAAAAGAACTGCTAGCGGGAGATGCATTGTTTTAAAGAGTCAAGGTCGGCCAACAGTGAGTGTGTATATCGTTTATTGTTCATTGTGTGTTGTCTATGGGCTTGAAAGAAAATATATACAATCTGATATTTGTGTAGTATGTTTTAGTATTTCAAATACTTTATTAGCCTAGATGGCGCAGCACAGCTTTTCAGTCCTGCTCTGGAAGCCTGGGTTCATAGTGAACTGAGTTTGTTTCGGTCCTGCTCTGGAAGCCTGGGTTCATAGTGAACTGACTTTGTTTCGGTCCTGCTCTGGAAGCCTGGGTTCATAGTGAACTGACTTTGTTTCGGTCCTGCTCTGGAAGCCTGGGTTCATAGTGAACTGATTTTGTTTCGGTCCTGCTCTGGAAGCCTGGGTTCATAGTGAACTGAGTTTGTTTCGGTCCTGCTCTGGAAGCCTGGGTTCATAGTGAACTGACTTTGTTTCGGTCCTGCTCTGGAAGCCTGGGTTCATAGTGAACTGATTTTGGTGGTCTTCATTGTTGTATGCGTTTTTTTAAAACAATCTTTTGATTTGTTTATGATGAATACATTAGGTGGTTAATTCATTCTTGTAAACTTATTCCCTGAGAACCAGTGAGACTGATGCCCATGATAGAGTCCTGCATCAGGTCAGGCACCCGTGGTGCGGTCAACAAAATGTAATTTTCGGGTCAGGCTCAGGTCTGAATTTGAATCACCAAAAACGTTTTCTGTCCTTTCAGCATACTCATCTGTAACCCTTTCCCAAATAACGTATTAGAAGGTAAATGTACCGGTATTTCCTGCACTAAAGCAGGAGGCGATTAGGGAGGAGTCAGCTGACTATGCAGTGTTCTCGGTTTGTATTGCCGCTTGTTTGATACATCGCAACATCTTTTTATCACGTCTGCTTGGTGATATTAAAAATGTCTGTGGACGAGGTGAAACAAAAGATATTGCATGGTTTATATAATGTAGTGGATAATACTGTAGTTCGAGAGGTAAATCAGAAGTGTGGAATTCTTTTGAAATCATAGTGAATGAAAATAATGAACATGTGACTGGATTTGTTGCTTGTAAAACCTGTAATTATGTTTGTGAACGACAGCCACGAAACTCGTACATCTCTACGAAAGCACAGGTGTAACTCCCTTTCAGCTGGTGGCACGAAATAAAATAGACAGGTATTTTTTAATAAAGTAGAGATAGTTAATATGTTACAGTGTTAAAATATACACAGACCACTAGAGAAAGCTACCACGCTGTATAGCCTATTGTGTAAACTCTGTGGAGAATGGTAGATATATGTGTGTGTGAATGTGGGAGCGTGAGAGAGTCAGTTGATGCAGGCAGTAGGTAAAGGACAAACACTTGCGGGTTCAGGTCGGATCGCTGGTAAGAAGATGGTGCTGCAGCGGGTTGCGGGTCCGGGTCGGAAGCGGGTCGTAAAAATCGGACCTGCGCAGGACTCTGGTCCATGAACCTTAAGATTTTTGGAACAATTAAAAATTAGACGGTTTTAGTGCATTTAAATATTATCCTTGAGTTTTGTATAGTGTATGATTTTCACAATCAATACACGCACTTCCATTTCATACAGGATTTTCATTTTCACAATGCAGTGTTCTGTATGTTATTTTGTGATAAAGTGCTTATGCTGTATATTCGAAAAATTGTATTACTATACTCATACTTACTGACATGGAAACTTTCTAATCATATGCTTTTATTTCCCAAATTGATATTAAATGGGATGGGAAGTTGTATTACCCAGAGTCTGATACTAACAGTAGTGTTGTTATCAGGCGCTTTTTCATATTGATTCCCATTATATTCTGGTCAGAACATTTCAATGTGGTGAAAAGTAGGTAACAGGGGTCATATTAAGCATATGTATTATAATTATGTTTACATCACAAGGAGCTATGGTTTGATGAACATTTCAGTCAGGTAAAATTTAAGATTTTATTATTTGTTACTACAATAAAGGTATCCACACACGTTCACCTTGAGTAATTATATTTTATTTTGAAAATTGAGGGTCCACTCTGGACACTATGAAAAAGAGCACACTGTGTACACTTGCTTATTTGATGATTTTGGATGACCCCTTACAGTTTAGGAGACAAGCTGCTGTCAGTGAATTCCTACATACATCCACTTTGAAAAAATGATTTACATAAGAACATAAGAAAGGTTACAAACGATTTGGACCATCTTGCTCATTTAGTAGCTTATTGATCCCAGAATCTCATCAAACAGCTTCTTGAAGGATCCCAGGGTGTCAGCTTCAACATTACTGGGGATTTGGTTCCAGACTCCACAATTCTCTGTGTAAAAAAGTGCCTCCTATATTCTGTTTTGAATGCCCCTTCTATGTGTGACCCCTGGTACTTGTTTCTTTTTTCAGGTCAAAAAAGTCCCCTGGGTCGACATTGTCAATCAGATCACCGGGTAGTCTGTTCAAGACTGAATAGATTCAGTTATTTTAGCCTGCATATGGGATGCCTTTTAAACCAGGAATAATTCTGGTCACTCATAAGGATATTCTTTCCAAAATCACACTTTATTTAAAAATATTTTTTCACGGTTAATATTAGATTTGGGGATTTTAGCCTTTTTTCTGTGTTATTCATTTATCTGTAGGTTTGCAGAATGCAACTGTCTGTGTGCACATGTCTGTAAAACTAATTTTGTTTTATTTTGGTAAAAAAAGCAACTAGCATATACATTTTTTCTGTTGGTATATCAGTTGGTATAACTATTTCTTTGTCTAGGCAAGGTCAAAAAAATAAACAAGCACATTTACTGCTATTGTGTGCTTTCAGCATTTTGTTGTAAAGAAAAGCTATAGTATATATTGTGTTTATTTTTCTTGTGCCATGGTATCTACATTCAATCTTCCTTTCCTTGTTTCAGTTAAACCAAAATAATATAAATAAAGTAAGCTTGGACCAATTTGGCAGATGTTATTTTTTGTTAAATTAGTGTGCTATATTAGTCTTCCCACAGGGCACAACATGCCTGTTTCTCTTTATTCCTGATTCCCTCTTCCTTGTTGGGGAATAACTTATTATCTCCTTCTTGTAAATCTGCCTTGAATAAAAAATAATGTTCTGATCGTTTTCACAAACTTCATTGCACACGCATGTAGAACTTAATCTGAGCATGTAGCCTAATGGTGTTAATGGAAATGAATTCCTGTCTCTAATTAAACACAGATGTAGATCTACAATTTAAGAAAGAGGCTAGCTTTATTCCCCAGCCAAAGCTCATAAATATCTCCCCCCTCCCACACACACACACACACACACTACAGGCCTGATGACAGTTCCCAGGAGCATGCCACAGATGCACAGTAATTACCAGTTCTCTAATTACTAGTGTACTAATATGTGGTAGTGGGCAGAGCTTAGGGGAGGACCAGAAATGACAGCACACAGGAGCCGGAAGTGATGTTAAGTCCTGGAGCCCTATAACAAAAATGGTATCTGGGCAGGACTTTATTTTAACACACAACAAAAATAAACAGTCCAGTATTGCAGAAAACAAACAAGAAAACTACCTGGAATACCAGCAATGGTAAACTCAGGTTTCAAATAAAAAGAGTAAACAAAAACATCACGGTTACAAAAAACAACAATAAAGGAAGCACAGGGTTTCTCCGTGCTGCTTCCTGCTAATGTATAGCATGGGGTGTTCTACCCCATCAATCTCCTGGGACAAGACTGCCCCAGATCAACATCTGTCGAGGCGTCTGTCTGGAGGATGAATTCCCTGTCGAAATCCGGTGACACTAGCGCAAGAGCTTGGCAAAGTAGCCACTTTATTCAAACACTCCCTGACACTCATCTGACCATTTTACAGAGTTTGGGGTGCTCTTCTTAGTGAGGTCAATCAAGGGGCTAACAATGGTGGAAAACTGGGATAAAACGGTGATAATAGCCTGCCAGCCCCAAAAGTGACCTCACTTGAGCCTTGGTTTACTGGACTGGAGTGTCCACCCAGTCCTGGACCTTGGAAGCCACTGGTTTCACACGACCATTACCCATGCTAAAGCTGAGATATTGGGTCTCTTTGCCAAACGCACATTTACCCAGGTTGACTGTTAGCCCTGCCTCCCTCAGAGACTGCAGGACAGCCGCCAATCTATCAAGATGCTCCTTCCAGGTAAAGCTAAAAAATAACCATGTCATCAGTATACACCGCTGTATACTGATGATGGGAAAATAACACCTTGTCCATCAGTCTCTGGAAGGTAGCTGGGGCCCCATGCAACCCGAAGGGCATGGTCTTGAAATGGAACAAGCCATCCGGGGTAGCAAATGTGGTTTTCTTGGAGCTGGGTGTTAGTGGGATCTGCCAATATCCCTTCGGCAGGTCCAGGGTCGACAAGTACCTCGCCTTACCCAGTCGGTCAAGGAGCTTATCCACTCGGGGCATGGGGTATGCAACGAACTTGGAGATAATGTTCACCTTTCTAAAGTCCACGCAGAAACGAGAGGAGCCATCCTTCTTAGGTACCATTAACACAGGACTACACCGCTAGTTCTGGGAAGGCTGCACTATTCCCAGCTCTAGCATACTGTCCACTTCCCAGCGCATTACACCCCGCCGACTTTCTAGGACCTGGTAAGGCTTTTGACGCACCCAAACACCTGGCAGAGTAATAATGGCATGTTCGATAATGTCAGTTCTACCGGGCAACTCAGAAAAACCACTGAATTCCTCAATTAATTAGCCAAGCTAACTGTTTCCCCATTGAAATCTTAGTTGTTTGGCTCAGGGCTATCATTAGCAATGAACAGGGCTTATCTGTCTCTCCAAGGTTTTAACAAATTTACATGATCATTTTAGAGTGGTTTTCGGTGGTCGGGCTGCCTGATTTCATAATTGACCCTCCCTATAGCACGAACCACCTCATAAGGCCCCTGCCGCTTGGCAAACAACTTAGATTCGGGTGTGAGAAGGAGCAGCAGTACCTTATCTCCAGGTCTAAAAGTCAGAATTCATGCTTTTTGATTGTACTGCTTTGGTTGAGCCAAACGACCGACTAATTCTAAGCGATCCCGTAGTAATAGTATGTATTTGACTACATTTTTAGAAGTAGAAGTTTGATCGGCCCACCCTTCTCGCACGAGATCGAGAATGCCTCGGGGTTGTCTCCCGTACAGCAGCTCGAACGGGGAGAACCCCGTTGAACTCTGTGGCACCTCTCTCACTGCAAACATCAGGAAGGGGAGGAGTTTTGCCCAATGTTTTTGTTCCTGGTTCGCAAAATCGCCTCAGCATCTGCTTCAGGTCTGACTGAACCTTTCCACCAGGCCATCTGTCTGCGGATGGTACACAGAGGTCCTGATGGGGTGGATTTTCAAAATTTTGTACAGTTCTTTGAGGATATCGGACATGAAGTTGATTCCCTGATCCATCAGAATCTCTTTGGGCACCTCTACTCTAGCAATAATCATAACTAGTTCTTTAGCAATGGAAACAGCACTATTGGAGCACAGTGGCACCACCTCTGAATATCGAATAGCATAATCCACCATTACTAGAATGTGCATATATCCAGAGTCGGCGGGATGCATTGGGCCCACTATGTCCATTGCTATGCGGTTGAAGGGAGTACAAACCAGGAGCAGTGGGACCAGCGGGCCGGGCGAACCCGCTCCGCCGCTACTCTCTGGCAATCGTGACAATATACTAAAACGGCCACCAGTCCTGGGTGCGTGCAGTAGTGCTCGTGGTGGGTGATAACAATTATACAATGACTGTGGTGTAGTGTTGTTCCGGGTAGTGCTGGCCCCAGGGCGACAGCTCCGGATACATGTTAGCTGTTTAGTGATTTACAAAACAAAAAACAATTACTAACAGCAACAAACAAACAAAAAAACACTCACAAATCCTTTTATATTTTTGGGTTTCTCCCGGTCCTTCCAGTTTCGCTCTTGCTCAAAACCAAGCAAAAGAAAAAGATTGCGATTCTCCGTCCCCTTTCTGCTTTCACGCATGACCCCTTAGTAAACGAGAGCAGCTGTCTCTACTACTTCCCGGCCCGGGGAAAGAACTGTCAGTCCAGCCTGTCCAAAGACTTATTTCACTGCTTAGTGCCCTCACAGGTCGGGAGGGAGATTTACAACCAAAACTCATTGTATTTCTGTCACAGTTACACATAAACAAAATACATTTAATGTGTTTCTAAGTTTGCAATATAAACCCTGTGTGGGAACTGAACCCAAGACATGCTTCCAATGCAGCTTGCAATGTAGACGCCCTCGCTTTCACGCCACAAAGTTTGTACTTCCATTTCACAACATTTGCAAGTACTACAGCAGTAAAGTTACAGTTTTTAACAAGTAACGAGACAAACAAGATTTTGTAAATTATTATGTATTATCCTGATTGTATTAAAAGCTTTCATCTGATTTTGCAAACTATCATAAGCTTTATCCATTCATTTAGCATATTCTAACGTATTCATGTTTAGGAAGTAGTACTCAGGGAGACAGTGTTGAATTCTCTAAATGCTCTGCAACCCCCGAAAACAACACACATTGTCCCCATTCATTCACTCACTCCCCCTTCCCATGCTAAGTAACAGCGTGACCCGTTCCCCTTACAATAAATGTAACATATAAAAGACAGATGAGACAAATTGAACAGACAGCAAGTCTGCAACAAAGCAATTATCCAGGTTGTTACAATATATTTTTTTAATTTGAAAGTAAAAATATATGAAAGCATGATGACCTTTATATACAAAGATCTTCAATTGAACAAGAACTGTTGAATATTTATTTTTGTTTCATACAGTATTAAATGGCAGTGTTTGATATGATAGTGAAAAATAAATAAATACCTATGTATTCATTTATGTATTCATTTATTTCAATATTTATTAATGTATTTATTTATGTTTTACTTTTACCAAATATATAGGCTATCCTTCAGCATAGCTAATTCTCAGAAATTAACTTTCCTTTTCGTCCAGTGGGGACCACATATAGCG
Source organism: Acipenser ruthenus (assembly GCF_902713425.1). Lineage (NCBI taxonomy): Eukaryota > Metazoa > Chordata > Actinopteri > Acipenseriformes > Acipenseridae > Acipenser > Acipenser ruthenus. The sequence goes on from NC_081190.1 coordinate 112,737,660, forward strand.
TTACTCTTATCAACCAGTATCGAGAGGAAGCCATACTTCCTTGCGCCAATAGGGACCACAATGAGCATTACACTGACAGGAAACCAACATTTTTTTAGAGCTCAAGATCAATATCTCAGGATGATGATGATGATGATGATGATGATGATGAATTATGATTCGAAAAATATAACAGTCCCAAGAATTCTCAGCTGGCTGACTTCATCTTTCAAAATACTGCTTCTCTCAACTAATCGTGTTGCCCTGACAGTAACACAACATGCTTGTAAGCTGAAGGTTATAGGTTCAAATCCCATGTATACCAGACCTTTTTTATATATTTATATAAAGAAAGATATTTTTTGCAGGCAAATGTTCCATTTTAAAACATAAATAAATCATTTAATATAAATGATATAGACATCACAAGAAGTGTGTTCCCTAGTATTTCCATGTTGACAAAACAAGTTAATTGTCATTAAACTCGGATGTCCTGTAATATACATATTCATGGATAAAAGTGCCTGGGGTCTGCAAAAAAATATGTTGGGAGAAAAAGAAGAATTTTTATCTTACTTTGGTGACTTATTTCTCTTACTATGTGACGGGTATTGACTTTTTTTCTACATTTCAGTGTTGGGAACTACAAATTAAAAGTGAAATTATGCTTTTGGCTGATTTACTTTTGCTGCGCCAATACCCTGAAAACTGTCCTTGCTGATAACTTGGCGCAAGGAACTATTGCTCCTTTCAATATATATATATATATATATATATATATATATATATATATATATATATATATATATATACAGTCACCTCAAAATTATTGGCACCCTTGATAAAGATGAGCAAAAAAGACTATCTAAAATAAATAATACCAGTACTGAGCTATAATGTAATTTTCCAACATGTGGAATATATTTGACTTTATTAATGATTCAATGGAATCAACCAAAATTACACATTTCTCAAATTATAAATTTATTTCCAAAAAAAATGAAGTGTCACAATTATTAGCACCCTTGTTTTCAGTACTTTGTACACCCTCCCCTTGCAAGGATAATGGCACTGAGTCTTTTTCTAAAATGTTTAATGAGATTGGAGAACACATTGGGAGGGATCTAGACCATTCCTCCATACAGAATCTTTCCAGATCCTTGATATCCTTCGGTCTGCGCTTATGGACTGCCTTCTTCAATTGAAACCACAGGTTTTCAATGGGGTTCAAGTCTGGAGACTGAGATGGCCATTGCAAAATGTTGATTTTGTGGTCAATTAACCATTTCTTTGTGGATTTTGATGTGTGCTTGGGGTCATTGTCTTGCTGGAAGATCCACTCGCAGCCAAGTTTCAGCCTCCTGGCAGAGGCAACCAGGTTTTTGGCTAAAATGTCCTGGTACTGGGTAGAGTTCATGATGCCGTTGACCTTAACAAGGGCCCCAGGATCAGTGGAAGCAAAACAGCCCCATAACATCAAAGATCCCCCACCATATTTTACAGTAGGTATGAGGTTCTTTTCTGCACATGCATCCTCCTTTCGACGCCAAACCCACCGCTGGTGTGTGTGGCCAAAGAGCTCTTTTTCATCTCATCTGACCATAGCACCCAGTTCCAATCGAAGTGACAATGTCGTTTAGCAAACTCCAGGCGCTTATGTTTGTTGGTTGCTCTCAATAAAGGCTTTTTTCTGGCAACCCTTCCAAATAGCCTATTGGCATGGAGGTGGCGACTAATTGTAGATTTGGAGACTTGGTGACCCCAAGATGCACCCAAGTTCTGTAATTCTCCAACTGTGGCCCTTGGATTTCCCTTTGCCTCCTGAACCATCTGCCTCATTGTGCGTGGGGGCAAGATACGCTTGCGTCCTCTACCAGGCAAGTTTACCACTGTTCCAGTGGTTTTGAACTTCTTAATTATTGCCCTAATAGTGGTAAGTGGTATATTTAGTTTTTTAGCTATTGTTTTGTACCCATTGCCTGATTTATGAAGGCCAACAACCATTTGTCTCTTAATTTTTTAGTTCTTTTCCTTTCCCCATGGTGATGGATGACAAATGGATTTCATATGCGTGTTACCTCATTTTTATACCCCAGTGAAACAAGAAGCCATGAATGGCCACAATACAGTTCCTTTAGACCGAGGTGAACTTAAAGAAGTAGAATGTTAATACAGATTTAATTTAGTTTGATTTTATTTATAAGAATCTTCTTCAGAATAGTCCAATGTTTTATTCTTATCCATTCTTGGGTGCTTTTAGCTGTGTGTTTTGGGTCATTATCCTGTTGGAGGACCCATGACCTGCGACTGAGACAGAGCTTTCTGACACTGGGCAGTACGTTTCGCTCCAGAATGCCTTGATAGTCTTGAGATTTCATTGTGCCCTGCACAGATTCAAGGCACCCTGTGCCAGGCGCAGCAAAGCAGCCCCAAAACATAACCGAGCCTCCTCCATGTTTCACTGTAGGTATGGTGTTCTTTTCTTTGAAAGCTTCATTTTTTCGTCTGTGAACATAGAGCTGATGTGACTTGCCAAAAAGCTCCAGTTTTGACTCATCTGTCCAAAGGACATTCTCCCAGAAGGATTGTGGCTTGTCAATATGCATTTTAGCTAATTCCAGTCTGCCGTTTTTTATGTTTTTCTTTCAAAAGTGGAGTCCTCCTGGAGTCCTTCTTCCATGGAGCCCACTTTCGCTCAAAAAGCGACGGATGGTGCGATCAGAAACTGACGTACCTTCACCTTGGAGTTCAGCTTGTATCTCTTTGGCAGTTATCCTTGGTTCTTTTTCTACCATTCGCACTATCCTTCTGTTCAATCTGGGGTTGATTTTCCTCTTGCGGCCGCGCCCAGGGAGGTTGGCTACAGTTCCATGGACCTTAAACTTCTTAATAATATTTGCAACTGTTGTCACAGGAACATCAAGCTGCATGGAGATGGTCTTGTAGCCTTTACCTTTACCATGCTTGTCTATTATTTTCTTTCTGATCTCCTCAGACAACTCTCTCCTTTGCTTTCTCTGGTCCATGTGCAGTGTGGTGCACACAATGATACCAAACAGCACAGTGACTACTTTTCTCCATTTAAATAGGCTGAATGACTGATTACAAGATTGGAGACATGTGTGATACTAATTAAAGAAACTAATTAGTTTGAAATATCACTATAATCCAATTATTTATTATCTTTTCTAAGGGGTACCAACAAATGCGTCCAGGCCATTTTAGAATACCTTTGTAGAATAAGCAATAATTCATCTCTTTTCACAGCTTCTTTACTTTATTCTATGACATACCAAAGGCATGCAAGTATACATGATAAAATAGCTTTTAATTTCATCACTTTTCAGGAGGAATGAAGCATTATTTCAATGAGCTGTAAGGGTACCAACAAATTTGAGCACGTCTGTATATATATATATATATATATATATATATATATATATATATATATATATATATATATATACACAGTGCCTTGCATAAGTATTCACCCCCCTTGGACTTTTCCACATTTTGTAGTGTTACAACCTGGAATTAAAATGGGTTTAATTAAGATTTGTTGTCACTGATCTACACAAAATAGTCCATAATGTCAAAGTGGGGAAAAAAATCTACATATTTTTCAAAATTATTTACAAATAAAAAACTGAAAAGTCTTGATTGCATAAGTATTCACCCCCTTTGCTGTGACACCCCTAAATAAGCTCTGGTGCAACCAATTGCCTTCAGAAGTCACATAATTAGTTGAATGGAGTCCACCTGTGTGCAATTAAAGTGTCACATGATCTCAGATTAAATACACCTGTTTCTGGAAGGCCCCAGAGTTTGTTAGAGAGCATATCTAAACAAACAGCATCATGAAGACCAAGGAGCTATCAAAACAAGTCTGAGATAAAGTTCTGGAGAAGCACCAATCAAGGTTGGGTTATAAAAAAATGTCCCAAACTTTGAACATCCCCCGGAGCACCGTTAAATCCATTGTTAAAAAATTGAAAGAATATGGCAAAACTGCGACTCTGCCTAGAGAAGGCCATCCACCAAAACTCAGTGATCAGGTAAGGAGGGCATTAGTCAGAGAAGCAACCAAGAGGCCAATGGTAACTCTGAAGGAGGAGAGATCCACAGCTGAGATGGGAGAAACCGTCCATGGGACAACTATAACCCGAACCTCCACAAAGCTGGGCTTTATGGAAGAGTGGTGAGAAGAAAGCCATTGCTGAAAAAAACCCATATCAAATCCTGTTTGGATTTTGCCAAAAGGCATGTGGGAGACACAGCAAACATGTGGAAAAAGGTGCTCTGGTCTTATGAGACCAAAATTGAACTATTTGGCCTTAGCGCAAAACGCTATGTGTGGCACAAAGCCAACACTGCTCATCACCCTGAGAACACCATCCCCACGGTGAAGCATGGTGGTGGCAGCATCATGTTATGGGGATGCTTTTCATCGGCAGGGACTGGGAAACTGGTCAGGATTGAGGGCAAGATGGACCGAGCCAAATACAGGGAAATTCTAGAGGAAAACCTGTTTCAGTCTGCAAGAGACATGGGACTGGGGCAGAGGTTCACCTTCCAGCAGGACAATGACCCTAAACACACAGCCAAAGCTACACTGGAGTGGTTTAAAAACAAGAACCTGAATGTCTTAGAATGGCCCAGTCAAAGCCCAGACCTCAATCCGATTGAGAATCTGTGGCAAGACTTGAAAATTGCTGTTCACCAACGGTCTCCATCCAACTTGACAGAGCTTGAGCAATTTTGCCAAGAAGAATGGGCAAAAATTGCAGGATCCAGATGTGAAAAGCTGGTAGAGACTTACCCAAAAAGACTCACAGCTGTAATTGCTGCCAAAGGTGCTTCTACCAAGTATTGGCTCAGCGGGGGTGAATACTTATGCAACCAACAAATGTCACAATAAAAAATATTTTGCACCTTCAAAGTGTTAAGTATGTTGTGTAAATCAAATGGTACAAATCCCAATTAAATCCATTTTAATTCCAGGTTGTAACACTACAAAATGTGGAAAAGTTCAAGGGGGGTGAATACTTATGCAAGGCACTGTATGCTGGCTCTTTGAGCTAAATATATATATATATATAATATACATACAGCTCTGGAAAAAATGAAGAGATCACTGCAAAATTATCAGTTTCTCTGGTTTTACTATTTATAGGTATGTGTTTGGGTAAAATGAACATTTTTGTTTGATTCTATAAACTACTGACAACATTTCTCCCAAATTCCAAATAAAAATATTGTCATTTAGAGCATTTATTTGCAGAAAATGACAACTGGTCAAAATAACAAAAAAGATGCAGTGTTGTCAGACCTCGAATAATGCAAAGAAAATAAGTTCATATTCATTTTTAAACAACAAAATACTAATATTTTAACTTAGGAAGAGTTCAGAAATCAATATTTGGTGGAATAACCCTGATTTTCAAGCACAGCTTTCATGCGTCTTGGCATGCTCTCCACCAGTCTTTCACATTGATGTTGGGTGACTTTATGCCACTCCTGGCGCAAAAATTCAAGCAGCTCGGCTTTGTTTGATGGCTTGTGACCATCCATCTTCCTCTTGATCACATTCCAGAGGTTTTCAATTGGGTTCAGGTCTGGAGATTGGGCTGGCCATGACAGGGTCTTGATCTGGTGGTCCTCCATCCACACCTTGATTGACCTGGCTGTGTGGCATGGAGCATTGTCCTGCTGGAAAAACCAATCCTCAGAGTTGGGGAACATTGTCAGAGCAGAAGGAAGCAAGTTTTCTTCTAAAGTATAGCTGTTAGACTTGAGTTTTTGTTATATCTCTGGGTTCTTAGGAATGGGGTAGACCTATTGTGGGGGATTACTGTGACCTGCAGGATCTGCAGTATTATCCTTGTATCTGTGCATATGAGTGCCTCCTTCGCAACAAATTGGTTATATTGAAGCATTCTGTGAAATGCTCTACTGTTGTGCCACCAAGGCATACAGTATGTTGGTAGGCCTATATGTTGACTTAACACTATTTGGGGCATGTAAAGAGTTACCCCTTATATGTTATCTTCATGCAGAGCTTTTGTGAAATTTTTTTCTAGTACCTTCATTAAAGTACAACATTAAAGTACTTGTTCATAATTGAGGAAAGAAAGAAAATATATCTGTCTTTAATTTCTGCAGCCTTCTGTACACATGCTCAGCCAGGATATTTACAGTATAGTTGTAAAAACAATTACACGTGTACACAAGTCTGCAATGTGTGTGCTTTTTTATTATAAAATCAATGTAGATTTCAAGCCTGTAAGCCCCAACAGTTCTGATTATTCAGCAAACATAAGGTTACAAACTCAGCATATCATTCAATGAAAGGTAATACGTTTTTATTAGGCATATCACAACTGTTAAGGTAATGAAGCTATGCAAATGATAAATTCTTCCCTAGCTTACTTTCTTGCTGACAAGCTATGGAATAGCTGAGTATTCTAATATTGATTTCCACTTGCATATGTAACTGGAAATTAACTTCATATGTTCTCTGATAAATATGGTCTGGTGCAGCTTATATTCCTATCTCTTACATTTTAGAAATACTTTAAAATCCTTGTCTATATAATTTATAAGCTTTGTTTTTCTTTCTGTTCATTTAGAGGTTGGTCTTAACATTAGAAAGAGACTTTCTAACATGGTCAATATCCATTTTGGCACCCATTTTCAAAACCACCTTTAGTGTGTAAACACTGTTTAGACAATGAATGGCTAAATGCCAGTGAACGCCAGCGAATAGTGTTTATTTCTGGAAACAAAATACTGTTAAAATCCAGTGAAACACAATTAATATAAAACATGACATCCTGCATTTATTGTTAGGTAGCCTTAATACTTTATCTTTGCATTTGAAGGAGAGGTTAATTAGTAAAAAGGAATCTGTGATTTAAAAACTTTTGATGTAACTTCAGAAAGCAACACTGAATTGTAAGAATTAATGAAGCTGCACAAAGTCAAGTTCACTGAATGTCAGAATGCCCCATTACTTTAAAATTAGTAAGATACCTAATTCACTTTGATGTGAGAAAGCAAAGTTTGTTTTCTTTGATAATTATTCAAAAATGACTTTAAAGTTTGTTACACTTGAAATTAGACTGCTCTCCAAGGGCTGGTTAGTTGTAAGGGAGTCAAGAAAATAAAAATAAATCCAATATGAATTTATATTGACAAATAAAATGTTTAGATCAATATTAAAATTGTCTTCAGTTGTACATTCAACAGGTATAACAATATATATATATATATATATATATATATATATATATATATATATATATATATATATATATATATATATATATATAATTTAAGGTAACGGTTAGCCACAGTTAGGTCATTATTTCAGTAACTGCAGACTCCTTTTGTTTTGACATTGCTAACAACTTCTTCTCGAAACTGAATTTGAATGCAGGATAACTGGGGAATCCCATGGTGAGCGAATGTCATCATTTTCAGTTGTTTATGTTTGTTTTAATAATTCAAATCTGGTTGCTATTTCATTTTACAGGGAAATGTTGCCACTAGTAGTAATATTAACATAGCTTATGTCAATTTAATTGATGATGACCTTTGTCCTTTTTAGGGACCTTTTGACCTTATATATATACTTATGAGTATTGAATATAGATAGATATTTATGTTTTTTATAAGACATATATGCTCATTGCTTATTGAATGTATATATTCAATAAGCTTCTGGATTATAAAAAAAACATAAATATCTATCTATATTCAATACTCATGTCTATATATATATATATACAGACATGCTCAAATTTGTTGGTACCCTTACAGCTCATTGAAATAATGCTTCATTCCTCCTGAAAAGTGATGAAATTAAAAGCTATTTTATCATGTATACTTGCATGCCTTTGGTATGTCATAGAATAAAGCAAAGAAGCTGTGAAAAGAGATGAATTATTGCTTATTCTTCAAAGATATTCTAAAATGGCCTGGACACATTTGTTGGTACCCCTTAGAAAAGATAATAAATAATTGGATTATAGTGATATTTCAAACTAATTAGTTTCTTTAATTAGTATCACACATGTCTCCAATCTTGTAATCAGTCATTCAGCCTATTTAAATGAAGAAAAGTAGTCACTGTGCTGTTTGGTATCATTGTGTGCACCACACTGAACATGGACCAGAGAAAGCAAAGGAGAGAGTTGTCTGAGGAGATCAGAAAGAAAATAATAGACAAGCATGGTAAAGGTAAAGGCTACAAGACCATCTCCAAGCAGCTTGATGTTCCTGTGACAACAGTTGCAAATATTATTAAGAAGTTTAAGGTCCATGGAACTGTAGCCAACCTCCCTGGGCGTGGCCGCAAGAGGAAAATCGACCCCAGATTGAACAGAAGGATAGTGCGAATGGTAGAAAAAGAACCAAGGATAACTGCCAAAGAGATACAAGCTGAACTCCAAGGTGAAGGTACGTCAGTTTCTGATCGCACCATCCGTCGCTTTTTGAGCGAAAGTGGGCTCCATGGAAGAAGACCCAGGAGGACTCTACTTTTGACAGAAAACCATAAAAAAGCCAGACTGGAATTTGCTAAAATGCATATTGACAAGCCACAATCCTTCTGGGAGAATGTTCTTTGGACAGATGAGTCAAAACTGGAGGTTTTTGGCAAGTCACATCAGCTCTATGTTCACAGATGAAAAAATGAAGCTTTCAAAGAAAAGAACACCATACCTACAGTGAAACATGGAGGAGGCTCGGTTATGTTTTGGGGCTGCTTTGCTGCGCCTGGCACAGGGTGCCTTGAATCTGTGCAGGGCACAATGAAATCTCAAGACTATCAAGGCATTCTGGAGCGAAACGTACTGCCCAGTGTCAGAAAGCTCTGTCTCAGTCGCAGGCCATGGGTCCTCCAACAGGATAATGACCCAAAACACACAGCTAAAAGCACCCAAGAATGGATAAGAACAAAACATTGGACTATTCTGAAGTGGCCTTCTATGAGTCCTGATCTGAATCCTATCGAACATCTATGGAAAGAGCTGAAACTTGCAGTCTGGAGAAGGCACCCATCAAACCTGAGACAGCTGGAGCAGTTTGCTCAAGAAGAGTGGGCCAAACTACCTGTTACCAGGTGCAGAAGTCTCATTGAGAGCTACAGAAAACGTTTGATTGCAGTGATTGCCTCTAAAGGTTGTGCAACAAAATATTAGGTTAGGGGTCCCATCATTTTTGTCCATGTCATTTTCATTTGTTTTATTATTTACAATATTATGTTGAATAAAAAATCAAAAGCAAAGTCTGATTTCTATTAAATATGGAATAAACAATGGTGGATGCCAATTACTTTTGTCAGTTTCAAGTTATTTCAGAGAAAATTGTGCATTCTTCGTTTTTTGTGGAGGGGTACCAACAAATTTGAGCACGTCTGTATATATATATATATATATATATATATATATATATATATATATATATATATTGTAAAACCGGCCGGCACTACTCACGGTTCTTGCCCCTTTAAAAATTGACCCAGGACACCAGAATTGAGTTTTTCAAGTGCGGTTGCGCTATTTTTTTTTTAATTCACAAAAACACAAAAATAAACAACACACAAAATAAACACCTAGCTCCTCAATGAGCACTAACTATACAACCGGGAACCTAAACTGATCCGCAGGACGGCTGAGCCGTTTACCTGCTACAAACACCAAACGCTCTCTTGAAACTTACTTCTCACGACTGCTTGGAAGCAGAGCACACCTTCTGCCTCCTTCTCCTCAGCAGCCCCGAGCAAACTAACTGCTTTCTTTTTATACCCTGCACCTGGCTCTAATTTAATAATAAGCACCAGGTGCAGGGGATACTTAAGCAATAAAACAATAAAGCAAAAACAATCAAACAATAAAAGAAACTAACAAAAAGGTGCCTGCGCACATGTCCTACGCAGGGAGGAATTTAACCCCCCTCCCTGCTGTCTTACAATATATACACACTGAGTGTACAAAACATTAGGAACACCTTCCTAATACTGAGTTGCACCCCCTTTTGCCCTCAGAACAGCCTCAATTTGTCGGGGCATGGACTCTACAAGGTGTCGAAAGCGTTCCACAGGGATGCTGGCCCATGTTGACTCCAATGCGTCCCACAGTTGTGTCAAGTTGGCTGGTAATGGATCTCTACTCCGAATAGCTTGTTCCATCTCATCCCACAGATGCTCAAATGGATTGAGATCTGGTGACTGGGCAGGCCACTGCAGTAAGTTGAATTCACCGTCATGTTCGTGGAACCATTCCTGGACAATCATAGCCTTGTGGCATGGGGCATTATCCTACTGAAAAAATTAGCAGATGGATACACTGCTGCCATGAAGGGAAGCACCTGATTGGCAATGATGTTCAGATATCCTGTGGCATTCAAACGTTACTCCACTTTTATCAAGGGGCCCAATGTGTGCCATGAAAACACACCCCACACCATCACACCACCACCACCAGCCTGCAATGTTGACACGCGGCATGATGGATGCATGTACTCATGTGGTTTTCTCCATACCATAGTCCTCCCATCAGCGTGAAACAGTAGAAACCGGGATTCATCAGACCAGGCAATGTTTTTCCAATCCTCCAGTGTCCAGTGTTTTCGTTCCTTAGCCCACTGCAACCGCAGTTTCTTGTGTTTTGCTGAAAGAAGTGGAACTCTGTTAGGTCGTCGGCTGCCCCATTCGTGTCAAGGTACGACGAGTTGTGCATTCTTTTATGGGTCTTTCAGCACCAATGTTGTATTGGACTGTCAGTTGACTAACTGTAGGCTGTCTGTTGCTCTGCACAATTCATGTCAGCCTCCTTTGGCCTTTATTCATCAATGAGCCGTTTTCGACCACTGGCCTGCTGTTGGCTGGATGTCCTTTGGGTGGTGGACCATCCTTGATACACATGGGAAACTGTTGAGCATGAATAATCCAGCAGCGTTGCAGTTCTTGACACACTCAAACCGGCGCACTTGGCACCTACTACCATACCCCGTTCAAAGGCACTTAAATCTTTTGTCTTGCCCATTTACCCTCTGAATGGCACACATACACAATCCATGTCTCAAGTGTGTCAAGGCTTAAAAATCCTTCTTTAACCTGTCTCCCCTTCATCTACACTGATTGAAGTGGATTTAACAGGTTACATCAATAAGGGATCATAGCTTTCATATGGATTCACCTCGTCAGTCTATTTCATGGAAAGAGCAGGTGTTCCTAATGTTTTGTACACTCAGTGTGTATATATATATATATATATATATATATATATATATATATATATATATATATATATATATAGACCCTTAGGTATTTTACAAGCGCTTATAAACTTTAATATTTAGAACTGTAGAGAGTCTTAAATAAAATGTAATTAATGCCGGTAGGATTCAAACCCACGCTGACAACTGAGTCAAGTCTTAAGTCCACCACCTTAACCAATTGGCCACAACCATTTTTCTTAAAACGTTAATTTTGCCCGTGGTAAAGTGTAGAATATGATGTTTTTTTAGCATGTTCTGAAATGTTTTGTTTTGAAATTCGGTACCTTTATCAGTTTGTAGTTTTTTAAGGCTTCCTGCCCGTGCTGAGGATCTTGAAAGCCTCTGTCACCGTCTTAGATGACTTATTTTTCAGGGTTATTACCCAGGCATATTTGGATAAGACATCTATACACGTTAACATGTACTTGTACCCCCCCCCACCCCACCGTTTTCTTTTGACAAGCTACACATATCCACTAAATCAGCTTGTTACTGGTCGTCGATATTAGACGACCAGTAACAAGCTGGTACCAAAAGGTGCAAAATCAGAAAGAAAAAGGTAATGTATGTACACACAAATGAGAATAATTGATTTAAAAAAAAATCTATATCAGTCTTTCAGCTGGATGGAAAAACATAGTATATACAATTTTTAACCTCCTTGTGCACCATCTTTCGGGTGAGACGTTGTTGTTAGTGACTCTGCAGCTGATGCATAGTTCACACACCCTAGTCTCTGTAAGTCACCTTGGATAAAGGCGTCTGCTAAATAAACAAATAATTATAATGTATTTAATTCAGGATGCTTAATTTTTTCTCTACACAGATGAAGACAGGCTTTAGTCTAATACGTCCTGAAATAAATTATTTTTTAATCATGTAAACCTTTTTTCATTTTTATGTTATGATCCCAACCGTTCACTGGCATTTTTAGAAAGCCAAAATCTTATTCTGTTGTGAAGAAAACGTACTTTATCCAAAGCCGACCTGAAGAAGAACAAATACCAGAACAAGATCTGACCACCCCTTTGTGTCAAAGTGAGACTAGTTTGAATTATTTTCCAGGATATTAGTAAAAGCAGAAACGTTTACTCCTCTTTCTCATTTTTTGGCACAATTACTGCAAGGTCATTTTCCATACTATGATGCTATGATTAAAGGTGATGCAATTGCACATCCTTAGATTAATAAGCAATTTAAAGTAAGAGGGAGGATTACATGCTTGTCAAAATATGCAGTGAACTTGCTGAAATGCCCTAGTGGTCTTTGCTATGTTGTTAATCAGAAAACTTAAAATTTGCATAGGGCGATTAGAGATGAAGACATAAAACCACCAGTAGCGAGCCACTTTAATGAACACAATGCTTGTACTCTCAGATTTATAGGTAGCCCACGTCGGGGAGGTGACCATAACAAACTTCTGTTTCAAAGAGAAGTTGTGTGGATACATATTTTATGTGGTGATTTTATTGTTGTTACTAATAGATCAATTAACATGACTAATACTTGAATAGTCTGTGTTAATTTTATTTAATGCTGTAGGTATGGTTTGTCTGTGACACATTGAAGAAGGCTTGTGGCCAGACCGCGTTTGCTTAGACCTGGAATTATTGCTTTTGTTTTGTATTCAGACCTTGTTTTGAATCTTTTAGCAAAATGATTTTTTATAAATAAAACATGAAAGCATGATTGCTTGTGTTTGGTGAGTTCCAGGCATTCTACTTTTTTGGTGCTAGAAGGTACCCTATACACCACAATGTAAAGTATTGGTTACAATACAGTGAACCTAAAATAAAACAATATACAAAAATACAACCAAAAAATAGCAGAACATATAAGTAAAAACAGTACAAGTAATCAAACAGCTGGTTTATAATAGCATTACTGCACACTGAGCGTGGAAACCCATGAGGTAATCACACGCCTTGGGTGAAATATATTTTATGTTGTGCTTCATCATTCCTTAAAGTTTAGGGGCTTGATTACCTCAGCGTAACCTAACTCCTGTTGTGCAGTAATGCCTAACGTGATTGTTGTGACTAGAGGCTGCTGTGATGCTCTCTATAGGGTATGTCTATATTAAACAAGGTGCTGCATCACAGACTGATTTCGCATGCATAATTAATAACTGGGAAATACAATTCATAATAGCCTTGCAATGAGACGCTTTCCTGCTGCTATAGTGATGTTGCTCAATGGCATATTTGGATAATGAAAGCCTTTGGAGGCAGTGCAGTACAGCAATACACGCTAGCAGCAAACATGAGGGAGTGAGAGAGCTGATTGATGTTAACAAAAGCCTGTGTTTCGAAAACCACTACGTTTATAAAGTGACCTTATAACTTCAGTTTTAAGTAACGTGATAAGTTAGTGCTGAGAGAGATAGTGACTGTATGCCATAATATTATTCCCTCAGCAAAACAGATCACTATAGTTTCAAGCCAGTAAATCAAAACATCTTTAATTTGGTAAAGCTTTACAAAGTGGCTATGAATAAACAGAATCTGAGCTCAGAAACAAAAGTAGCAATAGCTAAAAACATTACTGGTTTTATTTTCATATAATCTTGTACATGTTAAAGACAATGCAGAGTCTGTATTAACACCCACCAATAAACACCAAGCATGCAAGAGAGACTCTTTACTGATGCATGTTTTTGAAAATCAATATCATCTAAACCTCATAGCACTTAAAATTATATTTAAAAAATGCGGAAGATTACAGTGTAGTAGGTAGCCTTTTAAATAAAAAATAAAAAAAGCAAGATGGCGATCATCTGATACTTTAAATTCTGTGAGGCAGCGCAGTGATTTGGAATATACAATCGTACATACTGAAATACATACAAAAGTAGATGTCAACATAAGAAAATAAATTCCAACCGAGCCTACATAGATGGCTTACAGTATTTTTTTTTTTAACCAAAAAAAAGATTGCAAAATTAACATTAAATGAGTTGTATATGTGGCAAAATATCCCCCTGAATGAGGGTAAATTACTAATGGGTTTTAATTATTTTTTTTTTTTTTAATCCGTGCCGTCCGATTTTTACCCACACACCAGATAATTGTAAATCAGCATTTTATATGTGAAGTGTTCTAAATAAATGTACATTCTGCATGACAAAATGCACCATTTTATATGAAGTTTACAAATTATACAAAACATAGATATTCCCATTATTTTTAATTTCCATTTGACTACTGCTCGCTGGTGAGAGAGCAGTCTCTCTATATGCTAGTAGCAGTTTCCATAACAGCGAATTCTGCTTCCATTCATTTTTCTTGATCTCGTTAACATGCATTTTGATTAACGAGTTCCCCTTATCTCATCATTGTGACAGGAAGTGATGTAGGTGACCATCGACAATTAAGCTTTTTAACGAGAAATGCGTTCATTAACGACCTCATCGACTCAATTTGAAAGCATTAACAGATTGATTTAATTAACACATTTTGTTTTAAAATCACTTATCTGTTTTTGCTCCTTAGCACACCACAGTGTTAAAACGCAGCACACACACTTACGTCATCGGAGTCTGTTTTGGGCAGAGCGTCCTGGTCACCAAGGTGAGGCAGCTGAGAATTCTTCCTCTGACATCCCCTCTGGTGTTGTCAGAGTTTCAGTTTCAGTTGTATTTTCGTCGGCACTCTCTTCAACTATAGAAACGTTGCATTGTTTGCTGACTGACAGAGTTCCAAGCATGTTTTAGCAAACGCACAGCACTAAAAGAGACATTTTAATTGCACACTGAATTTTCGTGTTGATGATCATCGCTTTTCTCTTTCCAGCCATGCTTGCTGTTGCAGTCAATGCTGTTTTTTTCAACTGTAAACCTGACACTGCGTACAGGGATTAAATAGCCATGGTACAGTACAGGTGTAATTATGGTTGCCACCCCGCCGGTATTTTACCGGACTGTCCGGTATTTTTATGTACTTTGACCCCCTGTCCGTTTTTTTTGGAAGATGTCCGGTAATTCTAAGCATTCTATGGATATGTTCTTAAAAAATGTGTTACAATAAACAATTTAATATAACACTTGCCGATTCTTCCTGAGCAACATCCGAAGAATCTGACCCTTCCTCACCAACTATGCTACCCAGCTCCTGGTCCAGGCCCTGGTACTCTCCCGCCTAGACTACTGCAACTCCCTCCTGGCTGGCCTCCCTGCGTCCGCCACCCGTCCGCTCCAGCTCATCCAGAACTCTGCTGCCCGCCTGGTGTTCTCTCTGCCTCGCTTCGCCCACGCTACTCCACTACTCCGCTCGCTCCACTGGCTCCCGATCACCGCTCGCATCCAGTTCAAGACTCTTGTACTAGCCTACAGATGCCTTGACCAGACTGCACCCAGCTACCTCCAGACCCTCATCTCTCCCTACACCCCCACTCGACCTCTCCGCTCCACCTGCACTAGAAGACTAGCTCTACCTTCGCTACGCTCCCCTGCCTCCAGAGCCCGCTCCTTCTCCACCCTTGCTCCGCAGTGGTGGAATGACCTTCCTACAGATGTCAGGACTGCCCAGTCCCTGACCACATTCCGGCGCCTCCTCAAGACTCACCTCTTCAAAGAGCACCTGTAGAACTCCTCTGTTTGTATCCTGGGACACTATCACCCTTCATGTAAATGTGCTTTATTTTGCTCTTATCTGCCCCCTATTTTACTGCATTTAATCCTGTACTTCAGAATACTGTAATCTGCCAAGTGTTTAACCTGTAGTACTTTGTATTTAATCACATCCTGATGTAACTATCACTATTTAATCATATCCTGATGTAACTTTCACTATTATCTGCTGTATTATTGAATTGTGGTTTGTCACACTTGAAAAAATTATTGTATTTCTTGCTCTTATTGTATGACTTGTATTGTAACACTTGAAATGTATTTGCTTACGATTGTAAGTCGCCCTGGATAAGGGCGTCTGCTAAGAAATAAATAATAATAATAATAATAATAATAATAATAATGTTGTGCTTGTATGAGTGAAATGCAAATACTATAACACAGCAGTGTGTAAATGCACCAGAAAGAATTGAGGTAACAACGTAAGCCACCAAAATGCTGTACCGTTATGTTTTTCTTGTGGGCTCACCGCTGTGTGTTCTCTGGCATGCGCGCTGCTGTTAAGTTTGACAGCCCTTTGAATGAAGCAGCGCAAAATTATTAAGTAGCATACTGTAACGTTAGTCACAATGGCAGAGACAAATGAAGAAGTAGACAATCTTCCCACCACTCCACCAAGACAGATAGCACAAGCTAAGAGGAAGAGGACCTGTGTCTTCAGTGACGACTGGTTAAAAGAACCAAAGATTGGCTCGCTAAAACAGCAGACAGTACGATTGCCCGTTGTACTGCCACAAGCAGAACCAAAACCATGTCCTGCATGTACCCATGTGGTAAAGCATTGCAGAATCATGTTTGAATGTAATCACCCACTTGAATGATCATTTATTCATTTGAATGTTAAAAAAGACAATGTAAAGAGAATTGAATGTATGGCATGTGATTCAGCGCACCAAGTAAAGTGGGCTCACTTGGGAATGCTAGAATGCAAAGATAGGAGACCTGTTACCAGAATTCAGGTCTCATGCAGATATCAAATACTTAACACTGTTACGCACCCTTGCCATGCTCAGTGCTGGATTCCAGACCTGGTGGTGGCTTTTAAGGAACCTTTAAGAACAGAACCAAAAAAGGATTTCCAATCCTGCTAGGAGCACTCTAAGATCCTGGATGTAACAGGATACTGTGTTCCAGAGACCACTGGATGAAAAGCAACTGGTTAAGGGCAAGAATATTGTTGTAAAAACTCTATAGTCATTTTGAGTTTGCTGGGACAACTATACACAGAAATATTACTGCAAAAATATGTGTTACCCTAAATGAAAAACTTAGTGAATTGTAAAAGGCTGACATAATCTAATAATCTTGATGAGTTCTCTCTTGGAATGTGCTTGTAGTTTCTTATCAGCAGAAGCAACTTAAACTAAGCAGGGCCCCTTGCTTATATTCTTAAATTGTTGGAGTACCAGGATTCTTATGATACCAGAAGACATTTTAACAACCAAGGCTCACTGACATTGCAGGTGTTCCAATTCAAGGGCCCCTTGCTTTTATAATCATTTAGCTTAACAAGTGAAAGGCAACTCCATGGTACAAGAATATATATTATTAGTTTTAGAGAAGACCTCATACATTCGTATCTTACAAAAATGGGAAAAAGGCTGGTACTGTATATTATTCGTTTTAAGGAGTAGCCTGGCACCAGATAGTATATTATTAATTTTAGAGATAAGGACTGTCTAACAGACCAGATGTTTAGATTTAATTAAGCCTTCTGACGCACAAAGGAGAGAAAAAGTCCTATAAATATGGTAGCAAAATTACAGTTGGTTATCAGACCAGTTTGGTAACACAGACTGTCTGGTCCATCTTTTGAAGACCTCTTTGCGAAGCTGACTGCTGGTGTTGTATTCAGAGCCTCTGGTTTGGACGACTGTCCTTTCTTTGTTCTGTTCTATGCTTTAAGACATAGTTCTCTACGGAGGGTAAGCAAAATCTTGAATTTATATCTCACCTATACTGTAGCATGGATATGATTATTATTAGCTTTAGAGATGTTGTTATATTGTATGCATTTAGTCTGCATGAAGGTGCATGATGTAACCATATTGCTTTAAGTATTAATTCTGTTAGTTTGCGAAGACACCAGACTGCCTGGATTGTCTATGAGCAAGGATTCGAAATGATCACTCGATCCATTTAAGCGTTAATAAACTGAAGGAGTAAATATATACTCTGATTCGTTAAACTTTAAATACTTGAGTCTGTGTGATTATTCTTGATTAACTGCTGTCTGGGTATGTGAAGATCTGTAAGCCAGTACATGAACAAAGCACTATAGGAGTTTATGCAATCGAGGTGTCCTCCTGTCTGCCTCCCCTTATTCTAGTAGAGAATTAAAGAAGTGCTCAAACATGACAAGTTACATCCTCAGAAAGGAATTAGGAGGTTTTTTTTGGTAAATAAACACATGCTACAACATTTTCCTGGACACAGACACACTGGTTTATTGTGAAAATATAATTTAGAAAACTCAGCCATGTTATTGTTTTCTATTCATGAAAAGAAAACCTGTAGATGACTTCTATAAGCTGCCCATTGTTAGGAAGACTAACAAAAGTAAAAGAAAGTGGCAAGAAACTTTTACAAAAGCCCACCTGCATGTTTTGTCGGACGAACTAGAAAAATAAGAAATGCGTGCTATTTGGAAAGAACAGCAGTAAAGTGGGCTATTCCATAAAACAAAAAATAAGGACAAAAATGACTGCATTGGATAATGCTGTGGGCACAGAAAAGCGGTCAGTACCAGTACTGTAGGTAAAGTTCAACTTTAATTTGCACACAGGTCACTGATATAAAATAGGAACATCCAACAATATGAGACAAGTATCATCACTATAGTTAACAGTTGTCTACTACGTTATTATGATTGACAACTATTTACTGGTACATTTAAATTATGGATATCCTAAATAATTTATCACCAATTAAAACAAAGAATGCCTTGGTTGCCTGACAACCTGTGCTCACCTTTGGCAGTCTCCCATTGTTGGTGTATATATATATACAGACATGCTCAAATTTGTTGGTACCCTTACAGCTCATTGAAATAATGCTTCATTCCTCCTGAAAAGTGATGAAATTAAAAGCTGTTTTATCATGTATACTTGCATGCCTTTGGTATGTCATAGAATAAAGCAAAGAAGCTGTGAAAAGAGATGAATTATTGCTTATTCTACAAAGATATTCTAAAATGGCCTGGACACATTTGTTGGTACCCCTTAGAAAAGATAATAAATAATTGGATTATAGTGATATTTCAAATTAATTCTTTAATTAGTATCACACATGTCTCCAATCTTGTAATCAGTCATTCAGCCTATTTAAATGGAGAAAAGTAGTCACTGTGCTGTTTGGTATCATTGTGTGTACCACACTGCACATGGACCAGAGAAAGCAAAGGAGAGAGTTGTCTGAGGAGATCAGAAAGAAAATAATAGACAAGCATGGTAAAGGTAAAGGCTACAAGACCATCTCCAAGCAGCTTGGTGTTCCTGTGACAACAGTTGCAAATATTATTAAAAAGTTTAAGGTCCATGGAACTGTAGCCAACCTCCCTGGGCGCGGCTGCAAGAGGAAAATCGACCCCAGATTGAACAGAAGGATAGTGCGAATGGTAGAAAAAGAACCAAGGATAACTGCCAAAGAGATACAAGCTGAACTCCAAGGTGAAGGTACGTCAGTTTCTGATCACACCATCCGTCGCTTTTTGAGCGAAAGTGGGCGCCATGGAAGAAGACCCAGGAGGACTCCACTTTTGACAGAAAAACATAAAAAAGCCAGACTGGAATTTGCTAAAATGCATATTGACAAGCCACAATCCTTCTGGGAGAATGTTCTTTGGACAGATGAGTCAAAACTGGAGGTTTTTGGCAAGTCACATCAGCTCTATGTTCACAGACGAAAAAATGAAGCTTTCAAAGAAAAGAACACCATACCTACAGTGAAACATGGAGGAGGCTCGGTTATGTTTTGGGGCTGCTTTGCTGCGCCTGGCACAGGGTGCCTTGAATCTGTGCAGGGCACAATGAAATCTCAAGACTATCAAGGCATTCTGGAGCGAAACGTACTGCCCAGTGTCAGAAAGCTCTGTCTCAGTCGCAGGTCATGGGTCCTCCAACAGGATAATGACCCAAAACACACAGCTAAAAGCACCCAAGAATGGATAAGAACAAAACATTGGACTATTCTGAAGTGGCCTTCTATGAGTCCTGATCTGAATCCTATCGAACATCTATGGAAAGAGCTGAAACTTGTAGTCTGGAGAAGGCACCCATCAAACCTGAGACAGCTGGAGCAGTTTGCTCAGGAAGAGTGGGCCAAACTACCTGTTACCAGGTGCAGAAGTCTCATTGAGAGCTACAGAAAACGTTTGATTGCAGTGATTGCCTCTAAAGGTTGTGCAACAAAATATTAGGTTAGGGGTCCCATCATTTTTGTCCATGCCATTTTCATTTGTTTTATTATTTACAATATTATGTTGAATAAAAAATCAAAAGCAAAGTCTGATTTCTATTAAATATGGAATAAACAATGGTGGATGCCAATTACTTTTGTCAGTTTCAAGTTATTTCAGAGAAAATTGTGCATTCTTCGTTTTATGTGGAGGGGTACCAACAAATTTGAGCACGTCTGTATATATATATATATATATATATATATATATATATATATATATATATATATATATATATATATATCCAGGACAATATCATATCACAAGCACATCACTCTTTAAAAGGGGCTGGCACATAATGAAACAGTGAAGCTGCACTGGTAAGGGTTATTAATGGTACACTTCAGAAGTGACAATAGATCTATGAACCTCCTACACTATTGACCATAAAGTATTATTGGTTCATTTTGTCCACCAATATTGTTTTTTCACATTCACCACATTTGTTGCAATTCTCTGGACATGATCGAGGGCTGTGTGGAGGGAGAGACCTCGGGAATTGATAATAGAAGATTTGTGTTTTTAAAACTTAGAGAAGATTAAGGAGATTCCCCTTGGCCAAGGCTTAACCCTTTGCAGTCCTATGTCAGACCAGATCCGACATTACAATTTTCCCTTTTCCGGTCCAATGTCGGACCCTGACCGACATCATCAAAAAGAAGTCAAGCACAGGTCTCTAGTTGTTTATTCTTGACTGAGACCGATAGGAGCCAAGAGAAGCCAAAAAAAAAAGGGCCAGATCTGATCAATACACATATCCCCTGCACCACAGAGATAACACGGACATAAACAAACAAGATAGCTGCTTCCGCATCCAGCACTCAAAGAATATCACGGACATTTGCTTAGCTTTTTGAGATGTTATTGTAACAAAATAATGACTTGGATCGTATTATTGAGGAGTTTGGTGATAAAACGAGTGATCAGGAGATGATTTATCAGTATGCACGACTATGAAGAGGTGTGTGAAAAATACAGCGAACGAGGAGTGGGGTGGGGCTGGAGATGCAGTACTGAGTGTCCTGTTGATATGCAGTGCCTTTTAAACCTGCTTTACTTTGAAAAAAAAACTTTTAAACAGCGTCTAAAATAAACAGTGCGTGTGAAAATAAATTGGACCTGACACGCCTGAGAGGCGCTGAATAAATGGACCGCTAAGGGTTAAATTTGGCCGGGGGTCCCCCTTGACTCGCAGAG
Organism: Acipenser ruthenus; assembly: GCF_902713425.1. Classification (NCBI taxonomy): domain Eukaryota; kingdom Metazoa; phylum Chordata; class Actinopteri; order Acipenseriformes; family Acipenseridae; genus Acipenser; species Acipenser ruthenus. The sequence continues at coordinate 112,759,202 of NC_081190.1, forward strand.
AACCTTCCTTGGGGACGAAGCCAGCAGCGGCTGACCTTCTAAGGTTGGGGAGTGAGCTTTACTTATCCCCAAGAGGGAGACCTTTGCAGAGGAGTGCGCAGTTGCAGAGGTGGAGTCGAATAGAAGAGGAAAGAATAGTGGGGGAGGAGGGGAGGATGGTGGAAAACAAACACCGCAAGACGGAGCAAACTCAAGGCTTGGGGTTTAAATAGGAGATTAGCAGATGTTGTTGGTAGGAAGGAAGTGGGGGTAGGAGCCCTCGTTCATGCCCCCCAAATAACACACAAGTTTAAAATTGACAATGTTTTTTTTTTTTTTTTAACAGGGCTTACTTCATAGTCACTGGTCCCCTTCTGCTGATAACAATGTGGACTTTGTATCTGTATAAATGTACATAGGTATACTTGTGTACTTTTACACTTATACATACATTTGATTTCAAGTTGCCTATAAATAATAAAAAACCACAGAACCCTACTGTCATGAAAATATACAGAAAATCACTGCATTCTTCGATTATGTTTTCAAGTATCTCAGTACAATTACAGTATTTTTTGCTTCAGTTTTTCTCAAAACAAATTGATCCTTTGGTTTGTTACACATATAAATCTAACTGTCAACATCACTATATTTTTAATATTACTGGAAACACTGAGTTATTACTGATCTTATATCTATATACTTGGTAAAAGTAAAGGCAGCTACACACTAGACGTGATGTGTCAAATGAAAATGTGCAGCGATGCGGCAACATTAATAGAACCTAAACTTTTGATAAGTACCTTTCAGACCACCGGCAACACAACAGGTGATACGGGAGCAACACCAGGGCAACACTGGAGCGACGCAAAATAGAATTGAATCCTATTTTTGGCAATTTTGTCGAATGTTATCTGTATTTGCTTACGATTGTAAGTCGCCCTGGATAAGGGCGTCTGCTAAGAAATTAAAAATAATAATAATAATAATGACAACTAGGGAATTGAGAAATCAGAGAACAGCTTCAATGCACGTGATCCAGCAGAGTGAAATGACAGAGCAATCAGAGAACAGCTTCAATGCACGTGGTCCAGCAGGGTGAAGCAGTATCCAAAATGACAGAGCAATCAGAGAACAACTTCAATGCACTTGGTCAAGCAGGGTGAAGCAGTATCTAAAATGACAGAGCAATCAGAGAACAGCTTCAATGCACGGGGTCCAGCAGGGTGAAGCAGTATCCAAAATGACAGAGCAATCAGAGAACAGCTTCAATGCACTTGGTCAAGCAGGGTGAAGCAGTATCCAAAATGACAGAGCAATCAGAGAACAGCTTCAATGCACGTGGTCCAGTAGGGTGAAGCAGGATCCAAAATGACAGAGCAATCAGAGAACAGCTTCAATGCACGTGATCCAGCAGGGTGAAGCAGTATCCAAAATGACAGAGCAATCAGAGAACACTTGCCGTGGAAAAATACCCAGATTTTATGACAAAGATCATCGCAATGATAAAGATACAGAGATGAAAAATAGTATATGGGAGTCCATTTCGAAGGAACTGGATAAGCTTGGTATGTATGATTTATTATGAGAAATACCATCAGAGAAGACTCATAATTTCCACATCATGTTATTTATAAACTTTGATCAAAACACCACATTTTTTCCCCCTTTGTCCTTGGCTTAAAAACAGCCAGGCTTCAAACACACACTCTAGTAGTTACAACAAAATAATGCTACAGTTACTATTGTTAAAATGTGGTCACAATATCTTGACCTTTTAAATTTTTTTTGTTCTTTAAAATTAAAATATTTCTATAACAGATATAGTACACCTTCTGATGCACCTGTCTCTAGGACACTTACATCTTTTAGAACGAAAAGTACATTTTGTCCACAAGTTACTAGTGCAGCCACTGAAACATGCTGCAGATTGGTTGAAAGAGATGTTGATACTCTGCTACTAACAAACACAATTAAAATGCCAAATAATTGTAGTAAAGATGATCTTGATGCATTAAGAACTATCAAATGCAATGAGATTGTGATTGTTAAACCAGCAGATAAGGATGGTGGCCTTGTTTTATTGTCTGAAGATTTCTATAATGCAGAAGACGCCAATTATCTTACATTAACTTTTATAAGAAATTGACAGATGACCCCATTACTGTTTTCAAATCGGAAATTGATTGCTTTTTAAAATCAGCATATGAATCATCGGAGCATATTCCAGAAAGTGTTTATAAGTACCTAACATGTAATCACCCTGTAAAGCCTGTGATATATATATATATATATATATATATATATATATATATATATATATATATATATATATATATATATATATATATATACAGTACTGTGCAAAAGTTTTAGGCAGGTGTGCAAAAATGCTGTAAAGTAAGAATGCTTTCAAAAATAGACATGTTAATAGATTATATTTATCAATTAACTAAATGCAAAGTGAGTGAACAGAAGAAAAATCTAAATCAAATCCATATTTGGGGTGACTATCCTTTGCCTTCAAAACAGCATCAATTCTTCTAGGTACACTTGCACAAAGTCAGGGATTTTGTAGGCATATAGTCAGGTGTATGATTAAACAATTATACCAAACAGGTGCTAATGATCATCAATTCAATATGTAGGTTGAAACACAATCATTAACTGAAACAGAAACAGCTGTGTAGGAGGAATACAACTGGGTGAGGAACAGCCAAACTCAGCTAACAAGGTGAGGTTGCTGAAGACAGTTTACTGTCAAAAGTCATACACCATGGCAAGACTGAGCACAGCAACAAGACACAAGGTAGTTATACTGCATCAGCAAGGTCTCTCCCAGGCAGAAATTTCAAGGCAGACAGGGGTTTCCAGATGTGCTGTCCAAGCTCTTTTGAAGAAGCACAAAGAAACGGGCAATGTTGAGGACCGTAGACGCAGTGGTCGGCCAAGGAAATGAGCAGATGAAAGACACATCATGCTTAGTTCACTTTGCAATCAGAAGATGTCCAGCAGTGCCATCAGCTCAGAATTGGCAGAAAACAGTGGGACCCTGGTACACCCATCTACTGTCCGGAGAAGTCTGGTCAGAAGTGGCCTTCATGGAAGACTTGCGGCCAAAAAGCCATACCTCCGACGTGGAAACAAGGCCAAGCGACTCAACTATGCACGAAAACACAGGAACTAGGGTGCAGAAAAATGGCAGCAGGTGCTCTGGACTGATGAGTCAAAATTTGAAATATTTGGCTGTAGCAGAAGGCAGTTTGTTCGCCGAAGGGCTGGAGAGCGGTACACGAATGAGTGCCTGCAGGCAACAGTGAAGCATGGTGGAGGTTCCTTGCAAGTTTGGGGCTGCATTTCTGCAAATGGACTTGGGGATTTGGTCAGAATTAATGGTCTCCTCAATGCTGAGAAGTACAGGCAGATACTTATCTATCATGCAATACCATGAGGGAGGCATCTGATTGGCCCCAAATTTATTCTGCAGCATGACAACGACCCCAAACATACAGCGAAAGTCATTAAGAACTATCTTCAGCGTAAAGAAGAACAAGGAGTCCTGGAAGTGATGGTATGGCCCCCACAGAGCCCTGATCTCAACATCATCGAGTCTGTCTGGGATTACATGAAGAGAGAGAAGCAACTGAGGCTGCCTAAATCCACAGAAGAACTGTGGTTAGTTCTCCAAGATGTTTGGGCCAACCTACCTCCCGAGTTCCTTCAAAAACTGTTTGCAAGTGTACCTAGAAGAATTGATGCTGTTTTGAAGGCAAAGGGTGGTCACCCCAAATATTGATTTGATGTAGATTTTTCTTCTGTTCACTCACTTTGCATTTTGTTAATTGATAAATATAAACTATTAACATAGTCTATTTTTGAAAGCATTCTTACTTTACTGCATTTTTTCACACCTGCCTAAAACTTTTGCACAGTACTGTATATTATATATATATATATATATATATATATATATATATATATATATATATATATATATATATTACCCAAGGTTCAGAAATCATTGGACAATCCACCAGGCCGCCCCATTGTCTCTGGAATTGGTTCCCTCATTGAACCTCTTTCTAATTACGTTGATTCTTTCTTGAGACCCCTTGTTATTGAATTACCTTCATATCAGCAGTGGGGCAGCAGTGTGGAGTAGTGGTTATGGCTCTGTACTCTTGACCGGAGGGTCATGGGTTCAATCCCAGGTGGGGACACTGCTGCTGTAGCCTTGAGCAAGGTACTTTACCTAGATTGCTCCAGTAAAAACCCAACTGTATAAATGTGTAATTGTATGTAAAAATAATGTGATATCTTGTAACAATTGTAAGTCACCCTGGATAAGGGCGTCTGCTAAGAAATAAATAATAATAATAATAATAATAATAATAATAATAATAATAATAATAATAATCTAAGGGATACAGGTGACTTTATTGGTCAATTATCAAATGTAAGATTACCAAATGAAAATGTTATTCTAGCTACACTTGACGTTGTAAGTCTATATATACCAATATTCCACATGTTGATGGCCCTAATGCTCTTAAACTCTATCTTGATAGGAGAAGTGACATCCAGACACCAACTGCATTTTTACTTGAGAGGGCACATATGGTTCTCACTATAAATGACTTTCTCTTTGAGAAAGATTTTTATCTACAAATCCAGGGCACAGCAATGGGAGCTTCATTTGCACCTGACTATGCCAGTCTCTTTATGGGATTTCTCGAATACAACAATATATATATGGACATAATCCTTTCATAGATAACATCATCATGCGGTAACGGTATGTTGATGATATTTTCCTGTTATGGTCTGGCACCGATCTAGAACTTAAATCATTTGTTGCTTATTTGAATGGTCTGATTTCTTCTATTAATTTTAGTTTAAATATGATACATTCAAGGTTAGTTTTCTCGATACCACTGTATGTCTTGATAATGGATCTTTTTGACTGATAAAAACAGTATACAGCTTGCTTTTAGCTTTCCCTTTGTACCACTCCCTTTTAGTCAATTTTTGAGGATTTTGACACTGGCAAAATGTATGACCAATTTCTATCTAGGAATTACCCAAGGGATTGGTTAGATAAAACTATTTTTAAAGTTCAAAACGTTGATGTAAATCCTCATGTGAATAAGAATAACAATGAATTCTCTTACATTTGTTACACGACTTTTACTACACACAGTCATGCGAAAAATATTATTAAACACTGGCATATCTTATCAACTGATACTATTGGCAGCAAAATATTTCAATCCATGCCCCTTTTTACACACTATAGAGGCAGAAATATGCGGGACATTATTGTTGAAGCCAATTCTTTTAAAGATACAGCTAAAAATTTAAACTGGGGTACAGTCATAAACTGTTTCTTTCTGTGTCGGAAATGTACAGCGTGTGACAATGCTATTAAAACTAAAACCTTTATAAGTCATTGTGAACAGGCTGGCTGTAGGGGTGACGTCAGGCCAGAAAGAAACACAGACAGGCAGTACTGTTTATTATTTTTATTATTCTTGTTTTTACCTCCTCACTTTCTCCCGTTCCTTCGCCCTGAACACACAACCCTGAGTGAGTGAAAAGTGCATCTATATATACTGTTGTGCCGGGATTCAATTACTAATTAATTATTCACTTGAATCCCAGCAAGAGAACTAATTTGTGCAATCCCGTGCTCACATATTTTATCTGCACGTGAAATGATTATGCAATCCCCGTGCCTAAATACAACTATATATTTTAAATCACTCGTGCTCCACAGCCCCATTATATCCTGTGCACCAATACTATACACCAACATTAACACTCCACATGCAACACATAACACATAATCCACACATGGGCGGGGCACACTGACACAGTCATGTAACTAAAAAAGAATACAAGATTTCACAAGTTATTACCTGCACATCTGATTTTGTAGTTTATTTAATTTCCTGCCCTTGTAACTTACAATATGTTGGTAAAACCAAAAGACAACTACAGGTGCGCATTAATGAACATAAGAACATAAGAAAGTTTACAAATGAGAGGAGGCCATTTGGGCCATCTTGCTTGTTTGGTTGTTAGTAGCTTATTGATCCCAGAATCTCATCAAGCAGCTTCTTGAAGGATCCCAGGGTGTCAGCTTCAACAACATTACAGGGGATTTGGTTCCAGACCCTCACAATTCTATGTGTAAAAAAGTGCCTCCTATTTTCTGTTCTGAATGCAGCTTTATCTAATCTTCATTTGTGACCCATGGTCCTTGTTTCTTTTTTCAGGTCGAAAAAGTCCCTTGGGTCGACATTGTCAATACCTTTTAGAATTTTGAATGCTTGAATCAGATCTCTGCATAGTCTTTTTTGTTCAAGACTGAATAGATTCAATTCTTTAAACTTGTCTGCATATGACAATTCTGGTCTCTCTTCTTTGCACTCTTTCTAGAGCAGCAAAACATAAAAGTGCCATCCATAGGAAAGACGTACACTTGCCACTGGCTAGACATTTTGCAGAGGTAAATCATTCTGTTTCGGATTTAAAATTTTGTGGTATATAAAGATTATTTTAGTCTTGTAGAGAGGGTGACTTGTATCAAAAACTATTTCAATGTGAAGCAAAATGGATCGTCTATCTCAAGACAGTACAGCCAGAAGGCATTAATGAAGAACTTGGATTATCATGTTACCTATAAATATACCATTAATATTTCTTATTTTTTATTGTTTTGTATTCTTTATATCATGAATGTTTATTTGATAATCAATTCTTTACGTTACACCTAAGACTTGTTACCATTTGGCTCCATGGCAGCTAATGCTTAAGTCTACATAGTATTTACATATTTTGTGAATATTAACATCAGTGTTATTTATTTGTAATATATTCCCTTTAATGTCTATCAGTATATTAACATATGAATTGGTCTGTGTACATGAATTAAGATCTTAAATACTCAGGTGTTCCTAATTCACTAGCACTGAGGATGGTCATGTGACCGAAACGTTTGCACTGAGCACTTTTTGCACTATATTACTTTTTTGCCTGTTCTTCTATAAATAATTTTGTAGTGGTTTTTTTAATCGCCACTCTTCAAATAGCAGTGTGCGGATCATTTTGGACTCTTAATTACTTCATAATCTTTATATTTAAATCAGGCCTTCATAAGAACATTGTTTTATGACTTAATATTCTGTGTTTGTAAATGTATTGGTAAAGCTAATTGTTATGCTGGCAAAACTATATTTACAATACAAAGGCCGTTGTTGCTCATAATTACATCTCCAGGCAAGGAATCTGCATACATGATATTATAATATCCAAGGTGATTATTTTACATGTAGGTCAGATATCTTATGCAATCATAATCATATTTACTGAGGATTTAACTGTAACTGAAAAATAACGTGCCTTCATTGTACACCATTTGAATACACAGCATGTCCATTTCAGAACATTTATTTCTGAGCAGACCTGATGGAAAACCACCCCCTCTCAAACACCTGAATGTACACGTCATAAAAAACTAAATTTAAAATCAAAATACACTTAAACTACAAATCCAATCAGGATCTAACCACCATAGCTTTTACAGTTTTTTTTCTAGAAGTCTTCTAAAATATTACATTATTATTCACATTGTACACAGGGGACAGTGTTAAAATGTTGGCCCCACCCTTTTATCGTTTAAAATACTAATCCTATTGAAAGATCATTTAAAGATTTAAAATGACAATGACACAAAGTACCATTGTCAAGATATTAATGTTGGAAAATCAGACCTAACTATCATGCCGCTATAATAAACTTGCTTTCTGAAGGAAATAATACGTACAGTATAGAGATTGATCTGTATAAAATGGTGGCTGGAATGCATGTTAGTCCAGGTCAGAAGGCACATAATAAATCCAGACATGGATTGTGGCTGCATGCGCAGAGCACATTTGTTTTAGTTGTCAAATGCTTCAGACTTTAGTCTAGTTGGACATAATGTAACACACGTCACCAAATCAAGGACTTCTCTTATTTAGCCTTCTAGTTAACATGTTATGCTGGATATCCCCAAGCCACATCTGCACAGATCTCTGTCCTTTCCTTAACAGAGATTCTCAAGTGACTAGCCCAATAGGTGGTGCTATAGATCTTTGAACATTGCAGGTACAACAGTACAATCATCAGTAATGACAAACAGTGTTGATGATGCCCTCATGAAGGACAGCACTGGATATTGGTTGCAGCATTGCAAATACCCACAAGTCCCACAAGATCTGCTGTTCATGGTGTTTTGGTAATAACACGTTCTACAGAAAGACAGTGTACAGAAGTGAAAAAAATAAATACAAAATCAATAAAACATGATAAAAGTCAATGTACAGGAAATAATTAATGTATATTAAGGCTTTATCTGCATCCTCTTTTCAGGAAGCTTCTAAATTAGATGCCAAAAATATTAGTGGTATGTACCTACTGTGCACACGTTTGCTAAAATTGGCTCCTCTTAATGGCACACAAATAAAAAAGGACTTTATAGTTGATGCTTAATGCATTGCAACACGATACAATACCAATTCTGGTATCACAATACTTGATACTCAATTGCACACAGTCCCCTAGAAAATACGGTCATGTAGTAACCAAAGGGAAGAGAGTAAAAACTGCAAAACGTGTTCCTGTTTATTGTTTTCTTTTAACACATACATCAAAGAGGATGTACAGTCCATGTAACACAAAAGAGAACCTATTTTTTATTTAAATTGTGTTAACTGAGGAAGTAAACTGCACAGTTTGCAGCTAGGGAATTATATTCCATATAACTGTTTCAGAATGCCAATGTTGCATAAAATATAACCAAAATCAGGTGAAACCCAACTTAATATTGTGTAGGGAAATTTCAATATACAAGCCACTCCATCAATATTCAGTACTTGCAAAAGTTCAAGTGAATTAATTTACAAAACAATCTAAATAAAATATTCAGATGAAAACAAAATAATTACAGACCAGTGTTATAAAAAATGCACACCATGGACTATATATACTTGATTAAATGTACATTACTACAGCACAGTACTAAAGAAATACTGCTTGGCATTACAACGGAAGTAATTAAGAAGGAGAGAAATGTACCTGTAAAATATACAGAAATAAATCATAAAAAGGTCAACTTCCAAATTGTGTTCCTTTACTGCAATAAAAACGTATAAAAAAAACTGTCTACCTGTGGAAGCTCACTAGTTAGCAACTGCACAATATAAACACTTTGTTAAAGGGGTACCACTTTCCATGAAGTGTCTCTAATTACTGTGTATTTACATAGTAGTTACATAGTAAATACACATGTACTTGCACACAATTACAATGCTATCATGCATAGTTACAATGTACTGAAAGAGTAAGCAGCGGGGTTCCGAAAAAATAGTTACATGTCCCCACGTGTTGCTAGAACTATTCAAGTAACATTGGAAAAGAGCTTTGAATAAGTTATAAGTATAAAAAGTTGTCAGGATGTTAACAATGAAATGAAAAATTACAGATACATTATTGAAACAGTAGCAACATGTGGGGATGTATAACGCTATATTTTTCTGAACCCCCTACTTAGGTAACCCAACTAACCCTAACCCTAAACCTAGCCCAAACCCGTTTCTGATACAATTCTGTACTTGCATATATCTTGTTAAAAGTTTTTTAAGTACATTGTAACTATACATAATAACATTGTAATTTTGTGTAAGTACTCATGTATATACTATGTAACTACTATTATTATTAGTTTTATCCAAGGCGACTTACAGAGACTAGGGTATGTGAACTATGCATCAACTGCAGAGTCACTAAAGAATATAAGAACATAAGAACATAAGAAAGTTTACAAACGAGAGGATGCCATTCAGCCCATCTTGCTCGTTTGATTGTTAGTAGCTTATTGATCCCAGAATCTCATCAAGCAGCTTCTTGAAGGATCCCAGGGTGTCAGCTTCAACAACATTACTGGGGAGTTGGTTCCAGACCCCCACAATTCTACGTGTAAAAAAGTGCCTCCTATTTTCTGTTCTGAATGTCCCTTTATCTAATCTCCATTTGTGACCCCTGGTCCTTGTTTCTTTTTTCAGGTCAAAAAAGTCTATACCTTTTAGGATTTTGAATGTTTGAATCAGATCGCGTAGTCTTCTTTGTTCAAGACTGAATAGATTCAATTCTTTTAGCCTGTCTGCCTAGGACATGCCTTTTAAACCCGGGATAATTCTCTTTCTAGAGCAGCAATATCCTTTTTGGTTACAAGCCTATTTCTTTAACCACTGGACCACACTGCCTCCTTGCAAATACACAGTAATTCCAGACACTTCATGTAAAGTGTTACCGTTAAAGGTTTAGTTTTACAAAGATTTAACAGCTGTAGTGCAGCTGGAGTGTTTCCAAGCATTCCTATAACTATCTAGAATATTACAGAAATATGTATGCATTTTAAACTATCTAAAAAGAAAATGCTCTTTTTATACTTGTCTCAGAATACACTGACTGGAAACAAAAACATATGATCATGTGATCAAAAGCTGAGAATAAAAACAATATGCATGCTTTAATTGCCCAGGTTAATGGGTTAATAGTATTACACATATGTTCTCTGTTCTTAAAATAAGCTTGAGATATCAATGGCTGTAATTAAGCTGAAAAACAAGTTTACGTCATGAGGTCATTAAGTGACTTGGCATATAAGGAGCAGGTTAGGAATAGGTTAGTTGAGCAGTGGTAGAAGATGAGCCACGGTAGACGGTCCATCTAACAAAACACTAAAGCCAACACATCCTTGCTACATGAGTTGGTAGGCGTTATGTAAATGATTATTATTTATTTTGTATCGCTGTGCCTGTCATTGTGAAGCTATATTTGTATGCATAATGCGACATCATATTAAAGCACAGGCATGTCGTTTACTGTTGATAGCAAGGTTTTGATTTTTAAAATAAATATATATTTATGCTTAGCACTTTAAAACAAAGTTTATTTGATAAATACTTGCTTAAATAGGTATTATGTCTTTTTTCTTTTAAATAATAAGTCAATCACATGTATGTGGGATGCACCTCTTTCCAGTGACTGCCATTTTTAAAAACATGCGCATGTCAAATCATAGTAGTGCCGTCTCCATGATATCATCGTGGCACAGTCAATGGCCCGACACTGGTGTGATAAGATTTTGGTATCGTGATATATTATGGATACTGGTATATCACCCAACACTAGGTGCAGAAAAGAAAGTGATCTTAAAAAACATACATCATTTTGTTTCACTTAATTTCCACCGAAGGTATTTTGTACAGATCAGAAGTCTGACGGGAAAGACTGCAAACATATACAAAGCTTAAAGTCCTTTGAGTAGTTGATTCTACATGATGATAAAATGAAGTTTAAGAGTTTTTACTTAAACTTCAGAAGGTAGCAAAACAAAGTGCTGTGTTATTGATCCAAACAAAGACTATATTGAAACATTCTGTGTGACATGAATTTTAAGATGCAGGCCTACTTCGTTTGAATCCAGTTAATGGCTATACCAAGCCACAGTGTCAAGAATCATTAATACCTGTCTGTTGTAATAGGCTATGTGGAATAAGTTCATTGGTCTCTACTTACTCCCTTGTGTACATAAATGCATCAGTTATGCACATTAATTCATACTAATTTGTTATCATTGGCAGACATTTCTCAAGCCAGCTCTGCTCTACTAGAAAGTTTCTGCGTTTCTATGACTGATGACCATTCACCTCAACAGCTTCTCCTAGGCTTTATAAACAGGCTTATAAACGATAGATTGTTAATGGAGTGCTAAGCAAGGTTTTTCTTTTGGTTCTTTGCTTGACTAGATTAGACTAGATTTTTCCTCTTTCCTTGCATTTTATACTTCAGTGTGGAATGTGCACATATTTAAAAGACAACAGTGTATAATAAATATTAAGTGCTGTTTCCTGGTACCTAATTGCTTTCTAAGGCATTTCATACTCGCTGCAATCAGGCCAAATTAATTAGGATGCATGCAGCAGTTTACAGTATTCATATTTGTAATGACAAACATTTCCCCTGAATACTTGTGTGAGCATCTTAAATTAAGAGAGCCCCTTCCCTTGACACTTTAAAACACAGATTTGTTTTCTGGATTAGGTATAAATAGGTAACACAGTAAGTTAATGTCTTTAATGCCCTTCTCATATTTAAAATAGGAAGTTCACCCAAGAACTGCTTGTAAAGGTCAGACATTATTCAAAATGTCACTTATCTAACCTGGCCAAGGCTTTTTAAATGCATTTTTTTTTAAATACATTTCTAGCTCATGGAGCATCAGCCGTTTACCATGTTGCTCTCGTGTTTTCTGTGGAGTGCCCAGTCATGTATTTTATTCCTGTTTTCTCCCAAATTGTGAAATAATTTTTATGTCACTTTACCTCTGGGACTCACATATTGCCCCTTTTTCCCAGAACCTCTGGGACTCACATATTGCCCCTTTTTCCCAGAACCTCTGGAACTCACATATTGCCTCTTTTCCCCAGAACCTCAGCTACAAATGTTGCCAAGCAGCTGAACCCTGGAGGCAGAATTTCAGCTTGACTGGTCTCGTAGTTTGGCGTGGGCTTCATTTAAAAAAATTAAAATAAAATGATATTGTTATCATGGAGGTTGGCTATATATTGTTATAATTGATGACTCCTATAGCATCTCCTTATCAGAACAGAAAAGAAAACAATTCTTAATATGTGGATGACTGCATCTTATAAAATGGCTTGGATAAATTAACACCATGATTGGCTGAACAAGATCACATGATCGTGCAGTAAGAATTGTCTTCCTGCACTGCTAGTGGCTAATCCCCTCTGAAGATCAAAGAGGCATGGGAAAAAATTATATAAACAAAATCTAACAAATGTACCATGGTAAACTTTTATAAGGGGAGTGGAATACTGATCAGCTGCTAGGATAACTTTTAAGTAAGTCTTTAAAAATGTTTTTTAAAATGTAACAATCAGTTTTCCCACTGCTGTGGTTAAAGTGTATAATGACCTGTCAGTGGCCGCAGACTAGGGAATATACAGTGGAGTCATTTCTATTACCCTCTTCAAGGCCTTTGACACAGCTGGTTACAGGCGGATGGCTGCTAGGCTGGTACATTTGGGATTTAAGACTGTTTTATCATTTGTATTAACTGTTACCTTACTGGTTCAAACTAAAGGGGGCTTTCACATACATACATATATATATAATGCCCACATGGGCTGATGGCGAAGAAAGATTTTTAACAGATACAGTATACTACTACTAGAGAGTGAATTACCTCTGGCAAAAGCGCGCCGCTTAAATACTTTCTGACAATGCAGTTTAGAGCAACGGAACTCAACAAAAATCCACAGGTTATATCATGGATTAGATACGGGGTGGGGGGGGGAGTGGGGGGTCAGAATAAAATGCAGCAATGTTTTATTGTATTCTTATTGCAGTAATTCATACAGATCTCAGTGCAGAGTTGCTTTGTTTGAATGAGAGATCATAAAACAGGTAAAGATACGGAAGCTCAGTTATGTAAAAAGGAGTTCATATCTACCACATCATACTTTTAAACTTCAATTTCCACGAAGCCGCGTCCTGGTCAAACTTCACTGGCGACATCTTTCATTCATTCGTGCAGCACTTCCTCTCTATTCCAGTTCCCAAAATACGATTAATATTGCTATGATAAATGAGTTACAGGGAACTATATTTAACTGGGTGGCTTTTACACGTTTAAACTGTGATTATTAGTCTCTTACTGATATTGAATGATCTCTCATTAATGGAACTCTGTACAGAGATCTATATTGCATTACTGCAAGAATACAATAAAATATTGTTGCATTTTATTCTGGACTCGTTTCGCAAACTGCCCGGGCATTTCGGCAACTGCCCAATTTCAGCATCGGTCCATAACATATATATATATATATATATATATAGAGAGAGAGAGAGAGAGAGAGAGAGGGGGGGGGTAAAAAGAATAACTATAACGAAACAATTGTGTGCTGGTTCAATATGGAGGGAGATCACTGTCACAAATATTTGTATGCGTAAAAAGAATTTGTATTTGTAAATACAAGTACAAATCAAAAATACAAGTACAACTCAAAACTACAAGTACGACTCAAGAAAAATTAACTTCACTATAATAAACCATCTTTTTTAACGATCCAAGCAGCAAGAACCATTTTTTTCAATGGAAATTAGCTCTATTAGAACGATAACTTTTACTAAATCTACCCGGATAAAACGATCTCAGTCGTACCTGACACTGAACTTTCTCCAGTGTGAATGTGTTATTCAAATTCAAATTCAAATTCAAATTCAAAAATGCTTTATTGGCTCAGGTATTGCCAAAGCTTTTATAATACAAAACAGAAATAATAAAACAGAAATACAATTACAGAACATAACAAACACAAAAAACCATTGTTCCCTTCCCTTTGAACAATATAACTACCTCCCTCCCTCCCTCCCTCCCTCCTTCTTTCCACCCTCCCTCCCTCCCTCCCTCCTCATCACCAGTAACCCATGGTCGTGTATGCAGGGTGTCACACACTGTTCTCTCAGTGAAAACAAAGACCTTGGTAGACTAATTCGAAGATAAGGCTAATTCATAGATAACCTATTGTAGTGTGAATCATGTGTGACGTATGCAACCGTTGCCATCTTCACACAAACTGCAACCATGGCAACAGGCGTGATGCGGTAACAAGATTGAAACAGCGTGAGAAAAGCATGAATAATATGAAGCAATCAACGCTGGATATGTTTTTCAAGAGAAAGGGCATGTAATTACTGTATTCAGCATGTAAGTGCACTTTTTTATTTTTCATTTCTTTACTGATTTCTTTTAAATATACAGTTTAATTGTTGATCAATGTGAAGTTGTCTTGAAAGAACTATCGTATACTGTATAAAGATGTTCAATTCAATTTGGGCGTTTCTCCATTATTTTGATACAGCAAATTGCCAAACCCTATTATAGTGAACAACCTGATATAATGAACATTTCTCCAGGTCCCAGAGGGGGTCGTTTTAATGAAGTTAGACTATATATATAGTTACAGTGTAAGGTCAATATTTAAATACAGTATAGTTTACAGTAAGTGAAAATTATACTACTAATGTACATTAGCTACAAACCTATTTTTGAGGGTCAAAAGAAGAGAAAATGTCATACCCATTCTTTCCGCATTGTTAGTAAGAGGATCATATTTGGGATGCCACTGCACAGAGATTTCTCAGAGAGATTTATCAGCAAACTATTTTGGATATGTTTTAAAGAGGGAATGGTATTCAAGGATACCAAGATATCCAGTGGCAAAGTAAGGTTATCAGGCAAAAAATTCTCCATTCCCAGTTGTACTGCTTTCCTACAAAAAGGAGAACATTTTGGGATACCATTCTACTTGTGAGATGTAATAAAATATTTTGTATATTTGTAAAGAGGATAATCTATTCAGGAATACCAAGCTATTTAGTAAGTAAGGGGAGTGAGGAAAACTGGGCAATAAAATCTCAACTGCCAGTTGTTCTACAAATTATTTTTTGCTTCCAAACTTTTGTCCTGTAGTGTATAATAATTACTGTATCTTGAGTTGTTCTGTTCTGTTTATATCTTATCTATGATCAAATCATAGATGGTATTGTTTTTTTTTTCATTTCTCCTACACGCATGGCTTCATTTCAGGCTTTATGTTACAATTTATATTTGAAGACATACAAAAATAGTCTGGGGAAGTGCTTGTGCAAGTGAAAAAAACACACCGGACATGCAAAGCAATAAATAGAATTCCACAGTAACGATTTCCATTACATGAGAGTAGGTGTTAAAACTTCATGCTGTTATTGGACTCGGCTGGTGTTGATGGCTGCAGTGTAATGCTGGCTCCAGGGATCAGCCTATTTTACCTCTCAGGCACATCAGCACACACAACGGCTGCAATGCTGGCTCTACGGAAGTGTGGCCTCTCTAGAGCATCAGCATGACAACCATCTGCACTGAGCTGAGTAGGGTACTTCTCTGGGGCCTTCAAGTGGGCACCTTCCATCCTTGGTGTTTCCTCGAGTAGCCCACGACACCTTAACACTAGAACCGCCGAGATTTCGGACTACATACAACCACCACAACTTTGATATGAAAATGAAAAACAAACAATTGGATACAACTTAATATTTTTATTTATGAACATACATAACATTTTCAGAGTAGAAACACCGTTTTTACATTAAAAACTTTTTTCTTATTTTTTTTCAAAAAGAGCACATATACATAAACATGAAAAACGGTAATAAAATAAACTTTACGCAACAAACTTCTGTGTAAACAGGTGTAGAAAGCTGCATGCACATATAAAATTATAAAACATAAATAACTAGTTATAAAAATAGCATAACACAAAAATATAACATAACTTATGCCACGTGAAAGTGATGTCTGTCTGTTCAGAGTTCTAGTACAGCTTTCTAAATAATCTACGCAGAAAACACGCTGTTCAACTGTACCAGTGCATTTGCCACAGACTTGCCTTTTCACAACAGGTGCAGACATCAAAAGTTCTGTTTTTATTGCATTTAGCAACCTGGCATTGTCTTGTATTCCGTGTGCTAGTGGGCGCAGCGCTGGCTGAAGGTTGAGGGGCATTTTCTAGCCGGCTTTCGTGTCTCTTATCAAAATGTTTCTGCCGTAGCTCCAAGGCTAGCTGCAAAATGAAGTCCCTCCGAGTGATTGTGTTGCCGGTGCACTCCTTGTACAAAACCAAAGCGATTATGGCTGCCAGGTCCAAAAAAACAGACACAGGCCACCCATGAGTACCACCTTTGACAGAATACAGCCGTGCCATTTGATCCAGTATATCCACACCGTACTTCGTTGCGTTGTAAAATGCAACAGTCTCTGGCTTTCATTTAGCATCAGTCCCGATGGTCACTGATCTGTGCAGAGCTTAGAATATGCACATTTTTTTTAAAAAAATTGCACCGTCACACTCAAGGTTTCTGCCTGAGAAATGTAGTGTAAATAATAATATTATATGATGTGTAGAATGACTTTCATCAGTGTTTCAAGCACTCAACAGGATTATAATACGTTATTTCACAATGACGTTGATTTTATTACAAAGCACAGGCTAAATTGTTGGCTATATTGTATTGATTTCAATATGCCGCATAAACTGCGGGTCTGACGATTGAATAAGCAAGTGCTTATAACTTAATCATTTTTACGATTCTGCAGCTGAAACACCGTATGGGTATTTAATTCAAATATTTAGTAACACTTAAGAACGGACATGCATGAGATAGTTATGAGACACATACGTGGAGATATTTAAATTTGAATTGCAAAAGTCGCTATGGCGGTGCTAGTTTTAAGAGGGCTCGACAGTGATTATTATTATTATTATTATTATTATTATTATTATTATTATTATTATTATTATTATTATTATTATTCATTTCTTAGCAGATGCCCTTATCCAGGGCGACTTACAGTCGTAAACAAACATACATTTCAAGAATCACAGTACAAGTAATAATACAATTAAGAGCAAGATAAATACAATGACTTTGGTTCTAGCAAGTACGACAAAGTGTGACAAAATACGATTCAATAATGGAGCAGATAACAGTGTCAGTGATAGTTACATCAGGATATAATTAAATACAAAATACTACAGATTAAATAACACTTTACAGATTACAGTACTCTAAAGTACAGGATTAAATGAAGTAAAATCGGGAGCAGATAAGAGCAAGTAAAGCGCATTTAAGGAAGAGTGATAAGTGTCCAGGGGGGAAAAAAAGAGTAGTTCTACAGGTGCTGTCTGAAGAGGTGAGTCTTAAGGAGGCGCCGGAATGTGGTCAGGGACTGGGCAGTCCTGACATCTGTAGGAAGGTCATTCCACCACTGCGGGGCGAGGGTGGAGAAGGAGCGGGCTCTGGAGGCAGGGGAGCGTAGAAGAGGTAGAGCCAGTCTTCTAGTGCAGGAGGAGCGGAGAGGTCGAGTGGGGGTGTAGGGAGAGATGAGGGTCTGGAGGTAGCTGGGTGCAGTCTGGTAAAGGCATCTGTAGGCTAGTACGAGAGTCTTGAACTGGATGTGAGCGGTGATCGGGAGCCAGTGGAGTGAGCGGAGCAGTGGTGTTGCATGGGAGAAGCGAGGCAGAGAGAACACCAGGCGAGCAGCGGAGTTCTGGATGAGCTGGAGCGTCCTGGCGTCTGGCGTCCCAGCATCCCCCCTCCGTCCCCCACTCAGTTAAGCCCAGCTTACTTACCTTCCTTTACATCGACATGGCTTTCTTTCTGTTGTGCTTGAGATCCCCAACCAGAATCATTTTGTCTCAACCAGAGCCAGTTGCTGCTGCTCTCTGCTGCTTCAGATAAGTTCTTCACTATGCTTCGCAACTCTTGACAACTGAATTCGATGTCTCTGAGAAACTGGGTTGTGGAGTGTGCCACAAATCTTCGACAACCCACCTCCACTGGGTAAACCTGGACTCTCCATCCTCACTGTTCCGCTTCAGCAGATAGTTGAGCGTACCGAAGTTTCTTCCTTTCATACGCCTCATCCATTGCATCCTTCCATGGCACTGTTAACTGTTAACCGGTGAACAAGGCGTGCTGATCCAGACCACAAGACAATATCAGGTCGAAGGTTAGTGGTGGCAATCTCTGGTGGGAAAATAAGCCATTGTCCAACATCTGCCAGCATTTTCTAGTCTCTAGCAGCTTCCAGTTGTCTTAGATGAGTTTTGGTTTTAATACCATTTCTTGGTGGTTGCTCCCCTGGACAGAGGAATGTTGTTCTTTGTGTGTCATATATTGCTGGAATTGGTGTCAACATGTTGGTCATGCTGCGTTTGTCTTCCAATGCTAAAGCCAGACATCGCAACACATGATCATGATGCCAAGTGAACCGTCCTCTGCTAAGACCCACCTTACATCCTGTCAAAATGTGTCTTAATGTAGCTGGCGATGAACACAAAGGACACCACAGATCTTCTCCTACCCATAGATTAAGGTTCTGTGGTGATGGGAGAACATCATATGTTGACCTGATGAGGAAACTGATCCTGCTCTGTTCCAATGTCCACAGATATTGCCAGCCGATCTTGCGTTGTTCCACACTCTCCCATCTCGTCCATTCTCCCTGCTTGGCCTGGGAAATGACCTTTACGCACCTCATCCTCTCCTCCTGCTTTTGCACCTTGTTGACTACCAGTTTTCTCCATTGAACTGGGGCTGCTTTGTAGGAGCAGCTGAACTGAGACCAAGACCCCCTCTTCCATGCTGTACTTGCCCCATGGTATCACTGATCCCTGTGGTACACCACTGGTTACCTCGCTCCATTTTGAGGTTTCTCCTCTAATCAGTACTTTCTGTTTTCTACATGTTAACCACTCCCTAATCCATCTGCATGCATTTCCTTGAATCCCTACTGCGTTCAGTTTGAGGATTAATCTTTTATACAGGACTTTGTCAAAAGCTTTCTGGATAGCTAAATAAACCATGTCATATGCTTTGCAATTATCCATTGTCGATGATGCATCCTCAAAAAAATCAAGCAGGTTAGTTAGACCTCCTTTGTAAAAATGTGTGAAAAGTAATCATTTAATATATTTGCTATTTTTTTTCTTCGTCTATGATTTTGCCATTTATATCTCTTAGACTTTTAACCTCCTCTTTGAATGTTCTCTTGTTGTTATAATATTGGAAAAACATTTTGGAATTGGTTTTAGCCCCCTTAGCAATGTTCATTTCTATCTCTATCTTGGCCTTTCTAACTTTTTGACTTTCTAACTTTTCTAACTTTCTAACTTGCGTTTGCAGTTCCAAGTACTCTTTCTGTGTACTTTGTTTTGGGGCCTTTTAAACGCTCTGTAAAGTGCTTTTGTTTCGCTGAATATTTTTTTAATTGATCTATTAAACCATTTTGGCCATTTCATTTTAGATTTAGATTTGTCTACTTTTTGGGATGTAATTGTTTTGCGCCTCTAGTACTACATTTTTAAAAAACAGTCATCCTTTGTGTTTTCTCTTTTTTACTCCAATCTATTTCTGTTATCTCTGTTTCATTCTTGGTACAACCTGTTATTCCCATGCTACATTCATCAATTTACACAGGGGTACTCTTGTACTCTGTGTATGGAACTCCATTAGGAGATGATGATGCCCTTGCCTTTTTCACAGCTTGCTCTACTTCTTTCTGCTTAGGTCCTCCATTTGGTATTCTGGTGAATTGATAGGTGAGATGTCTGAAGGAATCGACATATGCTCCTGCCTTTTTGAATCTGTGTGCATTTCCTCGAGATATCTCTCCAGCTCAGATTTATTTACTTTTAGAGTGTTATTTTTGTCCCTGGTGAATAACTTCTTTGCAAATTTGAATGGGTCTTTATAAAAGTTAGTTCTCGCAGGCTGCTCCTTTTTGTAGCGGTTCCGTAGGCGCTCAGCTCTGCGCAATGTTGCAAACATATCTTTTATGACCCTTTGTAATAGATTGAGTCCCTCCTTCTGACTTTGTTCTGCTCTTCTCCATTGCTTCCTCAGCTGTCTCCTTTCTCTAACTAAGCGCTCAATCTCTTGCTGCCGTCTAGACTTTACAGGAATAGTTTCTACTTTCTCCTTTCTTTTTTCAACTCCAAACCTCTCGTTTCCATATGTGTAGATGGTATCCCCAAATTTATCCAGCTTCTTTTCAACTGTTCCACCTAACCTTTCCAACGCAACACAGAGATCAGTGTTTACTGTGTCCCACGCTGTTTTCTCAGAAGCTCTTGGTCATTTAACTCCAGGCTTGTGCCCGTTGAGGTTCTTTTCTCTCTTTAGATCATTAGGTTCATCATTAGTTGTGTTTATAACACAAGACCTCCTCTCATCTATGACAGGGGTGCTGATATCCTGCAAACTGTGGTTTGCTTCCTGTCGCTGGATTTCGACTGACTTGACTGACTGTAAAAAGTACTGATCAATGCAAAGCCCTTGTCCCTTCTCCCTCAAGCATTTCATTCTCCCTTGATGAATCTTCAAACCCCTAACCATTGTCACTTTGCTCCAGCCGCAGACACAAACCTGGAGCTCCATGTCTTTGCTAACTGCAGATCTTGAGCTAGTCCTTTGCAAAGTACTCTCCATTCTCATATCCGTTTCCTTTCCTAAGTCGTTAACCGTGTTGTCAAACCTTGAGCCATCCTCCGCCCCCGCTCTCGCAGACTCTAGGGGTATTTTTCTCTTTAATTTCTTAGAAGCCTTGGGCGGGTGTCTCCAGCACCCTGTTCCATTTGAAAACACAGAGCTGGATACTGCCAACAAGGTGGCTAACCCCTGCCAGCTCCAATGGGGTCTATTTCCTCCTGTCAGCTGTCTCTCCAGGCTGGCACAAGGTCTTTCCCTCGACGCCAGCTGCACTATTCACAGCAGTCACTGGATATATCCAGATCTTCATGATTTCCATTACATGACAGTAGGTGTTAAAACTTCATGCTGATATTGGACTCAGCTCTCGCCAAGATAAGCACCAACTAAGACATAGCTTCTTTTACTGTAAACTAATGTGATCCATTTGCGTTTCCTTCCAAAGGACATTAAGAGCGTGGCTCTCAGGGATGACTTCATTATAGAAAGACTGCACCCTTGCTTCACCTGGGCGTGGCTCTCATTATTGAAAGACTGTAGCCCTTTTCACCTGGGCGTAGCTCTCAGGGATGACTTCATTATTGAAAGACTGCACTCTTGCTTCACCTGGGCGTGGCTCTCATTATTGAAAGACTGTAGCCCTTTTCACCTGGGTGTGGCTCTCAGGGATGACTTCATTATTGAAAGACTGTAGCCCTTTTCACCTGGGTGTGGCTCTCAGGGATGACTTCATTATTGAAAGACTGTAGCCCTTTTCTCCTGGGCGTGGCTCTCAGGGATGACTTCATTATTGAAAGACTGCACTCTTGCTTCACCTGGGCGTGGCTCTCATTATTGAAAGACTGTAGCCTTTTTCACCTGGGCGTGGCTCTCAGGGATGACTTCATTATTGAAAGACTGTAGCCCTTTTCACCTGGGCGTGGCTCTCAGGGATGACTTCATTATTGAAAGACTGTAGCCCTTTTCACCTGGGCGTGGCTCTCAGGGATGACTTCATTATTGAAAGACTGTAGCCCTTTTCACCTGGGCGTGGCTCTCAGGGATGACTTCATTATTGAAAGACTGCACCCTTGCTTCACCTGGGCGTGGCTCTCATTATTGAAAGACTGTAGCCCTTTTCACCTGGGCGTGGCTCTCAGGGATGACTTCATTATTGAAAGACTGCACTCTTGCTTCACCTGGGCGTGGCTCTCATGGTTGACTTCATTATGAAAAGGCTTGGACCCCAACACGTTTGTTATAGCGAGGGTGTACTGTATATGTTTGCATTTGCATTTTGACTTGTTTTTTTCCACTGTTTTGGGACAGATTTTGATTGTACGTATATAGCATTGCTAACACATTTGAACCAGAACCATTTCTTTGGTGGATTGCACAGCTTAAATGATTAATTTAAGCTGCTCATTACTTATTAATTTAAATCTTCTTCTTCTTCTTCTTCTTCTTCTTCTTCTTCTTCTTCTTCTTCTTCTTCTTCTTCTTCTTATTATTATTATTATTACACATGGTGAACCTTTTTTCTTTGAAACAGTTTAGATTTTGTATTTATTTTGTTTTGTTGCCTGCATCCTGAGTTCAAGTTATACACACACACAAACAAAAATCATATCCTGTGTTACATGTAATTGGACCCCACCTGGCACCATTAGTTTCCTACCAGAAACAAGAAGAGAACATATGTGTCCCTTTTTTGAAGCAAGGTGAAGGAAAGTTTTCTGAAAGGAAAACAACAATTATAACAGAATAAAATAAGCTTAAAATTAATAATATGTTACAAGTTAAAAAAAGCATTATCCCTTTAAAAAATAACCCAACTAAAATGACCCAGATTTTATTTTACATAGATACATTTATCTAAATTAGGGTTAAGTACTGTAACTTCATTATTGAAAGACTGTTAAGTAATGTCTTTTCCCATTTTTAAACCAACCACACTGAATACCAATATATGTAAATATTGCAGATAAAGGAATCTCATGAGAAATTGTATGCTTGTTAAGAAGAGTCCCTGAAATGGTTTTGTATACTGTCATTTTGTTAAAATGCCTATGTAAATTGATTGTGACTAATATGCAGCTAATTAGTTTAACTAAAAACACCAATAATTATAGAAATCCATGATATGTATATTATACATTCCAGAAGCAATTAGCAGCAACATATGGTTAAGTTTAATTAAAATAACTAATTATACACAACCACCTCTCCACAAGTGAATGCTATTTAATTCCTATAATTATGAGTATATCTTAAACAGACGAGAACAAAAACTCGTTCATACAGTGCTTTTGGGACTAACATCAATTATCATTTTGCTAAGCAGTGTACGCAAACAGCTGCTATTAGAAATTGCATTTTTTAAATACATCTTAGGGCTAAAGGACCATGAGATGTAGAGGGTATACGCTTGCAGGGTTTAAAAGAAAACTTTTAAATAAAGTGCCATAAAAGAGAGAAAGTAATTGGGAAAATAAATGTCTTGCTGTACGGTTATCAGTATGCAGATTCAGCAACAGTACGTAATGGTATTTAACTCACACAGTCTTCTAGGAATGGGCTTGATAGTAGCTTGGTTGGCTGTTGTCACGACAATCTTTTATAAGTGTGTCATTATAGCCCTCTCCTCATAATCTATAGTACTTCTAATCCAGATCCAGCAGCTAATTATATCGTCTTCAGCATCCTCTTGTGTACCTCACCCATAGCATGTCGCAGTGATTTCCACGATTTCTGACTACAACAAGACATACAGTAGTGGCATCTCTGCAATGGAAGAAGGGAACTGCAGCCTTACGTCCAGGTCCACTCTTAGTTGACAGTCCTGTTGAGGCCAACCCTGTCTTGCATGATATTGCACTGTACTCCTTTTTTTTTTTTTTTTGTAAAACTGCATATATTGACCAAAATGTAAAATCCTTAGCAGAATTTTTCCATAAAGGATAAAATGCAATAAATAAAGCTACCAAACTCACGACATCACCAAATTCATTTTTTTAATTGGTGTTTTTTACTTTCAGAATTGAATTGTAAAGTAGAGTAAAAAAGGTTTGAGAAGAAATAAGAATAGCGCAACACTCGCTCATTGAATTAAAACAAATACTTTATTCTGTCTGCATTAAAAATAAAAACATCTTGACGTTTCAGCCATACAAGCGACCTTCATCAGAAACTGACCTTCATCAAAGGTTTGAGAATCTTTCTAGTATAAATATATAGAGTTTGGATGAGTTCAGTTAATGGTACATCCCTGCCATCCCATACAATATAGCAAAAAAAATATCTCACTTCTGTTAAGTATACAGAAACAAGAGTTTTCCCATGCGTTCGCGTGTATAGGACGATGGGATTGAACCATATTTTATCAACACATTTATTCAGGCATATTTCAGGTTTCAGACACGTAACCTGCTGCAGTTGATGCACTGAAAATACGTTTGTATTACTCCCGTGCATTTGCATCAGAGATAAAAGAGAGCAGTTTAATGTGAACACGGTCTTTTTGAACTTAAATGATTCTCTATGTGACCTTTCAGATTACACTTCATTAGTCTTTTAGAAATTGGTAATGCTCTGATCGCACATATTTCTCTGTCTTCCCTGCTCCAAATAACTGCAGTTTGATGCAATTGTATCCACTCCAGGCTTCACTACACATCATTTCTAATTCGTTTTGACAAACTTTATTAAGCAACTGTCAGTATTTTACTCCACAGATCACAGAGATCTAAGCCTTGAAGCGGTATATATCAAATGAGGGTAGACTCACTGCGGACTTAAACCGAGCTCACCCTTTATTTATTAATCTTTGAAATGGTTCCCATTGCTGTCACAACTTTTTTAAACATGCATCTCCATTCATGCCATGAATTAGCATTAATTTGCAGTACAAAGCATAATGTGCAATTTAGCTTTTACTTCTTATAATCTGACGTGACAAGGTTTGGTAATATAAACTGTTCCAGAACTGATTTTAATCTAGTAATTTGAAAAGTAAGTTTTCACTGCGCCTTAAATGTCCAACAGGCAGTACCTAACAGGTGCGTCAATCTCCATAAATCCACAGGTAACACGTCACATAACAGATCCGCACACTGAGGAAAAAAAGCATACCAAGGCTATATTCAATGAAAAACAACAGGCTGTGTTCATTTATGACAGGCTATAACACAATGAGCATACTGTGCAAAAAGTGCAAAGTGTAGATGTTTCAGTCAAACATTGACCATCATCAGTGCTACCAGAAACAACGAACAAACACGTTTATAAATAGTTGTTTCAATTGGCTTAATTGATGTGATACTAATTATGTGCAAAACAGGCAATTGAAAACAGGTGTTCGAGTGTTTACATATATGGACTATATAGACTATGCATTATGTGCATGAACAGAAATAATACAATAGTAAGCAGTACAAGGATAGACAGCATGTTCACAGCTAGCAGGACAATTACATCACAATAAAGTCAGATTCAAAGTTAGTTAATTACATCATTCCAGCACATTGTTGTCATCTTCAATATATAATCAATAACTGATTTTAATCTAGTAATTTGCACATGCTAAACATGCTTTTGTGTTAAAAAAGCATAAGCACACAGTACATTATTTTAAGGTTCTGTGTTTTATAAGGCAATATAAAATAAAAACACATCACCTCCTTTGTATTGTAGTGTCAGTAAATGTATAGCATGAAAAACAAATAATCCTGGCTCTTTTGGCATAGTGGTTAAGACGCTTGCTTGCAGTGTGTAGGGTCCCCGGTTCACACCCAGTCCCTGCTCTCTTTCACTGGTAATGGGGTCCTTTTTTGAAGATCTGTGTGGTTTAGGAGGCTGTCCAGTGGTTAAAGAAACAGGCTTGTAACCAGGAAGTCCCTGGTTCAAATCCCACCCCAGCCACTGACTCATTGTGTGACCCTGAACAAGTCACTTAACCTCCTTGTGCTCCGTCTTTCGGGTGAGACGTAGTTGTAAGTGACTCTGCAGCGGATGCATAGTTCACACACCCTAGTCTCTGTAAGTCGCCTTGGATAAAGGCGTCTGCTAAATAAACAAATATATAAACAAATATAGATCTGCCATTGCTACCTTTTCAGCATGTCTCATGAACAGTTTTTCAGCATGTCTCATGAACCGTTTTTCAGCATGTCTCATAAACAGTTTTTCATATGCTCTCTGAGATTGCTGTGCCCCACAATTAGCCAAGAGGCGTTTGCACAGTTTGCATTCCACTTTGCTTCGCTCATTTGGAAATTGCAAAACAAATACCCAACAGCGCCCGGGTGGTCTTACATAGTCTGCTCCAGGTAATGGTGCACATTGTATGGGTGCTTAAGTATGAATTAAGTCATATGTGTTTTTTCAGATTTTCAGTAATCAAATGCAAATGGCCTTACCCAGGTCTTATATAGAATTGAAGGCTCACCCTTTCAGCTCACACCCATGAGATTTAAATCTGGATCCCCTGTGTGCTGTTTGGCTAGTTCAGAAATCGGGAGAGCAGCCATGGAGAACACTTTGTGCAGTATCAGTACCACTCACAAGGTGTCTTAGTGGAACAGCACACCAGTTAAACAGCACTGCCTAACCACATAAACACAAAGCGATTTGACATATTGCATTCAAATACGGTTCACAACTATAATTGTTGATAAGATTAATTATGGAAATCATCTATTAAGCTTTATTTAAACTTGAGATGAATATAAAAGTCAACCTTCTTGAAAACGGAATGTTATAAGATACTATTTACTGCACTTAAATGTAGACAGTAAAACTGAACAGTTGCTAAATGCACAATGCATCCATCCCTTTTATAAGAATATCAAAAAGCGTAGACAGTTCCTCTGAAATGTTCAATCAGGAGCGACTGGCTATATTGTTATTTTATGAGGGTTTTTTTTGCAAGAATGGTTTTAATTTTGCCCCTGATTTTCTGCTTCTAGAATAATTGTTTCACATATGGTCATTAAATAGAGTTAATGCAAATATTCTACATTTCAAGCCAGGTTCAGTGAGTGTTATAAATTGGATGCTACCCAAATGCTGTGAAGGCCTGCTGACAGGAAGAGAACAAATATTTGTATCAGTCATTTAGCAAATCTAACACAGCACAGCTGTGCATGTAAATTGCTGACACAGATAAATTCCCAACTTGACCTATTTAATTACTTGCTGAACTTAACCACCTGTTCCTGCTCAACTTTACCATTTTAAATACAATCCAACGACCTTCATCCACTCTAATTGCTTGTCTCTAACAAAAACATTTCATGACTCTTACCTGTCTCAAATCTGTAGTTTCGAAAAAAACATGATATTACCAACATGTATTTTCATTAAAAAAAAAAAAGACATTTGGTACTACACTAGGTAAAAAGATAGATCAGTCTTGCTTTCTATGAAATGTGCTACACTTGCACTTCTCAGAAGTGTCTTCAGGGTTATTATTATTATTATTATTATTATTTATTTCTTAGCAGACGCCCTTATCCAGGGCGACTTACAATCGTAAGCAAATACATTTCAAGTGTTACAGTACAAGTACAATAAGAGCAAGATAAATACAATGACTATGGTTCAAGCAAGTACAAGTGTGACAAAATACAATTCAATAATACAGCAGATAACAGTGACAGTGATAGTTACATCAGGATATGATTAACTACAAAATACTACAGATTAAACACTTGGCAGATTGCAGTACTCTGAAGTACAGGATTAAATGCAGTAAAATAGGGGGCAGATAAGAGCAAATAAAGCGCATTTAAGGAGGGGTTATAGTGTCACAGGGGAAAAACAGAGGAGTTCTACAGGTGCTGTCTGAAGAGGTGAGTCTTAAGGAGGCGTCGGAATGTGGTCAGGGACTGGGCAGTCCTGACATCTGTAGGAAGGTCATTCCACCACTGCGGAGCGAGAGTAGAGAAGGAGCGGGCTCTGGAGGCAGGGGAGCGGTGAGGAGGTAGAGCCAGTCTTCTAGTGCAGGCGGAGCGGAGAGGTCGAGTGGGGGTATAGGGAGAGATGAGGGTCTGGAGGTAGCTGGGTGCAGTCTGGTCAAGGCATCTGTAGGCTAGTACAAGAGTCTTGAACTGGATGTGAGCGGTGATCGGGAGCCAGTGGAGTGACCGGAGTAGTGGAGTTGCGTGGGAGAGGCGAGGCAGAGAGAACACCAGGCGGGCAGCGGAGTTCTGGATGAGCTGGAGCGGACGGGTGGCGGACGCAGGGAGGCCAGCCAGGAGGGAGTTGCAGTAGTCTAGGCGGGAGAGTACCAAGGCCTGGACCAGGAGCTGGGTGGTGTAGTTGGTGAGGAAGGGTCGGATTCTTCGGATGTTGCTCAGGAAGAATCGGCAAGTGCGTGCCAGAGTGGAGATGTGCTGGGAATAAGAGAGGCAGGGGTCCAGGGTGACTCCGAGGTTCTTAGCAGAGGAAGAGGTAGAGAGTGTGGTAGATTTCAGAGGAACAGAGATAGAGAGATCAGAGGAGGGGGAGGAGGAGGAGGGAAAGAAAAGGAGGTCAGATTTAGAGAGGTTGAGTTTGAGGTGATGTGAGTGCATCCAGGAGGAAACAGCAGACAGACAGATGGAGATACGGGAGGAGATGGTGGAGTCAGAGGTGGGGAAGGAGAGGAAAATCTGAGCATCATCAGCATAGAAATGGTATGAGAAACCATAGGATGCGATGAAGGGGCCCAGGGAGCGGGTGTAGAGAGAGAACAGGAGAGGACCCAAGACTGACCCTTGGGGGACTGAGGGTTAAGCATCCTATTGGCTGCAAAGCATGTCAGTCATAAGGAAACACAGCTAGTTGGTTTCTAACAGGAAATACCCTAAAGGGGTATAGATAATTGAACTCTCCATGTAAAATGACTATGACAGCGCAAGACTATCTGAAATAGACTGCAAATAGACATTTCTCTAACCTACTGTTGTATCAACTATCATGATTTAAAATTACAATGTTTGCTAAAAAAATAGATTTCTTTAAAAATGTAACACATTTAATACTTATAGAGAGAATGGATGTGCATAGTGTGGAAAATGTATAGAATTATTTTGTAAGCCCATGTATTAGCAAAATGATTAAATTAATAGGTGTTCTATTTTAAGCAGAAAACAGTAAACTAGTGACCGTCTGGTGCATACAGCAAGTCCATGCATTTTCACTGCGTTAAGAGCACATCAGCATTTATGCAGCTGTAATGTATTATTTGATTTGTTCACCTCCTGTTATCCTGGTTCAAACATTAATGAAGACACATAGTCCCCAGTGGCCCACCTATAAAAGCACAACTGCTTACTGTGCAGAATGAGTCATGCGAGCATGGTTTGAATCCTTACCTTCTGATCACTGAGTCGACATCCTAATTGAATAGAAAAGGGAAAATAAAATATATCTTTTTTTTTTTTTAATATAAAACATTGTTAAAATAATAGTAATTTTTAAAACATATTGGCATATCATCTTCATGTTATTAAAACTCAAACTCATACGAAATGTTTTTTTTTTTTTCTCGGAACTATGCAAGCATGAGAGAACTTTGTCACAAAAATATCATTAACAATTGATTTTCATGAGGATTGATATCAAACTAAATAATGCTGACAGGAATCTTTAAGGTACAAACACCCCCAAAAAAGCATAAAAACCAGACCTGTATGGATATCTGCTTTGTGCAGAATAAAAAGCAAAAGATGTCTGAAAAATGAATTCTGGGACACCTATATTCAGAATACTGAAACATATGAGCTACTGGTACAGATTCTGGCTAGTGACACTGAAATGAGATACAGTTAAAAGCTCTCCCCATGGCTGCAGAACTGCCTGGCTCCCGTACGAGCCCAGCCTCTGCCTGCTACACAAACATATCAAAGGAATTGGAATAGCCCTTAGACAAGGGTTAGTATAGCAGGTCCCAATTAGAAATCGGAACACTGACAGCACTGATAGATTGCCCTGGAAGCCCATGATATGGCCTTTTATGTGCTTAATATTAAACATCAGAACAAGGTTTTTCTGGTAAAATGAATGATCTAGTCAAACTCTTGGTCTTTCCAATTCACCGGCCGCTTGCACACCTAAGCACTGCATAACAGAGAGCAAAGACAACATTACAGACCATCATTTTTAGAGTTGTTTTCTAATGTTGACTATAGGGCAGCGGTGTGGAGTAGGGGTTAGGGCTCTGGACTCTTGACCGGAGGGTCGTGGGTTCAATCCCAGATGTGGACACTGCAGCTGTACCCTTGAGCAAGGTACTTTACCTAGATTGCTCCAGTAAAAACCCACCTGTATAAATGGGTAATTTTATGTAAAAAAATAATGTGATATCTTGTAACAATTGTAAGTCATCCTGGATAAGGGCATCTGCTAAAAATACATTAACATAATGTTCATTAAAAAAATTGGCAAAACTATAATTTTCAATTCCTCGCAAAACAAGCCAACACCATTAATAAAACAATATCTTGGGTTCTACTGTGAATGTAGGTGATATCTATTAAGTCCAGCTATTATCTTACCATACTAAATGCACAAATGGTCAAGTCAGAAAAGACGACGTTTACTATAAAAAAAAGTTGTACTGTAAATCCTTCATTATAATGAGCTGTCATCTTTTTTCAGCCGCAATTGTTGTCACTTTTAGTTGATTGACAGATTTCAGATGAGTAGGTCATTGTATTTATACTGCCAATGTTTCCACATTGAAAGTTAGCATTAGCCGTGAACTGAGAAATACTAGTCCAAAATGAAAATGAGGTTTAGCCAGGTGACACATTTCCATGCTCATTTTAACCAGGTGACATTAACTTGTATACATACATGCTGTCTGATTTTCATCTGCTTCACTTACAGCAGCAATTTTAATCAACACTTTGAAGTTTTTATGTCTTAACTGAAATTGAGTTGACCCAAAGGTGTCAGGAAAACCTAAACGTCAGACCCCACTTAAAATCGCCAGGCTTAGCTAATTAAATACATCTATCTATAGGCATACATCCACACAGTATTTAATCCAGAATAAAATTATTAGGTCATGTGGCCTGAACTTTAAATCCTTCCAATATAGCTAGTTTAAAAAAAAGGAAGTAGCTTGCCTGCTTTTTTATTTTAATGCAAAAACCCTCTCAAGTCAATGATTTCTTATACCAACAAAACATATATATTGGTTCCATTTACAACATACTTCTCCGTCATGACCTGCTTGTGACCAGAGTTGTGTTTTCCAGTGGTGATTTTGTTTTAAACAATAATCCTTAACTTGCATATACACCAACTAGCCACAGAAATCAAAATAACCCCAAAACAACTCAATGAGCTTTATATTCAGCTTACTAAACACTTGGCTAAAGAGATGTTTCATGCAATCTGGAGCAATAGAGTCTCTATTTTAATGATCTAAACAGTGGCAGATCTCATGCGTCATCCAGACTTATCATCAAATACAGCAAGCGTATACAGAGGGCTGTGTTGTAACAGGTGTTTACATTTTAGTATGGAAACATTTCATAATAATTAATAGCTATAAGTTTACTTATGGTCATCGTCAAGCACCAGACACATAATACTGTTATAGTATATTGCTAGTCCCAGTTTCCTAAGGGGTCTCACATGTTCCCAGAACTGATGATTTAGTTCTGCTGCTTTTGTTTCACATCAAACAGGCATTTCATTTTCAAAGGCAACAATACTATGGCACAGATCCTATTTGCTTGATGAAGTATCAGTCTAAATCAGAATACATTTACATTAACATCTGGAGCTTCTCTTAAACCATTTCAGTCACATCAATGAATATATTTTCTGACAGTACAGTATTGCGGATCATCACATCTCAAATTGGGCTTTTTGTTTATGACAAAACACACAAAAAACAGCTCTAAATTTAGTCCATTAGAAGACACTGGCTAAGAGCTAAAATATTGAATGACTGTGGTATTTAGCAACATTATTAATATTTAAATAATGAAGCATCACTGTGAACATCCACTTCTGCTGCCACCACACACCACATCCGCACCTACAGTACTAGTGTGAATCTCTCATAAACCGTTCTACATCTGCACCTACAATACTAGTGTGAATCTCTCATAAACCGTTCTACATCTGCACCTAAATACTAGTGTGAATCTCTCATAAACTGTTCTACATCTGCACCTACAGTACTAGTGTGAATCTCTCATAAACCGTTCTTAGCGTCTGTTAAGAAATAAATAAATAAATAATACAGACGCCCTTCACTTCACCAAAGTTGTCATTTTTATTTAAGTCATAAACAACAGAGAAATCTAGATGTAGGAGACACTCCTTCAGAACCATCACATATCTCCATCAGATGTTATAATTGTTTAATATTATTATATAAATCACTGCAAATGTGACATTATCAAAAACAAAAATATATATAAACAAAGGTTTGCAGCAAACGAAGAGCAGCTATTTGCTTTTGTCTTTTGTTATGGAAATATCAAAATATTCTGCCATACAATGCTTAATTTGCAGTCACAAGAAGAAAAAGACAGAGAGAGAGGAATGGAAAGGAAGGGTTTTCTTTGAGCATAATATTGGACCCATTTTGTCATCCTTCCTGTTCCACATAATGGATTTGCTTTTAGAAGCAGAAAAAAATATTGTTGCTAGATATCAAATAAACGGGCTATGGCAAATATGAAAAGGTAAGCATATTATGCTGGCACACAAAAAGGGTTGGCATTAAAACAAGACTGTACTCCCTTTCATTTGTGCATTACATTACATTAAATTATGCTTTTTATTATAGTTCACAACCTGCAAAAATGAAGATGTTATTTCATTTTTACTTGAGAATCATTTGAAAACATATTTTTAAAGTAAAGGTGAACAGCTTTGGTCACATTGTTGCATTCTGAAATCAACGAAGTCTGCAAGGATAATGCACATTTTTGCACTGGTCACTCATCCCTATGCTTCATGGAAATGTCATGTTTCACCACTATGACAACTAGAAATGCATCATAGGATCGCTAGTCCCAAAACAGCACTAAAATACAGTGCAAAGCCACTGATCTGGATGCATGTGAATACTTCCCAATATCCTTTACACTGCCTAGAGCAATTGGTTTTTATTTAAAAAAAATGTCTTCCCTGGGAGGGGCTCCAAAATAATTTGCTCAAAAAGGAAATGTGTGTTAAGTGAGTTTGTATTATAAGAAGTTATTTACAATAAGCAACTTGGCTGGGACCATGTAGAAATGTCATAGTATCAGGAAATACATTTAATCTGAGTTAGTCTTAATGAGATTTTACTGTACATACATGCGGTACAACATGGACATTGCTTGCTTGGTTATGTTAAGCTCACTATTCAGTAAAACGTGCAGTGGTATATTGGGAACAGGAATTAAATGAACAAAGCAGCCCCAAAGTGATTTACTTTCCGGTACTGGATAATGCTGTTAGAATAAGCTGCCCCAAAAGCGTTATGTTTTCCTGAAGGGATTTGAATTTGTTTTCTCTTGTATGAACAATTGATTAATGGTTATTCTTATAGTGCTAAAATTAGCTTTTCTCCTCAAGTTATCTTACTTAACAGCACCAGAAGTGTAGTTGTTTTATTTGTATTTGTTTGTTTTATTTTATAACCAAGATACATTTATGATGCTGTCTGTTTAGTGCTGTAATAATACAGAGCAATTATACCTCGATTACTAGTACTAATACAGTCATGCCTTTCCCTACCATAGAAAGCACACACCGTACCTACTGCAATGCCCATGTGATGCATTTTGTTGCATTCTACACCTAGACTAAAAATGTGCAATGAGTAAGTTGAAGAGGAGGAATTTGAGTTCATTAAATAAGTATTGGAAAGAAAAAAAAAACTGTTTACCATGGTAAACTTTTTAAAGTAAGTACATATTTAACAAAAAATGTGTTAAGAAATTCAACACGTAAAGACAACCAAACAAAAATAATATTTTTTTAAAGAGATCTGCTTTCATTACTTACTTACTGTTACTGCAAGAAGACTGTGGAAAGGGCTTTGAGATAAGCCTGTTGCAGTGCAGCCATTTCTCATTTAAAGATTGTGAGAACGTATATCCCTGCATTATACAATTATTTATTTTGCCTTTTACTTACTTCTTTTGATTATTCATTTAGCAGGCTTGACATGAAAGATATGCAATTTTCTCTGCTACTGCATTATAAAGAGAGGCATTCTTATACTAGGCTTGATAGCTGCATGTGGTAGTCAAAGTACTGTGCAAATGATCTGTCCCTGAGTGCTTGCTGAAATGTAAAATCTATATAAACCGTTAATAAAACTGCAAAGGTCATTTGCAAATGATATGGGAAAATCACTCAGAAATACTATTGAGATTGTACAAATAACAGCAGGTCATGCATTTTCATGTTCTGCATATTTTTAACCCTGTGAAGGTCAAACTCAGCTAAAATACCCCTATCAGATGTTTGCTTTGCTGTAAGAAAATAACACATCTTTTAAGCCCATTTTTTATCAGTTGGTGTCAGGGGGCACATTTGTCCTTAGAATTTCTTAGTTTGATGCATTTACTGGTGCTTAAATCAACAGAGTACATGTGGGGGAAAGTTCAATCAGTAACAATTTCTAAACATTCTGGGCTGTATTCTGATAACAGCGCAAATGTGAGTGCAAGCGTGAAAGGCACTTGCCCACGATTCTGTGGCACATAAATGGAGTGAAGACGTAAAAAAAAAGAAGACTTGTCTTGCGCCGTTATAGAGCGCCTGCTCCATCACTGCGGGTCGGCAGAAATTTCAGACTGTGGAATCACATTAACATGTTCGCCAAAGAGATTTTGATGACAGCGCAATGGGGTCCCAAATAGACAAGACGTAAGAAACATAGACGTAAGAAACTAACAACATTACTCGTAAATTATTAATAAACAAATATATTAATTAAAAAAAAATCCTCTTTTGCAGATACAATGGAGTATTACATTTATTTCCATGAGGACTGTAGCAATTTATTTTCAAGGCAATTATTACAAATGAAAATATTTACGTACAGTATATGGAGAGCAGCTTAACAGGAGCGCCACTTCTGTATCTGTATGTGTATGTCTGTCCTTCCTTTCCCTGGTTGTTGTGTGTGCGTGTGTAACATGTGCAACTGTAAAGTTAACTGCTGTATTTGCTTTGTTTCTGTGTCACTGCTATCGGCAGACCTGAAACAAGATATCGGTTTGGTTGCCCGATAATGTACGAGCTTAACTAGTTTAAAAGATTGGGCTCTATACTCAAAACCTTCGGTATTTCAGTGTGTTTTACCGAATGTTCATTGGCTATCATTTTAACTACCCAGAAGTTGCACTATTGACTGAAACCACAGCGAAGCAAGTGCTTAAACACTCACAATCAATACGGACAGTGGACCACAATTCAATGTCACACAGCCGGCAGCGCAAAGAAGGAAAGAGCTGGATGATAGGTCTGCAAAATCTTTGAGCCCACTGGCTGAAGATAATATTGTAAGGGTTAGAGGCAGTGGACAGTGGGGACCCATTGCAAAAGTAATAAAATAACTGACCCGAAGTAGGTTTAGAAGAGTGTTTAGAAGAAATCAAAGACACCTACTCAAAGTACCTGGGATCTTCAACCTGCTGAGTGAACAAACTCCAGTACAAGAACTGTCACAAACTGTGGATAACACTAATCGACCACTAATACAGACACACGGCACATCTGTGTCAAACAACAGCAACGTGATTCCAACTTTAGAAAATGAAGGAAAGACAGATGGCAATATTCAGACACTGACAGAGGAATGCTGAATGGACAGAGACTAATACAATTGAAAAAAAGATGTACTGATAATAAGTTTTCATCACTGTTGTAGTAAACACCCACTAGAGGGCAGTGTTACATTGTGATATATAAGAGCATTTTGATAAAAGTGCTTCAAATGTTAACCAGCGTGGTGTGCAGTCATAACAAAACAGCAAAGCGGTACATTTGTCTTCTAACCACTTACCGTGTATAAATAATTTTCAAAATATGCTATAATTCCTGTGGTTCCTTTTTATTCATTGCGCTTCTTTTCCCTGATCGCCACAAGTGCAATGAATCATAAAATCCGTAAATCAGTAGAGGAAGAAGTTTGATTTCGTCCTCGATGTTGTTTATCTTCGCTGTAATAAGAGGCATGCATGTCTGCACCAAAACAATATCAATCTAATACGACTGCAATACTGCCCATTGTGGTATGATATTCAATTTGCTATCTAAATTCGTGTAGGCTACTTGTCTGCAAATATATGGATAAATAGTAGATGGAATGATGTTTAATTTCATTCTGTGGCACACCACTGCACTGTTACTGCCATCAGCAGCAGGGCAGGGCACCAGAAAACAGTGCTGGCACTGCCACCACTGGCATTATTATAGGCAAATCCCCATTGTATTTATTTGAAGATGATTTCTTGAGTAAAGCTATCGTTTTTATAAGAGCTTCTTATGACAGTGGCAAATGCACACAGCCTGACATGATATTAACGTGTGGCTTGTCAGAATCATCTTTCCCATTCTAATCCTCTCTCCATGTTTCATAAACCAAGCATTCCTTAAAATGGAACCTTCTGTTTCTAGAATTGGGATGTTATCATATCATCATCTACATCAACTGTTTTGTCTAGATATTGTGATACACCGAAAACGGGTAGACCCATGATATTTTAGTATCTTAATTAAGTATCACATTCTCACCTTGATGTTTTTGTTCATGTAAAATAAATTGGTCAGATTACTACAAGGACCTGGGTAGCCTCCTACATGTATTTATAAGAACATAAGAAAGTTTACAAACAAGAGGAGGCCATTCAGCCCATCTTGCTCGTTTGGTTGTTAGTAGCTTATTGATCCCAGAATCTCATCAAGCAGCTTCTTGAAGGATCCCAGGGTGTCAGTTTACTGGTGATTGTCCACACATGTGACATTAATCAGGTGTTGGATATGATAGACCGTTTAGGTGTTGTGTTAACTCCAAAATTTAGCAAGCCCATTCACTGTGACCTGTGACCTAAGATGGCCCAATATTAAGGTCATGTGACTTATTAGTTTCCAGATGCTAAAGACCTAATGCTTCGAGATAGCGGCTTCATACTTGACTTGGTACACAGGTGTATTTTGTGCTTCTCAGAGTCAAGTTCAATTGTGGGGTTTGTACAAAAAAAGTTACCCTTTTGTGCCAGTTCATTTGAAACGCCTTGAAACCACTGGTAGTGATTTAATATTTGCAGCCATGACAATGACCTTTATTTCACCATGTCACTGATACACTCTACACACTTTTGATATAGAGTCTTTATTTGACTTGGTGTCCAGTAGATATTACTGTCATATTCTTCAGTCTTTAGAGACACAGATATTTTTCACTTCCTTTATATTCAATCTGATATGCCATTTCCTCTTTGATTATGCCCAGAGGTTTTATTTTTTATTTTCCACTTTAAATAACTCTAATCCCTGTTGATCACTCATTTCAATAACCCACAGAAAGTGGATGGAACACCATCAGTACATGTGGAAGGTAAAATAAAGCATTCAAAATTAAAGTTTGACAAGGTTGTCCACTTCATTATCCACATGCAACCACATGGAGAAATCATGAAAATCATGACCCACGGGTGTAGTCTTAGAATCTTTACTTTATTCTGAGCAACAGTGAAAGAGGCCAAGTACATTTGTAACCCTGTATTTATTAATTGCTACTTATTTTTCATGCTACAGTACAATATACTGTTGCTTATTTCTTTATGTATTTATTTATTTTAAAAATAAAATAAAAAATGTAAAATGCTACAGAAAAATATGATTTACTAAAGGATGGAAAATGTAATGTTAGTGTATTTTTTCTTGACATTACTTTATTAAAGAGCTATTTGTTCCATCTCCAAGTTCGAATGTATACGTTTTGATTGACAACGCAATACCTTTTATAAGCAACAGTGGACAAATGTATGTTATTGAGTTTTTTTTTTCCCATATATATTTTGTACTGTACATAGACATTTGAAGATAGTTTAAATTGGATTGCAAAAAAGCTAGAGTTTTGAAGGGATACTATTGTTATCAATGTGGTACAGTTATATTATTAGTTTGGACTGAAAACAAGGCAGGGAAGTCACCTTTGTCTATCGTCTGACAGTCAGTTGATACCAAATAATTTCCGTTTAATTTCCAGTAGTTAATTGACATGCTGCTTATCTAGCAGTAACTAATGTAAGGCATACATGAATCTATTGTTCTGTTTAAACATTAAGCAGCCCCTGTTGATTTACTAAATTAGCATTTCAATTTTATTATCAAGTTTGCCTTATCAGTAACTACACATTTTCTTATTTGAACAGTAAACAATATGATTGTTTACAGTGTTTGTTTTAGGAATCCTGCACTACATGTTTTATAAATACATTAATCCCTTCTTCCTGTCACAGGGCGTATTGTGGTAAAAAAAGAAAAAAGATATCAGGCTTCCAATGGCAAATCTTTATAGTCTCTCTGAATTACCAAATTGGGTGTATATTGAACATTGTACACAACAATAATGATCTTTTTTTCACATTAAAACAATAAGATCAGCACCATTAGGAAGCAAACAAAGTAGACAATTGTAACCCTGAACTGTAATGACAGTTCCTGGGTCACAAGATGGATCAATCAAATCTCCAGCCTGCCCCTGGACATTCTGGAACTGTTCATTTACTGTTTGTTTACTACCCAGCTGCAAATCTAATGACAGGCATAATCTGAACCCAGGCACAGAGGTCCTGACCCACGAAATAGACAGCTATATCCTGTTCAAACTGGCACATAATGGTGGTGCAACATTTTGGAAGAATACATCGTGAAAAAGTCCCCATGGTTAGGAAATGCAATAGTTTAAAATAACTATACTCATATTGTAACTATACTCCAGTAAAAACCCAACTGTATAAATGGGTAATTGTATGTAAAAATAATGTGATATCTTGTAACAATTGTAAGTCGCCCTGGCTAAGGGCGTCTGCTAAGAAATAAATAATAATAATAATAATTGCTTCCAAATATGAAATCAAATTACCTATTTGCATGATGGATGTGTGGTTTCAAATCATTGCATTTGAGACCTACATAAGGAATAACACATATTAAACCTGAATATGGTATTTCAAATAATGATTTCAGTAGCTTTGTGGATTCATTTCAGAAAGATATGCAAGGGATGGATCCAGATGCATATCCCCATGTGGACATTCCTGCATCTTTATTTGCTGAATGTGTACTAATTTTGCCACCTGTTGCCTCTCTCACAGGTGCTAATGTGCCTCCTGGTAGATGTTCATATAACAAGTATGCATTTGGCTTTAATTATGGCAGTCTTTGGAGCAAATCCTGTCTCATTTACTGTAACCAATGACCACCAGCTGTTACTTCCCTTAACCTTCCTGGATGTGTCCCAACTGATTGAAAATGCCTAAATGATGCTTCAGGAAACTAAGCCAAGTATTTGTGTGTTGTACCTCCCTTATCCCTATGTTCATTTACCAACTCCCAGGCTACAGTATAGGAGTATTAATCACTAACCCTACGACTAAATATTAATTATGGTGCTGATATCCTCAAAACAAAAGACAATAGGACTAGACCGAGATTTTAATTCACTGACTTTGATGCACCCAGCTAAAAAAAAAAGTTAGCCCAGACAAGCACTGACAGAATAATTATATTGCCTCACAATTGAGCTTTTTGACATACTCATCCATTGTTATTGTGTATATATCTAGAAAATGGATGTGTTTTTTAATTGAAAACTAGTGCACAAACTATTATCTCCCACTTACATACAGAACTGTACAACAGTTACACACACACATACTGCTGCAGTTTGGCCCTAGCAGCTAAAGATGTAATGGTGCTTCTATGTTGCTATGGGCATGACTATTACTTTTAATGTTATTATGTGCTAGTATTGGTTTACTACGACAATATAAAAAAAATGCTGTAGCCACTGACTTTTTTATTTATATATGGTGTGACAGGGCAGAGGTCCTGTGTAAATAAAGTTTAAAATGTTTTGAATTTAATTTTGTCACGGATGGGGTTAACATCCCATCTCTGCCAAATCCAGGTGCAGAATGTAGCTGGAGCTTAATTGAATAATTGGTGATCAATTAAGCCCAGCCACATGCTATAAAAGTGGAGCCAGACCCTTTGTTTAAATGATCTGTTAGTTTGGTTTAGTTGTTTGTTGAATAAAAGAGTGTGAACTCACTGAACTGCAGTTACTGCCTGTGTTTGCTATTCCTGTAGTTGACCAGCCTTGACCACACGACACTCTACCGAAATGGAGATATTTACAGTATATGCTTGTGTTCGAACATCAGGGAATGCGGTACAAGAATACACCCACCCTTCTTGCAATCCACAACAAAACAAAAAGACTAAACCTCTTAATACATATATAAGGGCTGCAGTGATGCTGTGGATACAACACAAACCATATATTATACACAGTTTAATCCTGGTAATTTTATTAACACAGACACTTTGAAAATCACATTGTGCAGCTGCATATTTTAATATGGCACTTAATCCATGAATAATGAACATAAATGACTTACTATTAACATAATATGGATTCTCATTTAATGCTGTTTTTTGTTTTTTGTTTTGGTTGTTATATATATATATATATATATATATATATATATATATATATATCCAGTCCCGGGTTTCCTTTAAAATATTATTGTTGACCTGCAAGGCTTTGCACAGTCAGGGTCCTAGTTATGTAATGGACCTTCTCAGCCCTTCCATCCCTGGGAAGCAGCTTCAATCCTCTAACTCTGGATTGTTAAAATACATGGTTTCAAAACGTGTTCCGCTCGGAGGGGGTGCTTTTAGCTGTGTTGCTCCTTTTCTTTGGAACTTATTACCAACTTCTATTAGAGAATCCACAACAGTGGCCAAATTTAAAAATACCCTTAAGATGCACTTATTCTCCACTGCATTTTTTAACTCTTTGACTCTGCTGCAGTCTGCACTGTCTATTATCATATATTGTACTTTTATGATGATCGATTTTATCTTTATATTTACCTATTTTATTTTATTTAATTATATATTTATAAAAAATGTTTTAACTGATGAATTGTTTTTTATTGTTTTGTAATATTGATTTGTGTTTGATTGTTTTGTACAGCGCTTTGAGCCACCAAGGTGTGAAAGGCGCTATAATAAATATTATTATTATTATTATTATAGGTTTGAAAATGAGGTATACAGTGTATACGCACATGTATATACTGTCTATATATATATATATATATATATATATATAGACAGTATATACATTTTTTGTGGATGTATACAAAAGGTTAAAATGATTCAAATGGTTTACTTCAGGACATTTCGGACAAAAGGTCTTCTTCAGATTTGTATGTATATGCATATATTGAAAAGGTTTGCAGGGTTATGCATTTCTAATCCAAATTTAAAAAAAAAGTTAACATATACTTGTGTGAATGGTTTATATTACACAAGCATGTGTAAATCTGCATCGGACTCAACGTTATGTGAGTCACATTTTATGTCAATAAGGTTTGTGTTACTCGCAATTGCAGCGAGAGCTAAAGACATGTGTTTGTGAGTTTAAGAAAATAATTATTACATACACTGTATTGACATGGCAGAAATGCCACGCAGGAAAATAAAACTGTGTCCTTGGATTCATTATTCCTTCGGTTTTTAGTAACAGTTAATATTTCATCCAACAAGAAAGACTGTCAGGAAGAAGAATGCAATGGGGTACTAATATTCACAGGCTAGCATAGAGGAGGGCTGCTTTATTGAAGAATGCAATGGGGTACTAATATTCACAGGCCAGCATAGAGGAGGGCTGCTTTATTGAAGAATGCAATGGGGGACTAATATTCACAGGCCAGCATAGAGGAGGGCTGCTTTATTGAAGAATGCAATGGGGTACTAATATTCACAGGCCAGCATAGAGGAGGGCTGCTTTATTGAAGAATGCAATGGGGGACTAATATTCACAGGCCAGCATAGAGGAGGGCTGCTTTATTGAAGAATGCAATGGGGTACTAATATTCACAGGCCAGCATAGAGGAGGGCTGCTTTATTGAAGAATGCAATGGGGTACTAATATTCACAGGCCAGCATAGAGGAGGGCTGCTTTATTGAAGAATGCAATGGGGTACTAATATTCACAGGCCAGCATAGAGGAGGGCTGCTTTATTGAAGAATGCAATGGGGGACTAATATTCACAGGCCAGCATAGAGGAGGGCTGCTTTATTGAAGAATGCAATGGGGTACTAATATTCACAGGCCAGCATAGAGGAGGGCTGCTTTATTGAAGAATGCAATGGGGTACTAATATTCACAGGCCAGCATAGAGGAGGGCTGCTTTATTGAAGAATGCAATGGGGCACTAATATTCACAGGCTACCATAGAGGAGGGCTGCTTTATTGAAGAATGCAATGGGGTACTAATATTCACAGGCCAGCATAGAGGAGGGCTGCTTTATTGAAGAATGCAATGGGGTACTAATATTCACAGGCCAGCATAGAGGAGGGCTGCTTTATTGAAGAATGCAATGGGGGACTAATATTCACAGGCTAGCATAGAGGAGGGCTGCTTTATTGTGTTCTGCCTTCAGAGGTGTTTCAGAAATAAGAAACTTACTACAACTGAAAAGTTCAGAGAACGAAGGAGTCAGTAAAAGGGTTCCAGTGCTAATTAAGTGTAAGATTGGCTTTTAAATCTTTGAAACTACATCTGTAAGGGTGAAAACTGTTTCACCAACAACTTGGCACTTACAACTTGAAACTTGATTGCATTTCCTAGTTGTGGTTCCTACTACCAGAACCATATAACAAAGGTTGTTTATTGTCTTGATTGTTCATTTCACTACTTATTGTTTATTTGAATAATATTATTGACATTTTAGTACAGATAGTATTCGTCAAACTTAAATTAAGTTAATGCTGACTAGCATTTCAGTCAAGATTGTATTTTAATAATAGCCTACATGTTTAGTTCTCTCATTCGTTATTGCTTTGATTGCTACAGCAGTACAGTAATTCAAGATTCATAAGAACAATTTCTTAACAGTTGATAATAGAAGGGAATGATATATTTCATATGCAGTGCATGAGTTCTAATACTGTGATCACAGACCAGTCAAAAGGGATCTTGAGTCATCATTTTGATAGTTTGTGCAACAGGTTCCCAGTGGCCTGAAATCTGAAGTTCAAAGTGTTGTTTAACCTAGATAGCACTACAAAAACAGTCGGGCATCCCTAAGGGGTTCACAAGAAATGTAATTTTGCAGGGTCAAATAGTTTTGTCAGTTACAAGATAATAAGTACTTTGTAGTCTATGTCATTTGTCATTGTACAGTATGTGGTAAAGTATATTGAAGCATAAGTCTGGAAGAGGAAAGATAATGTTATTTGTAGACATCAGGATATTACACATGTCTAAACCAATCACACATATGAAGTGCTATGGACATATTCAACACTGATCTCATGTATTCCATCTTTTGTATTTGTCCACTGCAATATGATATATACAGTATATAGATTTTCCGATCAGATCCACTGCACTGTCACACCTTTCATTTTTAAAGATAGATCCGTGACGGAAGAGAGGTCTGGGAGAGCAAAGAAGTTTTCTTTGCATCAGTGATTGTACAATTGAGATGAATCTGTTCTGGTCACAGTCCATATAAATCAATAATTAAAAAGGCTAAAAGCAGAGGATATTTGTTATACTGTCCAAAATGGGTTTTATACCACCGGTATGTCTACTGTATTTGCAAATAATAATTTTCAACCTGGTTTCAGTTCAAGTACCCATTTCTCTCTATTGAATGGTACCACAGTTGCAACAAAATGCACAACAATCTTTGTTTGCAACCATTTTCTTGTTTGTTTAATATATAATTTAAGTCACAACCAGTGCTCCAGATAAGGTTGTGGGTCTGAGAGTAACTTACCCTCTAATTTTAACACAGAGGGTAAACTGTATTTTCAGGGGGTAAAAGGGAACATTACCTTGAAGTCATGAGTAATCTCAATGAAATATTGTACAATCTTTAATGGTAATGGGGCAGACATTAAAAAAGAGCCTTCCATTTTAACTGCAATGTTACTTTGAACTAC
Source organism: Acipenser ruthenus (assembly GCF_902713425.1). Lineage (NCBI taxonomy): Eukaryota > Metazoa > Chordata > Actinopteri > Acipenseriformes > Acipenseridae > Acipenser > Acipenser ruthenus. Next base: position 112,803,534 of record NC_081190.1, read on the forward strand.
AGTACAACCATGTGTGTGTTCTACAAGGTTCTTTATCGGCTCAGCACATTTTTTCGAGGTATCGTACTAACTGCAAATCATTTACGTTACTTATATTTTAACATTACATTCTTAAACTCAGTGAACATGTTAAAACATCAATATAAAGCCATTCAGATAAACAAAATAATCAAATGCATAAGTTATAAAACAGTTTGTTTAATATTATAGGCACCTTTTTGTTAGCGGTTGCCTCTAACGATGGTTCCAGTTGGATTTGTAGCTGGACTGGGGTGTTTACAATTCAACCTGTGTAGCTTCGAATTTCTTATTCTTACAATAACGTTACGTAATTGGCTGCAAAGACCCCAGGGCTTGCCAGAGATTGGATAATGTTTGTTGGGTTGGTTTGTGTACAGTTTCCTAGTTACTGAAGACATTATATTCTGGTAGATGTAGTTGTTAGTGGAAGTTTTAGGGGAGGTGGGAGGTGAGGCAGACAAGCTGTGCAGCAAAATTGCTGTGCGTATTCTGACTTTTTTAATGCATAAAAACGGCAGGTGTGCAGCTTATCTCAACAGCTGGTCACAAAAGTTTTGTGGTGTGACGTCACAGGCACGGAAGATACACACAGACAGCACTGGGGTAAGAATGCGCTGCTTGATCGTTTATTATAAATAAAAGGTTTAAACAAAACAAAACCACACAAAACAAAAGGCACGTTGGCCAAAACAAACAGACAAACAAATAATAACTAAAACAAGTATCGTGCTGGTGTTGAACTATGGAGGGAGATCACTGTCAAAAATATTTGTATGCATAAAAATAATTTGTACTTGTAATTACAGGTACAAATCAAAAATACAAGTACAAATCAAAACTACGAGTACGACTCAAGAAAAGCTATGGTTACAAACCACAAAGTTACGACTACTACTCAAAAAGTTACGAGTACAACTCCAAAAATTACGAATTGGATACAGTGTGAAATCACTGTCAAAAATACATAACAGAGGCCACAGGGCAGGCTGTTGATTGGGGGAACAATCGATGAGTATTTACAGCGCATGCGTCCAGCACCTTGCATTGCTGATATAGAAGGGAAGGAGTGACTGCATGTTGGTGAAATTTGTAGGAGGAATTTTCGAAGCGTGAATATGGCACAAAGTTGCCCAACAGATGGACAGTCAACTCCCCCTTTTTTTTCATCCCCGTCGATGAGGTGCATCATGGGAATCCAAAGGGTTCCGGTGGCGACTTTTCTCCTATCTCTATAATGTAAAGTCTGCTTCATTTCCTAATCAAAGCTTTCTCTTTTGAAAACGATTGAATTTTTTTTAGCAAGATTCACTTGGATTTAGAGACACCCCTCCTTCACACATACGTGTTATTATTTCTACAATCGATGTTGGCCTGACAAGAGCTCTTTATCGCCGAAGTGCTGTCAGAAATATATTTATAAAATGTATTTTTACATTATATGTAATAGCAGAAATGTAATTATGAACAACGCATAGCAGCAGTGTGATTATGATAATAGGTGAACTGTATTTATTTTGCTTTATTTAGCTTTTGCTTTATTTTTTTAAGACGTAAATGTGCAACTTTTTAAAATGAAACAGTTGTTATCAATTTACATAGACATACAATGTATTTTTTTTAAATAAGACACTATTTTAAATAATTAAGGCTGTAAACAATGGATCACAAAAATAAGCCTAATTAATAGTAGGCTAAGCCTAATAATTGTAGTGATTGAAATAATATTAACGATGATAATAATCAATACAAAATATACCTAATTAACCTAATAAATAGACCTAATTAACCCACTATCAAAAAAGTTGAAGAATTGAGTTGACGCCAATATCGTTCACTTTCGATCGCTGCCTAGCCCGTCCCTGACAACCAAGCAAACCACCAAAGATCAAACCACTCCCCTGTCTTGTCTTCTCATGAATATTCAAGAGCCGGCAATTTCGGACAGCACTTCAGCAATAAAGAGCTCTTGTCAGGCCAGGTGAATACATCAATCGTAGAAATAATAACACGTATGTGTTAAAGAGGGGTGTCTCTAAACAAATCCAGGTGAATCGTGTTTAAAAATGCAATCGTTTTCAAAAGATAAAGCTTTGAATAGGAAATGAAGCAGACTTTACATTACAGAGACAGCACCGCATCGGCAGGGACGGAAAAGAAGGGGGAGTTGACTATCTTGTGTATATAGAATATATTTGCTAAGACTGAGACTGTCCATCTGTTGGGCGACCTTGTGCCATATTCCCGCTTTGAAAATTCCTCCTACAAATTTCACCAACATGCAGCCACTCCTTCCCTTCTATATCAGCAATGCATGGTGCTGGACGCATGCGCTGTAAATACTCATCGATTGTTCCCCCAATCAACAGCCTGTCCTATTTTTGACAGTATTTCACGCTCTATCCAACTCGTAATTTTGTGAGTTGTACCCGTAGATTGTACTTTGTACTCATATTTTTGATTTGTACTTGTATTTTTGATTTGTACCTGTAATTACAAGTACAAATTCTTTTTACGCATACAAATATTTGTGACAGTGACCTCCCTCCATATTGAACCAGCACACAATTGTTTCTTAGATATTCTTTTTACCCTCTCTCTCTCTCTCTCTCTCTCTCTCTCTCTCTCTCTCTCTCTCTCCCTCTCTCCCTCTCTCCGTTCTCCACTCCTGAACACTCCCCATGCAGCCACAGCTGCAGGTCTTTTATATTATGGCCGAGGGATTAACTGGCTATTAATTACCTTATTAACCCCTCGGCCATAGTCTGCTAATTCAATAGTCACACTGTAACAGGGAGAGATCTGGACTGGCCGTCTGACGCAGGCACGATGCTGCAGGGAGGGGGCGGCAGTCCCGTGGGGTCGGCCTGTCAGTCATGGCGGTGACACGGAGAGGTGGGGAGGAGAGTGTGTGCGCTTTCCCCCTCTCTGAGTGGCTGGTAGGCGGGCTCTAATGGGATTGTGTGCCCTATAAAAATAATACTCTGCTGTTTCCTCAGGTCTGCCCTTTTAAAGAAAAAAAACCAAAAGACGTACTGGGAAGTACGGGAGCCGGGACCGAGAGAGAACCGGGACCAAAAAGAAAACGAGGAAAACAAAGAAAAGAAAGATAAAGAACGGAAAAACCTAACTGTAGTGGGGAACCCGTGGGCAGACCCCTTGTGTAGTGTGAGGGTAGACTGAGGAGACGGCCAGAGTAGGACGGAGACCCGGGCCGTGCGGCTAGCGACGGCTGGGGGTAACGCTGCCGAGGTGCAGCACCTTTTCTTTTGTAGTTTTGTTACTGTGTTTTATTTTCCTGTTTTCTTTCACCTTTGGTTTTGGAAATATTGTTTGAGCACTTGTAAGTGCGCCCGCACTTGATCCGTACCGTACTGGTATGTCCCGTGGTTCTGTGTTACCATAGTTGGTACGCAGACCACGGTGAACAGCGCCCTCTGCGGGCTGAACATCGAAAGTACACCCAGCACAATAAAACTGGGCACCTGTGCGGTGCTTCAAATACACCTGCTGTTTCGTGTGTGTCAGTGAATCACCCACCCCCTCCCACACACACATTCTCACGAGAGTAAATACAAAAATACAAATAATAACAGTGATGGCAGACAGCTTTTCGTCTGCCCTGCATTTTAAATAATAATGCAAATACAAAATTATACAAAACATAATATGCACAGGGGCGGGGTGTACCCCGTCACAAGTACCAAGTACCGAGTACCAGTTTTGTATAATTATTTTGTCAAAATGAAACGACCTAAAATAAAGTGATCAACTTACCATCATTTTTTTAATGACTGAGTGTATTTTTACTCCTTTGGTACTGTATTCCAGATACATCTGCATTAGCTAAACATGTCTAACATTTATATGAATATGCAATAAAGTATAACAAGTTAAAACCGATAAAAATCCTAAATGCTGAAATTGGAAAATACCCTGTTCATCTTGAGCGTAATTTGGGAATCCGTTGAGTACTTTAACACTTCTTCAGCTGCTGTTCTTTATCTCATTTGATTATTTACTGCATGATCACCAATCTTCAAATACTTGAGCTTCATTTAATAAATACAGCTTTGGCTTCAAAACAAGCATACATTGCCATTGCTAATATACATGCCAAAGGATGCAACTGCGGCAATATATAGCTGTAATGAATTTCAATAAAACATAAAAAAAAAAAAACACACATGGTATTGTGTCTATAACCACTCTTGCATGCAACCATAGAGCAATTTGTTTAGGGAAAATTAATTGTAAATACATTTTAGGTGCCTGTTTGGCATTGCAATGTCACTGGTTACCCCTCCCTTCATAGGTATAAAAAGAATACTCAGTGCACACTCGGGAATGATCATGAATGTTACAACATGAACGATTGTGGAGGATCCTCTGTGAATATTTATCAAGCCTAAATCACTGTGGTCTGTTCTGCTGGGTAAGGGTAGCTCTTAACTTTCACTCATGGAATTAGTCATTGTTAATAATGTCAGATGCTTACCAGACCAAACAATTCACTGCAGGTGTTTATCAAGGTTGTTTTTGAAGCTACTTTGCATCAATACAAATGAATATACATTACTGAGAGTGTGCTATTACTAATTTACATACCAAAAACCTAGAAGTATGTGTAGCTGTATAATGGCATGCCAATGCAAAGTGGATAACCTGGGCTGAAGTTTGAAATGACCTTGATTATCAAATCATTAATCACTGCACCATAATGAAGATGATATGTATCATCATTTACAAAATCACGTCAGCAACTTCAAGGCTGCTTCAAAAGTATTAAATGTGATCTTTAATAAACAAGATTGATGGCATTACAGGGTTAATTGTGTCATTAAAATACAATAAATCAAGGCATTAAGCAAATGTATTGTAAGTTGTTAAAGAGAAAGTAGGTTGGAGAATGCAGGGATGGAAATAAGACTTGTGTTGCATAGCAGTTTGATCCATTCCTGTTTTAAATAAGGCACTTCTGAGCTTGTTACCTATACACTATGGCTAACCAAGCCCGTAGTAAAACCTGGAATGGGTGACTCTGCTAGTCTTATTTCCATCCCTGAAAGGTATACCAGGAAATGGTTGGGAGTTCCACGCTGCCTCAGCAGAGTGGGACTTTATGGTAAAGGAATACTGCAGCTACCAGTCTCTGCTCTAACCGAGGAGTTTAAGTGCGCCAAGGTCAGACTGGAAATGACATTAGTAGAGTCACGCGATAAATGCGTAAGGGAGGCAGCACCTGTGTTGAAAACTGGAAGAAAGTGGGCGGCAAAGAAAGCTGTGGAAGATGCAAAGGCTGCCCTTCGAATTGGTGATATCATGGGGCAAGTTCAGCATGGAAGAGGGGGTCTTGGTTTCAGTTCAACTCCTCCTACATGGCACAAGGCGGCCCCAGCTCAAAGGAGGAAGCTGGTAGTCAACGAGGTGCAAAAGCAGGAGGAGAGGATGAGGTGTATAAAGGCCATTTCCCAGGCCAAACAGGGAGAATGGATGAGATGGGAGAGTGTGGAACAACGCAAGATTGGCTGGCAAGACCTATGGTCAATGGAACAGAGCAGGATCAGTTTCCTCATCAGGTCAACATATGATGTTCTCCCATCACCACAGAACCTAAACCTCTGGGTAGGAGAGGATCCCTCATGTCCTTTGTGTTCATCACCTGCAACATTAAGGCACATTTTGACAGGATGTAAGGTGGCTCTTAGCCAAGGACGGTTTACTTGGCGCCATGACCAGGTGCTGCGATGTTTGGCCTTAGCATTGGAAGACATGCGTAACATGACCAATAAGTTGCCACCTGTTCCATCAAAACATTACACACAAAAGACAACATTCCTCCGCCCAGGAGAGCAACCACCAAGAAAAGGTGTTAAAACCAATCCTCGCCCAGGACAACTGGAAGCTGCTAGAGACTGGAATATGCTGGCAGATGTTGGTCAACGGCTTATTTTTCCACCTGAGATTGCCACCACTAACCTTCGACCAGATATTGTCTTGTGGTCTGGATCAGCACGCCTTGTTCACCTGGTAGAGTTAACAGTGCCATGGGAGGATGATGTAGATGAGGCGTATGAGAGGAAGAAACTGCGGTATGCTCAACTAGCCACTGAAGCGGAACAGCGAGGATGGAGAGTTCGGGTTTACCCAGTGGAAGTGGGTTGTCGAGGATTTGTGGCACACTCTACAACCCGGTTTCTCAGAGACGTCGGATTCAGTGGCCAAGAGCTGCGTCGCACAGTGAAGAACTTATCTGAAGCAGCAGAGAGGAGCAGCAACTGGCTGTGGTTGAGACGGAAAGATTCTGGCTGGGGACAGGTAAGTAAGCTGGGCTGAGTTGACTGGGGGACGGAGGGGGGTGATGCTGGGACGCCAGAATCACCGTCGAGCCCTCTTGAGGTGTCGTGGGCTAGTCGACGAAACACTGAGGATGGAAGGTGCCCACTTGAAAACCCCAGAGATGTACCCTACTTAGCTCAATCCAGACGGTTGTCATGCTGATGCGCTGGGGAGGCCGCACTTTGGTTGATCCCCGGAGCCAGCATCGCAGCCGTTGTGTGTGCTGATGCGCCAGGGAGGCAAAATAAGCTGATCCCTGGAGCCAGCATTACACTTCAGCCATTAACACCAGACAGAAGGATATCTACATCATCATATGGAAGGAAACGTAAATGGATGGAGACACATATGGATCACATTAGTTTACTGTAAAGCTACGTCTTAGTTGGTGCTTATCTTGGCGAGAGCCGAGTTCAAATCAGCATGAAGTTTTAACATCTACTCTCGTGTAATGGAAATCATTATACAGTATCAGTAGTTCTTAGAAATGAATTGCTTGCTTCTATTGGTCTGAGTGACAGATAACATAAAATGACTGATATACCCGTGATAAGGTAAATTCATTGAAGCTGACGACCTGTGGTGCAAACTGTTAAAGAGTGTGGCCTTGAGAAGGCAACCCAATGCACAGGCACAGGTGGGTGCAAACGTGTCACCTTGCACACTTCAGCATCTTAATGACTACATAAAAAGAGCTCTCATAAAACCTGTTATGGAACTGCTATAAATGTATATCCTTTTGCAATCTTCACCTCATTGCAGTGGTCAGTCTTGTACTGACTATTCTCACCCTGTGCCACACAAGTCAGCCTGTCAGCTCATTGATCTGAAAACTTTCTCGAGTCTTAAAGGATGCAAGTGATTCTGCCTCAACAGCATGACTACGTAGCCCATTCCATAGCATCACCACTCTCTGCATAAAGTAGTGTCTCCTTCCATCTGTCCTAAGTCTATATCCACTGTGTCATCTAGTCCTATTTTCTGTACTGTGCTTAAATTATTGATTAGGGTTCATTATGTTAACTCCTTTTAACATTTTAAAGACCAATCGTGTCCCTACTAATTTGTCTTTGTTCTAGGCAAAACAGGTTCAGTTCTTAGTCTACCTTTGTAGCCCAGTCCTTTAAGCCCTGGGATTAGCTCTTCGATTTGGACTCTTTTCAAACAGTGGAAATACAAATGAACTGTTTAATTTGAGTTACCACAATCCACATTAGTTTAAATGATTGAGTAATAAAGACAGTTATCTCAGTTACAATTCATTTGTAAGTTTAAAATCCTGGAGGCATATGAAATATAACTAAGTAAGATGTTGTCAAAGTAGTGAATTAACATGCTATTTTAGAATGATAACTATTGATAAACCATCTGAGGACAATGAAACGGGTTTACATGTAGCTTATTTTTAAGCATGGCATTTTGATGCTATAAGAATGTGGAGTGATCTTTAATTATGGTGTCATACTGTTATAAGTATAGTTAACAACATCAGAAATATGGATCTCAAAGCATCTATCAAACAAGTAAAAAACATTTTTTTTTATCTTTTAAGTAGATATGTTTTACCTCAGATCAATTTCAATGGCTTCCATGGCAATATCAGTAAGAAATGATACATTTAAGAAAAAAGTAATTTGCAAGCAAACCTAGAAAAAAATAGTAATGTAAGTCGACTGTTGACACCAGTGCTTCATTTTTTTTTTTTACAATTATTTTAAAGTAGGTAGAATTGATTGCAGAACAATTATATGTCTGTCACATTATTTATTTATTTATTTATTTATTTATTTATTAGACACCCTTATCCAGGGTGACTTACTATGGCAAGCCAAATTATCATTTAGAGATATCTCAAAATGCTTCTTAAGATATCTTGAAATATTTAAAGATATCTCTAAATCATTTTGAGATACCTCAAATTGAATTACAGATATCTTTAATTATGCAGTTTTTAAGATATCTAAAATTCATTAAGATATCTGTAAATCAATTAGAGGTATCCAAAAATGAAATAAAGATATCTCAAATTGATTTACAGATCTCTTTAAATGCTATGGAAACCATGTGGATTTTGCTAACATGGTACACCAAACTCATTTAGAGATCTCTCTAAATAACCTCCTGTTCATTTGGAGATATCTCTAAATGGAAAGGAATTCCATTCAAAACATAAAGCATTTTCACAGGAAGTCATTTGGAGATATTTCTAAATGAACAGGAAGTTAGGCTACAGATACTGTGATTTTACAGGATGGAAGGGATAATACTGCCCACGCAAAACTGTCATTTGCGTCATTAACAACGTATAGGTTCCTCATTTACATACTGAACCTTTATGTAAATTGCACTTATGTCCACCCGTCGGAAAACATCAAAAAAGTTTCATATTTTGATGGAAACAACGTTTCGGAATAAGAGTCGGGTTAAAACAGCCAGCAAGTTTCGGACTGTCAGAAGACACTTGATATTCAGGGCAACAAGTCATGCACACACCATCACTTTTTCCCCATCTCCCCTCCCTGGCTCCGTCGTTCTTTTCCGTGACTGTTTTCTGTCAACTGTCAACATTTCACTGTAAATTGTGCACCTGGTTTTAACTCGCACCCTGTCATCAGTTCAGCAAGCTGAATCTGAATTGTGGTCTCATACAACTGATGATATAAATGATTTTGATGCTGCCTCTTTTGTCAATGAAACAAGGGCCTTGTTTAGAAGTAGATCTGTGGACTCATCACAAATGACAGGTAAAATAAAAAATAAAAGAAAACATATTATATTACCAACCTGCGTTACGCCAGCCAGTTAATTAATCTTAGTGATCATTTAAATGCTTTTTCATTTTCTTTTTTACATAGTGTCATCACTTGACATTTGAGAGATAAAAAGGTGTAGGATATCTAATGACATGTCGGTGCTTTTATTTGTTTTTTTGCTACATTGATAGTATAAAGCAACAAAGCTACCCTCATATTTAGAGTGGTGCTAAGTAATTTGTGTTAGTTATTTTTTAAATATTTTTAAATGATAATAAAGTAATTTCGTATGAACTTTGATTTTGTCTGAACTTTTTTTGCTCTCTCCATAGTTCTAGAATAATATTCAATGTTGACTGTCAGTAAGTTAAAAATTTTAAATGTGGTTTATACTTAAGAAAAACAAAAAACAAACAAGAAAAACACTCCTACGGGTTAAAAACAAGAATTTAATTTGTTAATATTGTGTTACACAATAAAATGATATATTGTAAACAAACCACTGATTACTACTCCATTTTTTATGTTGCTGTAGGAGTTCCTAAATGTGATCAACCTGCTACCAATGAAAGATATGGTTAAAAATCTTCTGTTCAGCGAAGCTGGAGTTTGAGACAGTTAGAGAATTTTATGCAGGATAGTTTTCCTAAAGTTCCTTTGCATCTAACTGGCTTTACCTTTGCAAAGACAGAGAAGGGCCGGCGTCTCAGTAAGCTAAACATAATGTCTGCAGCTTACCTACAAACCAAGATAGGAAAAGGGAACATTTTTATAGTTCCTAATTGTGATATACCACTGCCCATTGAGGTAGGTCAGTTTATTATTATTATTTATTATTATTTATTTCTTAGCAAAGTGTATTCTTTATGACAGATGGACCTTTAGCGCCTAATTATTGTATTGTAAAGATTTATCAATTTTTTTTTTTTTGATGAATTCAGAATACAATAATAGAAGCTTAAATAGTATGCATGTATAGAGAGAGAGAGACACATACATATACCTACATACATATCAGCAATCTCTGCCTAATTTAAATGTACAGCTACAGGCACACATTTTGCATCACCTAGAATTTCAGATATTTTATTTAACATGTAATCAAAGAAACTACAAAATGATATTGCAAAAGTCTGCCGGAAGCCTTAATAGTCGTACAGTATTTTATGTTAGATTTTGAATTTGTCAATTTTTTGTTTAATGTATGGAAAACTACGAAGTGGTACAGCATGTACGGTAATTCAATATGTGAACTTAACATTATTCATCAGGTTTCATTCGACTTTATGAAGCAAAATTAGTTAATTATATAGGGTGATGCAAAACCTTTGGCCATAGCTTTAGCTACAAAACATAACATCAAACAACCCATTTGGCTGCCAGTGTTGTATTATTGAGATGATATTTATCAATTAAGCTACTTTACAAAAACTGAGGATGTTTTCCTAAGACGCTATGAAGATTTATACTGCAGTGCAATTCACAATACAGAGATTTCCTTGTTTAAATTCACCACATATATGTGATTCCTACTAATTCTGCAAATGTAAATAAAAGTAAATGCCAGCATATTTGATCAGTGTATTACAGTGGTCTGTTAGTAATTAGTTATACTTTTATAAAACTAGTTTTAATTGCAATATCTTTTCTTAAGTCTAATGTATGGTATTTCTCTGCTGGCTGCCGTAAAAGAAAGTTTAAATCAGGACATTAAAGCACATGCTTTTAAAATAACTTATTATTACAGTACTTAAGAAACACACTTGCAAATTGTTTTTAACTGTGTTCTTTATCTCATGATGTATATTCAGTTATCATGCACTTTATTTATGTTTAAATAAATGTGAATTTTAACCTGCTGGAAATTCCCACTAAACTCCTCAAATGACAGTTCTTATTGCTCACTATAGCAGGATAGCATCAATAATGATACCCATGCACACACACACACACACACACACACACACACACACCCTCACACCCCTCACACTACATGTAGACCTTTCACCCTGCCACACTCACTGTTTATCCTAAGGTTTAAAACAAATGTATGTCAATATATACAAACATACAAGAGTACAAATGCAAAAATGCACGTGTTTTCCTAATTAGCTATGGATTTTAAGGAAGGATGTTAAATGAAAGAAACAGCAGGAAGCAATGCATCAGTGACCCAATTGCAAGTTCAGGAGCAGGTAGACATGACCTCTACAAAAGAACAAATGACAGGATAGCTTCATAAATAATTATCTTATTTATATTTGTACTATGAATCCAATGGCCATTGTATCATACTGCTGCTCACTAAAGAATCTGCTACTATTGCATACCCAATGTCTAAGGTGCTAGGAACCCGTTCATCTCGCGGTGGCAGTATGACATTAATGATCAGTATACTCTTATATTAAGTTTACACATCTAGAATTCATTGTGCTTTTTACTCTGCCAAAACATTGTCTTATACTTAATGTGGTGAATATTTAGTAGTATTCATTGCTATTTTTTCCAGTTGCATATTCAAAAATTTTCAAATGGAAATACTGGTACAAGGACATCAGAAAATCCTATTGCAGAAGACTACCACCAAAGCCAAAATGAGGTATAGTCATAGTTTTTGTACATTCACTTAGGAGTCTCCATACACATTAAAGGAGTGTTGATACACAATGTATTTCTAATTTGTGTTCATCAGAAAACATCCCACAAAGGACAGATGAGCTAGGATAACTATATTGCTTAATTGGTCTCTTGTGTTTATTTATATAGTATCTTAGTGTTTGCAATGCCCTTGTCTGGTCAGTTTGGTGGGCTTTAAATGCTTTTCTAAAAAAACACATGATTATATCTGTTCACCAGGTCTTTATTTGTAGTGATTTTATGACACCTACTGTAACACAAAAACCTTTTGTGTGCAATATTTCTGCTGATAGGAGAAATATGTTAAGGCAGCCCAATTGCAAAACCAGTTCCTTTGGTGCTGTAAATACATTTCCAAGGCAAAGGAAACAGCTTCAGCACACCTCTAATTACTCAAAGTAACTTCTGTCTCCTGCCGACTGGATGTTCTATCTGAAATGAGCTGCCAAAAGACATGCCTATGAGGGGCAAAAATATAGGCTACCTGTAGACATTTTCATTTTAAGTAGAGGCAGATCAAATACTATTCTTACACAAATAATGCATATTTGTTTATATAGACTGTGATTCTGATTGCAGCTGGCCAATCACAGGGATCAGGTTATTCACTTATTATTGATTAATAGATTCACTATATATATATATATATATATATATATATATATATATATATATATATATATATATATATATATATCGTTTTGTAACTAGTTTCAATTATCAGAATGGATTACTCATCCATCAATGCCTCCACCACTACCTTTCTCATATGTAAATGCTGACACACCAACAGTAAGTGTGCTGCTGGCACAAAGATACCAAGACCCTTTCCTGGCAGGACAGGAAGAAGCACTTCAATGACTTTTGTAACCTGACCTTTGATTGGTCAACCTAAATTGAAACTACAGATGCAACAGAGCTGCTGTAGATGTGCTGTTTTTTAGGTAAGTAAACTGATTGTTGTCACACTCTTCATTCAGTATTTTACTGAAATATTCTTTTCCAAGCATGAAATCCTTTAAAACTTTAAAAAAAAAGAGCGTTTATTTTTTATTTTTTATTATTAAGCTTTCTTTTTCAAATTGTACACAACTAATGCATACTTGCCAACATCGTGGCCCTTGTTTCAATAACAAAAGAGGCAGCATCAAAAGCTCATTCCCTGGGGGGGGGGGGGAGGGGGGTGTGCATACGCATCATACACAGCATACACATGGGAGGAGTCATATACAAAAATCACTCATTATCATATAATAGACGTGTCCCACCAACTCAACACGACACGACCATCATGACAGTAAAAATTGACATAATGAAGCGTTCTTACCTTTGTATAAGTTAGTGCTCAGCAGATGTGTCAGCCGCACGAAGGGCACAGCGTGTGATTTTCACTTACTCTACTGTGCAGAATAAATTATTTTTTTTTCCATGGGTAAATATCGGGACTTTCTTCCTATGCATCGGGACGCGGGACATTTGCTAGGAAATAGGGACTGTCCCGACCATATAGGGACTGTTGGCATGTATGCTAATGTACTGTAGCTAGATATGGTGTTCTAAGGTGTTAAGATTCTTACCTTTATAACAAAGAACATCTTTCCATAAAATTATTATATTACAATTACAAAGGTAAACATTTTAACAACCTTAGAACTATACATCTAACTGCAATTTGAAAAAAGAAAGCTTAATAAAAAGTGCATTTCAAAGTCTTTAAAGATTATTCTGTTTGGAAAAGAATATTTCAGTAAAATACTGAATGAAGAGTGTGATAGCAATCATTTTACTTACCTAAAGAGCACATCCACAGCAACTCTCTTGCACCTGTAGTTTGAAAATGGAGGACAGACTGACAGCACATCAACAGCAGCTCTTTTGCTTCTGTAGTTTCAACTGACCAATAGGACTTCAACTTAGGGTGGCCAAGAGTTCAGGTTACAAATGTCATTGGAGTGCATCTTCCTGTCCTGCCAGTAAAGGTTTGTGGTGCAAACATGCTTTTTTTTTTTTTTTTTTTTTAATTTAGTCGTTGCCAATTAGTTTTTATTATTTTCCCCCCAATTTGAAATGCCCAATTATTTTTAGGCTCAGCTCACCGCTACCACCCCTGCGCTGACTCAGGAAGGGCGAAGATGAACACATGCTGTCCTCCGAAGCGTGTGCCGTCAGCCGCCCGCTTCGTTACACTCTGCAGACTCACCGTGCAGCCGCCTCAGAGCTACAATGTCGGAGGACAACGCAGCTCTGGGCAGCTTACAGGCAAGCCCGCAGGCGCCTGGCCAGACTACAGGGGTCGCTAGTGCGCGGTGAGCCGAGGACACCCTGGCCGACCTAACCCTCCCTCCCCCCAGACGCTCGGCCAATTGAGCGCCGCCCCCTGGGAGCTCCCGTCCACGGTCGGCTGTGAAATAGCCTGGATTCGAACTCGCGACATCCAGGCTATAGAGCGCATCCTGCACTCTAGCGAGTGCTTTTACTGGATGCGCCACTCGGGAGCCCCCGGTGCAAACATGTTTTTAATTAAAAAGCGGTGTTTTAATGTTTTTAAAATCTACAGAAACTAGGGCCAGGACCAAATCAAAACTTTGACAACCCGCTAATCGCACTTAACAAAACTGTATTTCTTCTAAAAAGGAAACGCTATTAAATACAGTTTTGTTACGTGCGATTAGCAGGTTGTCAAAGTTTTGATTTGGTCCCTTTTGATTTGGTCCCAGCCTAGGTCCGTTACAAACCTTTCTGCTATTGCTTGGAAGGCAAGGACCTAAATGTTTGTATTTTATAATTCGGAGTAATTGATTAATGTTCTCATGCGTAATATGATGTTTAGCTTAGTCTTTGTTTATACTATGTGTAGCGATGGCGGTTAACGCAGGCAGGCGCATCACACAGGTTGAGGCAATCCACATACAGGCAGAGGGCGGGCGCAAACCCGGGACCTCTCGCACTAAAGCATAGCGCCGATACCGCTGTACAAAAGACTCAATATGTAGGTTGAAACACAATCATTAACTGAAACAGCAACAGCTGTGTAGGAGGAATAAAACTGGGTGAGGAACAGCCAAACTCAGCTAACAAGGTGAGGTTGCTGAAGACAGTTTACTGTCAAAAGTCATACACCATGGCAAGACTGAGCACAGCAACAAGACACAAGGTAGTTATGGGATTTGGTCAGAATTAATGGTCCCCTTAATGCTGAGAAGTACAGGCAGATACTTATCCATCATGCAATACCATCAGGGAGACATCTGATTGGCCCCAAATTTATTCTGCAGCATGACAACGACCCCAAACATACAGCGAAAGTCATTAAGAACTATCTTCAGCGTAAAGAAGAACAAGGAGTCCTGGAAGTGATGGTATGGCCCCCACAGAGCCCTGATCTCAACATCATCGAGTCTGTCTGGGATTACATGAAGAGAGAGAAGCAATTGAGGCTGCCTAAATACACAGAAGAACTGTGGTTAGTTCTCCAAGATGTTTGGGCCAACCTACCTGCCGAGTTCCTTCAAAAACTGTGTGCAAGTGTACCTAGAAGAATTGATGCTGTTTTGAAGGCAAAGGGTGGTCACCCCAAATATTGATTTGATGTAGATTTTTCTTCTGTTCACTCACTTTGCATTTTGTTAATTGATAAATATAAACTATTAACATGTCTATTTTTGAAAGCATTCTTACTTTACAGCATTTTTTCACTCCTGCCTAAAACTTTTGCACAGTACTGTATATATATATATATATATATATATATATACACACACCACCCACTCGATATATCGCAGGTATCTGGGTCCAATATAAATCTGCTATATTGTGACAGAGTGGTTTGTGGGATGTATGATAAAGTGTATAACAATGCATACGTAAGTAACAGAATGAAAACAATCCTGTTTCCACAATAACTCACTGTCTGTATACTGGGTACTGTATGTAGTAGGGTAAAATGGCTGCCGACTAAAAGACTACGTTTCCCAGAAGGCCATAGTTAAAATGGCTGAAGTTAATTGTGTAACAGGACGCAGCTGTGTCTTGTTAGGGTGGGGTCCTGGCTGTATAAAGCCAGCCTCAAATCCAGTTCAGAGGAGAGACTACCAGGGAGAAGGTTGTAGAGTGAGATATGGTGTTACTGAAATATTTCTGTAAGTACTCAAAAAGAACTGTTACTGTGTGGAATAGTTGTGCTGTTGGTAAAATTACCAACTGTTTTCTGTACAGGGAAACAGCTTAGCTGTCCTGTCCTAGATAGGGACTGGTGGTTAGTTAGCACTCCTTGTTGGAGTAAGTTTTTGTTTGTTTATTTTAGTTTTGCCAACCACTGTACATAATAAACTTACGCTACGGCGTTTCACTACAACTCCTGTGCTTTGCGTATTTCCTACCTTGGGTTGCCGTGGCCATCTTTCACTCTACCACAATATATATACAGTAATCCGTCGCATAGCCGCCCATCACATATCCGCCCTTACCGTTTATCCGCCATGATCAAGCTCTTCAGCAACGTTAGTTCATTATTGAACAGAGAAGATTAATTCAGAGATTGTACATCCTACCAAAGTTGTATGTGCTCCGTGCACTACCATTGCTGGTAGTGTCGCGTGAGCTGTTCAGTGTGTTGAGATGTAAATAAATCCTTTCGCCTGTGGTGGGCGTATCAATTCAGCCTCCGTCTCGATCTCCTGCCTGTCACTCAGCAGTGAATGCACACACACACATGGCAGACGGCTACCCTGTCACATTACTACCCTGTATCTTTCTAAACAAGGGATTTAGGGGAGCTCCCTAATAAAAGCTGAATCTCAAAACAATGATTGTGTAAATATAGTAATTGTTACAGCTATCAAACACACATGCGATTACAAATTGCAATACACATTTTTCAAATCAATTCAACTTGCTGTTACATATAAATTCGCTTGCGCAATAAAAAAATACCTATGTTGCAAAATAATTTGGAGTTGGAATTTATCTTAAAAGGGAATTGGGAATGGAATCTGAAGGAATTCACCCCAAATGTGTCAGCAAAACAGATATTCAATTATTTGCACACTTGTAAAGTATGCTTGGAAAATGTGCTGCTAAATGACACTTAACCTGTGATGTTTCTCTCTGAGTCTGTCTTAACTCACCAAGTTCTGTGATGGTAGAAAATATGATAAATTTGCCTTCCAAATGTTTGATTGCATTGTCTCATCACCTACTTTAAAGTTACAGGGCTGTTCAGCCATTTGATAGAAATAACACTGTTTTTATTCTGTTGCATTTTACTGTGTGAGCTTGTCATTGTGCCAATTAAAACCAGACATTGTCATGCAAAAACAAATATTAATGAAACCTTGCCTCTCATGGTTTATTACATATGAGGTCAAATTGTTTGTACAAATGACCTCTGGGGATTCAACAGTGTATGTAACCTTTCTTTACCCTTGTGAAGAATGAAAATGTGTGAGTTTTATTTTTTCCTGACTTTTGATAAGAAGTTAATTGCCAAATTCACATATTTGATGTGTAACTTTTGTACCAAAATGATGTTGTAAACATTTCATATTTATAAAAATAAAGCTGTCTTAACTTTCGAGCAGACATTGAGGGTGTTCATGTTAAAAAAGACACACAAATAAATAAACACGTTTTTGAATGATAACATTGTTATAGCTCTCAGTCATAGCTTTAATGGTATAATATTACAATCAAAACAGAAGCATTTAAATACAGTTTGGTGTTATAAATACAATGTGTCCTGCTTTCATAATGCACTGGGCAAATTATATGAAAGTATTTACCACAGGTAACTATGGCTACCAAGCATCTCTTTAAATAAATAAATAAATACAGCAGTTCCTAAAAAGTACGGCAATATTATTTTGTTTTCCTAGAAAAATAGTGATTAAGTGGAATTGTTAAGATATTTAGGTAAAAGTAAAATATGCAAGCTGGTGATTTTGCAGTTTTGGATGTTGCTTGGTAGTTTCACTATAAAGACTTTAACTAAGCCATAACTTCCCACAGCCAGTGTACCCTCCAGCTTACAAAACTACACAGTTCTAGGTCCACTTTCAGTTTCTAGACATGCTTACACTAGGTGTAATTCATGACCAAATCATAAAACCACTTCATTTGCCCCAGCTGCACCTAGGCAATCATAGAAAACAAGCTTCCTGAATTGGTTACAATTGCTGTGCTGTGTCTTAAACTTAAGTTCCAGTATGATCATATTAAAACAAATGGGATGGTTTGATTATTTGTTTCAATTGTAATACGATTTTTAAAGTTTAGCATATTTTACATGTTTCAAAATACTAACATCACTGTTCCCGATGGTGCTAACCTATGTCCAGAGGTAGACAGCTATTTTTCAGATTGCAGTATTTATAGACAGCGCTTAAAAAAATAAATTAATAGTGTGCCCAATTATTTTTACCCCCGATTTGGAATGCCCAAGCTAAGCAAATGCCCAGTCTCTTCACCATAACTGGCCCCGCTAAGGCTAGAAGTGTTGAGAGATCAGTAAATTGCCTTCAGTTCCTGATGTCTTTTGCAAGATGCCTGTTGTCACTGTGCACACCTTAGCAGCAGAAGTTGATAGGCTACTGTACAATACTCACATGGCCTTACATGGCACTGAACCATTGCAGAACAGCTATATCATGGTGAGGACATCAGACCACAGCTAATTTTCCCTCCCCAGCCCATGGGACCGCAATGGCCAATTCAGCCCCCCCTGGGAATCTCCAAGTTCAGCATATGGGCACAACCGGGATTCAAATCAGCAGCCTCCTGATTGTATGATTCACTGCGTTGCTAGGTGAGGCACCGGGGAGTTCCCGTAGACAGCAATTTTGAGAGTTAATTTGGGGGTGCATTGGAGGTATTGTTAGAAAACAAACTCTAGTGTTTTGTGAATGCAATGTGAATATTTGTCTCAAGGCTCCTTCAAGTTGGATTTCCTCTTTAAGGGTATTAATCTGCTGAGTAGTTAAATTAAGTGGATTGGAATGCTCTTCAGTTTCTGTCGTGCTAAACATATCTGTAGTTTGCACTCCACCTCTGTAAATGTAATATTTAGAACATAAGAACATTAGAAAGTTTACAAATGAGAGGAGGCCATTCGGCCCATCTTGCTCATTTGGTTGTTAGTAGCTTATTGATCCCAGAATCTCATCAAGCAGGTTCTTGAAGGATCCCAGGGTGCCAGCTTCAACAACATTACTGGGGAGTTGGTTCCAGACCCTCACAATTCTCTGTGTAAAAAAATGCTTCCTATTTTCTGTTCTGAATGCCCCTTTATCTAATCTCCATTTGTGACCCCTGGTCCTTGTTTCTTTTTTCAGGTTGAAAAAGTCCCCTGGGCAGACATTGTCAATAACGTTTAGAATTTTGAATGCTTGAATCAGATCGTTGCATAGTCTTCTTTGTTCAAGACTGAACAGATTCAATTATTTTAGCCTGTCTGCATACGACATGCCTTTTAAAACCAGGATAATTCGGGTCGTTCTTTTTTTGCACTCTTTCCAGAGCAGCAATATCTTTTTTGTAACGAGGTGATCAGAACTGAACACAATATTCTAGACGAGGTCTTACTAATGCATTGTAAAGTTTTAACATTACTTCCCTTTATTTAAATTCAACACTTTTCACAATATATCCAAGCATCTTGTTGGCCTTTTTTATAGCTTCCCCACATTGTCTAGATGAATACATTTCTGAGTCAATTTCAGTATCTCCCATATGATATTTATAATGCACATTTTTATTGCCTGCATGCAGTACCTTACACTTTTCTCTATTAAATGTCATTTGCCATGTGTCTGCCCAGTTCTGAATGCTGTCTAGATCATTTTGAATGACCTTTGCTGCTGCAACAGTGTTTGCCACTCCTCCTATTTTTCTGTCATCTGCAAATTTAACAAGTTTGCTTACTATACCAGAATCTAAATCATTAATGTAGATTAGGAATAGCAGAGGACCTAATACTGATCCATGTGGTACAGCACTGGTTGCCTCGCTC
Organism: Acipenser ruthenus; assembly: GCF_902713425.1. Taxonomy (NCBI): domain Eukaryota; kingdom Metazoa; phylum Chordata; class Actinopteri; order Acipenseriformes; family Acipenseridae; genus Acipenser; species Acipenser ruthenus. The sequence continues at coordinate 112,823,286 of NC_081190.1, forward strand.
CATTTTGAGGGTTCTCCTCTAATCAGTACTTTCTGTTTTCTACATGTTAACCACTCCCTAATCCATGTGCATGCATTTCCTTGAATCCCTACTGCGTTCAGTTAGAGAATTAATCTTTTATGCTGGACTTTGTCAAAAGCTTTCTGGAAATCTAAATAAACCTTGTCATATGCTTTGCAATTATCCATTGTCGATGTTGCATCCTCAAAAAAATCAAGTAGGTTAGTTAGACACAATCTCCCTTTCCTAAAACCATGCTGACTGTCTCCCAGGATACTGTTACCATATAGGTCATTTTCCATTTTGGCTCTTATAGTTTCCATAAGTTTACATATAATAGAAGTCAGGCTTATTGGTCTGTAGTTACCTGGTTCAGTTTTGTCTCCCTTTTTGTGGATCAGTATTATGTTTGCAATTCTCCAGTCTGTCGGTACAATCCCTGCTTTCATTTCTTTGAGTACTATTGGGAGGATCTCATCCAGCCCAGGGGATTTGTTTATTTTAAGAGCTCCTAGTCCCTTTAACACTTCTGCCTCTATTATGCTAAAGTAATTTAAAACTGGATAGGAACAGGTCGACATGTTGGGCATGTTGTCCGTGTCCTCCTTTGTAAAAACCTGTGAAAAGTAATAATTTAATATATTTGCTATTTTTTTTCTTAGTCTATGATTTTGCCATTTGTATCTCTTAGACATTTAACCTCCTCTTTGAATGTTCTCTTGCTGTTATAGTATTGGAAAAACATTTTGGAATTGGTTTTAGCCCACTTAGCAATGTTCATTTCTATCTCCCTTTTGGCCTTTCTAACTTCCTTTTTGACTGGCGTTTGCAGTTCGAAGTACTCTTTTGTGTACTTTGTTTTTGGTCCCTTTTAAACGCTCTGTAAAGTGCCTTTTTTTGCTGAATATTTTTTAATTGATCTATTAAACCATTTTGGCCATTTTGTTTTAGATTTAGATTTGTCTACTTTTGGGATGTAATTGTTTTGCGCCTCTAGTACTACATTTTTTAAAAAACAGCCATCCTTTTTCTGAGGATGTTTTCTTTATTTTACTCCAATCTACTTCTGTTAGTCTCTTTTTTCATACTTTGCTTTTCTAAAATTGTAAACCTTAGCTTTTGCCATTACTTTTTGGGTTTTAAAAATCACTTCAAATGAGACCATGTTGTGGTCTGTGTTTGCCAATGGTTCTCTGACCTCTGTTTTAGTTATTCTGTCTTCGTTATTTGAAAAGACTAAATCAAGGCATTTAAAAAATAACCTTTTTTTAAGCGTAAACATTTGTAGTGAAAGCAGGCAGACCCTCAACAATTAAAGAACATAAGGTTAAACACCAATTTCAAACCTAGAAATACAATTACAACTAACCTCGACCCCTGCATTTGGATACTGGGAATGAAGTGACTTTACTTCAGTATCGAGTTCGCTGTCTGTGAAGTTGCTGTATTTGTCTCTTGGTGACAGACCCTCTGCTTTTAAGAGCTTGTAAATGTATGATACACAGGATCTTTCCTGTGTATCCTCGAGCAATGAAAATCTGGAGCTGCTGTCTCGAAACAGAAATTCTTGGCAAACCAAACTGACCTGTATTACAAAAAAAGAAACAAAAATCACAGGATGATGGTCTTAAATGCTACAATAACCAATCCACATATGTATGAAAATGATTTTAGTTCCCAAAGAGAATAGAGACATTCACTTACCTTTTCTCCTCCGCTGAACCACGAAATCACTACCAGTATTTGTGCTTGACTGAGTGTCAGAAATTCCTTCGTTTTCGAGCACTGGCATTAATTCATGAAAACAGTTTGATATTTGCACTCGAACATTTTCTGGAATTTCCATACTGATTCTATCAAAGTTTGTTTTTGCATTTTGTAACAGTCTGTTACCAGTTTCAATAGAGCCATATTGAAAATGTCTTTCAGCTGTGCTGAGTGTATTTTTAATTGCTCCAAGAGTTGTTAGTACAGCTTCACGATAAGCCACAGCACCTTTGCCCCTTCTGTATTCCTTACCTAAGTTTATAAAATATTTCCCCTCATTAACTTTTAGCAGGACGTTATTTCGAGATATCTTCAAATGGTTTAGAGTTATCTCTAAATGAACATGAAGTTATTTAGAGATATCTCTAAATGATTAAGATATCTCAAAATAACTTCCTGTTCATTTAGAGATATCTCTAAATAATTTGAAGATATCTTCAAATGAACGGGAAGCCATGAATATCTTGAAATGACTTCCTGTGGAAATGCTCTATGTTTTGAATGGACTTCCTGTCCATTTAGAGATATCTCTAAATGATTTAGAGATACTGTATCTCTAAATGAACAGGAAGTTATTTAGAGATATCTTCAAATGATTTAGAGATATCTCTAAATGAACGGGAAGTTATTTTTAGATATCTTAAATTATTTAGAGATACCTCTAAATGAACAGGAAGTCATTTTATGATATCTTAAATTGAATTAAAGACATCTTTAAATTATTTAAAGATATCTCAAAATGCATTTTAGATATCTTATTTAAAGCTCCATTTAGAGATATCTGTAAATCAATTTAAGATATCTCTAAATGTATTGTGGCATGCACAGGTGAGGGCAGCGGTAGGGCTGGTGGGTGACGTAGTCACACACAAAGACATAAGCCCGATATACGCTCCTTGCAAGGGAGCCGGCTCTTTTGTACAGCAGTATCAGCGCTATGCTTTAGTGCTGGTTCATGCCCGGCCCTTCGCCTGTGTGTGGATTGCCTCGCCTTGTGTGATGCGCCTGCCTGCAGGAACCAGGATCGCTACATTGGTGTCGGAAGTGGACGCAGGTGCCCCGGTGCGTGCTCGTCGGACTGTAGCCTGGTTAGCAAGTCTGGGGCGGACTTGAGGTTCACAGGGGAGAGTGTGGCGTGCACTGGGGAGGGCAGCGGTAGGGCTGGTGGGAGACGTAGTCACACACAAAGACATAAGCCCGATATACGCTCCTTGCAAATGAGCCAGCTCTTTTGTACAGCGGTATCGGCGCTATGCTTTAGTGCGAGAGATCCCGGGTTTGCACCCGCCCTCCGCCTGTGTGTGGATTGCCTCACCCTGTGTGATGCGCCTGCCTGCGGGAACCAAGATCGCTACAGTATTTTAGATATCTCAAAATGATTTAGAGATATCTTCAAATATTTAGAGATATCTAAAAATGATTGTGACAGGATGGCTAAGTGGTGACATCAGGCCAGAATGCAGGAAGAAAAACCAAATAAAAAATACTGCGGTGCAAAGGCGCCGTTTATTTCCAACACAAAAACAAATAAAATATTTGAACAAAAACACTTGCTCCCAGAGCAAAAACAAAAGGTTAAACAAGGGTTAAACAAAAACACGAACACAAAAACTTGCTACAGGTCAGGCTGGGCAATCCACTGATCCTGTATATTTTTTAAATTTTACTTTTAAACTCCTCTCTCGCTCCCGTTCCTCCTCTCGAACACCCACACTGAGTGCAGAGAGCTACAGGCTTTTATTTACTATGGCCGAGGGGTTAACTATCAATTATCTCATTACCCCTCGGCCACAATCTGCACGACCTCGCCTCTGCCAGAACACATTTAAATGAAAATAAACAAAACATACAGCTTCGCCATCACATTTATAAACACAATAACAAAACAAGGCTATGTCGTCATACTTATAAATAAATAAATCAGAACAATAATAATAATAATGATAATAATAATAATAATAATAATAATAATACAAAACAAATACAAAATAATAAATTGCACAGGGGCGGAGGGGTACCCCGTTCTAAAAATAAATAATACATTTATGGCAGGGCTTCAGTAGGAACTAAAGCATTCAACAAAGAAGTCATAGCCAAACACACCTGTTACACATTGCAGAGATGATTTTCAAGTGCAAAGAAAAAGGCACATTTCTGAGAGGAATAAACAGGGGTGTCATGGCCCTACACTAATTAAAAATGTAATTCCTACCTGTGTGCCCATGGAAAAGTACCTTGTGTACAATAACCTCAGGAAGAAAAGAAAATGCATTAGCTGCTAGCCTGCACAACGAAATCAGGATGCTTCACCTTTTCCTCTGAACAAACAAATAATTATGTAGCTTGGAGAGGCTTGCAGTCACAATGACCTGTATGGCAGGTGTTCCATGATGTTCAGTAATGCAACACCCAATTCTCCCAATGTCAACACCTTCCTGGCAGCTCTGTATTTGCCTTGATAAATGTTGCAATTAGAGCGATCGAACTGTGCATAAACAACCCGGCTGACTCCTAATTCAGATGAACCCCAAGGTTGTTTAAAGTTGTAAACAATAAATACATTGGAAATAGTTATACTCAAGAGAAATTATATATTTTTATTAAACTTGGCAGGCGTTTGGCTTGTCAGAGAGTAGCAGATGGGTGTAGCACTCGGGAGGGGATGGTTTTGTAGTTGCACCACAACGTAAATTATGAAATAACTGTCAAAAATTGACAAGCAAGTAGTATGCTGATACTTTGGATTATAGTGATGTCATTGAAGGGGTGTTTGTTTAGGGGAGAGGTCTACTGCTACAAGTGCTGTATTTAAACTCCCAGTAATCCTCAACTGTGCTACTAAGACTGTAAAGAACAAGCTAGACAGTCACATTAACAGTAACAAATATAAAAAGAAAACATTTAGAAATCTTAATCTGCTACACTGTCACAAGGATGGGTTGAGTGGTGACATCAGAACCAGGAAGTAATGGATACAGACAGACTGGATTATGGTTGAAGGTGAGTGCTTGCGCTCAACATTTATTTAAATAATAAACAGACTTTAAAACAGCCAAACAAAATAAGAAACAAAAGGACACAGAACAATGAACACAAGTAGTATGCTGGTTACAACTCCCAGCATACATAGCAATTGTGTGTGTGTATATATATATATATATATATATATATATATATATATATATATATATGTATATATATATACAGCAGACTCACGTCTTGCCTCTGACACTCTCCACCATGCAGCCCAACTGCAGGTCTTTTATATTCTGGCTGAGGGGTTAATTAGCTATTAATTATCTTATTACCCCTCGGCCATAGTCTGCACGAGTTTAATAAGGATGCGTGACTGTCAGCTAATTAAATATTCCATGGCTGATCAGTCACGCAGTCCCATGAGAGTTGGCTACACAAATACAAAATACAAACAGACACCAATAATAACAGTAATAGCGGACAGCTTTTCGTCCGCCCTGTAAGTAATAATACATTATAATGCTGAATACTGGGTTTTCATAATGCACAATACACACAGTAACAATAATAATAATCAGCGCACAGCCGCACACACATTTATACACAACGGTGCAGGCACTTTGCCACATATACCCAAATGTGAGTCCCAACACCATAACAATATACATTTAGAAAGCAATAACATACAACTGGGGGTTTAATATCCGCACAGCTTGGGGATGTTGTTCGGAAAAAAACCTGGATGTTTAAAAAAAAAACAGAAACTTTGATTTGTATGACTGGCACTTCCTTCTTTGTGTTGAGGAGCATTCCTTGAAACTTTCCCCAAACCCCTACATCCATCAATGAGAAAATGTTAGTTACGTATAAGGCTTTCTTCAAAATAAATCAAATCATCCACATATATAAATGACTTGTGGTATAAGTAGGATAGTTGATTGTAATCTAATAGGTGCAATATTTATCAAATTCACTCCTCGTCACTGGCTTCACATGTCGTAGGGTATTTGCTCTGATGTCCCTTAATAGATAAATACTGTACCTAAAAGCCTGTTACTCATGTCATCTTACATGTGCAGGCTATTGTTAACATGGATGAAGGTCACATTGAGCAAGTACTAGGGTTAACAGTGCCCCCTGGTGAATCCTGAATTCTGCCCTATCTTCACTCACCTAATGACCTATGTCACGGCCCAGCAACCAATAGCATTCGGTTCTGACATGCGAGTGAAACCCAAAACAAACTGTTGGAACGTGAGGTGGGGAAGCGCATTAGTGTCGCAAAGGGTTCAGTGTCCAATGTTCTACCAATGGGACTCTACCTCATTCACAAGGAGGAGTCTGTGTGTAAGCATGGCAAAAAATGATCTAAGCAGAAACAACAATAGAGAACCATCCATAACTCCATAATAGGATAATAAACAGGTAAGGAATCAAGTCTTAGGAGAATGTAGATGCTATAATGTATCCCTGTAATGTCAACTGGGTGCTTGGTTGAGGCCATCTATGTCTTTTCCTTCTATTTTAAGTTAAGCATGCCATTGACTTTAATGTTCTACTGTCTATTATAGTGAACATGTAAGCTTTAAAATGTATTAAATATCTGAAAAACACCTGAAAATACCAATAGCACAATGCAGTTGCAGCGCTAGGCATAAGCAGACTAAGCAGTTGCTTAGGGCCCCAAACAGTTCAACAGGGTCCCAAATGTTTTAAACATAACTTTGAAATTTTTTTTTATTGTTCTCGTGAACCGGTCTGAAAACACATATCAATCCACACTATGGACATTCAAGACTTTTTTGTATTTATTTATTTATTTATTTAAAATGAATAAAGAGATAGCTGAGATTGATACCATCCCATCCCTATTAATTTAAGGTATTCATTTCTGTTTTTTGTAAATGAACATGGATTAAAATAGCATCATTTTATAATTTGAAAGAATGTATTCTTTGTAAATCTAAATCGTAAGATTTTTCCAATTAATGTTGTAATGAACCAGGGGGTCCACATGAGTGCAGTCAAGCACCTTTCTTCAACTCCCCAGTAATGTTGTTGAAGCTGACACCCTGGGATCTTTCAAGAAGCTGCTTGATGAGATTCTGGGATCAATAAGCTACTAACAACCAAACGAGCAAGATGGGCTGAATGGCCTCCTCTCATTTGTAAACTTTGTTATGTTCTTATGTTCTTATGTTCTCATGTTCTCTTAAAAATGCTCAAAGCCAAACATTACATAATGGGTTAGACTTTTATGCTTCAAGAAAACTTAAGAGCTTCAGTAATAATGCATTATATTGGCTTATAAAAGAGAGTATGTGCTGTAGCTTACTGTTGCCATTACCTTTGTTTAAGTATTAACTTCTGTTGTTATTTTGTTTTTCTGCAGCTACCGTATAAGCCGTCCTAGCCATGTCACATCTGCAAATGGGAACATTCTCAAATGTTTTACCTTATTAAATAAAGCAATTGACTTGACAGGACTTTCATCAACTTGAATTCCGACCAGTAATTGTACATTACCTAGATAGAAACAACCTGGAAACAAGCCTGGGTTTGGGAATTGGATAATGTAATCTCAGACAGTTGCTGAAACCCTAAGAGATCTATACATAGGGTCTTTTTCTGGGTGAGCCTGTGAAGGCAGTGGTGTTCCTACACTGGGAATGGAAATTGGAGCAGTTTTTTCTCTTGCAGCAATAAACATCTTATAGTTTATAGGCATGTTATTACAAATGTGTAAGTTGGTTTGTTGGAGATACTGCTTGCTTCTGCTTTGACAAATTACCTCTGTTTAAGAGTTTATTTTCTTTTCTTATGGGGATAGGGGGATGTCTCCAACTGTCTTAAATTGGTTTGAAGCTTATTTATGCAATAGAACACAAAACTGGTAAAGAAAAAAAAAGTCAAGATGTGCAATCTATTTCTATGACCATCAAACAAGGTGTACAGTACCTCAGGGTTCAATATATGTACACAAAAAATATATATTGTTTACAAGAAGTTAAAAATTAAATGTCTTGATACGGAAATCTGTACAGGAATCGTTGACTAACACGCCTTTCTGAAGTAGTTTCCATGTTGCACTGGCTACTTTTCTAAAGCATGGCAAAGTGTGAATGGACTCAATTGTTATTATATTCTCATAGTAAATTGAATACAAAATTAAGAACTTTGATTGGGTTACCTAAAAACAAATATATAACAATCCCCTGTGACTGACCATTTCATAGCACAATGGCATAAAACATATTTGTTATTATTATTTATTTCTTAGCAGACACCCTTATCCAGGGCGACTTACAATTGTTACAAGATATCACATTATTTTTTACATACAATTACCCATTTATACCGTTTTTTTTTTTTTTTTTTTTTTTTTTACTGGAGCAATCTAGGTAAAGTACCTTGCTCAAGGGTACAGCAGCAGTGTCCCCCACCTGGGACTGAACCCATGACCCTCCGGTCAAGAGTCCAGAGCCCTAACCACTACTCCACACTGCTGCCTTATTTGAGTAAAATAGTTATAGCCAGCCCCCAATGGAAACAGCACGCTTCCAGCTGTTCTGCGGCACAAGCAGCATGCGACCAAGCAGAATGAAGATGCTACTGGCTTCTGTCAGTCCCACAAGCAACCAGTGGGAATCGAGAGTGTGCCAGCTTCTGTCAGGCCCTGAGACAGACCATTTGTCTGAGTGAAATGGTACACTCATCTACAAATGTTTAAATATAGAGAGCACTACGACATGTCCTCCATAGTCTTAAAGAGTGGCCTGATTGAAATACACCAAGGATTAGTGCATGCATTACTAGTATTGTTACTGATGAGATTTCATTCGTTTTGTACATTTTGAGTATTCATAATGTCGGTAGCATTGTCCACATTGACTTTTACCTTGCTGATGGTGGGGGTTATGGCAACCAGTAGAAATACCATCAAAATATTACAATAAAAATAAAAAGGGCACTGCATTTTTACAGCCAATTTGTATATCAGTTTTATATGATCAAGCATATTTGCAATAATTGCCATTCCTACTATTTATTTTTTTCAGGACAGGACCTATCGTAAAAATGGACTTTAGTATTCTGTACATTTATACAATATTGCATTTATAATGTCCTGTATTAAAACGTGGCATCATTTTCAACCAAGTCTAGGTTGATTAATGATTTCCATTACACGAGAGTAGATGTTAAAACTTCATGCTGATTTGAACTCGGCTCTCGCCAAGATAAGCACCAACTAAGACGTAGCTTTACAGTAAACTAATGTGATCCATATGCGTCTCCATCCATTTACGTTTCCTTCCATATGATGATGTAGATATCCTTCTGTCTGGTGTTAATGGCTGAAGTGTAATGCTGGCTCCAGGGATCAGCTTATTTTGCCTCCCTGGCGCATCAGCACACACAACGGCTGCGATGCTGGCTCCGGGGATCAACCAAAGTGCGGCCTCCCCAGCGCATCAGCATGACAACCGTCTGGATTGAGCTAAGTAGGGTACATCTCTGGGGTTTTCAAGTGGGCACCTTCCATCCTCAGTGTTTCGTCGACTAGCCCACGGCACCTCAAGAGGGCTCGACGGTGATTCTGGCGTCCCAGCATCACCCCCCTCCGTCCCCCACTCAACTCAGCCCAGCTTACTTACCTGTCCCCAGCCAGAATCTTTCCGTCTCAACCACAGCCAGTTGCTGCTCCTCTCTGCTGCTTCAGATAAGTTCTTCACTGTGCGACGCAACTCTTGGCCACTAAATCCGACGTCTCTGAGAAACCGGGTTGTAGAGTGTGCCACAAATCCTCGACAACCCACTTCCACTGGGTAAACCCGAACTCTCCATCCTCGCTGTTCCGCTTCAGTGGCTAGTTGAGCATACCGCAGTTTCTTCCTCTCATACGCCTCATCTACAGCGTCCTCCCATGGCACTGTTAACTCTACCAGGTGAACAAGGCGTGCTGATCCAGACCACAAGACAATATCTGGTCGAAGGTTAGTGGTGGCAATCTCAGGTGGAAAAATAAGCCGTTGACCAACATCTGCCAGCATATTCCAGTCTCTAGCAGCTTCCAGTTGTCCTGGGCGAGGATTGGTTTTAACACCTTTTCTTGGTGGTTGCTCTCCTGGGCGGAGGAATGTTGTCTTTTGTGTGTAATGTTTTGATGGAACAGGTGGCAACTTATTGGTCATGTTACGCTTGTCTTCCAATGCTAAGGCCAAACATCGCAGCACCTGGTCATGGCGCCAAGTAAACCGTCCTTGGCTAAGAGCCACCTTACATCCTGTCAAAATGTGCCTTAATGTTGCAGGTGATGAACACAAAGGACATGAGGGATCCTCTCCTACCCAGAGGTTTAGGTTCTGTGGTGATGGGAGAACATCATATGTTGACCTGATGAGGAAACTGATCCTGCTCTGTTCCATTGACCATAGGTCTTGCCAGCCAATCTTGCGTTGTTCCACACTCTCCCATCTCATCCATTCTCCCTGTTTGGCCTGGGAAATGGCCTTTATACACCTCATCCTCTCCTCCTGCTTTTGCACCTCGTTGACTACCAGCTTCCTTCTTTGAGCTGGGGCCGCCTTGTGCCATGTAGGAGGAGTTGAACTGAAACCAAGACCCCCTCTTCCATGCTGAACTTGCCCCATGATATCACCAATTCGAAGGGCAGCCTTTGCATCTTCCACAGCTTTCTTTGCCGCCCACTTTCTTCCAGTTTTCAACACAGGTGCTGCCTCCCTTACGCATTTATCGCGTGACTCTACTAATGTCATTTCCAGTCTGACCTTGGCGCACTTAAACTCCTCGGTTAGAGCAGAGACTGGTAGCTGCAGTATTCCTTTACCATAAAGTCCCACTCTGCTGAGGCAGCGTGGAACTCCCAACCATTTCCTGATGTATGAACTGATTAAAGCTTCCAGCTTCTCTACTGTTGTCAAAGAAACCTCGTACACAGTCAGTGGCCACAGCAACCTCGGCAGTAGACCAAACTGAAAGCACCAGAGTTTTAGTTTACCTGGTAGAGCGCAGCTGTCTATGCTCTTCAACCCTTCCACTGCTTGTTGTCTAACTTCTCCCACACGAACTGTGTCCTTTAGATCCCCGTCGTACCATCTCCCAAGACTCTTCACTGGCTTCTCAGACACTGTTGGTATTGCCTCACCATTAATGAAGAATGTTTTATCTACTACTTTGCCTTTAATTATAGAGATGCTCCTTGATTTAGTGGGCTTGAATTGCATTCGTGCCCATTCAATGTTATTGGTTAATTTGCCCAATAATCGATTAGTGCAGGCTACTGTTGTAGTCATGGTTGTCATGTCATCCATGTATGCTCGAATTGGTGGTAGTCGCATTCCAGAAGCCAAGCGCTCTCCTCCTACTACCCATTTTGATGCCCTAATGATTACTTCCATTGCCATGGTAAAAGCCAGTGGAGAAATGGTGCATCCTGCCATTATTCCAACCTCTAGGCATTGCCATGTAGTGCTGAATTCTGAAGTTGAAAAACTGAATTGCAAATCTCCAAAATAGGCTTTCACTAAATTTGTTATTGTCATCGGTACACTGAAAAAATCAAATGCTGCCCAAAGTAGTTCATGTGGCACTGAACCATATGCATTAGCCAAATCCAGGAATGTCACATGGAGCTCCTTCCTCTCCTTTTTAGCTGATTGAATTTGTTGCCAGATCACATTGATGTGTTCTAAGCAACCTGGGAAACCTGGAATGCCCGCTTTTTGTATTGAAGTGTCAATGAAGCAGTTCTTTAATAGGTAAGCTGACAATCTCTGAGCAATAATGCTGAAGAAAATCTTGCCTTCTACGTTTAATAGGGAAATGGGACGAAACTGACTGATGCTTGTAGAATCTTTTTCTTTAGGTATAAAGACTCCACCTGCTCGGCGCCATGCTCTTGGTACAACCTGTTTTTCCCATGCCACTTTCATCAATTTCCACAGAATTCGTAGAACTCCTGAAGCACTCTTGTACACTCTGTACGGAACTCCATTAGGCCCTGGAGATGATGAAGCCCTTGCTTTTTTCACAGCTTGCTCTATTTCTTTCCACTTAGGTGCACAGTCCTCCATTTGGTATTCTGGTGGATTGATAGGTGGGATGTCTGACGGAATTGACATAGGCTCCTGCCTTTTTGAATCTGTATGTGTTTCCTCCAAATATCTCTCCAGCTCAACCTTAGATGCTTTTAGTGTGCCATTCTTCTCACTGGTGAATAACTTCTTTACAAATTTGAATGGGTCTTTATAAAAGTTAGCTCTCGCACGCTCCTTCTTTTTGTAGCGTTTCCGTAGGCGCTCAGCTCTGCGCAATGTTGCAAGCTTATCTTTTATGACCTTTTGTAAGAGATTGAGTCCCTCCTTCTGACTTTGTTCTGCTCTTCTCCATTGGTTCCTCAGCTGTCTCCTTTCTCTAACTAAGCGTTCAATCTCCTGCTGCCGTCTAGACTTTCCAGGAATAGTTTGTACTTTTTCCTTCCTTTTTTCAACTCCAAACCTCTCACTTCCATATGCGTAGATAATGTCCCCAAATTTATCCAGCTTCTTTTCAACTGTTCCACTTAATCTTTCCAATGCAACGCAGAGATCTGTGTTTACTGTGTCCCATGCAGTTTTCTCACAAGCTCTTGGCCATTTAACTCCAGGCTTGTGCCCGTTGAGGTTCTTTTCTCTCTTATGCTGGTTTGTCTGACCGGGTTCACAAGGATCATTAGGTTCATCGCTAACTGTGTCCATGCAAGTCCTCCTCACATCTATGACAGGGGTGCTGATATCCTGCGAACTGTGGTTTGCTTCCTGTCGCTGGATTTCATTTGACTGACTTGACTGACTTCGTAAGAAGTACTGATCAATGCGAGGCCCTTGTCCCTTCTCCCTCAAGCATTTCATTCTCCCTTGATGAATCTTCAAACCCCTGACCGTTGTCGCCTTGCTCCAGCCGCAGACACAAACCTGGAGTTCCATGTCTTTGTTAACTGCAGATCTTGAACTAGTCTTTTGTGAAGTACTCTCCATACTCATATCCGTTTCCGTTCCTAAGTCGTTAACCGCGTTGTCCAACGTTGAGTCATCTTCCGCCCCCGCTCTCGCAGACTCTAGGGGTATTTTTCTCTTTAATTTCTTAGAAGCCTTGGGCGGGTGTCTCCAGCATCCTGTAAACACAGAGCTGGATACTGCCGACAAGGGTAGCTAACCCTTACCAGCCCCAATGGGGTCTCTTTCCTCCTGTCAGCTATCTCTCCAGGCTGTCACAAGGTCTTTCCCTTGTTGCCAGCTGCACTATTCACAGCAGTCACTGGACGTATCCAGATCTTCATGATTTCCATTACACGAGAGTAGATGTTAAAACTTCATGCTGATTTGAACTCGGCTCTCGCCAAGATAAGCACCAACTAAGACGTAGCTTTACAGTAAACTAATGTGATCCATATGCGTCTCCATCCATTTACGTTTCCTTCCATATGATGATGTAGATATCCTTCTGTCTGGTGTTAATGGCTGAAGTGTAATGCTGGCTCCAGGGATCAGCTTATTTTGCCTCCCTGGCGCATCAGCACACACAACGGCTGCGATGCTGGCTCCGGGGATCAACCAAAGTGCGGCCTCCCCAGCGCATCAGCATGACAACCGTCTGGATTGAGCTAAGTAGGGTACATCTCTGGGGTTTTCAAGTGGGCACCTTCCATCCTCAGTGTTTCGTCGACTAGCCCACGACACCTCAAGAGGGTCTACACTTCCTGCTCATCCCCCCACATTGTGAGTTAATATAGACAGTTGACATTTTATAGTGGAATTCTCATTTGGAAGGCAGTAAGGTTAATGAAATGTATTGCTGTACTTGTAATGCAGAGTGGATGATGTTTTTTACATTCAAATTACTGCAACGTTGTCTGAAGATGTTGCTGTTGACAATTTATCAATATCTGTATGGATAAAAAAAACCAGATACATATACACTAATGGGTTAAAAGGCCTGGGGCTGATGAGCTTTCTTAACAAATGATTAGTATCTTTTAATGCAATATTAAAGACCATAATAATAAACCTGTTCACATAACATTTACATTTAAGTTCTCGTTTTGCATTTGTTTCTGTGCAGTAGATTTACTTTAAACTAAAACAGTGAAGGACATATGCATTGGAAACTGCAATGACTTTAAAGAGCTAAAAGTGGATCTTACTCATTACTTTAAAGTGACAGCAATGAAAAAGAAAAGGTGTGTGTTTTACTATATGAAACACAATCCTTTATCAAAGTACAGCTGCAGCAGGTACCCATAAACATATTGCTGTGATAAATTAGCATCCTTCCCCAGAGAAAGTGTCCCTGCTGATACTCTTCAGTGTCCAGAGAGATTTTCTACTTTAACATCCATTGAGCTTTGTTAACAGGTTTCACCCATTCCTGCTGATTCTGCATTCAGATGTCAGAATATCTAGCCAGGGATTGTAGTCATTTTGACAAGCACATACAATTACCTGTGTGCATAGCACAGATAAAGGTGAAAGAGATATAAATACATTGCTGAGCCCAAAAGGTACATAAACAGATCCTTTACTGCATTTCATGTTACATTTTGGGGGGAAAAAATGGCTTTACAAACCATAATAAAACATGGAAATGCATTTTCTTTTATATTCTAATTAAATGTTGCTATGGTCTCTGTTGATTTAAAGCTGATAATGAGTATATTGTAATACTGATCTCTCATTATGCCATGCAAATCCCTTGCTATATTTTTTTTGCTAGCAAATCACTTATTATTGTGAATGTGTTTTACATAACTGCTTGTAATTTAAGCAATATTTGTTTTCAGCCTCACAAAAATACACTTCCCACTGATTTGGCACCCAAAGATCATACCACATTTAAACATTCTGCTAACGCAAACCTCCCAACCTGTATGGTGAGTCCGCAGTGTGAAAAAAAACGGTCGGCTGACGGCACACGCTTCGGAGGACAGCAATGAGCTGAGCCTAAAAAAAATAATTGGCCATTCCAAATTGGGAGATAATAATAATAATAAAAAAAAATAATTGGCAACGACTAAATTTATAAAAAAATTAAAAAAATATATAGTCCAATATATAATATATAGTCTAATATATAGTCCTGCTGACTTGGAGCAGTTGTGTTTTAAAATGACAACGACTCATCAAGAAAGAACTATTCTCTACCATTTAAAATCATTCCTGTTGTGCACACCTGGTTATACTATCTGCAATTGATCAACATTTGACATGTGAGGATTTGTCTTTCTGAAATAAAATCAGTCATATCCATAAATAACATGGACTCTAGCAATGGATACACACTGTGTACAATATATTGTACAGCATCTCTTTGTGTGTGTGTGTGTTTCTTTTTTATATAGCATTGTTTTTAATTTCTTGAGAAGCACTGTTTCAACATTGCCGTTCAGTTTACTGCAGGTAGTTTACACAGTTCTAGCATTTGCATGGCGGATTGTGGCATTGACACAAGGCATTGACTGGGCCACTTCCTGCAGCTAGGCCAGTGGTCTCTTGTTAACTCTTCCTTTCCCTCGTTGTCAGAGTCCTGTCCTCCCAAGCCCTCCCAGCATGCCCCTAATTTGCACACCTCTAGTACCCCATAGGCATAACCCCCAACAGATGGCACAACAATATTCAAGTCGTAACAATCGAATAGATACAAGCAAGTAAAAAGTACAAATCTAATAATAATCTTGATAATAAATAAAGTTGATGTTCACGCTTGCAATTTTCAGACAGCAGAAGTTCCTTTACTCACTTCATAAAAATCAATTACAAATGAGGTTAAATAAGTATGTTAAGCAACATATCATATTCAACTAAAACAACTGGCAAATGTATTTTTGGAATCATGAACAAAGTATCTATAAGTCTTTGATCAGTTGAATTTCCCTTTAAAACACTGACCTTATGTACCTTATACAATCAATACTGCTATAATTCAGACTCATCCAACGGGAATGTACACCTCCTCCTATCTGTTCACTAGTATTTCATCTTGAGCATCAAGAGAGAGCGAGGTTAGCTTTAGAATACAGCGAGAATCATGCAGTATAAGTTTGGCAGTTGTTGAGTACCGTAACTTGAGCATTATTCTTAAGTCAATACTGCATTGCTAAAACACTGTACTAGTTGAATCAAGTGTGATTTAGTGTAGTATTGCTAAATGACTCAAATCCATTACACTCCACCAGAACCAGCAGTCTTTTTGGTGACATTTGTCTAGAGCTATTTAAATATTATGAACATAAGAAAAGTTATGAATGAGGAAGCTGTTTGACCCATCAATGCTTGGCTGGCTCCTAGTTGCTGATTGAGCTACAGTGGAAGCAATGTCATATTTGGTAACCGATTCCATTGACATCTCCAGAGATGGGCGGATATTTGAGGCTCTAGTACCTTACATATGTACCTTCCTGGCATGTGATTAGTTAGACTCATGAGATGTTTCTTCGGCACTGGTAATTTATATCCAAGAAAGGTACACTTGTGATAGAGCAGTTTCAACTCTACACATCTGTATTTCTACAATAATTTACAGTGGGATAGCCAGCTATGTTTTAATTTGTTTTTATGTGTCACACATATTCACACCTGGCCATTGTGCAGCTATCTGTTCATATTGCTTTGGACATTTGAATAGGTCTACTACCCAGGCCAAAGCAGTCACTTTAGTTGGCACAGCAAACTTGGTTGACTGTGTTGAATACTGTGTTATTTCCTTTTTGTTTTTTATATTTTCTCCATAGGATTAAAGAATGACAGTGACATTTCATGTATTTGTAGGACTGTGTTAGTTTGTAATTCCTTTTAACAAGTTCCTAGTTATGCATCTATGTCACTTTCATACTGTTTTTTTTTTGGTATTTTGGTCCTTCTCTTGGGAAGTCCCTTAGACATGCAAGTTGGGACTTTGCAGAAATATTTTGAGCACTAACACGTTTATTATACATTTTCATTTTTGTTCCTGTGGCATAATTGGTGTTTCTATCTCTCAAGGAGATTGTACAAACAATTACATGTTTCTCAGGGGAGAAAATTATTTCTTTCTCTTTTTTTTTTGGTTTTCTGAGAAGCAACCACGTGCATGCAAACATTCATGTGTTCTTAATGAATGTCTGCATGAACAATGTTCTATACTTTTGCTATGACATTTTTGGGCTATTCTCATTAAATATTTAGGTATTTCAACAACCATTCTCATAATGTCCCATAATGTTTACAATGTATTTAGTACAGCAATGCTCACCTTGACTTACTTTGCAAATACTACTGTATATGAAGTGAAGGGCAGTGGGGGTTTAAGGACTCAAGAAAGGCACAAACAATTGAAACTTACATACAGACGTGCTCAAATTTGTTGGTACCCTTACAGCTCATTGAAATAATGCTTCATTCCTCCTGAAAAGTGATCAAATTAAAAGCTATTTTATCATGTATACTTGCATGCCTTTGGTATGTCATAGAATAAAGCAAAGAAGCTGTGAAAATAGATGAATTATTGCTTATTCTACAAAGATATTCTAAAATGGCCTGGACACATTTGTTGGTACCCCTTAGAAAAGATAATAAATAATTGGATTATAGTGATATTTCAAATTAATTAGTTTCTTTAATTAGTATCACACATGTCTCCAATCTTGTAATCAGTCATACAGCCTATTTAAATGGAGAAAAGTAGTCACTGTGCTGTTTGGTATCATTGTGTGCACCACACTGAACATGGACCAGAGAAAGCAAAGGAGAGAGTTGTCTGAGGAGATCAGAAATAAAATAATAGACAAGCATGGTAAAGGTAAAGGCTACAAGACCATCTCCAAGCAGCTTGATGTTCCTGTGACAACAGTTGCAAATATTATTAAGACGTTTAAGGTCCATGGAACTACAGGCAACCTCCCTGGGCGCGACCACAAGAGGAAAATCGACCCCAGATTGAACAGAAGGATAGTGTGAATGGTAGAAAAAGAACCAAGGATAACTGCCAAAGAGATACAAGCTGAACTCCAAGGTGAAGGTACGTCAGTTTCTGATCGCACCATCCGTCGCTTTTTGAGCAAAAGTGGGCTCCATGGAAGAAGACCCAGGAGGACTCCACTTTTGACAGAAAAACATAAAAAAGCCAGACTGGAATTTGCTAAAATGCATATTGACAAGCCACAATCCTTCTAGGAGAATGTCCTTTGGACAGATGAGTCAAAACTGGAGCTTTTTGGCAAGTCACATCAGCTCTATGTTCACAGACGAAAAAATGAAGCTTTCAAAGAAAAGAACACCATACCTACAGTGAAACATGGAGGAGGCTCGGTTATGTTTTGGGGCTGCTTTGCTGCGCCTGGCACAGGATGCCTTGAATCTGTGCAGGACACAATGAAATCTCAAGACTATCAAGGCATTCTGGAGCGAAACGTACTGCCCAATGTCAGAAAGCTCTGTCTCAGTCGCAGGTCATGGGTCCTCCAACAGGATAATGACCCAAAACACACAGCTAAAAGCACCCAAGAATGGATAAGAACAAAACATTGGACTATTCTGAAGTGGCCTTCTATGAGTCCTGATCTGAATCCTATCAAACATCTATGGAAAGAGCTGTAACTTGCAGTCTGGAGGAGGCACCCATCAAACCTGAGACAGCTGGAGCAGTTTGCTCAGGAAGAGTGGGCCAAACTACCTGTTAACAGGTGCAGAAGTCTCACTGAGAGCTACAGAAAACGTTTGATTGCAGTGATTGCTTCTAAAGGTTGTGCAACAAAATATTAGTTTAGCGGTCCCATCATTTTTGTCCATGCCATTTTCATTTGTTTTATTATTTACAATATTATGTTGAATAAAAAATCAAAAGCAAAGTCTGATTTCTATTAAACATGGAATAAACAATGGTGGATGCCAATTACTTTCGTCAGTTTCAAGTTATTTCAGAGAAAATTGTGTATTCTTCGTTTTTTGTGGAGGGGTACCAACAAATTTGAGCAAGTCTGTAGATTCAATATTCTTAATATGGAACTACTGTATATAAGGGCTAAATATGCATTTTTTTTATAGTAATGTCCAGTTATGTAACATTTAGTAGTGCAATATGTTTGATGTCTTCTCATAGGAGGCTGTGTGGTCCAGTGGTTAAAGAAAAGGGCTTGTAACCAGGCGCTCCCGGGTTCAAATCCCACCTCAGCCACTGACTCACTGTGTGACCCTGAGCAAGTCACTTAACCTTCTTGTGCTCCGTCTTTCGGGTGAGACGTAGTTCTAAGTGACTCTGCAGCTGATGCATAGTTCACACACCCTAGTCTCTGTAAGTCGCCATGGATAAAGGTGTCTGCTAAATAAACTAATAATAATAATAGTAATAATAATCATATAGTCTTGTCTCTAATATGGATGACAAATTATGTATCAAAGTAAGGGTGTTCAAATTGTTCAGGGAAAAAAAAAAAATTATATATATATATATATATATATATATATATATATATATATATATATATATATATATATATACTGTATATATATTAATTTGTACTGTAACCAATCAGTTGAAATAATGTACACTATTTGGTCCCATATACTTTAACTTGATTATACTGTATAAAGAACCTGGACACATTTTACTACAGCCCTTTGAAAAATGTGCTAATTAATAAGAAGCAACCCTGGCCAGATTGTGCATGCCAGTGCAGTTAATTAGATGTACTGTACTTGAGCAATTCTTTTAAAAAAATACTCATGGTGATAAATTGAGTTTAAAAAAATAAATAAATAAATAAATAATAAAACAAATAATTCTGAGAATCGGATACTGTTTCTACAGATGTAGAATAACAACACTACATTTGACTTATAGGATTGAAGAAAATGCTTGTTAAATACCACACCATTTTGGAAAGCTGTATGTTCAGGTGTTAAGTATATAGAGAGCTGAGGGACGAGCAGGAAAGTGAATGCCATTGGTCAGTAATCCAGCATCCCTTTTTATTGAGCATTAAACTCTAATTACCGCAGTCTAGCGAATCGAGCTTGTCTCTTGCACTCTGGCAATCATTACCTTGCTCTGTGACAGAACTATTCACAGTATGAGGGTTGTGCAGGTTTATTCACGTCACAGTGACTCAAGAGACAGCAGCTTCAGCTCACAAACATGATTTTGCAGTACATTAGTAATTGTCAGGTAACAGTTCAAATAGAGAAAAACAACAACAGATATTCCCTTCAGTTTGAGTGCAGGAGCAGATCCTTTCACAGTTTATTAGAGTTGAGACGAGCAAAAGGCAGGACTGTGATCAGTAATGGTGTAAGTGGTTCAGTCAATGCCACATCATCCTGCTAAACCGAACTAACCGAAGCACACCAGAGTGCATGTTACAAAGATAGGGGCAGCTGATGAGAGAAGGGCTCAGTTTGATTACATGGTAAAAAAAAAAATGAAGAAAGAATGGCTTCTTAGAAATCCCAGTGCAACTCTCCATTTGCATACAATCTTAATTTGCATTCAGTCAGGGCCAGATTAAGTTTAATGGGGGCCCGGGGCTGTTATCGTTTTTTGGGGGGCCCTCTTTGCATATTCATTTGCTTCCCTTTACTGTTTTACTACCACCACACTTGATTAACATTAACTTCAAATTATTCAGTCTTAGCTGATCCATATTTTACCTGATTCGATGTTTGCATTAGTGCCGGTTTTGAAAATTAGCATTGGTCACAGCGTTAGTTACTGGCAGTTTAAAATACAAAATGGGACACACTTGTCGTAATAGCAAGTTATCTGGAAATGTGTTGTCCTTACCTCTTACGAATATATGTATGTGTATAACAGGTATATAATAAATATATATATGCAGCCAAAAAAATGTCTAGCAAATAATACAAGGATAGTACACAGCGCTTTCTTATGTAATGTTGTTTTTCTATTATTATTTGTGTCAGCAGAATCAGCAGAGCTGCACACAAAGGAACGACATTTTTTTGTTGTTTTTTTTTTTTTTTGGGTACCAAATGAGGCAGGCTGTGTTTTAAGACAACTTAAAAACTTCATGGAAACCCGGTTTAAGAAAGCTGTACGATATCAGTAAGACGCACAAGGCCAAATTGGAACTCAGGCACAAACATAGCCTCCTGTGTTTTAATATGGATTACTTTATTTACATTTGGAATGAGAATTTCTCAATCTAAAAGAAAACTACATGGAAACACACACAACCCGAAACTACTATCAAAATTTTTATTTTTCAATGGAGATTGCCCCACTGTAATCCATATAAACCTGGGTTGTTTCCTCCAGTTTCTTTTCCAAAGTACTGGTACCTTCACATACATCTGTTGGTATTGTATTAAAATAGCATGTCAGCGTTGGTATTTTGGTTAACATATCTTCCTCGCGATGACATTTGCTAAGGTAATCAGCACCAGTAATTTCCTGAAATATATTTTTCACAGTATATGCTAATAATGCATATACACAAGTACCGGAAACTTATGAATACATTCTTAATGTGTTTTTATTCAGTTCCAAAATATTTACACCAATATGCTGCTAAATAATATATTTTTTTAGATATTTAAACAGAATTCACAAACAATGTTTTTCAAAAGTATGAAGAATGTAGGCAAACTCACAGTACAGTTTAAATGTATGGTAAGTTAGTTGCAAAAATATGTAGCAATATGTTTTGTATTTGATTTCTGACTTTACCCTATTTGTATACTGAAGTAAAGTCTCTTTCCAAATACCTTGGGTAAAACTAAGAAGAAACGAATTCAAGTTGACAAACATTTCGACTAGTGCTGTCTTCAGTGTACACATTTGCCTACTCACTTAGGGCTTCATTTACTAAAGGTTCTTAAAAGTAGCCATAAGACGGGTGTTAACACAATCCCGTAACAAAGTGTTTGCATAGTAAGTTATGACCATTTTTTTTTCCGTTTGCATAAAATTCATTAGTAATGATATACAAAACAATACATGAAAAATATCTAGTAAATTTGGAATATATTTTAAATATAATTTAATTTGTGTGCCATATATTATATATGTTGAAAATATATGATATTATTAATATATTTAACATGTTTCCATTCATAAAACATATATATTAAAAATATATTTTAGTATGGGTTGTTGACGGTAAAGTCACATTTATAAAGTCTATATGTACTTCAATAAATGATACAGGGTGAAAATGAATGGTGCATGACCAGGGGAAGGACTGGATTTTGTATCAAATACTTAAAATTTTGTAAGAAAAGAGAAATGCAGAAATCTTCAAGGAGGTTCAATCTATTTATTTTTATTATTATTTATTTCTTAGCAGACGCCCTTATCCAGGGCGACTTACAATCGTAAGCAAATACATTTCAAGTATCACAGTACAAGTAATAATACAATTAAGATAATACACATTCTTGTTGGGAAGACTGGTTTTCTGGCATGAACCATTGTTGGATTTGAAAATTTCTATTTGATCACTATGTAAAGAAATGCTTTTAAAAACTGTCACCAGTCACACTAGCACCCATAGTTAGTTTTCTGCTTGGTCAGCTGGCACTACTTAATGGATTTGCCTACTGTAATTGTTAAAATAACCTGTGTTCGAGCATGTTCTATGGGTTGTGTTTGAGTTCCCACATGGGTGTGTTCTTGTACTAAAAGCAGTTGGAGACTGGGCTGTGACATTAGTATTTAAGAGGTGATGAAATGGCTCCAGTCTTCGACTCTGTTTCCTGGCCTGCTCAGAAGATGGTGTAAGGGTCTCAGCTTGAACCTGT
The DNA here is from genome assembly GCF_902713425.1 of Acipenser ruthenus. Taxonomy (NCBI): domain Eukaryota; kingdom Metazoa; phylum Chordata; class Actinopteri; order Acipenseriformes; family Acipenseridae; genus Acipenser; species Acipenser ruthenus. Next base: position 112,845,818 of record NC_081190.1, read on the forward strand.
GAATGTTTCCCTGTCCTGTTTTTCTATAAGTCCAGGGCAATGGCCACCCCTGTACTTGTCTTTGCCTCTGAAGTAAACCTCAAATGAAAGCATTTGTAATTCTGTACAGTCAGTCATCTCCTTGGGACTGGAAACAACAATAGAACTGCATTACATTAATTATTTACACAGTATTCATTTCAAACAACATGGCATTTGTTAATCGGGGACTTTACAAGGCAATGCCTTTCCTGGTGGTTTTGAACCCCTAGCAAATTTACAGTAGGTTAGCATTGAGGGTAAGGAATTTGTTTGTTTTTTAACTGTATGATGGGGGGAAATACATCAATGATAGTCCTCCCAGATGGTCCTCTATAGCTGGTGCTGTTAGCTGGAGCAGTAGGGAGTTCAAACTACAGCCAAGAGTCAATGCAATGCATCTGTTTTTTTGTTAAACTTAAATGAGGTGCTTCTTTCTATACACTTGTAGTTGAACAAAGCTATACAGTTATTTGCTCCCTTGTGTCCAAGACAGCAGTGGTGTACACATTAGATTTACAAACACGTGATGCTGATGGATTAAAGTGTTAGAACATAGTATTCTTTAAAGCTTCTCCAGCATTTCTCATCTGCTCTTTGAACAGATATGAAAAGGCAAGTCCAGACAAGTCCAAAGCTGCAACTGAACATTTTCTTAATTTTTACAAACATAAAAAACAAGGTTTAAACACCAAAATCTTTTCAGTAAGCTACAATCTCAGCTTCTTGAGAACAGTTCTAGTTGAATCCACATTGAACTCTCTGATGCATTTGAAGTCTATTAATTATAATTTTAACCCCCTGTGACAGGCGGACCGAGGTAAGGAGACTCAGAGTCAGGATGTGCAGGGAAAATAAAATACTTTTAATTAAACAAAATACACAAAACAAAAGGCATGATGGCCAACCAAAAAGACAAACACAAAAAACAGGCTTTAAACAAACTATACCAAAAAGAACCCCTCTCTCACTCTCACTCTCACTCTCACTCTCACTCTCACTCTCACTCTCACTCTCACTCTCTCTCTCACACGCAGACAGACAGACAGACAGACAGACACAGAGAGGGGGAGAGAGAGGGGGAGAGAGAGGGAGAGGGAGAGGGAGAGGGGGAGAGGGGGAGAGGGGGAGAGAGAGAGAGAGAGAGAGAGAGAGAGAGAGAGAGAGAGAGAGAGAGAGAGAGAGAGAGAGAGAGAGAGAGAGAGAGAGAGAGAGAGAGAGAGAGAGAGAGAGAGAGAGAGAGGTCTTCTCACTCTCACGAACACTCACCAACTAACATACCCAACCACTCCCTTTTATACAGGTGCCTGGGCTAATTGGGCAGTTCGCACCTCATTAGCCCAGGCACATTCCACACATTCCTCACACAAACTCACTCACTGAACCACACCCCAAACTCACTCATATCCACTCTAAACAATACAAAAAACACAAATCCACCACAAAATAGGCTGCACCCCATCACACCCCCCTTTAGTATTTGTACGTTTTTTAAAGTATCTCGTCTGTTTCCACTGAGTGTTCTCAGCATCATAAGTAGATAAGAAAAGCTATTGTCTCAGTGAACAATCTTGCAATAAACTGTAAAACACTGCATCACTTTTGATATTCTATACAGTATATAGATTTTAGAATGTACTCTAAATAGATAAAAACAAACCACAATTGCAGAATATTTAGTTTACAAATAATCTCAAGTATCCTTATAATTGTATCCAACAATTTAGACATTGATGCAGCTTCTTTATTTTCTACAAATTATGAACAGTTATTTATATTGACTGGAGTGGCCTACAAGCAGCAGCATTATACTCATAACTATTTTTAAGTAGGATTACGTTGTTACTAGAGTGTACTGTATTCAATTTCCCAACTGGTTGAAATATTAAGGAATGCATTGGTACGTCGAACAAGGAGTATGTGTCAAACAACCCATATTTATTTTGGGAAGAGTTGCTAATTTGGTATCTGGCTGTAAACAAAACTTCAAAACAATGAGCACATTTTTATTTATTTTTTTTACCAGTGGTTAGCATTGAGGTTCAAAAGACTTGCTTGAACTATTTCACCAGTAAACCACAATGCACAGAAAAAGGGTGGCTGTTTTTTAAAAATGTAGTACTAGAGGCACAAAACAATTACATCCCAAAAGTAGACAAATCTAAATCTAACACAAAATGGCCAAAATGGTTTAATAGATCAATTAAAAAAAATATTCAGCGAAAAAAGGCACTTTACAGAGCGTTTAAAAGGGACCAAAAACAAAGCACACAGAAAGAGTACTTGGAACTGCAAACACAAGTCAAAAAGGAAGTTAGAAAGGCCAAGAGAGAGATAGAAATCAATATTGCTAAGGGGGCTAAAACCAATTCCAAAATGTTTTTCCAATATTATAACAGCAAGAGAACATTCAAAGAGGAGGTTAAATGTCTAAGAGACACAAATGGCAAAATCATAGATGAAGAAAAAAAAATAGCAAATATATTAAATGATTACTTTTCACAGGTTTTTACAAAGGAGGACACGGACAACATGCCCCACATGTCGACCTGTTCCTATCCAGTTTTAAATAACTTTAGCATAACAGAGGCAGAAGTGTTAAAGGGACTAGGAGCTCTTAAAATAAACAAATCCCCTGGGCCGGATGAGATCCTCCCAATAGTACTCAAAGAAATGAAAGAAGTTATTTACAAACCGCTAACCAAGATCATGCAACAGTCTCTTGACACAGGGGTTGTACCAACAGACTGGAAAATAGCAAATGTAATACCAATCCACAAAAAGGGAGACAAAACCGAACCAGGTAACTACAGACCAATAAGCCTGACTTCTATTATATGTAAACTTATGGAAACTATAATAAGATCCAAAATGGAAAATTACTTATATGGTAACAATATCCTGGGAGACAGCCAGCATGGTTTTAGGAAAGGGAGATCATGTCTAACTAACCTGCTTGACTTTTTTGAGGATGCAACATTGAAAATGGATAACTGCAAAGCATACGACATGGTTTATTTAGATTTCCAGAAAGCTTTTGACAAAGTCCCGCATAAAAGATTAATTCTCAAACTGAACGCAGTAGGGATTCAAGGAAATGCATGCACATGGATTAGGGAGTGGTTAACCGGTAGAAAACAGAAAGTACTGATTAGAGGAGAAACCTCAAAATGGAGTGAGGTAACCAGTGGTGTACCACAGGGATCAGTATTAGGTCCTCTGCTATTCCTAATCTACATTAATGATTTAGACTCTGATATAGTAAGCAAACTCGTTAAATTTGCAGACGACACAAAAATAGGAGGAGTGGCAGACACTGTTGAAGCAGCAAAGGTCATTCAAAATGATCTAGACAGCATTCAAAATTGGGCAGACACATGGCAAATGAAATTTAATAGAGAAAAGTGTAAAGTATTGCATGCGGGCAGTAAAAATGTGCATTATAAATATCATATGGGAGATAGTGAAATTGAAGAAGGGAACTATGAAAAAGACCTAGGAGTTTATGTTGACTCAGAAATGTCTTCATCTAGACAATGTGGGGAAGCTATAAAAAAGGCTAACAAGATGCTTGGATATATTGTGAGAAGTGTTGAATTTAAATCAAGGGAAGTAATGTTAAAACTCTACAATGCATTAGTAAGACCTCACCTAGAATATTGTGTTCAGTTCTGGTCACCTTGTTACAAAAAGGATATTGCTGCTCTAGAAAGAGTGCAAAGAAGAGCAACCAGAATTATCCCAGGTTTAAAAGGCATGTCGTATGCAGACAGGCTAAAAGAATTGAATCTATTCAGTCTTGAACAAAGAAGACTACGCGGCGATCTGATTCAAACATTCAAAATCCTAAAAGGTATAGACAATGTCAACCCGGGGGACTTCTTTGACTTGAAAAAAGAAAAAAGGTCCAGGGGTCATAAATGGAGATTAGATAAAGGGGCATTCAGAACAGAAAATAGGAGGCACTTTTTTACACAGAGAATTGTGAGGGTCTGGAACCAACTCCCCAGTAATGTTGTTGAAGCTGACACCCTGGGATCCTTCAAGAAGCTGCTTGATGAGATTCTGGGATCAATAAGCTACTAACAACCAAACGAGCAAGATGGGCTGAATGGCCTCCTCTCGTTTGTAAACTTTCTTATGTTCTTATGTTCTAATGATCACGACTCACATGTTCAGTCAGAAAACATAACCAGCAGTGGGTTTTTTTTAAATTAGATGCCTTGTGTGCACAACATGCATGTTGCATAATGTGTCAGAAGCCAGCAACCTCATTAATAATGTATTGCTTCACTTCCGCAAGCTTGCTTAGAATGCCAAGAAGAGATTCGAGAGGATCTGGAATTTGGGTTGGAAGGGCTGTCAAAATTCTACAACGGTTGATGGCATATAACTCCTGGTCACCTTTCTACACAGCTTGTTAAGTTTTCACTGTCATGTTACCTACTCTGGTCAGCACCACTGCTCTGTTAGCCTCAGTCTGTGGTAAGCATTGCAATGACAAGGGTAAACGGTCCTTCCAATGTCCTTGAGGCAGGAAGCAGTACGCTCGCTGTGCACAAGTACACAAGGTTTACTGTTATGCTGTCACCCTAGACTAGCTATTTTCTATTATAAATGAAATGTAAATAGTTTGTATTTATACATATCTCTATGACATACTATTGCATTTAATATGCACATTTTCCTGATCGAAAAGGTGAATACTAAGTTAAATTTGTTTCCCAGAGTTACTAGAATACAGTGCTACCCCGCTATAATGTGGTTCTCAGGGTCCATAATTGTAGACCGCATTATTTGTGTTTTGCCTTATTACAAATATTGCCGTTTTTGTTCCCGAAGTGATTTACAATGGCCAAATTAATATTATAGCATACCGTGGAAAACGAAGGCAGGAGACACACACAATGTGCAGGTACTCAACGGTTTATTGGGACGATTATTCGGCGCCCGTCAGCCTGGGCCACACCAAAAACAACAAACAGTCATGCACATTGTGGCAGGGCAGCAGAGAGTCCTGCACGTCAAAAGGGGGCTTGTAAATAAATGTAATGTTATGATTTAAAATGTATTGTTTATTAGAACAGGTGAATTTATGGGTGAATTTAAAATGGTTTGTGGGTTTATTTAAAAAAGAAATGTATTTTGTGTTTATTTAAAATACGACGTGTTGGTTTGCCATTGTTTAAGTGTGGTCTGGTAGAGGCGGCGTTAAGCAGCTCGTCTCTGGCAGACAGCTTGTGATTATTGACAAACTTGACTGTCGACGACACAGATATAAAAACCCTGTGCAGAATGTGGCATCTCCGAATCAATTCATCGGTTGTTAATTCAGAGATGGACACTTAAACCCATCTGTTTGTGTGTTTGGGGTGGGTGTACAAAGAGGAGGTACGTAGGAGAGACAGGAGGAAAAGAAAGTAAAAACAAAACTGAAAGAAAGCAATTACTGCTTGTGCTGGACAGACAAGCACGGTATTTGTTTGGTGTCAGTATTGGAGGTTTGTTTTTGTTTCAACATTTTATTTTGCACTGTGAGCAGTGTTTTTGTATATCCTTTTCATTTATTTTTGTTGCAATAAAAATGACGCACCAGAGCTTTCACCAGCAAGCACCACCTGTGTGTCGCTGTCAGCTTTCTGGTCTGGGATGTCATCACTCAGCTGTCCTGCCACAACATTCACACAGCAGCTTGTCTGACTGAACTGTCAGCTCTGTCCGCGTTGATGTGAGCTTTCATAGCCCCAGCCTACTGGGATGTGAATCAAGCCCGGCTGAGGCAAGCTTACCACTTCCCTGCTTACACGCACACACAACCTGATTTTGCTGTGTGGCTGTTGTTCCTGGTCCAACATTGTAGTTGGTCTTGGAGCAACATCCTTTTAACCAACCAATCATCGTTCAGTTTACTGAGACCATGGTTATGTGATGTCATGAAAAAAGCGCACCCGAGAAAGACGAGTGCCTGAGATTGAGATGGAAATGGAGAACGACGTTGGAGTTTTCATATCGGAGGTAAACTAATCTGTCATATTTCACGTGTAACAATTGTGAAATGTTTAAAAAGAGGGGGGGGGGGGGGGGGATACCATCCTCGTGCTGGATGAATATACATATAAAGTATTTTACATTTGCAAACTCAACTGACGTTTATTCCAGAAAGCTTTAAATTACATAATTGAGAACTGTTAATGCTGTTGCAAGGCTGCACTTAGTAGTCATAGTTGTTTGTTTACTTTATTATTATTTCACATGTTTATTTCTTTTATCACGTTTTCTTTTGAACACTTATATGTATGTTTTATTCATAGTATTATATAAAGGACACATTTATTATTTTATTCACATTTGCTTTGTTGATTTGATTTTGTAATATTCATGTGGAGCATTTCGAGTAGTTGCACGTTTTGTCACTGCTAATCACCCCCTTTTTAATGAGCTTACCTGCTAATTAAGTAATTATTATTATTATTATTATTATTATTATTATTATTATTATTATTATTATTATTTATTTCTTAGCAGATGCCCTTATCCAGGGCGACTTACAATCGTAAGCAAATACCTTTCAAGTGTTACAATACAAGTAATACAATAAGAGCAAGAAATACAATAACTTTTGTTCAAGCAAAGTACAAGTGTGACAAAACACAATTCAATAATACAGCAGATAATAGTGATAGTTACATCAGGATATGATTAAATAGTGATAGTTACATAAGGATATGATTAAATACAAAATACTACAGGTTAAACACTTGGCAGATTACAGTATTCTGAAGTACAGGATTAAATGCAGTAAAATAGGGGGCAGATAAGAGCAAAATAAAGCACATTTAAATGAAGGGTGATAGTGTCCCAGGATACAAACAGAGGAGTTCTACAGGTGCTGTTTGAAGAGGTGAGTCTTAAGGAGGCGCCGGAATGTGGTCAGGGACTGGGCAGTCCTGACATCTGTAGGAAGGTCATTCCACCGCTGCGGAGCAAGGGTGGAGAAGGAGCGGGCTCTGGAGGCAGGGGAGCGTAGCGGAGGTAGAGCTAGTCTTCTAGTGCAGGCGGAGCAGAGAGGTCGAGTGGGGGTGTAGGGAGAGATGAGGGTCTGGAGGTAGCTGGGTGCAGTCTGGTCAAGGCATCTGTAGGCTAGTACAAGAGTCTTGAACTGGATGCGAGCAGTGATCGGGAGCCAGTGGAATGAGTGGAGTAGTGGAGTAGCGTGGGCGAAACGAGGCAGAGAGAACACCAGGCGGGCAGCGGAGTTCTGGATGAGCTGGAGCAGATTTGTGGCGGACGCAGGGAGGCCAGCCAGGAGGGAGTTGCAGTAGTCTAGGCTGGAGAGTACCAGGGCCTGGTAGCGTAGTTGGTGAGGAAGGGTCGGATTCTTCGGATGTTGCTCAGGAAGAATCGGCAAGTGCGTGCCAGAGTGGAGATGTGCTGGGAATAAGAGAGGCAGGGGTCCAGGGTGACTCCCAGGTTCTTAGCGGAGGAAGAGGGAGTGTGGTAGATTCTAGAGGAACAGAGATAGAGAGAACAGAGGAGGGGGGGGAGGAGGGAAAGAAAAGGAGGTCAGATTTAGAGAGGTTGAGTTTGAGGTGATGCGAGTGCATCCAGGAGGAAATAGCAGACAGACAGGTAGAGATACGGGAGGAGATGGTGGAGTCAGAGGTGGGGAAGGAGAGGAAAATCTGAGCATCATCAGCATAGAAATGGTATGAGAAACCAAGGGATGCGATGAGGGGGCCCAGGGAGCGGGTGTAAAGAGAGAACAGGAGAGGACCCAAGACTGACCCTTGGGGGACTCCAGTTAAGAGAGGGTGAGGTGTGGAGGTTGCTCCACGCCAGGTTACCTGGTAAGTACAGATGAAGAGGTAGGAGGAGAACCAGGCCAGAGCAGTGCCAGAGATCCCCAGGTTAGCGAGAGATGATAGTAGAATAGAGTGATCAACAGTGTCAAAGGCAGCAGAGAGGTCGAGGAGAATTAGGACAGAGGAGAGAGAGGCAGCTCGGGCACACTTAAGTGAGTTGGTGACAGACAGGAGGGCGGTTTCAGTGGAGTGAGCAGAGCGGAAGCCAGATTGGAGAGGGTCAAGCAGAGAGTGGTTGGACAGGAAAGCAGAGAGCTGGCGGTGTACAGTCCGTTCGAGGGTTTTGGAGAGGAAGGGCAGGAGGGAGACAGGATGGTAGATCTGGAGGGAGGTGGGGTCGAGGGTAGGTTTTTTGAGGAGGGGAGTGATAGAGGCATTTTTGAAGGCAGAGGGAAAGATACCAGAAAGTAGAGAGGTGTTGAGGAGGGAGGAGATAAAGGGGAGTAGAGCAGGAGCAGCAGCTTGAAAGAGGTGAGTGGGGGGGGTCCAAGGCACACGTGGTGGGTTTGTGACCCTGAAGCAGGGAGGAGAGGTCAGAGTCTGAGAGGGGCAAGAAGGTGGAGAAGGAGGGCGAGTTAGTAGGGGATGTAGTGGGTGTAGGTGTTGGAGCAGGAGGGGGTGCGGGGGAGGGAGAGGTGTTAAAGAGTTAGATATCTGAGATTTTAGAAGAGAAGAAGGAGGCAAAGTCATCAGGGGAGATAGAGGAGGGAGGAGGAGGGGGGGAGGGTTTAGGAGGGAGGAGAAGGTAGAGAATAGTTTACGTGGGTTGTTAGTGGATGCTTGGATTACAGATTGGAAATAAGTACATTTAGCAGAGGAGAGAGTAGAGGAGAAGGAGGAGAGTGCGGTAAAGGTCTAGGGCAGCAGGGAGTTTGGTTCTCTTCCATTTCTTTTCAGCAGATCGCAGTGTGATTCTTGCCACCTGTTGATCAGTCTCATCCGCACAGCAGCAGTGATAAACACAAACTGATGATGCTGCTGCTGGTCTGTTTATTTTAAGGGTGGTGTTTGTTGTTTTAAGATGATTAATTGTGGCGAGCGATATGCAGAAACTGATGCTGCTCTGTTTATTTTAAGGTAACGAAACTACCAGGATTTCCATGCTGCGCAGGCATTCCGGTCCATCCTTAAATCTCCTGTCTCGTGGAAGCCGCTTGTATTAGAGATTGGACTTTGTTTATAAATTTCGCCACGCTGTTAAATCCCTATATGGTAGGAAGGTCACATCAGTTTTAACCACATGAGGAAAGTGATTATAAAATTACCCCTTGTATCTGTTGTGACCAAGCTGGCCGTACCTTTGGGTTTGTGCCCCTTTTAAAAACGTGACCCAGAGATCTTTAGCGCTTCTGCGCACTTTTATTCAAAACACAAAACAAACAAACAAATCTAGCTCTCATTGAGCACTCACTACACACAAGCAGGTCCCTGTCTAACGTGCAGGACAGCTAAGCTGTTTACCTGACATATAAAACCAAAACACTATCACACAGATTTTTATAAAAACCAAAACGTAGTTTTTAAACAGATCTTTACGACTTTCTGTCGGGCTCTTCAGTCAACAGCAGCAGCCTAGAGCAGACTGACTGCTTCCCTTTTATACCCTGCACCTGGCTCTAATTTTCAATGATTGCCAAGTGCTGGTGATAATTAAAACAAAACAATAAAACAATTAAATTAAATTAAATTAAATTAAACAGAAGCAATTACCTTGGCAGGGAGGCTTTAACTCTGTCCCTGCCATAAAACAAAAACATGTTATATTGCAGGCCCCCCTGTCCTGCTACAGCCGTTACACTGTGTGCTCTTGTGTTACTTTCTGTATTTTAGTGGTAGTTCTTAATTGTGTTTTATTTTAATATACAAAGCTCCATCCTTTCTACTATGCAGTTTTTATGATATTGTATATTTTGTTTTTGGGTTTAACATTGTTTTATTGTATTTTCTTTTAATATACAAAGCTCCTGTTTTTATACTACATAATTGTATTGAATCAATTTTATGATAGTTGCTTTGTGTACTTATGGTAAACTGCCTGCAAATAAATTATTTAAACTTGGCCATTCCGGTTGTCCTGTTTCTCCCTGTCTTGTATTGGCACACAACCTTTCCAGTGCCGAACAAAAGAACCTGTGCGGGTGGGTAATTGCCCCCATACTTACTGAGTGGGTTTTCACTCTGGCAGAGTCAGGCTACCTTATTGCACTTTTATAGAAATACTTGATACACTGTCATTGTACTTTGAAATACATCTGTGTGTTTGTCCTTGATCAGCAGATATACTGTTCACTTATACATTATGAGGAATGTTTATAGCTTATATTATTAATTTAAATTAGGAATGTTGTCCCAGGATCTACATACTGTATGTCTGTCCTGGATCAACATCCTGTATTATTCTTCATTTAAATTAGGAATGTTGTCCCAGGATTTACGTATATGTATGTATCCTTTTTAAATTGTGGACAAATTTAGAATTTTAGCAGCACAAGTAAAATGTTTCCAAATTGTCCAATCGTATACTAATGTGTTCTTTATTGCTCCTTTTTCTTTTTTTTTAAGTTTTCTTCTGTTCAGGGCCAGAGGGGAGAGGAGGCACTTATAGCAGCGAGCAATACAGGCTAAACCCTGTATTGCTCGCTGCTATAACCAAATACTTGCAAATGTAGTAGGCAGCTATTCTATTAACTCTTTCTTAGTCACTTTAGTTAAACAATCCCATTGCTTGGACCATACACGTTTATTAAAATCGATGTTATGTATTTGTGGTCTACGAATTAATTCCATGTAGTCAACCAAAAAAAAAGAAAAAAAAAGTTATTCATAAACCAATTTTTCACACAACCAATTACATGTTCCATGTCATTGTGTTTCTTAAATTATGCTCATATTTTAAAGGGCAGGGTACGTTGTGGCCTAGAAATACACAAAATGGCCCCATTCGCAAGCTTTATTGTGAACACACAGTTACGCTTGCTATTTTAAAACAAAACAGGTTGTGGAAACTCACAATTACGAAGGGCTTTTCCCAGCTGTAGCTCTCGGTTGCTTGCGGTCTCTGGATCACGGCAATCCTCCCGGTCGCTGCAGTCTACCTCTCTCCCTCACTGGAAACGTGGTCCTGCTCAACACCGTCCAGCTGCTTCTCAATCGCTTTGTTTATTTTACACTCTAGTCACTGTCTCTTTACTTCCGTTTCAAGCATGTAATAACAGTGCTTGAACTTAAACTTTGCAATACAATAAGTTGCTTTAACAATACTGTATATAGAAGGGGGCTCCCAAGTGACGTATCCAGTAAAGGCACTCCGTTTGGAGTGCAGGATGCGCCCTATAGTGTGGACGTCGCAAGCTCGAGTCCAGGCTATTGCTTTGACGACCGAGGACGGGAGCTCCCAGGGAGGGAGGGCTAGGTCGGCCAGGGTGCCTCGGCTCACCGCACACCAGCGACCCCTGTGGTCTGGCCGGGCGCCTGCTGGCTTGCCTGTAAGGTGCCCAGGGCTGCGTTGTCCTCTGACGCTGTAGCTCTGGGTGGCTGCATGGTGAGTCTGCAGTGTGTAAAGAAGCGGTCGGCTGAGGGCACATGCTTCGGAGGACAGCGTGTGTTAGTCTTCACCACTCCCGAGTCAGCGCAGAGGTGGTAGCGGTGGGCTGAGCCTAAAAATAATTGGACATTACTAAATTGGGGAGAAAACAATAAAAATAATTGATGACCACTAAAACATTTTTTAAAAAAAACAATATCGTATATAACAATGCATAAAGAAAATAACTCGTACTGAGTGACTAAGTACACTGACAGACCTAAGCTGCTTAAAATAAAACACGAGCTTGGTACGTGAACTCAAAAGAAATAAAAGTACAAATAACAGAATACTCTTCTTTTTTTTTTTATAAATTTAGTTGTTGCCAATTATTTTTTTTATTATTTTCTCCCAATTTGGAATGTCCAATTATTATTTTGAAGCTCGGCTCACCGCTACCACCCCTGCGCTGACTCAGGAGGGCGAAGCCAGACTACAGAGGTCGCTGGTGCGCGGTGAGCCAAAGACACCCTAGCCGACCTAAACCCTCACGTCCCAGGCGACGCTCGGCCAATTGTGCACCGCCCCCTGGGAGCTCCCGTCCACGGTCAGCTTTGGAATAGCCTAGACTCGAACTGGCAATGTCCAGGCTATAGAGCGCATCCTGCACTCCACGAGGAGCGCCTTTACCGGATGCGCTTCTTTTTTTCTTTTTTTTTTTTTTTAACTGCAAAGCCAGTAATAGGAAAAAAATATAGGCTTACACACACAGCAATTCAGCTATGGGAGAAACACAGTCACCACACCAGGCGGGTGAGCTGTAAATTTTTATTATTATTGATATTACCAAGCGCGCCGAGTAGGCGTGCTGAAACAAGCCGGCGGATGCAACTCAACACAGGGACGCAGCAGAGCTGGGTCCCGCTGGAGGTATCAAGCTTGTATTTTTGATTTTTTTTTTTAAACTGCAAGGCAGTAAAAGAAAACCACACAAACACGCACACAAATAGAACAGACACCACGGCAACACTGGTGAACTGAATTTTTAAGTGCTCCGAGAGGGCGGGCCGAGACAATCCAGTGGCGTCAACTCCACAGCGGGGCGCTGCAGAGCCGGGGTCTGGTGAAGGTTCAATAGCAGAGGAAAACACAAACAGCGATGTAGGCTGTTAAAAATAAAAAGAATAAACGCTGTGCAGTTGTGCAGCGTTTATAGCTGAGTTCACAGAAGCGCAGTTTCTGATTCCAGGGAATGGCAAGCCGGCTTCCAGCAAAACTCGAGAGAGAGCTGTTTAACACAGTCTCGATCACAGCAGCTGTACAAGGGTGTCTAGCCTGGACTACGTGCAGTCAAACAACCGGGGCAGCGCGTAGCCTGCAGCGGAGTGGAGCACCGTCTACAGGCAGGGGGCATCGAGGCACCGCGTGAACCGAGCACAGCTTGCACCAGGCACCGTGTGCTCTGGGTGCGCCGAGTACTGTGTGCACCAAGCACCGTTTGCATTGAGGAACTACATGCACATAGACATATATATGCATTTATTTATGCATTTATTTATTGTTAAATATACAGGTCCTGTTGCAGTCCAGATAGTGGCCCACAACAAAAGATGGCATGAATCAGTCCTTGTGGCCTTAATCGTGGTTTTAGAACGGATAACATTCAAGTGGAATTAGAGAGCAAGCCCTGTTCATATCAGACCACATGCATGTTTTATTGGTAGTTCTTCAACAGCCAATCACTGGTGTAGACAGGACATTTTTCTGACCTGTATGTTATTTGGAAATATATACTTTTTCCCTTTGTATTTCTAAATTGAGCCTGGGTGACCTTCTTCCCTTAATCAGAACATTTGACATTATGTGACTTCCCAAGTGACTACTGTCAAGACTGAAATATGCAGTGAGCTATGGTTTTAGGTGTCTGGAAGAGCAGTGGTGTATTCTGATATCACAATACTGTTGTACACCAGTTTCTCTTGAAAATGTTAATTAGCTCGTTCAAGTCCTTTCCTAAAGCTGCTATAAAAGTCACATGGGAATATATAAGTTACCATGGTCCAAAGATGGCAGCAGGGAAATTCATGGTTTGTTTGCTTTAATTTTCCTTTATAAGATTGATGTTGCAGATAACCCCACTTTTTTCTCCGTCTTCCCTAGAACTTTGCAGAATGCTAATCATACACAGATCTAAATGTGCATGTAAAGTATCATACAGATTGTATTTACCAAGTTTCTGTTTAAAACTATTACTACAAATGTTTGATAAACTGCATCATGGGCTTGTGAATTCAGGTGGTTACAGCTACTGTACAGTACTTCAGAATACACTTGCAAATACCTTTCCAAACATCTGTAAAAAATACTTTATTGTAAAGTACTACTAAGTACTATGTTTAAATGTGTATAACTGTATGCCAATGCAATTTCTCCTGGTTCTGTCTGAGCAAAACCTGTGTCCATCCTCCACTTACGTCCGTTGGAGCGATGAAAGAGAATCGGGTGTTAATATCCATAAGGGAAGGATATGATGAGGCAGCTTGATACAGTGCACAAGACGAAAATTGTTTAACCCATTCTCAAAATAAAATGTGGTGTGGAATTGTCATGACTTATTTATTGGCAATCAACAATACTACTCAATATTCCAATTCTTTATTAAGCAAAAGGTGTCATACAAGTACAACACAAATGAGGATGCTATATTTGGTATAAAGAGATACAAAATAAGCTAATGAAACAAAGATGTCATACAAAATAAAAGTACATTGTCAGGTTACAAAAATAAAGATAGCAGTGCATCTCTAATAGCAGGACCCTCTTCATATCGCTGTTGTGCAATTCTTGCTGGAGGCTGTAGTAGCTGCACCTCTGCTGAACACCTCATTATGGTCCTGGCACAGATTGTGCAGGATACAGCAGGCTGTAATAATTTGGGGAACAAGCTTGTGGTTCACTTCAGTATGCTTCAGTAGTATCCGCCCCCTCCCTTGCAATAGCCCAAACGCCTGTTCAACCACCACTTGGATTTGGCCCAGTTTATTATTAATAAAGATCTATCCCAAGAAACAGATGTCTCGAGAAAAGTCATACACTCGTGTACATGGTTTATTGAAGCATTACGTCAGCCTCAATATATGTGTAGCCTAAAATCTGTGTTTACTCACTCAAATTCAGATTGCAAATGTTCCATTAACTGGATATTCTCATCAGACCATCAGAACGAATGACATACCTGGATTTACGTGATATGGAATTTAAGCAACATTTTCGGTATATAAGATCCTGCAATTTTCAGTTATAACACAGCACATAGTGTGTGTCACACGATAACCTACCTGTGCTGTATGCAGATTCTGAGAAGAAAAAGATAAAAAAAGATAGGAAGCCAGAAAAGTGATTTCTTTAAACGGTAAGATACTTCTAATATTAAACTGACAAAAACACACACATATAAGTGTAAAACAGCAGTTACCCACTGACTTTATGTCCAGATTGTCCTTGCATTTACAATCTAGTGATATTTTAAATATATATTTTTTTATATTATAATATTTTTAATTATCCATTGTTCAAATGCATTTTCAAAGCAAAGTCATTTTTCTATGCGCTTCATGTGTACTGGCAAGGTACATTCCCATTCATTCAGTGTAGATTAAATACTGTATCATTTTTCATACAACACAATTTATTTTTTTATATTTAGGCTATTCTGCTTTGGTAGCCTAATAATCCTGACGTTATTTTGGGATATCTTTTTTGCCCATCTGTATAAACCCAGAGATTTCTTTTTTTTTGTTGTTGTAAATTTGCAACTTGCTACATTTTAACCTGCACTATTGAATGTCAATAATAATTACATTCCTCTGGTAATGAGCACGTGGGTGACATTTATTGAGCAGAAAACAGACAATTGTGAGTGACTTTAAAGACAGTACTGCCGTATACAAATGGAAAACAAATCTCTGTACCCTTAGGGACCTCGCCTTTCTCTTCTTTCTCCGTCTATACAGCAATGCAAGGACAATCAGGCCACTTTCCTCTATGTGCAGAACTACAAGCATGATAGGCCAGTGGCTAGCTGTTTATTGAACACACACTCTTGGGGTGATGCCCCATTAGCTTAGCAGCAGAAGCTGCACTGCAGTCTTCAGAACCAAGTGAGACGACAGGTATTGCCCAATGCTGGAAAAGTAATAAACACAAAGCTAAAACAAAAATGTATTTTCACGTGTCCACCACTAAACCTGATTTAGCACGTACTACTGACCCTCCCCTAAACCTGACTGAAACATTGAGACACCCTCACAAGCATGTTGAATTGCAGTGAATCTTGGAAGCGCACTCACAAGTCTCTATCATATGTTATGTATGTATAAAGCAACAAAGAGAAAGCCATGATGTGAACAATGCAGCAGCTAATTACTTCCTTGGCCAGGAAGTCGAATGCTAAGTTTAGAAATCGATCAGCAAATTAAATGCATTGCTTAATTTGTTCAGTCATAGCCATTATACATTCACAAATGTTAATCTTGGCATATATATTTTTTTTAATTTAGGGATTTAAAGCATATAATAGCTTGATGTCCTTGCTTGCAGCTTTCTGCCATTAGAGCATGCTTTTTAAATTGAATTAGTTTCATTAAATTAGACTGAGTAATCTTAATCATCAAAATGTAAATTGTTTTATTAGGTTATGATTCTGCACTAGAATCTAATGAGTTATAGTCTGATACACAATGTACAGCACATGTTCTGATTTAGCATATATATATATATATATATATATATATATATATATATATATATATATATATATATATATATATATATTGGAGGTCAGCACAGGTAAAAAAAATCCGTAACCGGGTACCCGTTGTGAAAAATACCCAGGTACCCGGATCTTTTTCAGTTAATGATTAAAAAAAAAAAAATAAATCATATATATTAATGTTTTAAGTGCATGATACATATTTAAATACTATATACTACACATACATTTAGTCCCTTCATATCTTTAGTAACCTTTTTCAGTACTGGAAACATCGAAATAATAATAATAATAATAATAATAATAATAATAATAATAATAATAATAATAAACATCTCTGTTTAAATACAGTTATTCATGTTAAATATGCTTCATGCTGCGGGATTCTTTGCGACATATATTGGTCATAATCCACTGTCATTGTTGTTGTTGTTGTTAACATGGCTGTTATGTTCAGTTTTAAAATTAATGCAGAAGTACAGCACTGCTATTACGTTATTGACGGTCGCAATAGCTACTGTAAATTGAGCCAGTTGGGTTTTGACGGCAGTCGCAAAAGAGACATGTGCATCTGTTTGGTTAAGAATGAAGTGTCGTTGCTGATCAGATCACTAAATTATGTCTTGTGAATACATAACAATGGCAACCAAGCAAAGCATTGGGTGGAAGTTCTTTACCAAGCAGGAGAAAACAGAATTTGCAAACTCTGCCAAGGACATATTTCATTCAAAGGAGGAAGCACACTTAATGTGCTCCACATTATTTTATTTTTATTTTATTTATTTGCTTATTTATTTATCTTTTTGGTAAGAAACGATATCTGTGCAATAATTGTAGATAAAGCATTTCGTATTGGAAGCCACACAGTTATTATTATTAATAGATCACAGAGTTATCACTGACATAAACCAACAGGATGTTGTTGTTTTGTTTCCAGTTTAGATCCTGAGAAGAACAGAAAAAGGGGGATGGAAAGCCTCTAGTTCCACTGACTGGTTTAAGTGGAACACTTAGGGAGGAAAGCAGGATTTGTGCGTAACGATTCCGTAACGATCATCACAAATACACATACAGGCACTGTGCACTGACAGAGCCTGTAGCTCACTAACCCGCTTAGCGGAAGTGATCACTAACGAAAAGGCTGTCTTCAAATAGAGATATTTTAACTCTATGGAATGTATAGGCTCAAACAGGGCCTTAGTGAGGGCCTCCTATACCATGTCTAGACTCCACTCGGGGAGGACATGCTTTCCAGGAGGACGTAACTGCCAAGCACTCTTTAGAAAACAGGTCGCCAGAACATGAGCGCCCAGGGAAACTGAGTCAATGGGGACATGGCATTCAGATATAGCGACTCTAGCAGGTCTTGCAGAAACTGTAAAATAATTGCTATAGGGCAATAGCCAATAGGGCAATAGCCAATTATGAATACAATGACCTTGTGGACAAGGCCCTAGCATTCTGCAGTGTACTGATGACTGCATCTGAGAGCCCCAAGGTGGACAGATGGTCCCGTTCAGAGGCCAGACCCACAGTTGGAGTCTGCCCGGTTCTGAGTGCTAAAGGGTGCCTCTCGCCAGACTGAGGAGATCCAGGCGCAGCGGAATCTCCCAGGGCTGGCCCTGCAGCAGCTGGCAAAAGTTTGAAAAACAGAATCTCCTGGGCCATCTGGGGGCCACCAGGAGAACTGTCGCCTCTTCTCTCCAGACTTTCTCTAGGAAGGCTGGGAGCAACGGTATCGGCGGGAATGCGTACAAGAGCGTCCTTGGCCATCGTGGGCTAGGGCAGGCAGGGACATGCAAATATACATCCTTTAAGTCCACAGTGGTAAACCGGTCGCCTTGCTGGCCACACTGGAGACTGTGACGGTGTGTGACCATTTGGGACCTCCTCTCCCTCAAGAACCCGTTGAGATGTCTCAGGTCTAGGATGGGGCGGAGGCCACCGTCTTTTTTTGGCACTAGAAAATACATAGAGTAGAAGCCCTTCTCTTGAGAGGTGGGTTCTATGAGGCAAATGGCTTGTTTCAGAAGTAATGCATTTACTTCTTGCCTGAGGGCCAAGACCTGGAGAGGGTCACTCACGGATGTAACTGTGATTCCTTGAAAGGGAGGAGGGCCTGCGCAGAACTGCAGTGCATAACCGGTGTGTGCGGTGGCGAGCACCCAAGAATCTGAGGTCAAGCGTGCCAGTATTGTAGCTGGTGTTGAGAGAAGGGGTGGGTCTGAGGCTGCATGCCTTCAGGGGCGTCTCATCCTCTCCAGCGTCGGAGCACGGGAAGAGAGCATCTAGGTCACCTGTTAGGACGCCTCCCATTCTCGGTGGCAATGTTTCAGGATTTCCTCCACTGCTGGCCCAAATGTATAGCCAGGGGAGATAGGCGTGTCCAGCAAAGCAGGCACATCCGGGAAGCTGTCTGCGCACCACTATAAGGCTTGCCAAGCTTCGACCAAGGGCTTGCACTTGGAAGCCTGATATTTACAGCAGCATGCCTGAAACCAAACGTATCTCTGAAGCTACTGGTTCAGGGAGGGGTGCCGATTCCAAAATGCCATCCAGGTAGGCCATGAGGATACCTGCCGTGTTGTCCATAAGCCTTCTTAAGGTGGGCCTTTGTTATTCTGCATTGGCCGTTAGGGCATGCAGGGTCTTTAGACAGACCTCCTAGTGCAGGGGCTCGCAGAGGGTTAAAGTATACAGAATCTGTAGGAATGAGACTGCTCATGTTCAGAGCCAAATTAAGTTTACTATATAGACTTAAAGGAGACTACACCTAGTTGAATTTGTTCGGGTCTTGAATGGAAAAAAACATCTCCTCTGTAACCTGTCGAAGGTAAAATGGCTAATTACTATTTTGACTGCAAGTTAGGTGACTACCATTTCTCGTCTAGAAAAATGTGTTGCAATAATTGTGATGTTTCTGTATCTTGAATAACCAATGAATGTAAACAAATGCAATCATGTATTAAACATCTGTTAAGACTAATCGTTCATTCATCAATAAACCGTGTAATTCAAATAATTATCAAAGTAGAATGGTCAGATTCATAATAATAAATAATAAAGTTACCATAATTCCCTACAAAACTGATTATAACTGCAAAACAATGACCTAATCTGCATTGCAGACTATAAAGATGAATATTTAGTTAATGTTAGTAAATAATTGATTCCTGAGCTTTCTTCTATGGGAAAAAAAATAATTCCTAAAAATCTATTTGATCCTAACTTCTCAAAATGAAAACCTAAATGTCCAGAAAACACATCTAAATATTGTATATGCAATCAAAAGCCACTTGTGAAATGGAAAACATGTAGTACTAGTAATAATACATCCTAAGGTAACATTTTTTTGTAATCATCAAACCCAATACAACCAAAACCAAGGTGAATTTGACTTGACCTGTAGAAAAACCAGTACAGATAGAGGTATGATACACAGCTAAATAAACAGCTAATAATACTGTCAGGCAAAGACTCTTAGCAATTACATTGAGTAGCAGTTTGAAAGACTTACAGCAACCATATTATTATTCAACTGAACAATGCTTATGCAGGGATTAGCAGCCTTAGTGTGATTACAGTTTACCCTCAGGCCTGGTGACACTGACTTTTTAGTCATTGAAGTCTGACAGGGTCTTAAAGCTCCATGATGCTACTTCTTATTTCGGAATATTTTCTGGTAGGATGATTCCTTTCATTGAGAATAGCATATATGCCAGTCAAACTGTAAAGAAAGCAAATGCTCTTTAGGGTTATACTAATATACAGTACAGGTGTAGGACCACCTCCTATTGTGCAAATTGCCAAATAGTTAAGATGGTCCATATTGCCAGTAAATGTTGTTCACAGTAGACAGGGTAGCAGACCTGATAGACTTCAGTAAAGGGCAGTAGGTTGGTGTAGCCAATCAGTGACACTGCTTAATTTACTGATTCATTCTGTAAGTGGTAATCTTGGAAAAACAAGACATAAATACCAAGTAGGCTCAAAATGACTACTCAGAAAAGCACAGAAGGGTTAACAAAGTAAAATGAAGAAAATAAATGCTTGTTAATGACCTATACATTTTGAATAGATTAAGGAACTGGAAAATCAATGAGGTTTTAATCAATTTGCCATCTGTGTATCTTAAATGTATCTTTAACAATCTGATTCAAGCTTTCAAAATCCTAAAAGGTATAGACAATGTCGACCCAGGGGACTTTTTTGACCTGAAAAAAGAAACAAGGACCAGGGGTGACAAATGGAGATTAGATAAGGGCATTCAGAACAGAAAATAGGAGACACTTTTTTACACAGAGAATTGTGAGGGTCTGGAACCAACTCCCCAGTAATGTTGTTGAAGCTGACACCCTGGGATCCTTCAAGAAGCTGCTTGATGAGATTCTGGGATCAATAAGCTACTAACAACCAAATGAGCAAGATGGGCTCAATGGCCTCCTCTCGTTTGTAAACTTTCTTATGTTCTTATGTTCTTATGTAACAAGAGGACCATCACAGTGTGTTGTTTTACAGTGATAATTAAAGAGCATTATTTAATAACAGCCAATTAGCTGTTTTGAAAAAAAAAACTATATATATATTAATGACAATCTTAAATCCCAAAGTGTCTCTCAATTATTGATCTTTTATTTAAGATAAGGTAAAAAATAAATAAAGCTTACGCATTTCGACATATTGTCTTCATCAGAACATGTCGAAATGCGTAAGATTTATTTATATACATTGTATGTATATTTTTTGGAGTTGAAAAACTCAGCTTTGGTTTGAAGGTCAGAACTTGCAAAATCCAGGATACAACTTTAAACTCCCCAATGGTTTACCACAGTGCATTTGAAGTTGTGGCATCGTGATCTTCTCAATAGTTTGTATTGACTTTTACCTTTTATTTCATTATGTGTCCATTAGTGTTCCTCTATCAGCATTCTGTTTTGTAAGCATCTTGACACATATCCTCTCATACTGCTGATGAGGGGTCTTTCTAGACTGATGAGGCTACCGGGAATGATGGGGGGGGGTGTTAGCTGTTAAGCATGAAGGGTATTGTTGGTGGTAAACAGGTATTAACACTTATCACAGTGGACTATTGTTTTTATTTTAATAATAACTCAAATGGTTGTGATTTGACTTTGTATTATTGCAACTCACGGCCAAAAAAAACAAACAAACAAATGTGTGTGTTGGGGCAGTAGGTTCCTGGTGAAAGTAGGCCAGACCTTTGGTTTTCAAGTTTTGTTTGGTACATGTACAACCTGTATTGTATAACTGCCTTTATGTGTTTAACATTGTTGATATACACCACAGTCCTGCTGAAGAAGCAATATCACCACACGTCTGGTAGCTTGATGGTGGAGCATGGTATTGCAGTCAATCCTGCATCTGCATATGTTTGCTTTTGAAAATAAATAAACCTGGGTGTCTGACTGATGTTTGCAAATATACCATCTATCTTATACCATCTATCTCTCATCTATCAAAGGATCATGTAGCCCCTTTTAAAGCATCTATTTGCTACTTTAGTTCTAAAAAACTAACAATTTAAGAATAAAATGTGCAATACTTTGTAGAAGTAGGGTGTTTGATGTGAGCTGCAGGCTGATCTCATATGTATGTAAGATTTGCCCAGGGCTAGGAGTGTAATGGCTATACCCCCAATTGACGAGGATCTTTGGTGCAGTTCAGTAGAGCAAATAAAGGATGCTTTACCAAAGTCAATATGTTAAACACAGGGCACATGATACAATGTAATAACAATCAACAATCATTCATTCTCGTGATCTGATCACATAATGGATATCTGTAAACTTCCTGGATTGTATCTGTTTGTGACAGGCAATAGCATTTTTAACATTTGTTGATCAGGCACTGACATTAAAATGAATTTAAGTATCTTGACCGCAAACACACTATAAAATAGGAACTTGATGGATACAAGGAACCAACATAGAGAAAATGAATCTCACAAGAAACTTATTTTATTTATTTATTGAAATTACTTAAGCAATATAACCCAAAGAAGAGGGCTTTACCGTCTGGTAAGACCTTCCTCGTGCCTTTATATGCCCAAGCTGAAGGCAACAGAATTTAACCACCAGATGGTAAAGCCCTCTTTCAAGGCTGGAAAGCTGCAGTGCAAGTGATAGAGCGCATGTTTATGAATCCCTCAGCGGGACAAAACAACAATAAACAAACAAATAGTGTAGAATCACACTCTACTCTATGGGCCTCCGTGAAGCACTCTGTCACACTTCTTCAGAGACAAAATCACTTTACACATAAGTATTGAATAATGCCCCGTGGTTTAAGCATGCGTTTGTAGTTATGGTTCAATTAAGAAAGATGTAACTTGCAATACAAAAGGGACAAAAAAATTGTTAACCATTACTAATAATTGCTTTGCCTCTAAACAATCATGCACATGCTTTTTGCGAAAGGGCTACAGGATATATTCTGCAATTTCCTCTCAACTATCTTGTTTCAAGTGCTCACTATTTAAAAGCTGCATTCTTTTGACCAACATATTTAACTTAAACTTGACCATTGTATGTGCCACAGACCAAAGAACTTGATGTTTACACCTCGGTCAGAATAGTAATTCAAAATCAAAATGTGATGTACTGTATGCTACTCAGGGGAAAAAAAGGCAATTTGAAAGACGGCATTTGGTGTTATTGATGTTTGGTCTCTTTTACCCTTAAAAGGGAAATTTCTAAGTTTATCCCAAGTTTCTAGTTTAACCAGTTCTGTTATTAAGAGTAATTGTCACCAGTGACAAATTCTGTCAATAGGGGTTTAAATAATTTGTTGCACTTAAGTGTTGAATTATGAATTATTGCACGTTAGTATGAAATATTGTTGCATGTTCATTTATTATTATGATTTTATATTTGCTTCGGTTGTTTGTAATGTGTTATTTTTAGATATTTTGATAACTTTGCACAGCAGTATAATTTTCTGATGGAATTGTGAGTAACTGGTTTGTTATGTTTTTGGGAAGTGATAGAATAGCTCTCGTGGACTTCCAGGGAACCGAGTTACATCATTAGCCACCAAGTTAAGTCCATCATTATCTGTTAAGTAATCTAATTTCGTCTCAGCCTATAAATAGAGCAGGCAGGAAACAGAAAGGGAAACGTTGGGGACAAAGGGATCAGAAGAGCAGCTAGTTATGAACACAGCTGCAGATTTGCACAGTGGATGCAGGCAACCACGGGCGTTTTGCAAGCGATAAAGGGAAGTACTTTCTGAGTGATTATCGCTATGAAAGAATCCTGTTTGCTAAATTATTTGACTGCGGGATTCATGGTGAAATGAAATATCCTTACTAAGGAGAGTAATGCTATATTTTGTTCAAGGACGAAGAGAAACTGAATCAGTCGTTATTTAGAAAAATGACTTTGTGCTGCTGTTGGTGTGACTATTACCTTTCATAACTGGAGTGCTGCTTGATCCCTCCTGCAACACTGCCACATCAAGGAGACTGCCTTGAGATCCTGAGAAAGAGAATCGGAGCTGACGTCAGAGACCTGAGGGCCCCGCCGCGGAACCTATCCCCTGTAATTGCCCACCTCGCTCTGCCCAAAGTTAAGTACTGTGACCAGGGTCAGGCCAGTGCAGGTAGCACGGATAGGCCGACCCCAGTAGTGGGACCAATGCTAAGTGCTTGACCTGGGATAGAGTGGGGTGGGGGAATAAGTGGCTGTGTTTGGGTGGGGTCAAGAACTAGCGCACACTCAAGTGCATTTTTCTCTTTTATGTCATTCCCCTAGCTGTGGGCCCCAGCTTTGACCAGGAGAAAACACAGGACTAGTACCGTCAGATATACTAGTTTAAAGTCATGTAAAGTAGAGCCCAGCGTATTGTTTGGAGAGGAGGACTCTAGAGGGCCGTTGATCTGCCTGGCACCTTACATGGTTATCCTACTGCTGCTCTCACTGTGTTCACCACACTACTGCTGCTATCACTGTGTTCATCACACTACTGCTGCTATCACTGTGTTCATCACACTACTGCTGCTATCACTGTGTTCATCACACTACTGCTGCTCTCACTGTGTTCACCACACTACTGCTGCTATCACTGTGTTCATCACACTACTGCTGCTATCACTGTGTTCACCACACTACTGCTGCTCTCACTGTGTTCATCACACTACTGCTGCTGTCACTGTGTTCATCACACTACTGCTGCTCTCACTGTGTTCACCACACTACTGCTGCTCTCACTGTGTTCATCACACTACTGCTGCTGTCACTGTGTTCATCACACTACTGCTGCTCTCACTGTGTTCATCACACCACTGCTGCTATCACTGTGTTCATCACACTACTGCTGCTGTCACTGTGTTCATCACACTACTGCTGCTATCACTGTGTTCATCACACTACTGCTGCTGTCACTGTGTTCATCACACTACTGCTGCTCTCACTGTGTTCATCACACTACTGCTGCTATCACTGTGTTCATCACACTACTGCTGCTGTCACTGTGTTCATCACACTACTGCTGCTATCACTGTGTTCATCACACTACTGCTGCTCTCACTGTGTTCATCACACTACTGCTGCTATCACTGTGTTCACCACACTACTGCTGCTGTCACTGTGTTCATCACACTACTGCTGCTATCACTGTGTTCATCACACTACTGCTGCTGTCACTGTGTTCATCACACTACTGCTGCTGTCACTGTGTTCATCACACTACTGCTGCTGTCACTGTGTTCATCACACTACTGCTGCTATCACTGTGTTCATCACACTACTGCTGCTCTCACTGTGTTCATCACACTACTGCTGCTATCACTGTGTTCACCACACTACTGCTGCTGTCACTGTGTTCATCACACTACTGCTGCTATCACTGTGTTCATCACACTACTGCTGCTATCACTGTGTTCATCACACTACTGCTGCTCTCACTGTGTTCATCACACTACTGCTGCTATCACTGTGTTCACCACACTACTGCTGCTGTCACTGTGTTCACCACACTACTGCTGCTGTCACTGTGTTCATCACACTACTGCTGCTATCACTGTGTTCATCACACTACTGCTGCTCTCACTGTGTTCATCACACTACTGCTGCTATCACTGTGTTCATCACACTACTGCTGCTGTCACTGTGTTCATCACACTACTGCTGCTATCACTGTGTTCATCACACTACTGCTGCTATCACTGTGTTCATCACACTACTGCTGCTATCACTGTGTTCATCACACTACTGCTGCTGTCACTGTGTTCATCACACTACTGCTGCTATCACTGTGTTCATCACACTACTGCTGCTGTCACTGTGTTCATCACACTACTGCTGCTGTCACTGTGTTCATCACACTACTGCTGCTATCACTGTGTTCATCACACTACTGCTGCTATCACTGTGTTCATCACACTACTGCTGCTCTCACTGTGTTCACCACACTACTGCTGCTGTCACTGTGTTCATCACACTACTGCTGCTATCACTGTGTTCATCACACTACTGCTGCTATCACTGTGTTCATCACACTACTGCTGCTATCACTGTGTTCATCACACTACTGCTGCTATCACTGTGTTCATCACACTACTGCTGCTGTCACTGTGTTCATCACACTACTGCTGCTGTCACTGTGTTCATCACACTACTGCTGCTATCACTGTGTTCATCACACTACTGCTGCTATCACTGTGTTCATCACACTACTGCTGCTCTCACTGTGTTCATCACACCACTGCTGCTCTCACTGTGTTCATCACACCACTGCTGCTCTCACTGTGTTCATCACACTACTGCTGCTGTCACTGTGTTCATCACACTACTGCTGCTATCACTGTGTTCATCACACTACTGCTGCTATCACTGTGTTCACCACACTACTGCTGCTGTCACTGTGTTCATCACACTACTGCTGCTATCACTGTGTTCATCACACTACTGCTGCTATCACTGTGTTCATCACACTACTGCTGCTCTCACTGTGTTCATCACACCACTGCTGCTCTCACTGTGTTCATCACACCACTGCTGCTCTCACTGTGTTCATCACACCACTGCTGCTCTCACTGTGTTCATCACACTACTGCTGCTGTCACTGTGTTCATCACACTACTGCTGCTATCACTGTGTTCATCACACTACTGCTGCTATCACTGTGTTCACCACACTACTGCTGCTATCACTGTGTTCATCACACTACTGCTGCTATCACTGTGTTCATCACACTACTGCTGCTATCACTGTGTTCATCACACTACTGCTGCTGTCACTGTGTTCATCACACTACTGCTGCTATCACTGTGTTCATCACACTACTGCTGCTATCACTGTGTTCATCACACTACTGCTGCTATCACTGTGTTCATCACACTACTGCTGCTGTCACTGTGTTTCCGATATCATATGCTATGATTTTTATTTAAGATTGGGTGCTAATATATGTTACCTTAGGAGGGGGGCTGGTAACAAAGATAGTGATGTTAAAGAGTAGTACATTGGGGCAGTGAGATATTGCTTGCTAATTGGGACAGCTAGGTTTCGATGGTGTCTGGTTACATGCTGTGAATCTAGAAGATACATTAATATTACTATAACTGGTTTGTTATGCAATACTGTTATATGTAAACTGCGTTAATTATTTTATACTATGTAATAAACATGTAACATGTAATAAACATTGAGAGCATATTACCTCCCTGTGCAGTATATAATTGATTAAGATTTTGCTGTTACTTTACAAGGCCCTGAATGGATTAGCACCTAGTTATTTGCAGGTTACTGACCCCGTATCTTCCAAACCGCACTCTGAGATCACAGGGTGCAGGGCTGCTGGTTATTCCTAGGGTCAACAAAAGCAACACGGGAGGTAGGGCTTTCTCTTGTAGAGCTCCTAAATTATGGAATGCTCTGCCTTCATTTGTCAGGTAAGCTGGGACCGTTACAGTTTTCAAGTCAAGACTAAAAACACACTTTTATAAAATAGCTTTCTTGGTGGGTTTTAATGTAACTTAAAATTGCTGCTTTTGTATTATTATGTGTATACTGTTATTTAAATGGTTTGTTCTTTTTTTTCTATGTACTGTACAGTGTTTTGCAAAAAACGCTGTAATATAAATATAATAAATATAAATATATACTTACCTGTCTGGTTGTTCCTTTTCATCTGGATGTGGTTTAGGGTGGTCCAACGGAATCTAAAAATTACCTGTGCAAAGGAAAAGAGAAAGAAAATAAGGTTAATAGTATATTACAATCCAGGGATCCCCTGTAGTCATAAATAAGAATAGTGGTGATATAATGATTCATGACTTTCACTGGGCCGAACATTTACATTGTGTAAAGTCAGAAAGACTAGCAGAACCTTGATAAATTTTGAACAAGCTGTAGCCATGAAAAGGCATAGTCTGGTAACCCAGCAAAAAGAGCATTGCAGTAATCAAGTCTAGATGAGACAAAACATGAATTAGCTTCTCAGAATCTGGCAATGAAAGACAAGACCTAATCTTAGCAATATTTCATAGATGATAAAAAGACACTTTGGTGACATTACGGATATGAGCCTCAAAACATAAACCAAAATCAAATATGAAGCCCAGATTTCTGGCCTTTGATTTTGGGTTTGAATTTAAATTACTCAACTCTGTCTTATCTGAGTTTAACTGCAAGCATTTTCAAGACATCAAGATTTTTTATATCATTCAGACACTCAATTAAATCAAAGACCACAGTTGTATCCTCAGGTTTCACAGAAATATAAAGCTGTGTGTCATCCGCATAGCTGTGAAAATATACACTCTATTTACAAAATATCTCCCCCAGTGGCAGCATGTATAAAGAAAATAATATGGGACCAAGAATGAAATCCTGGGGAACGCCACAGTTAATTGTACATACTCCTGATGCTGAATCTTCCATGGAAACACAATTCATTCTATTAGTAAGACATGATTTAAACCAGTTTAGTACAGTTCCAGACAATCCTACCCAGTTTTTAAGGTTATCCATTAAAATATTATGGTCAACAATATCAATTGTTGCACCTAGGTCTAATAAAACCAGAATGGAAATATACCCAGTCTGCATTTACCAATAAGTCATTTATAACTCTAACCAGTGCAGTCTCTGTACTATGAGCAGGTCGAAAACCTGATTGGAACTTTTCAGGAACTTTATTGTTATCAGGAAACAAGTTGATTGGCTAGTACCTTCCCCATGATCTTAGCTATAAAAGGTACATTGGAGACAGGTCTAAAATTGGTCAAAACTGTAGGATCTAAATTAGATATTTTGAGTAATGGCTTAACCACGGCAGTTTTAAAAGCAGTTGGTAATGTTCCAGTTGACAAAGATCTGTTAATAATTTATAAAACAAAGTCACATAGATCACTAAAAATGCCTTTGAGGATTTTCATTGGAATTGGATCTAAAAACAAGTGGAAGAGTTCATCTGCATCACTGACTTATTCCGATTTTGTATTGTAATAAGGAGAAATAATTCTGTTATTACCTATTCCAAATAAGTCATTGGTCTAATCAGCACATGAAGATCAAAACCACCTTGAAAAAAATGTTTCCTAATATTACTCATTTCACTTTCAAAATAATGAAGCAATGCCTCACAATTAGCTGTTGTAGCTTCTATATGAGGGGGTGCAACTGAGGATGGGTTAACTCATTTATCAATAGTGAAAAGAGGACCCTGCGATTATCTCTGCTTGCATTAACACATTTCTCTCAAAGCGTTATTGTACTCCAGCCTATGCTGTTGTAGCTTTGATATGAGGGGGTGCAACTGAGGATGGGTTAACTCATTTATCAATAGTGAAAAGAGGACCCTGCGATTATCTCTGCTTGCATTAACAAGTTTTGAAAAATGAGAGCGTCAGGCTTTTCTCAAAACATTATTGTACTCTCGCCTATGCTGTTTCCAGATATCATAAGGAATATACAATTTTGTAGTCTTCCATCTGCGTTCTAGTTTACGACCTTCCCTTTTCTTTCGGCGTATGTCAGCAGTTAATCAAGGTTAGGTTAGTTTAGAAGAAACTTTATGAGTTTGAACCGGGACCGCTATATCAAAAGTATTTATTAAAAGATAATTAATACTATCAACTAACCTATCAAGTGAGACACTGTTTTTTAACTGTGTTTATTTGTTACTGTAACATGCCCCTATATGTTATTCTGGTAAGGCAAACTTGTCAGGAGCCATCATTAAGGGCATATTAGAATAAAAAATTAAAAAAAGATTCCCTTACGCTAATACACAAGGGAAGCATTGCCTTATTGCATCTGCACTTCATAAACTAGAATTCTGGGAAACATGGTATGCTTGTAAACTGAGCACTCTTTTGGCCAATTATTATGTTACCATGATTTGGCATATACTACTACGACTACTAATAATAATACTAATAATACTAGAAATTTACTAAAAAAAGCAGTTACACATATTAATGTATACTATTTTAATCCAAAATTGACATTAGCACTATTTACCAAATTATCCTTTCCTTTTCCTTATCCTAATTCTGGAACATACATCATTAAAGCAAGTGCTTAATTCATTATCTTTTGCTGCGCTTTCAGTATAAATTAGAATGGATAATTCTGCAATCTGGTTTTTCTTTTTATAAAGTGCATCCCTGTCAAGGTGACTGTACACAGCTCTTCATAGGACTGCCACTGTGTTTGCCCCTTGTACTCAGATAGGCGCATTCATAACTTGCAGAGGTTTACTTTGTGTGGATGAGCATCGATTGATAACTACTTTAGGAAAGGGCTCAAGTGAGTAATCCCCATGGGCATAATGTACTGTCAAATTATATATCTCACAAGAAAGAGAGAAAGAAACGGTTTGAACGCCAGTCTGAAATTAGCAGGGACATTTGTCTTGACAAGTTAACATCTCCACCACCAAGCCTCCATACAGTAGTATATTATATTCTAGGTGTTGTTTGCTCTATTCAGTTCTTTGCTTTTAGTTGTGATATTTATCATCATTTCATCTAGACCTGTTTGTGGTATCAATTATGGTATATCATATATATAATTAAGGTATATTATGATATCATACACACAATACAGACTTAGGGTGCCATAAAAACACAAATGACAAACTAACCATAATTCGTTTTTTAAGAAATAGGCCACAAAATGCATTTTTGCAGCAGGAAATACTGCACATAAGTTGGGTCTCAGCTGATTATGTGATAAAAGAACAAGATATTCTCTAGTTGGCTTATTATACTAATCATAAGCTTGTTTCCTCACGGGAATTGTCCCAGGGTTACAACTGAGAAACTCTTTTACAAATTGCAATTCACATTTCTATTATATAATATCCAACACAAATCATACACCAAAAATGTACATTTTGCAATATTACTCTTGATAAAAAGCTCCTCTCCCTGAACTGAAATGTTTGATCTTTTCCAGAATATGTTTCAATATCTAATTTGGAATATGCACTTGCAATCAAAACCCCATTTGCAAAATAACAAGCTGAGCTGTATAGTTGCATAATTACAATTATGTCAGTCCCTTTATTTAAATGAATGTTGAGATTATTATTTACTATCATATACCGTAGGTGTTTTGATACCAGAACCAAGAATGCCTTATATTTCCAATTAAATGCATTCTAGGTCCCAGCACAAAAACACCTATGATGTATAATTTAATAAACAAACATCCCAACATCCCTTTTAATTTCATGAGAAGAGTTTTAACCAGCCAGTTGAACAGGATTCATTAATATTGCAAAAGCTTTGTGAAAAAAAGAAATTCATGAAAAGTTTTTGAACAAGAGTCATTAACTAAGGAGCACTGTTGGAAGAGGGATCTTAAATATAATGTAATGGTTGAAGACCCTCAATTGTAAAAGCCCAAGTACCACTTGTATCCTGTGATCAATGTGATCAATATCTCCCTGTAACAGGGGTGTTCTGTTATTTTGTGGGTATCTGCTGAGAAACGAGAGAGGCACAGACGGTTTGTAGTTGCAAAGGTTTTATTAACAGACAGGCAGTTGCAGTGATTGGTGGCCGCCACTAGGGTACCATCAATGGTAGCTCTTGTGCAGAAAGATATACACAAACACAGTATAAATGACAATACAAAAATATAAAACAAAACACAGTGAGAAAACAGCTACAAACACAAGGTGGCCAAGCACGGGCCGAGCACTGCTCTGACTAAAAGGGAGGTCCCGTTCCAGGAACCACCTTCCGACTAAAATCCCCTAAATGAATCCCTACCATAAACACACTGCGGACCTCAGTCATGCACTTGGTTCCCACTCCCTGGCTATCCACACAGTCATGAATCCTCACGCTGGTACACAGAGAACAGCACAAATCAAGAACAAACCAAGAACAAAGAACTGGCTTTCCAAACCATTTTTAACCCTTTGCGGTCCTACGTCGGACCTGGTCCGACATTGCAATTATTCCTATCCGGTCCAATGTCGGACCCTGTCCGACATCATCAAAAAACGGGTTTCTAGTCATTTTTTCTCCGGAAAAAGCAGAGAAAACCATTCAATGGCCAAGTGGGTTGCGACAGGAGCCGAGACAAGCCGAAAAAAAAAGAGGGCGTATCTCATGAATAGTCATACTTGCCCCTGGCATCAGATAGGGGAGGTCATAAGGAAACAAGCTGGCTGATACTGAATCAGCGCACAGAGAATATCACTGACATTTGCAGAGCTTTTTTGAGATGTTATAGTAATAAAATAATGACTTGGATCGCATTATTGAGGAGTTTGGTGATAAAACGAGTGATCAGGAGATGATTGATTGGTATGTACGACTATTATTATTATTATTAATTATTTCTTAGCATATGTGAAAGCGATAGCGAACGAAAGGGTGGGGCGGGGCTGGAGATGCCTAGTGAGTGCTTTGTTGATATGCAGGGCCTTTTAAACCCGTTTGACTGTGGAAATAAAATACTTTTAAACAGCGTGTCTAAAATTAACTGCGTGTGTGAAAATAAATTGGACCTGACGCGCCTGACACGCACTTAATAAATGGACTGCAAAGGGTTAAAGGCATCTGGCCAGTGTTAATTGATCATTAATTAGCCAATTCACACCTGGCCACCTGCTGCACATTAAGTTTCAATTAGGCAGATGGGAGGTCTACCCTCCCAGCCCTGCCATCCAGCACACACTTTGTTTTTACAAAATTGTACACATTTTATTTACAATCAAAACAAAACCATATTTTATTTAGAAACCCCACCAAATATTATTATTTATTTCTTAGCAGACACCCTTATCCAGGGCGACTTACAATTGTTACAAGATATCACATTATTTTTTTACATACAATTACCCATTTATACAGTTGGGTTTTTACTGGAGCAATCTAGGTAAAGTACCTTGCTCAAGGGTACAGCAGTCGTGTCCCCCACCTGGGATTGAACCCACGACCCTCTGATCAAGAGTCCAGAACCCTAACCACTACTCCACACTACTGCCCAAACCAAGAACAAAATATTTGTTCTCGGTTTGTTCTTTATTTGTGCTGTGCTTTGTTCTGTTCTCTGTGTACTAGCGTGAGGAAATTCAGGCACCAAGCAAAAAAAAAAAAACAGATATACAATGACATTAGAAATGTGTGCAGCAAAGGAGAAGCCATATTAATGGGGCATTTCAACTTCCCCCATATAAAATGGGAAAACCCGGTGGGGAGCACAACAGACAAAATTTAAATGGTGGAAATGACAAATGACTGCTTCCTAACGCAATTTGACAAGGCACTGACTAGAGGGGAGGCATGCCTTGATTTAGTGTTTTCAAATAACGAAGACAGAATAACTAAAAAAGAGGTCAGAGAACCGTTGGCAAACTCAGATCACAACATGGTCTCATTTGAAATGTTTTTTAAAACCCCAAAAATAATGACTAAAGCTGAGGTTTATATTTTTAAAAAGGCAAACAATGAAGAAATGAAACAGACTAACAGAAGTAGATTGGAGTAAAATAGAGAAAACATCCACAGAGAAAGGATGGCTATTTTTTTAAAATGTAGTACTAGAGGTGCAAAACAAATACATCCCTAAAGTAGACAAATCAAAATGTAAAACAAAATGGCCAAAATGGTTTAATCGATCAATTAAAAAAAATATTCAGAGAAAAAAGGCACTTTACACAGCGTTTAAAAGGGACCAAAAACAAAGTGCACAGAAAGAGTACTTGGAACTGCAAATGCAAGTCAAAAAGGAAGTTAGAAAGGCCAAGAGAGAGAGAGAAATTAGCATTGCTAAGGGGGCTAAAACCAATTCCAAAAAGCTTTTATAATATTATAACAGCAAAAGAACATTCAAGGAGGAGGTAAAATGTTTAAGAGAGACAAATGTCAAAAACATAGATGAAGAGAAAAAAAAATTAAATATATTAAATAATTACTTTTCACAAGTTTTTACAACGGAGGATAAGCACAATATGCACCACATGTTGACCTGTTCCTATCCAGTTGTAAATAACTTTAGCATAACAGAGGCAGAAGTGTTAAAGTGACTAGGAGCTCTTAAAATAAACAAATCCCCTGGGCCTGATAAGATCCTCCCAATAGTACTCAAAGAAATGAAAGAAGTTATTTAGAAACTGCTAACCAGGATCATGCAACAGTCTCTTGACACAGGTGTTGTACCGACAGACTGGAGAATTGCAAAAGTAATACCGATCCACAAAAAGGGAGACAAAACCGAACCAGGTAACTACAGACCAATAACCCTGACTTCTGTTATATGTAAACTTATGGAAACTATAATAAGATCCAAACTGGGTGGAATGTAGCCTAAATGGCTTATATCCACGATATCGTAACATATGGTTGGTCTGATGGTTAATAATATGGACCTGATATTGATGAAACACAATAAAATGCAAACGTAGAGCAAAAAGTTATGTACATTTGTGCAGGATTGCGCAGTCCCCTTCACATTGTGATTTTCCATTTCATTAAACCATAGCTCGAGCGATTGCCTTTGCTGTGATGAAGCTCTTTGATGAAGAAAAAGTTGCTTGTTGTTGCCATACCACCATTTATTAATGGAGTATTTCAATACATTCATAAACATTATTTATTTTTCTAATACATACTTCCGGCACTTTGCAATAGAGAGCGTATGATTTATATGGGAACTATGATTTGGAAAGTAGCTTTACTTACTGTTACGTTTACGTACTGTTGTTTGGAAAAATATAGATTTGTATGACACTTTTTTTTTAAAAATACACAAGCCTACACCTTATACTTCAGAATTTTTGGTAATTTAGTTCACAGTGTTTTAAATTTGAATGTGAACTTATTATTTTGCTGTCATCTTCAGAATATCAGGGTATATGTTTTAAAGACAACACACAAACAAAAAGTGCTTACAGAATAGTCTCATCAGTCATTTATACTTATTTGGAGGAATACTTATAACATCAAAACATTTTATTTAATAGGCCTACAAAAAGTGAACTAATTTAACTAATAATTAGCTTAATTAGGCCTTTTTAATTGTTCTCAGCTCTTTAAGTTAGCTATAACATTTTATAAGTAACTGGAATTCTGCAACTTTTTAGAGCTGAGAACACTTAAAAAGGTTGAATTAAGGAAATTATTAGTTCAATTAAGGGTCTAGTTAAGTAAGAGAGAGCTGTGTTGGAATGAAAACCAGCAGACACATGGGATCCCCAGGACCAGGGTTGGGAAGCCCTGCTGTACATGGACTTTCCTGATGATACGTATTCGGCTGACGTACAGTATGCTGGTTTGAACAATGAGCGTGAGTGAATTCAGAGTTTTTAGCCTGTCTGTAGCTAATCGGAACCTATGGTATGGAAAGTAAAGTAAGAGATTGTTATACAGATTTTTCTCTCGCTCTGATGCTCCCTCCCCTGCACAGACAACATGCTATATGTTTTGTGTTTTTACAATGGTCATTGTTTGTATTATCCTCTATTTATGCCTGGGTAATGAACCATACCCTTACTGCATGCACTAAGCACTTTCTAAAGTGCAATATTGCAGTCTGCACTTTGGTGATTTAAAATTACAATTTTTATAATTCTTAATTATGAGGACCTGTTTATGGAAAATCTGTAATTGATCACTTGGATATTGAACAATGTGTTATTGCTCCTTTTAACCGTGCTGTCAAATAAAAACATTCTCATTGATTTTATATGTATGTATTGTCTGTGTTTTTCTTGGTGACACAATTCCCTGTAATTTAACTCTATCCAAATAAAAATAACCTGATTATTATCTAATATTGTTCTGTGCTTATCGCTCTGAATTGGCGTAGTCGGACTATATATTAAAAATAACCCCTCTGTTTGTAGCCCCTCTGAGTGAGTGGGTGTTACATTAGTATGTTGTACATTTTGTATTATAGAATAGGCATTTATGTTTTTGCCATTTTCTGATTAAAACTACTTTCTGTTTAAAACTACAAAAGTCTATAAAACAAGGCCTACTTTTCGGTGCTATACCATACAAGCCTGTCATAAAATTTCACACAAACCACTGTTGTAGAAGCCACTTCTTAGTTATTATGGGGTATCTACAAACCTAAAACTTAAGGCGATTTTCAGCATTCTTTATTGAAAAAGAAAATGTGTCAAGTAATGTATCTGAATGGATGAATAAAAAGCCAGAACAACCATTCCTTTTGCAGTACAGTAAATGTTCTGTTATTGTTTCCTAGGAAACCGGAGTAATGAGGTGGAAATAGGCTTATTATCTGTACATTTGCGATGTGAGCAGGTGGAAATGTAGATTGATTTTAGCTTGGTGATAACTTATACATTTTTTCAATGTCATAAAAATGTAATTAGCTTTATTTTTTACAGCTGAAATTCACAAACCAGACAGTTGAGAAAATGTAGTTCAATTGAGTTCCAGATGCATTACATGTACAGTATAATTTAGGATAGAGTAGTCTGGTGGACAAGACTATTAGGTATGGTGTCTGCATGTAAGTAAAATCAATGCAGATAACATCAGTTAAGAATGCATTTATACTATAGTAAACCTTAATACAGTTTAGTGCAAGACAGCAAAAAATATAACAGCCACACATTTTATTTTGTGAAGGATTGGTATTTTCTAATAGTTTTTTTATATGTTGTAAAGAAAGATTCAAGACTTTATAGGAACATTAGTAGTGCTTACTAACAGTAGTGCTTACATGTGATAGCAGAGACCACATAGAAACAACACATTATCTGTTAAAGAGGGAAAATACAATAGTCTGTTTTTACAATTACAATATTAATTATTTTAAAACTACTCCAACAGAAAGAAATAAAAAAAACACCTTTGTTATGTAAATATGTTATTACAGTCATATTTCACCTGACATTGATAAAACATGAAATTATTCAAGCCGAGTATGAGCCACACAATCAGTTGGTCCCTGATCAAATGCTAGTGAAACTGACATAAAAGTAAAGTACCTCAGGTGCCATGTTTAATACAGTGTTGATAAGATATTCTACACATCTGCAGCACCTCCTAAGACTGGAGGGCCTCAGAAAAGGCAAGGTCACCTTCTTCAAGGTTATTATATATTCTGAGTATGATGCGTCCAAGTTATCTAGGCGAGTGAAACGTAATGAAAACTACCAAGATAGAACTTGCCAATTTGCATTTGATACCTTCCCTAAGTCTTAGTTAGAAGAGGAAAGTGCTGTACTAATAATAACAAGAGGCAGAAATCAGAGGCAGAACATATTGCCCAATTTTTAAAAAATCCTTGGTATTAACAGGAAATAATATTTTATTCAGATTAATTCATGTGCTTTCTATAAATAGATTTAATACAATTAAACAGTCGCAAACTAGAGTCCATATTTGATTACAGTTAATGGCTATTAATTACAATTGGCCTGCTAAACACACAGGAACACTGAATAACCATTCTGCAGAATGGTGACAGTCTCAGCATTCAAACACAAAGGTCTATTTTACTGATCTAGACCGTGGCAGATATTAATACAACAGCCCTTAAATTCATAAAGCTGATTTTTTCACAAACTTAATTTGACTGTATTTTTATTGTATATAGTAATGTAAATAAGTGGATACATAAATAACCCCCAGGAGAAAAGCTGCTGGATTAATTAATGGCTGGTTTCACAGACCCTGATTAGGGCTATTCTAGGACTACCTACAGTAACATTGGGTAGTCCAAGATTAGTGTTAATCATGGTCTGTAAAACTAGGCAAGAGCGTACAGGATTGGTTATATTTGTATAAGCTACTGTTTAGATCATTAAAATAGACCCCGAAAAAAAGACTTATGGAAAAAGGAAAGACGTTTTGTTACCCCATAAGTCTGTTATTTTAACTCATTGTTTCAGGACTTTTTACATTTCTCAATAAATCGATGTCATGCTGTCAAAAAAAACCAAAACATTCATTGAAACAGCAGGACATATGTGAACAGATAACATGTCTAGACTCATCATCCAACTCCATCATAGAAGAACACACCATGAAAAGGATATTATCCTGGGTATCTGACACACTGGACAGTTCACGCGATACAGACCCACACTAGATTTCCTTCAAGAGAACTGATCTGTATACAATAAAAACATAAACATGTTGTATTTGATTTAATACCACTTGTTTAATTTAAATTGGGAATCAGTTTGCAACAATAATAACATTATTACAGTGGTTTGCAGAAGTGTTCACCCCTCTGTAGTTTTCACATTTTGTTGGCACCTGAGCGTACTCCACGACGCTTTCAAATTAGACTTTACATGTAGAATCTACGCAAACTACTCCACATTGATAAAGTTAAAAATGCATATAGAATATAAATAACTATGATTTACAGAGAAAAACAGATTAATCTCAGTTGCATAAGTACTCAACCCCTTTGCTACTGCAGCCCTAAATCAGATGATTTGTTTGAAAGGTCACAAAATTAGTGAACTGGTTTCAGCCTGTGTGTACTCAAAGTGATTTAACTTGTAGATAATTTCCCTCAAGTATATAAAGACTTTCAAACTGCAATTTACATAGTGATCCAACAAAGCAACCATGATGACCAAGGAGCTTTCGAAACAAGTCAGGGATAAAGTGGTAGAGAGGCACAGAGCAGGAGAAGGGTACAAGAAAATTTCAAATGTGCTGATTATCCCTCTCAACACAGTGAAGTGGAAGTGGAAGCATCATACCACCCAGACACTACCCAGGTCAGGTCGCCCTCCCAAATTGAGCAGCCGGGCAAGCAGGAAACTGGTTCGGGATGTCACTCTGAAGCCAACAATGACCTTGAGAGATCTGCAAAGTTCTGTGTCTGAGATGGGAGTCAGTGTTCACACATCAACAGTGAGCCAGTCCCTACACAAAGCTGGCCCGTATAGATGGGTGGCAAGAAAGAAGCCATTACTCAAAAAGCCTCATCTTAAAGCACGTATGGAGTTTGCGAAAAAGCATGTAGATGATACTGCAGACATGTGGAAAAAGGTTTTGTGGTCAGACGAGACAAAACAAAGCACAAAGCCAAAGGCACACTGGAGTGGTTTAACAAGAAGAGAATTAATGTTCTTGAGTGGCCCAGTCAAAGACCTGACTTGAATTCAATCAAAAATTTATGGCGAGACTTGAAAATTGCAGTCCATCGACGATCCCCAACAAACTTATCAGAACTGGGGCAATTTTCCCGTTTAGAATGGGAAAAATGTCACCATCCTAATGTGCAAAGCTAGTAGAGACCTATCCAAAAAGATTCATAGCAGTAATTGCTGCAAAGGTGCTTCTACCAAGTATTGACTTAAGGGGCTGAATACTGCAACCAGTACATTTCATTTTGTACATTTTCTTTGCATGTTTTGCTGACATTTAACCTCATCCCTCATATATAACAGTGTTCAGTTTAACCACTACAGCTTTGAATAAAAAAGTTAGTTTGGAAAACTGTGCACACATTATTTGTAATTCAACAAAATGTGACATTATTGGTAGGGGGTGAACACTTCTGCAAACCACTGTATATATGAATATACTGTTAATCAATAGTCCAGTGAGATTGAACAAATAAACATAACACAATATAGTATTACTTTGACCTAATATGTATCCAGCAAAGGTAAGCAATTAGTTCACTTTGTATGCCAGTCTGCTGTCAAAGTATCTTTACCATATGTTAATACAATCCAATAATTGTTATGCAAACTTTCAATACAAATATGGCCCATCAGCCCCTGCAGAATTTAAATATTGTACATCTGTCTGAAGCAAGGCTAGATATCTCAAGATTCAGGAATAGCAGATGTTGATAAATGTTCTGTTCTTTTTGAGTCTGTGTGATAACAAAACCAGAGCCCATGGTCACCTTGCTGCATGATTAAAGGTTTCTGCACTGAAAGTGCTTAAAAGCAAGCTCTTTGTCCATAAAAAATAAATGTCATGT
Organism: Acipenser ruthenus; assembly: GCF_902713425.1. Classification (NCBI taxonomy): domain Eukaryota; kingdom Metazoa; phylum Chordata; class Actinopteri; order Acipenseriformes; family Acipenseridae; genus Acipenser; species Acipenser ruthenus. The sequence continues at coordinate 112,885,412 of NC_081190.1, forward strand.
TAAAGAACATATTAACAATTGCTGCCAGAAACAGATTTTTCCATTTTCCACGATTAAGCGATTTTAAGGTCATACAGGAAAAATATCTTTAAACATAACACATACACTCTAATACTCTGATCTCTTGTATTTAAAAACTTTCCTCAAAGCATAAATATGCTGTATAAAACTTCAATCACTTTTGTTTAGTATTTCTTTTGCTTGTAACCATGACCTTACATTTGAACTGCTGTCAAATGCCAAATGGAAGCAATTACTTCTACACACGTACTTCTTATTTTTTTTTGGCTGCTCTGATTAGCATATGAAGAAAGCATGCAGTCACATTTTAATCCAGTTCAGTGGGTACAGCTGAAAGGATAAAACAAACACATTCTACATTTAAACCCATTACACTCCACTGTCAACCTCCCCACTTCCATTTCAAATGGTTTAACACTTTTGTGGTTAAGTCCATAACTGATGATCAAAAGTAATGGTATTTCAGCAACCTTGTGTCTGTTCATGATGAATGGATTAGGTGCTTTTGTTACAACTTTAGTGATTTTAGTGTTTTTCGTTTAAAATGTGTTGGAAGTTCATCTTTAGAAAACTGAGGAAATGCACTTTTGCCATATTTTTTCTTTGTGATGTGAAAGGTGATCATGTCAGAGCGCTTGCTATGAAAATATGGACCATTGCTATGGGAGAATGTAAGTATATGTACTGTTGCTATGAATCCAAACCATTGTGAAGGACCACAGTGCAAACTAGAATCTGTCACGTGATGATAATAAAGTTCAGGTAACTAAAAAAAACTTACCAGGACTCATAAAATAATATGTTGAGCCATTATCCCTGTACATGGAATTGTGTACAGAATTGTGAGTCTTTGTTCCATGTAGAATTGATTATTGTAATGAAATTTTTTTCTGGTGTCCCAAAACGTGTGGTATCCCTCTTGCAGCTTGTTCAGAATACTGCCGCTGGAATTCTGATTAAAACAAGGAAAAGTGAACATATTACCACTGTTTTAGCCTCTTTACACTGGCTCCCTTTGCAGTACAGAATTGATTATAAGATTTTGCTGTTAACTTACAAGGCCCTGAATGGATTAGCACCTAGTTATTTGTAGGAGTTACTGACCCTGTATCTTCCGAACCACACTCTAAGATCACAGGATGTGGGGCTGCTGGTTATTCCTAGGGTCAACAAAAGCAACATGGGAGGTAGGGCTTTTTCTTGTAGTGTTCTTAAATTATGTAATGCTCTGCCTTCGTTTGTCAGGAAAGCTGGGACCGTTACAGTTTTCAAGTCAAGACTAAAAACGCACTTTTATAAAATGTTTTTCTTATCTTAGTGGTTTTTAATGTAACTTTAAAATTGCTGCTTTTGTATTATTATGTGTACACTGTTATTTAAATGTGGCAGTTGTATGAGTCACATGCTATACAAATGTATTGTGGTTTGTTCTTTTTTCTGCTTCGTACTGTACAGTGCTTTGCGATACTTTTGTATAAAAAGTGCTATGTAAATGCAGTAAATAAATAATAATAAATACACTTGTACCAATCAACTAATACATCTCAGAATTAACCACTTACAATGAACAATGTCTGATCGCCATTTAAAAATACAAATACGGAAGGTCAAGTGATGCGTCAGGAGTGAGCAGTTGCAAAACAAAGGAGCTCCTTTTAAGAGTCTTTAATATTTCATTTAAAATCCAATAAAGTGCTCAGCATAAGTTATCTGTTATCCACTGAGATGGCAGGGAACAACGTAAAACCAGTTATGGATGCAAGAATTGAAAAATCTGCTAATAAAAGATCTAAACCCAACTCTGACTCTGACACAAGATATGCTCAAGAATGTTCTCAAGAGTCAACTAAAATTTCATGAACGGGTTGCTGCTCTCGAAAAATGAACTGCTAAAGCTGAAACTCACATCTGAGGTCTGGAAGATAAAATAATATCAATAGAACATTTTTTTCACAATTTACAAACGGAGCTACAAAAGACAAATATGAAACTACAAGAAAACAGAAACAGGAGGAATAATTTGTGCATAGTCGGTGTTCCTGAAACAGCTGAGGGAAATAACTGTTCTAAATTTGTGAAGAATCTATTTTGTGACTTGTATGGGAAGGAAAAAGTGTAAGTGGAAGACTTCTTGAAATTGAAAGAACGCTGTGACAGGATTGAAAGGAGTCCCTGTCGATTGGCTGACATGGGGCAGCATGCTGATTGCAGGGACACAGCAGTATTTAGGCAGCGTGGTTTTGCCATTCACTCTCCCTGTCCTGAACTGAAAACACAGAAGAGACACGCTGTGCTTTATTGTTTTGCTTTCATTAACCCGCTGTAATTCACAGAATCCTGAAACTTTGGAAACCCTTGGTGGATTACCGCGGTGGGAAAAACTCAGGACTGTCGTTATTCCTTGGGAGGGAGCCGAGAGGCAGTGAGAGGAAACCCACTGTAATAGCATGGAGAAACCCAGTGCTTCCTTTGTTGTTTTTTTGTAACCACAAAGTTTTTGTTTACCCTTTATATTTGAAACCTGAGTTTACCATTACTGGTATTCCAGGTGGTTTTCTTGTTTGTTTTCTGCAACACTGGACTGTTTTATTTCCTTTGTGTGTTAAAGTAAAACCCTGCCCAGATACCATTGTTGGTACAGGGCTCCAGGATTACATCACTTCCGGCTCCTGTGTGCTGTCATTTCTTGTCCTTCCCTAAGCTCCGCCCACTACCCTCCCACAAGCGGACAGAACACTCGGGCCTACACCTAGAGATGGAGGAAGACCGCGCTCAATTGTTGTCAGGCTTTTGCGTTTTCCAGACCAACAAAAAATACTGAACCTAGCAAGAAGCAACTTACAAGGGACAAAGAATGAATAGCTAGCTTACATTACACCAAATTGACTTGAACATTGTGGAAAAAATGTGTTAACCTTGTAATTTGAAGATGGGAATGCTTTTAAATGGAAGATAACAACTGCAACTGACATGGTATTTAAGATATACCATAGCGTTTATACATTAGGTCATATCCTTGTAAATGGTTTATCTTATTGTTATCTATTTATTTAGCTTACCTACTTATTTATCTATTTATTTGAGGGAAACTGACTAATTATATGAACTTTTAATAATTAAATTTACTTTTACAAATCTATAGTAGCTCAATATGCATATTTATACATTACATAGTACATACCTAACATATCGGTACAGTAAAACGTTTTATGTTTTCTAGTTTATTTATTTGATCAATTTTAGCATTTCTGATTGAAGATCATAAGAAAGGTGTATTCTTGTATCTTAGTGTGTATATAATATGTATAATAATATATATATTTTTAAAATCTCAATTTCGTTATCTGTCCATACTATGCTTTGCTGATATTGATTCGTTAGTTACAGACTACATTTGCAGTTTTTAACTTTCGGAATTCCTGAGCGTTTTTTTGTTTTGTTTTTCTGCTCTGCTTTAATCCTTTCGACTCTGTTGGGACTCATTGAGTAAGATGTCACAACCAGTCAGATTTTTCTGTATAGTGTATCCTTTTACATTACTTTTTCACATTCACTGTCTTGTTTCGTTATGTTCTCTCTCTCTTCTGTTTTGTCCTGTTTTTTATTTTTTTTTCATCTCCTACTAACACAATTGATCTCCTTTTGAATGGCACAAAGTAAAAATTTAACAATATACAGATTCTTCTCCAAATTAGATTATTAAATATTTTTTTTAATTATTACAACCGTTCAGCAATTGTATTTTTTAATAACATTGTATCTTATATGGCCTTAACAAGTTTATATCGTTATATTAATCTCTCTAACAGTCTTAATATTTCTCAATGCGTAGTTCATCTGGGTCTAAGGCCCTGTCCACACTACACAACCGATCTCGAGAACCGTACTCAAAACTGCTCTAATTAATACAGCTCAAAGCGTCCACACTGAAGTACCATTTCATGTTTAGTAAGGCTTATTGCGTCCACACACCATTAGAATAGTTCAGTTACAATTCCCAGCAGCGCAACGAACCGTGGAAATTAATACGATAGTATCCCACCATGCACTGTATTTTATTTTAAAATAATGTGTTATGCCCCATATTAACAGAGATCCATATTGCATAAATGAAATATAACAAGTATTGCGGAAAAAGTAAATCCGAACACACACACACACAAGTAGGGCTTGAAGTTTTCAGGTTTTATTTTTAATCAGGTGAAGTCCCTTTAAACAAATTGAGCTGATTCTGTTTTATAATTAAACTCAGAAAAGCTGTTAATAACAAAACAATCTTTGTTTTTACCTTCATATCTTGCCTGAGCCTAATTCTGGTCCTCTTAATTTTATTTCAAATTACGTAATTTGTTCATCCCCGATCCTACTTTTAACTCGCATTTCATTTCTGCAGTCGCCTAATTTAACGTTGTGTTTTTGTTATTTTCCCCACTAGTTTAACAGAGAGGTCCTGACAGATTTTTTGAAGGAAAATTAATACCTAGTGCGGAGTGTACACTGATAACAAGTCCTTCAGGTACCTGTTCTGAGTATTTCGCCAAACATACCACAAAGGATTTTGGGATATTGGAGGATACACAAAAAAATGTAGTTTGGTATTACGTCCACACTTCTGATAAACCGCACTACCTGATGCAATCTAATTAGAACCGGACTCGAGACTACCTCCTGAGTACGGTATTAAATGCTGCGTAGTGTGGACGCAAACCGTATTTAGAACTTTTAAGTCGGCTTAAATGCAACTAATACGGTTTAAAGGCATAGTGTGGACAGGGCCGAAAAACTGAAAGTGATCTGTTGGAATGTTAAGGGCTTTTAACAACCCTATAAAACGCTATAAAGTCCTGAGTTATCTGTCAAGACTAAAATGTGATATAGCCTTAATTCAGGAGTCTTATTTGATTGACTCAGAAGTAATTAAATTACAAAAAAGGTGGGTGGGTACAGCACTACACTCCTCACACTTCTTCATCAACAGGAGTTCTTATTTTAATTAATAAAACAAATTAATATTAAAATACTTGATCGTAAACAAGATAAAGAAGGTACATTTTTTACAATTTGTGTTGAGTTTGGAGGTAAAGAGTTAGTCATAGCGAGTGTTTATGCCCCCTAACATAACACAGACTCTAATTTCATTATTAACTCATTAATGATTGGATTGATCTTCCTTTGATACTGGGTGGTGACTTCAATGCAGCGATGGATAAGTTCAAAAAGAGCACAGAATTTTAGTAAATCAACTCAAATATTAAATAACCTGGTTGAAGACCTTAATTTACTTGATGTTTGGAGAGTTTTTAACCCAACTGGTAAAGACTTTACATTTTTTTTCTGCTGTGCACCAATCCTTTGCTAGACTTTCTGTTTGCTAATCATTCTCTTTTACAATACATGTGTGATGCCACCATAGAAACCATTGAGATTTCAGACCATGCCTGTTATATTATCCTTTTTCTTTACTGACAACCCAATTAAAAGCCTTAGTAGATGGCGATTCATAAAATAACTCTTTGAATTAAACAGCAAAGGTGAAGTATCTCAGGGGATCATTTGGGATACCCTTAGATGTTATATTCAAGGCAAAATTATAGCTTTTACATCAACTAGAAAGAAAGAACAGACAGCTAAGATTAAACAGTTGGAAGATTCAATTAAACAAGTTGAATGTTTATTTAGAAGGGAACCTGGTTTTACACAATGTTCTACACGTCTACAATTAAAATTCCAATTGAATAATCGTCTAACTGATAAATAAGTCTTGCTTCTTAAAAAAAAAAAAAAAATTGTATATTCATTAAACAAATAGAAGAATCCAAGATCATCCCTTCACTTAAGCTTCCTACAGGTGAAATTAGAACATAAGAACATAAGAAAGTTTACAAACGAGAGGAGGCCATTCAGTCCATCTTGCTTGTTTGGTTGTTAGTAGCTTATTGATCCCAGAATCTCATCAAGCAGCTTCTTGAAGGATCCCAGGGTGTCAGCTTCAACAACATTACTGGGGAGTTGGTTCCAGACCCTCACAATTCTCTGTGTAAAAAAGTGCCTCCTATTTTATGTTCTGAATGCCCCTTTATCTAATCTCCATTTGTGACCCCTGGTCCGTGTTTCTTTTTTCAGGTCGAAAAAGTCCCCTGGGTCGACATTGTCAATAACGTTTAGAATTTTGAATGCTTGAATCAGATCACTGCGAAGTCTTCTTTGTTCAAGACTGAACAGATTCAATTCTTTTAGCCTGTCTGCATACGACATGCCTTTTAAACCCGGGATAATTCTGGTCGCTCTTGTTTGCACTCTTTCTACAGCAGCAATATCCTTTTTGTAACGAGGTGACCAGAACTGAACACAATATTCTAGGTGAGGTCTTACTAATGCATTGTAAAGTTTTAACATTACTTCCCTTGATTTAAATTCAACACTTTTCACAATATATCCAAGCATCTTGTTGGCCTTTTTATAGCTTCCCCACATTGTCTAGATGGAGACATATCTGAGTCAACATAAACTCCTAGGTCTTTTTCATAGATTCCTTCTTCAATTTCAGTATCTCCCATATGATATTTATAATGCACATTTTTATTGCCTGCGTGCAGTACCTATTAAACGTAATTTGCCATGTGTCTGCCCAGTTGGCTAGATCGTTTTGAATGACCCTTGCTGCTGCAACAGTGTTTGTCACTCCTTTTATTTTTGTGTCATCTGCAAATTTGATAAATGTGCTTACTATACCAGAATCTAAATCATTAATGTAGATTAGGAATAGCAGAGGACCTAATACTGATCCCTGTGGTACACCACTGGTTACCTTGCACGATTTTGAGGTTTCTCCTCTAATCAGTACTTTCTGTTTTCTACATGTTAACCACGCCCTAATCCATGTGCATGCATTTCCTTGAATCCCTACTGCATTCAGTTTGAGAATTAATATTGTATGTGGGACTTTGTCAAAAGCTTTCTGGAAATCTAAACCATGTCGCATGCTTTGCAATTATCCATTGTCGATGTTGCATCCTCAAAAAAATCAAGCAGGTTAGTTCGACACGATCTCCCTTTCCTAAAACCATGCTGACTGTCTCCCAGGATACTGTTATCATATAGGTAATTTTCCATTTTGGATCTTCTTATAGTTTCCATAAGTTTACATATATTATAGTTTCCATAAGTTTACATATAAATTACTACGGACCCAAAACAAATTAATAGCACAATAGAGAATTTACAAGAAATTATATACTTCAGAATCCAAGAAAGATGTTTAAAAGCATACAGATATTCCTAGATAAAATAAAATTAGATTCCTTAACAGAAGAAGATAAAAATATGCTTGATTCACCAAATAATTTGTCAGAAATAATCTCAGCCATTGACTCCCTCCCTTCTAATAAATCTCCAGGTCAAGACGGATACACTTCCGAGTTTTTTTGTTTTTTTTAAACATTTAAGGAACTAGTCGCACCAGTTCTTCTTAAAACTTTTAACTCAACTTTCCTGGAAGGTAAGCTTCCACCTTCAATAAATACTGCAATTATATAATTACTTCTTAACCCTAAGAAGGATCCACAAGAATGTCAAAGTTACAGGCCAATTTCCTTATTGCAAACCGATTGTAAGATCCTAGCAAGAATTCTTACTAACCCATTAACCAGATGTATTGGTAATTTGTGTTGATCAGAAAGGGTTTATAAAAAATAGATTTGCTGTAGATAATATTAGGCAACTGTTAGCAGTACTTGATATTCATAAACACACGTTAGTTCCAGCAATGGCCCTTTCTTTAGATGCTGAGAATTCTTTTGATAGAGTTGAATGGAACGTCCTTTTTGAGACAATGACTAAAATGGGATTTGGTTGTAGCTTTCTTAATTGGGTAAAAATCTTATATTCTAATCCTGAAGCAACAACTTTCACTGGAAATGCCATATCGTCTCCTTTCAAGTTGCAACGTGGCACAAGACAAGGTTGCCCCCCTCACCATTGCTATTTAATTTCACCATCAAACTGTTAGCTTGCCTAATTCGACAGTCTGCAGGTGTACAAAGAATTGGACGAGGTAGATATTCATCAAAAATGATGCTACATGCAGATGACATATAAATGTATAAATCCTCATGAATCTCTTCCTCATTTAATGGAAATTATTTGTTAAAACTTTACAATGCATTTAGTAAGACCTCACCTAGAATATTGTGTTCAGTTCTAGTCACCTCGTTACAAAAAGGATATTGCTGCTCTAGAAAGAGTGCAAAGGAGAGCAACCAGAATTATCCCAGGTTTAAAAGGCATGTCGTATGCAGACAGGCTAAAAGAATTGAATCATGAGGGTCTGGAACCAACTCCCCAGTAATGTTGTTGAAGCTGATGAGATTCTGGGATCAATAAGCTACTAACAACCAAACGAGCAAGATGGGCTCAATGGCCTCCTCTCGTTTGTAAACTTTCTTATGTTCTTATGTTCTTATTAATGAATATAGCATTTACTCAGGTTATAAAATTAATTTGGCAGAATCCGAAACACTTCCAATCTCCAAATCTTGTTTTACTTCCGATTATAATACATATCCCTTTCGGTGGCCTAAAATAGGCCTTACATATTTAGGAGTTACATTTCAAAATAACATGAAAGAAATGGTCAGTACAAATCTCAAACCATTAATTCATAAGATCGAAATGAAGCTAGAAAGTTCAAATAGCCTCCCCCTTTCATTATGGGGCAGATTAGAAGTTCTTAAAATGAAGATAGTTCCCCAACTTACTTATATGCTGGCTATGCTTCCTATTCCTGTACCTATGTCCATCTTTAAATATATAAATTAATTATTTACAAAGTTTATATGGGAATACAAGAAACCAAGAATCAAATTTAAAAAAATATTTCATCACTACAGTAGGGGTGGTCTAAAGGCGCCAAATTTATATTGGTACTATTTATCCTATCATCTTTCAACTCTCAAAGGATGTTAAATCCCCATTATGGTTTGATATTTTACAACAAGCTGCTAAATCCTTTCACCTCAAAGAAATTTGTTTTCATGGCCCCCCACCAGCTTTACTGAAATACATATCTTTTAGATTTCCAAGTCATATTCTAAAGAAAGCCATGTTGCATTTCCATGCAGTTATGACAAATCGGGCCATGGCAATGCAGATTACTGCAGTCATAGTGACAGTCATAGGGGAGGGGATATTGAAATGCCTGCATACTAATTAGGGAAAGAACAACTTTTAATATAGTGAGGTGAGCTTGCATGGGTTGCCATGAAGATAAAAACATTTAACAAGAGAAATGAATTAACGTGTTGTCGCGCACAATCTGAATTACGCTGCGCATTAGCTAACTGTTTGTATGGTTACCTTTCCAACACACACACACACACGGCACACACACGCACAAATATATAAGATATCAGTTCTACGTTTTCCTACTTAGAATTTATATTTGTGTGTGTGTGTGTTTGTGGAACATCTAAAAGATAAATTTCATCTTGAAGCTAGCCACAGCGCTTCAGCAGAAACATTTCGAGCACAAAACTGTAAAGCTGCAGCAGCTCAAGCTGGATTCTGTGCTGCGAGTGACACACACGCAAGAGAAATCACATGTTACTTTCGTTTTAGATTAAAAACTACTTTTGTTTTTACTGTTTTGTATGTGCATATACCTGTTTAGACACTAGTTTCTTTTGAAATGTTTATTTTATTATAGTTTTTCATTTTTTTAAGTAGTGGTAAGTTATAAAATAAACCCCTTTATGTTTAATTGTTCATTTAAATATGGCGTTTCGGCTGTGCAGATGTTTGCTATGACGTGCTTGAATAAAGCTTTTGAGTTGTATCTGATAGTTTGTCTTTCATTTTAATATTGATGGTGTTTAAAATGTACCGGTGGTTGTAGGTAGGAGTATAACCGTGGCGGTTCTAGTGTTGAAGTCGTCCATAAATGCACAGTGTGTGTGTGGGTGTGTGTGTTGGAGGAGGGTGTCAATGTTTTGTATGGCCTTTCTGCTGGAGTTTTACATGATATTAAGTCAGAAGAACGGGATCTTGACTGCTGAAACCTCGTGAGCCACAGGCACGATTCCTGCTCTGGTTTACATGGGTTTTAACAGCTATTTTTTTATTGCGAGAAAGCGACTGACCCTGCCCTTAAAGTCGCACTGACGAAAGGACATTATTTTGCTGTTTTGCGTGACAGCGTCACAGAGTCAAGACTGTAGAGTCGATTTTCATGTGCATGTAAACCCAGTCAATGATATGAGAACAATTTACCTATCCTCAAGTATATGGAATAACCCCATTTTAACTTATAAGAAAAAAATGTCTAAAGGATGATTTGTGGATTAATGCTGGCATAAATACAATCAGTGACATTTTTATTGATAAATCCTTTCCCTCTCTAAGAGCATATAAGTAATTAATTTGTATTTAATCATACTAAATCTACTCTTTCTAAACTACATAACAGGAAACCTTGTCGTCCACAAATTACCATATTGAAACAGTTTTTATCTGATTCTAAGAATACACAGATTTTTGATCAAAATTATATAAATTGTTTCAAGATAGTCAAATTGACTTTGATGGCTCGTTCAAAGCTTATTGGGAAAGTGTTTTGAAAACAGAGTTCAGCAATAATACGTGGAGATTGATCAATAAAAATGTCAAATTATCCTCACAAAATGCTAAATTGTGTTCAATTCAATATAAAATACTGCATAACATTTACTTTACCCCTTTAAATTATATAACTGTAAGCTGTCAGATAATTCTTCATGCTGGAGATGTGGCAAAGATAACTGTGATATATTGCACAAAAGTTTAAATATTTTGGAAAGATATTCTTTCATGTAAATAATATATTTATGCCAATAGAAAAATGTCTCCTAAACTAGTAATTTCTGTTCTACATCTTTCTTTTGCAGAACAGAAATTACTTCCTGGTCTATTCATTCTTGCTAAAAAAGCTATCCTTTGTAGTTGAAAGGATACTGAACCTATGACTATTTTCCCAGTTGCCGAGTTTTCCCACCTCTGGTATGAAGTAACTGCTTATTTATTATCGATAGACTAGAGATCACTGCATGTATTTTATTTATTTATTAATGCTTGGCCATATGGTTAATGAACTATAGAGTTGTAATTTTACATAATTGTATGAATTTGATGTAATTGTAGGAGATGAAAATCATGTTATTGTTATTAAAAAAACCTAATAAAATATAAATTACAAAAAATAATACAAATACAAAGCAAACATATTTTCCTGACAATATTCAAACATCTTGCAGACAAATAATTACACAAATCTCACTGTAATGCTATTAAAACAGCATGTTATTCATTTTAATTCTATTAAAACTAGAAATGTTGACACTCGCTCGCACTATCTTTGTTTTCAGTAAATTGCTGTGCAGCAAGCATTCAAGTTAGCTAATGAAAGCACGTCAATTAGTGATCGCTTTATTTATGTTGCATAAGCATCTTATTAAGCGCCTGATTAAAAGTGTAACACTGTGTCTAAATATATATATCAATATGTTCTAACTCCAATGTGTTTCAATGTAAATGAAAAGTTTCTAAATTAAATGTTATTTTTTCCTAACAATACTTAATTTATCATATTAAAAATAAAGAAAATATAGACACATGCACTTCTTACGTTCTTCATTTATTTCTATAATAAAACCAAACTGTTTCTCATTTTAAAAAATATAGCAGCCCCTCTAAACTTCCCAAGCCTTTCTATAATAAACTGGAGACAAAAATCTGGTGTTTTGCACGATTAAAAAAAACGAAATTACTCTAACACCAGGTCAAACGTAATAGCTTAATCAATCATATAACTTAATAAAATACCTACGCTAAAGTACATTGCTAAAGTACATTGCTAACGTATTTAAGTTCCAATCACATGCTGCACAAATCCCACCTAAATCTAGCAAAAGTGATTTCCACACTATTATATCCTAAAATTAAACGTAAAACTGTTATATTCCAGAATAGGTTGTGAAGGCTTTACTTTGCTTAACTGAATTAACTATAAAGCAGAGGATGTCAAACTTAAAATTATATACTTTTTCATGTGTGTATTTCAGGCAGAAACAGTACAAAAGTAGACATGTTTTTTTAATCCCTGCCAGTGCAGTTTCTTCGCAATAAACAAAGTGACAAATTACACATTTTCATAAAGTAATAGCATTACTGGGGTTTACTTGAGTTTTTTTTTTTTTTTTTTTTTTTTAGCTCTCCACACAAGTGAAAACTGTCAAATTTAACTTAAATAAACTCTTCAAAAAATAAATGTGGAAAAGGGGGCATTGTACAAAGAAAAAAAAAATCACCGTTTTAGTTTTTGTTTATTACTCTCCTCATAACAGAAAATAGGATCACAACAAAACAAAACGTTGATCACTATACCTAACATTTACCTTGCAAGTTTGGCCGGTGTCTGGAAAGCGTGTAGCATTTTCGAGTGATGTACAGTACCTGCATCTGTATCCCCTGATTCTGACTCTTGCCAAATCTAAAGCATCACTTTGTTGATCCTGTTTTGTATGTTAATCCCACACATCACTCACCATTTAGAAACTGTCACTCAATTCTGACATGGTGGTAAATCAGTGCTCGGCAAAACACGTTGTGATACGTATTTCTAATATCCATCAACTATGTAATTTATGACAGACAGACGTGTATTTGTGCCTTCGAATTAATGTGCAGCAATGTTTGTAAGAATATTCAGATAGTTTCTCTGCACTAAAGAAAATAATATTACTCCATACCGCTGTTTTCATATCGCACTACTAAGCCTTCTCTCGTTGCTCAACCAATGAGGCACTGACACTAAGCGATATGGGCGGAGATTTGTGACGCATGCAAAATTAAATCTTATCAGAGTCAAAGCTCGGCCAATCAACTAACTTGTTCCCGTATTAGGTTGCCAAAAAAACTGCTTGTTAGGGGACACAAATACCCTGTAGATAGCGGCGACCTTTCAAACTTGTGTATCAGCAATTTCAGCTTTTGTATTGAAGGACAGCTGATGCTCGATGGGAAGGCCTGCAAATTCAAGAGCCCTGCATTATGGGGTACCTTGTCATGTTGATACAATTAGGGGCCAGCTTTGAGTACACTAACCTTTAACACACATTGGAACAAGACTGAGTTTCGGAGGTTAAGTTTAACCCAAAGGGTTTGTCACTGGGGTTAATTTCTACCTGAATCAACCATTACTCTTTCTAGGTTCCATTTACTAGTAATCCTTTACCTAAAACATGTGGGTGGACACACCCAAATCATGTCACTGCATATTTAAAATAGGCTAAAACCTTGTGCTACCATTTTTAATTTTTAAACAGAATTAAAACTAAATGTATTTACAGTTGACAGAGTTGGCTACCTGAATTATTCATTAGATTTATTGAATATTCATAATGTACCAACTACATTATTATTATGATGAATAAGCTTCTAGCTCCAATGGGAGTGTGGACACACACACACACACACACACACACACACACATACGACCATCAGCACAGCATTCTTTGAGCTACTTGTCCTTCATTAATTACAGTTTCAGAGGACAGCGACTGTCAGCGAATTCCTACATACACTACATCTGCTTTGACAAAAAAGGGATTTCCTAAGGATATACTTTCCAAAAACACACTGTTTAAAATATATATTTTTTGTTCATATTAGGTTTATTTGGGGATTGCAGCCTTTTTTCAAGTTTATTCATTATGCCCGACCTATTCATTACCAAAATGTATCCTGCATAGACTTAAGCATCCAGTGATAACTTGGTAGGATTCTACTTCAGTAATATTACTGTAAAACCATCAAGGGGAATACACTTTGTTCAATAGCTTCCACTGAACAGGTGCTCTGAATTTCAAATTCAGAAATAAGACATTTTCCCATTCTTTTTGAATTTAAAATGTATTTTAATATGAAAATGTGGCATAGTGGCAGGCGGTCAAGGCTGGTCAGCAGCAGAAATAGCAAACCCAGACACAGAACTTCAGTTTAAAGAACCTTCGCACACTTTATTCACAAATAAACAAATCAAAACACAGGAACAAAAACCCTACACCAAACCAAACACTATAACACATACAAATACACCAAAGCTACAGCTATCCCGGTGTTGTTTCACTTACTTTGTATTTGTATTTCCTTTCCTTTCCGTCTGGACCAACTGGCTTCACTGAATCACACATTTTTCAGTGTACAGGGCCTCTGTCACCGAAGAGTATATTGAAATTCTTTCAGAAAGATAGATTCTGAAAGAACCCAGGCTCAAAATAATAGAGGGTTATACTATTTACTCTAATAATTAAGTTGTTAAAAATATATATTTCATTTTTATCCCTAAATAGTGCTGTACTCTGTACTAACTACAGAAACATTGCTACTGGCTCAATTTAATCTCATAAAGGCATGAACTAAGGCATATAAAACAGTTATTTTAATTAATATTCATACTGCGTCTCTCATTACAATATAATTTCAACAGTTAAACATGTTATTTGTAAATGTGTTTATTACATTTTATAGTAATAAAATAAGACATGTGTGAAGAGTGCTTGCATTCCCCCATTCACTTAAGAGTAACCAGCAGTTCTTGTAATTATCCTTGTTAGCTTGCACAGTAGTTTTAGCTAATTTGCTAGATTAAAATGCCTCCTGTTGTAGAGAGAAAAACTGTTGGGAAAAAAGCCATTTTACTTTGAATGTGTAATTTTTTCATCCATCTGTTTTTTTTTTTTTTTTTACAGCATCGGAGGACAACGCAGCCCTGGGCAGCTTACAGGCAAGCCCACAGGCGCCCGGCCAGACCACAGGGGTCGCTGGTGCGCGGTGAGTCGAGGACACCCTGGCCGACCTAGCCCTCCCTACCCCCGGGTGGCGCTCGGCCAATTTAGCGCTGCCTCTGGGCTCGAACTCGCGACGTCCAGACTATAGGGCGCATCGTGCACTGGAGCCCCCTCCATCTATTTTTTAAGCAGTAAGCAGCATGTATTATCATATTACATTTCTATAATTTTCTGGAATTTATGTATTTTTGCAGATCACATGACTTTTTTTGTATATTATATAGTTTTTGTTTGTTTTATATTAGAGATGTGCAGAGTTATTAAAGTACAACTAGTTTTTAAGATGTGTTCTCCTTATCATTTTTATTCATTACCACTATACAGTTTAGTTAGGTATACTTATTCATAAACATACATATACAGCACATTAGGGGAAAAAAGCAATACAAGCAATACAATCCACTGTGCAGCTACTTTCAACACCTGGGACAGCTCAGAACACCTTCAAAGCACAGCTGTTCCAAGCTAACCTGCTCCAGACAGGCCATATCAAAGAGCAAACATCTCAGATAGCGACTGAACACAAAAACAATAGGAACTTGTTGCAGGTTTCAAACACTTGGCAAGATACAAAAATGGGGGGCTTGGTCCTATACTACTATGTGACAAACTGCCTGTGTTTCATACCTACCCAAATGCAGCACACACAATTCTAAAGATCATTTCACGCCATCAATGAAATTATTAAAATTCCTTGCTTATTTAAAGGCAGGCTGACCTGTTTGTATTCGTCATACAAGCTTCTTTTGTGTGTCTGCTTGATAAACGTAATGTCTCTCTGACAATTAGAGGATATATTTGGGCTCTTTGTTTTCGGTTTTTATTTTTGATCACGTGATGTCCCTTTTTTTGAGCCGACTCAATTAAACTCTTGGAAAAATATTGATTGTGAAATAAGTTCACTTTGCTTTTTTCTCCCGAAACTTGATTGAGACTATGATTCTGTTTCATTGATAATGTAAAAAAAAGGCAGCTCTTTATTTTTTATTAAAACCGAACAAACAGTGAGTAAACTGGGTGCAGTATTACCATGGACTGTCTTCTTTTTTCACTGCAAGTTTTAGACTTTTTTTTATATTATTTAACTTTTTTAACTTGTTTATAAGGGGCAGGGTTTCCTTATCATTTGTCTGACCTGCTGTTACGGTAGTTATTTGTCTTTGTTGTATATTCTTCTTTCAATGAAATAAGTGCTAATTAATATTTGATTCAGTTCTAAGCCCTTCAGCAGATCATGGCATGACTAGAATAGCCAGTCTGTGAAATCAGATTGCTCTTTGTTATTAACCTTTCACCAAACTTCCTAGCTGTCACTGAAACCTGGATCTCTCCTGATAACTCTAACACTCCGGCGCCCTTTCCTCTCTGTGTCCTCTCCCACTCTCCTCGCCTCTCTGGACAGGGTGTGGAACAGGACTTCTGCTCTCTCCCTCCCTGCTCTTTTCTGTCCCCTCTCTTCTCTCTCGCCTTCTCCTCATTGTTCTGAACCGCCCTCCTGCACCCCTTACTCGCTTTCTTGATGAGCGTGACTTCCTTCTCTCCTCCCTCCCCTCTCCCACCACCCCTGTTGTTCTATTAGGTGACTTCAACATCCTCCTTTCCAACCCTAACCACTCTGCTGGACTTCTTCCCTTTCTCTACTTAAACTGAACTGCTCCATACTTTGCTGTACTCTGCTACTGCTCTTAATCATAACTATTTCCTGTATCTTGTACTTGATTTTACTCTTAAAGGTATCTGTATTCATGTATTTGTTTTATTTTGTTCTTACCCATTTATAGTACTTACTACGTGCCCTTATTGAAATGTACTCTTATACGCAACATTTTTTTACTGCTGTTAGTTGAATTTGCTCTTAAATGTAATTATTTACTGTAGTCTTTATTTTGCTCTTATTTGTATTTGTAGTAATAATAATAATAATAATAATAATAATAATAATAATAATAATAATAATAATAATAATCATGATATTGTAAGAGAATGCACTTGGCTTTGCAGTTGCTATGGGTTTTATATATATATATATAAAATACAGCATTTTAATGTATGCTCTAGCCTTAATTTATACACTACATTATACTCATTCTTTGTTTAATTTCATTCATAATGTGAGTCTCTCGTGTCCTATATTCTGCTTGCTGTCATTCAGTGGAAAAATGTCAACTATTAACATTTGGCAATAACATCAATAAACATTTTGAATAGCTTGTATTAATTTGCATTACATATCCAAATCCAATAATAGCTTCAAGTAGCATTTTTATTGAGATTTTGTTTTCGTGTCCTTAAAAATGATCATGGAAAATGCCTACCCCGTGAGGTACAGGAGCACTGTTCTATGAGTCAAACGGAAAGCATAATACATATTGTAGTCAACACCATCAGCAGTTAGTATAACAATAAAGCCAACCAATCATTTATAAATCAATACAGAACATTTAGAAAATGCAAATACCGTCAACGAAGTAAAACAGTATGACTATTATTTGCCTGGTGTTTTCAGCAAAGACTTCAGTCCATGCTTTTTTTATTTTGTACCATTCACCATTTTTTTGTCATTCATTTCCTGTCATTCTCTGATGCAATTAAAAACAGCACAAACACAAATGAATTTGGGGCTCTTAAACTCACAATTCAATGAATTATTATGTACTGCACAATCCCTTCATTACAAATCAATTTCATTCATTACCACAAACATGGTATCTCCTGGAAACCAAGTTTAAACCTCTATAGAAGAGTCCTGTTCACGTTTCTCCACTCTCTGTATTCACATTCATTTGGAATTGCAAGCCCATATCCTTTATTGCTGTTCTGAGTCCAGAGCCTTGTGGTGTGGAGCTGGGCTGTGAAGAAAGGTCATCACAGGGTCGGATGCTTCTCTGATCACTGTCCTGCAGGAGTCCACAGAGAAGAGCAGCGAGTCTTTCCTGGGTCGATGACTTCACACTTTTACACGAGCTGCATGTGTTCCCCATGTTAGTGGACTTTGTAATACAGCTACATGAAAACCTAACAAACAAGAAACATATAGATTTGATAATCTTATGTTTTCATAAATATTAAATGTATATATTAGGAACAGACTTAAACTTAACTGATGAAAATGACTGTCATCTGTATATTCAAAAGTGATTGAGGACACATTTCCTGAATCGAGGATAGCTTAATTCAAAGTATACTCTCATAAGAAGTCCAACAACACCAATGGATTGGCAACATCTGCAGTTCAAAAAGTCAAAAAAACACTGAAATATTATCATCAGAATACATAACCAAATATAATCTACCATGTTATCTACCAGTTTAAATCAGGGATGTAAAAACTCAATATTTGTTTTATTAAACCTTTATTAGACTATCAACTATTTTTATTTTTATTTTTTAAAGGTTTAATAAAACACTTATTGGGGTTTACACACACAAACACACACGCACACACATATATTAGGGCTGTCACTCGCTTAAACATTTTGATTGGTTCATTTATGGGATTAATCGGTAGGTTAATCTGGGCACATAGTAAATGTAACACATTTTCTGACGGGCCGCTGTCAGTCACATACCTGAAAACACAAGACCGCTGAGCTGCGTTTCCATCGTGAATCTTGTTAGAGGTACCCAAGAATACTGTGGCTATTGACAAGCGATTGCTTAATATGCTGTTATAGTCAGAAATCAGAGAAGTAATTCCACATAATTACCTTTATTTAAGGAATTGGTGCCTTCATCGTGTCAACAGAATCAATCAAGTGTTTAAGAACCTCACAATTTTTTCTTACTTGATCATTGTGATGTATTGTATCTCTATTCATCCACTTGAACATAAATCTGGGTTTGTCCAAAAGTTTTGCATGTTACAGTGGCTCACAAGTGACTTTGGGAAGGTTCATGTTTTTGTGCTGACTTTGATAGACATCCTAGATTGCTGTAGCCAGTGCTGTTCCATATCACTTTTTCTGTACTGAACAAAAGAGAGTTCCAGCAGTATAATCTTTTTAATTGACAGCTACCGGTAAGCCACGGATGCCTTTAATAATTTGAAGCTTGGAAATGGTGAGTATATTGTGGTGTATACCTCCCTTTTTTAGCAATCTCCATTTTTACTGAAAGTTCTTCTTGAAAATTGATTTGTAACCAAATTGAATATGATGTCTCTGGTTTTTTTTAAACTTGTAAAAAGCGATTCTAAATAATACTTCAAAGTTCTCAATATAATTCCCAATAACGGTCTCTATAATTTTAACAATATCGCATGAAATTCAGCTATTCTTATACCGCGCACCCTAGCATATTTCCCTCCTCTGGTCACTAATGATTGGACACCTGTATAACACGGGGCAGATCTTTGACTCTCCCATTGGTTAAACCTAAAGACTGTCAACTGTTTCTGTCCCGCCTCCGCTCACCTATGATTGGACTGTCGTGGACAAAAATGCAGTGGTTAGGGCTCTGGACTTGGCCGGAGGGTCGTGGGTTCAATCCCAGGTGGGGACACTGCTGCTGTACCCTTGAGCAAGGTACTTTACCTAGATTGCTCCAGTAAAAACCCAACTGTATAAATGGGTAATTGTATGTGTAACAGGGGAGACCTGGACTGGCCGTCTGACGTATGCACGATGCTGCAGGAAGAGGGCGGCAGTCCCCTGGAATCCGCCTGTTAGTCATGGCAGTGACACAGAGAGGTGGGAAAGAGGGTGTGTGGGCTTTCCCTCTCTCTGAGTGGCTGGGGGGCGGGCTCATGGGGATTGCTCGGCCTATAAACGGATACTTTGTTGTTCCCTCAGGTCTGCCCTTTTTAGATGAATGAGCCAGCGGAGGCGCTACGGACGGAGCAGGGCTGGAAGAGAGCCGCCAAATACTTACAAATAAAATACAAAGAAAAGAATATTGTGTAGTGGGGAAATGAATGGGCAGACAACAGGGTTTGTATAGGAAAGTGAGGGACGTGTGGGTAGCGACGGTTGAGGAATCAGCTGCAAAGTGCAGCACCTTTATTTTGTAGATTTTGGTTAACAGTGTTTATTTTTGTTTTTCTTTGTGCCTTCTGTTTTTGTCTATTATTTAATGCACCTGCGTGTGCGCTAAATACCTTTACCATCGTTGGTAGCAACGGTATCACAGTGCCACCTTGTGGCTGTAAATAAATCGTGCACCCGAGTGGTGTCTAGAAACCTAGTTTTCTGTCTCCTGTGTCAGTGATTTTCCCCCACCCTTCCACAGTATGTAAAAAAAATAATGTGATATCTGTATAATGTGAAATAATGTGATATCTGGTAACAATTGTAAGTCGTCCTGGATAAGGGCGTCTGCTAAGAAATAAATAATAATAATAATAATAATAATAATAATAATAATAATATTTTATATAAAATAATACAATTTTGCACGATTAAATTGTAAAACAAATTAATCTGCGATCAATTTAATTGGTCCGATTAATCTGTTAATCGGAGCACCCCAGTTAAAACTACAAAACTTCAGTTCCCTGAATTCAGAGCACGGTAGGAAGTCAGGTGACCTGGTAACAGGAGAGCTGAGGATAAGAAGGATCCGCGTAGTGTACAGGTGTGGGTGTAAGGGCAAGATGTATGAGGCGCCGTTAGGGACATAATTCAAACTGACACCTCATACACTACACACTGAAATTGCATGCGGTACACACTGAAATCTCATACACTACATGGTGAAATCGCATACACTACATGGTGAAATCTCATACACTACATGGTGAAATCTCATACACTACATGGTGAAATCTCATACACTACATGGTGAAATCTCATACACTACATGGTGAAATCGCATACACTACATGGTGAAATCGCATACACTACATGGTGAAATCTCATACACTACATGGTGAAATCGCATACACTACATGGTGAAATTGCATCCACTACATACTGAAATCTTGAAACCTCATACACTACATGGTGAAATCGCATACACTACATGGTGAAATCTCATACACTACATGGTGAAATTGCATACACTACATGGTGAAATCTCATACACTACATGGTGAAATCTCATACACTACATGGTGAATTCTCATACACTACATGGTGAAATCGCATACACTACATGGTGAATTCTCATACACTACATGGTGAAATCGCATACACTACATGGTGAAATCTCATACACTACATGGTGAATTCTCATACACTACATGGTGAATTCTCATACACTACATGGTGAAATCGCATACACTACATGGTGAAATCTCATACACTACATGGTGAAATCGCATCCACTACATACTGAAATCTTGAAACCTCATACACTACATGGTGAAATCTCATACACTACATGGTGAAATCTCATACACTACATGGTGAAATCGCATACACTACATGGTGAAATCGCATACACTACATGGTGAAATCTCATACACTACATGGTGAAATCGCATACACTACATGGTGAAATCGCATACACTACATGGTGAAATCGCATACGCTACATGGTGAAATCTCATACACTACATGGTGAATTCTCATACACTACATGGTGAATTCTCATACACTACATGGTGAAATCTCATACACTACATGGTGAAATCTCATACACTACATGGTGAATTCTCATACACTACATGGTGAAACCTCATACACCACATGGTGAAATCTCATACACTACATGGTGAAATCTCATACGCTACATACAGAAAATTCAGACAAGGTCAGTGACGTCACATCATAAAATACTCCCGCGTCAGACAAAGGAGTTCATTTCAGTTTCACAGGTTGTCAGAATGGAGGGATTGAGGTGTACAGCGGCAGAGCTAATAGAACACATTTTAACTAGACCTGGAATCATAAATACTCTTTCAAATGCACTTGATCAAAGGGCATCAGCCGAAGCACACCTTGTACATACCACTGTCAATTCAGAAATTAACAGTTTGTTTCATAGGGAGAAGGGGTTGTAGCATTCTGTGGCCCGTGGTCCGGACCACTCAGTGCTGTGACGACACAGTGGTCCAGACCACTCGGACCACTTAGTCACAGTTGTCCGAACCACTCGGACCACTCAGTCACAGTGGGCCGGACCACTCGGACCACTCAGTCACAGTGGTCCAGACCACTCCAGCTGTCCCTGTTATGTTATGATTTCAAAGTTTCCTTTTCATTTTCTTTATTGGTAGTTATGTTATTTTCCAAATACGTATCTTTCAGCAATACATGCCAGTGTTTAAGTTTATATTAATGTGCTTGGGACCCGTTACCATTATCATGTGTATTTAGAAAATTGATTTTACACTTCCAGAAACGTTACCTTTTATATAAGGTAAATATTTTCATGTTTTAAAACTTGCAGATATAATATATAGCCTACATAAGCATTATGATGGCCTTAACTACAAAATACACAAAGACAATACTAAAACAAACATGGTGTAGCAGATTCATAGAGATTTAGTTGTTGTTGATATATTGTTTTTAAATGTCTTACGATGTTTTCTATGTGTTGTTTAAAGTTATGTTGTCGTTGAATAGTACTTTTGCACTTTTGACAATGCCAGTGGCTTCTGTTTACTTTTGAAGAACTTTTCATTTCAGCACAATAACAGGGAATGATGCACCTGTCTGTGGAAATAAAAAATAATAATATATACTACTAATTATAATAATCTTGATTTTATCTCCAATTTTGTCATACTTGTACTTGCTAGAACCGAAGACATTGTATTTTATCTTGCTCTTAATTGTATTAATACTTGTACTGTGATTACTTGTACTTAATGTATTTTTGTTTACGACTGCAAGTCGCCCTGGATGAGGGCGTCTGATAAGAAATAATAATAACACCGTGTAACAATTTTTTTTTTTTTTTTTGGTTCCTGGGTAGTAAGTGTTATTTCCTAATTGCTTATGCCTCAAAAGTATAGAAAATGGCTATTATTCCCCATAAACTTTGCTTTTGTGACCAGGACAGTGATATTTTGAAATTTACCTATTTTCCAGAACATTCCAGATAGATTCAGTGCTGAGTAAACTTGGAGTAACTTCTAGAACTTTCTAGAACTTTCCAGTAATATAAATAGTAGTATAAATTCAGGGCCCACCAGTTCAGTTTAATTCCAGCTGCCTAAGTGGATACATATCTGCATTTTTCTGAGATGGCATCAAGGTCATAGGAGACTTCAAAATGGTGGCATTCCTGATGGGTCTCCAAGGCGGTTTTACCAAGTTTCCCTGCTATCTTTGCCTTTGGGACAGCAGGGACACCAAGGCGCACTACCACAGGCGGGACTGGCCACAGCGGACCGAGTTCTCTGTGGGGAGGAACAACATCAAGTGGGAGCCACTGGTGGACCCCCGGAAGGTGCTGATGCCACCACTGCACATCAAATTGGGCCTTATGAAACAATTTGTCAGAGCTCTAGATAAGGAGTCGGCAGCCTTCAAGTACCTTCAAGACTTCTTCCCTAAGCTGTCTGAGGCAAAGGTCAAAGCCGGTGTCTTCGTCGGACCACAGATAAAGAAGATCCTGGAGTGCAATGAATTCCCCAAGAAGCTCACTAGTAAGGAGAAAGCGGCTTGGAACAGCTTTGTCGCAGTGGTTCGGGGCTTCCTGGGCAATCACAAGGCCAAAAACTATGTGGAGCTGGTTGAGACTCTGGTGAAGAACTATGGCACAATGGGCTGTAGGATGTCCCTCAAAGTCCATATCCTTGATGCTCATCTTGATAAATTCAAGGAGAACATGGGAGCGTACTCGGAGGAGCAAGGTGAGCGCTTCCACCAGGATATACTGGACTTTGAACGCCGCTACCAAGGACAGTATAACGAGAACATGATGGGAGACTACATTTGGGGGCTGATTCGTGAAAGTGATTTACAGTATAATCGTAAATCTCGAAAAACTACTCACTTCTAAATCTTTTGTAGTCATTTTTGTATTACTTTAGTATAAATACATGTTAATTTGGATTCATATGTTGTTTTTTTCTGACTTTATGTGAACAAAAAGACACAAATTCGCCCGTTTTCTCATTGGAAATAGGTAAATTTCAAAATATCACTGTCCTGGTCACAAAAGCAAAGTTTGTGGGAAATAAAAGCCATTTTCTATACTTCTGAGGCATAAGCAATTAGGAAATAACACTCACTACCCAGGAACAAAAATTGTGTTACACAGTGTAATAATAATAATAATAATAATAATAATAATAATAATAATATAGCGCCTTTCATAACCAAATATCTCAAAGCGCTTCACAAATAAGGGAAAAACAGATAAATGATCTACAAAATACTATCACAATTAGAAATAAAGAATTTAATAACAGCAGGGAAAAAAGGCAATTTAAATAAGTGGCTTTTTAGGCGAGATTCAAAAAGAGACAGCAACTCATAATCTCTGATCTCAATAGGAGGTGTTTATTTCTACACCTAGGTGCGTAGAACAATGTTACATGAGAAAAAAGTTCGGGAATTCGAAAGGATTGTATAATGGTTATTAACCAATGATATTGATTGAAATAAGAATAACATGTTTAAAGCGTTGCGAGTTTATGAAATTAATAATCACAGTGTATCTTCTTCCAATTATTCAACATTAAGAAACAAAAACGACACAAATACAATGTCTTCTGTGTGTGATTACGTCACCTACCAGCCCTACTGCTGCCTATCCCTGTGCACATTACAATATATATATAAAGACGTGTAAATAAAATATGTCAGCATTGTCTATTAGTAAATGTCTGTTTTGCACTGTATTTGTGTCGTTTTTGTTTCTTAATGTTAAATAATTGGAAGAAGATACACACACTGTGATTATTTATGATTCCAGGTCTAGTTAAAATTAGTTCTATTAGCTCTGCCGCTGTTCACCTCAATCCCTCCATTCTGACAACCTGTGAAACTGAAATGAACTTTGCCTGACGCGGGAGTATTTTATGATGTGACGTCACTGACCTTGTTTGAATTTTCAGTATGTAGCGTATGAGATTTCACCATGTAGTGTATGCGATTTCACCATGTAGTGTATGAGAATTCACCATGTAGTGTATGAGATTTCACCATGTAGTGTATGAGATTTCACCATGTAGTGTATGCGATTTCACCATGTAGTGTATGCGATTTCACCATGTAGTGTATGCGATTTCACCATGTAGTGTATGCGATTTCACCATGTAGTGTATGCGATTTCACCATGTAGTGTATGCGATTTCACCATGTAGTGTATGAGATTTCACCATGTAGTGTATGCGATTTCACCATGTAGTGTATGCGATTTCACCATGTAGTGTATGAGATTTCAGTGTGTACCGCATGCAATTTCAGTGTGTATGAGGTGTCAGTTTGAATTATGTCCCTAACGGCGCCTCATAAAGGTGTGCAAACATGTGCTCTACATTTATAAATTCAAGGATTAAATAAGGATTAATATTCTAATAGTCCAAAAAAGGCAAACAATAGGACAACGTGAATCGGGGCTCTGTAAACAAAAGGAACGCTGTGAATTTTCCTTGGTGCTGACAGCGATTGGACACTGTATTTAAAATAAACTACAGACCATATCATGAAGATGCTAAGGTTCAAGCAACGGAACTATGAGTAAAACCTTTTCTCATGCCACTTCATTTGAATACATCACGTCCATTTTGCATATTCAGCAGATGCTAATGTTCCAATGTGTTATTTTTAAGGCGTGTGTGCTAACTGCATTAAGTCACGCTTTATCATGGTCGATAAATACAGGATTATCTAGCACCTGCCTTATCCTTGGATAACACACATGTTATCACATAAGAACCTTTAGTGAATGAGACCCAAAGTGTCTTATAGCTTTACTTTGGAATTCACAGCGTTTTAAAGTTATGAATGCCCTAATCCTGGCTGTAGTGAACTTTTTTCAGTGTCCTCCTCTGTCATTGTCTTGAATTAGTCAATTCTTATACAGCCATGACCCATGCAGGATGCTGTCTATCCAGCTTTAACCTCCACACTCAGCTAGTAGCTCTCAGGTCTCCTCAAGAACAGATGGTTTTTTCACCCAGGTACTGCATTTTGCATAGAGGGCTGGTATTTTACAGGAAATTACTGATCACAAAAAGGTTGCTATTCAAAACCTGAATCACAGAAAATCTGCCTTGACATGAGATATTCAAAACATTTTACTACTAACATGCTAGTTTGCTTATGGTAAATTTGTGTATGATAACTAGAGGACCTTTCTCTTGTTTGTATGTGTCTGTTAACTTGTTGTAAATTATGATTCAGTTTGTCCATCTGGTTTAATTTGAGTCAACACAATTACTGGTTTAATGCATATTAATGATTTCAAACTGCAGCATGCCATCTAAGGTGCATACTGATCAGATTCTGGATAATCAACATACTTGAAGGGAATTCATGATTGGAAGGTGTGGCTTGAATCCTTCTGTTACAACAGTTCCACATTTTGTCAACTTCTGTGACAGAGACAGAATGATTCTTGGTGATAAATCTCTCTCCCGACCTGTGAGGGCACTGTGTAAATGGAACAGAGTGCCTCAGACTGGATGGCCAGACAATTTATTCCCAGGGTTAGAAGGATGTCGGTCATCTAGAAAGAGGGCGGAGCTACAATACACTAAATCATCGACCCGGAAGGGAAACGACGTGGCAGCCGCGGATTGGAGGAGGAGTTGCACTAGTTAATCAAGGGGTCATGATTTAGGGTACAAAAGGGGGTGTAGCAAAGTGATCTGTTCCTTTGCATGGTTAGAGCTGAACCAGAAAGAGATCGTGTATTGTAATCGTGAGTGTTTTGTTTGTTTTGTTCTGTCGTGTCTAAAGAATTACTGTTTGTTATTATTGAATTACTGTTTGTTATTATTGAATTACTGTTTGTTATTATTGAATTACTGTTTGTTATTGAATTACTGTTTGTTATTATTGAATTACTGTTTGTTATTATTGAATTACTGTTTGTTATTATTGAATTAGTTTGTTATTGAATTACTGTTTGTTATTATTGAATTACTGTTTGTTATTATTGAATTACTGTTTGTTATTATTGAATTACTGTTTGTTATTGAATTACTGTTTGTTATTATTGAATTACTGTTTGTTATTATTGAATTACTGTTTGTTATTATTGAATTAGTTTGTTATTGAATTACTGTTTGTTATTATTGAATTACTGTTTGTTATTATTGAATTACTGTTTGTTATTATTGAATTACTGTTTGTTATTATTAGACAGCCAGCACATATCCAGACATCACTGCACTTGTTTCACGATAAACTGTATTTACACCGCGAGCACGAAACCACTCACTGTGGACTTGTGTTTGTGTTTTGTGTTACATGTGGTTGTTTAGGAACGGGACTGTTATTATTTCAGGACCAACCCGTGGAATAAAACAGAGCAATACACACTGCTGCATTGCCTGTTCTCATTGTTATTGTTTACTGCCGTTTGTCATCAGACTTTGGATTGTACAAATAAAATATCATTGCACCTGGATTACCCTGCACACTGTTAACCACTTTGCCTCAGCTACCCACTTGTTTTAGGCTGTTTACTACGGAGTAACAGGAAAATGTTTTTTACTTGATATTGTGGTACAGAAGGGTTAAGGTGATGGCTTCTGTGAAAAAGTAGCATTCTGCAACATGCTTTCCACTATTAGGAATGCTTCTTCCTTCCCATTTACTGAACTAAAACATATTTTACACACCAGGTGTTGATTTTCTGTGCTATAAAATCTATGTGTTCATTTGGGAACCCTATTATCCTCCCTTACATTTGATAAGCAGTGAGCTAGAAAGTTGAAAACCGGAACAGGTTCAAAACAGATATTTCATCTCCCCAAAGGAAGACTTCCACTTTCCTGAAAGTCAATGTACTATCAGTGTTTATCAGATTAACAATTATATACCTGACTGATACTGCTGAGATACAGTAGTGTTAAATTATGTTTTGCCTGTTTAAATTGTGTTTTATTTAAAAAAATAACTATATATGAATGTTTAATTTGCTAAAAAAAGAAATAATTTCACTACCAGTATTCGGTTTTGAAATATAAATAGCTCACCTTGTAAAAGCACTGCCAAATGGAGTGCAGGGCAAGTCATGTAATTGGGAGCTTGCTGGTTCAAATCCTGGTTGCCTAAAGGCTGCTACCCACCAGACGCGATGCAACAAGCGAAACTGTGCAGCGATGCAACAAAATTAATATAGCCTATACTTTTGATAAGTAGCTTTCACACCACAGGCGACACCATAGGCGACGCGGCGGGCGACACTGGAGCGATGCAAAATAAATAGGATTGAATCCTATTTTTTGTGATTTTGTCACACGACAATGAGGGAATTGAGCAACCAGAGAACAGCTTCAGTGCACGTGATCCAGCAGGGTGAAGCAGTATCCAAAATGGTAGAGGAAAACAATACCCATTGAACAATACCCAGAGTTTTATGACAAAGATGATCGCAATTATTTGAAAGATAATATATGGGAGTCAATTTCGAAGGGACTGTATAAGCCTGGTATGTATGATTTATTGCCATACCTGTATATGTTGAAATACCGTCAGAGAAGACATTACTACATCATATTGACGAATATGCACCAATCTTGATTATAGTTTTGTCAATAGCAATATGCAATAGTTTTGTAGATCTGGCAGTTTTCAAACCTGTCACATCGCCTCTGTGTCGCTTCCGGTGTGTATGGTCATGTCACTGCGAAAGTGTCTTGTCGCCCAATGAAAAATCACATTGTGTCTGGTGTGTGTCAGCCGTCTGGGGGCCTGTGAAGAGCATTGCACTGGCCTTTGAACCTCCCACCAGTGTTTGTAGTAAACACTGAAATTTGGGAGAAATGAGGATATGACAGATTTGATTGGGTACTCTAAATGAAAAAGAATAAGAGAGAAAGTACACTATTGGTTAAAGTCTATGCCTGAATTTGGCTATATTGATTAGTATTATTTTAAAGAAATAATAATATAATGTGCTCATAATATAATAGAATACCTGTTTAGCTTGTAAATATTTTTGTTTAAAAAAAAAAAAAAACAGGCATTAATTTAGGATCTAGTATCCAAAATCCCTTTTATTCCCTGATCCTTTTACCTGACAGTGAACATGGCAATACTCATATATCTCAGTCTTTGGAGTAAAAGATTGGCTGGAAAAAGTGTGTGGTCTTATTTAAACAATAAGCAGACGGAGCCAGCTGGTGCAGTCTGTGGGGAGCTGGTATGTGGGTCAGCACATTGCATCATCAGCATTTCCTTTCTATAGCAAAATCCACCTGCCTGAATAAACAGATAACACCAGGCCCCTGTGCAACAAACTACATTATTGACAAGATAAGTTTCCAATTTTCTGGCCTACTTAGGCTCTGATTCATATGGTATTTTCCCCAAAATAAATATTTACTTATATGACAGCTAAAGTACTGTACCTAAAGCAGCCAATAATAACATTTTAGTTAAAATTTAACCCCAGAATGGATCCCAGAGTGAAATCATTTTTCCCCCAATAATCTGAACAGTTATGTTGAAAAGCATTTATTCACAAAGGAAGGTACACAATTGTTAACCTTTTCCAAGGAGAATCAGACTATTAACCCTCAAGACACAATCTTCAAAATCCCTCCAAAAAAATACATATTTTTATTCACAAAGGTAGAAAATGTCTGTGTTCAATTTAATGAAGGCTCACAGTAAAACCATGTGGTAAGTCAGAAGTTTGATTATTATTTGTCCTTCGTCCTTACCAGTCTATTTTGAAAGGTCTTTCAAATGGTTCAGGTAAATACCACGTTCATGCCTGTGCAATCGGTACCCTTTGACTAGCCCCCCTCACCTAGGCTTAGCTGGATGTGGTTGTATATGACACAGAACTGGCCCAATTAGATTAAAAAAACATTTTGAACGTTTTATGCTTTTGCTCATAATTGAGATCGGTCAGGATTCAGGCATGTTGTGGTTTTGAAAATAGTCTGTCAATTCAGAGAAGCTACAAAATGGAACATATGTAATGCTTGTGTGGTTTGAAAAGCTGCCTAAATTAAACTTTTAACTTGCGGTAGGTTCAATTTCTCCCCTCTGTGACAGGAACTTGATCAATGTATCTTTGTGTTAGGGTGCAAGAGTGCTAGGCAGATATTATCCTAGCAAAATTGTATTCAGACATATTCAATTTGACTGATTTCAACATGATTGTAATTGTCAAAAATAGGATTAACAAGGGTTTAGAACAAACTTCTAAGTGCCACACCAGTGGTTGTCATTTTATGGTAATTAAGCAGGGCCTATGCTAATATTTCATGTAGCACACATCAAAAGAACATTGCATTATAAAGGGTGTTTGCAGCGACTGTATAAGAATTATAAATTATATTACAGAAATTTTACTTACTGGATTTACAGCAGATGCAACTGGGACATTCTTCTGGTCATTTTTTTTTTTTATTAATATCTCCAAGGATGGTTAAATGTAATCAACAATCAGGATTGCTGTACTGTAACATGAACTTCATAAAAAAAAAATGTCAGATACGATTTTTGCAAATCGATTCATTTTCAAATAAAGACTATAACTACTGTAAGTTATATAATAGAAGTATTTTTCAACAGCGGGATTCACTACTTTGATCCCAAGGACCGTAAGTTGAGGGGTTTATTGCTTGATCTAAATGGAAAGCTCAGCTCCTTGCTGAGATTGAAATGAATTTGAACAGCGTCCTGGCTTTGTTAGGGAAGAAAGCACTGTGCCTGTGTTGTTACTGTGATATGCTGAAATAAAGTTGCTGAAAGTAGTCAGTCTGCATCCAGTTGTTTGACTTCTATAATGTCATTCAAACCAGAGACTAAGTGCTATTGCTGCTGTGGTTACTGTGCACTTTATAAATACAACCCTATCTTTTTTATTAAATAGCTTAATTTAAATTCCTGAACCTGAGCAACATAATGAGGAAGAAATGTTTTGTGACATTGAAAGGAGAAGTGATATTGGTCAATTGCATGTGGTATACAGTGAGACAGTTATCTCACTGTGTACCACATATACAGTACATATATATATATATATATTTAAAGGACCCCAATGTAAATAAGTGTACTTTGTTGACTTTTTGGATCATCCTGGGTATAAGGTCGACATACTATCCGTCTATTTTTATGTTACATTTTTGGATTTTGTAAGAATTGTCACACTGCTGATCTGTTGAGGTTTGAACTTTTTACATTTTATTCAATATTCTGCTTTCTTTTTATGAACAATGTATGTGGATTTTTACCAAATAAAAACAAAACATATGTAGTCACAAGTGCTGGAATCAATTCATGAAATTATTCGACCCCACACAGAAGCGGTAGCTTCTATAGCTCACAAAACTTGAGTGATCATTTTATACCATCAATACTTACAGAAATGTTTTACACTTCCTTGCTCAATGTAAAAAGCACAGTATGTCAGCATGGGTACAAAAACAAGCAACACAAAATACTGTCAAAATAACCTGGGGTTATTTTGAGAATTGTCACATAATCATAAATTAAAGGCATTTCTGCAATACAGCTTTTAATGCACCCCACTTCTGCAGGCTAGTAACCTACTGTACATACAAGGCAGCGTTGTATGAAGTCAGCTTGATAAACTTAATGCTGATCTAGAAATGTAGGTTTTAATCAAACAAAAACTGTTCTAATGATATAAACCTTTATACATCATACCTGTGTGAAGTAATTCATTCCAAATGAAGTTCTGTATTGTATAAGCATTTTAACAAGTACAATACAGTAGGCCTTCAGTGTAGAAAGGAACTTGCTTCAGCAAGCCATGCAGTAATGTCTTTCTCTTCCACTGTCTTGTTTGGCATTGATTTTGTCCATTAGGAGCTTTGATATATTCCAACACAAGCGGCACCATACTACATTGGCTTTTTAAATTAACTCGGAGTAGACCATCTCTGAGCAGTGAATTCTTAAGTCATTTTTATTATCTACTTCCAAAGCATGGATTGAATTATTTATCCTTGTCTGAATCCAGCTTGATTCCTTTGAAATATTGGTTTATGGCTCTGATTTATACTGCTAATCTGAATACATTTCCCAGAAGGCCCAGCAGGCTAAACCCCATGAATTCCGAACTCCTCTATAACCTTTTTGTGCAATAGGATTAAAATGGCCTTCCAAATACAGTACTGTATGTTATTTCCATTATTCAAATAGCTGTGATGATCTAAATTAGTCTGAGGACTCTGATCCATATGAATAGACTTTGAGCAGGGAAATATTAATTAGGTGTTACAGACAAAATACAGTATCCTTACAAGAGGGTTTGCAATGCACTTAAATAGTTCATTATAGTAATGGTTTTATGACTCATGGACTCTAAATACATACACAGATATTCAATGTTGAAAATATTTTTGGCGTGAGATGTTTGACAAATAATTGATTGTCATTATGTTACTTCCCATTCATCTTAAAGATACATTTGTCATGGTTTTAAAATATTACAGTTATGTTAGCTAATGTATGCTTCTTCTTCTTCTTAACATTAACTTTATATAGCACTACAACACATCAAGCCAGTGATGTAAATTATAAACTGTTGAATTCAGGATCCGTACTGCTTTCCAGAGTTAACTCATCAGTTATACAGTATATCGGAATCCTGTCATGTTTAATTGGAATGTATTTGCCATTGTTATACATGCATTAATTTCACAAGCAGTTTCTAATATTTTTTTCTTTTCATTTTTTGATTGCATTTCCTCTAAGAATAGCCCATATTATGTTGGAATATTTATATTAATAATATTTAGTGTAATACAATTTGTCAAAGCATAAGCCGGAGACCAATGCTTTCCATGGATCAGCATTGCATCAGAATAAGACAGCCAAATTACTGTTTGTTTAATGATGTATCCTCTAGTTTCATTATCATTTTGAACACTAACATATGCTTCAGAAGAAAACCTGTTAAAATGCATTCGTGCTCATACTTCTTGAATGCATCAGAACAATTAAATCTTCATTTATACAATATGGGCTGTATAGCTAAAAATAACAGATTTTATTTTGTTCCATCATTTAGGCATTACCATACCACCAACGCAAAATAAAAACAGGGACATCTAAAGATATGCATCACACAACGGATATGCTCGACAAGCAAGAACGAGTAGTATATGTTTTTTAGTATAATAATCAGGTCAGAAAAAAAAACTTTTTAAAATCTATGCATGCCTAATAATGTCAGTAACTGATATTATACAACAGTACTCTTAGTTGTGAGGAATCTTGGATCCTGGTACAAAGCTAGTTTGCACGACACTATTTGAATGTCACAAGGTTACATTTTTAGGTTTAATTAGAGAATATGTATCGTAGCAACATGTCATAGGACTGCTGGGAGACAACACCCTGGTGTTGTAAAATTAATTATATCACTAATACTGACCTTGTGCTTGTGAAAAAACTGAACTACAGAAATGCCTCATTAATCTTCAGACAAGCACTACTGTGGTAGGTGACGTATTTCAATATATATCCTTCTACAGATAACCTTTCTGCAGTAGTTTTAGAAATAGACTATGATAGAAACACATTTTCACTTCACAAGCTTTTAAGAGTCCTTGCTGCATTTATAATAATTTAACATCTGTTGAAAGAGTGTGGTAAACAACATGGCATTTGAAGTGAAAGTAACATACAATTAAGAGGTAATACAAATCAGACCCAATACTGAAGTTTTTGCATATTATTATTATTATTATTATTATTATTATTTATTTATTTATTAGCAGACGCCCTTATCCAGGGCAACTTACAATTGTAAGCAAATACATTTCAAGTGTTACAGTACAAGTAATAATACAATTAAGAGCAAGATAAATACAATGACTTTGGTTCAAGCAAGTACAAGTGTGACAAAATACAATTCAATAATACAGCAGATAACAGTGATAGTTACATCAGGATATGATTAAATACAAAATAATACAGATTAAACACTTGGCAGATTACAGTACTCTGAAGTACAGGATTAAATGCAGTAAAATAGGGGGCAGATAAGAGCAAATAAAGCGCATTTAAGGAAGGGTGATAAGTGTCCCAGGGGAAAAACAGAGGAGTTCTACAGGTGTTGTCTGAAGAGGTGAGTCTTAAGGAGGCGCCGGAATGTGGTCAGGGACTGGGCTGTCCTGACATTCCACCACTGCGGATCGAGGGTGGAGAAGGAGCGGGCTCTGGAGGCAGGGGAGCATAGAGGAGGTACAGCCAGTCTTCTAGTGTAGGCGGAGCGGAGAGATCGAGTGGGGGTGTAGGGAGAGATGAGGGTCTGGAGGTAGCTGGGTGCAGTCTGGTCAAGGCATCTGTAGGCTAGTACAAGAGTCTTGAACTGGATGCGAGCGGTGATCGGGAGCCAGTGGAGTGAGCAGAGTAGTGGAGTTGCGTGGGAGAAGCGAGGCAGAGAGAACACCAGGCGGGCAGCGGAGTTCTGGATGAGCTGGAGCGGATGAGTGGCGGATGCAGGGAGGCCAGCCAGGAGGGAGTTGCAGTAGTCTAGGCGGGAGAGTACCAAGGCCTGGACCAGGAGCTGGGTGGCGTAGTTGGTGAGGAAGGGTCGGATTCTTCGGATGTTGCTCAGGAAGAATCGGCAAGTGCGTGCCAGAGTGGAGATGTGCTGGGAATAAGAGAGGCAGGGGTCCAGGGTGACTCCAAGGTTCTAGCAGAGGAAGAGGGAGAGGGAGAGAGTGTGGTAGATTCCAGAGGAACAGAGATAGAGAGATCAGAGGAGGGGGAGGAGGAGGGAAAGAAAAGGAGGTCAGATTTAGAGAGGTTGAGTTTGAGGTGATGCGAGTGCATCCAGGAGGAAATAGTAGACAGACAGGTAGAGATACGGGAGGAGATGGTGGAGTCAGTGGTGGGGAAGGAGAGGAAAATCTGAGCATCATCAGCATAGAAATTATTATTATTATTATTTATTTCTTAGCAGACGCCCTTATCCAGGGCGACTTACAATCGCAAGCAAATACATTCAAGTGTTACAATACAAGTAATACAATAAGAGCAAGAAATACAATAACTTTTGTTCAAGCAAAGTACAAGTGTAACAAAACACAATTCAATAATACAGCAGATAATAGTGATAGTTACATCAGGATATGATTAAATAGTGATAGTTACATAAGGATATGATTAAATACAAAATACTACAGGTTAAACACTTGGCAGATTACAGTATTCTGAAGTACAGGATTAAATGCAGTAAAATAGGGGGCAGATAAGAGCAAAATAAAGCACATTTAAATGAAGGGTGATAGTGTCCCAGGATACAAACAGAGGAGTTCTACAGGTGCTGTTTGAAGAGGTGAGTCTTAAGGAGGCGCCGGAATGTGGTCAGGGACTGGGTAGTCCTGACATCTGTATGAAGGTCATTCCACCACTGCGGAGCAAGGGTGGTGAAGGAGCGGGCTCTGGAGGCAGGGGAGCGTAGCGGAGGTAGAGCCAGTCTTCTAGTGCAGGCGGAGCGGAGAGGTCGAGTGGGGGTGTAGGGAGAGATGAGGGTCTGGAGGTAGCGTGGGTGCAGTCTGGTCAAGGCATCTGTAGGCTAGTACAAGAGTCTTGAACTGGATGCGAGCGGTGATCGGGAGCCAGTGGAGCGAGCGGAGTAGTGGAGTAGCGTGGGCGAAGCGAGGCAGAGAGAACACCAGGCGGGCAGCAGAGTTCTGGATGAGCTGGAGCGGATGGGTGGCGGATGCAGGGAGGCCAGCCAGGAGGGAGTTGCAGTAGTCTAGGCGGGAGAGTACCAGGGCCTGGACCAGGAGCTGGGTAGCATAGTTGGTGAGGAAGGGTCGGATTCTTCGGATGTTGCTCAGGAAGAATTGGCAAGTGCGTGCCAGAGTGGAGATGTGCTGGGAATAAGAGAGGCAGGGGTCCAGGGTGACTCTGAGGTTCTTAGCTGAGGAGGGAGAGAGTGTGGTAGATTCCAGAGGAACAGAGATAGAGAGATCAGAGGAGGGAAAGAAAAGGAGGTCAGATTTAGAGAGGTTGAGTTTGAGGTGATGCGAGTGCATCCAGGAGGAAATAGCAGACTGACAGGTAGAGATACGGGAGGAGATGGTGGAGTCAGAGGTGGGGAAGGAGAGGAAAATCTGAGCATCATCAGCATAGAAATGGTATGAGAAACCATAGGATGCGATGAGGGGGCCCAGGGAGCGGGTGTAGAGAGAGAACAGGAGAGGACCTAAGACTGACCCTTGGGGTACTCCAGTTAAGAGAGGGTGAGGTGTGGAGGTTGCTCCACGCCAGGTTACCTGGTAAGTGCGGTTGGAGAGGTAGGAGGAGAACCAGGCCAGAGCAGTGCCAGAGATCCCCAGGTCAGCAAGAGATGATAGTAGAATAGAGTGATCAACAGTGTCAAAGGCGAGGTCGAGGAGAATTAGGACAGAGGAGAGAGAGGCAGCTCGGGCACACTTAAGTGAGTTGGTTACAGATTGGAGAGGGTCAAGCAGAGAGTGGTTGGACAGGAAAGCAGAGAGCTGGCGGTGTACAGTCTGCTCGAGGGTTTTGGAGAGGAAGGGTAGGAGGGAGTCATGGTATGAGAAACCATGGGATGCGATGAGGGGGCCCAGGGAGCGGGTGTAGAGAGAGAACAGGAGAGGACCCAAGACTGACCCTTGGGGGACTCCTGTTAAGAGAGGGTGAGGTGTGGAGGTTGCTCCACGCCAGGTTACCTGGTAAGTGCGGTTGGAGAGGTAGGAGGAGAACCAGGCCAGAGCAGTGCCAGAGATCCCCAGGTTAGCGAGAGATGATTTTAGAATAGAGTGAATATAATTCTCTCTCACAAGTAAATTATCAATATCTTTTACTATTTACTTATGACACAAAACAAAAATCTTCCCAGAAATCTTCCTGAAACACTTCAAATTTTTTTAAAATTTTATAAAGCAAATACTGTAAATTCCAAGAATCCTTCCTTTTGTGTACTGGATTTTTGTACATACTGTAGGTATTGTATTTTAGGTTTGAAAGAAATGCATACATCTCACCAAACACAGGGCCTACTTTTGAAGCAAGTATAAGCAACAAGCAATGTTTATTATTGTTGTTAAATGCTTGTAATTGTGAAATGCTTGTAATTGTGAAAAACTACAGTAGTAAGATACCACATTGTTACAGGATGAAGCAGTTTAATTATTCTTATGAATAGTTTTGTGCTGGTTTTAGTCCATTAATAAAATTGCTTAATTAGACCGACAGACTTAATTTTTAAACCTATTTCAGATTTTCAAATGCTTCTGTTGGATTACCCCATCATCAATATGTTTTGGATGTCACTCAGAATGTGTACTGATTTCCTGGCTCCTCTTCAATTGATCAAATTGACGTCTATCTTAAGGCGTTGTTATTAGTGCAGATTGGGTCTGTCCCTGGGTACATTTCGACATATGAAAGTGCACCGTGGTTTAGACAAAGCTATCGTTTGGTACCTCGGTATGTTACACATGTACCCTGGATTCAAGTCTCATTTCATGTTGCGAGTAATTTTGTGACATTTCTTGTCAGACCTACATACGGTAGTGCTAGTGCCATAGCAGGAGAGAAAGTGCACATGAGAATAGATTGTTTTAGTTGTTAAAATACTTTTATATGATTTATCAATGATTTATGTGTTAAAATAGACTTTTTCCTACTTTCTTCGTTTGCTTACCACAAAGCTCTCACAAAGTGTCTTTGTAGATATGGTCATACAGACCTGTTTAGGTCCCAGCTTTCAGCTCGGGGCATGTCATGGGCTCCTTTTATAGCAAGACACCCCACCAGGACACACCCACCAGCCGGACATGAAACCGCAGCCAACCAATCCTCAGCTACGATTCCCTGTAAGCAAAACACAGCTGGTAGAACGTCACAGACGTAGAGTCTGGATCTCTCCTGCAAACATACGCAAGTGCCAGACAGTACTGGCACCAGGATTTACTGGTCAAAAACTTGTTTTTTATTTTTCAACAAAACATATTCTAGCGTTATTTTAAGATGACTGTGAACACGACAGTAATTAATCAAGTAACAGTGTATCAAAACATTTGAATAAGTCAATTATGTAACAAGATTAATCAATTTGATTAATAACTCGATTTAGTTAATATTGAAACATATTAATGTCTTCAAATTAGTCACAAAACGTATTAATCATAGGCATCAATTTGATTTTTAAATTAAAGTTATCAAGTACAAAAGTTAGTATGAAAATGTTGCTATAAAAAAGCTCAAAACCTAGCCCACAGTACAAATGCATTTGTTACAACTCAAGCGAAAACATAATTATATAAACACACGTAACAAATTAATATCCCAAAAAGCATATCTTTTTTTTTTTTTAAATACTGAATTTTGACCATCCGTTAGTTAAGGTGGAATTTCATAAGGCAGACAGACAGTTCAACTTGCTCGATGTGGAACAGGAACAGGTTTTAGCCTTTTCACTAAATCATTTAGTTAATTTTCTGTTCTAGCATCATGGCTGAAAGCGATTTTGGGTTGCTGTTTGTGCATTGTGATGATTTTTTTTTAGACGTTAACATATTGAATTACATAACACTTTGTAGTTTAAAGAAAAACATTTCAAAATCCAACATGCCTTAAGGCAAAAAGGTTGTCCAGTTCTGTTCGGGCTCACAAAATTACGCTTTTAGTATCACATCTCCCAGCAGAGCACTCACTCTGCGTCCCGCCTCCAGATAGACAATCTGTCAGCAGTGATTTGAGAATTTATGTTTTGATCAACAGGCCACCAATAGTACATTTTTTTTCTTCTAATCCTAGTAGAGTAGACCGCACCTACATATCTTTTTTTATGTCTAGTCATTAAAGGTGCACTTTCGTCCCTTGCACGTCGCCTGACACTGGCCAGAGAAGCCAGTGAAGGAATGCTGATTTTTCCATTGGTTGAGAAGAAGTTGCTACATTGTAGAAAGAGTAAAACCAGGTTACTAAATGGTGGAAATACAAGCTACACTGTCACAGTCCCCCCCCCCCCCCAACACACACCCCACACCCTTATTTGTTATATTTGGATTTTAGATCACTTATGTTTAAGAGTTGTTTTCCTTATCTATTGGCTTATATACACACAAAAGTCATTATCAGTCAGTAATCCTTTCATAAATTAGTATTATCGACTAAGTCAAGGGGACAAGTACTGTGTGTCATTTTAACATTTCTTTGATGTATGCAGTAAAAACCCTCTGCACTGTGGTACTTAAACCCATTTCAATTGTTTTTTAAAATGTTAAACCAATTTATTTAAGAGGAACTTATTTTAATGTATTATAAATTAACACTATGAATAATTGCACATACCTCTGTGAGAATTGTATATGAGTTCAATGACAGCCATTTGGAGTGTTTGAGTCCTGCATGCTGAAGAGCCCTCAGGGTTTTAAATGGTTTTGAAATGCACAGTAATGGTAATTTGCAAGGCAAAGATCTGGGCTGAATGGAATTTAATGTTTAAATTATTGTAGAGAAACTTTGTCTTATAATAATTCAAGATAACCAATGAAAGCAATGATACGAGAAAGGGAGGACATGAAGCTGTTTGTTTTTTATTTCTTATTTTCTTTATTCATTATTAAATTTTGATATATATATATATATATATATATATATATATATATATATATATATATATACTGTATATATATATATATATATATATATATATATATGTGTGTGTATATATATATATGTTTGTATTAACTTTCATTATGTAACACATATGGTAAACAGTAATTCAGCATTCATCAAATTATATTCTGCCACGACATATTAAATTACAGTTATAACATTATACCAAACAATAAAAATAGATCATTATTACTCAGTGTAAGGCTCAGTCCTTATGTTACCAACAATGTATTAATCATCATTCTAGGACCCCATGTATAAAATTGCAACAACATATAAACATGCCTGATTCAGAAGAAAGGAAGTATCTTCCAGTTCTGGTCGTCCCGCGCCAAGGTAAATACCCAGGACTTCAGGACTGAGCCTGAACCCCCTGTATGGTCATTTCTCCCTCTTTGTGAGTTACACAGACTTAGCTTTACCTTCCCCCAAATGTAACCACAATCTTCAAGACACAGACACGCACCCTATAAAAAGTCTTACACAGATTATACAGAGTAATTGTTACATAGAAACTCTAACAATGCAAACACCCAGATTATACAAATCAAATGTTATATATATATATATATATATATATATATATATATATATATATATATATATATATATATAATGTAATTGCCCATACTCCAACAAAGCCTCCTACTGTAGTACACCTAATTAATTCTTAAGTTCTTGCCAATACAGGGACTTGGATAAATCCAAATGTAGTGCACCACTTACCATAAAAAATAGTATTACAACTAAGGACTACGGCAGTGCCTTGTGTGCACGTTATTTCAAACTAATTCAATAATTTAAAAACGCATCTTAGCATGGGAGTTGCTTTTATATAGGCTACTTGAAGCTTCAAAAGGTTAAAAATAATGACAAGAGGTATAAATCAGATATCGATGCACAACAGATATGCTAACTACACACAACTGTAAAGTGGCATATGTTGCAGTTGTCTATGACAGGCCAACTAGAAACAAAGAGTAGTTTGTAAATTCTGCTGAAACCACCTTAATACAGAATTATCAAAAATGTGTACTAATGTCTACTAAGAATGATTGTAAACATCGTAAAAATGTATGGGGGGGAAAAAGCCATTTACTCAGTTGATAAATAATTAAATACATTGATAAGTAATGTAAGAAACACATGCTTTTTTTCCTTCCGTTCTTGCCATACTCCTAATGTGCGTGTCAAGGATCCAACCCCTGCTTTTACTGAAATAAAAGTGTGTCTGATTCATTAGAATTGAAACTTCAGTGTCCCCCACAAAGTAAAGTCTATAGGTTATTCTGTATTTTCCCATTTTACAGCACCCTAATTTTCATGACACTGTAGATCAGCGGTTCTCAACCACTGGGGTGTGTCCCCCCTAAGGAGGGCATGTCAAACTTTCAAAGGGGGCGCAGCGAGTGTTCTAATTGACCGCAACTGGAGTTATGCATCCTGAGCTGAAGTCAAAGTCAACTACCACACGGTAGAGTCTTCATCGAGAGGGCACTATCGCTATTACAAAACACATGTTCTAGTTATTTTCTTTACAACACTTTAAAACCTAGATTTGTTTTGAACTTGTCATGATTTGTCAGGTACCAGTTTGCTGAGAAAAGTTTTAGGAAAATAGTCCTAAAAAAAGGTTTATAAAGGATCACATACAGAATGAGAGAAAATAATTAATAACTTTATTAAACAAATAACTTTTTACAGTTTATCTGGACAGTGCCAGCTGTCTGACTGAAGCAATATTACTGAACTGTAGAGCCGACTGATGTGATTAGCTCATTCGACTGTTGCGGGTACAGGACTGGTTGCTTTCATCAGTGCAAAGTATTGATTGGCTAGTTTTGGTGGATAATAAAATAAATTTGTACCAATTGTCTTTGTTTTGTATTTGCTGTCCAGTAGATGTAAACTGAGCTTTCATTACTGCAAGTCAAAATGAAAAAGCCGGCATTGGATTGATTTTGATTTTACATTGGATTCACAGTTGATGCCATGACGTAACAGCGCATACCTACAGTTAGATAGAAACCAGCTGGACAGTGCTGAATTGTTTTCTAATAATACAGTAATCATAGTAATAATACACATTTTCAAAATAACATTTTACACGTGTCACATTTTTACAAACTCATAAGGTTTTTTTTTTTTATGTATTTATTTATTTTACATATGATACCGATAAACACACGTAATAAAGCAAAGACCCAATCATGTGGTGCATGAGAAAAGATACAGTGATTCTGCAAATGCATCATCTCCTAGAAAAAAAGTCAAGGAAATATGAAGATAGTTACTTGGAAATGGAATTTACCTTTGTTTGCACTGTAGATGAACCTCATCCAATCGTGCCTGTGCTGATGTACTGGCCATTTGGAGATGAGACATGCTGGACTGAAGGATAATCCAGGGATTATTTGAAGCGAAAACTTGAAACATTAAGCCAGCAAAAAAACAAACCAATGCAATATTTAAAGAAGGGTTATCACTCATGACTATACTTTCCAGAAGCGGGACTCAATGCTATGATCTTAAGGGCTGCAAGAAAAGGCTTTATTGATTGAGCTACACTGAGAGTTTAGCTAGCTGCAGAGACTAAACCATCAATACATGTAAAGTTTAACAGCGAGTACAGTATTACAGTTACAGTTTTGTAATGCCACCTGATAGAATTGTAAAACAGCTGTATCAAACAACGTTACATGTTGGACCATGAACAGCTGGCACATTATGTAAATGTCACAGATATAAATTCTGTTGACAGCTGTCACTGAGGCCTTGCTCAATCCGAAGATGTTGTTGTGTTGCTAAATTGGTGGATCTGCCAACCTATTAAATGGGCCAATGTTTTCAGTCCATTCAAAATTTATATAATGTATACACTTGGGACAATGAGCTGCAAAAGTTCTGTTATCCATTGCTTATGCAGCGACCTTTAACCCTTTAGGACCAATTGTTTTTCAGTGGGATACTCCCCTAGGACCATTTTTCAGTGGGACACTCCCCCAGGACCATTTCTTTTCTCTATTTTTTTTTGGCTGCATTTGACTCTTCCTATAAAAATTCACTAAAAATCAATTTTTTTACAGTAGCATTTTGGAATTGGTGTCCTTTTTTCAGAACACTCTGGGGAACATTATAAAGTACTTAAGTAAACACAATATTTCTTTTTTTTAACGTAAAGTATTATAATTATTATTATTATTATTATTATTATGTATTCTGGTTAGGGATACATGTATAAAAGCAGATTATTCTATGACCTTAGGGACCGTACAATAATTCCTGAAAGTTTTGTTGAAAAATATTGATTACAAGACATTGTTTCACCCGAGTGATTGCAATGGCAGAATACACGTTTATTCTCAGGGTCTTTATAAGCAGTAATGGATACTACTCTCGATTATTTTCTCAAATTAAATATTTATAAATAAAATAATAGTTATTCATTCCATTATTCAGTAATAAGGGAATAAAACATATCTGATAAATTTAGTTCATGAAACATTATCTGCTTTTATCCACTCATGTCTTGATATTTATAAATGTTGTAAAAACATATATATATATATGAGACAGAATACATGAGACAGAATACATGTTCTAATATAATTATAAGTCAAATACATTGGATTTACAGTGTTTTCCAATTTTCTCTTAACTCTAAACAAATTCCTGTGATGTTTTGATTTTGCGTGCTGCTGTAAACTGTCTCCTCCCTTTAAAAATGAAATGCCTGTCTCAGTGACGTCACACGAAGAAAAAAAACAATCAGGCAGTGAAATTCAATCCCTCCCCATCCAATGATATGCATTACAACCTGTACTGCAAAGTATGGTGCCCCAGTAAGTCAAAGAAACAAAGTGTGTTTTTTATTGTGTTTACCCGATCACAGGGCCAAGAATAACACTTCAGTATGATCGTGTTTACACGATCGCAGTCCTTAAAGGGTTAAAATACATATTGAAACATATTTACCTCACCATGAAATAAGTAACAAATACAATAGAAAATATGTTTGATGCTATTTTCAGTTGGATTCGGCAATGGAGGGCAAACCAGAGGTGTGGTGCAATATAACAGCTTCCATTAAAATAATCGCCCATGATTAAGGCTTCTATTTTGTCACGGAGGTCACGGAAATTGTGAATGAAGTTTGTGAAATCTTGGAAATGGATGTAAAAACACATTTGATTATCCATTTCCTTTATTTCCTTTCAAAAATTCAGTATGTCATGCATTGACAATACAAATCTGTGAATTGTTTGGTTGTGTATGCACGCAGCACTTACCTGTAGCTATGTAGGTCAGCCAATAAGATTTGTAGCTGGGCGAGCAAGTGTGTACATGTGTGGAGTGGAAGTTTGTGGGGTGTAACCGGGTGAAAGAATGGTGATGTCCTGGTTGCAGTTGAAGTCTGGGACATATACTCCAACTTGCCACCTTGTATCATGTCCTTCAATTCATGCTACAGCCAATAAACTAGCTGTTAACCCCTATTTGACATGGTTCAAAAATTATTACCAAAAAATTATTTCATAAAGTGCCCTTGCTGTAGTAATGATCTGTGAATCCATGTTATCCTGCCACCACATTTCCTGTGCAACAAATACCAGCTACTAGGACTCTGGAACATTTTTTCATTCTTTTTGCACCAGTGCAAACTTTCGCCTCCTTCAATCGTATGGTTTCTGATAAAAATCTGCAAATGTTGTCTTTA
This sequence comes from Acipenser ruthenus, assembly GCF_902713425.1. Taxonomy (NCBI): domain Eukaryota; kingdom Metazoa; phylum Chordata; class Actinopteri; order Acipenseriformes; family Acipenseridae; genus Acipenser; species Acipenser ruthenus. Next base: position 112,929,694 of record NC_081190.1, read on the forward strand.
GCCAATTTGTGGTGCTTCATGCTGTGGAAAACAGACACTATGCAAGCTATAGTTAAACCTACTCAGAAGGAAATGTAAATCGCATCAACACACCGCATGCTGAAATTCATGACACAAAGATACATTCAAATAGCTCAACAGGAGTTCAAAGATGTGTTTGAAATAATAAAACTGCATCTGCCAAGAACTCCCATGCATATTCTTGTGGTGTCACTGTATTTGGGAAAGCTTAGAGATATTGGTTATAAATAATTGATTGTTAATCCCCTCTTTCAGTGGAGCTTAGTGAGATTTCATCTATCCCAACAATCATTATAGAAATTATATCAAGTGGAAGGCCACACAGGCTACTAATCATTCTGTCTAATCATTATTTTATTTTACTACTGCAAAAAGAAAAGCTAGGTAGAAAAGAAAAAAAAGGTTAAACACATTCAGGTATCTTCCTGTACTTAAACCTGTTTGTGTTGTAAATTTACCTACTGTGCAAGATATGAACAGTAATACATTGGACAATATAATAATACATCCAAGCAACTTAAAAAACAAGTACTTGGGTGTCGCTTTCTTTACCCTGTTTAAAAGCCATATTGGTGTGTACCCTTATTTGTTCAGTAAAAGTAACTCACACACAAAGTGCATTATGATTCCGACTCGTCCAAACAGTCAGACAGTGGTGCCTTAACCTAGGGAGGTTGAGGCCAAACTGTTTTAAAAACTGTGAATTGTCAATAGAAACTGAACATGAAGGAATTCTCAAGTTAATGCACCACCTAGAATCTATACTGTTAAGCTCTCTATCCCCATTATTAATATACCCTACTTCTTTCTGGTTTTCCTTGTCCCTCGACAGTTGCAGCATTCTTTGTGAGAGGACAGCACTTTACCAGTGTAGTCTTTTTAAAGGCACTCTTCTTGCCTCAGTACATTCTATACTCAATAATAAAGCCCCAGCTTGCTGCAGTTATGCAAATCCCCAGTGCTTCTAGCCTTTATTCATCAATTCTGTATTTCAAAGCACATTTCTTGGGTGTAGCATTTGATCCACTTTGTGCTGGTCTCAGGATACTGGTTGAATCCCTATAGATGGCAGAATTAGGGCCTGTTTAAGTACAAAGTTAATATGGCTATTAGGTTCCGTAGTTATTTACCCGGTACAGCATTATTTCCCAATTACCCAATTCAATGATCCACTAAAGAGTTTCACCTTCAGGATTTTCAATATTGGAGGTAACAGGCCTTTTACCACTTGTCATTTTTACTACAGCTGGCATACACAAGCTTAGATTTCATTATTTACGCTGCAAAACTAAAAATGTAATATCAACTATTTGTATACATAATCTCTTCGACATGTGTGAAAACCACAGCTGCGCTTGGAACCTGTGGTTTGTAAGACAAAGGTAGGGCTTGCTTGAGACTGGATCTTCAGTTATTTTAGTCATATTTATGCAAGGTTAAAATAAATACCGTTCTCTAAGTCATTCTTTTTTTAACTTAAAATGTATTTTCATAAAAATGTACATGATATTTATTTAACAGTATATTAACCCTTCAACAGCAGGTTTGCACCCCAGCGTGTTTAAAATTAACATATCAAAATCCTCTGAAGTCCCCGAATCACCTGAAACATTAAGCGATAATCGATTTAATATTACACATTGGGAGAGTGACTAATAAGTATTATTTATTTGGGTCAAACAGCGAAAAAAAAAAAAATGAAAATTAACATTTATTTAACCAACAATATCTTAAGCAAGAGCTGGAGGCATGACTACACTATATTTATTTTGTTAAGTCAAAAACTGATCCCAGTTGCTGTAATTATGTCTGCTTCATTTTTCCCTGTTTACTCCAAAATCACATTTCCTTTCATACTGCTTGTCACTAAAACAGTTATTTTACCCTAAATGAGGGAGCATTTTCAACATGTTAATGACTGAGATATGGTATACTCTCTCCCTGTACAGCTGGTATTCCTATTGATATAGTCCAATGTCAAATGAAAATAACTGATCAAAACTGCTTTATGATCAATCATGTGTTAATAAAATATCAAAACAAACAAGATTATGATGAAGGAGATGTGGGAATTCATACAACACAGCAGGCAGCAACTGTAAATGATGTGTTTTGTACAGAACAGTATGATGGTTATGCTTTGTGGACTATACTGTTGATTGAAACCATCAAACTAATTTCAAATGTGACTTAAGCAGAATCAAAATAGCTTGTGTATTGTGCACCACCCACCTGTATAACCATTTAAAAAGAAGTAAAGTATAGTAATCCATCGCATATCTGACTGCGGTGGGACCAGAGTAAGAGCGGATAAGTAAAATCTTGGATGAACGAATCCTGTTTTAAATAACATTATACACAGCTGTAAAAAATACTATATTCACACAAATATTGTTTTGAGATTCAGCTTTTATTAGGGAGCTCCCCTAAATCCCTTGTTTAGAAAGATACAGGGTATTCATGCATGTGACAGGGTAGCCGTCTGCCGTGTTGGTGCGTGCATTCGCTGCTGAGTGACAGGCAGGAGATCGAGACGGAAGTTGATATGCTCCGCAGGCGAACAGGATTTATTTACATATCAAGTCAACACACTGCACAGAACTCAGTGTATGAAAACTTTGGTAGGATCAACAATCTCTTAACTAATCTTCTCTGTTCAATAATAAACTAACGCTGCTGAAGAGGTTGATCATGGTGGATAAACGTCTACGGCAGATAAGCGATGGATTACTGTATACTGAAGATGAAATCATGGTAAATTAAACCTGCACTTTAATTTGCTGTAAGCAAAACATGATAATGTAATGATTTGTGTTTCCTTCTCTGTATTCCCGCTCTTTCTATTGTGATTCCCGTTGCGTATTTCCTGCTGCTCTGTTTACCTGTCTGTGTGATTCTAGCCTGCTTATGCACGTTTGTGTCTCCCCTGTGATTTGTCCTGCCTGTGTGTGTTCACATTGGTCTGAATTGTGTGGCCGAGGACCAATGGTATGTGTATAAGCTCTGCCCCTGATTTACATACAGGGCCGGAGCGAAGTGTATAAGAAGGGGCTGTGCCTGTCATTCTGTTGTCTTGGTTGTCATGTTGTCACTGTTCCTGAATCCCGAGTTGCTGACAGAACTGTGGGTGTCTTGAGAATAGCGTGCTAATAAAGCATTGAAAGAACCAAGCGTCTCTTCTGTTTTCTGCCTCTTGCACAACACGCTACAGTGCAGTATGCATTAGAACATAATACATGGTTTAATAATTTGTTCTATGAGTCACGGGACTTATATAAGTAATTAACAACTGTAGAAGAGCATAGCAGAGCTCAATATCATTGTCATAAACATAAACGTGTGTCTGTGTTGTTGGTGTAGTTCCCTGAGGAAGTTCAGAGAATCATAGCAGATCTCAACAGCATAGTCATAAACGTAGACATGTGTGTTATTGGTGCAGTTCCCTGAGGAAGTTCAGAGAATCATACCAGATCTCAACAGCATAGTCATAAACGTAGACATGTGTCTGTGTTATTCAGTGTAATTCCCTAAGGAAGTTCAGAGTACCTTCTCAATAATGCTGCTTGCTATTTGGCAAGTTTCCATTTCCGATGAGGGATGGCAGCTATCATCACTTAACTTGTCACTGCTCAAGTTTCCTATTGAGACATTTCTAAACTTGTAATGAATAGGGTGGAGCAAGAGGTTTTAAAGCTTAGTGCTTAAATCTGCTAGACACAGTATCCAGCCTCATCATTGACATTGTTTTGTTCAGGGGTGGAATTCAAAATAAAAAAGTGCAGGTATGCGCTGCCGGGTGGAGTAGACCTGTGGTTCTTTTATTTTTTTCCTACACGTAAACATTACAAAAAATGTACCCAATTTGAGTGTCAATGAATAAATACATCTAAAATCAATAGCTATCACTACACAATACCATTTTTATACAAAATAAGCCTTAAATAGCAGGTATCACTCAGTCATGTACTGTAATATAAGACAAGTTCAACCTTAAATGACAAGCATTAAGAAAAATTACACTATGCAGTAAATGCTGTAGAGAGCTGTGTTTCAAGATATCCTAAAAAAGGTGTGATGTTATAAAAAAAACTGCTATGAACAAATTATACAAAAAGGTCAAAGTTAAACAATACACAAGGGGGTCTGTAACAGGCACTACTATTAAAAATAAACACTTATTTTAATCTGCATAGTATTCTCTGAAATCATCCCCATACTTTCCAGACCCTAGGTACTCACCTACAACAGGACCTGGCCATGCTACATTGATAATATTGGATTAGAACATATATTCCTGTTATTTCATTTTATTTATTTTTTTTACTTATTACTTATCTACAATAATATATGTCTGCTTCTCTGTTGGGTTTATGTTTAGATTAAATACTATGAACTATTCCAGAAAAAAATAATAGTTTATGAAAAGGCTTCTCAAAGCTGAACAATAGGAAATGTGATTGAATTATGTCAGTTACACATACTCTATACCTTGAATTGATTTTTCATCATCCCCACACACTTCCTGGGAATCATCTTTAAGAAGTCTTTTCAGGAGAATTTTTTAAAACAGATTTGCTAGTGAACATGGCAGTGGTTCTCAAGCATACAATACTTAAGCTAAAGTATATGACTAACTTATTGAAGTTAAATAAATACAAAAACTTTAACTTTCCTGTTCAAATCTCATGCTGCGCAATTCCCAGCTAAGTCTAGCAAAAGTATAATGATGTGCAATGCTGGAATATCATAATATTATATGTAAAACGAATGTTTTAGAATCTTACTAGGTTGTGAAAGCCTAACTTTGCCTGTTACACAGTAGTTAAATGTATACATTTTTCTTTTGTGTATTTAGGCATGGGTCAATTGCAGCGTACCAAATTTAGTCCACTTGATATTTCTAACTAGTGGATTAAGCAGGTTTAGTTCACTTGACTGGACTAAAGTTAGTACATCTTCTAATCCTGATTGCAACGTACCAGAAGTGAATCCTCACAGGTGGATCATCTGCTAAATCAGACTAAACAAGATCCCGATTGCAGCGTACCAACTCAGATGCGTGATGATCCTGTTCAAGTGGATTTACTTAGTACTGTGAAGGATAAGACTGTATGCTTGCTTGTCCTAGGCATTTACTGCTGCCTTTTTTGCTCTGAAATTCCATACATATCTTATGTCCATGTTCGGGCAGTCAGATCTATGAGAATAAAGTCTTTATAATATATATACAGCTCTGGAAAAAATTAAGAGACCACTGCAAAATTATCAGTTTCTCTGGTTTTACTATTTATAGGTATGTGTTTGGGTAAAATGAACATTTTTGTTTGATTCTATAAACTACTGACAACATTTCTCCCAAATTCCAAATAAAAATATTGTCATTTAGAGCATTTATTTGCAGCAAATGACAACTGGTCAAAATAACAAAAAAGATGCAGTGTTGTCAGACCTCGAATAATGCAAAGAAAATAAGTTCATATTCATTTTTAAACAACACAATACTAATGTTTTAATTTAGGAAGAGTTCAGAAATCAATATTTGGTGGAATAACCCTGATTTTCAAGCACAGCTTTCATGCGTCTTGGCATGCTCTCCACCAGTCTTTCACATTGATGTTGGGTGACTTTATGCCACTCCTGGCGCAAAAATTCAAGCAGCTCGACTTTGTTTGATGGCTTGTGACCATCCATCTTCCTCTTGATCACATTCCAGAGGTTTTCAATGGGGTTCAGGTCTGGAGATTGGGCTGGCCATGACAGGGTCTTGATCTGGTGGTCCTCCATCCACACCTTGATTGACCTGGCTGTGTGGCATGGAGCATTGTCCTGCTGGAAAAACCAATCCTTAGAGTTGGGGAACATTGTCAGAGCAGAAGGAAGCAAGTTTTCTTCCAGGACAACCTTGTACTTGGCTTGATTCATGCCAAAGCTGCCCGATTCCAGCCTTGCTGAAGCACCCCCAGATCATCACCGATCCTCCACCACATTTCACAGTGGGTGTGAGACACTGTGGCTTGTAGGCCTCTCCAGGTCTCCGTCTAAACATTAGACGACCAGGTGTTGGGCAAAGCTGAAAATTGGACTCATCTGGGGGTGCTTCAGCAAGGCTGGAATCGGGCAGATTTGTCTTTGTGAAGGACGCATGAATCAAGCCAAGTACAAGGTTGTCCTGGAAGAAAACTTGCTTCCTTCTGCTCTGACAATGTTCCCCAACTGAGGATTGGTTTTTCCAGCAGGACAATGCTCCATGCCACACAGCCAGGTCAAACAAAGTGTGGATGGAGGACCACCAGATCAAGACCCTGTCATGGCCAGTCCAATCTCCAGACCTGAACCCCATTGAAAACCTCTGGAATGTGATCAAGAGGAAGATGGATGGTCACAAGCCATAAAACAAAGCCAAGCTGCTTGAATTTTTGTGCCAGGAGTGGCATAAAGTCACCCAACATCAATGTGAAAGACTGGTGGAGAGCATGCCAAGATGCATGAAAGCTGTGCTTGAAAATCAGGGTTATTCCACCAAATATTGATTTCTGTACTCTTCCTAAGTTAAAACATTAGTATTGTGTTGTTTAAAAATGAATATGAACTTATTTTCTTTGCATTATTCAAGGTCTGACAACACTGCATCTTTTTTGTTATTTTGACCAGTTGTCATTTTCTGCAAATAAATGCACTAAATGACAATATTTTTATTTGGAATTTGGGAGAAATGTTGTCAGTAGTTTATAGAATAAAACAAAAACATTCATTTTACCCAAACACATACCTATAAATAGTAAAACCAGAGAAACTGATAATTTTGCAGTGGTCTCTTAATTTTTTCCAGAGCTGTATATATATAGATATAGATATATAGATTTTTTTTAATCATGCACATTTGATACTGTTTTCAGTTTCACGCAATACAATTTCAGTTTCAACTAATGGTCCATTATCACACAATTAAACTTTTCTGTGCCTGTGCAGCAGTGTTGGCAGCTTAAATGCAAGTGCAGTATGATCCGCCAGTTTGAAATGTGCACGAAAAAGACATGACATTTATTTTTACTTAAATATGTTTGATGTAATCAAAATGTGTCTTTTAAATATATAAAGATCCCTTTATATATTTATCTGACAATGAATTCCACATAACGGATTCGTAAAGAATGGTTTATACAGCTATGGCCAAATGTTTTGCATCACCTAGAATTTTAGGATTGAGACATAATAATAAAAAAAAACTATATGAACATAATTTAGATATTTTATTTAACATTGTGTAATCAAAGAAACTACAAAATGATATTGCAAAAGTCTACCGGAAGCCATAATAGTACTAGTATAGTGTTTCATGTTAGATTTCGAAATGTCAAATATTTCAATGTTACGTATAAGGAAAACTACAAAGTGGGGTATGTAAGTTAATATGTTAACGTAACATTATTTCAGCAGGTTTCATTCGACTTTATGAAGCAAAATGTGTTAATTCTATAGGGTGATGCAAAACGTTTGGCCGTAGCTGTAGGTTAGTCCCCATTATCGGTCTAACTTGTTCCACTTGTTCCGATCAGTTAAACCAATTACCGGGACCATCTGTTTGCAATCAAGATTAAATTAGTACATATTTGCAGGATTTCCTAGTACGCACTTTAGTCCACTTGATGTGGAAAATCACAGGTACACTGCAATTGACTCCAGTTTTTTTAAATTCCTGCCATTGTAATTTACAAATAAAGGTTGAATAAGTGGATTTTGAGAAGACGGCAGAAAGCAGTAAAAGACTGAACAGTCCTGAGGATAACCGGCAGCTGCTTCCATGAAATACGCTTACAAAAAATCAGATTCAGTGTCAGACCTTTCAACACTTAAAATTACACATTAGTTCCTAGTGGGGTTACCGCTGAATTAAAGCGAATTCTAAGGTTCTGAACCCGCCGGTTGATGTTTGTCTCGGAGGGTCCAGGTCTATCCATCTTTCACTAGACTTTACCCGATGCCAGGTCCATATACCGCCACCAATTGGGTGGTAATGGCAGATGTAAGGTGACTTTTAATTGGATAATTTATTACACATACAATTTTCTTTAAATTCACTGGTTCTCATTTCATTTTCAGTGATCTGATTGGCCAAATTAGTACTTGTAATAATAAGAATTACAACACGTACTAAAGTCCAATTAGAATGTGTATTAAGTATTTGAAACGCGTACTAAATAATACGTTTTTGACCCGGATGGCCTTCCATATGTCTCCGCCCATTAAAAATGAAATGTCCATCTCAATCAGGAAGTGAAGTTCAATCCCACCCCTATCCAATGCATTTCGACCTGAAAAAAGAAACAAGGACCAGGGGTCACAAATGGAGATTAGATAAAGGGGCATTCAGAACAGAAAATAGGAGGCACTTTTTTACACAGAGAATTGTGAGGGTCTGGAACCAACTCCCCAGTAATGTTGTTGAAGCTGACACCCTGGGATCCTTCAAGAAGCTGCTTGATGAGATTCTGTGATCAATAAGCTACTAACAACCAAACGAGCAAGATGGGCTGAAAGGCCTCCTCTCGTTTGTAAACTTTCTTTTGTTCTTATGGGAACCCTTGAGTATATTACTAGCTGAAGTTAGTCCTGTCTGTATTTTTTTGTATTTCACTGTATGGTAGTCAGGCAAGGAGTCAAATTTGTATTTTACAGCCACTTTTACAATTTCAATAAATTATTTTAAAATAATTCTTTAGAAAAAAAGTAGAAGAGAAAAAATGGGTAATTTAATAAATTTAGTAGATGTCAGTTTAGTGTGGTTACAGAGACATTTTCTTTATATGTGTACCTAAGGTTAATAAAATTACCAAATTAGTTACATACTGTGCATGTTTTAATCCATATGATTGAGTCTGCGGCTATAATTTTTTTCAATTCATACATTTAGTCAAAATAAATAATATTAGCGTTAGTGTTAGTGTGTGTGCATGCGTATAGTGTGTGTGTGTGTGTGCGAGGGTGGGAGGGGCCCAAGGCTATAAGTGGGTGGGAGGGGCCCGAGGCTATAAGTAGGGGGGGAGTGGGCGAGCCTCGAGGAGGAGAACGCGTGCAGACTTCAACTACTGGGGTTGCTGTGAAACTGTGAGGGACAGAGAGGGGCTGAACTAGAGGGCCGCAGCTGTGAAGCAGTCAGAAAAACCAGCGAGTGAGTCTGTGAAATGGAAGAGAAAAGAAGATACCTGAGAGTGAGAGTGAGAGAGAGAGAGACGATTGAAGAGAATTGGAATTAATTTTGTTTAATTATTTTTGGCGTGAATCCCGGCCCAAACAGGGATTCATTGTTCTTTCAGTTAGCTCATTAGTAAACTGAACATGTTTAGAATCCCATCTGGTCTCCCGAGTCCTGCTTCATTCACAGACACAAAGAATGTTACAATATAAACACAACTAGATTTGTTCCCAGAGAAAGGAAGTGGTATCATAATATGAAACTTTTAAAATATATTTCTTTACTGACACTTCCAGTGTCACAATACAATAGGCATACGAGCGACCAGTGTTTTCTGGGAATAGTAGTTTATCTGGTACACGCTGAAAGGTGTTTCCAATCAGCAGAAATGCAAAGAAAAACTTCAACTCCTGTCATCCACGCATGTCAACAACTTGCTGGCTTCATATTTAACTTTCTGTTAAGTTTTAAAATTTTAAATTTGTTCCTACTGTTATGATGGATGGTCACTTTTTAAAATCTTCAGAAAATTGAATGCAAACTGAATAATGGAATTTCAATTATTCAACACTACACTCATAATTGAGCACACTCAGAAGCAGTGCTTCAGCAGGGGGCAGGAGGGTTTAAATTTCTTCTCCAATTAAAACCAGGGATCAGACCACATACTGTAGTACTGTACTGTACAGATAGGAGTTTATAACAGAGCTGTCTCCTCTGAGACAAAAACTCTCTGGGCTCCTCCAATTAAAACCTGAGCTGCTACTGCTAGTACCATGGTTGATAGCAGGAAGAAAAAACTTTGGGCTCCAGAATTGCTGGTAATATAGGAATGTTGACTAAGGTTTGGGTTGAAATGTCATTTTTCTTAAATTAATTTTCTTTTCTTTTATTGAACATCTCTCTCTCTTCTGTGGAGGTGTTGCATACATGACTGCTGCATTTATAATACAATCTTCATTAACAGTGAAAAAAAATAAAATAATCATGAACATGACACATCGCTCGCCAGTTAAAACAATAAAAAAAATGTTTGTATATATCCAGGTGCGCCCCCAGAAATCTTTCACATGGTACGCACAACTGAACCACACCGACATCTCATCTCATGCCGATAACGACTCTGCATCAACATGCTGTAAAGTGTTTCACTCAGAGTGCTGCATTTCTGTTCTTTCCTGAGTTTTCCTTTTTCAAAATTAATAAACACAGCGCGCTGCCATCGAGACAGAACAGCAACTACACTGACAGCCAAACAGTCCACAACTACAATAAAAGCTACAAATAAACCTATTTGAAATACAGACTTAAAGGAAAAAGTAGCTCACAAATATTTTATGCTGGTTCCATTTCTAATCATTTTACTCACACAATCATTACAACTAATCATTACCATTGCTCTCTCTCTCACACACACACACACACACACAAAATGTACATTTATGGACTACTTCAACACTAGAACCGCCGCGGTTATACTCCTACCTACAACCACCACCGGCAGTCATTATCACGGTACATTTCAAACATCATCAATATTAAAATGAAAGACAGACTATCGGATACAACTCAAAATTTTATTCAAGCACATCATATCAAACACCTGCACAGGAGAAATGGCATATTTAAATGAACAATTAAACATAAAAGAGTTTCTTTTCTAATTTACCACATATAAAGCACTACTTGAAAAAATGAAAAAAAAAAAAACTATAATAAAACAAACATTTCAAAAGAAACTAGTGTGTAAACAGGTTTATGTACATACAAAACTGTACAAATGTAGTTTTTAATCTAAAACGAAAGTAACATGATTTGTCTTGTGTGTGTCACTCGCAGCACAGAATCCAGGTTGAGCTGCTGCAGCCTGTAGCTTTGCAGTTTTCTGATTGAAATGTTTCTGCTGAAGCGCTGTGGCTAGCTTCAAGATGAAATCTCTCCTACTGATATTTTCCCCGGTGAATTCCTTGTACAAAACGAAGGAATTGATGGCTGCTAGGTCCAGTAGAGATAACAACAGGCTTGTATATAAAAATTAATTGTTCCTGTCCCATCCCTTGAAAGAGTAATAATTTCCAATCCTGTCAAAAAAATCCCGTCTCATCCCATCCCGTGATATACAGAGATTATTTGGAGGTACAGATATTTTCGTATCCATGTATAAAATGAGGCTTTATAGGGTTTTGCATTAAACACTACTGGTATACTACTAGTAATTTGTTTTTGGTTGTTTTTTTTTCAGAAAAAAATACAGTGCAAGCACATGGTCTTTATAACTAGCACAATGTGCAATATAATGATGTAATATATAAACTCGGTAATATAAAAACAACTGTTTAGAGTTTTGTGCGGCAGTTTCAGTTTCTAAATCGGTTACTAAGCAACCCAGCTCAGAGATTTTAGTATGTCAATGCCACAATAGTCAGTGAAATACAGTATTGGTAAACTGTGGTAAATGAACTTGAACAAAAAAAAAACATGGCATTGAAATAATATTTCATAAACATTCAAGGGCTATTCATCATGTATTTATTTATTAAAAATCGTAGTATTATACATACCCCTTCAACGTAGTGCCGAAGCAGTAGTACCTCCAAAAAATAGCAGCTGCTACGGCCAAATCGTAGCCTTTGACATCTCTGCATTATGATTTGCACATCCTTAATACACTGTACATATGTATATAGAGAGAGATATGTTAAATACATGCCAGTAGCAATTCACAGCTAACTATACAATTATGGTTAATATGAAATATTTTAAGTATCAATCTATGTTAAACGTAAGGGTTTTTATTAACCATTCCGTGTTGCCAAGACGCTGATTCTCCGCTGACTCACTGGAGCCGGATCATGAAAAGGCGTTGTACTGGGCAGATCTGGATCAAGCTCCACTGATCCGAAATCTTGATCCGATCCTGGAGCTGCGCAGCCGTAACTAGGGAAACTGACCAACGAGAAACGAATATGCGTGGCGCAGAGATTGAAGAATCTGAATGTCAGAAAATGAAGTTCGTTTAATTTAATGCTGTCCCACTGGTCCGTCGGCTTTGGTATTGTCGGAGTCTCTCTCCGAATTTGAATCTTCTGATTCGGAGGCATACGACTCGAATTGATACGGGAGACAATCCCTGTTTTCTCTCTCTACATCAGATCCATCACTACATAATTCACATTCATAAGAGGGGTCTGAAACTTATAAAATGAGGCATCTCTCACTTTCACTGTCGCTGTCATCTATACTGGCAGATGCAAGGAGCCTGAGGTCACACTCCTGGCCCCACACCAGGAAATGGAGATCGCTCTCTGTATTTCTGGGTATTATTTGATTCATTGTAGCGCGACTAAACATAATTTAGTAAAATGTATGTGATTTGCATGTTCAAGTGAGACCTGTTACTATTATGTTGTATGTTTATGGTAACAGTCAAGTTCCAGGTCATAGGCTCTTTAACAACTTTAAAGAGCAAAAAAACACTCTTCCTGTCTGCTGGTGGCAGAGTAGTCCCATTCCTTCCCATTCCCGGAAGCTTAAATCCCGTTCTTGCCCGTCCTGAGAGGTTTATTTTTTTTTTATTTCCCGGTCCCGCCCGCCCGTTCCCTTGAGCTTCACTCCTGTACCATCCCATCCCGCAAAATTTAACACAATTCCCGTCTTCATGTCACTCTCTAAAGAGGTGTTCACCGCGCTGCAGTACTGTTCACACCAAACGTGGCAGGGTAAAGTCAGTGGGCAGTCCGTTGTTACGTCACGGCTGCAGGTACAGTGGCTTTTGGTTGCTGAGAAACAAACAGTAAATGCCAGCGGGAAAATAAAACTATTTTGACAGAACTGAAGACACCGACAAAAGACAAAACGAGGAGCGAAACATTATAAATATTTTTTTTTATAAAATCTAATTGTAACCCCCATGCCACCACAATCACCCCCCCTCCTTTTTTTATTAATTTTGTTAAAAACTGTTAAAATATAATATATGTACACCAAATAAAACATTTTGCTTTATCTTTTAAAAGTCTGCACTTCATTTATCAAAAAAAAAAAAATGCTTACGTTATGGTAGCACCACAATCACCCCGAATGACCCCCTCCCCCCCTCCCACCCCCATATAAGTTATAAGTTTTAAATAAACACAGCGGATGTTTTTAAGTTTACTATCCAATTTTTTTACATTTTTACTTATGGGTCATTCCGTGTCAATACATCATTGTCACCCATACATCTCAGATGAAAATCTGTACAAAGTTAATAAAAACGTTTTTACAAAATCTGAAATCTGAACACTTTTACGACTGGTTGAATTGACATGGAATGACAGATAAGTAAAAAAATCTGGAAAGTAAATTTAAAACGCCCTGCTGTTTACTGTACTGTCTGTTTTGTTTGCCTGCTGTATTTGCATTTGTTTGGTATGTTTGAAAATGTAAATCATTATAGGTTTCATTAGATTTTTCCAGAGATGTTTAGCTTCCTGTTCTGAAGTGAGTTTGCCAGCAGTGTACTCCATATTCCCTTGCAATTGCTTCCCAATCCCCCAATATGGCCTTGCATACTGTACTTTATTAAAACTGTGCCAGCTACTGTCGAAATCTCTTGTCGCCAAAAACTTTATATGAGGTACAATAACATGAATTTCTTCCAAATTAATTAATTTAGAATTACAATAATCCCATGGTTTCTCCAAGTTAAAAATACAATGTACATTTTTATTAATTTTATTAAAAACTGTTAAAATATAACACATGTACACCAAATAAAACGTTTAGCTGCATTATTATTATTTATTTATTAGCAGATGCCCTTATCCAGGGCGACTTATACTTGTTACAAGATATCACATTATACATTATACAGATAACACATTATTTTTTACATACAATTACCCATTTATACAGTTGGGTTTTTACTGGCGCAATCTAGGTAAAGTACCTTGCTCAAGGGTACAGCAGCAGTGGCCCCCACAAGGGATTGAACCCACAACCCTCTGGTCAGGAGTCCAGAGCACTAACCACTACTCCACACTGCTGCCCTTTATCTTTTAAAAGTTTGTCTGCTGTTAATTTTTCAAAAAAAAAAAAATGCCTACGTTATAGTAGCAGGTGCATAATTATTTTCAATGTGGAGTTTAGCACAAAAATATATATTACCTAATTTACGTAATTATGTATATTTAATATTCACTCGGTAATCCCATTTGTGTACACCCACAGACCCCCATGCTGCAGCTTCTTTATTAATATCTTGGAAACTATTAATTGTTGTATTATACAACGCCGGGAAATCTGAAATTAAAGCGAACAGCTTTTCCTCTATTTAATTTTTTTATTTCTTCCTCGCAAAGGAACCTCCTACTTTTCCCTGATTGGCTGTTTGTAGGTTACACCACGACGCGGCGTGGCAAAAGTTGAAAATATTTTATCTCTTGCGCGCCGCTCTGCGGTGCCACTCCGCATAACCACCTTCATTGAAAACCATTGCTAGTGCCGCGCCACGTCCGGTGTGAATGCCCCTTTAGGGAGCAGGCTCTTTTGTACAGCAGTATCGGCCACCTGTGAGAAGCCCCTGCTGGAACTGAGGTTCGCCACAATATTCTATTTCATTTTAATATACAAGCCTGTTGTTATCTCTACTGGATCTGGCAGCCATCAATTCCTTCGTTTTGTACAAGAAATGCACCGGGGAAAATATCACTAGGAGAAATTTTATCTTTAAGCCAGCCACAGTGCTTCGGCAGAAACATTTTGATCACAAAACCGCAAAGCAGCAGGCTGCAGCAGCTCAACCTGGATTTAGTTTTTACACGTACATATACCTGTTTACACATGTTTACACACTAGTTTCTTCTGAAATGTTTATTTTGTCATAGTCTGTTTCATTTTTTGCAGTAGTTCTTTATATTTATTTATTTATTTATTTATTTACTGCATTTATATAGCGCTTTTTATACAACAGTATCGCAAAGCAAGTTACAAAATAAACCTTTTTATGTTTAATTGTTCATTTAAATAGTGTTTCGGCTATGCAGATGTTTGATATGACGTGCTTGAACTTTTGAGTTGTCTCTGATAGTTTGTCTTTCGTTTTAATACTGATGTTGTTTAAAATGTAACCGTCATAATGGTTTTAGGTTTGAGTATAACCGTGGTGCTTCTAGTGTTAATCTGGAAACAGGGACTCTTTTCACCACACATATTTTCAAGCACTTTATTACTTGTTGTTATATATAATTTTTTAATAATTGCATCAAAACAAACTTTGTAATAGACAATATTCTTACCTCAGACTAGGGTTGCCAACTGTCCATTTTTTTTGCGAATCTTGCTTCCTCACTGTTTTCAAAACATGCTTGATAAATGGAGCACTGAGGAGGAGAGAGTTGCTGCAATAACAACAGCATGCCTCAAACATGAAAAAAGGCATTTGGAGAGCACGTCCAGGTTTGTTAGCTAGGCGCTTTTTGGCACAACTAAACCTGCCACTTGGAAAGGCTCCAAAAACACAAAAGGTGGATGCTGCCATTAGAGCGTGCCAGCGCCTTGTTCAAGCATTCAGATAGAGTTGGAAAAGGAGAAGGGATTTGATGGAAAAGGGTAACAAGATGGGGGTCAACCTAGCCCATGGTCTTCACGATTCCTGGAACAGCAGCAGACTGTGTGTGTGCAGTCCTGGTTTCAAACAGGAACACGTGGCATTTAATGCCAAATTATTCAGATGTGAGCATTGTGCATGAAAAAAAAGAAACAAATTGAGACTTTGTTGCCAGGTATTTAGGTGATGAAGCCAGCAAAGTGTTGGACATCTCCTGCTTTTTAGACCCATGATTTAGGGCCTACTTTTGAAACAACTTGGATGCCACAGTCAAATGTCTCAAGAGGAAGCTCTTAAGCTCATGGGCACTGTTCTGATTGTGCCTCTGCCTAGTACTCTGTCTGGTGCAAACGAGCAGGCAGAAGCAACATGCATAGCAACATCTGCAGCTTCACAACAGAGAAAAACAAGTCTGCTTGGATTGCTGAAGCAGATCACCAGTAAACTCAAGGTAGCAGTCAAAAAGACGGCACCCCAGAATCCAAGGTAAAGAATGAGACGTCACACTACTGAGTTTTACCATGTCTCAATGCTGACATGAACCCATTGTCCTGGTGGAAGGAGCATGCAGTAGAAATGCCTTTGTTATCAAACTTGGCAGGAAAATATTTGTGCTTCCCAGCCACAACTGTGCCTTAGGAGAGGGTGTTTGGTGTAATGGTCACATCCTTACACCCTGTTGCTCCAGATTGAGCCCTAAAATGTTAATATGCTGGTATTTCTGCACAATAATTTTAAATAAGAACATAAGAAGAATATAAGAACATAAGAAAGTTTACAAACGAGAGGGGACCATTCGGCCCGTCTTGCTTGTTTGGTTTAGTAGCTTATTGATCCCAGAATCTTATCAAGCAGCTTCTTGAAGGATCCCAGGGTGTCAGCTTAAACAACATTACTGGGGAGTTGGTTCCAGACCCTCACAATTCTCTGTGTAAAAAAGGTCATTGGATAGGGGAGGAATTTCACTGCTTGCTTGTTTGTTTTTTTGTGAACTTGATACATTTTCAGCAGCACAGAGAAACAAAACATGACACAAGAACTTGTTTACAGCTAAGAAAAAAAAAACAGACATACTGTAAATCCGATGTATTTGACTTACAGTTATATTAGAACATGTATTCTGTCTCATGTGTTTTAATATATATGTTTTTACAACATTTATAAATATTGTGGCGGCGGCATGTGGTGGGTTCTCAGCGGCAGCAATGAAGACGCTACTAGGAATCTTATTGGCTCTTAAAAGTGATGTTTAATATTTGCTCGTTCAGAAAATGGATTTAGCTCCTTTACACTCCCCAGCAATAACAACATAAACACTCCACAACACAATCCCGAGCTGCACGCAGGCAGCTCCTAAATAGTGACCCCCCCGATCCCTACTGGCTCACACACACAGGGGTACATTTACATACACATTACATTATTAATTTCTTAGCAGACGCCCTTATCCAGGGCAACTTACAATTGTCACAAGATATCACATTACTTTTACATTCAATTACATTATTTTTACACATTATTTTTACATACAATTACCCATTTATACAGTTGGGTTTTTACTGGAGCAATCTAGGTAAAGTACCTTGCTCAAGGGTACAGCCTATTTAAGGGCCGGTATAAAACTGCGTCGGCTGCCTATTGGCAGCCGGCGCACCAGCTGCCCGAAGGCAGCCGGTGAAAAGATTCAGTTTGGCACCCCCTAATCAAAAAGGGGGTGCCAACAAAAAACGGCCGTTAACTAAGCCAGTTTTTAAATTAAATATTCAAAACAAAGGGGGGGGGGGGGGGGTGCAGAGCACGCCACCCAGAGCCCACTGGTCGTCAAAAGACGTCATGTCGCCAGTGGACTCCGCGTAGACGTGCTCCAACGCCACCCGGGAACGGAGGAGGGCCCTGAACATGGCCCCACAGTCAAAGAGACCCTCCCCGGTGATCTTACGCTTCCTGGTCTTGTAGATGATAAGTTTGCCAAGAGCCAGGAGCAGATTCACCAGGAGGTCTCTCTTCCTGGTGGAGCCACGAACAGGGTGCCCGAAAATAAAAAGGGTGGGGGAAAAATGCAACCAGAACTGCAGCAGTAGGTTTTTCAAAAACAAAAAGAATGGCTGCAGCCTGGCGCAAAGGAAATAAATGTGGAAAACCGACTCGGACTCGCCGCAGAAAGGGCATGCGGGGTCCGAGTCGGTGAAGTGACGCAGGACCTCTCCTGACGCGAGCGCTCCGTGTAGCACCCTCCAGCCCAGGTCCCCAGCGCCTCTGGGGACCAGCGGGGAGTACAAAGCCTCCCACTGGGGCCTCTCGCCCTCCGGGGGTCGGAGGGGCTCCCGCCAAGCGGTGTCCCGGCGGGAGACGAGGGCGAGGAAGTGGAGGGTGTGGAGCGCCATCGCGTACAGGGTCCTCCTCGACACGGAACGAAGGGGGGTCGAGGAGAACTGCGAGGTCCTGCTCAGGTGATTCTCGAGGGGAGGCTGAGGGGGAGCCCGATCCTTTGGTTTGATCAGCAGGACCGGAGAGCCGGGGGTAGGGAGGGACGATGGCTCCCCGGTCCTGAGGACCCCCTCGAGATACCCGACAGAGTCTGGGTGCAAAGCTGCCTTGCACTCCCGGATCGCTCGGCGGGCCGTTCTGAGGGTCCCCCGAGTCGCCCTGGCGACCAGCGACTCGGGAGTCAGCCACGCCGAGCGTTGGTGATCCAGGAGATCCCAGACTCTGGTCACCTTGGCCGAGATCAACAGGCTCCGCACCGCGGGGGATTCCAACGCCTGCGCACCTAGATGGGGGTTGTGCAGCAGGGGCTCCAGAAGGAATTCCTCCCCCTCGGTCGGAACCGCGTCTCGGCCGATGTCGAACATGCTCCGGGTCTTGAGCAGGTCCCTGTAAAAGACCGGCAGCTCGGGGAGACGGATCCCCGGGAGGTCGAGCCAGAACAGCTGCCGGTCGTAGCCCAAGCGGTGCAGCTGGCGCAGGAAGAGGGAGGCCAGCGCGCACCACTGCGGGGCCGGGTCCGCGTACAGGAATCTCTGCAGGGTCTGGAGGCGGAAGGTGTGCACCTGAGTCCTGATGCACACCAACCCCTGTCCTCCCTCAGCCAGAGGGAGGCTCAGCACCCCCGCAGAGACCCAATGCTTTCCGGCCCAGAAGAAGTCCGTCAGCTTCCTCTGGACCCTGGCCACAAACTCAGGGGGCGGGCTCAGGACGGTGAGTCGATGCCAGAGCATCGACGCCACCAGTTGGTTAATCACTAAAGCCCGTCCCCTGAAGGAAAGCACTTTCAGCAGACCCGACCACGACCTCAGTCTCGCAGCCACCTTGTCCTCCAACTCCACCCAGTTGGCTGCGACCGAGGTCTCTGCGGGGCTCAGGTGGACTCCCAGGTATTTGAAACTGTCCGCGCTCCACTGGAACTGCTGGAGCGCGGCAGGGAGGGAGTCCACCCGCCAGGGGCCTACCAACAACCCGGAGCATTTGGTCCAGTTGATCTTGGCAGAGGACGCGGCAGAGTAAACGCTCTGGCAGCTCCGCATCCTCTCCAGATCGACCGGATCGGAGGCCACCAGGAGCACGTCGTCGGCGTAAGCCGACAGGACCACCCTCGTGTCCGGCGCGCCGAGCGCCATCCCCGTGAGCCTCCTGCGAAGGAGGCAGAGGAAGGGCTCGATGCACAGCGCGTACAGTTGTCCGGACAGAGGGCAGCCTTGACGTACTCCTCTCCTGAAGGCGAGGGGCGCGGTCAGGGACCAGTTCACCTTCAAAAGGCACTCGGCAGAGGCGTACAGCATTCGGAAGAGGCCGACGAACCTCGGCCCGAATCCGAATGCCCGCAGGGTTCCGAAGAGATACTCGTGATCCACCCGGTCGAACGCCTTCTCTTGGTCGAGAGACAAGAAGGCGACCGACCGACCGGTCCCCCTGCAGTAGTGCAGGAGGTCCCGAACCAGGAAGATGTTGTCGAAAATCGTCCGGTTCGGGACCGTGTAGGACTGGTCGGGGTGGATCACGTATGCCAGCACGGACTTGAGCCTCAAGGAGGCGGCCTTGGCCACGATTTTATAGTCCGTGCACAGCAGCGAGACCGGGCGCCAGTTCTTCAGGCAGCGGAGATCCCCCTTCTTGGGCAGGAGCGTGATCACCGCCCGCCTCATCGAAAGGGGCATCTCCCCGGTCTCGTAGGCTTCCGCCAGGACCCGCGCAAAGGCGGGCCCCAGCAAGTCCCAAAACTTCTTGAAGAACTCCACGGTCAGCCCGTCGATGCCCGGCGATTTGTTATAGGGCATCCGACTGAGGGCGTCGGAGAGCTCGGCCAGCCCATCCCACAGAACCCTGCACGCGTCGGAGTCGATGGGATCCGGAGAGAAGAGGTCAGAGTAAAAGGCTCTGGCCCTCTCGTTCACGCTCTCCGGATCCGTCAGAAGGGAGCCGTCGTCTGCCAGAAGGCAGGTGATGTTCCTGCGGTCTCCCTTCTTTTTCTCCAACGCGTAGAAGAAGTGTGAGCCGCGGTCCATCTCCCGGAGGAACTGGATCCGCGAGCGCACAAACGCCCCCCGGGACCGCTGGAGCTGCAGGTCCCGTAGGGTGCTCTTCTTCTCTACGTACGCGCTCTGCTCGAGCGGGTCCCCGCGAGCCAGGCGGCTCTCCAGATCAAGCAGCTCCCTTTCCAGCCGCTCGATCCGTGAGTCCCTCCGCCTGCTCGCGCCCCTCGTGTACTCCTGACAGAAGATCTTGATCTGCGCTTTCCCCACGTCCCACCACTGACGCCACGTGGGGAAGCGAGATCGTCTGCCGTGCCAGACCGTCCAAAAGCGCTCGTCCTCCAACAAGGCGTTGTTAAAGTGCCAGTAGGCGGAGGCGTGCCCGACTGGCACCAGGGCCACCGCCACGGCCACCAGGTTGTGGTCCGTGAACGGCGCCGGCCTGATGTCGGAGGAGCGAACGCAGTGAGCGTGGTTCCTGGTGACATAGAACCTGTCGATCCGGGACTGAGACACCCGCCCCTCCCTCACCCTGGTGAAGGTGAAGGCGGGGACGTCCGGATGCTGCCAACGCCAGATGTCGACCAGAGAGAGCTGAGCGGTCAGCTCTCTCAGGGCTGCCGACGAGAGAGGGTAGTGCTCTTGCGCCCCCACCCTGTCCGCGGCCTCGAGGGTGCAGTTGAAATCACCCCCGAGGACCACGCACTCGTCGGCGCCGATGTTGTTCATGTAGGTCGACATCCGGC
Organism: Acipenser ruthenus; assembly: GCF_902713425.1. Lineage (NCBI taxonomy): Eukaryota > Metazoa > Chordata > Actinopteri > Acipenseriformes > Acipenseridae > Acipenser > Acipenser ruthenus. The sequence continues at coordinate 112,950,712 of NC_081190.1, forward strand.
GAAAGAACTGGACCCTCGCCGGACCCGTGGACGGCGCGTACACGTTCACCAGGTGAACGATACTGTCGCCGTCCCGGATCCGGTGGTGTAACAGACGGCCCGGCTCGACGTCTACCACATCGAGTACCGTGGGAAGAAAGGACCCGGAGAAGAGCGTCGCCACCCCACAGGAGGTGCCGGTGAGATGGCTGAACGACACTCTCCCCCCCCACTCCAGAAGCCAGCTGGCTTCCGTCTCTGGAGTCGTGTGAGTTTCCTGCAGGAAGCACACAGAGTAACCCCCTTTTTTCAGGAAGGAGATTACCTGGGCCCTGCGGAAAGGGTCCCTACACCCGTTGACGTTCACGGTACCGATGTGATACATGATCCTCTGTCAGGAGTTGTCGGTGACGCTCACGGGAGATCCTGAGTTCTCCCGAAGCTCACCAACTGGTCGTGTAACTTGCGGGCCCGAATGTGCACGTTCGAGCCCGAAGTTTTGTTGGCGTGGCTGGCCCTGAGGAAGGACCTCACAGAGGTTAGGACCCTCTGGAAGTCCCCCCATTTGTCCAGGGCCAGCTGTACCTTGTCCCTGCGGTGGATGGTGGCCTCCAAGAACTCCAGGAGATCTGCCGCAGGGATGTCAGGGAGAGAGACGGACGGAACCTCCGAGCCCACGCTGCCCGTGGACTCGGTATCCTCCTCCCTCTCCCTCAGCTCTCCATCGCCCCCCTCGCGATGGTAAAGCACAACGCACTCCCGTTGGTGGGTGAGCGCGTTGCGCCTTATTTTGAGCTTCACCGGTCCTCCCTGCGCCCCACCCCCAGGGGACGCGACGGGAGAGACCGGCGGAGGGACCCTCGCGGGGACCGTCTGCACCCTAGATTTCGGGGGCGCGGACGGGCGCTCGGCGTATGCCGCCGAGCCAGATGGTCTTGTCCCCGCTCTGGGTCCCTCCTTTGAGGTCCGAGGCACGGTCTCAGGCCCGTCCTCTTTCCTCGAAGGAAGGGGATCCACCCTCTCGGGTCCTTCCCCTCCCTCCCCTAGAGAAAGGGGATACACCCTTTCGGGTCCTTCCCCTTCCTCCGCATCAGCCACCGGGACCGCCTCGGGCGATGTTTCCCCCCCGACGGACGTGCAAGGGCCGGAGCCCTCGTCGCCGCCGGAAAGGGAAGCCCGAGGCGGTTGTTGTTTCAGGGGCTCCTCCCGCGCCCCCTCGGTGACTGGAACCGGTCCCTCGACGCTGGGTCGGGGACCGGTTGCTTGGCCCCGTTGCACTTCGGGGAGGGGATCTACCGTGAGGGCACCACCTTCTGCCCTCTTTGGTTCTTCCCCTCCCTTCCGCGCTCCGGAGACCAATGTAAGCGCGGGCTCCGCAGAGCCCGCCGCTGCCTCAGGGGGTGTTTTCTCGTCCCCCTCCGCGGCAGCACGAGGGCCGAAACCCCCATCGCCGTGAGAGAGGGAAGTCCGAGGCAGCTCTTGTTGTGTTTGGGGGGGCTCAGCTCCCCCCTCCGACCCCTCGACGGGGGTCGCTTGCATGGGCTCCGCGTTGTTTGCGGAGCCCACGCTTGCCTCGGGGGCCGGATCCGCCTCCTCCCCGGAGACGGGAGCCAGAGGCAGCTCTTGTTCTGGGAGGGGTGGTTCTTCCCCCCCCTCTGGCCCCTCGGCAGAGGTCGCCTGCATGGGCTCTGCGTTATCTGCGGAGCCCATGCCTGCCTCGGGAGCTGGTTCCGCCGCCCCCTCCTCGGCAACACAGGTTTCAGGACCCGTGTCGCCGTCGGAGGAAGGCGGTGCCCGAGGCAGCTGTTCTTTCGGGGGCCCCTCCTGCACCCCCTCGGCGACCTCCGCTTTGGCCGGCCCCTCGATGGTAGAGTCGGGGCCGGCTTCCGAGGTCTCTTTTGTGACGGGGAGGGGATCTGCCCGAAGGGCTCCATCTGCCCTCACGGGTTCCTCCCTCCCCTCTGGCCTCTCAGCGGGGGCCTCTTCCATTGGCTCCGCAGATTCCGCGGAGCCCCGGACCGCCTCGGGGGATGGATCCTTCTCCCCCTCTGTGGCATTACGAGGGCCGGGGCCCTCGTTGCCGACAGAAGGGGGACGCCGAGGCGGTCTCTTTGGTTTCGCCCCCCCGGGGACCCCCACCAAGAAGCCGGTACGTGTGCACTTGCGTGCACACGTGGGGAGGCGCGCCTGCGCCCTCCTCTTCCCCCTTAGGCTGCCAGAGGCTGTCCCCTGCCCTGCCACGGCAACGGGGAGTTCACCTCCGGCAGCTTCTCTCTCCTCACCCTCTGGGTGGTTGAGGTGTTTAGTTTTGCGGGCGGCTTTGCCGCCCTGCCTTGCGGGGGGTGCCGTGGAGGGAGTCTCCTTATCAGGGACTCCCCCTGACCCACCGCCAGATGTTGTGGTGGCGGGCTTCGTCTCCCCCCGCTTGGCCTCTCCCGTGGACCTGGCCGCCACCTTCTTTTTGCGGTGGGCGACCGCGGTCCATTCGGCGGCCTTCTCCCCCGGCGCGCTTCTAGGAGGCGCGGAGGGTCCGGCCACCTCGGGGTCCTTCTCTCCCTTTCCCCCCATAGATGTTCCTGGGAGGGGGGCAGGGGCTTTTTTGACCCCCTCTGCGGGCCTCTTGGAGGGCCCCGGGGGCAAGGTGGACTCGGAGGGGCGCGGTGCGGGCGCGGTTGACTTTGCGCCCTGCTGGAGCTTGGGGCACCTCTTTTTCTGGTGCCCCAGCTCCTTGCAGTGGTAGCACCGCACCTCCTCCGAGGAATAAAAGATTACATAATTGGTCCCCTGAAAGGGGACCACAAAGTTGCCCTCCACGGCGTCCCTCCCCGCCAGGTGGATGGTTACCTGGCGTCGGAAGGACAGCACGTGGCGGAGGGGTTGGTCTTTGCACCCTAGGGGGATGGGGTGGATGCCCGTTTTTAACTCCCCTAGGGCCTGAAGATGGGGCTTCAGGAGGTCGTCCTTCAAAAAAGGTGGGACGTTAGAAAGGACGACCCTGCTGCCCAACCCCTCCAAGGGTTCAATGGGGACGTATATCCCCCCGACCGCGAGACCCCTCTCGATAGCTGTGTGCGTGGCGGCCTCAGATTTTAAAAAGAAGACGGCCTTGCCGTACATCTTTGAGGCCGCCACGATGGTCGATGGCCCGACCACCTTGGCCATGGCTTTCACCATGGCCTCTATCGAGAGGGTATCTCGGAGGAGGCACCTGACCCCGTGCCTCCTCGTCATATTTTTAAAGGGGGCTGCAGCCTCCCCTGCAGCCACCTGTGCCCATTTTTTGGGGGCCTGTGGAGCTTGCCCACTCATTGTTTAAATTTTTTATTTGTTTATTTAAAAAATAAACAAACAACAAATCAAAATAAAACAGAATTGCACACCCCTGCACTCCAATAGTGCAGGGGCACACAGAACACAAAGGCTTTTTTTTTTTTTTTTTTTTTTTTTTTTTTTTAATAATAATAATTAAATAAACAAAAAATAAAACAAACAAACAAAAATTATTTATTTATTTTTAAAACAACAAAAAAATAAAAATTCACACACCCACCCCTGCACTCCAATAGTGCAGGGGCACACACACACACAAAAAGAAAAATAAAACAACCAAAAGGACAAAGGTTTTTTTTTTTTTTTTTTGTTTGTTTTGTTTTTTTTATAACAAACAAACGTATTTGTTTATTTTTTAATAAATAAACAAATACAAAATCACACACCCCTGCACTCCAATAGTGCAGGGGTAAAAGAAAAATTCAATAATAAATCAAAGTTTAAACTAAAAAATAGTTTTAAACTTAAAAGAAAATCGAAAACGAAACTAAGGGCAAACAAAGGAGCAAATGTCCTGTGCTCCCTGTCTGCCCTTCCCCCACTCTGCACAAGGCAGGAGCAGGGGATTAAAACAAAAGTATTTTTAAAACAAAAACTAAAACAGTGTAATGATTAAAAATGATTTTAAAATAAACTAAAGAAAGTGCTCTTTAATACAAAATTAAAAAGCAAAGAAAAGAAACTAGTTTAAAGGAAGTAAAAATTAAAAGAACAAAACAAACAAAGGAAAAAACAAGCCAAAATGGCCACCCTCCTACACTTGCAAACAAGCAAGTGTAGGAGAGCCAAAGAAAAAAGAAATAAAATGTGTTTTTAAAACACTAAACAAAAGTTTTAATCAACAAAAAAGGTGCCCTGCTGCTTTAGAAAAAAGAATAAATAAAAAGATTTGGAAAATAAAAAGTTAAACACACTGTTTTTTAGATTTAGAGCAGGAGCTCTCCTCACGCGCGCCTGCTCTTGCTCAAGGATGCCGCAGCCGTGCCCCCCACCTGGGATTTAACCCACGACCCTCCGGTCAAGAGTCAAGAGCCCTAACCACTCGGTCCAATCGCTCAGACCCTCGGTCCCATGCAAACAGCTGACTGGCGGAACCGAACACAAATCCCAGTTATTATTGCTTATAAAGACCTTGAGAATAAACATGCATTATGTCCTTGCAATCACTCAGGTTAAACAATGTCTTGTAATTTGCCCAAACATCAATATTTTTCAACAAAACTTTCAGGAAGTATTGTAACATCGGCTAGGTCATAGAAAAACACGTTTTTATACATGTACCCAAGCAGAATATATAATAATACAAAAATACTTAACGTTTTAAAAAAAAGAATTAAGAAAATTAAAAAAAGCAAAACATTTATATGGTTTCTGAAGTACTTTATAATGTCCTCCAGAGTGTTCTGAAAAAAATGATTACTGTAAAAATAGATTTTTAGTGAATTTTTATAGCAAGAGAGTCAATTACAGAAAAAAAAAGAAAAAAAAACTGGTCCTTGGGGAGCATCCCACTGAAAAACACTTAGTCCTTAAAGATATGTATGCAGTCTGCATTTTCCCCCTTTATCTGTTTTCTTTTATTACGGGTGTGTTTATAAATTAATATTACACAGCTCCCTTTGATACAATACCAAGCATCACCTTTAAAGCTACACATTATGAAAGCATATTTGTCTTATTACAGACTCTTTTTAGCTAGCATTATTAAAAAAAAACATCTATATCTAGCATTCACATAAATGAACATCTTTTTAATCCATGCTCATTCTACTGCTTGTGTTCACTGTTAAATTAAAACAAACAAACAAAAAGAATCATTAAAACCAGTTTTAGTACTTTTCATTTTCAACAATATAAAATAATGTGCTACAGTGTTGCCAGGGATATAGGAATATGCTTATTATTTCCAAATTATACGTTTTTGAAGAGGTTAGCTGCATATAGTGACAGTAGTTAATGTGAAACAAAAAGAGGTTATTGTTGCTTGACTTGAGAACTGTACTGTAGTGTGAATGATCGATTTCAGCTCCATGTTATCATATGGGTTTATTCAGCAATATCTCACAAGACTATATGCCTAAAGGAACTTCTATTAACACTACTTCTGGAAATAATGTGTACTGTTCTTGATGCTGTCATATTTAACCAACATGCTATAATGTGTGCCACCAATCCCATTTACTGTGACAATGTAAATCTCCCTCCCGACCTGTGAGGGCGCTAAGTAGCAAAAGGGAATGTCTTTGGACGGGCTGGCCTGACAGTTCATTTCCTGGGTCGGGAAGTCGGTCAGCCTGGAAGAAGGCGAGACTCTGTTGCAGGAACGTATTGACCCGGAAGGTAAACGAGGTAGCAGCTGCAGGCAATAGAGACAGCTGAAATCGTTTACCAAGCATAAAGGGGTCGGAGAATCATAAATCTTTTCCTTCGCTTGGTTTAAGAGATACGAGGAACTGGAAGGACCGGGAGAGTTCCCAAAATAAAAAGGAAGAGTTTGTGAGTGTTTTGTTTGTTTTGTCTGTTTAGTAACTGTCTGTGTTTTTGTTATATAGCACTAGACGGCTAAACACAAATCCAGAGCTGTCGCCAAGGGCCAGCACAAAACCGGATCAACACTGCACTACAGTCACGATTAACATTGTTATCAGCACTTGTTCACAATTATAGCACGTATTATATTGTACTTCACTACAAGCACTGAGAGCACTCACTTTGGACTTGTGATCGTGTGTGTGTCTAATTGTGTGTGTTAGTACTGTGCTTATTGTTTACGGGACTGCAACCCTTTTTATTACTGTGCAATACACATTGTTGTGTATTGCCAGTTCATTATTATTTGCTGGCTGGTCATCAGACCATTGGATTAATATTCATTAAACCAACCATTTGACCCGTACTTTGTTGTTTGTTTGTTCTTGGGATTACTGCATCCGCACCACACCTGCTATACACCTGCTATACACCTGCTACTAATTACCACTTTGCCACATTTACACATCACAGCCCACTAGAAGTGGTATGTAATATCCTGTACACTCTCCAATCATTTTTCAATTTTTCAAATTGCTTCTCACCCACCTCGTCTTCGTATTCCGATGTGTTTTTTATATGTACATTGAGCGACTCAGTGAGTGCAATGCGTTGCATTAGAAATGGATAGATTAATTTGCTACATGAGGTAACGGTTGCAGGGACCAGCACTGGTATTCACATTTACTGGATCCGAGGACGACCCAAGCCCCACTGCATTATTTGTCACAAGGTTTTGTCAAACTTGAGATGTCATTTATCTACAAAGCATTCAGAATTTGAAACACATAACTTTTTTAAACAAAATAAAAATGAACTTTGCCATCAGCAACTTTCAATTGGTAAAATGACAAAATTCCTTGATGAACTGGTAGTTAAGATTCAAGCCCAGGAATCTCATTTTATGTGTGTTATGTAAATACTTTACTTCCTACATGTACTTATGCATATACACATACAAATTAGTTTCAAAATGCTGTTGTGAAAAAATGTGTGGCAAGTGGTCCGTGGGAAAAATCCAAACACCAAGGTGGCCCCTACATTGAAAAAGGTTGGGAGCCACTGTTCTACAAGAAACAATTTCTCCTATAGAGGGTAATCACATTGGGAGACCTTAGCTGATTGGTCCTTGTGTGTCTTTACAAATATTATATTATGTTCTCAGGGATTGTTATCTGACCAGAGGCTTAAAACTAAACCTAGGGGGCCAAGGAGTAGAAATGATCTACTGGTGCATCAAAACTGACACTGTTATCTGCTCTGTTATTGAATTGTATTTTGTCATATACTTGTACATGCTAGAACCAAAGTGATTGTATTTTATCTTGCTCTTAATTGTATTAATACTTGTACTGTGATTCTTGAAATGTATTTTTGTTTATGACTGTAAGTCGCCCTGGATAAGGGCATCTGCTAAGAAATAAATAATAATAATAATAATAATAATAATAATAATAATAATAATAATAATAATAATAATAATAAAAACATTGGGGTTTGTGACACTACAGAGAGAGCTGGTATCACACTTCCAGATATAAAAGATTACTGGTAAGGTGGATCACAGCATTAGCACGAAAAGCAGTACTAGCTGTGGCTTTGATAATGCTTGTTTGTTTATTCTCTGGCCCTGATTTTCATTTAGAAAGTGACCTAATGTTTATTTCACAAGGATTCTGATCATTTCAAAGTCATAATGTGTCATTTTAATTATTGTTGAGCAAGACTTATTATTTTTTATTTCTAAATTATAGAAGACTGACAAGATTGCAAATCTGCAAGATGTATTTATTTATTATAATTGATTTACTAGTTATTTTGGGGATTATTGTGATGGGAGTGGGGGGGTGTGCTTGTGTTGAGTACATAGTAAAGTATGCAATCAGCTTAGTATGATGAAATCAATTCGAGAAGACAAGAAATCTGCAAGACATACAGTATGTGACAGATGAATCCTAGTCAACAATCTCTCTCCCGACCTGTGAGGGCACGGTATAACAGGAACAGTGTGCCCCGGACTGGATGATTTGGCAGTTTATTCCAGGGTCAGTCGGAAATTGGCCATCTAGGAAGGGGGCGGAGTCACAATACCAGAAGTCATCGCCTTAATGCGGTAGGCGATTGGTCAGTCATGGATTGGAGGATACGTGATTGCACTCTCTACCGAAGTGGGTGTGACTAAGGGTATATCAGGGGATGTGGGAAAGCAGTCTGTTCCTTTTTTATGGTTACGAAAGGACCAGTGAAGGAGTACTGTGTTATAAAGAAACCGTGAGTTTTTGTGTGTTGTTTTGTTTCTCTATTAAACTCTTACATTTATAGAAGGCTAATATCAGTGAGCTGTAGCTGAACAGCCAGCAACTAAACCCGGACTACACTTCACCATTGTGCACGTATAAACCTGCAAATCCTCACTTTCACCAAGAGCACTCACTCTGGACTTGTGACCATGTTGTTTGTGTCTGTCTTGTTTAGTGTCTTATTATTTCGGGACTGAACCCCGTGGTTTTCCTGTGTGATGCACATTGTTGTCTAGAGCCGGGTATTATTATTTCTGGTTGCAAAACAAGCAATCCAGCCAAATAAAGAGACGTTTAACTGTGGACTGTGTTGTTTCAAATCATTCCTGAGCACTGCTTCACCTCTACACCTGCGCACTGCAAACCACTTTGCCACAACATACTATTTATTATTTGTGTTATTTGGGGATTTTATGTATCTATTATGATGGAGAGGTGCTTGTGTACAATTTATTTTTCAGTATTAGGCTAATGGCTGCTTATTGAATCTTTTTTCAAAAATGTTAGAAAGTGATATTTGATGTAAAATATATCTCGTTGACCTTTAAACAACTTCTAGGAATAACAAAACAAAACAAAAAAAACGCATTCAACTCCTGGAACATACCTTTGTCATAAACAAATATGTTGTTTAAAAGCTAAACCAAAACAGTCAATAGCTCGGGTGTGCAAAGTAAATAATAAAATGTAGTTATTAGTTATTTCATAAATACTTAGCTTATTTGGTGTTATTGCGTGTATAACTGTACAACATGAAATAATACACTGGATATTACATAAATGACAAGGAAAATAAAAACAATACCCCCACGAAACACACCTCCTTGAAAAGGTTTATATTTTTCTAATGTTAAAGATTATTCTGATTAAACTAAAACAAGATCAGACAGCACATCTCACAAAAAAACAACTAAAGACACAGAGAGATACTATTGCTTTTCAACAACATGACTGAAAGTGTGCAGTTGCAGTAAATTCAGTTCTGTTTTTGTTTACCAACACAAAAACACTGTATAAAAATATATGTGCTCATTGTTTAGTTTTTTTTTTACTTTGACAAATTAAAACAACATTAAGTCAGACTTCAGTGCTATGTCAGATTTTAGTGCTATGTCAGATTTTAGTGCTATGTCAGATTTTACAGACTTTAGTGTAGGGCTGGGGATCGGCAGTGTCCACGATACAATACGTACAGCGATACAAGAGTCACAATATGATACGTATCTGTTACAAGGATGGCTGGTGGATGATGTCACAGACCTGGAAGATACAGACACTCAGACAGCACTGTGGTATGAAACGCACCGCTTGCACTTTTATTAAACAAATAAACAAAAATAAAAGGTTTACACAAAACACAAAAGAAAAAGGCATGTTGGCCAAAAGAAACAAACAAGCAATACTAACATGGCCCACACGGTGCAAACCACCGTGAATAGCAATTGTTATTTATTCTCTTTATTATCTTTTTACCTCCTGTCTCCACTCTCGACGACCGTTCTCCAATCAGAACCCACTCAACCCGTTGCAGCCACAGCGGCAGGTCTTTATAGTGGTGACTGAGGGATTAACTAGCTAACAATGATCTTATTATCCCTCAGTCACATTTTGCATGGGTTTAATAAGATGCGTGACTCAGCTAATTAGGAGCTGATCAGCCACGCATTCTCACAAGGTAATTTAATAAACACAAAACAATAACATGGTGGACAGCACCCTGCTACTCCATACAAAAATTAAATACAATACATGGCTTTTCGCCGTCATATATATTTACAGAAATCATAACAATACAATAATAAACAAATACTTACACAAAGGGGCGGGCACTCTGTCACAGTATCACGATACAGTAAATTAAGCATGAACATAAAAAAAAATCACACAATTGTCTCATTTGCTTGTGCAAGTGTTTGCAATAACACTGGTAAAGCACTTTCGGTCCAATAAACTTCACAGCCTGTTTTGCTTTTGTTTCCTGTTTATTCTTTAAAATACATTTCCAAATCAGGGCTCCAGACAGAGTTTTTGCCTTAGGAGTCAATGGCTTCAGGACAAAAAAAATTGGTCCCCAAATTCAATTGCTGGGTCCCACTTCAGGAGCAAGTTAGTTGCTACCATGTCCAGCTGCTTAAAGGGATACACCGAATCCAAGTTTTGGGGATTCGGCCGAATACCGAATCTACAAAAACTGTCAAGAAAATTGAAGGAAACTGTTGAATGAAAAAAAGACTGGCAGCTACTAACAAGGGACGTGCACAGTCTATAGTTTTGAGCCTTTTAGTTAATAGTATTGTTATTACTAAATGGAAATATATTCCTGAATAAGATTTCAGTTTGAAACTTACACAATTTACCACTAGCCCCCTCCCCTCACAACAGAAATGTCAAAATACAGAACCGTTTACTTTACCTTTACAAGAGAGGAGAGCTGCATCTTTGCCTAACCCTCTATTTTCTTTAATGATGTTTCAGCCTGTGTCACCTGATCTGTAAGCTATGAGGAAAAAATTACCATGATGAGTGACCTGAATCTCCCTGCGAAATAAAACCCACGTTGATTTAAATACACCGTGTGTAACACCTATCAAATAGGCTACGAAATAGTTTAATAAAACACAGCAGTTCCCAAATGGTTTAACTTGTATTGGCACATTACAATAACATAATTTAATTTACGAAAGCATATTGTTCAACGGCGTCTTGCACATCTGACAGTTGTAAAATATATATTTCTGTGCGCAGATTTTTTAATTTTTTTTTTTTATCTCAGTATGCTTTCTAGAACACGTCTCAGACAAAACAACAAAGCACAAAAGTCTTCAACAGTTTGCTGTTACTATATATTACAGGTTTACTGCATAACTTTACTCCATGAAAAGTGTGATGTGAACGTGCTGTTGCATACGGGGGTATGTTTGCATTCAGCAGCTGTGTGTGTTTAGTGCATGCGCCACCAGTAATTTAGGGAGTTGAGAGCTGCGACAGAGTTCATCAAACGTGTTCTTGTTATTAAATACAACCGGATTTGTGTCTTTTATTTAAAGAACTGCACACATTGGAGGGATGTATTAAAATGGATGTGCGTCTGGGCGGATATAGGAATCGGATTTGGTTCACCGAATCCTAAGTATTTGACAGAATCTGAACCCTGCTCAAAAAGTAGGTATTCATGCCGAATCCGAAACCGAATCCTGGATTCGATGCATCCCTACTTAAAATACTTGATAAGACACTAAAGTGATACTAAAACAGTAACTTAATGCCTGTACTCACTTGTGGTTAATCTATGCAGCTGATGACTGCAATGAACTCAGCATGTTTATATTTTAAATATTTTGCAAGTATTGTGTCTGGAAATGGTGACTGCACCTCTAATTGTGTCTAATTGTTGTAATATGGTAAATAACATGCTGCAGCTCCCATGTTCAGTGTCATGCTCTGACAACATGTAACACAGACAGCTCTTATGATTACATGTTACCATTTATTTTTCAGTAAAAACAAGTTTAAATTGCAGTGAGTTGGTTCTGCTATTTAAGATATGAAATACTAAATATTTACACCAAACTCTACCATGTTTGGTCACCTGGTGTTCTGCTGGTGGTAATACAGGGGAGCAAGGGAGAGGCAGCATTTTTGTGTAGGGAGGGTGGCTCTCTGGTCCACAGGACCCCCTTGAAATAACTGTCTGGGTGCAAAGCTGCTTTGCATTCCTGGATCACACAGCGAGCCACTCTGGTGGTCCGCTGAGATGCTCTGGTGGCGAGCGTCTCTGGAGCCAGCCATTCCGAGCATTCGTGATCCAGGAGATCCCAGACTCTGGTCCCTCTGGTGGAAACCATGTGCCTCTGCACCGAAGGAGATTCCAACACCTGCGCAGCATTTTTGTGTTACAGGCGCCTAATCCCGAAAAAATAGTTTACAATGTTATGTCGCATTTGCAACCATTTTAGTCCCAGTCTGGAGCCCTGTAAATTTGAACCTTCCACATTTTAGTGTGACTCTTATCAAGAGCAAGAGACGGGTCCACACTGGATTTTAAACCAGCTAGAGGTCAAATTTCGCCGTCGCCCTGATGAGATTATCAACATTAATAACCCACCTCCGCTCAGCTTCCATTTCGCTCACATGCCAGAGGACTTGAGAAAAACACCCTGAACACAGTGATCGGTAGGTGAGACTGCTAGAGTACAAGCTAATAAATAATATTCTCTAATTATCAGTGTAGACACAAATTAATGCATGCTCATGTTTATGTTAGCAGACAAAATTACTTAATAAAAAACTTTAAGAAAGTGTAATGATGCATGGGTCACTGTATCGATAATCATATCGTCAAGAAAAATAAAGCGGTTCATGCGTGAATCGATGAATCAGCACACCCCATATTTTAGTGCTATGGCAAATTTTAGTGTTATGGCAGATTTTGGCCCAAGAACTCATGCCACTTTGTGACTTTTGGGAAAGTTTCAGTCATGATTTAGTCACCTATATTATGGTGTTGGTCCAATATGGGATGAACTTGGTATGCTTGTCTTTGATCTCAGCCTTTATTATTTACAACATGCCTTTGTTTTTACTTTGGCAAATGTGGAGAGGGGCCTGAGACATCCAGCCTCTTATTACTCGCTGGATTCCATTTTGTAAAATGTTGCTTGTGCAATACTGATGAGACTGTATAGTTTTTCTTTTATATTTTAAACTAAACAAAAAACCCCAACAAAGTAATATTCTGATATATTTCATTATAATTAAAACAATAATATATAGCATTTGCTTATCTGTACAAAATTCAGGTCAATTTTTAATACTGATGAAGAAAATATACACAACAGCATTTGTGCTGAGAGATTTGAGTCAGAACTTATTTAAATGTGTTGGTTCCCTTCTCCATAGGCAGAAAAGTGTGATAAAAAGAACACATGGGGTCTCATTTACGAAATGGCACTAAATATAGCTGTAACATGCATATTAAGTAGTGAGCCTAACATGCACCATAAATCCACAGAGGACAGGCAGAGGCAACGCAAACTAAAACTGCATGCAGAGGAGTAAGACACTCTAGTGGAGGAGGTTGTTTTAAATTATAATATCTTGTTTGGTCCAGTGTTTTATTTAACCACTATTTGTACCAATGTAATGAACTATAAAATAAAATCTAAGAAATGATAACATTAATTCACATTTATTCATGCTTAATATAACCTGTTATTTACAGGTGCAGCATGGGGGTAGTCTTTCAGTATATAGAATGTTTTGATATAGCAGGAAAGACACTAAGCGATGTGTAATTTCTCAGCTCAGCAGGATTTTCAGTGATGCTTTTTTATATTACTTCAAGCGGATGAACTTCAAGTAATAAGAACATCACTCATTTACATATTTAAGAATGCTTTTAAATTGTATTACTCAAGATATAATATGATGAAATATAACAGGGAACTATTTTGGTAGTGACACTTGTTTAATGGTTCTGTACGTTGTGGCGGAGTGTCCCGCCCCTATTTATTATTATTTGTATTTTTGTTTGCGGCGCGGGTAAAAGCGCCGCGTCTTTTATTATTATATTTAAAAACCCCGTGAGGATGCATGGCTGATCAGCTACTGATTATTTAACTAGCTGACAGTCATGCATCCTTACCAAACGCGTGCAGACTCTGGCCGAGGGATAATAAGATAATTACCAACTAGTTAATCCCTCGGCCAGAGTATATAAACCTGCAGCTCTCTGCACTCGAGGTTGTTGGGTGTACAGAGGAGAGTACGGGGAGTGGAGAGAGCGAGCAACATTCGAAAAACAATTGCTAAAACGTGCTGGATTGTCCAGCACAACACTTACTTGTTTGTTTGTTTATTCGTTTGGCCCTCGTGCCCTTTTGTTTTGTGTTTTGTTGTTTTGTTTAAATCTCAGATGCCTGCCTCGCATCGCCCAAGGATGCCTGCCTCGCATCGCCTGGGGCTGCCTGTTGCTCCGCATCGCCTGGGGCTGCCTGTTGCTCCGCATCGCCTGGGGCTGTCTGTTGCTCCGCATCACCTGGGGCTGCCTGTTGCTCCACATCGCCTGGAGAGCCACCAGCTACAGGGAACGAGGGAGAAGTGGAGCTCCCGCTGCCGCCTCCATGGCCAGGGACTCCCCTCCCGAGTTCACCTCCCGAGGGTCCGCTGCTGCTGCTGCCGTCGCCTCCCGAGGGTCCGCTGCTGCTGCTGCCATCGCCCCCCGAGGGTCCGCTGCTGCTGCCGTCGCCTCCCGCGGGTCCGCTGCCGTCGCCTCCCGAGGGTCTGCTGCCGCTGCCGTCGCCTCCCGAGGGTCCGCTGCCGCTGCCGTCGCCTCCCGAGGGTCCGCTGCCGTCGCCTGGGGTCGCCAGGGATCCTGCTTCACCTGGGGTTGCCAGGGATCCTGCTTCGCCTGGGGTCGCCAGGGATCCTGCTTCGCCTGGGGTCACTACACTATGACCGGAGCCCTACGGAGGGGAACGGACGGCCATGAAGAAAGGGGGGGAGGTCAGGAGACCAGCTCCCCCAGCCGCAGTTTCGCGGCCGGAGATCATGTGGTCGGAGCCCCACGGAGGGGAACTGCCGGCCACGGAAAAGAGGGGGGAGGTCCAGAGACCAGCTCCCCCAGCCGCACTTTCGCGGCAGGAAATACTGTGGCTGGAGCCCCATGAAGGGGAGCTGCCAGCCATGGAAAAGGGGGGGGAGGTCAGGAGACCAGCTCCCCCAGCCGCACTTTCGCGGCAGGAAATACTGTGGCTGGAGCCCCGTGAAGGGCAGCTGCCAGCCATGAAGAAAGGGGTGGGAGGTCAGGAGACCAGCTTCCCCCGCAGCAATTTCGCTGCAGGAGAAAGGGTGGCTGGAGCCCCACGGAGGGGAGCTGCCGGCCATGAAGAAGGGGGGGCAGGTCTGGAGACCACCCCCCAAAATTTTTTGGCCAGAGGAGCTGGCCGGTGCGCGGGCCATTGGAACGCTACGGCTGTTTGGGTGGGAGGAGGACATCCCACCGTGGCCGCCACCTTTGGTCCATTGCTGCCCCTGTTCCTGCGCCGGGACTGCTAACCGGGACTTTGGCGACTAAGGGGGGAGGTGGCCGAAAAGGCCATGTGTGCTGCGCACAAGGGGGGGCATGTGTGGCGGAGTGTCCCGCCCCTATTTATTATTATTTGTATTTTTGTTTGCGGCGCGGGTAAAAGCGCTGCGTCTTTTATTATTATATTTAAAAACCCCGTGAGGATGCATGGCTGATCAGCTACTGATTATTTAACTAGCTGACAGTCATGCATCCTTACCAAACGCGTGCAGACTCTGGCCGAGGGATAATAAGATAATTACCAACTAGTTAATCCCTCGGCCAGAGTATATAAACCTGCAGCTCTCTGCACTCGAGGTTGGGTGTACAGAGGAGAGTACGGGGAGCGGAGAGAGCGAGTCACATTTAAAAAAACAATTGCTAAAACGTGCTGGATTGTCCAGCACGACACTTACTTGTTTGTTTGTTTATTCGTTTGGCCCTCGTGCCCTTTTGTTTTGTGTTTTGTTGTTTTGTTTAAATCTTTTGTTTTGTTTGTTATTAAATACGCTGAGTGCAATAGCATTCAGCTTCACCCGCCCATCCACTGTTTTGGTGTCAGTTACTAAGAGAAAATATGTTTATGAAAAGAGCCGCAATGTACTAATTTAAATATGTGTTGCATCTTCTTAGCGAGATCTCTATTCACTCTATTCAGAGTCATGCAACATTGTTCAAATAAATAGTGGGAGCTGAGTTGTGCTTTGCTGTCGCACAGGGTGGCCAATCGATAAGGTCTATACATGCAAGTGTGCAAGAATCAAAATAACATTGTTTTTGTAAAATGGAAACGTCATCTGTACAATGCATTCTGTCTTCATTTTACTTATTTTATACTATTTATTATATATATATATATATATATATATATATATATATATATATATAATCAGACATAGTCAAGTCCGAGTCACTATCATTCGAGTCCAAGTTCAAGCCACAAGTCCTTGACTTTGAGTCTGAGTCCTTGAAATGAACTCTAATAAATTTTCATTAAACTAGTCCTATTTAATAGCAAATAGGGGAGCACACCAGGGAAGTGTTTACCTAACAGACGTTATCTGATACCCCTCAGGAAAAATGCACAAATAATAAAAAATTTGAATACAAAAAAATGATTTTGATTAATTTTTTCTAGCTAGATTATTCTATTTTCATGACTTATTCAATGTGTCTGTCACTATCTTCTTTTCTTTTGGAATTGGAATACTGTTTGAAATGTACCTGAAGTTTTTAGATAAGCTTCAGGTTCAAGTTTGTGAAGTAACTTTAATATTTTTTTAGTAACTTTAATATTACTTGTGTAATAGAAAATAAAAAAGGACTCTTCGTTAGTATCTTTGAGTCACAGAGTCCTAATGTTCGAGTCTGAGTCCGAGGCCCACAAGGTCGAGTCCGAGTCTTTTGCGGCCGTGACTCGAGTCCGAGTCTGAGTCATGAAAAATGCGACTCGAGTCCTGCAAGTCATTATATATATATATATTAGGTGTGCTAGATTCAGTTTAATTTAATAAGCGTTTAAACTTTTAAAAATATATAGTTTAAATGTTTAAACATTAAAATTAAAACATTTTGAAAAGACGCTGTGTTAGGGGGGTAGTATGCGTCCCCCTCGATGTGCGGACTCGACAGCAGAAGAACCGGAAGTCAGCCACCTTGGGGGAAATGCGTAGCTGCAAGGGCTCTGAGCATTTTTAAATAAATAGCTTTCTATAAATTGCCGCATATATGTCTATAAATATGTCTTTTACATCGGCTTTTCTATTATCCTTAAATGCAATTGATACTTGTTAATCCATTCGTGTAGCTCGATCACAACTGAGAAACACGTTAATAGTGTAGCCATCTTGGTTAACGCAGGCAGGCGCATCACACAGGGCGAGGCAATCCACACACAGCGCCAATACCGCTGTACAAAATTAAATCAAATTACTAAATTATTTATTTATTTCATTTATATAGCGCCTTTCATACCGAAGTATCACAAGGCACTGTACATAAATACATAAAAATGCAATAAAATACAAAATATACAAATAATAATAAAAAAAAGAATCATTAAAATTAATTAAAATTAAATTAAGCCCTATATATAAATAAATGTATACAAAGAGTGAAGCAATATGAAAAAATAATAGCATTGGCGGTACGATAATGGTCTGTTTTGATTAGAGGGCGAGCATTAATTGCATTATTACAGAAATGTTATGCAGTCTAATTATTCAAACAGTGCTCAAATCCAAATCACTAATTTATCCTACTTATTGTATATGAGACAAGAACTAGTTATGTTCACACCAAACTGACTTATTTCAAGTAGAACAGTATCACATTGTACTTATCTGACAGGAAAAAAGAAGACAAAAAATAAACATAAAATGGAAGAAATCTTCTGTTTATATATATATATATATATATATATATATATATATATATAATTAGGGGTGCTAGATTCAGTTTAATTTGTTAATCATATATATATATATATATATATATATATATATATAAAAACATCAGTCGAGTCTCAGTCCTTAAATAGCACCAAAAAAAAAGAGCTCAACACAGCATTCTATAATCTGGCTCAACAAAAGACATTAAAGTTGAATCCGGTATCCTCCACAATTGAAATTGGTTGCATGCCATTTGCGATCGTTTCAAAAATCAACCATTTTATGTTTTCAGCCTGAATTTTATTGTATTTCCTAATATTTAGCTTGCATGTCTGGGCCCCACCTCCTCCACCCTAGATCAAATCTCAGCAGAAACAGACTAGTCACATGACCAAAAGCATGTTGGACATTGGGAGGTGAATATCCAATGACAATGATGCCATGTGACACAGGTAGGAAGTACCGGGGGAAAACCAGAAATGGTTGTAAGTGCATCCTGATTTTAGGGAAAAATAGGTATTTGGCTGTTCGCCTCAAAAATGCATTGAGCACAACTGCTAATGCACAAGAAAAAGCGGACTGGGAAATGCCAGCAACAATTGCGACAATTGTTTAAAACATGTTTTCAAAAGTTCTTAACAAATGGATGGAATTGTACGTGTCACAATTACATGCAGCATTTGTACATCTCATTATAATATTTGAGAACCCTCATTTGCAATATCTCTGACCACTTTTTTATGAATTTATGCAGGAATGCCCATAATTACATATTCATCTATGCTTGAACCACAAACTGAAACTGCAGCCGCAAAGCATTCCCTAAAAGGTCGCAAATAGCATTGTGCTTGTTTAGTACTTTTCACCCAAGACTTATGACTCTTTTGCAACTGGTTTGCCACTATTGCGACAAGCGCAACACTTTAGTAAACCTACTCCTGAGCATTAATTCACTAATCTCTAATATGGTATATGGCGCTGATGGTATAACTTATTCACAGCCTTCATGAATAAACAAATCTGATTTCAAATTGCTTTCAAGTGTTCACTTTTTTAAACTGATATAGTAGATGTTAAGTCTTAAAATGGAAAAAACCTTTAAATATGATTTGGGGAATTTGTACTAAATAAAGGCTTTGGAAGAAACCCCTTCTAAATCCAATATGTCCTACTTTAGTAATACAAATGAATGGACCCTAAGGCACTGTCATTTGCGTTTAAATTGCACTGATACATTACTGAGATATATAAGAGAACTAAAGTTAGTTCTTTGAATACATTTCCAACCAGAAAAATATGCCCTTAGCTTTTTCCAAGTGAGATCGGGGCTGTTTTTTGGGAAGAAAGCTTAGCTTTATCTAACTATGTGCTATTTTTTGCAAATCCCTACACTACATTCACAGCCTTGATGTTTAATCAACATGTTTTTTTCTGCAGCTGGGAAATTAAAACCTACCTCTCTCATTCAGTGCATTGGACACTCATTATTCCATGGTTCCATCTGCACCATTAAACCAGTAAATGTAATCTAGCCCTTTGCGGTCCATTTATTCAGCGCGTCAGGCGCGTCAGGTCCAATTTATTTTCACACGCGCAGTTTATTTTAGACACGCTGTTTAAAAGTATTTTTTTCACAGTAAAACAGTTTTAAAAGGCACTGCATATTAACAGGATGCTCAGTACTGCATCTCCAGCCCTGCCCCACCCCTTGTTTGCTATATTTTTTACATACCTCGTAATACCGATAAATACATACCGATAAATCATCTCCTGATCACTCATTTTATCACCAAACTCCTCAATAATGCGATCCAAGTCGTTATTTTATTAGTATAACATCTAAAAAAAGCTCTGCAAATGTCTGTGATGTTCTTTGAGCGCTGGATGCGAAGCAGCTATCTTGTTTGTTTATGTCCGTGTTATCTATGTGGTGTCGGGTCTATCAGTATTCATGAGATACGCCCCTTTTTTTCGGCTTCTCTCGGCTCCTATTGGTCTCATTCAGCCATTGAATGGTTTTCTCGGCTTTTTCCGGAGAAAAAACGACTAGAGACCTGTTTTTTGCATCTTTTTGATGATGTTGGACAGGGTCCGACAATGGACCAGAAAGGGAAAATTACGCTGTCGGACCAGGTCCGACATAGGACCGCAAAGGGCTAGATTTTAAACACATGTGTGGCATAGTGGCGGGCGGTCAAGGCTGGTCAGCAGCAGAAATAGCAAACCCAGACACAGAACTTCAGTTTAAAGTGCCTTGGCACACTTTATTCACAAATAAACAAATCAAAACACAGGAACAAATCAAAGAGTTGAACAAAAACCCTACACCAGACCAAACACTATAACATATTTAAATACACCAAAGCTACAGCTATCCCAGTGTTGTTTCTCTTACTTTGTCATTCCATTCCATTCCATTCCATTCCATTCCATTCCAGCTGGACCAGCTGCCTTCACCGAAACACCTTCCCAACAACTATTTCCTTTGTTCCCTTTTTATAGGGTGTGGCCAGGGGAAATTGACTTCAATAAATCAATCACTACCTGGCCACATTCCACACTTTGTCAATGAACTGATTAACCCTTAGCGGTCCATTTATTCAGCGCGTCTCCGGCGCGTCAGGTCCAATTTATTTTCACACTCGCAGTTTATTTTAGACTTGCTGTTTAAAAGTATTTTTTTTCACAGTAAAACAGTTTTAAAAGGCACTGCACATCAACAGGACACTCAGTACTGCATCTCCAGCCCCGCCCCACCCCTTGTTCGCTGTATTTTTTACATTCCTCTACATAGTAGTGCATACCGATAAATCATCTCTTGATCACTCGTTTTATCACCAAACTCCTCAACAATGTGATCCAAGTCGTTATTTTATTACTATAACAGCTAAAAAAAAGCTCTGCAAATGTCTGTGATGTTCTTTGAGCGCTGGATGCGGAAGCAGCTATCTTGTTTGTGGTGTCGGGTCTATTAGTATTCATGAGATACGCCCTTTTTTTTTTTGGCTTCTCTCGGCTCCTATCGGTCTCACTCGGCCATTGAATGGTTTTCTTGGCTTTTTCCGGAGAAAAAACGACTAGAGACTTGTCTTTTTGATGATGTCGGACAGGGTCCGACATTGGACTGGAAAGGGTTAAACAATTTCTTTTCTCGCTTTGTGAAGGCAGCCACAAAGCACACATTTTTCAGTGTGCAGGGCCTCTGCCCTGTCACAACATGTTACACACATATATTTAATTTTTACTTACTTTTATTTTTTAATAATATTTTTTGTGCATCAAAAATGTGTTTAAAATCTGCTGCACAAGATTGTGTAGTTGTTAAACAGTGGATTTTACAGTGAAACCCTGCTGCTATACACATCTCCAAAGCAAAAAAAACAAAGGATTTTAGGGAAACTTCTTATAAGGCATTGGCATTGCATAACATGAACAGAATTGTCTTTCTTTTAATTATTATTATTATTTGTTTATTTAGCAGACGCCTTTATCCAAGGCGACTTACAGAGACTAGGGTGTGTGAACTATGCATCAGCTGCAGAGTCACTTACAATTACATCTTACCCGAAAGATGGAGCACAAGGAGGTTAAGTGACTTGCTCAGGGTCACACAATGAGTCAGTGGCTAAGGTGGGATTTGAGCCGGGGGCCTCCTAGTTACAAGCCCCTTTCTTTAACCACTGGTCCACACAGCCTTTAATTTCAAAATGTAGGCAATCTGATGTTACAGTCATGCTATGCAGTTTCCCGGAAGTCTTTAAGATCGCTTCATGTGAAGTGGAAATGAGTGAATAAGATTGTTACCTCTTGAAAAGCGGTTTTAATTACTGTTTCAATTGATTGTCTTTTTTGCCAGTTGATTTGTCTTTTTTATCTCAAATAAATTGTGGAGACAGAAAATCCTTCTGCAACTAGACATTACACAAAAGTCAAAGATCATCAGTATGTATTACTTTTTTGTATGAATGCTATTTATAACAATTTGTTTTCTGCATTCAAAGATTAAAAACATGACTCTCACATCAGTGCAAGTTTAAGCACTCGAGTTCTTCCATCCCACAATCCTAACTGGGTCTGAGGGGATCCCAATATAAATCAATTTGATCTGTGTAGATGGCAAATCCTTCTTTGGATCTTTGGACCCCACTGGCAATTAAAAGGACTTGGACAGGTCTCCGCATTGTTTGTAAATGTCTTGAGGGACCTGCAGTGCTGTCTGGCAGCAGTTTCTTCTGCGGAATAAAAGGAGTATAGTAGTACATAATAAAGGTCTAGGGAGCCCTGGTAATTCCAAACATCACCATTGCCTTACCAGTATATATATATCAACAGGTTTGTTTAATTTTTAACTGGTTAAAATAAACAAATAGTTCCATTTGTTTTATTTGTAAAATAAAGAAAAGCTGTATTTTATAGTGGTTTGCTGTTCAGTATATGTATGAGAGAGATAGAGAGAATATTTTCACTGCAGCACTAAACCTTATGAATGACCTATTTATGTCATATACTACTGTATGCATTCTTTTGAGATTTTTAAAAATGTGTTAACCTTGGGCCTCTTCCTTAATTAAAAACCATGAACAAAACAGTAATAATACAAGGAAACAATTAAGGAATCAGGACATTAACTAGATAATAGCAACCAATTATGTAAAAACATCTTCATTAGGATCGTCTCTGTGGCTTCTGTTGAAATATTATTCCCCTTGTCAGGTACATTTCAATTATTGAAGGGCTTTTTTTTTTTACTTATTTTTGGCATCTTGCTTTTGGATATTTGCAGGAATCACTTCAGGCAGGCACTAAATGAGGGTATAATGTTGAGGCTTCATTTCTGTAGCTGTATCGTCAGGTGTAAGTGGTGCAGTGAATAAAAAGAATGTCCAGGCAGTATTTCTCCCAAAAACAGTCTGTGTATTTTAATAATAATAATAATAATAATAATAATAATAATAATAACAAAAAGCCCCTTTACCACAATGGTATTGGGGGTACACGGCGGGCTTTCAAACCCAAAAACAAAACAAACTGGACTTTGTCCATCCCCCGTCCCCCATCCTCTGTGCACGGCAGTGTGCGTGCTCGGGTCCTGGGAAGCGTGGTGCCAGTGAGTGTGGTGCTGTGCACGGAAGTGCTCTCGTGACTGTTGGTGGTAGACCTAGCTCCGCGGGCTCACTCCTACCTCTGTAACTAAAAACACAAACCACAGAAAACAAAAAGATAAACAGTACAGGCTCCGGCCGTCTGTCTGTACACTTCAGCGCAAGGCGGTGTACTGGTGTAGCTGCTTCCCCTTTGTACCCACAAAGCCCTCCCTGCAATCAACCCGCCACCATGGTTTCTCCAATAGAGGCCCGTCCCGCAGCTGATTGCAAGTCTTTCCGGGTACATGCAACTACGCGCTCCCCCTAATATGGTCACCTTCCGGTTTCCACCTACCGTCAAGGCGGTCCATCTAGGAGGCAGCATACCACTGCCCTTACACAGCGTCCTTTTCGATCGGGGGGAGATTTACAACATTGACCCTTTCTCTCTTTATTACAAGCTGTAATCCACAAACATGTACAGCACATCATCACTATTGTTACATATTGTGGTTTCTGCTACATTGCAAGACTTGTGATATCTTAGAAAGGTTTCCCTCGTGCCTCAATGGTTTTGAATCGCATGGTTTTAATTAACTAATATACAAAACCATACCACTCCTTTGGCATCTGTCATGAGCAAGCATCCCAGGACACTTTACAACCCCCTATAGCTCTAGAGAACTAAATGTATAACATTGCAGAGCTTTCAAATCTTCAAAGTATGCAGCATCTAAATCAAGCCTAATCAGCCAAGCCTTAATAATATCAACTGTCTCAGTGCTCCTAACTATGCTCAGAATATAATTCCATAGCAGCTGAAAGGCTGGACACTGCAGAGCTTTTATGTCTACCAAGAGATCAGTACTTGCTGATATAAAGCTGCGACCAGGGACGTAAGGAGTAAAGAACTCACTCAAATAAGTAGGTCCATGGCCATCAACTGCCCTATAAGCAAGAAGCAAAAATTTAAAATCAATGCAAAGATTTATTGGTAGTTAATGCAAGGCCCTATGAATGGAAGAACTTCTTCTTGTGGCTGGTTTCAGTGAGAGTATTTTGCCACTATATATTGTCAGCTATATTGTCACTGTATATTGCCAAGACATGCTTTTTTGCCTTATAGCTGAAACTAGTAACCCCAGTAAAACAATTCCCTTGATTCCCTTTTTGTTCAAATTTTTTAAGCGATTACATCTTACTGCTAAATTAGCAAATCCTACCACCAGATTTCTACAGAATTAATTACTTTTGGTGTAAAAAAAAAAAAAAAACATTTAAAAACGGATCCTACAATAGTATGAAAAGTACAAGTACAAGTGCTGAATAATAATACACAAGAAAGAAGTTCAGGTTAAATCCACAAGGAGCAAACATACACATTTCAAACGCACAGATCTATTAGGAGGGAGAGGGTTTGAACTCACTTCTAAACACTTACAAAATATCTTAAAGTAGAATTTGTACTCATTCACAGATTTAATTAATTCTCTGTTGAATAGTTACTGCAAGGATTGCAAGCTTCTGTAAAGTCTAAATGGAAAGTACGGCACGTAGTAACGTTTGTGTCCAGTCTATATTCCTCAACTTTTTAGCTAACATGAAACATCATGTAATGTAAACAAATGCACTGAATAAAACAGACTACCATTAGCTGTATGTCAGGAGAATATAGGAACAGTATAATGATAAAGTAGAAAGGCAAGAGGAATTTGCTTTTGTAAATGAGAAATAAATGACTAAAACCTTTTATCCCCCTGTATCATCAAAAGCATATTGTACTGCGCCTCAGCTACATTTCATTTGGCAGGCATTTGTTTAGGTTACATGGCATTTTCATTATGGAATGTCATGCTCTTCAATATTGCCTCATCTATCATCTCATATGTTTTATTTTATTTTTGTTTGTGTAAACATAACTACGGCCTCTTTATTTTAAAAAGCAATAGAATGGAAACGTAACTACAACATTTTTACTTTACTATGTATTTCAAAATATCCTTAGGGCACTTTCACACCTAGTTTGTTTGACCGTTTGATGTGGTTCGGTTCGCTTGGAGTGATATGTGAAAACTCTAATAACCACATAATCGCACCAGGATCAAACCAAGTGAACTGAGATCGCTTGAAATGGTCATCTAGGTTCGCTTGCCACTTTGCTCTGTTTCAACGTTTTGCAATGTGAAACCAAACGTATTCCAGTTCACTTGAAAACAAACCGCTCCAAACAATTTATTGTATCTTAAAAGTATTTCCCCCCCCCCCATATATTCCCATAAATTAACTGTGGCAGGCTTTTGATTACCTGAATAAAGTAATGTGAACATGTCAACATAATTAAAAAAAAAAAAAAGTCGAAAGAGAAGCCACTTAGCCCACATATGGCTAATTGTTCCCAGAAACGCATATAGACAGCTCTTGAAGGATGAATCAGCAGCAACATCATTGCTTGGCAATTCATTCCATAAACACACGACTGGTAAAAAAAAAAAAAAAAAAAAAAAAATTAAAAGCCTCCTACATTCTGTCCTAAATCTGTCTCCATTCAGTTTCTAGTGTGTCCTGTGGACCTGGCCTCTGTGCTATGTCTGTGACTAAAGCTGACTTTGTTGATCCTTTATAGGTAGGGGTCTACTCAATTTGCGATTTCGCGGATTTTGCGGAAATTGTGAAATACAGGATTGTCCGCGAAATTAACCTGAAAAGTATTATTCAAAATAAGATGTGAATTACTGATAAAATAGTTTGTTTTAAAACTTCTCCGAGGTCACTGCGATGCAAAAGCAATTTACTTCCTTCTTTATGTGGCCATGTGATAATTAAATCCAATCACTGGCTTGCTGAATCAGTGTCGTCTACTTTGTATGATATAACGTTACAGTACATGCGACCTCAGTTTGGTTGAACTCTAAAACATATCGAAGGCGGCATTACTTAAAATAACCGGACTCTGACGGACAAATCGAAAAAATCGAAATACATTTCAGCTCAGGAGCGGGTGAAACAGTTCCCGACAGGAACCTTACATGCAGACGGCGGTAAATTGTTTTGTTCATCTTGCAATGTGACTATAGATTTTTCAAGAAAAAACACAATCGATCGACATATTGCTTCAGAATCGCATATCAAACGTAAATCTACTACAGAAGTTACTGCCCAAAATAAAAAGCAAGCGACAGTGGCATCGATGTTCAAAAGAGCAACTGAAAGCAGTTCAGCAAGAAGAGAAGCAACGTTCGAGCTAGTGGAGGCCTTCACTGCTGCTAACATACCTTTGGAAAAAATGGATAATCCGAAACTAAGGAAGTACTTCAACAAACACGTAGCAAACGCTGGAAGTTTTCCGTGTGCAAACAAGCTTTGGGCTCGCTTTCCGACCGCTTTCCATGTCTATACAAGTTGGCAAAGCACTGCCTTACAATTCCGGTGAATTCAGTAGATGCCGAACATGCCAAATCAATGTATGGTCAAGTATTCACACCCCAGAGACAGAGGATGTCAGCTGCAACTGCTGGTGGATGCTGCATGCTGACATTTAACAAATAAGACGTTGCGTTTTATGAAGATAAGCATACATGTGTATTCCTGAGCTTTGGAGGTAATATATATATATATATATATATATATATATATATATATATATATATATATATATACACAGTATACATTGTTTTCTATATTGTATAAATATAGCCATGAAATATCCGCGAATTTTGCTATTTATGTCGTGATAGACCCACGAAAAATTAAAAATTTCTAACCCTTCTGTTTTTAGGGTTATCAGTTTGAACATATTATGTTGACTTTTATTTTTCTTTTTTTTTTTTTTTAAATTTAGTTGTTGCCAATTAGTTTTTATTATTTTCTCCCCAATTTGAAATGCCCAATTATTTTTAGGCTCAGCTCACCACTACCACCCCTGCGCTGACTTGGGAGGGGCGAAGATGAACACACACTGTCCTCCGAAGCGTGTGCCGTCAGCCGCCCGCTTCTTTACACTCTGCAGACTCACCGTGCAGCCGCCTCAGAGCTACAGCGTCGGAGGACAACACAGCTCTGGGCAGCTTACAGGCAAGCCCGCAGGCGCCTGGCCAGACTACAGGCATCGCTGGTGCGCGGTGAGCCGAGGACACCCTGGCCGACCTAACCCTCTCTCCCCCCGGACAACGCTCAGCCAATTGAGCGCCGCCCCCTGGGAGCTCTCGTCCACGGTCGGCTGTGGAATAGCCTGGACTCGTACCAGCGACGTCCAGGCTATAGAGCGCATCCTGCACTCTAGCGAGTGCTTTTACTGGATGCGCCACTCGGGAGCCCCACATTATGTTGACTTTAAGGTAAATGAAAAGAGCAACATATATTTTGATAGTTCAACATAAAATTGTATATGTTTTGCAGTTTGAATGTATTCCATTTGAGTCTTTCAGCTGCTTCAGAAGATTAGACTGTGGGATCAGCCTCTATTTTCTGTAAAAAGTGAAAGACCCACTGTTTTGACTTCTTCTGCTCTTTGTGCTGCAGCAGCAGGATCCCTGAGATACTGAGCCTAAACTCAAGTGAGCCGGCTTCATTCTGTATTCCAACTTCTTGGCACATCAAAACATGTTTATTTTATTTTTATTCCAGGAAGTGATCTGAAAAGAAGAGAAAGGGGACATAATCCATTTCAAATTTGAATTAGCTTCGTTTGTAACCCTTAACAGGCACATTGTAACCAGCATTATCCCCTTCAATGCTTTAATTAATAACTGCTTCTTGGTTTCACATCATCAAAAGAAACATACAAATATATCACTTGCAATAGACATCTAAGGCTCAGGCAGGACTAATGCTAACTAGGTCTTACAAATTGCAACAGATCTCTCTTTTTACTGTTGTTGGCAGGGGCTTTTTATCCAGGTTTTTTCAGGTAATTACTCAACAATACACACAGTCGGTATGAAGAGAAAATAGGAGGACTAATGAAGAACTGAGAATGCAGAGGATTAGCACGTAATTCCCATGTCCTCAGTCTCGTTTACATTAAAGTAACCATGTCATAGATCAAATGGGCCATTTATGAGCCTCTTACTCCAGCAGACAGGCTTAGCAAGACAGATGTGTCTAATGGGGATGTTATATGAGCAGAAATCAAAATTAGACACCCAAATGGATCCAGTTAACATCTCTCTGCATGTTCTGGTAATTGGGTACTGAACTGGTTCTCTTTCCCAGGAACAGAGAGACACCAAGGTTATTCAATGTTAACTGCATTCTTACCTTGGTGTAAACAAATCATAAATCTTTAATATTATTAATGTGTATGACTAACATATAGTAGTCTGATAAGTGAATGTACAACATATACATGTTAAGGTTAAACTGGAAAGAGGCAAAGATAAAACTACCCATAAGTATTATCAAGTCAGAATGAGAAAAAAGTAGTTATTTTTAAATTAAATTATTAGATGCAGTAAACATCTATTTAAAAGCAGTGTGTGGCAAAGTGGTTAACAGTGTGCAGGTGCAGGAAAGCAGCAGTGATCAAGGAACAGACAGACAATGGTAATCCAGGTGCAATATTATTTATTTTTATAATCCAAAGTCTGATGACAAAACGGCATGATTTCCATTACACGAGAGTAGATGTTAAAACTTCATGCTGATTTGAACTCGGCTCTCGCCAAGATAAGCACCAACTAAGACGTAGCTTTACAGTAAACTAATGTGATCCATATGCGTCTCCATCCATTTACGTTTCCTTCCATATGATGATGTAGATATCCTTCTGTCTGGTGTTAATGGCTGAAGTGTAATGCTGGCTCCAGGGATCAGCTTATTTTGCCTCCCTGGCGCATCAGCACACACAACGGCTGCGATGCTGGCTCCGGGGATCAACCAAAGTGCGGCCTCCCCAGCGCATCAGCATGACAACCGTCTGGATTGAGCTAAGTAGGGTACATCTCTGGGGTTTTCAAGTGGGCACCTTCCATCCTCAGTGTTTCGTCGACTAGCCCACGACACCTCAAGAGGGCTCGACGGTGATTCTGGCGTCCCAGCATCACCCCCCTCCGTCCCCCACTCAACTCAGCCCAGCTTACTTACCTGTCCCCAGCCAGAATCTTTCCGTCTCAACCACAGCCAGTTGCTGCTCCTCTCTGCTGCTTCAGATAAGTTCTTCACTGTGCGACGCAACTCTTGGCCACTGAATCCGACGTCTCTGAGAAACCGGGTTGTAGAATGTGCCACAAATCCTCGACAACCCACTTCCACTGGGTAAACCCGAACTCTCCATCCTCGCTGTTCCGCTTCAGTGGCTAGTTGAGCATACCGCAGTTTCTTCCTCTCATACGCCTCATCTACAGCGTCCTCCCATGGCACTGTTAACTCTACCAGGTGAACAAGGCGTGCTGATCCAGACCACAAGACAATATCTGGTCGAAGGTTAGTGGTGGCAATCTCAGGTGGAAAAATAAGCCGTTGACCAACATCTGCCAGCATTTTCCAGTCTCTAGCAGCTTCCAGTTGTCCTGGGCGAGGATTGGTTTTAACACCTTTTCTTGGTGGTTGCTCTCCTGGGCGGAGGAATGTTGTCTTTTGTGTGTAATGTTTTGATGGAACAGGTGGCAACTTATTGGTCATGTTACGCTTGTCTTCCAATGCTAAGGCCAAACATCGCAGCACCTGGTCATGGCGCCAAGTAAACCGTCCTTGGCTAAGAGCCACCTTACATCCTGTCAAAATGTGCCTTAATGTTGCAGGTGATGAACACAAAGGACATGAGGGATCGTCTCCTACCCAGAGGTTTAGGTTCTGTGGTGATGGGAGAACATCATATGTTGACCTGATGAGGAAACTGATCCTGCTCTGTTCCATTGACCATAGGTCTTGCCAGCCAATCTTGCGTTGTTCCACACTCTCCCATCTCATCCATTCTCCCTGTTTGGCCTGGGAAATGGCCTTTATACACCTCATCCTCTCCTCCTGCTTTTGCACCTCGTTGACTACCAGCTTCCTTCTTTGAGCTGGGGCCGCCTTGTGCCATGTAGGAGGAGTTGAACTGAAACCAAGACCCCCTCTTCCATGCTGAACTTGCCCCATGATATCACCAATTCGAAGGGCAGCCTTTGCATCTTCCACAGCTTTCTTTGCCGCCCACTTTCTTCCAGTTTTCAACACAGGTGCTGCCTCCCTTACGCATTTATCGCGTGACTCTACTAATGTCATTTCCAGTCTGACCTTGGCGCACTTAAACTCCTCGGTTAGAGCAGAGACTGGTAGCTGCAGTATTCCTTTACCATAAAGTCCCACTCTGCTGAGGCAGCGTGGAACTCCCAACCATTTCCTGATGTATGAACTGATTAAAGCTTCCAGCTTCTCTACTGTTGTCAAAGAAACCTCGTACACAGTCAGTGGCCACAGCAACCTCGGCAGTAGACCAACCTGAAAGCACCAGAGTTTTAGTTTACCTGGTAGAGCGCAGCTGTCTATGCTCTTCAACCCTTCCACTGCTTGTTGTCTAACTTCTCCCACACGAACTGTGTCCTTTAGATCCCCGTCGTACCATCTCCCAAGACTCTTCACTGGCTTCTCAGACACTGTTGGTATTGCCTCACCATTAATGAAGAATGTTTCATCTACTACTTTGCCTTTAATTATAGAGATGCTCCTTGATTTAGTGGGCTTGAATTGCATTCGTGCCCATTCAATGTTATTGGTTAATTTGCCCAATAATCGATTAGTGCAGGCTACTGTTGTAGTCATGGTTGTCATGTCATCCATGTATGCTCGAATTGGTGGTAGTCGCATTCCAGAAGCCAAGCGCTCTCCTCCTACTACCCATTTTGATGCCCTAATGATTACTTCCATTGCCATGGTAAAAGCCAGTGGAGAAATGGTGCATCCTGCCATTATTCCAACCTCTAGGCATTGCCATGTAGTGCTGAATTCTGAAGTTGAAAAACTGAATTGCAAATCTCCAAAATAGGCTTTCACTAAATTTGTTATTGTCATCGGTACACTGAAAAAATCAAATGCTGCCCAAAGTAGTTCATGTGGCACTGAACCATATGCATTAGCCAAATCCAGGAATGTCACATGGAGCTCCTTCCTCTCCTTTTTAGCTGATTGAATTTGTTGCCAGATCACATTGATGTGTTCTAAGCAACCTGGGAAACCTGGAATGCCCGCTTTTTGTATTGAAGTGTCAATGAAGCAGTTCTTTAATAGGTAAGCTGACAATCTCTGAGCAATAATGCTGAAGAAAATCTTGCCTTCTACGTTTAATAGGGAAATGGGACGAAACTGACTGATGCTTGTAGAATCTTTTTCTTTAGGTATAAAGACTCCACCTGCTCGGCGCCATGCTCTTGGTACAACCTGTTTTTCCCATGCCACTTTCATCAATTTCCACAGAATTCGTAGAACTCCTGAAGCACTCTTGTACACTCTGTACGGAACTCCATTAGGCCCTGGAGATGATGAAGCCCTTGCTTTTTTCACAGCTTGCTCTATTTCTTTCCACTTAGGTGCACAGTCCTCCATTTGGTATTCTGGTGGATTGATAGGTGGGATGTCTGACGGAATTGACATAGGCTCCTGCCTTTTTGAATCTGTATGTGTTTCCTCCAAATATCTCTCCAGCTCAACCTTAGATGCTTTTAGTGTGCCATTCTTCTCACTGGTGAATAACTTCTTTACAAATTTGAATGGGTCTTTATAAAAGTTAGCTCTCGCACGCTCCTTCTTTTTGTAGCGTTTCCGTAGGCGCTCAGCTCTGCGCAATGTTGCAAGCTTATCTTTTATGACCCTTTGTAAGAGATTGAGTCCCTCCTTCTGACTTTGTTCTGCTCTTCTCCATTGGTTCCTCAGCTGTCTCCTTTCTCTAACTAAGCGTTCAATCTCCTGCTGCCGTCTAGACTTTCCAGGAATAGTTTGTACTTTTTCCTTCCTTTTTTCAACTCCAAACCTCTCACTTCCATATGCGTAGATGATGTCCCCAAATTTATCCAGCTTCTTTTCAACTGTTCCACTTAATCTTTCCAATGCAACGCAGAGATCTGTGTTTACTGTGTCCCATGCAGTTTTCTCACATGCTCTTGGCCATTTAACTCCAGGCTTGTGCCCGTTGAGGTTCTTTTCTCTCTTATGCTGGTTTGTCTGACCGGGTTCACAAGGATCATTAGGTTCATCACTAACTGTGTCCATGCAAGTCCTCCTCACATCTATGACAGGGGTGCTGATATCCTGCGAACTGTGGTTTGCTTCCTGTCGCTGGATTTCATTCGACTGACTTGACTGACTTCGTAAGAAGTACTGATCAATGCGAGGCCCTTGTCCCTTCTCCCTCAAGCATTTCATTCTCCCTTGATGAATCTTCAAACCCCTGACCGTTGTCGCCTTGCTCCAGCCGCAGACACAAACCTGGAGTTCCATGTCTTTGTTAACTGCAGATCTTAAACTAGTCTTTTGTGAAGTACTCTCCATACTCATATCCGTTTCCGTTCCTAAGTCGTTAACCGTGTTGTCCAACGTTGAGTCATCTTCCGCCCCCGCTCTCGCAGACTCTAGGGGTATTTTTCTCTTTAATTTCTTAGAAGCCTTGGGCGGGTGTCTCCAGCATCCTGTAAACACAGAGCTGGATACTGCCGACAAGGGTAGCTAACCCTTACCAGCCCCAATGGGGTCTCTTTCCTCCTGTCAGCTGTCTCTCCAGGCTGTCACAAGGTCTTTCCCTTGTTGCCAGCTGCACTATTCACAGCAGTCACTGGACGTATCCAGATCTTCATGATTTCCATTACACGAGAGTAGATGTTAAAACTTCATGCTGATTTGAACTCGGCTCTCGCCAAGATAAGCACCAACTAAGACGTAGCTTTACAGTAAACTAATGTGATCCATATGCGTCTCCATCCATTTACGTTTCCTTCCATATGATGATGTAGATATCCTTCTGTCTGGTGTTAATGGCTGAAGTGTAATGCTGGCTCCAGGGATCAGCTTATTTTGCCTCCCTGGCGCATCAGCACACACAACGGCTGCGATGCTGGCTCCGGGGATCAACCAAAGTGCGGCCTCCCCAGCGCATCAGCATGACAACCGTCTGGATTGAGCTAAGTAGGGTACATCTCTGGGGTTTTCAAGTGGGCACCTTCCATCCTCAGTGTTTCGTCGACTAGCCCACGACACCTCAAGAGGGCTCGACGGTGATTCTGGCGTCCCAGCATCACCCCCCTCCGTCCCCCACTCAACTCAGCCCAGCTTACTTACCTGTCCCCAGCCAGAATCTTTCCGTCTCAACCACAGCCAGTTGCTGCTCCTCTCTGCTGCTTCAGATAAGTTCTTCACTGTGCGACGCAACTCTTGGCCACTGAATCCGACGTCTCTGAGAAACCGGGTTGTAGAATGTGCCACAAATCCTCGACAACCCACTTCCACTGGGTAAACCCGAACTCTCCATCCTCGCTGTTCCGCTTCAGTGGCTAGTTGAGCATACCGCAGTTTCTTCCTCTCATACGCCTCATCTACAGCGTGCTCCCATGGCACTGTTAACAATAACAATGAGAAACAGGTAATACAGCTGCGTGTATTGCACTGTTTTAATCCATTGGTTTAAAACAAATAATAGTCTTATACACCCCCACGTAACACAAAACACATACACAAGTCCACAGTGAGTGCTAAAGTGCTCGTGGTGTAAATACAGTTATTCGTGAAACAAAGTGCAGTGTAGTCTGGATTTGTGCTGGCCTCTGGTGACAGCGCCAGATTGTGTTAGCCATCTAAATAACAACAAACAGTATATTTAAAAATGACAAAACAAACAAAACACACACGATATTAACACACGTCTTTCTTTCTGGTTCAGCTTAACCATAACAAGGAACAGATCACTTCACTACGCCCCCTTTTGTACCGTCAATCATGACCCCTTGGTTAACTAGTGCAACCGCTCCTCCAATCCGTGGCTGCCACTTCGTTTCCCTTCCGGGTCGATGATTTAGTGTATCATAGCTCTGCACTTTTTCTAGATGACCGACTTCCTTCTAACCCTGGGAATGAATTGTCTGGCCATCCAGTCCAGGGCACTCTGTTCCCTTTACACAGCACCCTCACAGGTCGGGAGGGAGATTTATCACCAAGAATCATTCTGTCTCTATCACAAATGTCAAGCCAAACATCACATATAAGCAAAAAAAGAGAATACATTTTTGCCAATCTTGTCTTATTCATATGTCATTCATTGGTTCAACTGAATATTTACACCTCTATTATAGTTCTAGGGAGTGTGCCGAGTACTTGGACCATACCAGTATGCCTTATGATTCCAGCATTTTTCTGGCATTACTCTTTTGATGCACATTATTTGTCTATGTAAAAAAAAATGTTCTCAGTCTCAATTGGGTAGTGCTGACTCTAAGTCTGGGATAGAGAGACAATGTGAAGCAGAAAAAAGAAGTACATGTACACATTCTTTGTTAAATAAATATGAATGCACTTTTTGGTCACTTTTTCTATGAGGTCCTCTATCCCTATTTGTTTCAATATTATAGTAGCATACAATAAATGTTGACTAGGATTTTTAACACTGGGTGGGAAAATCAAGATTTTGGCCAATTGTCCACTTCCATACCCAGTTGAGCGTTGCTGGATCAAGTTGAACAGGGTGGTAAAAATAAGGTCTTCTAGTATTTAGCCTTTCAAATTGATCTGTTGAGAAGAGTGACAATAGGCATTTGCAAAAAGTTTGTGCATGCCGTGCCAGGCCACCTATAATCTGTGCCTGTTCATTTAGGTTTGTGCACTGTATGTTTTGTAAAAGCAGTCATTTCAGATTTTGGGGATCTATTTGACAAAAAATAGCAATATTATTACTATTTAAATATTATTAGTAAAATACACCAGCAGGTGTCACATATGTAATCGTTAGAACAACCGAAAATTGCAGTCGTTACAATTTGACAAAATATGTTCTGTTCCTTAAAGTTGTAGTAGACTTGTCGCTGACAGCAATCAACTATGCGATTACAAAGGCTAACAAGTGCTTGGCCACATAGTGAAAAGTAAAGAGCACAAATACAAAGAGGTTATGATGAGGTTGGATAATCCACTGGTGACACAGCACTAACAATAATGTGCTCAGTTTTGGTCCTCATGTAACAAAAAGGAAATTGTGGCTATGTAGAACCCAGCCAGGAAATGCTGTAGCGTGTGTTTATTTTTCACAATCAAAATAAAAATAAACAAAACAAAAGCCTAACGTGTTCCCGGGCCCTAACTAAACAGGTGTTGATACAATCTGAATACGAGGCAGGCTAAGCCTGTTCCCTCGTCATCAAAACCAATTCACAATCCAAAATCGTAATCCAAATACCTTTTCCAATGTGTTCGTTTACCAGCAATTCAATAACAAATATTCTCGGCTCGCTCGCCCACTCGCCAACCACACTCCTTGCATTCCCCTCAGCCAGACACAGACATTTTAAATAACTAATTACACTGTTAAACAATTGACAACCATTAAATTTCACAATTAATTCGGACTGGAGCCAACCCTGACTCCAGTAGCTTCCACATGCTCCTAATGTCTCCGTGTATCCTCCCCACATAAACACATTTATTACACGGTGTAACACATTTTTTTTTGGGTTCCTGGGTAGTAAGTGTTATTTTCTAATTGCTTATGCCTTAAAAGTATAGAAAATGGCTATTATTCCCCACAAACTTTGCTTTTGTGACCAGGACAATGATATTTTGAAATTTACCTATTTCCAATGAGAAAATGGGCGAATTTGTGTCTTTTCGTTCACATAAAGTCAGAAAAAAACAACATATGAATCCAAATTAACATGTATTTATACTAAAGTAATACAAAAATGACTACAAAAGATTTAGAAGTGAGTAGTTTTTCGAGATTTATGATTATACTGTAAATCACTTTCACGAATCAGCCCCCAAATGTAGTCTCCCATCATGTTCTCGTTATACTGTCCTTGGTAGCGGCGTTCAAAGTCCAGTATATCCTGGTGGAAGCGCTCGCCTTGCTCCTCCAAGTACACTCCCATGTTCTCCTTGAATTTATCAAGATGAGCATCAAGGATATGGACTTTGAGGGACATCCTACAGCCCATTGTGCCGTAGTTCTTCACCAGAGTGTCAACCAGCTCCACATAGTTTTCGGCCTTGTGATTGCCCAGGAAGCCCTGAACCACTGCGACAAAGCTGTTCCAAGCCGCTTTCTCCTACTAGTGAGCTTCTTGGGGAATTCATTGCACTCCAGGATCTTCTTTATCTGTGGTCCGACGAAGACACCGGCTTTGACCTTTGCCTCAGACAGCTTAGGGGAGAAGTCTTGAAGGTACTTGAAGGCTGTCGACTCCTTAGCTAGAGCTCTGACAAATTGTTTCATAAGGCCCAATTTGATGTGCAGTGGTGGCATCAGCACCTTCCGGGGGTCCCAGCCGTACTCATCATACTTCAAGGCGTCCAGCAAGGTCTTGATGCTGTTGTAATCCTCTTTGAGGTGCACCGAGTGAGCCAGGGGAAGAGACGGGTACTTGTTACCATTATGGAGCAGCATGGCTTTGAGGCTCCTGGATGAGCTGTCAATGAAGGACAGTATAACGAGAACATGATGGGAGACTACATTTGGGGGCTGATTCGTGAAAGTGATTTACAGTATAATCATAAATCTCGAAAAACTACTCACTTCTAAAGTCATTTTTGTATTACTTCAGTATAAATACATGTTAATTTGGATTCATATTTTGTTTTTTTCTGACTTTATGTGAACGAAGACACAAATTCGCCCGTTTTCTCAGTGGAAATAGGTAAATTTCAAAATATCACTTCTGGTCACAAAAGCAAAGTTTGTGGGGAATAATAGCCATTTTCTATACTTTTGAGGCATAAGCAATTAGGAAATAACACTTACTACCCAGGAACAAAAATTGTGTTACATAGTGTTATTTGTAGTACTTTTAAACCAAATGTATTTGTTTTTAACCTTTCTTAATTCACACAAGCTTACATGTTACTTCACCTTATTTAACACTTTGTTTACCAGCCAGTTTGTTTGCATTGTCTTTCACATTTTGTTCATCTTCTTTAACCACTCCTTCACAATATATTAACTTTAAAAAAATCTTACCGATGACCTCCTGGCCTGTCACAGTTTCTAGATGGTGCTGACTGGTGCCTTTTAAGCTTGCATATTATTAATGGGCAAAGGCAACGTCAAGGTTTCACCTCAGAAAACCTGTTCAAGGTGCATCCAAGGTAAACAGTGGCTGCAATACACTAGAGATGATGACTCTCTTCAATGTCCTCCAAACAAATTGTAGTGGAAAACTACTTCTTGCTGCTAGGGATAATCTCGCCTTTATGAAAAAAACAAGTATAAAAATTATAGTGAAGAAACTATATTATAGCAAATATAAATGCTTATTACCACGCCTCTGTCATGATATATACTGTATATGTGTCTATATCAGCATTCACCTGACAATGTTCACTGGTAAAAAGTAAAGCCTTGTAATAGAGTAATCATTGCCAAATATATATTTTTGTGAAGAAACTATAGTAGTGTGTTTAACCCAAAATACATGTTATAGTTTTCTAGGTAATTTGTTGTTGTTATTTTCTTGCTTAAATATCAGCTATACAATCATACTGTGCAAAGTCAATGAAGCGCCATATTAATTCTGTTATAAAATGTCAATTTTCTGCAGAACTGATGGAGACTTAATGAAAACATGGGCAGCTGGAGATATAGCAGCAAGTATAACCCGTCAGCTGCAAGACTCAGCAGTCTTCTGGCTATTGTTCTATGGTTTGCAAGTGAAATCAGCAGTGATCTGCAGGAACCTGTTGGCTACAACAACCACCCATGTTGTATTGATTATTATTATTAGTAGTAGTCGTAGTCATAGTCGTCGTAGTAGTATTATTAGTAGTATTAGTAGTATTATTAGTATTATCATTAGTATTATTAGTATCATTATTAAATGGTGCAAGCAAGATTAGAAATGAAATTTGAAGTTGTTTACAAAATCCTACGAAGAAATAAAAGCTAGGCAAGCTGCAGGCCCTCCTGTAATTAGTGTCTGTGAATGCCGGATCCTAATCTGTAGCCAAGCTCACAGTAAATGAAAAGAATCTTCATTAATATGCATCCTGCTGGCCAGAGGGCATCCACTTACTCAAATCACCAAAGAAACAGACTTTCCACCCTATACCTACCCTCCTGAGTGATTACTAATGTAATTCACACAACAGACTAAAAATATAGTCTTATAAAATTAATTCATTAAAATAAAACAGGAAAATCCTTGACAGCTATGAGCAATAGCATCCAAAACAGGTTGAAGAGAGTTTTTGTTTAAATTATATTAATAACTGGCTATCAGTATGAGCTGCAGTGTTTGGCTGCCTGTACACTGTAGCTAGATAAAGAATATGTGCATGAATAAATGCCTGTCGTTGTAATTTTTCACTGGTTGAGCTGTATACCTGCTACTCCCCAGAGTGACGCCCACGCATGATAATGTCATTTCTCAAAGAAACAGAAATTCTGACACATACAAGAGTGATGGAGTTTTGACACTCACTTGAGGACAGTAATACTCATTTGTATCAATGCCAAGAATATTAAACAGGACTCCCTTATAAATGTTTACACCAGTACATTTGCATGGTTATTTTGCAGATTCCAATGCCTTTCCCATAGTTATACCATCCATTTACTACAGTTCACCATGGTTTTCAAATATGTTTAACCACATATTTTTGCACAGTTTGTGCAGTTTTACCAGGTTGTGCATGCTTTTCCCATGGTTATACTATGCATTCCCCATAGTTTACCCTGGTTTACCAGGTTTATTAATATGCTTTACCATCCCTCACTATTCTTTGCAATGCTTAACTGTGCTTTATCATGCTTTCACTATGCTTTACCACACTTTTTTACTATGTTAAAAATGTATAAGGGTAATATCATGTAATTTGTGTGTGTGTGTGTATGTTTTTTAAATGGATTCTTAGCCATACCCCAACCCATTATTGAAAAATTGTACTGCAGAATAACACCATTGCAATAGTAACTGGCAGTGCAAGGGGGCTTTTTTCTAGAAAAACTAAATCAAGTTCTAACAATTATATATATACAGTATATATATATTTTATATATATATATATATATATATATATATATATATATATATATATATATATATATATATATTGTAAATTGCTAAATATAAATCTAATTAGTGTAATCAGTGTGCTGCTATGATGACTGTTATTGACAAAGTTCTAAAAAATCATTCTGGCTTAAGGATTGATCAACCTGCGTGTAGATTGGATGCACATACTCCATGCCTAACACTCTCTTGGTTCTGTATTATCTTAAATTGATTCAAGCAATATTTTGTTTCAATTAATTATTTATTACATAAGCCTCTAGCAGCATAATTTATGACAGATGCCAAACATGTAATTCTGTGTGATGTTCAAAACTGGGCAAGATAACACACTTCTTTTATGCATTGGTCTCTATTTGTAACCTGGTTCAAACATTGCCAGACCATAGACACTTCAAAATGCATGCATATTTAGATATTTGTGTAAGCATTTTGATTATAACTTTTGATTACACTTTTTTAAAGAACATTAACATGTTGATTAAAATACCTTTATTTACCACACCCCAGGAAAAATATCATTTTAGTCTGTGTGTTGAGCTGTTTAGTTGTGATCTAGCTCATATGCAAATCTAATTAAAATAAAAAATCTCCCTATAGTATTCTCAGACCTAAAGTTAAAAGTAAGATTGCAGTGGTATAACACTGGAATCTACAATCTACAGCATCACAGTAAGTGCAAATGAAGACTCTTTCCTACCTGCACTGCAGGGGGGCCAGTGGCACATCCTGAGAATATAGGACACCCCCTTGGATAATACTTAGACATATCCATTGTAGAAATGTTAGCTAATAAAACATGCCATTTCAGAGTATTGTAGGACAAGATTTTTTCAGATTTGGCCAGTTTGTGTCTAAGATTACAAAACATAATAATAAAAATGACGACACAACCCAGAACTTTATCAGTACAATACCATGTTGACTTGTGTGCAGGAAAACATGTGAGGTAGGCACGCACTGACGCCCTTATGGTCAAATTGTCAGATGTCAGGTCGCTGGAAGGAAGCAGAATACCAAAAACAATATTCCCAAATTCAGAGGAGATAGTAAGATCTTAAGATTTGACATAGGTTGTACTTGTCTATTCATGGCTGGAAGCAAGCGTCCTTCATAGAAGAAACTCCTGCCGGCTGCTGGTGCTGCTATTAATCAATCAATCTTTATTTTATATTGCGCCTTTCATAGTGGACCACCATCACAAAGCGCTTTACAAGATGCAGTAACAACAAGAAAATCTATAATACTTTAAATACAGAGAAATGCATAATACATGATATACAGTTAAAAAAAAATAAAAAAATGCATAATACATGAAATACTGTGGAAAGTGCATAATACATGATAGTAGCTATGTTGCGCTGCTGTAAATGACATAATCTTTTACACAAAGGAATGTGTAAATCACATAATCTCGCACACGAAGGAATGTTTACATTACATAATCTCGTGCACGAAGGAATGTGTACATTACATAATCTCGTGCACGAAGGAATGTGTACATTACATAATCTCGTGCACGAAGGAATGTGTATATTACATAATCTCGTACACGAAGGAATGTGTATATTACATAATCTCGTACACGAAGGAATGTGTATATTACGTAATCTCGTACACGACGGAATGTGTATATTACATAATCTCGTACACAAAGGAATGTGTATATTACATAATCTCGTACACGAAGGAATGTGTATATTACATAATCTCGTACACGAAGGAATGTGTATATTACATAATCTCGTACACGAAGGAATGTGTATATTACATAATCTCGTGCACGAAGGAATGTGTACATTACATAATCTCGTACACAAAGGAACGTGTATATTACATAATCTCGTACACGAAGGAATGTGTACATTACATAATCTCGTACACGAAGGAATGTGTACATTACATAATCTCATACACGAAGGAATGTGTACATTACATAATATCATACACGAAGGAATGTGTGAATTACGTAATCTCGTAGACGAAAGAATGTTGAAGTTCAAGATGTTTGTATCCGTGGAGTTTCACCACTCACTATCTGTAACGTTTGTCAAAAATCGAGATCACTTACCATTCAAATTTTAAAAAATCTGTTTCTGTTTTTTTAGTATTACAGTTACCTTACCTGACCAGCACCAGCCAATCTCACTGCTGGTGAAAATCGAATTAATTGCACAACTGAAGCTGCACACCCAAACACAATTCAACACAATTCACAAAGATATATATATATATATATATATATATATATATATATATATATATATATATAGATAGAGAGAGAGAGAGAGAGAGAGAGAGAGAGAGAGAGAGAGAGAATTGCTAGCTCAAAACTAACGAGAGACATATTTTTGTGTGTTAATATATTCTGTTTTTGTTTGGCTGAGATGTCTGCGCAGGTTATGCTGCTATGCTTCGGGGAGAAATTGGTTCAAAGTCATCCCCATTCTTTATTTTTTACTGACAAGATTAAATTCGAAAGGTGGAAGTCCAGGTCTTTTTCAGGTAGCTAGTGAAATTCTTTGCTTGTTTCATGAGCAAACAATTCAACGATACCTTAACAAGATGAATGTCCATGGGCGAAAAACAAGATGCAAACCTTTGTTAAAAACAATACATAAGAGAAAGCGATTGGAGTTTTCCATTGAATACTTGAAGAAGCCTGATGATTTATTCAACCAAATTTTATTGGTCAGACAAATCCAATATATTAATTTTTTTCACCAAGAAAGCATGCCCAGTGTTAAATATGGTGGAGGTTGTGTGATGGTATGGGCTTGTTTTTCTTCCTCAGGCACTGGCAACCTTTGTATTGTAGAAGGATCAATGAATGCTGCAAAATATCAAGACATTTTGCACTCTCATTTGTTACCTAGTGCTAGAAGGCTTATTGGGCAGAAGTTTGTATTCCAGCAGGATAATGACCCTAAGCATTCTGCAAAGTCTACAAAGGAATTTCTGAAAAAAAAGAAGATTACAGTTATGGATTAACCACCTCAGTCCCCAGACTTGAATCCCATCGAGATGTTGTGGATTGACTTTGAGTTCTGCAATCGATTTTGGTTTCTTTTTTGCAAAAATACCTCCGGAAAAATGCCAGGAACTGGTTTCAAAATACAAAACAAAGACTGCAAGCTGTAAAGGAAGCAAAGGGTGGGTACATAAAATACTAATGTAAGGGTACCCAAATACTTTTGACGAGCGCAGTGGGGAAAAAAATTGATTCAATCATATGCCCATGGTCAAGTCATCCAATTAGGATTAGGATTTCACTGACATTTCGCGGGCCTGTTTAAACATTAAATACACCAAATATTTCAGAGCATTATAAAAGCCTAAAAATCGTAGTACTTGCTCTTCCTTACTAAAACAGAGTGCTGTCATTTGTTAAAAGGCAAGCATGCAACATCTCCCAACA
This sequence comes from Acipenser ruthenus, assembly GCF_902713425.1. Taxonomy (NCBI): domain Eukaryota; kingdom Metazoa; phylum Chordata; class Actinopteri; order Acipenseriformes; family Acipenseridae; genus Acipenser; species Acipenser ruthenus. The sequence continues at coordinate 112,992,983 of NC_081190.1, forward strand.
GCTGCTGCTACTGACACTCTCTGTCTGGTGTGGACTTGCCCATACATTGAGACTGCACGTCTGCATCCACTGAATTGGTTGGAAGTGTAAGGCAAAGCTTTGCCAAGTTATACAGATGTGGAAATCGATTAGAAACAGTGCCAAAACTCAGTTGGCATCCTTTAATAAAATCCATATATGCAACATGTTCGTTGTCATGTTATTTGTCCCATCCAGGAATTTATTTTATCAGTACTGAGTCAAAACAAAGAAAACGTGCCTATTCAGGTCTAAAATTCTAACTGTGTTTAAAAAGTAAACAGCAGGTTGTTTGAACGAGGTAGCTGTGCTTGATTGGACCTGTACTGCTGATTTAACTTGAGTACAACCAACACAGGAATACTTAGTCTGCGCTGACTTTCCAGTTTGTTTTCTAAAAGCTGTTGTTTGTTTTACGTTCTGTTCAGCAGCCTCTGTAGTAGCCTTTTGTTTAATGTGTGACTGTGAAGTTATAGCGATCGATCGTAATTTCTTTGAGTCACATTACAAGATGTGCAAAACAATTACCTCCATCTGCATGTAGTTTCATTGGGAAATGTCTTGACACGATCCTCAGCCGAAATATACTTTGCTTGTTTTGCTTTGTCGTCCATTTTTGGTATTTTACGTCTAATGCTGAAAACGAGATTTAGCAACCTAAATCAAAACAATGCAGCACTGCCTTTGTCCCACCTACAGTACAGCAGGTCACAGAAAAACCAGTACAGACGCACTGATAGGCTTCTTAAAACATCGTTGTCATCTGAACAGTAAACAAGAAAGTTAACCGCTTTCCATTATTTTTAAAAAAATATATATTTCTCTAAGTTTTTGTTTTTAATAAGTGCAATGCACACAGGAAGGCAAAGGAATAAAAAAAAGCCTATCTACAGAAGAAAGATAAACCAGGCATTCTGTTGGGGGTACCCCGGCCAACACTTTCTCCATTAGCCGTTCAAACTTTGCAAGTCCAAACGGCATCACAGTAAATTGCCATAGCCCTTGGCCGGTGGAGAAGGCAGTCTTAAGTCACGCAGAGGGGGACAAAGCTACCTGCCAGTAACCACTTCGGAGGTCAAGAGAGGAGAACCACTTGGATCCGGATACCAGATCCAGGGACTCATCAATACGAGGGAGGGGGTATGAGTCCTTCTCCGTCTCATCGTTCAGGCGTCTGTTGTCAACGCAGAAGCGCCACTTGTCGTCCTTCTTGGGGACCATAACCATTGGGGACATTTAGGGGCTGTCCGAGGGCTCAGTGATGCCGGCTTCTCTCATCTCCTGGAGAACCTGTTCCGTAGCCTCCTGACGGGACAGTGGTTGGTGGCGGAGCCTCATCTGTCTCGATCTGCTGTTGGACCAGATGTGTCCGGCCCACATCCTCTGAAGTGATAGCGAAGCTGGAACGATAATCGGATAACAGGCAAAGCCCCTCCCAGCTCTGACACCAGACTGTGGTCATCGTAGCAACAGTGGGGTCCTCTGCAGGGTCTGAGCGCTGTGTTTTGCTGGACAGGACAGCCACTGTTTATTGCAGAGAGGTATGTATATGTATGTATATACAGATTGTATATGCCAGGGACATTAAACTTAATCAGAAACCAGAAATGCTAAACATCATATTCCACAGTGGGTACCCTGAGATTTTTTTCCCCTGATTTTTACAGATGTTTCAATTAAAAAGTACTTTTTTTTAATAAAAACAGTACTGAAACACATAGTTCAGTGTTTATAACTTCATTCTAAAAAGAAAGAAAAAAGACTGCAAAGAAGGCCTACCGGTACCTTGTATTTATAAAATAACAACAGCAAAACATATCTAGCGTATTTCAAGGCCATTTCCCAGGCCAAGCAGGGAGAATGGATGAGATGGGAGAGTGTGGAACAATGCAAGATTGGCTGGAAAGACCTATGGTCAATGGAACAGAGCAGGATCAGTTTCCTCATCAGGTCAACATATGATGTTCTCCCATCACCACAGAACCTAAACCTCTGGGTAGGAGAGGATCCCTCATGTCCTTTGTGTTCATCACCTGCAACATTAAGGCACATTTTGACAGGATGTAAGGTGGCTCTTAGCCAAGGACGGTTTACTTGGCGCCATGACCAGGTGCTGCGATGTTTGGCCTTAGCATTGGAAGACAAGCGTAACATGACCAATAAGTTGTCACCTGTTCCATCAAAACATTACACACAAAAGACAACATTCCTCCGCCCAGGAGAGCAACCACCAAGAAAAGGTGTTAAAACCAATTCTCACCCAGGACAACTGGAAGCTGCTAGAGACTGGAAAATGCTGGCAGATGTTGGTCAACGGCTTATTTTTCCACCTGAGATTGCCACCACTAACCTTCGACCAGATATTGTCTTGTGGTCTGGATCAGCACGCCTTGTTCACCTGGTAGAGTTAACAGTGCCATGGGAGGATGCTGTAGATGAGGCGTATGAGAGGAAGAAACTGCGGTATGCTCAACTAGCCACTGAAGCGGAACAGCGAGGATGGAGAGTTCGGGTTTACCCAGTGGAAGTGGGTTGTCGAGGATTTGTGGCACACTCTACAACCCGGTTTCTCAGAGACGTCGGATTCAGTGGCCAAGAGTTGCGTCGCACAGTGAAGAACTTATCTGAAACAGCAGAGAGGAGCAGCAACTGGCTGTGGTTGAGACGGAAAGATTCTGGCTGGGGACAGGTAAGTAAGCTGGGCTGAGTTGAGTGGGGGACGGAGGGGGGTGATGCTGGGACGCCAGAATCACCGTCGAGCCCTCTTGAGGTGTCGTGGGCTAGTCGACGAAACACTGAGGATGGAAGGTGCCCACTTGAAAACCCCAGAGATGTACCCTACTTAGCTCAATCCAGACGGTTGTCATGCTGATGCGCTGGGGAGGCCGCACTTTGGTTGATCCCCGGAGCCAGCATCGCAGCCGTTGTGTGTGCTGATGCGCCAGGGAGGCAAAATAAGCTGATCCCTGGAGCCAGCATTACACTTCAGCCATTAACACCAGACAGAAGGATATCTACATCATCATATGGAAGGAAACGTAAATGGATGGAGACACATATGGATCACATTAGTTTACTGTAAAGCTACGTCTTAGTTGGTGCTTATCTTGGCGAGAGCCGAGTTCAAATCAGCATGAAGTTTTAACATCTACTCTCGTGTAATGGAAATCATGAAGATCTGGATACGTCCAGTGACTGCTGTGAATAGTGCAGCTGGCAACAAGGGAAAGACCTTGTGACAGCCTGGAGAGACAGCTGACAGGAGGAAAGAGACCCCATTGGAGCTGGTAAGGGTTAGCTACCCTTGTCGGCAGTATCCAGCTCTGTGTTTACAGGATGCTGGAGACACCCGCCCAAGGCTTCTAAGAAATTAAAGAGAAAAATACCCCTAGAGTCTGCGAGAGCGGGGGCGGAAGATGACTCAACGTTGGACAACACGGTTAACGACTTAGGAACGGAAACGGATATGAGTATGGAGAGTACTTCACAAAAGACTAGTTCAAGATCTGCAGTTAATAAAGACATGGAACTCCAGGTTTGTGTCTGCGGCTGGAGCAAGGCGACAACGGTCAGGGGTTTGAAGATTCATCAAGGGAGAATGAAATGCTTGAGGGAGAAGGGACAAGGGCCTCGCATTGATCAGTACTTCTTACGAAGTCAGTCAAGTCAGTCGAATGAAATCCAGCGACAGGAAGCAAACCACAGTTCGCAGGATATCAGCACCCCTGTCATAGATGTGAGGAGGACTTGCATGGACACAGTTAGTGATGAACCTAATGATCCTTGTGAACCCGGTCAGACAAACCAGCATAAGAGAGAAAAGAACCTCAACGGGCACAAGCCTGGGGTTAAATGGCCAAGAGCTTGTGAGAAAACTGCATGGGACACAGTAAACACAGATCTCTGCGTTGCATTGGAAAGATTAAGTGGAACAGTTGAAAAGAAGCTGGATAAATTTGGGGACATCATCTACGCATATGGAAGTGAGAGGTTTGGAGTTGAAAATAGGAAGGAAAAAGTACAAACTATTCCTGGAAAGTCTAGACGGCAGCAAGAGATTGAACGCTTAGTTAGAGAAAGGAGACAGCTGAGGAACCAATGGAGAAGAGCAGAACAAAGTCAGAAGGAGGGACTCAATCTCTTACAAAGGGTCATAAAAGATAAGCTTGCAACATTGCGCAGAGCTGAGCGCCTACGGAAACGCTACAAAAAGAAGGAGCGTGCGAGAGCTAACTTTTATAAAGAGCCATTCAAATTTGTAAAGAAGTTATTCACCAGTGAGAAGAATGGCACACTAAAAGCATCTAAGGTTGAGCTGGAGAGATATTTGGAGGAAACACATACAGATTCAAAAAGGCAGGAGCCTATGTCAATTCCGTCAGACATCCCACCTATCAATCCACCAGAATACCAAATGGAGGACTGTGCACCTAAGTGGAAAGAAATAGAGCAAGCTGTGAAAAAAGCAAGGGCTTCATCATCTCCAGGGCCTAATGGAGTTCCGTACAGAGTGTACAAGAGTGCTTCAGGAGTTCTACGAATTCTGTGGAAATTGATGAAAGTGGCATGGGAAAAACAGGTTGTACCAAGAGCATGGCGCCGAGCAGGTGGAGTCTTTATACCTAAAGAAAAAGATTCTACAAGCATCAGTCAGTTTCGTCCCATTTCCCTATTAAACGTAGAAGGCAAGATTTTCTTCAGCATTATTGCTCAGAGATTGTCAGCTTACCTATTAAAGAACTGCTTCATTGACACTTCAATACAAAAAGCGGGCATTCCAGGTTTCCCAGGTTGCTTAGAACACATCAATGTGATCTGGCAACAAATTCAATCAGCTAAAAAGGAGAGGAAGGAGCTCCATGTGACATTCCTGGATTTGGCTAATGCATATGGTTCAGTGCCACATGAACTACTTTGGGCAGCATTTGATTTTTTCAGTGTACCGATGACAATAACAAATTTAGTGAAAGCCTATTTTGGAGATTTGCAATTCAGTTTTTCAACTTCAGAATTCAGCACTACATGGCAATGCCTAGAGGTTGGAATAATGGCAGGATGCACCATTTCTCCACTGGCTTTTACCATGGCAATGGAAGTAATCATTAGGGCATCAAAATGGGTAGTAGGAGGAGAGCGCTTGGCTTCTGGAATGCGACTACCACCAATTCGAGCATACATGGATGACATGACAACCATGACTACAACAGTAGCCTGCACTAATCGATTATTGGGCAAATTAACCAATAACATTGAATGGGCACGAATGCAATTCAAGCCCACTAAATCAAGGAGCATCTCTATAATTAAAGGCAAAGTAGTAGATAAAACATTCTTCATTAATGGTGAGGCAATACCAACAGTGTCTGAGAAGCCAGTGAAGAGTCTTGGGAGATGGTACGACGGGGATCTAAAGGACACAGTTCGTGTGGGAGAAGTTAGACAACAAGCAGTGGAAGGGTTGAAGAGCATAGACAGCTGCGCTCTACCAGGTAAACTAAAACTCTGGTGCTTTCAGTTTGGTCTACTGCCAAGGTTGCTGTGGCCACTGACTGTGTACGAGGTTTCTTTGACAACAGTAGAGAAGCTGGAAGCTTTAATCAGTTCATACATCAGGAAATGGTTGGGAGTTCCACGCTGCCTCAGCAGAGTGGGACTTTATGGTAAAGGAATACTGCAGCTACCAGTCTCTGCTCTAACCGAGGAGTTTAAGTGCGCCAAGGTCAGACTGGAAATGACTTTAATAGAGTCACGCGATAAATGCGTAAGGGAGGCAGCACCTGTGTTGAAAACTGGAAGAAAGTGGGCGGCAAAGAAAGCTGTGGAAGATGCAAAGGCTGCCCTTCGAATTGGTGATATCATGGGGCAAGTTCAGCATGGAAGAGGGGGTCTTGGTTTCAGTTCAACTCCTCCTACATGGCACAAGGCGGCCCCAGCTCAAAGGAGGAAGCTGGTAGTCAACGAGGTGCAAAAGCAGGAGGAGAGGATGAGGTGTATAAAGGCCATTTCCCAGGCCAAGCAGGGAGAATGGATGAGATGGGAGAGTGTGGAACAACGCAAGATTGGCTGGAAAGACCTATGGTCAATGGAACAGAGCAGGATCAGTTTCCTCATCAGGTCAACATATGATGTTCTCCCATCACCACAGAACCTAAACCTCTGGGTAGGAGAGGATCCCTCATGTCCTTTGTGTTCATCACCTGCAACATTAAGGCACATTTTGACAGGATGTAAGGTGGCTCTTAGCCAAGGACGGTTTACTTGGCGCCATGACCAGGTGCTGCGATGTTTGGCCTTAGCATTGGAAGACAAGCGTAACATGACCAATAAGTTGTCACCTGTTCCATCAAAACATTACACACAAAAGACAACATTCCTCCGCCCAGGAGAGCAACCACCAAGAAAAGGTGTTAAAACCAATTCTCACCCAGGACAACTGGAAGCTGCTAGAGACTGGAAAATGCTGGCAGATGTTGGTCAACGGCTTATTTTTCCACCTGAGATTGCCACCACTAACCTTCGACCAGATATTGTCTTGTGGTCTGGATCAGCACGCCTTGTTCACCTGGTAGAGTTAACAGTGCCATGGGAGGATGCTGTAGATGAGGCGTATGAGAGGAAGAAACTGCGGTATGCTCAACTAGCCACTGAAGCGGAACAGCGAGGATGGAGAGTTCGGGTTTACCCAGTGGAAGTGGGTTGTCGAGGATTTGTGGCACACTCTACAACCCGGTTTCTCAGAGACGTCGGATTCAGTGGCCAAGAATTGCGTCGCACAGTGAAGAACTTATCTGAAACAGCAGAGAGGAGCAGCAACTGGCTGTGGTTGAGACGGAAAGATTCTGGCTGGGGACAGGTAAGTAAGCTGGGCTGAGTTGAGTGGGGGACGGAGGGGGGTGATGCTGGGACGCCAGAATCACCGTCGAGCCCTCTTGAGGTGTCGTGGGCTAGTCGACGAAACACTGAGGATGGAAGGTGCCCACTTGAAAACCCCAGAGATGTACCCTACTTAGCTCAATCCAGACGGTTGTCATGCTGATGCGCTGGGGAGGCCGCACTTTGGTTGATCCCCGGAGCCAGCATCGCAGCCGTTGTGTGTGCTGATGCGCCAGGGAGGCAAAATAAGCTGATCCCTGGAGCCAGCATTACACTTCAGCCATTAACACCAGACAGAAGGATATCTACATCATCATATGGAAGGAAACGTAAATGGATGGAGACACATATGGATCACATTAGTTTACTGTAAAGCTACGTCTTAGTTGGTGCTTATCTTGGCGAGAGCCGAGTTCAAATCAGCATGAAGTTTTAACAACTACTCTCGTGTAATGGAAATCACAGTACATTAGTACACACCATGACGTTCTAGCGCTTTAGCCAGCCTGTACTTCCAGTACAAGTCTCAGCATCATAATTGAGTTATTTTCCATGCAGCTTTTCATAAAAAATCCTTTCTTCTTCACAAAGAATTACACTAGGCAGTGGAGTGCCACGGGATCGTTCTTGAACACACCAGGACTGCATTGCATTATCCAGGTTTATCACCTGCCGTAGTGACTTTCGTTTCATTGCATTCACCGAATCTATATTTTGCATAAATGCTTGAAGCTTTTCACAGTTTTCTTTTAATGTCAGAAACTGTGCTTTTTCCAATTCCAAAATTGTTGGCGATCTTGCTTTGACTGTCACCATGATCAGCTGGTTCAAGAATTGTCAGTTTTTCTTTCAGTGTTAACTGAATTCTCTTTTGTTTTGATGCAGCCACTGTATTTGAAAGTTTTATGAGATACTGTATATTACTATATGTTTACTTGCACTGAACTATAGCCGCTTTACCTTTTGCAGTTGGTACAGGTGTCCTATGTTTCCCAGGTAATCTTTACTGTAACTAATCTCTGATCATCTGAAGCTACATGTATAGTAGACCTACTACAAAGTCTGGATGGTTATGACGTTTTACTGTGTGTGTGTGTGTATATATATATACATACAGTATATATTTTTTTTCCTTCGCTTTTTTAACCATTTTTTGGTTCTCAAAAATAGCCTGCGTCTTAAATTCGAGTACACTATATTAAAATCGCCAACAAAAGACGTGACTATCCGAGTACACAAACAACAACGTGACTGACTGCTGAGAAATGTCAAAGCCAGCTTCCTGTGGCATTCCAAGAGAAACGTTTACAATTTCAGCATTTCTAACAAACAGTACCAGCTTGGACAGATTGGAAATGCTGATCAGACCCCTGTGTTGTGTCATGCTTGCTATTGCTAGGATGTTGGATGCCGTACGTGAGTGGTGGTATGTGTACGATAGAGATGCCATCTTAAATATTATACAGTGCGCGGCACGATAAACAAGCTCCGTGGTTAATCTACAACAACACTGTTTCATATCAGTTTTGTATGATACAACAGCGTAATTGAGGTTGTGTCTTTGTAAATACATATTTATTTGATGTTTTTATTTTTTCCTCAAATTGAGGGTGGTAAGTTTGGGCTGTGTCTTAAATTTGAAGGAATACGGTATATATTGTAATGTAGCCTCTCTGTCGTCGGCTCACTTACCCTTTAACCCTTTCCGATCCCTGTCCGACATCATCAAAAAGTCGCAAAAAACAGGTCTCTAGACGTTTTTTCTCCGGAAAAAGCCAAGAAAACCATTCAATGGCCGAGTGAGACCGATAGGAGCCGAGAGAAGCCTAAAAAAAAAGGGCGTATCTCATGAATACTGATAGCCCCAACACCACATAGATAACACGGACATAAACAAGCAAGCTAGCTCTTCCGCATCCAGCACTCAAAGAATATCACAGACATTTGCAGAGCTTTTTTTAGATGTTATAGTAATAAAATAACGACTTGGATCGCATTATTGAGGAGTTTGGTGATAAAACGAGTGATCAGGAGATGATTTATTGGTATGTACTATTATTAAGAGGCATTTGAAAAATATAGCGAACAAGGGGTGGGGCGGGGCTGGAGATGCAGTACTGAGTGTCCTGTTGATATGCAGTGCCTTTTAAACCTGTTACTGTGAAAAAATACTTTTAAACAGCGCGTCTAAAATAAACTGTGCTTGTGGAAATAAATTGGACCTGACGCGCTGAATAAATGGACCACTAAGGGTTAAAACACAGACCCAGACACAAAACATTGATTTTAAGAGCTTCTGCGCACTTTAATTTTCACAACACAAAACGAAACAAACAAAACAAAAGCCTAGCTCAACGTAGAGCCTAACTTCACTTAAACAGGTCCCTGACTCACACACAGGACGGCTAAGCCGTTTATCTGTCAAAAAACACTTTTACAAACACTTTACCTTTCTTTAACCAGCTAAACTCTTCTTACACCAGCTCTCTGGTGATCTCTAATGGAGCTGGAAGCTCGCTTTTATAGTATGTGGTTGTTCCCAGTTAACACCAATTACCTTGTTTGGGAACAGCCACATTCTCACATGTTTTTTGGCAGGGAGAGGAATTAACCCCATCCCTGCCAATCACCACCAAAACACAAACATCACCCAGACTTTATTTACATGTAGAGCTCTTACTCTGTCGCAATATACACTACCGGTCAAAAGTTTTAGAACACCCCCATTTTTCCAGTTTTTATTGAAATTTAAGCAGTTCAAGTCCAGTGAATAACCTGAAATGGTACAAAGGTAAGCGGTAAACTGCCAGAGGTTTTAAAAAAAGTTTAGGTTACCAAAAACTGAAAAATAATGTACATACAAAAAGGCCTTTTTTTACAGCTGTTCTGCAGCAATGGAAGTAAATTAAGCCTTGAAAGTTGATGCTAACAATTCCTACAGGTGTCCCAACTTTTGTTGATTACTTACTCTGTCTGTATAAAAGCAGTGTTGGAACAGACTGTGTTACTACACCCTCTTAAGCATTATTTGGACAGTATTGTACTGCAGGAAGTAGTATATTGCTCTCATAATGGCGAGAAAAAGGCAATTAACAAAGGAAGACATTAAAAGTGTAGGTCTTTCCTTTAGAGAAATTGCAAAGAAAGCCAAGGTGTCAGTGAGTACAGTTTCCTACACCATCAAAAGGCACTTGGAAACTGGAGGAAACTCTGACAGGAAGAGGTCTGGCAGACCCAAAGCCACAACAGAATCAGAAGACAAGTTTCTGAGAGTCAACAGCTTGCGTGATAGGCGGCTCACAGGACAACAGCTTCAAGCACAGCTTAACACTGGTCGAAGTAAGCAAGTCTCAGTTTCAACTGTGAAGAGAAGACTTCGAGCTGCAGGTTTGACAGGTCGAGTGGCAGTAAGAAAGCCATTGCTAAGATGGCAAAATAAGAAAAAGAGGCTTGCCTGGGCCATGAAGCACCGCCAGTAGACTACTGAAGACTGGAAGAAGGTCTTATGGACCGATGAATCAAAATTTGAATTCTTCGGTTCATCACGCAGGGTTTTTGTATGTTGTCGAGTAGGCGAAAGGATGGTTCCTTGGTGTGTGACACCAACTGTCAAACATGGAGGAGGAAGCGTGATGGTCTGGGGCTCTTTTGCTGGATCCAGAGTCGGCGACTTGCACAGAGTGAGTGGCACCCTGAACCAAAACTGCTACCACAGCATTTTGCAGCACCATGCAATACCCTCTGGTATACGCCTAGTTGGTCAGGGGTTCATCCTACAGCAAGATAATGACCCAAAACATACCTCCAGGCTATGTCAGAACTACCTTAGAAGAAAAGAACAAGACGGTAGGCTTCAAATCATGGAATGGCCAGCACAGTCTCCAGACTTAAACCCCATCGAGCTGGTTTGGGATGAACTGGACAGAAGGGTGAAAGCAAAGCAACCTACAAGTGCAACACATTTGTGGGAACTTCTGCAACAGTGTAGGGAAGAACTTTCCGAACAATATTTGATTTCCATTGTAGAAAGAATGCCACGAGTGTGTTCGGCTGTTATATCTGCAAAAGGTGGCTACTTTGATGAGTCAAAAATTTAGATTAAATTTTGTTAAACAAAACGATTCCATGATTTCTTTTTTATCTCCAATTGTTTATTTGTTTCAGAGTACATTGAGACATTAAACTGCGTAAATTTCAATAAAAACTGGAAAAATGGAGGTGTTCTAAAACTTTTGGCCGGTAGTGTATATATACATATGCTTCTGGTAAGACATACATTTATTAGTAATTCAAACACTATGGGCCTTATGCACTAAACAGCGGTAATGTGTTTTGCATGGAGAAAGCCTCTTACTGCTGCTTTGTGCTCCTGCTGCATTCACTAAGCAGTGGCACACGACCTTGCGTGTAAAGAGGTACCGCGTGTGAGTCATTTAAATACAAAAGAACCAGCAGAAGAGCTGGCAATGGAACGTAAAACAAGCAATGTGATTGGTTGAGCAAGGTTCCAGCTGTCCGTATATTGGATGGAAATGAACAGTTGGAGCCTTGTCACATAATCTAAATCACTGCGCTGCCTCGCAGAATTTAAAGTATCGGTAGCCATCTTGCTTACAGTTACAGATGTACAGCTGTAACTATGAAACTGAGTGACTAATTACCTGCAAAAAATCCCAAAGTAGTAAGTAGACATGCCGATTTGGATGAAGAACAATTAAATGAACTGGAAGATAGAAAAACAGAAAAATATACCAAAAAATGGCTAGGTCACAATGTCTACAAAATAAATGTCATATTTAGAGCTTTATTTTAATATTGACCAGCACTGTATTCTTTTTTTCCTGGTTCCTGTTAAAATAAATACAGGGGATGAGCACCATTGATCAATATTACATTATTTTTAGATTACATTTCTATTTAAATGGACTGCTAGAACATTTTTGATATTGTTTTACAGTATTTTCCTTTAGGAACACCTTTAGGAGCTCACATCTGGCACCTAAAACAAATCTAAGTCTGTCTGTTCATTAATGTTTAAAATAAGTCTCACATTATGAACGGATCAGCATACATATGAGAATTGTAAGACCTTGGCAGAGATGTGCTTTTTCAAAGGCAGGAAACTTTTGAAACAGATGTGTGCAGCATATTTTAGATTTTTTTAATATCTTATTTTCATTCAAGTCAATAAAACAAATGTAAAAGAGAGAGAGAGAGAGAGAGAGAGAGAGAGAGAGAGCGAGAGCTCAGTTAAAGCAGACAATATGCCAATGTTTCCATTTCCCTATAATTTTGTATTCCCCAAGTGAACCTCTTTGGATGAAGCAAAGGCTTTTATTACCTGCCTCCAGAATCTGCAGCATTGGCATTGCTCAAAAGGGGATTGGAATAGCATTGTACAGACAGAAAAAAAATGAAACAGTACTTGCTTAAATTTCAAACTCAGAAGATGTATTTGGAAATGTTTCATCCCATATGTTTAAAACATAAATAAATAAAATAAAACAAATCAGGGTGATTTTATTATTGCTAATTAGTATGCAGGCATATATTTGGGTAAGATCATGTGTAATTTTCTTTTGCACTTAATATATTACTTTATTTATTTATTTTTTTGCATGGGTGTCTTCGGTTTAACCTCTAAATACTCACCAGTGGGTCTCGGCTTAGTTTGAATTGCATTTGAAATCCAAACCTTTTATGTTCACAAATCACAACAATGCAGAGGCAAAAGAGACTTTAAACACGTACACTTTTAAAAACATGTACAGACTTTCAAAATCAATTCACAGCTTTGCACCACAGTCTTTGAAAGTCTTTGAAGGCTTCAAAATGGGTTTTTGTTATTGTAATGCACCTCATTACTTAGGCTTCTGAATTTATTTTAAAATGTAGATGTCACTTCAGGACATACCTTTCAATTCTAGATATCGTTTTTATGACATATGTTCTACGAAGGTTGTAAATGTCAGGGGTTTGTTTGCGTGACTTTACAAGTAAGTATATTTTTTTGTAATAACCTTATCTTCTATACCCCCCAGGTTGTTTGGATCTCAGACTGACCACCAGCCCATCACAGGGGCGCACAGGAACCACACAGATAGGCGAGTAAAATGGTTGTTCATCATCATTATTATTTATTTATTTAGCAGACGCCTTTATCCAAGGCGACTTACAGAGACTAGGGTGTGTGAACTATGCATCAGCTGCAGAGTCACTTACAATTACGTCTCACCTGAAAGACTGAGCACAAGCAGGTTAAGTGACTTAATCAGGGTCACACACAGTGAGTCATTTGAACCCGGGACCTCCTGGTTACCAACCTTTTCTTTAACCACCGGAACACACAGCCTTCTTTATTATGTCATCAGAACAGTTTTTATATAAAGAAATGTCAATAACAAGAACACTTATAGCCCCTAAAATAACAATAGTTTTTCCAGGGATGCTATAACTTAATCTCCACACAGTGAGTATTCGGGGAAGTAAAAAGTATAGTTCAATCCCACCAGAGGATTTCAAAATGTTCCACGCTGATTAGGAAGTAGATTCATTATGTCCACAATATCATTATAGTGTCACCTGACCTTCAATGGATGCAGAGTGTCTTGTTCCTCAAAAGACAAATTGGCAATATTCTCCAAAGTGGGAGTCTGGAACCAACTCTCCAGTAATGTTGTTGAAACTGACACCCTGGGATCTTTCAAGAAGCTGCTTGATGAGATTCTGGGATCAATAAGCTACCAATGACCAAACAAGCAAGATTGGCCAAATGGCCTCCTCTCATTTGTAAACTTTCTTATGTTCTTAAAGTGGTCTTCACCATAATACAGGATCCAGATCCCACGCCCACCTCCAGGGGGTGCGTCCTCCCTCACTACGTGATGTAAATCCTGGAGAAACAGTGAAAACAATCCGTCCTTAATACTCACTCTCCCCTCCCCGTCTCACTGTCTGAACGGTGCTAATTCACACACCCTGCATTCGGCCCCTCCCTACAAGAGCATCAGTCTTCCAACCCGGCCACTGATACTTAACTCGTAGGTGAGAGCCTTGCTTATTGTGGTGTCTGCAGGCAATACAGCAGTCTGTTTTCTCCGCTGTCTTTCTTCTGGAACGATGGCAAAGAGAAGGCATTCCCTGGAGACAGACAAACTACAATGCGTCAGCATTAGTAATACAATAAAGATATCTTCCAGTCCAACAGTATACTTATTCCATTCACAGTCCCTATGTACTGGAGTCGTGTAACAGTTAACAATAACTAGAACACTAGCATCCATCAGACAGGATGCTTAAGTAAACAACACGAGTTATCTTCGCAGTCCGTTGTGAAACAGTATTCTCATAATCTTGACAATGCAAAGATTACTTAACTTCCTTTTCTGTGATCTTGCGTCTTCGCTGCATTTAGTTGTGCCGTTTTGTTTCCTTCTGCTTCTCTTTATTGCCCTAGTCCGGTTCCAGTGTGTTCCCCCTGTGTCCTCTCTCTTCCTGTTGTTTTAGTTCCAGTTTAGTATAGGGGAACTAATCAAGTGGCGCTGATGACTTGCACCTCACTAATTAAGGTCCCAATCGCTTGTGACCGTGCCCCTGGTAACATAATTAAAAGAATAAAACACAGACATAAACTCCTTATTGGGGTCTCTCTTTGGGTATATAAACACATTGATTTAACACCTTATTGGGACCTCTCTTTGGGTGTACAAATTAATAAAACACACAGTAAATACAATAATTAGTGCAACTAAATCCGTGTACAATAAAACTACCAGTGAATAAAACAATTGTCACTTGTGACATTAACCCAGGATAGACAGAAATTATGGCCTTCTTTAGTCATTACTGTTACAGTATTATACACATTGCATATTTCAAGTGACAGGATTGCCCTTTTCAGCCACTATTGGCCAAAACTCATCATAATGGTATTATTATTTGTTGTGAAAGGAGAGTTTTAAACCTTGTCTAAAAATGACATTCCATGTCATAAAATACATGTTATTATTTATTAAATAGTTGATATTTTGCGGGGTATGTCTTTGCATTTTAAAGAAGCGCTATACAGACGTGCTCAAATCTGTTGGTACCCCTCCACAAAAAACGAAGAATGCACAAATAACTTGAAACTGACAAAAGTAATTGGCATCCACCATTGTTTATTCCATATTTAATAGAAATCAGACTTTGCTTTTGATTTTTTATTCAACATAATATTGTAAATAATAAAACAAATGAAAATGGCATGGACAAAAATGATGGGACCCCTAACCTAATATTTTGTTGCACAACCTTTAGAGGCAATCACTGCAATCAAACGTTTTCTGTAGCTCTCAATGAGACTTCTGCACCTGGTAACAGGTAGTTTGGCCCACTCTTCTTGAGCAAACTGCTCCAGCTGTCTCAGGTTTGATGGGTGCCTTCTCCAGACTGCAAGTTTCAGCTCTTTCCATAGATGTTCGATAGGATTCAGATCAGGACTCATAGAAGGCCACTTCAGAATAGTCCAATGTTTTGTTCTTATCCATTCTTGGGTGCTTTTAGCTGTGTGTTTTGGGTCATTATCCTGTTGGAGGACCCATGACATGCGACTGAGACAGAGCTTTCTGACACTGGGCAGTACGTTTCGCTCCAGACTGCCTTGATAGTCTTGAGATTTCATTGTGCCCTGCACAGATTCAAGGCACCCTGTGCCAGGCACAGCAAAGCAGCCCCAAAACATAACCGAGCCTCCTCCATGTTTCACTGTAGGTATGGTGTTCTTTTCTTTGAAAGCCTCATTTTTTCGTCTGTGAACATAGAGCGGGTGTGACTTGCCAAAAAGCTCCAGTTTTGACTCATCTGTCCAAAGGACATTCTCCCAGAAGGATTGTGGCTTGTCAATATGCATTTTAGCAAATTCCAGTCTGGCTTTTTTATGTTTTTCTTTCAAAAGTGGAGTCCTCCTGGGTCTTCTTCCATGGAGCCCACTTTCGCTCAAAAAGCGACGGATGGTGCGATCAGAAACTGACGTACCTTCACCTTGGAGTTCAGCTTGTATCTCTTTGGCAGTTATCCTTGGTTCTTTTTCTACCATTCGCACTATCCTTCTGTTCAATCTGGCACCCACACGGCAGACGGCTACCCTGTCACAAGCATTAACATCCTGTATCTTTCTAAACAAGGGATTTAGGGGAGCTCCCTAATAAAAGCTGAATCTCAAAACAATAATTGTGTGAATATAGTAATTGTTACAGCTGTGTATAATGGTATTTAAAACAGGATTCATTCATCCAACTTTTTACATATCCGCCCTTGTCCCACTGCAGTCGGATACGCGACGGATTACTG
This sequence comes from Acipenser ruthenus, assembly GCF_902713425.1. Taxonomy (NCBI): domain Eukaryota; kingdom Metazoa; phylum Chordata; class Actinopteri; order Acipenseriformes; family Acipenseridae; genus Acipenser; species Acipenser ruthenus. The sequence goes on from NC_081190.1 coordinate 113,009,204, forward strand.
TATAATACACTCGCAAACGTACTGACATTTACCAATAAAAATGTGTGTGTACATATAAACATGATCATTGCCGTTCATTACTGTGGCAGCCAGAAGCAATATTAACTGTGCAATATTTAAAATTAAAAGTGTGATCTAAAGCAGCTGCTTTCATTCATTCCTATCATTACATATTGTTCAAGTAATGGTTAGTTAGATGCACCAAGAACCAAACAGTAACATTTTGCCTTACCCACTAAATAAATTTTAAAAAAACATGTAGGAAAACTGTAGACACTTATATACATTTCAAATAGGCTATGAGCAGAGCATCCCAAACATGTAGTTATAGGCGCTGTATGCTGTTCTGTAACTTTATAGGCAACAAAAACCAAAAACAATAATACAAAAAGCCTTAAATGTGTAGATTAGATATGATTTTATTTTGCCTTTATGCTTTTATTCTTGACAGTGGTCAGGGTTACAGGTCTTGAAAAACGCATCTCTTAACCCTTTCAGGACCAAGCATTTTTCAGTGAGATGCTCCCCCCGGACCAGGCGTTTCAGTATTCAGGATTCAGGATTTTTCATTGTATGTAAAAATAATGTGATATCTTGTAAGTCGCCCTGGATAAGGGCGTCGGCTAAGAAATAAATAATAATAATAATAAATTCAACCCCATCCATGCCAACCACATTGTACGACACCGGCTTTTCACCACTCTCAAATAAAAAATTATAATATTGGACGGCTTTCGTCCATCCGCACACAAATACAATTTAATGTAATAACAACAACAACAACAATACATCAAAAATAAAAGGGCGGGCACAGGTTTATATAATTATCAACAATGATAATGTAATTAATTTTACATACAGCATGTTCCTTTCAGTTTTATAATTAGTTTGTCTGGAGAGATGCTGATACAGTACAGTTAAAGTGCTTTTGGTTGCAAGGGGTCTTCCTTCTACAAGACTTTGTCCTCCCTTAGTGGTTTGGCATCTATTTTATTAATACATTTTATAAATACACACACTATGACCTTGTTATAATTGGGGACACAGGCATCTACTGTATACAATTCATCATCCTTCTTTGCAAGATCTGGATACCCAGTACATTAATTAATATGTCAACACAACAACAGCAAAACCTTAAATATACTGTGCAGGGACTGTACTAGGAATGCAGTTTTCTGTTATGCTGTCTGCCCCTTCAGGTTTCTTGCAACAGGTGTGTCTTCAGCAAACAACCTTTAAGGCACATCACATTTCTTTGGCGCTTTCTAGTTATGGATGATATATCTTTAGAGCTTGTCACTTCTGTCTCAATACAATTTATTATCCGCAGAAATTCTGATACTGTGACTCCTGTTCTGTCTGTTCCTGGGTGGTGTGGGCACAGTGTTGTTTTCCATCACATTTGTTTTGAAATCTGTTCTTGTGTTAAGATGACCTATCGAACAGTTTTTGAAATGGTGCATTGCCTTCTGGTATTTTATTTTAAACTAGTGAAGTGGAAATAAACCCCCTTCCCATTATTAGGCATGGTAATGGCTCGTGCTCATATGGGTTGTGATACTTCACAAAAGCAGCCTCTGATTCTCTACACCATCAATGTGCTCCATTGGTTATGGTTTTTTAAATCTATTGTTAAAAAATAGTTTTAAAATGGCACATTTAGAATTAATTAATTTAATTAATCTCTAGAAAATTAACCAAGAATCAATTTTCTTTTTAGCTAAACTGAAAAAAACCCCTGAAGAATAAATGTTACACATATAAACATTATTCTGAATTCTGAATATTTATTTAGGATATTATGCTTCAGTGCACTGAGGAGCACTTCATTCCATTGTTTACACTAATACATTGTTATTATGAATATCCAATGTGATGCATACTGTAGCTGATATAAACTATTGCGTGGTATCAGATTTTGACATGAGAAGTCTTTTTAACACTAGAAGGACCGGAGATATACTCTTACCCAGAAGCCCCGCAGCAGTCTTTCTGACGGCTGTATTCAAAACACTGTAAATAGTATAACGAACGGAGAAACAGTTGGATGTTTTTTTTTTTTATTGAGTATGTTACATAAACATCTGAAAAACTGAAGCATATATATATATATATATATATATATATATATATATATATATATATATATATATATATACACACACATATGAACATTTATTTTACAAATCAAAACAAGAAAATGTAAGTAAATAAACATCTGAACAGACATCGGTTTACAACATACATATTTATAAAACTGAAATGATAGCAATACATTTTGAACTTTTCAACAGCAATCGGTTTATTATCAGATGCGCAAAAGCAACTGAATAACGTAGATAAATAAACTTAGAAGAAAACACTTTACAGAAGCGCACAGCACAAGAAGTTATAAAAAGTGTCTAATTTCTTTTTCTTTTTTTTTTTGACAAAATGGTATTCCTTTACCTTGAGTCTAAGGCTGTTCACAATCAATACAGATAATACGCTTCTCCACACCGCCTTTCTGCACAGGGCACAGCTGTTCGAAGTTTTATTTTTATTGCACTTGCCAACCTGGCATTGGCGTCTCTTGCGGCTCTCAGCGGGGCTGCCAGCTTCAGCTGTGGGTACACACTTGGCAGTTTCTCTCTGTTCTAAATACTTCTTGAGAAGTTGCTGTGCTAACTGTAAAATATATTCTCTCCTTGGTAAATTCTTCTCTGTGGATTCTTTGTAAAGTATCCAGGAGTTGATGGCTGCTAGGTCCAATACATTGTAAAACACCTGAACAGGCCACCGTCGGGAGCCAGCTTTCACGGAATACTTCCATGCCATCTAATCCAAACATCAGTTTCATATTTTGTTGCATTGTAAAACTCCACAGTCTCTAGTATTTATTTTCACTAGTCCCAATGCTAATTGACTGACCAAAGCAGCGCAGCTGGCATGCAGGCGCCAGCCTTTTAAAAGGCTGATTGAAAAACAATAGACTGTCAGTCATTCACTCAGGCAGAGAGTAGAGACTAATCTAATTACAGCTAAACACATTGCGGAATGCCGTTCTGTATAATGAAATATAATGAAAATATCTTGTTTGCATTTGTTTTTCACATGTTGCTGAATGCAAATACAAACCGAATAAGGGCGTACAAACTGGATAAGGGTGTCTGCTAAGAAATAAATAAATAATAATAATAATAATAATAATAATAATAATAATAATAATAATAATATTAAAGTTAGATTAACTTCTACTAATAATAATACCTTTAAAATGTTACAGATAGTATTTGAAAAATGTCAGTAAACACCAGAAAAATAGATTTAAAGTAGGCCTATTAAAAAGGCACCGACTTCTAGTATTGTGGCTTCAACCCCTTTTTGGATGGCTGACTTCCACATACTTCTTTTATGCTTTGAGCACACTCTTAAAGTCAGGGGAATAGGCAATCTGGGCGATCCAGTGCCTTTACAAATTTTAACAGCATTAATACTTCAAACAATTATGGTTATAACATAGTTTGCCATTGGGCTAGACTTGGGCAAAATGCTAATAAACGTCCACTGCTAAAAATCCTAAAGCATCTAATATGTTACTCTCTAAAGCTAAAATGTAATTCTTATCCCTATAGCCACGCTTAAATATAAGTGAGATATAAATTCAAGATTATGCTTACCTCCCAATATATGGAAGTTTTGTGTAGATTAAGTAGAGACAAGAGCTGTCTTCGACGGCAGAGGCTTCAGAATATGACCAAACAGCAACCAGCTTTCAGAGATCTTCAGATAATGGACCAAACAGCTTGTGTTACTATAATAATAATAATAATAATAATAATAATAATAATAATAATAATCTTTATTTTTATATAGTGCCTTTCATAGTGGACCACCATCACAAAGTGCTTTATAAGATACGAGACTAGGGTGTGTGAACTATGCATCAGCTGCGGAGTCACTTACAACAACGTCTCACCTGAAAGACGGAGCACAAGGAGGTTAAGTGACTTACTCAGGGTCACACAATGAGTCAGTGGCTGAGGTGGGATTTGAACCGGGGACCTCCTAGTTATAAGCCTGTTTCTTTAACCACTGGACCACACAGCCTCCTATATGCTGAACGATACTTGACTGTTTTTTTTACATAACTTTTTCTCCTTTTCATGCATCAAAAGACTTACATCTAAACATTTGGTCTGTTTTGGCAGCTCTTATCTTTTAAGTGAATAATATATTTTAAAAAGTTAACTTTAAAATGAATTGGATAGAACCTCATGTTTTCTACCTTTCTAATCTCTAAAGTATGTGAGGTAATCCTTGAACTTTTTTATTTTCCGGTACCACAAAGTTCTTATTACTTATTAAGAAATAAGTATATACAGAGAGATGTTTTTAATATATAACACCAGCTCTGTTTTATATTAAAAACCTTGATCTAAAATATATTTCCTACCAGTAAAAGCATACTTTTCAGTATGTATTTAATAGACTTGTTTCTTCTCATTTATAAGTGTATTTAACAAACTTGGCTTGTCGCTAGCCAAATATTCCCTTCTCCAGAGTTACTTGTTAATTAATAGGAAATTACATATGTAAGCACTTTTCCAAATTCGTTGCATTAGGTCATTCATTAGCTGGATTTAAGAAACTGCCCACACCCAGTATGTCCCCTGATAAGAAGAATAACTAAGCTCTCATTAATTGTATTGATAACATTTTGAGGTAATGAGAGTAAGATCATTTTCTTGTACCATAAGGTACCTTTCATTAGTTAATATAAAAGATTATACATGATTAAAGATCCTTGAATCTAAGAGAATCTGACCAGAATCACGCTTTGGATGCCAAAATTCATTTTCCCTATCTGCTAATGTCCAAGGTTGCCTCGCTCATCCAGGCAGAGCCGAGGGGCCTCTTTCAGTAAGTCTACTGATAAGGGCTTGTAGGTTCATGCATTTACCAATGTTTTTTAATTACATCACAGTTTGTACTGAACTGTCTCGTTGTTAGACTTTAGACTATTCTATTTCAATTTACGCAAACATATGTTTCTCTCAAGAGAGTGTTACTCTGGCTCTATTATGTGAAGTCATTTATGTTGTCTAGTATGGACCCACCATGTAAGAAGAACATAAGAACATAAGAAAGTTTACAAACGAGAGGAGGCCATTCAGCCCATCTTGCTCGTTTGGTTGTTAGTAGCTTATTGATCCCAGAATCTCATCAAGCAGCTTCTTGAAGGATCCCAGGATGTCAGCTTCAACAACATTACTGGGGAGTTGGTTCAAGACCCTCACAATTCTCTGTGTAAAAAAGTGCCTCCTATTTTCTGTTCTGAATGCCCCTTTATCTAATCTCCATTTATGACCCCTGGTCCTTGTTTCTTTTTTCAAGTCAAAGAAGTCCCCTGGGTTGACACTGTCTATACCTTTTAGGATTTTGAATGTTTGAATCAGATCGCCGCGTAGTCTTCTTTGTTCAAGACTGAATAGATTCAATTCTTTTAGCCTGTCTGCATACGACATGCCTTTTAAACCCGGGATAATTCTGGTTGCTCTTCTTTGCACTCTTTCTAGAGCAGCAATATCCTTTTTGTAACAAGGTGACCAGAACTGAACACAATATTCTAGGTGAGGTCTTACTAATGCATTGTAGAGTTTTAACATTACTTCCCTCGATTTAAATTCAACACTACTCACAATATATCCGAGCATCTTGTTTGCCTTTTTTATAGCTTCCCCACATTGTCTAGATGAAGACATTTCTGAGTCAACATAAACTCCTAGGTCTTTTTCATCGTTCCCTTATTCAATTTCACAATCTCCCATATGATATTTATAATGCACATTTTTATTGCCCTCATGCAATACTTTACACTTTTCTCTATTAAATTTCATATGCCATGTGTCTGCCCAATTCTGAATGCTGTCTAGATCATTTTGAATGACCTTTGCTGCTTCAACAGTGTTTGCCACTCCTCCTATTTTTGTGTTGTCTGCAAATTTAACGAGTTTGCTTACTATACCATAATCTAAATCATTAATGTAGATTAGGAATAGCAGAGGACCTAATATTGATCCCTGTGGTACACCACTGGTTACCTCGCTCCATATTGAGGTTTCTCCTCTAATCAGTACTTTCTATTTTCTACCTGTTAACCAGTAAGAGACACTTTATTTCTTACCTTACAATTATGCATCACATATTTAAAAAACTATGTAGATACAAACAATCAACATTGTTTTACTATTTTGCTAGAATTACTAAGTTTGCACTTTGCATTAATGTCACCAGTCATCAAAGCACGAGGCTGCTTAATTTAGCTTTATTTAAAATGTACTACTTGTAGTAAATCTATTTGTTTTACTGGTAACCGACCACCTCTAGTAGGCGTAGTCGGCTACCAGTAAATTTCAAATTTACCCAAATTTCAACAGGCATTACACAGATTTGTTTAAACTATGACCAGATGGGAACCACCACAGACACTAACCACACCAAGAGAGGCAAACACAAGTTGCATGGTTTAAAACAATCATTTATTAACAGACACGGCAACAATAAAAGTAGATAAAAGTGTGGGATAAAAACCAAAACATAAAACCCCCACTTCAGTGACTAGAGGGCAAAGTAAAAAAAATAAGAGAAGCCCCCACTACAATGACTAGGGGGCAAAGTAAAAAAAATAAGAGAAGCCCCCACTACAATGACTAGGGGGCAAAGTAAAAAAAAAAAAGAGAAGCCCCCACTACAATGACTAAGGGGCAAAGTAAAAAAAAATAAGAGAAGCCCCCACTACAATGACTAGGGGGCAAAGTAAAAAAAAATAAGAGAAGCCACAACTACAATGACTAGGGGGCAAAGTAAAAAAAATAAGAGAAGCCCCCACTACAATGACTAGGGGGCAAAGTAAAAAAAATAAGAGAAGCCCCCACTACAATGACTAGGGGGCAAAGTAAAAAAAAAAAAGAGAAGCCCCCACTACAATGACTAGGGGGCAAAGTAAAAAAAAATAAGAGAAGCCCCCACTACAATGACTAGGGGGCAAAGTAAAAAATAAGAGAAGCCCCCACTACAATGACTAGGGGGCAAAGTAAAAAAAAAAAAGAGAAGCCCCAACTACAATGACTAGGGGGCAAAGTAAAAAAAATAAGAGAAGCCCTCACTACAATGACTAGGGGGCAAAGTAAAAAAAATAAGAGAAGCCCCAACTACAATGATTAGGGGGCAAAGTAAACAATAAGAGAAAACCCCCTCCTATAATAGCTAAAGTGCAAAAGTTTCAATCTGTCTGATCTTCATTTGAGTCCCCAGGAGCAGGAAAACAAGTCTCTTGCTGACTCTGTGAAACCTCAGTCTTTCGCTCCAAGCCCAGGACTCTGTGAAACCTCAGTCTTTCGCTCCGAGCCCAGGACTGTGAAACCTCAGTCTTTCGCTCCGAGCCCAGGACTCTGTGAAATTAGTTTTTCACGCTGAGCCCATGGCTCTGTGAAACCTCAGTCTTTCACTCCGAGTCCAAGACAGTCCCCTATTTACATATGTTCCCTCTTGGAGAAAAGAGGAGAACGAAAAACAGCAGCACTAAACTATTCTAAAACAAACTTTGCTCCTCTCAATCACACCCTGTCAACCAGACTAAAAATTGGGTAAATAAAAGGGTTAAAAACAATTAAAATATACCAAGACTAAAATGAGTTAAAAGTGTACCTAAAATCCCACAGAATAGAAGTACCTTCTAACCTGAAATCAATAAAAACAGTAAAAATCCTAAATTATACAATGATTCCTTTACCCAGTGGTTTTCTTTGTATACCCTTCTGTCCAGGTAACAGCCACAGTCCAACACAGCCTTGCTCGCTTGTTCCAGTTCCAGTTCCAGTTCCTATGTTCAAGTTTTCCAGTCTGCAATCACCAGGTGCACCGTAGTTCTTCTCCCCAGTTCTCAGGTTGCTCTGTCTCCTTCTGTGTCCTGGCTTCTCTGTTGCCTAGTTCATGCTGTGCTGCTTATAAACCCAGTTGGCCCCTCCTATTCTTGCTCATGATCAAATCATATCAAACAATGTCTAAACGGCACTAGCACTGGCTCAAAAACTACATTTACCAGAATTGAGTAGGAAATGTCTATATAAGGCGCCGGTTGGTGACGTCACGCTCCTGTCTCTCCTCAGTCACAGGGCTCTGTGCAATACAAACAAAAAGGTGAGTAACTTAACTAATGTACAGTGGCTCTCAAAAGTAATCACCCCCCTTGGACTTTTCCACATTTTATTGTGTTACAACATGGAATCAAAATGGATTTAATTAGGAGTTATTGCCACTGATCAACACAAAAAAGTCCATAATGTCAAAGTGAAAAATAAAATCTACAAATTGTTCTAAATTAATTACAAATTTAAAACAGAAAATAATTGATTGCATAAGTATTCACCCCCTTTGCTATGACAAACCTAAATAAGCTCTGGTGCAACCAATTGTCTTTAGAAGTCACATAATTAGTTGAATGGAGTCCACCTGTGTGCAATTAAGGTGTTTCACATGATTTCAGGTTAAATACACCTGTCTCTAGGAGGTCCCACAGTTGGTTAGTACATTTCCTGACAAAAACTACATCATGAAGACGAAGGAACATTCAAAGCAAATCCGGAATAAGGTTCTTCAAAAGCACCAATCAGGGGTAGGATATAAGAACATTTCCAAGGCATTGAATATGCCGAGGAGCACAGTAAAGTCCATTATTAAGAAATGGAGAGAATATGACACAACTGTGAATCTGTCTAGAACAGGCAGTCCTCAAAAACTGAGTATCCGGGCAAGAAGGGCACGAGTCAGGGAGGCCACCAAGAGGCCTATGGCAACTAAAGGAGTTAGTCTTCCACGGCTGAGCTGGGAGACACTGTGCATACGGCAACAATAGCCTTGGTGCTTTACAAAACTGGCCTTTAAGGGAGAGTGGCAAAAAGAAAGCCATTGTTGAAAAAAACTCACATCAAATCTTGGCTAGAGGTTGCCAGAAGGCATGTGGGAGACTGAGACCAAGTGGAAGAAGATTCTATGGTCTGAGACCAAAATAGAGCTTTTTGGCCTCAACGCTAAGCGCTATGTTTGGCGCAAGCCTAACACCGCACATCATCCTGAGAACACCATCCCTACCGTGAAACATGGTGGTGGCAGCATCATGCTTCTCTGCGTCAGGGCCTGGAAAGCTCATGAAGATAGAAGGCAAAATGGATGCAGAAAAGTACAGAGAAATCCTGGAGGAAAACCTGCTGAAGTCTGCAAGAGACCTGGGACTTGGGAGAAGATTCATCTTCCAGCAGGACAATGACCCCAAACATACAGCCAAAGCCACACTGTAGTGGCTTAACAACAAAAAGGTCAATGTCCTGGAGTGGCCCAGTCAAAGCCCGGACCTCAATCCAATTGAGAATATGTGGAAAGAGTTGAAAATTGCTGTTCACCAAAGGTCCCCATCCAACTTGACGGAGCTTGAGCAATTTTGCAAAGAAGAATGGGCAAAAATTGCAGTGTCCAGATGTGCAATGCTGGTAGAGACTTATCCAAATAGACTCATGGCTGTAATTGCTACCAAAGGTGCTTCTACCAAATATTGACTCAAGGAGGTGAATACTTATGCAATCAATTATTTTCTGTTTTGTAATTAATTTAGAACAATTTGTAGATTTTATTTTTCACTTTGACATTATGGACTATTTTTGTGTTGATCAGTTGCAAAAACTCCTAATTAAATCCATTTTGATTCCATGTTGTAACACAATAAAACGTGGAAAAGTCCAAGGGGGGTGAATAGAAACAATACGTGTTTGTGGCAATGTGCTCCGCCCCTGTGTGCATTTCTGTGTTGTATGTTGCGTGTGTTAATGTTGGTGTATAGAGATTGGTACACGGGATATAAACGGGTCTGTGTTTCACGTAGTATTTAAGATGTAATTGTATTTAAGCACGAGGTTGCACGTAATTAATTCACGTGCTGGGATTCCAGTGAATAATTAATTAGTAATTGAATCCCAGCACAACAGTATAAATAGATGCACGTTTCATTCACTCGGGGTTGGGTGTTCGTGAGTGGAGAACGGGAGAGAGAGAGAGAGGAGATAAAAGGTTAGAAATAACAATTGCTACAGCATGCTGGAAGTGCCAGCACGGTACTTGTTTAAACGTTCGTCCGCTTGTTTTGTGTGTTAGTACGTTTTGTTTGTCCTTTTATTTTGGCGTGAAGTGCCGTGTCCTGTTTTTGTGTTCGCTTATTTTGTTTATTAAATGCTGAGCACAACCAAGTGCTCAGCTTCACCAACCTTACTGTGTCTGTCTGTTTCTTCCGGGTCTGACGTGTCACCACTCAGCCAGCCTTGTGACAGTGTTAAACAATAATGAAAGCAATAGTGGTGCAACAATTAATCGATGCATCTGTCCTTAAATTTCCAGAGCTTCGATTACATATTGGTGAATCGATGCATCAATTTGGAACCCAGTTTGAAGTCTCCTGTTGCCGGTTTGCATTAAATCCTTGAGTGTGTGAGAATGCCCTTTTTTTACTGCTATTACAGTAGATAAATAACATCAGTACATTGCTAGGATTCACAATTTAGGCCTCTACAAGCCTCACGTTGGATATACCCACTGTAAAATGAGTTTCTTCACTGGAGAGTATGCTTTTTTTTTGCACTAAAAAGTGACAAGAACACACATACCTTTTACGTTATGCATAATAATTTCAAAAGCATGCCAATATTAAATCTACCGATTACCTTCTTTTATTTCAAAGCATGTTGTGTTTGGATTATATGGCAAGATTAAAAAGAAGCTGAATTAAGTACAGTAGTTAAATTATTCAGGATTTGTGAGATTAATTAAAATGTTTTGCTTTGCTTTGGACATAAAATGTTAACATTAATGAACAACCATTGTTTAGATAGAAATGACTTCTGTTAAAATATAGTATTTTGTATTATTACTACAATGTTAAAGGGACATGTGATGCGGACGCACACATATTCTAATTTGTCATCCCACAACACTAACATGTCTAATAAAATGTGGTAAAATGCAGCAGTCATGTATGGAACACCTGTACAGAAGTGGTTTAGTTTATAATGAAATTAAAAAGTCTCCTCAAAAAAGCAACTATGTTAATGCAGCGTTAGGGTTGAACTCACTGCCACAAAAGCAAGGAAATGTGGCGTTAGAGTTTTCGATCCTAACTCACCATTCCCACCCCCACACAAGCAGCCAGAGGAACCAGACAACACAAGCAACAGCAGACTGCCATCATCAGGTAAGACATAGAACATGCAACTCTTTCCAGAGGACACAAGAGATATCCATCATCATGGTCCACCAGTGCTGTAGCCATGGATATACATGTACACTTCAACACATACACACCCACTTCAGGCTGCAGAACCGCATCAATTTTACAAAATTTCAAAGCATTCTGGCTGGTAGGGAGCCTGCTATGGGGCTTAAGGCTCACTCCACCAGATATACTGTTGCCTCACTGTTGGCTGCTTCCAGGGACAAATCTGCAGGGCTGCTACCTGGAAATCAGCACACACCTGTACCTCCCATTACCATATTGACCTTGAGTTACGCTGGGATGCTTGCCTTGCAGCCTGGGTTCTGCTGTCTCTTCCTAAATAGGGGGTGTGCACCTTTATCCCTTCTCCCAGAGAACGGCTACGAGTCTGCCATAAGTGTGGACAGCGTACCTTATCCATGTCCCTAGAAATGAGGGTTACTCACATGTAGCCGTTGTTCTAGGAGTGGTATATGATGCACATCAAACAACCCACGACCTCCCCTGGCACATGACACACCGATTCTTGCTTCCAGATCTGACGTAACAGGCCCGTGCCGAGGAGGATACCAACCGGGTGGGTAGGAGGAGCAAGCTTAAAGACCTTTCACTCAGAATTAAAGGGGGAAAAGAATATTATCTGCATGTCGTTCAGGCCTTTCTGAAGCAGTCGACCCACCAGTGCTACGCCTTCAAATTGAAGAGATTTTTCATGTGGTGTCAGGGCACAGAGCTGACCCTCTGTCCTGCCCAGTGGCGAGCACACTGGATTACCGCTGGTCCCTCCCAGACGGGCCTACGGTTGACGACCCTCAAAGTGCACTTGGCAGCCATCTCTTCATACCAGGTGTGAGCTGTAAAGATAGTTCTATTTTTGTAAAGTTGATACGGTTCTGCAGCCTGAAGTGGGTGTGTATGTGTTGAAGTGTACATGTATATCCATGGCTACAGCACCGGTGGACCACGATGATGGGTGTCTGTTTTGTTCAACCCTAACTCTGCATTACGTAGTTTTTTGTTTATATACAAAGAGCAAGTCAGAATGTCTTTCTTTGAAAGCATTCTCAAAATAAATTCCAACTCAAAGAGAACAGCTGCTAAGTATTCAACAATAACTGTGGTAAAGATATGCTGTACACTTTGATGGTAAAGGGGAATACAAGGCTAACTTGTAACTGACAGGTTGACTTATTATTTAAAAAGATCATCCCAAAAGAAGGGAATCAGATGCCAAGCCTGGGAAATGTTGTTGTTGTTTTTTTTTTAAGTCAGTCTTCAGCCTACTATGAAAACAGACCACTGGGCATTCTTGTCCAGATAAAGAAAACAAATGTATTGTATTATTGTTTACTGTCAATTATTATGTTTACTGTCAATGTTTGAAAATGAAAGTGCTATGAAAACACATTACATAAAATAATATACAAACACAACAGCTGATCCGGGTAAACTGCAAATAAATGAAGCAGTATGCAAAGGAATATTTTCTGCTAATAATCTGAAAATTCAATATTTAGGCATACAGTACTTCGCACACGTTCATGCTTACTTCGAAAATTTACAAGAACATTAACATTAAAAAAATGGATTGGCAATTGGTTTGCTAAAATAGAGCACATTTGAAATAAAAACAAGTACTATCGTACTAAGTTGCCAATTATTACGTGGCTTGTTACATCAGCTCAGGACACTTCCATGGTGATTCCTTTTCAAATGGGAACGATTGCTGCATTGGATACCAGTTCTTAACTATATTGCAGTGAAAAGATTCCTGCACTGGAAACGTTCCTTGGCTGGAAAACAGGTCCAAATGGCCTTTGAATATTGACATGTCACCATCGCTTACCAGTGTTAAAAATAGTAATATACTACTCCTTGCCATACAATACCTTCTTTCTACCGATTCAGTGCAATATAATGTACTGTACCATATGATTTTGTGTAAAAGAAAAAAAACACTATTCTGATTTTGACAAAATGACTAGATAACGTAGATGATTGCTATATATATATATATATATATATATATATATATATATATATATATATAGGCTACTAAAAGGTCAGTTATCAATGTGACAGAGTGGAAGTCTCATATATGTGAAAATAAGAGGTGGAATTACAGGCAGTAGCAGCTGGAAGACATGTGTTGCCAGGATATGTTAAAGTTGTTTTATGCCACTGGTACATTTAACAGACCTCTATGAAATTTTTTTGGCACAGGTCAATATGCTGTGTCAAATGTCTAATCATATAGCAGATGCGCTAGTCATGCAGATAGCTTAGGGACCAGTTAGAACATGTGTGGCTAGTCTGCAAACTCTAAATTTCTACAGCATTACAGATGAAAGATAAACTGAATTAACAGGAGTAAACAAAAAAAATACAACCTGTGTACTCACTAAAACCAATTAAGCAATCAGCCCCTTTGGAAGGTCAAGGGTATGATCTCTAGCTGCAATTAACTTAGACCTCAATGTAACTGTCATGTCATATTGGCTCAGTGCAGTGTGTCTTTTAGTGCTGTCAATCAAGCTGCAATGATATATGTAGGCTTGCTACTTTTCGATTTTAATCGCTAAAGCTTGTTAAATGTTGAATTCCCAGTAAATATAAAATACATTTACATAAAACCACTTGCTATTTTTTATTTTCTTAACAAAAATAATAATTTAGAAATCATCTGTAGTTTGTGTAGCTTTTATACTTGCTGTCTGTCCCGTCTCTATTCTGCTCTGAATGGCTAGGCATCGCTGTCAGTCATCTCAGTGGTCCCTTAGTAGGCTACTGTAGTTTCACTGTCAGTCATTTCATCCTGTTGTGACAGATCTCATTTACTGAAGCAGCGCTAGAATGCTCTCATTTGTTTAAATGACTGTCAATTATCACGACCTGCACCGACTGTGCACTTTAATTTGCCAGCTACAGCGCCTGTCATTCAAAGCGCCTACTTTGAAATTAGCAGGTTAAGGTGTAGGTAAGTTTTTGCTATAGGTATACAGTGACAGTTACTGGTTTGATTTGAAAATGGGGCGCAAGAGGAAAACTATGAGAGGCCGTTCAATTCAAAATTACAGTTCTATAAATATGACACATGTTGAAATGAGTATTATTAGCTAATTGTTGCAACAATAGACTGTGGCTTACTCACTATATTTCTTAGCAGATATATATATATATATATATATATATATATATATATATATATATCTTGTGATACTCACAACCAAAGAGAAATAGTTATACTTGACCACACAGCGCGTGAATGGATTTGGAGAAGAAAATGCAGCAACTGAAGTGCACACACTGCAAGAAAGGTTTTCAAGACAGTTTATTGTATTGAAGTCAATATTACATAGAATTTCCAGTCAGTAAAGAAAAGGTGAGTTTGTTTTGGCAACACGGGACAATATGTTAATGATATTTTCATATTTTACCAAATAAAGAAAAAATATTTTTTTCGCTGATTTGCTGTTCTAACATGAACAATAAGCTAGTTCACAAAGGAAATCTTGTGAACTAGCTTATTGTACCACCATTACGTTCAGCATATTGCACCGCCATTTTGTCTTGCACAACATGTGCTCCTTTCTGCTTAGGACTAGACTAGGCTTAGCAAGGGCTTGGGTCCTTTCAATATTCAAGTTTAATTAAGAGAAAAGATCGAAATAGGATGGACTGTAACTCCTTTTTTCTGTATTTATAACATGTGAGCGTTATGCTTTAACATTATTTATTATTTGTAGCTGTATTTTGTATTAAGTTGTGAAGTACTGATAGAAGAGAACTAACCTGAGCTTCCAACAGCACATTTCAAGACCTTTTGTGTGTGTGTGTGCAAAATTTAATCAAACATGTTTACATGTAAGTATTGTCACATTGAAAAGCTATGTAGAACATTACAGATTTCACAAAAATGAAGCACATCCTTCTTTTTCTTGTGGTATCATTGGTTGCATGCGTGATTTCACTACATGCAATGCATTTAAAAGCCACATCTACTGCAACCATAAGGAGTATTCCTCCAGGCCACGGGTAAAGGGTATATTGGGTTTATTTAAATTTGAGAAACAATGTAAAGGTGTAAAATATCTCCTTGCACATCTCAGAACCCACATGACTGAAGGTCAGAAAGTGAATTGCCCTTTCAGTGACTGTAACAGAAGTTTTAAAGTTAAGTCACCCTTTAGAGCACACATTTGTAGATAACACAGGAATTGGTCTGCACTACAGGTATCGCCTAAGTGTATTTTGAATCCTTCACAGCAAAACACCTTAAGTTAAAATGGCACACCAGACAGCTTTGATGACAACTTGGCTGTCGATTTACCAGACAATGTCACAGACTTATACCTTAGAAATCTATTTATGTTCTATATGAAACTACAGGCAAAATATCTCATACCATCGTCTACTGTTCAGGTGATAGAAGAGATGTATATTTTAAATGAACTTGGACAGTTCTACATTCAGAAGAATCTGGAGCTGACACTAAGAAGGGATACTTCATTATCTGAGTCTCATATTTGTGGAGTTGTAAGACTACTCCCAAAATATGATTTACATGCAACATGCAGTGCTTCTCTTTCTAAGGGCTTGCTATGCACAGACTTTGCTTAAAACCCCTGCTGTATTACAAGAGTGTACTAAGTCTACAAACAGTGATAAAACGTCAGACTTTTTCATGAGTCTAAAGCTGATTTTGTACCAAGATGCATTCGAGGTAGTAAACCCATTGGGATCTGCAAGGAAAAAACACAAAATATTAGGAGCGTACTTGACTTTGGCAAATTTTGACCCTCACCATCATTCTAACATTGACCACGTGCAGCTGGTACTCTTGTGTAATTAAACAAATTTTAAATATTTGGGACATGACGAAGCTTTCTCCAAACTTCTTTCTGATTTGAGAGATTTATAAGTAAATGGACTGACAATTTCTTCTGAGCATGTTTTTAAGCCAACATTATTCTGTATTGTAGGTGACAATTTGGGATCCCACTGCATTGGAGGTTTTACAGAAAACTTCTAGTAGCACTAGTCAGTACTTCTGCAGATACTGCCTTGTAAAGAGAAGTGGGTGCAATCTCAGTGAGGTTGGTGCTGTACGTACTGTTGAAATGTCCAAACAGGCAGTGAAACGTATGCAAGAGAATGGTGTCTGTGAAACTGAAGGAGTCAAATTTAACTCAGTCTTCAATTCACTGAAATATTTTCGTGTTTGTCAGCCAGGGTTACCACCTTCCTTGGGTCATTTCATATGATCTGGCCCTTTAATTAAAATACTTAATCTAGCAAAGGAAATGGTTCTCTTACAGCTAAATAGGCAGATTTCACAGTTCCATTAGAAAATAAGAACATAAGAAAGTTTACAAACGATAGGAGGCCATTCGGCCCATCTTGCTCGTTTGGTTGTTTGTAGCTTGTTGATCCCAGAATCTCATCAAGCAGCTTCTTGAAGGATCCCAGGGTGTCAGCTTCAACAACATTACTGGGGAGTTGGTTCCAGACCCTCACAATTCTCTGTGTAAAAAAAGTGCTTCATATTTTCTGTTCTGAATGCCCCTTTATCTAATCTCCATTTGTATACCCTTGGTCCTTGTTTTTTCAGGTCGAAAAAGTCCCCTGGGTCGACATTGTCAATACCTTTTAGAATTTTGAATGCTTGAATCAGATCACTGCGCAGTCTTCTTTGTTCAAGACTGAATAGATTCAATTCTTACTAATGCATTGTAAAGTTTTAACATCACTTCCCTTGATTTAAATTCAACACTTCTCACAATATATCCGAGCATTTTGTTGGCCTTTTTTTATAGCTTCCCCATTGTCTAGATGAAGACATTTCTGAGTCAACATAAACTCCTAGGTCTTTTTCATAGATTCCTTCTTCAATTTCAGTATCTCCCATATGATATTTATAATGCACATTTTTTATTGCCTGCGTGCAGTACTTTACACTGTTCTCTATTAAATGTCATTTGCCTTCCTGCAGTACAAAGATCTCCCCTGTTACACCCCCCTTTTCTTCTTAGGAGAAAATCTTGTGGTGTTTACAGCAAGTCTGTTTTTTTATTTTTTGTCTTCATGTTTAGATTGCGTCACCTACCAGCCCTGACCCCTACCAACTACCCCCATGCATGCTACACTATTTACAATGAGGGAAGGGGACTGCTGGATTGTAGACTTGTAGATTTTTTGAGACGGCAAGATACCAAAAACTTAAAAAAAACAGAAAAAAACTATAGTAAGTACCTTTGCCTAGTTGGAGTTATCTGTAGTTACTGGTTAGTGTAAAAATTGATGTTTTGTGACAGATCTGTCCTTTTGAATGAAAGAAACGTGATAGCATATGCAATGGGTTATTGTAATGAAGGATTTAATATATGCATGTACATGTGTTTTATTTTCTAATTTGCATATAATGATGGCATGGATTAAAAATAATCTGAGTTGGGATAAGAGGGGAAATAACTTTTATATGTGTATGTGTTTCTATAGTAGTTTGATATTTGTATTTATAGTAGGCCTGGTGTATATTAAGGTCCTGTCCACACTATGCCTTTAAACCATATTAGTTGCATTTAAGCCGGTTAAAAGTGCTAAATACGGTTTGCGTCCACACTACGCAGCGTTTAATACCGTACTCGAGAACCGGACTCGAGACCACCTCAGGAGGTAGTCTCGAGTCTGGTTCTAATTAGATCGCATCAGGTAGTGCGTTTTATCAGAAGTGTGGACGCTGTAATACCAAACTACATTTTTTTGTGTATCCTCCAATATCCCAAAATGCTTTGTGGTATGTTTGGCGAAATACTCAGAACAGGCGTCTGAAGGACTTGATATCAGTGTACACTCCACACTAGGTATTCATTTTTATTCTTCAAAAAATCTGTCAGGACATCTCTGTTAAACTAGTGGGGAAAATAACAAAAACACAACGTTAAATTAGGCGACTGCAAAAATGAAATGCGAGTTAAAAGTAGGATCGGGGATGAACAAATTACGTAATTTGTCAGCTCTGTTTGAAATAAAATTAAGAGGACCAGAATTAGGCTCAGGCAAGATATGAAGGTAAAAACAAAGATTGTTTTGTTATTAACAGCTTTTTCTGAGTTTAATTTTAAAACAGAATCAGCTCAATTTGTTTAAAGGGACTTCACCTGATTGAAAATAAAATCTGGAAACTTCAAGCCCTACTTGTGTGTGTGTGTGTGTGTGTGTGTGTGTGTGTGTGTGTTCAGATTTACTTTTTCCACAATACTTGTTATATTTCATTTATGCAATATGGACCTCTTAATATGGGGCATAACACATTATTTTAAAATAAAATACAGTGCATGGTGGGATACTATCGTATTAATTTCCACGGTTCATTGCGCTGCTGGGAATTGTAACTGAACTATTCTAATGGTGTGTGGACACATTAAGCCTGACTAAACATGAAACGGTACTTCAGTGAGGACGTTTTGAGCTGGATTAATTAGAGTGGTTTCGAGTACGGTTCTTGAGATCGGTTGTGTAGTGTGGACAGGGCCTAAATGTTATTATTGTCTCATTCTTGATAAATTATGGTTATATCTTGAGACGCAGTATGCTTTCTTAAAGATGTATATTTATAAACATTAGTTTATATTGGGGTAATAATAGGGTCTAGTAGTTATGAATTTGCTTGCTGCTAGGTCCTAGTTACAATTTATTTGATATTATTTATTTGATAGGATTAAAAGAATGCCTACCTGGCATTATATTTGTCACAAATATAAGTATTCAGGGACCCTTCTTTTCCCTTCATGACCAGAAGATATATATTTTTTTTTTAAATGACTTAAGAACCTCACATAGGGAGCAAACAGCTGCTTTTCTCACATCTCATTATAGAGAACAGAAAAACGGCTAAAGATATTTCTGAAAAGTAATCTCCGGAGCCACAAGATATTTGTTCTAATGTTAACATGTTAAAAAAAATACTGCATGGCTCTGGAAGAGATTATTTTTCTTGAATATTTTTAACACTGGATACACTAAGCATTATTATTACAACACAGCACTGAATTACAGTTTGTTATATGTCCTCCAAAAACTCTGTCTTTGTTTCTCTATCAGGTTGCCTCGATGGAATTATAGTCTTATAATGAGGGATCTACCTAATTCGTGATTTTGCGAAAATCGGGAAATTGAGGCGTCACCGCGAAATTCACCTCTTTAGGGGCCAATGCACTACTGCTCACTGCAAGCAATGTAAAATACGTATCTTATTTCTGTAGATAGGCTTTTTTTATCCCTTCGCTTTCCTGTGTGCATTGCACTTAAGCAAATAAAAAAAAAAGTCCTTAGACAAATACAATTTTTAAAAAAGGACCCCAAAGCGGTTCACTTTCTTGTTTACTGTTCACATGACAACCATGTTTAAATCAGTGCGAACGTATATGGCTTTTATTAAAGAATGCTAGATGCCCTTGAGTATAACCAAGTTTTGGGACTGTTTCTAATCGATTTCCACATCTGTATAACTTGGCAAAGCTTTGCCTTACACTTCCAACCAATTCAGTGGATGCAGACGTGCAGTCTCAATGTACAGGCAAGTCTTCACACCACAGAGAATTTCAGCAGCAACTGCTGGGGGATGTTGCATGCTTGCCTTGACAGCACTCCACTTTAGTAAGGAAGCAAGTACCACTATTGTTAGGCTTTTATAGTGCTCTGAAATATTATTTACGTAGGTTTATTTAATGTTTAAACAGGTTCACAAAATCCTAATTTTATTCCATAACCTACCCAAGAAAAATATGTAAATTCTCCGTCATTTAAGTAGACCCCTACTTATAATACACCTACCATCAGTGCCTGCAGTAGGATTTACTGGGCCCGGTGCAAGACTCTAAAGTACACCCCCCAAAAATAATTAAAAAGGAAAAACAAACCAGTCAAAAACATTTTTTATTTTCCAACAAAACATATTCTAATGTTATTGTAAGACGACTGTGAAACAAGACAGTAATCAATCAAGTAACAGTATATACAACATTTTTTATAAATCAATTATGTAACAAGATTAAGCAATGTGATTAATAACTTAGTTAATTTTGAAACATATGAATAGCTTCAAATTAGTCACAAAAACATATTATTCATTGGCATCAGTCACATTTTTTAATTAATGTTATCAAGTACAAAAGTTAGTATGAAAACGTTTCTATAAAAAAACAAAACACTAAAAACTTAGCCCATAGCACACATGTATTCAATACAACTCATAAGCGAAAAGAGCAGGTTCCCACATAAGTTTGTTTCATTTGTTACTTAGCATATCCATATTGAACATAGGTATAGGTACCTAATTAGATTTCATATTTTTATAAACTGAAATTCATAAAACAAATTAATAATAATACAAATAATAATACATTTCTTCTTTATAAGTAATGTAAAATAATACAAAAAAAGTTTACTTGCAAGTCTATTTTCAGTTGACAGTACAGCCAATGCAGACCATCTCTTCTGTGACATTGTTGACTACAGGTAATTCTTTATCAAAGACGGTTTACTGAAGGATCGCTCAGCACTAGCAACTTTGGAATTGGAAGCAGTGCTTGCAGTTCAGTGTGGGTGTTGGGAATCCTCTGCTCAGGTCTTTCTGAACCAGGTACTGTGCCACTTGAAGAGACAAGGAAGCAAGATTATTTCTCTGGCCATGTAGGCGTTCTAATCCAGGGGTGTGCAAACTTTTTATATGCCGCCCCCTTTACTTAGCACACATTCTTTCTGGATTTAATGTAAATCGTGGTTTTTTTCTAGATTTAACCACAAAGTCCAGATTTAGCTAAATACATAAATGATAGCACACACATTCTTCAGATATCATTTATAATTGTTGAAAACAAGTATCACAAATGTAACATTTAAAATCAGTATGTCAATTCAATCTGGCAAAAAATGCTTCAGTCTATGAATCCTTTTTTTTTTTTACACTTGGCGAGTCAACATTTAGCTAACATTTCTAACTAATAAATCTGAAAAAATACATGTAACTTAAATCTTTTTTTTGTACACTTGGCGATTCAACATTTAGCTAACAGATACATCTGAAAAACTTTATCGTTCAGCAATTAAATCTGAAAAAATAAATCTGGGTTTTCACAAAATAAATATTTATTTTGCCAGCTAAATCTGAAGCTAACATGCAAATGAGCCCCTACCCATTGAAACGTTTGATTTGGCATTGTGCTGCAGAGCTGTCCTTAGAGACAGTTGCCAAAATCTCAGAAAGAGCCTAGGAATTACACTTTTTAAATAAGGTAGGGGCACAATTTTTTTTTTTTTTACTGTTTTTTGTGTTCAGGTACCCAAAATCATTTGTTTACCTATTTTGGTTATACAAATTGTTGCACCCCCAGGACCTGGGTTTTTGGTTGTATTTGATTTTTTTTTGTGTCTTTTTTTTACAGAACACTCTGCGGAACATTATAAAGCACTTCAAAAACCATAAAAACATATCTCTTTTTGTTCAACACTATATTTAGTGTTAAAAAAAAAAAATAGTGTTTTCAAAGACCTGAGGGACCTTGCACTACTTCTTGAAAGTTTTGTTTAAAAATATTGATGTTTGGGCAAATTACAATACATTATTTCACTTGAGTGATTTTATGAATGTAGGCCTTTTGTTAAAAAACAAACACAACACAAGGTTAAGAACAGAACATTTATTAAAAAAAACAAATAACAATGAGAACACCTGTATTATTCACCAGAATCAGACGCCAGTATGTCTGCCAATAATGATCTAATCGTCTTGCCATCTTGAAATTAAATTATGTGGAGTGGAAACATTTATATTATTGTGTGGATATCAATTTCTGTACATAAACAGTGAACATATACACAGAATATCCAAGTATCAAAGCAGTGTTTAACAAACAACAAGAACAGCAGAATAAATAGGGCAGAATTACAAAACGCAAACTATTATAAGCAAACATAGCACAATTGCAATGCCATAATACACATGTATTCTCATGCTCTTTATCAGCAGTAAACACGACACTTGATTACTTTCTCAAAATAAATATTTATAAATAAAAATAGTTTTTCATTACATTATCAGTAATAATTAGAAAAACATAACTGATATAAATTCTGTTCATAAAACATTATCTGCGTCTATCCAATTGTTTCTTAGATTTATACACGTTGTAAAACATATATATACAGTATGTATATATATATATATGTGTGTGTGTGTGTGTGTTTTAGTATAATTATAAGGCAAATACATAACATTTACAGTGTTTTTTTTTTTTTAATTATTTCTTAAACAAGTGCCTGTGATGTTTTGTTTCTGCGTGCTGCTGAAAACTTTCTCCACCCTTTAAAATGTAAATGTCCCTCTGTGATCAGATGGGCTCGAGTGGCGTGCGGAATGGCGTCACGGACCAGGAAGAAGTGCAAAAACAAAAGGAACGGGGCTAAAGTACCGTAGCAAAATAATAACAGATAAACAGTTGAAACAAAACACAAAACAAAAGGGCACGTTGGCCAAACAAATGAATCAACGAGTACCTCTTTCGTTTCCTTTTCTTACTGGTAGCATTCGCTCTTGTTCTTAGCTCTCCTTATGTCTGAGCCCGGAGTGGGTCTTTTATACTGTGGCTGGAGCCTTAATTACTTAATTAAACAATTACCTTATTAAGGCTCCAGCCACATTCTCACAGGCTTTATTGGGATGGGGATTCGACCCCATCCATTACAACCACATTCAAACAACAGTGACGGACGGTTTTGTCCGCCCGCATACAAATACAATAATAATATAATAATAATAATAATAATAATAATAATAATAATAATAATAATAATAATACATAAATGTGCACAAGGGGAGGGCACCCCATCACACCCTCTCAGTGACTAAGAAAAGAAAAACTATCAGGGAGTGTGTGACAGTGAGCGAATGAATCCTAGTCAGCAATCTCCCTCCTGACCTGTGAGGGCGCTGTATAAAAGGAACACTGTGCCGTGCCGTGTACTGGATGGTCTGGCAGTTCATTCCAGGGTCAGTCAGAAGCCAGCCATCCAGGAAGGGGGTGGAGTCACAATGCCCGAAGTGATCACACTAATGCGGTGTGCGATGTGTCAGTCATGGATTGGAGGAGACGTGATTGAACTAGCTATCGCAGGGGACATGACTAAGGGTATAAAAGGGGATGTGACGATGTAATCTGTTCCTTTGTTATGGTTATCGAAAGGAAACGGAGAATTGAGGAACATATCGTGAGTGTTGAGTGTTTTGTTTGTTTGTTGCTGTCTGTGTTTGTAATTGTTAGACGGCTAACACGAACCCGGGAGCTGTCATTACCAGCCAGCACCAAACCCAGACTACACTTCACGACTGTCACTATTATTACCTTGCACCGCACCTGCACTCAGAGCACTCACTATCAGGAGAAGTGACCGTGTCTGTGTTCTGTGTTATTCTTGTTATACTATTTCGGGACTGAACCCCATGGTTTATATGCTGGCGATACACATCATTGTGTAGAGCCAGTACTATTATTTTTATAAAAATGTTTTAAACCATGAACTTTGTGTCTGTCCTTGTTTGGAGCACATGCATCACCTGTACACCTGCGCACTGCAAACCACTCATTCACAGAGTGAAATTCAATCCCTCCCCTATCCAATGATATGAGTTTCCAACCTGTACAGCAAAGTATGGTGGCCCAGTAAGTCAACAAAATGAAGCATGTTTATTGTGTTTGTCTGATCACAGGCCCAGAAAGACACTTCAGTATGATCGTGTTATATGATAATGGTCCTTAAAGGGTTACTGAGAAACAAGGGATCATATTTGGACACTTGCAATTTTCAAGCCTTACTTGTGTGTTAAAATATTTCTCATATCATGCACTTCTACTCTCTGCCACCATTTGTTCTGTTTGGTTAAATTAGTACGGTTCGTGCAACTACACAGGTCTCTCCGTGGAAGATTTGTTCTCCTTCAAGAACACCTGCTCTAGCAATTACATGTTGATTTCCCACATCCTGTCAGATTTGCACGTACTTCTTTTATTGCTCTGTGCACACTCTTAGGCCCTGTCCACACTATGCCTTTAAACCGTATTAGTTGCATTTAAGCCAGCTTAAAAGTGCTAAATACGGTTTGCGTCCACACTACGCAGCATTTAATACCAGACTCGAGACCTTCTCAGGAGGTAGTCTCGAGTCCGGTTTTAATTAGATCGCATCAGGTAGTGCGTTTTATCAGAAGTGTGGATGCTGTAATACCAAACTACATTTTTTTGTGTATCCTCCAATATCCCAAAATGCTTTGTGGTATGTTTGGTGAAATAGGCGTCTGAAGGACTTGCTATCAGTGTACACTCCACACTAGGTATTCATTTTTATTCTTCAAAAAATCTGTCAGGACATCTCTGTTAAACTAGTGGGGAAAATAACAAAAACACAACGTTAAATTAGGCGACTGCAAAAATGAAATGCGAGTTAAAAGTAGGATCGGGGATGAACAAATTACGTAATTTGTCAGCTCTGTTTGAAATAAAATTAAGAGGACCAGAATTAGGCTCAGGCAAGATATGAAGGTAAAAACAAAGATTGTTTTGTAATTGACAGCTTTTTCTGAGTTTAATTATAAAACAGAATCAGCTCAATTTGTTTATTTGGTTGGGGTCCTATGTCGGACCTGGTGCGACATTGCAATTATTCCTATCCGGTCCAATGTCGGACCCTGTCCGACATCGTCAAAAAGATGCAAAAAACGGGTTTCTAGTCGTTTTTTCTCTGTAAAAAGCTGAGAAAACCATTCAAAGGCCGAGTGGGAGCGACAGGAGACGAGACAAGCCGAATAAAGGGGTGTATCTCATGAATAGTCATACTTGCCCCTGGCATCAGATAACGACGGCCATAAGGAAACAAGGTGGCTGCTGCTGCATCAGCGCTCAGAGAATATCACAGACATTTGTAGAGCTTTTTTGAGATGTTATAATAATAAAATAATGACTTGGATCGCATTATTGAGGCGTTTGGTGATAAAACGAGTGATCAGGAGATGATTGATCGGTATGTACGACTATTATTATTATTATTTATTTCTTAGCATATGTGAAAGCTATAGCAAACGAAAGGGTGGGGCGGGGCTGGAGATGCCTAGTGAGTGCTTTGTTGATATGCAGGGCCTTTTAAACCCGTTTGACTGTGGAAAAAAATACTTTTAAACAATGTGTCTAAAATTAACTGTGTGTGAAAATAAATTGGACCTGACGCGCCTGACATGCACTTAATAAATAGAATGCAAAGGGTTAAAGGGACTTCACCTCATTAAAAATAAAACCTGAAAACTTCAAGCCCTACTTGTGTGT
This sequence comes from Acipenser ruthenus, assembly GCF_902713425.1. Taxonomy (NCBI): domain Eukaryota; kingdom Metazoa; phylum Chordata; class Actinopteri; order Acipenseriformes; family Acipenseridae; genus Acipenser; species Acipenser ruthenus. The sequence goes on from NC_081190.1 coordinate 113,034,875, forward strand.
GTGTTCGGATTTACTTTTTCCACAATACTTGTTATATTTCATTTATGAAATATGGATCTCTGTTAATATGGGGCATAACACATTATTTTAAAATAAAATACAGTGCATGGTGGGATACTATCGTATTCATTTCCACTGTTCATTGCACTGCTGGGAATTGTAACTGAACTATTCTAATGGTTGTAGATGCATTAAACCTGACTAAACATGAAACGGTACTTCAGTGAGGACGCTTTGAGCTGGATTAATTAGAGCGGTTTCGAGTATGGTTCTCGAGATCAGTTATGTAGTGTGGACAGGGCCTTAAACTCAGGGGAGACGTTTAAGGAGGACAGAGACGTTTGGGACTCCTGTAAGTGGATTGTTCATGCACTGGGCTTGCAGCGTATCCAGACAACTTTTAAATAATCAAGAAAATCACCCAGACTAATTTAATTTGAAGTTTTAACAAATCAGAGCAGTAATAGTGCTCCTTCTGTTTATTAAATGATTAATAGTGGATCGAGTGGCTGCAAGCCACTTTGGATCCCTGCTAATATGTAATCTGGGTGTTTCCAATGGCTTTACAGGTTTAACAGTATTAATACTTCAACATAGTAATACAGGCATGGTTATCACATAACCAGTCCTTTAGCTAGACATGGTTCACTATCTTTCACCCCATCTTTCCCTAAAAATTAGGTGAAATGGAGTTTACAGGGTCCTTGCTACCAAAGTATAGAGAATACATATAGAGAGATGTTTTCCAATATACAACACCCACTCTGTTTAATCATTCCAACCCAGGTTTAAAATATATTTCCCTGGATTTGCTTCATGTATTTTAACAAAATATTGGACACAGACTGTAGGGGTTTATCACTGAGCCTTTGAATAAAACCACTAAGCATATGGTGGCCAGTCCAGTTATTTTTATTTAAATTCAGCCTATAATGAACATAAATATAATAGTCTCATATTAACTGTACCATGCTTGGACTAAGCCTGACCTCTCTCTGTTTCTAAAAAAATCCCCTGTGCAACCAGTTTCCAGACACCCTGTTTACCTGCCAATTAATATGAAACTCTACTGTAAGTGCTTTTCCAAATTCACTGCATTAAGTTATTTTTTGGCCGGATTCAAGAGACGCCTCGGACCGGTATCTTTTCAGATCATAAAAAAGCTTACATCCTAATTTTTATAACTAAGCTCTCATTATTTTCTTCATATAATGAGGTACATACTTCTGTCTTTCTTAAAGCACCTTCCGTTGGTTATCATTCAAGATTGACACACAGCAAATACAAATCCTGCTTTTAAAAGCCAACAACAAAACCCTGCTTTGAGGTGCCAAAGCCTTATCTTTTGAAGGTCTAATGCCCTTCCAGAATTCTACTGTGTCTGAGACAAACTTTTAATTATTTTACTTTTAAACTCTACAGTTTCCTTGTAAATAAATACCTCTGTTTATTACTGCAGTAAAACTTAAATAAATGCAACACTGGCTTTTTTTAGTTTTAAATGTAATTCTGTCCAACAGTTGCTTTTTCTTTTGTAATACAAAAGCCTCCGTATTTTTGGCTCACAAACATCATCCCAATTAAAGTCGCTACCTTCTTGATAAGAACTGATACTGTAGACAACTTTTCTAATATAAATGAAATGCTCGCTTCGGCTGCCAAGTTTTCATTAATTTCTGTAATATAATGAAGAGAACAGACATTACACCAACATTACACCTCATTCTGGCACCAAATTTCGTTAGTCAATTTTGCTTATTATAGAAAGACCTTGGATTCAGAACTGCTGACAACCAGCGAGTCATTTTTTCATGCCCATCACCACTCTGCTACAAGCAGGTAAAGAAGAGGTCACAAAATTAGTTATTTTTCTTCAGTAGGTCTGCTGTGTACTAAAGTTATTAAATACAGTTTACACTTTATTGTCTTATATTCAAATGTATCAGTTCCTCTGTTATAATAAAACATGTACTTAATTCTAGAATTATTCTAGAATACTTGTATTTAGCTTAAAGATTACTTTCAGATCAAGCTTACTTCTTTTTCCAAATAAGATTCATGACTGTGAATCCATTAAACTATAGGCTTGTTAATATTGAGAAATAGAGCAGCATTATTAAGACGTCTGTTGTTATTACTATTTTATTACACTAAAGCTCCAAACAGGCAAAAACACTTGTTAGTTCAAATATGATGTTTCTATTTAATTCAAACATATTATTTCTCTTCAGAGAATTTATTTAATGCTGTTCCTTATAAGATCAAAATACTTTTTAAAACCTCTGTGCTTAGTTGCAATACGATCAATTAGGTATAACATAGCTTTTTTAGTTTTAAACATTGTTCTGTCTGGAAAGGGTTTTTGTTAATTTGCAATACCTAGCCTCTGTGTTTAGTTCCCAGAAAACTATGACTTCATTTTCAAGCTTAATTAAACCAGATGCCTGCTTCTGCCAAGGTTAACACAAGCTTCCATGTGCGATAGTCTTTATTAATTTAAAGATAGGGGAGGCCCTATTTTTAAGTCTGACCAGTTTTCCAAAAGTGTATGTGCTCTCTAATAACAAAGGCACACAGACAAGCTTTTTTTCTAACATTAACACTTGTTCAGTTTTCTTAATTCAAATTGTTATTCTGCTCAAAATTTGCTACAATAGTATTTCTACTGGTTGTATATTCTTTAAAACATAGTACAGTTATTACAATATTTTGACATTATCAGTTAGTACCGAACTCTCTATTGACTGTAATATGTTCTTTCAATTACTTTATTTGTATAACAGTTTAACTTTAAATGATTTTATAACATGTATTTCTAATTCAGATACTTCAATACAGCAGTCTCTTTTATAATTTGTAATTTTATTTTGCTCCATTGATATACACAGAAGGCAAGAGCTTATTTTTTAATTAGGCACCTGCTTGGCAGCAAATGCAGCCTTGAATATTAAAACTTAGGACTGCTATACTTTGATATAGACTAACAAACTCATGCATTTAGTAAAGTTATTATATTAGGTTTCTTATTTTAAAATCTCAAAGTCGTCTTATTTATTTAAATACTTTTGTTTTTTTCTCTTACTATAGTAGAACCACAACCCTATTTTAGTTCAATTACTTCTGTCATATTAATTGTGCTCCATAGTTTGCCATTCTGTTCTCGCTGGATTGGAATGTTTGAGGTTCTAAGTCTAATTAAAAAATATGCTTTTGCCTGATAAGGGAGGTTTGGAACTTTCAGCAGGTCGGCCTGACCTTACACATGCACTAATCATATTTTTCTACTGTTATACTACAATAAACAGGAATATGGAATCCTACAATATGCTCACAGACTAATACAGAGTACATTATAACATTTGTTTCTGAATAGTGTGTTTTAACAATTTGTTTAACATTTCTGCTGACTTTATATTCTTTAAAAATACATTAGAGTCATTACAATATTTGTTGCAGTTTCACAAATGTTCAATTTGTATCCCAAAGATCAGCCTGCTTTCAGTGGCTGTGACAGTCTTGGGTCAGTTTCTGCTCTCAGTGAGTCTGTCAAAACCACCACAGGTGTGGGTGACACTCTTTAAAAGCCTGATGATACCTGCAAAAAACTGAAATCTTGTTAGCTGGGCTCCTATCTCTGCATTCTCATTCCCATCATCAGTGGGAAGATTTAAAATAAATTAAGCTGTTTCTATCAAAGAGCCATCCATCTCTGCCGCATACACCTTTCACTCAAAAAATGTGCTTGCACCTTGTGCAAGGGAAAACGGGTTTTGGGTCACTCGTGACAATCCACAGTGGACTATTTCTAAAATATCCTCACAAGCTGGCATTCCTTCCATCCAGTGGATGACTAGTGATTGACACTCAGGTGTTTTGGGGGTTGATCATCTATTTATCATTAGAGGCAATAGTGAGAATGTCCTGTGCAATGGAAAGCACTTTCTTTTCTTGTGTATTAGTCAGCTGAACACGCCCATCTATCACTGGTTCATCTGCTAAACCAGTGCACCAAATTAGGAAATTGAAAATCTGGCTGATGTCAAATCCTGAGCTGATATAGAAGAACTTCAAACAAAATGATATTACGATAAAGTAGAACATAAATCTAGCATATAACTGGAGGTAACATTATTTCATTCAACCAATCTGAATAAAAAAGTTTGCTTACAGTACAATATTAAACTTAATTCATTTTTGTATTCACCGTTAAACAGTTTGGGGAAAACAGAATAAATAATGACAACCTAACATGGAAAAATGCAGTTCAATGAAAACTGTGTCTTTTAAAGCTTGAGGCCTTTCTACAGAAACTGGAAACGTCCCCTAAACTTTACATAAAATAAAAGTGATGTGAAATGAAATACCTGGCTGTCTGTGGCCAGGATTGCTGTGTCTGGTGTGAATCTTTTATAGCAGCAACAAGGATTTGTGCAGCATTTTAATTTAGTCATGAGCTGAGATAATGTATGACCATCCAGCCATTTCTTTATTCTTCTGCACTACTGTACTGGGTTGGGAGGCAATTCAATTATAGGTTGGCCATCAGCTTTGAACCTATTAAATGGAATTAAAAAAAACACACATTTATATTCTGCAGGCTAGATAGATGCATTTCACAAAAAAAAAATAGAATAGAATATATTTTATCACAGTTGAATAATCAGAATGATATTTACTTCAGTCAGCAACACTTCCATAATACACTATTATTTTAAACTAATAAGATAATGGGATTTATTATCAAAGCATTTGCAGTTCTTCGAGTTACTTTATAGTTAGTTTTCCATACCAAAAAAAAAAACATACTTAAGAACATTGAAGCATTAATTTTTTTTTTTTATTGAGCTGCACAGATAATATCCTTATCCATGTATCTGTCAGTACAAACACACAAATACTGTACTGTACGACAAAACACTTTGCTTACGTTGTGTAGTTATCATAGTGGTACCAAAGCTTTGCTGCAATGATGTCCACTTCACGAATCCTCCTTAGTATATTTTCATCGCAGATTTAGCCTGTGCAATCTTGGTGGCTCGTCGCTGGTTTGACAGCAGTATAGTTTTACTATATTTCTTTTACCACTTCTGTCGGTCTCCCATTTCGACTTCCCATAGAAAGTGCATTCGTTCTGGAAGAGGTTGCCTTGAGAAATGTTCACACCACCTTTTTCACAAAGGGTGCTCTAGACTGATGAACACTGCTTACAGTCTTGATCTTTTGCTTTACGTTTTCTAGCCTTTTTGATCACAGTTTTATTCGTGAATCTGCTGATGAAATCATGCATTACCCTTTAGAGGCTTTACGTTCTCATTGGTCACAGAAACAACGCGAATTGCACAAATAAAAGACTGCTGTAGTGAAGCATCAATGGGCGCTGCCATGTTGTTTACTATTTTCATGCGTTACGTAATTGGCCTGTGATTGGTTCATTTCACTTAATCACTAAAACAAATAACCAGACAGTACTATTGCTCATTGGAACTAGTCCCTATGTTTAAAGTATGTTTTAAATTGTATGTGCAAGCTAATTGATGTAAACTTTTTACTTTTCAAGAGATTAACATAGGATTTAACAATTTATCCATTTATTACGTATGCACCTTTCAATTCATACAATGCCAAAACAAAATGTACACATTTCAACACTTAAGAATGTGTTTGTTAACATTTATGTATTTAACAAAATCTGGACTTTTTTGGTTAAATCTTAGAAAAATTATGCAATTTACATTAAATCTGGGGGAAAAAAACACCTGTAAAATATGAGTGCTTTTTTTACACTTAGTGCCTCATACATGGAAGCTGCCATTTAGGCTCTGTTCACTGCAGTTTCACTGAAACTCACTTCAAACATAATTTCTTCGGTGTGTACTAGTCCTAGAGTGATCGTCAACGGTTCATTTGAAAGGTAATAACTTGGACTAATTAGCTGTTATTTATTATTTGTTTATTTAGCAGACGCATTTATCCAAGGCGACTTACAGAGACTAGGGTGTGAACTATGCATCAGCTGCAGAGTCACTTACAATTACGTCTCACCCGAAAGACAGAGCACAAGGAGGTTAAGTGACTTGCTCAGTCACACCGCAAGTCAGTGCGTAAGCTGGGATTTGAACCGGGGACCTCCTGGTTACATGCCCTTTTCTTTAACCACTGGACCACAATACAAAAATAAATGTATGTATTTATTTTTCTAAAAAAACAAAATTCCTACCCCCTCCAAAAAAATTATTTTATTTAAATTATGACAACACAAGTCTTTTTTCTTGACACAGTGAAACAAATTTAAGCACAATTCCACTTTTTTTTTTCCCTATGCAGCCTTCTCGAATAGAAAGAACTGAAGCATTGACTCTGTGCCCTTCTTCCCCACACCTGCCAGTGTCACAGACTGCAGAAGGAGGCGTGGTTGAAATGAGACACCAATTCTCATTGTATCATTTGTAATTGGGAACACCCCTGATTGATAGCACTCTGTAACACAATTTTTGTTCCTGGGTAGTAAGTGTTATTTCCTAATTGCTTATGCCTCAAAAGTATAGAAAATGGGTATTATTCCCCACAAACTTTGCTTTTGTGACCAGGACAGTGATATTTTGAAATTTACCTATTTCCAATGAGAAAACGGGCGAATCTGTGTCTTTTCGTTCACATGAAGTCAGAAAAAAACAACATATGAATCCAAATTAACATGTATTTATACTAAAGTAATACAAAAAAGACTACAAAAGATTTAGAAGTGAGTAGTTTTTCGAGATTTACGATTATACTGTAAATCACTTTCACGAATCAGCCCCCAAATGTAGTCTCCCATCATGTTCTCGTTATACTGTCCTTGGTAGTGGCGTTCAAAGTCCAGTATATCCTGGTGGAAGCGCTCGCCTTGCTCCTCCGAGTACGCTCCATGTTCTCCTTGAATTTATCAAGATGAGCATCAAGGATATGGACTTTGAGGGACATCCTACAGCCCATTGTGCCGTAGTTCGTCACCAGAGTCTCAACCAGCTCCACATAATTTTCGGCCTTGTGATTGCCCAGGAAGCCCCGAACCACTGCGACAAAGCTGTTCCAAGCCGCCTTCTCCTTACTAGTGAGCTTCTTGGGGAATTCATTGCACTCCAGGATCTTCTTTATCTGTGGTCCGACGAAGACACCGGCTTTGAGCTTTGCCTCAGACAGCTTAGGGAAGAAGTCTTGAAGGTACCTGAAGGCTACCGACTCCTTATCTAGAGCTCTGACAAATTGTTTCATAAGGCCCAATTTGATATGCAGTGGTGGCATCAGCACCTTCCAGGGGTCCACCAGTGGCTCCCACTTGATGTTGTTCCTCCCCACAGTTAACTCGGTCCGCTGTGGCCAGTCCAGGCTGTGGTAGTGCGCCTTGGTGTCCCTGCTGTCCCAAAGGCAAAGATAGCAGGGAAACTTGCTAAAACCGCCTTGGAGACCCATCAGGAATGCCATCATTTTGAAGTCTCCTATAACCTCCCAGCCATACTCATCATACTTCAAGACGTCCAGCAAGGTCTTGATGCTGTTGTAATCCTCTTTGAGGTGCACCGAGTGAGCCAGGGGAAGAGGCGGGTACTTGTTACCATTATGGAGCAGCACGGCTTTGAGGCTCCTGGATGAGCTGTCAATGAAGAGGCGCCACTCATTCTGGTTGCAGGCGATTCCGATTGCCTCGTACAGACTGGTCACATTGTGGCAGAAGCAGAGACCATCTTGACGGGTGAAGAAGCTGGAAAAAGGTTGGTGACGCTTCCTCTGATCTGCGACTTGCACACTTTCATCCAACAAGTTCCACTGCTTGAGCCTAGACGTCAAAAGCTCGGCATTGGACTTGGTGAGACCAAGATCTCTAATCAAGTCGTTGAGGTCTTTATGGTTGGGGTAGTATGGGTATCAGCTCCACCTCTGAAATTGTCATCTGGATCTACAACGTCTTCCTCGCTCTCTGACTTGCTGCTTTCTTCTAAAGACGGCTGCTCTCTCTCCGGAGGAGTGGGTACGGGGAGCTCATGGCAGTGTGGCACCGTGGCGATGGATGAAGGAAGGTCCGGATACGTTATAGCAGGTGCATTCTTGCCAGTCCGACGTTTGGAAGGGTCCACCAAGCAGAAGTAGCAGTTGCTTGAGTGGTCAGTGGGTTCCCGCCAAATTCTTGGGATAGCGAACTTCATGGCTCTCTTTTCCCCTCTGTACCATCCTACAAAAATACATTTATTTCACCCATGACTAATGTGTAAGAGATTCTCACAACATTTTCCATATATGATATATTTTTTCAATAACATTGAAAATTGTAAAACATTTTAAAATTAAAAACTTTTACAATTTTAAAAATTTTAACAAATTTTATAACATAAAATTCCGAGCAACAATTGTCCATCTTACCTTCCAGAATTTTTTTGCAGTGCTCGCAGGTGAAATGAGGTGCCCAGGGTTTGTCTTGATCCCCGACAGGCATGCCGAAATATGCCTTGTAGGCCTTACACATCTTAGCAGATGCTTCCACGGAGTACTTTTTCGCTCTTGTCTTGATAAATTGGCCGCAGACATAGCAAAATGCGTCTGCCGGATGCTTGCAGCCTCTTGATGCCATCTCAGAAAAATGCAGATATGTATCCACTTAGGCAGCTGGAACTAAACTGAACTGGTGGGCTTAAGGCCCCTGTATTTATACTACTATTTATATTACTGGAAAGTTCTAGCAAAGTGTGTGGGGAATAACCATTTTCTATACTTTTGAGGCATAAGCAATTAGGAAATAACACTTACTACCCAGGAACAAAAAATAAATAAATAAATTGTTACACGGTGTAGATAGACAGATAGATAGATAGACAGATAGATTGACAGACAGACAGACAGACAGACAGACAGACAGACAGATAGATAGATAGATATTTTTTTAAGCAAAGTAAAAAATATATTATAACTATGCGTATAATTAAAAAAAATGATGTAGTTGTTTTAATCAAAATTACAGATGCAGGCAGCTATCATATATCCAAATTCATATGAGCAATAATTAATACTTACCAAACAGATTACTCTTTATTGTGTGTGAGTAGTTATACGTTTCAGTGTTGCTTATCAATACAACCAGCTGTTCACTAATACCTAAGTGTGATGACTGTAAACTTAATTGCTTTCTTCGTTTGGCTAACTCGAGTTCATAAGGTCACAAATTAGTTCTGTCACACTGAGCTTGTTTTTGTTATAAACAATACCATCAGTAACTTTTCAATTCAACATGGCACTTATTCACTCCAATGTCAAACTTATATTCATTACTGCTGGATGACAATAATGCATCTTTTAAAGTGGCCTGGTGCCTGTTACTTAATGAATCCATTCCTTTTTTATTTAATTATTAATGATTTAAAAATGTCTAGTTTATGTGGACCACATTCAGGTATTGCACATCATGCATGATAAATAATACAAGCATGTACTGCACCACAGTACATCAAATACAACAATCTTTTTCTAATTGATTGTAGCTCACAAAATAATTCCATACGCTTTCCCCAAAATTCAATCAAGTCACCTTATAGGTTTCAAATGTTCAATTTTGCTAGCAACACATGTTTTGCCCAACATGAGTTCTCCTTTTAAAACATGTTATCTGGTACAAGTTTAAAGTGCCTTACTTTCAGATTGTCTGACTCCTCAGATTGTTTCACATTCCTTGTTCATTTTGCCTTGAGAGTGAAATAGTACCCACTCCTTCAGGGTCTTCTTTCCTGTTAGTAAACCAGTCAGCGACTTCCCCTAGTGACGGATGCTTTGCAGCCAGTAAGACCCCAACACTGCTTAGGTGAAATGGCCCAGTAAGTAAAGTATGAACAGACTTTGTGAAAGGGAAGGCAAGCAGAGAACTTTCTTGAACCTACAGCTTTGGCCAGAAGTTTTGCATCATCACCCTATAGAATTAACTCATTTTGCTTCATAAAGTCTATTGAAACCTGCTGAATAATGTTACGTTAACATATTGAATTACATACTGCTTTGTAGTTTTCCATATACTGACACAAATTGAAAAATGTGACTTTTCGAAATCTAACATGAAATACTATACTACTGTCATGGCTTCCGGTCGACTTTTGCGATATCATTTTGTAGTTTATTAGATTACATTACCTACAGAGACTAATCCAGAATAGGAAAGTTGTTCAATAATAACTCGCTCATACAACAATTCGAAGACAACCACCAACAACATTAGGTATGGGATATGCCTGCCTATTGGTAGGTATTTTCTGAGCTCTCTATACCAGAGCTGCCCATAGGCCCCTTCCTGAGATCTCTATTGTGCTCTGAGGAAGACCTACGGGTCAAAACGTGCAAGCCATTATTATGTTTACCATGGTTTCAACCCTTTGGGGTCCTATATCAGACCAGGTCCGACATTACAATTTTCCCTTTCCGGCCATAAACAAACAAGATAGCTGCTTCTGCATCCAGCTCTCAAAGAATATCATGGACATTTGCAGAGCTTTTTGAGATATTATAGTAATAAAATAAAGACTTGGATTGCATTATTGAGGAGTTTGGTGATAAAATGAGTGATCAGGAGATGATTTATCAGTATGCACGACTATGAAGAGGTATGTGAAATACAGCGAACAAGGGGTGGGGCAGGGCTGGAGATGCAGTACTGAATGTCCTGTTGATATGCAGTGCCTTTTAAACCTGTTTTACTGTGAAAAATATACTTTTAAACAGTGTGTCTAAAATAAACTGTGCGTGTGAAAATAAATTGGACCTGATGTGCCTGAGACGCGCTGAATAAAAACGGCAATGATACTTTGAACTACTGTACAACAACGCATGTGTTCTACAAGGTTCTTTATCGGCTCAGCGCATTTTTTTCAAGGTATCACACTGAATCTGCTAATTAATTATGTTACTTATATTTTAACATTAAATTCTTAAACTCAGTGAACATGTAAAACAGTCAATATAAAACCATACAGATAAATAAATTAAGGAAATGTATTAATAAGTTATAACAGTTTGTTTAATATTATAGGCACCTTTTTTTAGCGTTTGCCACTGATGATGGTTCCAGTTTAATTTGTAGCTGGACTGGGGTGTTTATGCTTCAACCTGTGTAGCTTCTAATTATGGGTAAACAGAAAAGTCAAAAAAGCACAGGCGCCTAGCTGCCAAATTAGTGGAGAAAAATGCATTTAAAAACTGTGATCAGTCAAATTGACCGCTGCGGTAGTTCTAGTGTTACACCAAAAACTGAATTATGCTATTGGCATTATTCACTTGGAATATGACACACTATTAGTGAAATAGTAGACACAGAAGTATCACAGGAATTTGAGGTTAATATGGGAACCGTTGTTATGGCTTGGATGCAAGGGGTGACTAAAACTGCAAGCAGAATACTTGCTAAAAAAGGCAGACAGTATGATAAACCTGTACAAATTCAAAGCGACGAATAAAGCAGATGTTACAGGTTATGTCAACAGTCTTAGTTGTCAAAGAGCCAACATTTTTCTACTAGAATGAATAACTTATTTGAGCAATAGTCCTTTACATTAATAGACTGAAATTCTTAGCTATTCAAGTTTGAAACTGAAGGAAAGATCAGATACAGTTAACAGCACTGTGTGGAATAGAATTGAAGCAGATGGCGCCAACAGAGTCACATACATTAGCATGTGGATTTTGAAAGAATAAGGAACCAGGGCATGACAAACCTCTACTGTTAAATTGAGCAATATAAAAAAAAAATATATATATATATATATATATATATATATATATATATATATATATATATATATATATATATATATATAAAAATGCAGTATAGCTTTTGAAGCTATGTGTCCTATATTCATTGCAAAAAATAAATAAATAAAAAAATAACATAAAGTTTAGTTTATGACACAAACCTGAGAAACATGGGAAATCAGGGTTTGGCTTCTGGTAAATTTTTGCGATATCATTTTGTTGTTTCTTTGATGATGCTAAATAAAAGATCTAAGTTATGTTCAGTATTTTTTTTTTTTTTTTTTTTTTTAATTATGACTCAATCCTAAAATTCTAGATGATGCAAAACCTGCACCAGTATAAAATGTTCCACTCCAACAACCACTCTCCAATGTAACAAAAGTAAAATATCCCAATATAAATAATGTGTGTGCAATAAAGCTGTAACTATCAAACTGAATATGCATTTTAATACAAAACACAATATGAAATATGGGGGAATTATATTAACAATATAAAAAATTGCAAACAAATGCAAAAAAATACAAAATACATTAAAAAAGGAAAATCCAGTGCTTTAAATCAGTGGTTCCCAACCTTTCTGGAGCCCCCCTCATGCACACTGCATACAATCTGTCATCTGCCACTTCCGCTATTTTTGCTAGAAAAGGATCCACCACCCATGTATCTTTAGAAAAGTCTTCGATGTCTGAAAACCTTGATTTGAGTTCTTTTGAAGCGCTTTTATGTGGTTGACAAACATCACAAAGAGATCCGTGTGTTGTTGGCCCTGAAGTTCTTTTGAAAGCAAAGGAAACTGAGTGAGGTCTACTTTCTCGTTTGGCAAAAAGCAGATTTATGTAGTTCTAAAAATGTTTTGACCTTTTCTTTGAGTTCAATAAAACAAACTAACACTTTCCCACGTGAAAGCCATCAAACTTCTCTGTGAAACAGGAGCATTTGGTGAGCTTCATCTTCACACATCTCAGTAAAGAGTCAATTGTTAAGTGACCAACCTTTAATGTAGTTTAGTTTTAACTACGGTGCTCAGTGTTTCATTGAGGTCCTCACACAGATTTTTACCTGCCAGTGCCTGGTGATGAATCATACAATGAAATATTTCACAGTTAGGAGCTTTCTGTTTTAAGCAACTATTGAAGTCCTTATTTTTTCCCATCATAGCGACTGCCCCATCAGAATATCATGCAGCGAGGTTTTCATATGGCAGGCTGTGCGCTGTAAAGTAACGGTCCACCTCATGAAAAATATCCTCACCCGTAGTTGCGGTGTTAAGATTTGTAGACATTAAGATATCCTGCTTTAGTTCAGCTTCATCGATGTGCCGCACATACATGAGTAGGCCCGCCTCATCTGTGGTTGTTTCATCCAGCTGGATAGCAAATTGTGTCATCTGTAATTTTTACACGAGTGTTTTCTCGCAGTTTACGGCCATTTTGTTTACCCTGTTTTGTTTATCCCGGCGGACCCCCTGACATGTTTGGCGTCCCCCAGGTTGGGAACCATGGCTTTAGGTCAAATACCAAAAAATCATACCTATGACACTTACAATATTGTAAACAGATCTCAGGATAGGCTTAAATCCCATCTCCTCGCCTGTCTTACTGTATGCCTAAGGGCAAGTCATCCATGTATACACCTCATTTCAACACAACTCTGAGACAGTTTCCCATTACAAATAAGATGTTTAATCACAGTTGAGCTACTTTGAATATATTTATTTGTTTTCACAAAAACAGAGCACTTGAGGCAAATACATACTGGGATGGGAATGAATGCTTAATGGACCGTTTTGACTTTCATTCCATCACAACCAGGAAACAGTTCCGTTACAAATAAGCTACTTTTCATAGATACTTGTCTGTTTTTGATGTATCTTATACACTGATCTCACAGCCTTTAACAATGAAAATATAAATGTTAATTATTTATTTTTTTCACTTAAGCCCATCTGTTCTTTTTGTAAAAGTACATATTGTAATGACCCGGGCAATGGCATCTTTCCAGGACTCTTTGTTTGTCTCGTTTGTTTGTCTTGTCCTATCTGTTACATGTATTGTGATAGAACGGGTCATGCCATTAGAGTAGGAAAGGGGAGTGTGTGTGTGTGTATGTGTATGTGTGTGTGTGTGTGTGTGCAGGTGGGGGAACTCTTGCCTGCTGCTGAGGGGTGCATCAGCCAGTCATTCTTTGCCTCTCTCCAGAGGGTCACAGTGAATGGATCTGACCGGTCTATCCGGGTGGTGGGCGGGACCCCAACCAAAGCTATATAGAAGGGGCATGCCCCTGCAGAGGCAGACCGCTCAAAGACTTGAACTTCAGGGGATGCTGATAGACTGTGAGAGACAGAGTGACAGACTGAAAGAATGGGGCCTGTGCTGTGAAGCGAGTTGGGATGATCCTGAGGCAAGTCTGGAAAGTGGGAATGACAGCGTGAGAGGGGTGATAAGGTAAGGAAGGGTTTTGAGAGAGTGTCTTGTGAGAGAAACTTGTCTCTAGTCGTTTTTTCTCTGGAAAAAGCTGAGAAAACCATTCAATGGCCGAGTGAAGCCGAAAAAATAAATAAATAAAAAAGGGCGTATCTTATGAATACACATAGCCCCAGCACCACAGAGATTACACGGACATAAACAAACAAGATAGCTGCTTCTGCATCCAGCACTCAAAGAATATCATAGACACTTGCAGAGCTTTTTTACAGTGTGATAGTAATAAAATAATGACTTTGATCGCATTATTGAGTTTGGTGATAACACCGTGTAACAATTTTTTTTTTTTTTTTGGTCCCTGGGTAGTAAGTGTTATTTCCTAATTGCTTATGCCTCAAAAGTATAGAAAATGGCTATTATTCCCCACAAACTTTGCTTTTGTGACCAGGACAGTGATATTTTGAAATTTACCTATTTTCCAGAACATTCCAGATAGATTCAGTGCTGAGTAAACTTGGAGTAACTTCTAGAACTTTCCAGTAATATAAATAGTAGTATAAATATAGGGGCCTTAAGCCCACCAGTTCAGTTTAGTTCCAGCTGCCTAAGTGGATACATATCTGCATTTTTCTGAGATGGCATCAAGAGGCTGCAATGGTGGCATTCCTGATGGGTCTCCAAGGCGGTTTTACCAAGTTTCCCTGCTATCTTTGCCTTTGGAACAGCAGGGACACCAAGGCGCACTACCACAGGCGGGACTGGCCACAGCGGACCGAGTTCTCTGTGGGGAGGAACAACATCAAGTGGGAGCCACTGGTGGACCCCCGGAAGGTGCTGATGCCACCACTGCACATCAAATTGGGCCTTATGAAACAATTTGTCAGAGCTCTAGATAAGGAGTCGGCAGCCTTCAAGTACCTTCAAGACTTCTTCCCTAAGCTGTCTGAGGCAAAGGTCAAAGCCGGTGTCTTCGTCGGACCACAGATAAAGAAAATCCTGGAGTGCAATGAATTCCCCAAGAAGCTCACTAGTAAGGAGAAAGCGGCTTGGAACAGCTTTGTCACAGTGGTTCGGGGCTTCCTGGCCAATCACAAGGCCGAAAACTATGTGGAGCTGGTTGAGACTCTGGTGAAGAACTACGGCACAATGGGCTGTAGGATGTCCCTCATAGTCCATATCCTTGATGCTCATCTTGATAAATTCAAGGAGAACATGGGAGCGTACTTGGAGGAGCAAGGCGAGCGCTTCCACCAGGATATACTGGACTTTGAACGTCGCTACCAAGGACAGTATAACGAGAACATGATGGGAGACTACATTTGGGGGCTGATTCGTGAAAGTGATTTAAAGTATAATCGTAAATCTCGAAAAACTACTCACTTCTAAATCTTTTGTAGTCTTTTTTGTATTACTTTAGTATAAATACATGTTAATTTGGATTCATATGTTGTTTTTTTCTGACTTTATGTGAACGAAAAGACACAGATTCGCCCGTTTTCTCATTGGAAATAGGTAAATTTCAAAATATCACTGTCCTGGTCACAAAAGCAAAGTTTGTGGGGAATAATAGCCATTTTCTATACTTTTGAGGCATAAGCAATTAGGAAATAACACTTACTACCCAGGAACAAAAATTGTGTTACATAGTGAAGAAACACTGTTTCTCAAAGATGACAATACAAGCATTGGAGCTCTATATTCTTAGATGCATCATTGTGTCGTTGTGTTTTTCAGGATTACGTTTATGTTGTAGTGTGTCCATTGTAAGATCTAGTATTTTTAATCATTTTAGTATTTTAAAATGTCATTCTAGTAGTTTAACTTTTCTCTCTTCTGAACTGCTGTAATTTGCAAGACTGGAATGGATAGCTACAAGCGGTCTATTCAGTGAAGATTGATAATTCTCACACAAGCTGTTTTATGCAAGAAAACGTGTTAAACTTTTAGTCAAGAGAGGTAGCACCTGTTCCTGTTAAAGTAAATTAGTTACTGACTTCTTGTCAAGTCAGGATAGGCTGGAACACATTCAAGGTATATTTTGGAGACAGGAGAGATAATGAAGGGTACATTGAATATTTATGGGACTGTGAATCAGGAGAAATAATTGAAAGGTCAGCACAACCTGCTGCCGGCTGCTGCTTCATCCCCGACAATACATCACGACACATCTAAGAGAGAGTTGGGAGATAAAGGTGAATTAACTAGAAAAACTGAGACTCAGCTTGGGAAGAATTGAAAAAAGAAAGGCACCCTGCACGGTGCTCTCTCACCTATAGACTGGGGTAATACCATTTTATGACGTTTTGCTTACTGATTGTGTAGAGATTCAATAAAACATTGTGATTTAATTAAGACCTGTTTGGGTTTGTGTTCCTGCCACACCTTTGGCACACTTTTATACTAACATAAGGTGGGGGTACACCTTATGGTAATACAATCTTACACAATAGTCATGTCACACTACCAAGAATAAGAATAAGATAGTGAAAAACTTTACTAAGTGTCAGGATGAATGGCAGTTTTCCAGTTTACATAAAGTCAGAAAATACAGACCAGTAGCACAAGTCTCTTGTGCTGGTACTGATTTTGCCTTATCCCACTACAGAATCATCATCAGTTGTTCTACCACTTTTGTGCATTGACTAATAAAGCATTTTGAAAAATAAGTAACTGCTAGGGTGAAAGGTAGAACTGGTCCCTGTTACAGTTGTTTTCAAACACTGCATTAATTACAGTGATGAGTTAAGGTTTTGAACATTTTTTTTTTACAAATGTTATGTAGGCTACATGAATTACATTTAACAAAGCTATTGAAATATGTTCAGATGTATGTTTTAATGAAAACAAATCACAGTAAATACATGCTGTTAGAGTATTACGTGTAAACAAGGTAAGGCTGAAGAAGCAATAAACCAAATATCACCTGCCATGCAGACACCTATAGCATGTTAAATATTGGGAGAGGTATGACTTTAGTGAACATCTACATAGTCCCACCTTTCAGTTTTATATTTGTGACTCCACTGGCTTAAACATGTAAACTCACCTAACCCCTAGGCGAAAGCAATATATGATATGACTTTAGTTTTCCGACCTGGTCTGGCCTGAGTGGTATGATAATGTAAATAGCCTAATTGCATCTATATTCAGTGGGCTCAAGAATATTTTTAGTGCCCTCCCAAAATTAGTTCACTGGTAGTAATGACAGTTGTAAAAACGTTAAGGATGCACTCAGCGTTTATTAACAAATAAAAGGGTTGTAAACAGCACAAAACAGGACACGGCACTTGCGCCAAAATAAACAGACATACAAAACGACTAAACGCTAAACAGACGGTGCAGGACAGACAGACGAACAAACACGGTGAGTGAAAACACGTTAACTATTACTTTTACTATTATTATTATTATTCTCTTTACCTCCGTCTCCAATCCCGTTCTCCACTCACCAAACACCTAACCCCCAGTGAGTGAAAACATGCAGCTTTTATGCAGTTGTACCGAGATTCGATTGCTAGTCAATCATTCAATTGGAATCTCGGTACAACTGCACGTGAATTAATTAAAGTGCAATTCCCTGTGCTCACATATTACTTTTTACTTGCACGTGATGTGATGTGCCATCCCCGTGCCTACATATAATTATACACTTTTTAAATATACGTGAAACACAGACCCGTTTATATCCCGTGTACCAATCTATACACCAACATTAACATACGCACGCATACATACAAACACAGAACACACAAATGCACACAGGGGCGGGGCACTTTGCCACAACCACCTATACTTCTGGCCCAATATATTGCTTGATATTACAGATTTGTCAGTTTCATCCTCTGAATTCCAATCTTCCTTACGCAGCATCAACACAAAGCTGTTCATGTTCAGTAGAAGGAGTACAGAGGCTCTCGTGTGGGGAAATTTCACTGTGCCATCAAGTAAAATATTGTTTCTTCTTGGGTTGACTTTGTTGAGGGTTTCCTGGGCACCATGGATGGTACTTCAGGACTGCAGTTCAGCAAAGCAGTTTACAATACAATCAATGTGGCAATTCTGAAGTACTGCAAGAAAACCTTACTTCAACGACTAGATGGTAAGAAAAATATTATACCTGCTTTTCCCAGACGGAAATGGGTGGTGTGCCCCTCTAGAAAGAAAGGTTGGATCTCTCTCTGAATAAAATGTGGCTGGATGCAGCAAACAATGCATGTCTTAAGAACATAAGAAAGGTTACAAACAAGAGGAGGCCATTCGGCCCATCTTGCTCGTTTGGTTGTTAGTAGCTTATTGATCCCAGAATCTCATCAAGCAGCTTCTTGAAGGATCCCAGGGTGTCAGCTTCAACAACATTACTGGGGAGTTCCAGACTCCCACAATTCTCTGTGTAAAAAAGTGTCTCCTATTTTCTGTTTTGAATGCCCCTTTATCTAATCTCCATTTGTGACCCCTGGTCCTTGTTTCTTTTTTCAGGTCAGAGTCCCCTGGGTCTTCATTGTCAATACCTTTTAAGAATGCACAAATTCTACTTATTACAAAATCCAACAACATCCAGTTCTGCTTTGGACAAAGATTTCAGGTATAATTTAATTGTTAGTCTTTGTGGGGTAATGTAGGCATTGTCAGCTGTGACGGGGTACTCCCCGCCCCTGTGTATGTTTTATTTTGTATTATCATTATGTATTTTATATATGATGGCAAAAAGCCCTTATTATTTGACAGTATGAGCGAGGTGCCTTATGCCATTATTTGTTATTGTTTTGTGTTTTAGAATACCTTGTGAGAATACGTGACTGTCAGCTACTGATTATTTAATTATATTTAGCTGGCAGTTTTATTAAACCCTTGCAGAATGTGACCGAGGGGTTAACAAGATAATTGATAGATAGTTAATCCCTCAGTCACCACTATAAGAACCTGCAGCATTGGCTGCACGGGGCGGAGTGTTCAGTGAGTGGAGAACAGGAGTAGAGAGAGAGAGGAGGTAAAGAGACTATGTATAAAGAAAACAATTGCTACACGTACTGGTTCAACACCAGCATGATACTTGTTGTCATTATTGATTGTTTGTTTGTTTTGGCTGAAACGCCGCTCAGGCATCCAAGTTTTATTTATTTACAGGCAGTTATTAGTGGCTGCCGCTTGGGTACCAACAATGGTATCCGTAGTGTGGAAGAAAATATACACGTGTACATAATACAAAAATCCAAAACAAAACAGTGTGAAAAACAGCAAATAAAACAAAATGTGGCTAAGCTCGGGCCAAGCACTAAAAAGGAGGTCCCGCTTCAGGTACCTTTTCCCTGCACAAACTAAATTAAACTTTTGTGGGATTAAAATTCCCCTAAATGAATCAGGGAGTTTAAATCTCCGATCCCGGTTGAACACGCGGTGACCGTGCTGACTCACTCTGGTTCCACACACAGTGGTGAGGGCTCTTCTCCTTCAGGCTTGCAGACAAAAACATCAACCAAATAAAGAGCAAACGAAGAACAAGGAAACTGGCTTTGCAGCCTCTTTTTAAAGGCAGATGACAAGGAAGAATTGATTATCAATTCTTCAACTGACACCTGGCCACCTGCTGCAAATTCTTTTTAATTCAACACACACCTTTTTTTAATTACAAACAAAACCACCACCAAAATACATTAATTTACAGAGTACGGCCTCAGCCCTGCCACAGGGACACACACAGTATTTTGAGTGTATATGTCTCAGTTAGGCTGACCAGGGGTAACCTTAGTAAACCTGCTTTTAGAATTTGTAACGACAAATAGAATACTAAAAACCACACAGCAACAAGTTTTAAAAAAACAAAAGATAGGGAAAGCCACAAAAAATAAAACCCACACCAGGAAGTTCCCTCCTGTTGGTAGTTATCTAAAAAAGGAAAGGTTACTGTCCAAAATGGCGGAGAAGCCAAAAAGAAGGAATCAGTCTCTGATAGCTCCAGGGAGTCCCAAGAGACCCCTCTCCCCGACATCCGCTTCTCTCGCAGCCCGAACCTGCCGCGGACCTCGCCACGCCAACTTGGCATGCTGGAGACCGGCGCTGGACCTCGACCCTCCGAGCTGACTGGTAAGTATTTCCGGACCCAGATGCTGGACTTCAAACCTTGGGACAATGGTAAGTAGAACGCTGGCGGACCTTGAGTGTGTCCTGGCAGGACTACAAAGAGATCGCTCAGCGTAGGCAAGTACAAAAATATTAAAAAGTTAGAGCAGTTCTGGAAATGATTAAAGTTGCAAATGAAATAATGTTATCTCTTCTCACCATCAGACCCTTGGCCGTCTCCTGGGACCACGGCCTTGACTCTACTGGGGAATGGATTGTCCAAGGAGTGCCAACCAGACACAGCAAGGTAGTTACCTAAAATAAAAAAATCTATTTGTTTGTAAACCAGAAAATGTCTTCAGTGTCAATAATTCTCTACACCAACCCGTTACCACAAAAAAGGGTAGCTCGAACACAGTCCAACAGTGGCAGGTGATAATAAAACAAAATCCCAAAAAAACACAAAATCCAAAAAACAAAAATCCATACAAAAATATCCCAACCAAGTCCCACTGCAAAAAAGTCCCAAATAGAAAAAAACAAAAACTCCAAATCCGTTCCTTTGTTCCTACAGTCAACCTTAGACTGCTCCAAGAGCGTTGTGTGCTTCTTCCCAAAACACTCCTCTCTCTTCCTGGTCCCTGTTCCTCACTTTTTATAGTCAGCCCATGACTTGGCTGGACTGGCAGGTAAGGCGGGACTTCATATCGACTGTGGGGAAAGTGCTTAACCCAAACGTCAGTCACAGTGCACAGGAGAATTAGCAGCAGCTTAAAAACAACAGATTCACTAATAGAACACACAACAAAAATACAGGTAGCTAAAAACTGTCACTTGTGACATATACAGTATGCAGAGACATCACATCTCAACTACAAGAAAATGATCTAACCCTTTGAAACACTGTTTCACACAGATACCAAAAAACAAAAAAAACAACTGAAATACTAACACAAAAACACCTTTAAAAAACATATGTGCTAGTCACATTTTTTCTATGAAAAATGTCAACAAAATTAATGTCACAGACATCTGCACATGAACATAAGTCATTACCTTGAGAAAGGCTAAATTTCCCCAATTAACCTAATATGGATTAAAACAAGCTACTTGTTTAAAATAATGTGTGTTTTTAGAAACAGTATCATTTAGGAAATCCCTTTATTATTTATTTATTTATTTATTTATTTATTAGCAGACGCCCTTATACAGGGCGACTTACAGTTGTCAAAATATCACATTACAAAATATCACATTACAGAATATCACATTACAGATAAGAGCAATTCTAAAGTACAGAAAATCAGTAGAATATAACATCAATTTCAAATAAGGGCAAAATAAGCAACACATTAATTACATTTAAGAGCGAGTTCGACTAAAAGCAGTTAAATTCATTGTAAAAATATTTACTTATACGAGTAAAGTCCATTAAGAGCACGTAGTAAGTATGATAGATGGATAAGAATAATTTCAAATAAGAGCAATTACAAAAATCGTGAATATGGATACCTACAAGAGTAAAATCAAGTATAAGATACAGGAAATAGTTATAATTAAGAGCAGTAGCAGAGTACAGCAAGGTATGGAGCAGTTCAGTGCAAGTACATGCTGATGCAAGTACAGGTACAATTGGGTGCCATGTAGTCCAGTATAGTCGAGAGTTGTGTTACAGATGGTGTCTGAACAGGTGTGACTTGAGGAGGCGCTGGAAGGTGGTCAGGGACTGAGCAGTCCTGATATCTGTAGGTAGGTCATTCCACCACTGAGGGGCAAGGGTGGAGAAGGAGCGGGCTCTGCAAGGGGGGGGGGGGGGGGGGGATACAGCTAATCTGCCGGAGGCAGGTAGAGATACGGGAGGAAATGTCGGAGTCAGAGGTGGAAAAGGAGAGGAAGATCTGGGCATCATCAGCATTGAGATGATACGAGAAGCCATGGGAGGAGACGAGGGGACCCAGGGAGCGGGTGTAGAGAGAAAACAGGAGGGGTCCCAGGACTGAGCCTTGGGGGACACCTATCGAAAGAGAGAAAGAAGCTGAGGGTTAGCCACACCAGGGCACCCGGTACGTTAATTTATGTAAGATTTCCATGAGTACAGCTCTGCTTTCTCTGGTCTGAAACAGTAATGGAGAACTGGTGTTTTTATTTGATTGCTATGCTACTTTTTAATCTAAATATATAATTGTATAAGGTATTGCTTCACATTGGTAAATAATAAACAGAAAACAAATCAATGATTGGAATCTTGAAAGCTTATGAGCAGTGTATTTTCATGAGGGCAACACGTGTGGCCTATAAGTCTTTTTCAATTGCAGTTGAGAGTAGCTTTTGAAGATCACACATTGCTGCAACCTTTCAATGTTCATTTTCTTATGTCCCCTGTGCTGGTTGATAAATTATCAAAGGGCTTGCTCCAAAGAACACTTAGAATCTCAGTTCACAGCATTCACTTCGGGTGCTTTGTCAAAGAGAAATATTACATGATACAAGAAGACGACCAGCACTCACTTCACATCTTTTTAAAAAGATGACTTTATTTATTTCTTCATTTTAAATTATTTTTTTAAAACAGAGACATGCAAGCACAGACACATTGCCCTCAGTATGTAGTCAAACAAAGTTAAATACATTTTTATGTAATTAACTGGTGATTATTACAATTAGTTCATTTAGGGTCTGAGACATTTTCGCATGTTTTTTACTGTTGTTAGATTTGTGCCTATAACTCTTTAACTATAAAGGTTACAGATACATGTCAAACATGAAATGAATGTGCACACACTAGGCTTTCATAAAATAAGTGAAATAGTCTGAGACTCACCCCGTTTAATACAGATAACAAAAAACACAGAAAAAGAGATGCTTTTTAGAAAAAAACAGTATTTATTGTTTGTAAAATGTTTTTTTGCATGGCCAGCTCAAATCTGACAGTGTACAATGAAACTTCATCATGTATGGATAATAAATAAAGGACAAAAAAGAAACGCATTGAAATTATTCGTCTCAGGGGCCTCGTTTTAAAGCTCTGACTCTGCTCTTTCCAATGGTGTAATGCCAGCAGGGCTGTCTCTTACAGTGCCTGAGTGAAAAGAGTTAAAGGGCCAGGTCATCGGCGGGATATTTAACATTGGGCAGACCCTATGGGAAAGAGTCAACATTACAATAAAACAATTCACAAGTTTCATTAATTTTATAGATTAACTATTTAGCAAAATTACTGTTACAAAAGTAATCTAAGCGATCACCACCCCTCCTTGGATTCTTAACCAATTCAATACCTACGAATCTAAGGGAGTAGCTGTTATGTTTCATTGGGTTAAAATGTCTCGCTACTGATGATTTAGGTTCACGATTCCTTTTAGCACTTTTGTGCTGACAAATTCTATTTTTCATCTTCTTTTTGTTTTAACCATGTAACACAATCAGTCAGTATATGATAACATGTACAATTAAGTATATTATTTATATCTGTTTTCTTTCTATACACAGATGTATTTAAACATTGGCCCTTTTTACTAATATTTACATTTAAGTCACTGAATTGAAATTACTAACTAAACTCAGTTTGAAAGAGGGCATCCTATTGTTAATATATGCCCCAAATTCATCCAGTTCTAGTGAACTACCTGTCCAAATAAAAAACACATAATCTGTGTACATACACCATTTTTATGAAAGATATATGGGGACTGTTGTTACATAAATAATTTAACTCAAATCTACCCATAAATAAATTAGCATGATTAAGTGAAAAAAACAAACCAACCGACAGAGAAACATATGCTGACAAAAAACACAACAATCTCCCAATCACTGCCATTTAAAAAAGATCGAGTCGGCTCCAGCTGAGAGAACACCCCTCGGGAAGCAAGCAAAGTGTTCTCTTAGCCAAAGTGTTCTTTAAGACGGCGTTGACCACCGCACACAATATGAATCAATAAATAAATACATATTTATTACTTGTCATGATACACGTGTATCAACGTATGAAATGAAGGGAATAAGTAAGAGAAAAGCAATAGGCAAGTAAGTGTATGTTAATAAACTATAATAATAAAGTAACAGACACCTACACCTTAAAAATGCAGCAGCAGCTCTAGATTAATTATGAATATCTGTACAGGAGCAATATTCAAGACACGCACAAAATTATTTAACAAAATGATGAAGCAACTCACCAGAACGGAAAACACCATGCTGATTATGAACAGGTGCAGAGGTGATGCAGTGCAGAAATAATCACAAGTGAAAAACTGTAATCCAATTTGGAAATGTTATTTTTATTATTACACAATTCCTGGTCTGGCGACCAAACAATAATCCTCCGGCAATACACCCCTGGTGTAAAGCTCGGCAGGAAAATAATAATAATGATTTGTAAACAAAACAAATAATAACACGTTATCCGTTCCCACAATACTACGAACACAAATCATCAGTCCGGGTGCGTGCAGTAGTGCTCAAGGTGGGTAATAACAAATAGAACAGTGACTGTGGTGTTGTTGTTCCGGGTAGTGCTGGCGACAGCTCTGGAGACGTGTTAGCCGTCTAGTGAGTTTACAAACAAAAGACAATTACTAACAGTTCTACAAACAAACAAAAAAATACTTTTTATTTATTTTTGGGAACTCTCCCGGTCCTTCCAATCCGTGCTTCTCTGACCCAAGCGAAGGAAAAGATTTACGATTCTCCGGCCCCTTTATGCTATCATGCATGACCCCTTGGTAAACGATTGCAGCTGACTCTATTGCCTGCAGCTTCTACCTCGTTTACCTTCCAGGTCAATACGTTCCTGCAACGGAGTTTTGCCTTCTTCCAGGCTAACTGACTTTCCGACCCAGAAAATGAACTGTCAGGCCAACCCGTCCAAAGCCTTTCCCTTTCGCTACTTAGCGCCCTCACAGGTCGGGAGGGAGATTTACAACCAGAACTCATTATATTTCCATCACACGGCGGTTCTGGAAAGATTAAATAAACCAATCAGTGTCCCTGAAGACACTTGCAATGACAAGTCACATTTGAATAAACCATTTGGATTTAAGTTTGATGATGAGTTATCAGGTACCAAAACAGTACTGTTCTTGTTCCTTCAGCCAGAGTATTTACAATGGGAAAAATCTGTTTCACCACAAGGGTATTCTCTTAAGCGAAGTGTTCTCTTAAGAGGTGTTGCTATACGCGGAGACTACTGTACTCGTAGATTACTCTTATACACACCGTTTCTACTGCACTGTACAGCATACACAGGATGCATTGTAGGCAGTGTAAACATCAGTCCACTAATTATAAATAACAAACTGAGTTCACTTGCAAATTGCAATGTGAACACACATGAACTCCTGAAAAAACACTGAAACGAAACAAAACAAAAATCCTTTTCATACCTAAACACACTCAGTACATTTGCTTCCAGATAAGTGTGAACAGCAGAAAAATTGATTCATACCAAAAGAACTTGAACTTAGACGGGTTGTAATGAACCCAATGTGAACGTGACCTAACATTCACAAACAGAACTATAGAATGTAAATAGAGGCAATTTCTTTTCAACTGTTAGAAGAAGATACAGTATTTATAAAATACATAAAATGTTTTTTGACATGCAATATTTCATATATTTCTGAGGCAGTAGCTGTCTTTTAGTTAATTTGGTAGATTTGTCTTTTACTCCATCAAGGTGGAAAAGATTGATCATGACACTGATCCACAGGGATGGAAGTCCAGTAGATCTCTCTAATTATGTGCTTATCAGCATCCTTCCAGTGATATACAGGGTGACTGAGCAAAATAAATAAAGTTGATGTCATATTGCATTATGATTTTTGGATGATTACTTTTTTTGTGTAATAGTGTGGTACAGCTAGACACTAAACAGCAGTCCCAAAAATGACCCTGATGGGTAAAGTCATCTAGCTGGCTTAGGAAAGTACAGGGCAGGTTGTTACATACATAATTTAACTCAAATCTGTCCATAAATAAATTAGCATAATTAGGTGAAAAAGACAAACCCTTTGCAGTTCCTTTGTAGCTAAATTAAGTTTCCCAGTTATTTTTATGTGGTTGGTTTGTAGCGTTGCATGTCTTGTGTCTGGTATTCTGAAAAAATGAAAAGCATAAAGTCTGATTAAAACATGTCAAGGGGAACAATATGGACAGTGAAAGAAACAGGTACACTTTGAAATTTGGTCGGACACCAAAATCCAGGTTGACCTCGGCAAAGAGAAAGCTCTTCTTCCAGCTCCTTTACTATCCACCAGTGATCACTTCAATAGCGATAACAAATTCAAACACATGCTGACAAAAAACACAACAATCTCCCAATCACTGCCATTTAAAAAGATACAGTCTACAGCTAAGAGAACACCCCTAGGGAAGCAAGCAAAGTATAATGTAATCTAGCTGGCTTAGGAAAGTACAGGGCAGGTATAATGTAATCTAGCTGGTTTAGGAAAGTACAGGGAAGGTATAAAGTCACTTGAGGTATAACCACACATCTAGCTATAAAGCAGCGTGTTTGAGGCCTTGGTCATTTGACATTTAAAAAAACGTAATAACACCAGGAACCTAGAACGTACAGATTTTTGACCAGGAGCATAAAATATAAGCCCTTGGGCAAACAGAAAGGAAAGGCCTGAATTAAATGAAGACTCTGGTAAGCTTTGATGTAAATTTATTTAAATATTAATTTACTTGCATTTACACCCAATCACTACTGCGAGGGTCATTTCATGCACTAGGTCTGTGGATAAGCTGCAAGGGAGAAGGAAGGTGGATTTTGAAGTGAGTTCGAGAATAACATTTAAAATCCACTTTTTCTGTTTTGTAGCTGCTTTCATCTATGCCTGGTTGCAGACATGATTTCTGTTGATGGTTGGCCTGCTTCTCAAAGAAGGTGCACCACTGTACTTCTTAAGCAGTTATTTGTGCAACACTGTGAGAGACTAAGGGCCTCATGCACTAAACAGCGGTAACGTGTTTTACATGCAGAAAGCCCCTTACTGTGTGCTTTGTACAGCTGCTGTATTCACTAACCAGTGGCAGGCAACCTAGTGTGTGGAAAAAGTACAGCGTTCAAGTCACTTAAATAAAATGAATAATGTTAATGGGTGGAAATGTATGCAAATTACATCAGAAAATACAGCAAGGGAGGTATTTGATATGCAAACCATATTCACTTAAGGGTGCTGACTTTACTAGGTGCCTCAGCGTGTGTTAAAAGTACCGCTTATTGAAACAAGGCAGTGTCACAGAAGCAGCAGAAGAGCTGCACAGGAGAGCGAGAAGAAGAGAAGTTACTTGGGTTGTGTGAGGAGGAGGAGGTAATAACTACAGATTTAGCACAGATCATACTTACTAGCCTTATATTTAGTGCCCCGGAAAATTCATGATATAACGAATTTCACAGAAAAATATGCCTACCTACCGTGAACAATATACATTGCATTTTGCTTACAGTATTTTCCATAACTCTTCACCTCCCCTGTTCATTTCATGCTTTTATCAAGCAGAAGCAGCGCTACAGTAACTGTCCGGGATCAATGCCGTGTATTTGGTTACTACGGCAACAGGGTCAAACAAATTCCTCATACTGTACAATGACGTAACATGCGAGTCAGAGGCGGGACGATTAAAATGGTTGTTTAAATAGTGTTGATTTATTAGCATGCAGTGTGTGATTAACATAAAAATGCAGACAGCTGACAAATCAAAACAAGCTCAATTCATTTCAACAGAGGATCGCGTTCAGAGCTACGAAAAGGGGACTTTGCATGCAGATGGTGGGATTCCGTTTTGCTCAACTTGTAATGTGTCTGGATCAGTTAAGAAAAGGTACTATTAACAAGCATCTTGACAGTGCAGTACACAAAAACAAGAAGAACAAACTTGAAGTTCAGGCTAAACAGTTACTGAACAAGCAGGTCACAATCACATGATTGTTTAAAAAGAGCACAGAAAGTGGAGAAACACATAATGCCAACACGTTTGAATTAGTGAAAGACTTTGTGCAGCCTTTTTAAATGAAAAAAATCCCTAATTGTGGAGCTGTGCCTAACAGTAACACACTCAGACGAGAGTATCTGCCAATGTGTCTTTTATAAAGAAAAACACAAACTCTTCGGTTTTGTCATTTCAGGTTTGTTGTTAACGTTGCTCCCGTGTTTAATATTTTCTGATTATTAAAGGCGGCAAAATACGTCGATGGGAATTACATGGTCATTGTAATTAATCTGTCAACATACGTTTTAAAGATTTAGAAAACTCAAGAATGTTGCTGAATATGTCTTTCAAAAGTAGTTTTTAAAAAATATATTTTGTCTGCTTGTTAGCCTACTATTTTTTTTATTTTATTTTTTGCAGCCAACACAGATCATTTTAAACTACTGTTTCCAGCAAAAGTTTGTTTCATTTTTAAAGATTGTTTCAATAGCGACTCGAATTCCGATGTTACAATGTACTCGTATATCCTCAGACAGTCCGGTGTATATGAAGATTACGAGGCACGTGTATATGCAACACTTTCGGATATGTTAGTATATTTATATAGTCACAATGTACTTGTGATAGGCTATTTAAGTAGGCTATGCTTAAAATAGCTTTATAATACACAAAATAAACTGTAAATGTTCAATAAATGAATATAAGAGTGCGAGTTGAGGTGCAGTCATAAATACAAGCAATCAAACGGCATCTAATGTTTAAAAAAGCGACATTTCGAAAAACACCTTTTGAAAAGTAAACAGTGAACTTTTAATTTTCTGAGTGAGTGCTTTGCTGACTTTTGATTAATATTATAAAATAAATCAGAGGGAGATCAAACATAAATGTTTCATTAACAATTACTTTCTCTGCTTTGACTGTCTCGCAGGACTCTGTGATTTGGGACAAGACCCACGGCTTCCTATGGAGCGCATTACTTTTGTCCTTAATTTCATTGAAGTTAATGTTCTCACTGAATTAGCACCAAAAAGCCTTATATATATATATATATATATATATATATATATATATATATATATATATATATATATATATATATATAATTAGCAGGCGCCCTTATCCAGGGCAACTTACAATTGTTACAAGATATCACATTATTTTTACATATTATTACCCATTTATACAGTTGGGTTTTTACTGGAGCAATCTAGGTAAAGTACCTTGCTCAAGGGTACAGCAGCAGTGTCCCCCACCTGGGATTGAACCCACGAACCTCCGGTCAAGAGTCCAGAGCCCTAACCAGTACTCCACACTGCTGCCATATATATATATATATATATATATATATATATATATATATATATATATATATATATATATATATATATATTTTTTCAGGTAACTTCCCATCAGTTGATGGGCATACCTGTAATGTCTGAGGGGCTTTGAGTGGGTGCTGGTTAAAAGGGCATTTTTACACATATTTACAAAAGCAAGCAACAAGACAACAAAGGTTGCCACAGACCTTGTAAATATGAAGGACCAATTGCTTTAGTATGTCTTAATGACATGCAAGACCACAGTATTGGGGAGTAATGCATTAAAAGGAACATGTTATTGTAATTAAATTACTGAAAATAAGTAACTGTAATCCATTACAGTTTCAGCTGGACTAACTAGACTTATCTTGCTGGGTTGGTCATCTCCGACAGGGGTCAGCAACCCATGGCTCTCGAATCTAGGCATTCACATATACACACACACATACACACAAATTAATAATTCAACATACTATTAGCGTGTGGCAGGGCAGAAGAAAAGCCCTGGACTCAATTAGAAGGGGCAGGGCAAAGCCCTGCTTGTAAATAAATGTGTTGTGTTTATTGTATTATTTAAAAGGGAAGGGTGTATTGTTTGTTTATTTAAACGGGTGTTGGATTTTGTGTTTAGTTAAAAACACAATGTATTGTTTTGTGTTTAGTTTGAATGGGTGATTTACTGTATTGTTTTGTGTGTATTTGAAATAATGGTTTGTGTGTTTTGGTATCATTTGAATGTATTTTGTTTATTTAAAAAGAATGTTTTTGTTTGTTATTGTTAGGCAGCATGGATGGGGTTACAGCCCCGTCCACTAATCTCACATGTAAACCTGCAGCTTTTCTGTATTTGTGGAGGGTGTACGTGAGAGCAAGAGAAACGAAAGTAAAAACAAAACTGAAAGAAAGCAATTGCTACTCGTGCTGGGCAGACCAGCATGGTATTTGTTTGGTGTCAGAAATTCTGTTTGTGTTCAAGACTGTTTTGTTTAAACTTTCATTTTGCTCTGTGAACAGTGTTTCTTTGTACAACATTTTTATTTACTTTCTGTTTAATAAAAACGGCACACCAGCATTTTCACCCGCAAGGACCTGTCTGCCTCTTTGACAGCTTCTGGGTCTGGTCTGGGTACGTCACTGCTCAGCCATCCTGTCACATAGTGTCATCGCACATCTACAAATGACCAACTCGGGACGTGATATCTCGCTTTATTTATTTATTTATTTTAACATCCACCTACCCACTGCTCTTATTGGTTCTTGTATTCCTGGAGTCTGTTTCATCGTGTTTTGATTGGTCGAGAGATCTGTCAACAAG
The DNA here is from genome assembly GCF_902713425.1 of Acipenser ruthenus. Lineage (NCBI taxonomy): Eukaryota > Metazoa > Chordata > Actinopteri > Acipenseriformes > Acipenseridae > Acipenser > Acipenser ruthenus. The sequence continues at coordinate 113,065,690 of NC_081190.1, forward strand.
CAATATGCACGAGTCACAATCTGTGACCCCGTTTGTACTGCATTTTTTCATTTTCAAAGTGTAGTAGCTCTTTAGTTTCATTTAAAAAATGGCAAAAAGAAAGATGGGAAATACCATTCTTTTCAGCCAGAATGGACTGATATGTATGCCTTTGTGGAGGTCAGGATTTCCACTGTCTCATATGCAGTGAACGACTGGCTTCAAACAAAAAATCTAATTTACAATGACATCACATGACAGAACCTGCTGTATTTGCAGCAAAAAATACCCATTAGGTAATGCGTGGATAAAGGCCTGCGAGGAGCTGCAAAGGAAAATGAAAGTGAGGCAAAGTAAACTACTGGCATTGTTGAATAAAAGTGGAAGTTTCGCAGTCTCTTTAGAGATTGTTCACAAAGGTAAGCCTTTCACTGATGGCAAATATGTGAAGACCTGTCTGCTTAATATAGCCAAATAACTATTTGAAGACTTCGCCAACAAAGACAAAATCTTGCAGCAAATACAAGGTATGCCTTTATCTGCAAAAACAGTTCACGATCAAACTGTGGAAATGGTGTATTAGGTTAGCAAGCAGCAAATAGAAGATTTCTGTTATATATTTTTTATTTGCATTGGATGAGTCAATGGATGTCTGTGATGTTGCACAACTATGTATTCTCGGGCAATGTATATGTGGCAACTTAGTACGAGAAGAAATGCTTGCAATTCTGCCAATAAAAAATCTAACAAGAGGCGAAGACATACTTAAAACTGTGCTAGATTTTGTTAGCGAGAAGCAGGATCAGTTAGGGAAGCTTGTTTCAGTGTGTACTGACGGTGCACCCAGCATGATGGGGAAACACAAGGGATTCGTTGCTCTTTTGTCAGAACAACAGTAACGTCCCATTTTACGCTTTCACTGTATTACGCACCAGCAAACTTTTATTGTCTTGTGGACATTACAGGTCATTTGAATCAATGTCATGTTAAACTTCAAGGGCATGGAAACACAGTCCTGTCTCTACAGCAGGCAGTTTTTACATTTGAATCCAAATTGAATCTGTTCATCAGAGATCGAGACTGGCAGACTGACTGGCTTTGAAATGTTACGTATGTTTCGAGATTCATGCATGGTGGAGGATCCTAGCAACAATCTAGATCTGCAGCAGCTTGTGGCGTTTACACCTGATTTGCTAATGTCGTTCAAGTCTCATTTTGTGGACATTCACAGACACAGCACTTTGTTCAAGTTTATGATTCGTCCCCATGAAACTTGTGTGGAAGCGCTGGACTTGACGGTGATTCCGGGCATCTCAATCAGAGACTTGTAGCTGGAAGTTGCCGACTTTCAGACATTTGGGTTGAAAAGTTTTGCACTTTAAGTTCAAATCTGGAAAGCCTTGCTTGGCAACACGCAGAACTAGCAGAATGCACGAATGGACTGATTTGAAGAAATTGGAGCGCGAAGATAACTTAATTCTGCAAACTTTCAAATGAACTTTCACTTACACACGGCACAATGCAGAATGTCAGTTTTGCTCTGTTAACCATGTTTGGCTCCACCTATATGTGTGAAGAGGCATTCTCCCACTTGAATCACATCAAAAACAATGTGCGCTCAAGATTAACAGAAGAAAGCCTGAATGCTTGAAAGCTAAACTTGATCAGCTATGACCCGGACTTCAAAGAAATGAGCAAAATGATGCAGCAGAAATCACATTAAAGAAGTGCACTCTAAGTGCAATAATCAATTAAAATTATGGGGTTTTTTGGACTTTAAGACCACTTGCTCTAATTTCCATTCAGTTTGGCTCTCTTGCACAAAAAGGTTACCGACCCCTGATCTACGACATAATACTGAGAGATTGCCAATATTGGAGCTAATCACTCTTTTCAACACGTTTTGTAAAACTTGTAATATTGTTATTATACAATAACATTTTTTTTTTATTAACTCGCAATTGAGTTACATAAAAGTTCACAAGGAAATATAGCTACACCTAATACTTTATAGTTACATTTATAGTTTCATTATTATCCACAGCAACTAAATTAACCATATGCTCTTCTGTGCATGCTCTCAACCCAACAACTTTGAATACATTTACATAACTCTAGTCTAGCATATGGAGGCCCAGTATTCACTTCAGACATGTTAGCCAAATAAGGGTTCAACGTAGATTTTTAATACATTTCAATGAAAACCATAAGTATTTCTAAAAGTAATCCTTGAAATCCAATATGTTATTCACCTGGATTTGAGTAAAGGATTATGTAACAGGTTACACAGATGCCACTGTAATCAGTAATCTGTAACAGATGACTATTAAAGGTCTGTCTGACTTCAGCTGATGCTTTGTCAGTTGATGGATGCCCTCACGCTCGCAGTGTTGTGCCAGGTTAACTGGAACCTGGCCCTGCAGACTAATCTGACTACTGTGTCTGTTGAAATGACCTTCTTTTCAATGGTGTCTCTCGATTGGTGATGCATGGATGGTGTTTGTCCTTCACTTCCAACTTTTCTGAAAGGCAGGAAGACATCATTATTGTTTAAAACTTGTCGTCAGAAAATATCTTAAAAAAATAAAGATTGTAGTAGTCTTCACAGAAACAGACTTCTCTCTAGCAGTCCTTCTTGTGGACTGCTAGAGAGTGACTGTAGGTCAGTTCTGGAGTAGCTTACCTGCTTATCTGCTGGTCAGCTGGGAGTGAATTAATCAATCTACCACAACTGACTTACTCTATGCACAAGGATATCTTTTGAAATCCTTCTTCAGCACTTTAAAACACACACTAATTAAACAACACACAGGTGACTTCCTATTTTACAAGAAGGGTAGGCGTGGGTAGCTTGGTATTGTCTTCCTCCCAACCCATATCGATTTGTTACTGGCAGAGGGGGCCATTACCCTGCCACACATAACCAGCGGTGCCAACAGCATGGACATGCCACTGTAAACCCTTGCTACCATAATTAAACTGGGCAACACATTTTTCCAGCACAGTCATATGATGCAGTTTAACCAATAAAGCTTTTTGATATTCTTGAACCGTTTAAAGTAACGGCCAAGGCAGAACATATGGGGGTCTTAGGCACCAAGGAAACAACATATTTGTGTATCCACTGTAAATATGTGTTGGTGGTGGTTAGCAGGGATGGGATTAATTCCTATATTCCTATCCCTGCCAAATACATGTGAAAATTTGGGTTTTGTTGCGGTTTAGCACAACCACAGGTGTAATGGTTTAATTGTTTAATTGTTCTATTATTTTAGTGAGCCAGGATCAGAATCACCTGGCTCTAATTTAATTAAGTATACCTGACTGTAATTAGCAGGCAGGTATTTAAGCAGGTCACACTTTTTTAAATTGCAGTTTAAAAAAAAAAGTAAAAATCCAAGAAAAGAAAAAAATGGAAACTGACTGGTGCCATTCTGAACTATCTGCGGCCAAGGAGCTGGAGTACTTGTTGCAGTTTTACAGTCTGCCACCCCACAAGCAGACCAAGTTCAGGCAACCGCACAACCATGGCTTGATTGCAGCCTTGAAATCCTGGGAAGACTGGCTGTCCCACCACCCTGACCTGCTCCCAGCGCCTACTCACTGGCTCTATAGTATTGTGGTGATCCCAGCCACCACTGGAAGGACTGCCCGGAGCACAGTCCAACAGGATGGTGTGAACTGTGTGAACACTTTTGGCATGGATGGTGAGAATGTCCGGAGCCAGTGTCAAACAGAGAGAAGTCGGAGCTCCTGATAAAGGATGTGCTGTCCCTAATGCCAGTGAGGGAGGAGCTGCCACCCAGCATGCCTGTGAGGGGGGAGCTTCCTGCCCAGAAGCGAGCACAGGATCCTGAGCGTCCATCACCCAAGAGGGGGGAGCCCAAGTATCCATTGCCCAAGAGGGGGGAGCCCAAGCATCCATCGCCCAAGAGGGGGGAGCCCGAGGGAGAGCTGCACCAGTCTCCACCGACCGCAGTAGTTTCACTGCCAGCGTATGCAGTGCCGCTGCCACTGCCGGAGTGTGCCACGCTGAGAGAAGCATGGCCACTGCCAGCGCCAGCACCACACCTGGAGGGTGCCACCCCGCTGTCAGCATTGCCTTTACTGGAGGAGCCAGCATTGCCGCTGCCGGAGGACCAGCTTGTTTGCCACACCACTTACAATGGGATAACTGCACGTGTTTTTAATATAGCGTTCCATTCGTGCTGAAACAGTGTATCATATTTTAAAGAACATAAGGCCTTCAATATATGACTTGGTGGAGAAGATAGCTAAGCCTCTGAAATCCTGTTTTTGGACTTTAAAGGAAATAAATAAAAAAAATACCAAACTACAAAGACACCAACAAATTATTAGTGAGCACTTGACTATCCCATCTCGTGGCAGATGGAATATAGTAACCTATGGCATTGACAGATTGCTGTTTTTGTAAACCCTTCCAACATTTTTTGAAACATTATCAAAAAAAGATCTCTTTGTAGACTGCTAATTATCAATAAAATCCATAATCTCATCATAAATAATGCAGATGAAACAAAAAAGTGAATCATTGTAATTAGTTGCGCTTTTTAAAAACGTAACCTTCAGCGACTCACTGCAGTCGTGCTTCTGTGTTCTTTTCCAAACCTGACATTTCTCTTTTAAGGAACAAAACCACATGAACTGTGGCAGACCTATGTATAATTCACGGGTAATCATGTTTGTGCGATTCTTTTTTCTTTTTTGTTTTTTTAAAGGCTTTTCACAATTAATTTGCTCATGTTAGAGAACTTATTCCCATCTTCGTAGTATGGGAACTACCTGTCTAACAGGAATTAAAGGGCAACTTGATATGGATAAGTATTATCAGAGTTATCTTATGTTTTCTTCTTTATGTTTAGAACCACTTTTTATCTTCTTTTTTTTTTGTTCCAGTCATTACATCATTGTGACTTTTTAACTCACTGAAGCACCGCTGGGGAATAAGGTTCTCAGAGTCTCATCAAGCGCACCTGTAACCTGTTCTCCTGCAACACAGGATGTAATAAATACCACATTTGCTTTCACTCAGATGACATTATTATTATTATGTATTTCTTAGCAGACACCCTTATTCAGGACGACTTACAATTGTTACAAGATATCACATTATTTTTACATACAATGACATTATTTTTTACACATTATTTTTACATACAATTACCAATTTATACAGTTGGGTTTTTACTGGAGCAATCTAGGTAAATTACCTTGCTCAAGGGTACAGCAGCAGTGTCACCCACCAGGGATTGAACCCACAACCCTCCGGTCAAGAGTCCAAAGCCCTAACCACTACTCCACGGACAATGTTGTATTTATTTTGCCCCTTGGATAAAAAAAAAGGATCAAATATTTTAATTGCACAGAATTACATATATAATCATGATCTCATTATGTTGTATGGTGATGACCACTGGAAAAAAATACATTTATGTTTTTTTTTTCACACTCACCCACAGGCAAAAGAAGGTAGATCTATAACAAAGTCTGTAAAAAAAAAAAAAAAAAAAAAAAAAAAATCCACTGTTATAGAGTCTATGAAGTATTACCTTCTCATGGGATTGCCATTTTTAGAAAAAAATATTCAACATCAGTGATTTGAACTCTAAGGCAGTTAAGCTTAGCACTAAGTCAATCTAATGAAGAACATGAGCGCAGTAAGTAACAAGGGGCTTTACTCTAGGGGGTAGAAAGGGAGAGAGCAGCAGTGCTGCTGTTTGAGCTGAAGTCCCCAGAAACACACAGGGGTTGGGGGATGGGATAGACGAAACACATTACATTTATAAAGACAGCATCATAGCCAACATCAATCAGGAGAATTGGTGTGATAAAAGCAAACTATTTCAACTGTGCTCAGCACTTCATAAACAGTATCTTTGGGGGAAATGCAGACCTCTGAGGATACCTTTTGAGAAGTTAGAATGCCCTTACAGACATGGTTACTTGATTTAAACCCCTACGAATACTATCTAGTCCTCCGTTTATTGGGTATATAATCCTTTATTTGTCTCAAACCAGTTAATTGTTTTTTAAGCGTCTTGTCCAGCCTGTCATTGTGTTCCTGCCCATATAATTATGTCATCAACATAAACTCAGACGCCTTCTAGACCTTCAATGATGAGCTCCATTGCTTTGTGGAGTATTTCAGGAGCCGAGTTTATACCAAACGGAAGTCTCTGGAAGCAGTATCTCCCAAACGGTGTATTAAATGTGCATGACTTAGCACTCTCTGAATCCAGCTTCAGTTGCCAGAATCCATGTGAAGCATCCAATTTGGAGAAATATTTTGCCCCTAACATTTCGCTTGCTATCTCTTCTCTCTTGGGAATCTGATAATGTTCTCGTTTTATGCTGGCATTTAGGTCTTTAGGATCCATACACACATGCAGGTCTCCATTTTTCTTCTTAATGCACACACTCAAGTTAACCCAATCAGTTGGCTCCTCATTTTTTCTTATGACACCTAGTGTAACCATTCTATCCATTTCTTTCCATAAATCTTCACGTAGGGGTGCTGGCACTCTGCGAGGCGGATGGATTAACAGCTGTACATTGTCTTTGAGTTTAATTCTGTATATGAAAGGCAGCATGCCAAATCCTTCAGAAATACCTGGAAACATATTATGGTGCTGATATGCTCCGCTGATACAGCTGGAATCACTGATTGTGTACTCTATCTTTACTAGTCCCAGATCTTCACATGCTTTGTCTCCAAGCAGCGAGTCATGTCCCTCTGGCACAACCGCAAACAACACATGGCTCCTGTTTTTCACAAAGACATTAACTGCACATCCCTTTGGTCTCATTGTATGCTTTCAGTGCTACAGATCTGTTTATTATTTTAGCTTTTGTTTTTAGTTCCTGTACATCTTTCATGCTAATTAGGTTGGCCTTCGCACCTGTATCCAGTTTGAAAGGTATTATTGTTCCATTGACAGGCAATTATCAGCGGTTACTGCATTCACACACTCATTTTCACTTTTGAAGTTCAGTGAGTTCAGTCTATTTGGATTTGCCTTCTCTGAATGCTGTGTTTCAGCTATGTCCATATGCGAATCACACTGTATCATTCCAACAATAAATGTCTCACTTGAATCTGTGTCATCTACGGTGTGCACAATTCTTTTTTTCTGATTTTTGTTTTTGGTAAAGCACATTCTAGAAAAGTGGTTTTTGCCATTACACTTTGCACAGCTTTTCCCATATGCTGAGCACTGCCTTGCTTGGTGCTTTGTTCCACATCGTGTGCACTCATAAATTTTGTTGCTTATTTGTGTCTAATTTTTATGCTTAGTGCGTCTTCTGTTGTCCCTTGTGACAGATCTTTACTGCATCTCCCAAGGTAAGTTCAGTTTCTCTCAACAGCCTTTCCCTTACTTTTTTTTCATTAATTCTGAAGAATATCTGATTGCGTATCATTGAATCTTTCAACTCAGCAAAGTTACAGGTTTTCCGCTTTAAGTTTTAAGTCTGTTAATTATCAAATGTCTCTCCCTGTTTCTGAATGCGGCAACGAAAAACATACATTTCATAAGTCTCGTTCTTTTTGGCGTTCTTTCTATGCATCAAACTTATTCAGTACCTCTTCCAGTTTGCCCTTGTCAGCTTCCACTTCAAATGCAAATGTGTTGTAAACATTGATAGCTGGGGACCCGCTATTGTTAGGAGCAGGGCGACCTTACGTTTGTCTGGTTTCTCCGTAGCCCCAATTGCAGAAAGGTACAATAAGAATCTCTGCTTAAATGGCTTCCAGTTACTATCTATATTCCCCATCATCTGTAGATGGTCCGGCACTTTTATCAGATCCATAGTTACTCCATGCTGTGAGTACTATTTTTATTTCAAGTATTTCCACTTCTGGTACCATGTACTGTTTGTTAAATCAAAGTAAAATGATGCGACACTGCTCAGTGAACGGTGGTAAAACCTAACTGATTTATTACGTTCCAACAACATGCTGATGTAAACGTTAAAACTAAACTACTTTATGAAAAAAAGTCTTTACCACAGTTTACTACATACTGATTTTTTAAGAACAGTAACCTTTATAGAACAAAACTTCATTATGATATAAGTTAGTTATATTGATCATAGAAGGATATCAGTTTCATTCTCCTAATTAAATTACCGTTACAAGCATGTTAAACACGTTATACAATAATTAAAGGACAATAATAAACTGTATTTACTTTAAACCTCATTAAAACACAATAAACATTTCAATTTTATTAAGAAAACATACTTAAACAACTCCTAAATGTGCGTCCGCAAGATTAGTTATTAAAATGATCTGAATACAATCTAATCAATTAAATTGTTACTCATTCATCAAACTATGTTTGAAATCATAGTTTAAGTCATTTCATGGGAGAGAGTCACGGCACCTCATATGCACCAGGTGATGCCCATATAGCAAGGATGGAGAGTCCAGGTTTACCCAGTGGAGGTGGGTTGTCGACAACCCAGTTTCTCAGAGACATTGGATTCAGTGGTCAAGAGTTGTGCCGCATAGTGAAGAACTTATCTTAAGCAGCAGAGAGGAGCAGCAACTGGCTCTGATTGAGAGGAAAAGATTCTGGTTGGGGACCTCAAGCACAGTAGAAAGGAAGGTAAGTAAGCTGGGCTTAGCTGAGTGGGGGACGGAAGGGGTGATACTGGGATGCCAGAATCACTGTCAAGCCCTCTTAAGGTGTCGACGAAACACCAAGGATGGAAGGTGCCCACTTGAAGACCCCAGAGAAGTACCGTACACAGCTCAGCCAAATGGTTGTCATGCCCATGTGCTAGGGAGACCACACTGTGGTTGATCCCTGGAGCCAGCATTACACTTCAGCCATCAACACCAGGCAGAAGGATATCTACATCATCAGATGGAAGGAAACGCAGATGGATCACAGTAGTAGTTTACAGTAAAAGAAGCTATGTCTTAGTTGGTGCTTATCTTGGCGAGAGTGGAGTCCAATATCAGCATGAAGTTTTAACACCTACTCTTATGTAATGGAAATCATGAAAACCTGGATATGTCCAGTGACTGCTGTAAATAGTGCAGCTGGTGACAAGGGAAAGACCTTGTGACAGACTGGAGAAACAGCTGACAGGAGGCTGACAGGAATAGACCCCATTGGGGCTGGCAGGGGTTAGCCACCCTAGCTGGCAGTATCCAGCTCTGTGTTTTCAAATGGAACAGGATGGAACAAATGGCACCCGCCCAAGGCTTCTAAGAAATTACCCCTAGAGTCTGCGAGAGCAGCGGCGGAAGATGACACATGGTTTGACAACATGGTTAACAACTTAGGAAAGGAAACGGAGATCGAGAGAACTTTGCAAAGGACTAGTTCAAGATCTGCAGTTAGCAAAGACATGGAGCTCCAGGTTTGTGTCTGTGGCTGGAGAAAAGTGACAACGGGTTGGGGTTTAAAGATTTATCAAGGGGGAATGAAATGCTTGAGGGAGAAGGGAGAAAGGCCTTGTACTGATCAGCACATTTTACCAAGTCAGTCAAATCAGTCGAATGAAATCCAGCGACAGGAAGCAAACCACAGTTCACAGGATATCAGCACCCCTGTCGTAGATGAGAGGAAGACTTGCATAAACACAACTAGTGATAAACCTAAAGATCTTTTTGAACCCGGTCAGATGAACCAGCATAAGAGAGAAAAGAACCTCAACGGGCACAAGCCTGGAGTTAAATGGCCAAGAGCTTCTGAGAAAACAGCGTGGGACACAGTAAACACAGATCTCTGTGTTGTATTGGAAAGGTTAGGTGGAACAGTCGAAAGAAGCTGGATACATTTGGGAATACTATCTACACATATGGAAGTGAGAGATTTTGGAGTTGAAAAAAGAAAGGAGAAAAGTACAAACTATTCCTGTAAAGTCTAGACAGCAGCAGGAGATTGAGCACTTAGTTAGAGAAAGGAGGCAGCTGAGGAAGTAATGGAGGAGAGCAGAACAAAGTCAGAAGGAGGCATTCAATCTATTACAATGGGTCATAAAAGATAAGCTTGCAACATTGCGCAGACCTGAGCGCCTACGGAAACGCTGCAAAATGGAGCGTGCGAGAACTAACTTTTATAAAGACTAGGGATGCACCAAATCCAGGATTCGGTTTCGGATTCGGCCTGAATACCTACTTTTTAAGGATGGTTCGGATTCGGCCGAATACTCAGGTTTTGGTGAACCTACCGAATCCTACATCCGCCCAAACACACACCCATTTTAATACATCCCTCCATGTGTGCAGTTCTTCTTTAAATAAAAGACACAAATCCGGTATTGAACATAACTGTTGTATTTAATAACAGATATTCAAGAACAAGAACACGTTTGATGAACTCTGTCGCAGCTCTCAACTCCCTAAATTACTGGTGGGGCACGCACTAAACACGTCACCTAGCTGCTGAATGTAAACATAACCCCCCCCCCCCCCCCCATATGCAACAGCACAGCCACATCACACTTTTCATGGAGTAAAGTTATGCAGTAAACCTGGAACATAAAGTAATGGCAAACTATTGTAGACTTTTGTGCTTTGTTGCTTTGTCTGTGAAACGTGTTCTAGAGATCACACTGAGATAAAAAAATAAATAAAAACTCAGTGCACAGAAATATATATTTTTTTTGTAACTTTACAACTGTCAGATGTGCAAGACATTGTTGAACAATATGCTTTAGTAAATTACTTTTTACGTTATTGTAATGTGCCAGTACAAGTTGAACCATTTGCAAACTGCTGTACTTCTATTAAAATTATTTTAAAACTATTTTGTAGCCTATTTGATAGGTGTTACACACAGGGTGCATTTAAATCAACGTGGGCTTTATTTCGCCGGGAGATTCAGGTCACTAATGGTAATTTTTTCCTCATATCCCTCAGATCAGTTGACACAGGTTGAAATGTCATTTAAGAAAATAGTGGGTTATGGCAAAGATGCAGCTGTCCTTTCTTGTAAAGGTAAACAGTTCTGTATTTTGACATTTCTGTTGTGAGGGGAGCGGGCTAGCGGTAAATTGTGCAAGTTTCAAACTAAAATCTTATTTAGGGAAATATTTCCATTTATTAATAAAAATACTATTAACTAAAAGTCTCAAAACTTGTTAGTAGCTGACAGTCCATTTTTCATTCAACAGTTTCCTTCAGTTTTCTTCAGTATTCGGCCGAATCTTTTGTGATGGATTCAGTATTCGGCCTAATCCCCAAAACTTGCATTCGATGCATCCCTAATAAAGACCCATTCATATTTGCAAAGAAGTTATTCACCAGGGAGAAAAATGGCACAATAAAAGCAACTAAGTCTAAGCTGGAGAGATATCTCGAGGAAATGCACACAGATTAAAAAAGGCAGGAGCCTATGTCAATTCCTTCAGACATCCCACCTATCAATCCACCAGAATACCAAATGGAGGACCTAAGTAGAAAGAAGTAGAGCAAGCTGTGAAAAAGGCAAGGGCATTATCATCTCCTAATGGAGTTCCATACAGAGTGTACAAGACTACCCCTGGTGTTCTACGAATCCTGTGGAAATTAATGAAAGTAGCATGGGAAAAACAGGTTGTACCAAGAGCATGGCGCCGAGGAGATGGGGTCTTTATACCCAAAGAAAAAGATTCTATGAGTATGGGTCAGTTTCGCCCTATTTCCCTGTTAAATGTGGAAGGCAAGATTTTCTTCAGCATTGTTGCTCAGAGATTGTCAGCTTACCTGTTGAAGAATTGCTTCATTGACACTTCAGTACAGAAAGCCAGTATTCCAGGTTTCCCAGGATGCTTCAGGCACACCAGTGTGATCTGGCAGCCAATTCAAACAGCTAAAAAAGGAGAAGCAGCAGCTCCATGTGACATTCCTGGATTTAGCCAATGCCTACGGTTCAGTACCACATTAGCTTCTTTGGGCAGCATTTGATTTTTTCAGTATACCGAGGACAATAACAAACTTAGTGAAAGCCTACTGCAGAGATTTGCAATTTTGTTTTTCAACTTCAGAATTCACCACTACATGGCAATGTCTAGAAATTTGAATAATGGCAAGATGCACCATTTCTCCACTGGCTTTTACCATGGCAATGGAAGTAATTATTAGGGCATCAAAATGGGTAGTGGGAGGAGAGTGCTTGGCTTCTGAAATGCGTCTACCACCAATGAGAGCATACATGGATGACTTGAAAAACAACAGTAGCCTGCACTTATCGGTTATTGGGCAAACTAATCAATAACATTGAATGGGCACGAATGCAATTCAAGCCCACTAAGTCAAGGAGCATCTCTATAATTAAAAGTATAGTGGATAAGAAGTTAACAATGAGGCAATACCAACAGTGTCTGAGAAGCCTATAAAAAGTCTTGGGAGATGGTATGATGGGGACCTGAAGGACACAGTTCGTGTGGGAGAAGTGAGACAACAAGCAGTGCAAGGGTTGAAGAGCATAGACAGCAGTGTTTTACCAGGCAAACTTAAACTCTGGTGCTTTCAGTTTGGTCTGCTGCCAGGACTTATGTGGCCATTCACTGTGTATGAGGTTTCCTTGACAACAGTAGACAAGCTTTAAGCGCTAATCAGTTCATACGTCAGGAAATGGTTAGGAGTTCCACGCTGCCTCAGGAGTTTAAGTGCACCAAGGTTCGATTGGAATTGAAAACTGGAAGAAAGTTGGTGGCAAAGGAAGCTGTGGAAGATGCAAAGGCTGCTCTTCGTATCAGTGATATCATGGGGAAAGTACAGCATGGAAGAGGAGGCCTTGGTATCAGTTCAGCTCCTCCTACATGGCACAAAGCAGCCCCAGCTCAGGCCAAGCAGGGAGAATGGACGAGATGGGAGAGTGTGGACATATCTTTTAGCACAATAAATACAGCAACAGTTAGCTCTACTGACACACTCACTACCTGTCAGATTTACTGTAGGAACCTGGAAGTTGGTTTACTTTTCTAAACACATTGCATTGAGCTGCACGATTTCTTTAAAATGCCTTCACGGAAAAAAAAAAAAAAAGATTGAAAATATTTCTGCTAAAGATCGCTCTGTTCAGTACATGGGTTTGTTATTTATTTATTTATTTTATTTGTTTTACTTTGTTTGATAATAGAATGTCTTCAAAAGATAGATATAAAAACAAAATATTCTGCAATTTAGTATTTTACTATTAAGAACTGCAAAGAAAAATAAATGTGATAAGACTATTTTTTCTGTTATACTGAATACTATGTTTAATCGTGAAATATCTGTTTTTAGAAATTGAAGTGCCGTGAAACAAGCGTGAAAAAATGCAGCCCAGGTGCTAATTAAAATAGGATTACTAAATGCAGCAAATTAAGAAACAATGGGTATTTATGGCAGCCTGGGGACCATTAATGACCCAAGGGAGTACCCGAGGTTCACTCTATATAATATACAGTGTAGTCTGCAGTCGAACAAGCCCTTGTGCAAACTTGACAATTTATTTTTTTTTACTTCTTGTGTTGGTACATGACCCTTCCAGGTATGTAGCAGTAGCAGGTTCAGGATGAGTACAAAAATGTTGTCTAAAATGCAAGAAAAAATGACATTTTAACCAAAACTCTAGATTCAACATTCCGATATTAACAGCATTTCTGGCTCTTCAGAGGAGGCTAAGCTCTGTTATAAACTCCTATCTGCTATAATCACAGTACTAGCAGTGGCAGATCATGTGATCTGAGCACAGATTTTAATTGGAGGAGCACAGAGACTTTTTTCATCAGAGGAGACAGGACTCCGATATAAACTCCTATCTGCTATAACCACACACAGTACAGTACTAGCAATGGCAGATGATGTAGTCTGATCCCTGGTTTTAATTGGAGGAGAAACTCAAATCTCCCACTCCCTGCTGAAGCACTTTACAGATATGCTGGAGGAGATTTTGACAAGAAACAAAAAAGAAATCCATCATAACGGTAGGAAAATTAAAAAAAAAAAAACATCTGGGACGGTAGACAAATCATAAACTGTGTCGCTCCTCGATAGAGTGGAAAATCCCTTGACTGTTTTGTCCCATTAAACTAAAGTTAAAGCATTGTTGACATGCGTGGAATAGGGGGGTTGTGGATAAAAGGAAAACGTGACGAATTAATAAAACATCCACTAGGAAGGGCTGTAGAAAATATTTTCTCCTTTTTATCCTTAAGTTTTTTGGGAGGAGCTGCAGATGAGATTCTTTGTCTCTTCGTTGTAGTTTAAGGATACAAATTCCAGCCCATTTTCATCTGTAGTGACAACAAAGACGCTGCCCTTCTCTGCCACACCTGGCCATGTGTAGTGAATATCCAGCCAGACTGTATGCAGCAGACCAGAGGGTGTGGTGCTGAGTTTTGCAGCTTCTCCATGTCAGCAGTATTAATGCGTGGATGCTGAACTGCGGTGTCTTTGCCTGCTTTTCTCTATCATTTCATTATTGACAAAAATACATTATTGGCATTTTTGAATGCTTGGTCGCTAACAATGCTAACATTGCGTTTATGTCAGTGCCATTTACATAGCGATTGAGACCAGCACAGAGGCTAACAAAGCTAGAAATGGAGTATTCTTGACGAGCTGAATTAAGCACTGAAGCACAGAATTCTCGTAACTGACTATTTAAAATAGAAAAGAAACTGTTTTTAAGTCAATTACCATTTATTTTTGTTTCATCCACTCAATAAAAAGACCAGCAGCCCAAGCTGTTTTTTTTTGTTTTCTTAAATTTCTTGTTGACTTGTTAGTTCTTTGTGTCTCTTGCTTTTTTTTCCCCCAACAGGTTTTTCTTCAAATTCTAGCCACTTGTCTACTGACATGTCTCCAAAAAGATCAAATGTGATGAAAGGAATCTCACTCATATGTAAAAGCTTTAAAAAAACCTTTCACAACAATGTACAAATACTTATGGCGAGCTTAATATATCGTGTATTGATCATTTATTAATCAAACTGTAATTAGACAAAAAAAGCTATAAAAAGGGCCAACAAGATGCTCGGATATATAGTGAAAAGTTTTGAATTTAAATCAAGGGAATTAATGTTAAAACTTTACAATGCATTAGTAAGACCTCGCCTAGACTATTGTGTTCAGTTCTGGTCACCTCATTACAAAAAGGATATTGCTGCTCTAGAAAGAGTGCAAAGAAGAATGACCAGAATTATCCCGGGTTTAAAAGGCATGTCATATGCAGACAGGCTAAAAGAATTGAATCTATTCAGTCTTGAACAAAGAAGACTACGCGGTGATCTGATTCAAGCATTCAAAATTCTAAAAGGTATTGACAATGTCAACCCAAGGGACCTTTTCAACCTGAAAAAAGAAACAAGGGCCAGGGGTCACAAGTGGAGATTAGATTAAGGGGCATTCAGAACAGAAAATAGGAGGCACTTTTTTACACAGAGAATTGTGAGGGTCTGGAACCAACTCCCCAGTAATGTTGCTGACACCCTGGAATCCTTCAAGAAGCTGCTTGATTAGATTCTGGGATCAATAAGCTACTAACAACCAAACGAGGAAGATGGGCCGTTTTGAACATTACATTTAAATAAGTTTAAATCTTATTTTGATTAAAAATAAGCATTTTTTTTTTTGGTTGTATTAGTGAAATAATTTGATAGTTATTTTATAATTTGTGACTACACATTGTAGTCATGATTCAATACAAAGATGGGCTTAATACTGAAGGTCTGTTACCATGAAAGTCAATAGAAGTAAATCAGGACTGTACAATTAAGGGTGGTCTTTGTACTAGTTGTGGTAATGCAAGGTTTCATTGTGCTTTTTTTCTGAAACAGAAGTAAATGCAGAGACAGCACCTTGGAATGTTATGTAAAAGGTCACCAGTCTGTCATCTACTCATTCTGATTTCTTTCAGGCTAACAGGACAATTGAAGCAGACAAGAGATGGACTGTGTAACACACAGGGGGAAAGGGTAGTCATTTTTATCACTACATGTTATAATCTACTGACACAGATTTAACACAATTTAGCTTGCTGTGAGTTCAAGAGAAGAAATGAGATCTGTAATGAACTCCAGCTGTAATGTCAAAGGCCACTGTGATCCCCAGCTGAGCTACCGCAGTTGTCTATTTCTTCTCAGTATGGAATTGAATGGTTTGCTCCAAACAGCAACACACTGTTTTCCTAACAGAAATATAGTGTAATGTCTATTAGATATATTGTTTCTCTTTATAGGAAACCTGCATAGCATATGTCACAGGTAGTGTTCAGCATCTGTGGTTTTTATCTTAAAATAAATCAGTGGAAAAAGTTTATTTTACATATATTAAAATAGGGATAAAATCTGTAATAAATAGTTTTTAATTGAAACATCGGTAAAAATGGGGGGGAAAAAAATCTCAGTATACACACTTTACATGTGGAATATGATGCGTAGCAGTTCTAGTTTCTGATTAAGTTAAATGTCCCTGGCATGTATGATGAAGCAGAATTTGTGCAAGTCGAGGCCACATGCATTTTCCGATATTAGCTGGTACTTTGTGAAAGTTTGCTTCTGTTTCATTTACTGGGGGGGATAAATTTATCCCCCCCCCCCCCCCCCCCCCCCCCCCCCCCCCCCCCCCGGGATGACAACTGAAAGTGCAGAGCCAGGGATAACAAAGCAGAGCCCCCCCCCCATCAAATCGCACCGTGCACGGGTATGAAGGCGACATCAGCACAAAACAAGCTAGGTTTACTCGCCTTGAAATCATAAAAAGAAAAGAACATTGACAGAATTGGGCGGTGCAAGCCATCAGGAGATGCATCAAAAATCACACTGGACATTCATTTCCATCAATGCGTACCATGAGTTTACCAAAGTATCACCATTTTCTGTCAAATATTTACGATAAAGATTGGCAGTGTTAGGCAGTGTTTTAGCTGATGGACAACTGTTTCACGAAGTCACCAATACATACCTCTCTGCAGTCTGCAATAAACAGTGGCTGTCCAGCAAAGCACAGCGCTCTGACAAACTCATTAACACATTCTGCTCTCTCTTTTTATTAAAGCTTGTGTAAAAGATTCATAAACTGACTGCGTGTCTCTCAGTTCACTTTCTTGTTTTAGTTTAATGTGCATCTTATTTTTCAGTATGTTCTTTTATTGTCAGCGGGAACATGTACCTCAATGCAGCAGTATTTGCAGCGCTATGCATCCTCTTCCTCATCTGACCCACTTCTGCTATTTTTGCTTTTTGTATATTTCGAAACATCAGTATTCTTTTGAATATTCATAAACTGATTTATGTTTTCTCCCCATTCCTCATCCACTAAAAATATTATATTTTCGTGTATTTCAATTTAGTTTTTGATCAAACTAGTAGTTACCATGCCCAGCAATTGCCACAATAATCAGACTTTGATTGGTCAACATAATCAGGTGATAATGTGTTTGTGAAGTGACAGAGAACCACGTTTGAATGTTATTTGATCCCCTGGCATCTAAAGGTCTGCTGTATCCTAGGATACAGTGTAGGGCTGCTTATTAAACGTCAGAGTCAAAATAAAACAGCATTTTAATCAAAATATTGTGTATTTCCTAGAAAATAGTACCATGAAAATATTGAATAATAGACAACAATCGGGTATAAATCAGTAAAAAACACATAATGTTAAAAAAAAATCCTGTAATTTTTCGGTAAAATTTGTAATAAACCGGAAACGCGGAAACACTAGTCATAGGTCAATATTTTTACACTTTTTTAAATAATCAGGGGCCTGTTCCATGGATCTCTATTTTCATTATTGCTTACTTAGATGGACAGCAAAAGATGTGTTTACTTACATTGGGTTAAAGGCAGCAGGAGCAGCTTATCAATACTAGCTACAGCTACATCAAATATATTAACAATTTTTTCTTCCTCTGAGGTTTTTTTCATCCCCTTTCTTGTTTTCCCTTCTTTTAATTTCATTTCACTAGACCCATCCATTTCTTCTTCTCTGCTCTACCCATCAGTATTTACTGCATCCATGATCATCTGCCAGTTTTTTCTTTGTTTGTTTATTTAGCAGATGCCTTTATCCAAGGCAACTTACAGAGACTCGGGTGTGTGAACTATGCATCAGCTGCAGAGTCACTTACAATTACGTCTCACCCGAAAGATGTAGCACAAGGAGGTTAAGTGACTTGCTCAGGGTCACACAATGAGTCAGTGGCTGAGATGGGATTTGAACCGGGGACCTCCTGGTTACAAGCCCTTTTCTTTAACCACTGGACCACACAGCCTCCTCTGTGACTAAACTTCCTGACAACTTGCCAAATGGAGTGGATTTGTGTTGACCAACCATTTCAATAATTGTATCAATTTATTCTTTCGAAAAATTGGCTTTCCTTGGCATACCTGCCATTGTATGTAATAACATAATCAATTATAGAGTTACTGATTTTTCTCAACGCAGATCGCAATTGCGTCCTCGCAAGCACAGGACTTTTATTAAATGGGCCCCTGGGTCCTAAGAATGTACAATATTAATAGAATTTGATCCATATAATGTAAGTAGTACTAATTACTGTACCTCCTACTTTTTAAAAGTCTTATCACAATCTGTAGAAATAATCCTTATAGGTTTAAGTTATGAAACAAACCTTTCTATTTCCAAATGCTGAGGAACTGAAAGTAAAAAAGAAACACAACACTTCTGGTGCATTGTTTGATTAGAAACCGTTGTGTTCCAGTATTGAAGGTCTTAGGGATCTGGGCACTATCTCATCTTGTGATTGTCACAATATGTTGCTCACATCCACAGGCTTGTACATTCATGACCATCTTTCCAGTGGTGGTTTTCTGCAAACTTATCATTCCAGGAACATCCAGGTAACTGTTTGGATGGGCATGTTGGCAAACAGCCATTGCATTGAAGGACAAGCCAATTGTATTGGCATTCACTTTCACCTAGTGTATCTGTGTATTTCACAGTAGACTACATGGAGCTTGAACATTTAAGATAAACAAATGTACATTGCAGGTACTTTATTGCACTACATCTTTGAAATACATTAATTTGTCTCTTGTGCTAGGCTAGTCTCCTGCTATGCGATAAAAATAAAAATAAATCAGAACCAGTTGTATCAAGCACAGAAATGCATTAACTTACAACACTACAAAAAGACTTGTATTTTGTCCCTACAGTATATTTAATATGTCTATTTCCAATTAGGCAGTACTTACCTCCCCAGTCTACATTCTCATGAAGGTATTTAAATATTGAAACAGAATTCAGCACTGCAAAATGTTATGATATAGGGAATTCTAACTCTACATGGAAATTAGGCGCAAGATGAGTAAATGAATATAAACTAGTATCCGTAACAAATATGGCAAGTGCAACACTTACCATGGCAATTTATACCCAAGAGGATAGTGTCTTTGGAAAGATATGTTATTAATGTATAGTAATCTACCACTTTAATAAAGAAATCATATTTATAACCCTTTTGACATTTCCGCTGTTTGTAATGTAAATGTCCTGTAAGTGCAAGACTGTGACCTCTACTGTCAGGATTACTTCTGGGATGTTATGTATAATTTCCATCATTAGGAATAGTATATTAGGACCCAATATAGCATCTAGGTAGATATCCCAAACTATTTAAGTTATAGACAGCTCTCTTTTTGACTAATTGTTAAGTGCTTTTAATCAGGGTGCACATAACTGAATTAGCAACAGCAAGTACTGTACTTCATTAAAAGTGACAAACTAAGGAGAATTACACCTGTAATGTTGTAGACTAAATAATATATGGGTCAAATGTCTGATATTTTGCTGCATGTGGTTTCAGATATTTAAACAATAAACCCTTGTGCCTGACAGCTCTTGGCACAACACTGAAAATGAGCTATCTCAGTAGAGCTTTCCACTTGCCAAATGAAATGAACGTCATAGATACATACATTCATACATAGGTGCCGATTATGGGCGGACACAGGGGCTTGACTGGCCTAGGAGGAGTCTATTATATCTGTTTCCATGGTGTTGCTATTGTAAGGTTAAAAGGGTAGCGGATCAGACGTGGCTTTGCTAAATACAATATTAACATTGATTGATATTAGTCTTTCAAGGTGACTCGATTAGTGGTGTGCCGTCAGGACCTTCAAGGTATTCTCTGCTGACCAGACAGTGCCAAGTAAACCGTCAGTCAAATGACATTACGTTGCCTCACTCACTTGCATACAGTGTGCTTGCTTATACTATAAAACATACTACTCTAATTATTATTTGTTCATTTGTCTGACACCTTTATCCAAGATGACTTACAGGGTTCACTAGAGTCTAGGGGTTTCCTGAAGGGGATGTGATCAGCCAATAAGAGATCTGCATTTCCCCCGCATAAGTCTAAAACAATGACCAGATGCTAGAAAAAAAAAAGTTCAGGGTATTCTCCGTTTCAGTTGAAGGTCTTGAGTGAGTTTAACCAATAGGCGAGTCGAAGAATGTCCTTTTTTTTTTAGACAGGCGACCAATCAGGAATGAGCAGAGGCGGGTCATAAATCTCCCAGGGTATTCTCTGCCTCACTTGAAGGCCCTGCTTTAGCAACCAATGGGAAAGTCAAAGCTCTGACAGCTGACCAATCATTAGTGAGCAACCCCAAAACATGAATATTCCTTGGTTAGCACTGCAATTAGGAGGATAGCTGGATTTCGCACGATATTGCTTATAAATATACATTGACATTGGGGTTGGGGGGGGGGGGGTGCGACGACTCTGCTACCCCAGTCCATTTTGTCACGGCACGCCACTGGACTCGATACAAATATGCAGCCTACTTTTGAAGTTCTGCCAGTTTTTATCAAGCTGCTTTATAGTCAGTGTGTAAGTCAAAATGTTTGTTTTAGATCAATATACATTTTCTGTAATTGTTCCACACAAAAAAATAAATTAAAAAAATTCAAACATGGGTCTGTTTCTAAAAGGCTGTATTTGTGAAGTGAGGCATTTTTAGAAATATAACCCCCCTGCCAAAAAAAGTAATAAAAGAATATGAACTTCAGTTTGCTGTAGGGCTACATTTACATTATAACTCCTATCTGCTATGCTTTTGAGATAGACGAAATGACATATAATCAAATTTTTGTCATTTGCCATAGGATAGCATTTTAAATACCAAATAGCAAAACAAACTATAACTGTGATAAGGAAAACTTTTTTAAATGCAGCTTTCTAGTTCAGTATGTTTCACGCAGTTATCATTTTTAAGTGTGTTGGGGCCAATCTTTTAACAGAAAATCATGAATTTATATAGACATTTAAATTTAAAAAGTACCTCTCATTTAAATATTACAATATACACTGTAAAGAGGAGAATACAGGAAAACGAAAAGGACAAGACAGCAAGTTCTGTGATGGATTGTGTTTTGGAGTGTGGGTGGGAGTTGACATGAGACAATCAAGCGAGTCCATCCTTTCAACTTCCACCTCTGTCTGTAATGTTTATTGTTGAATCATATTTAATAGGTCCTCCAGGTAAAGTGTTGTGGAGCAAAAAACGTCTTATCAACAAAACAGTCTTGTATTATACATTTTCACCATTTGCTTTAAGGTATATTAAATATGAATTAATATCCCTCCTAGACATTTAATTTACTGGGAGTAGCTTGAACATTGTTGTACTAAAATGCTAAAAACCAAACCTAAAACTTACACCTGAAAAGACAGAGTTTAGGGACTTTTCCCCATTTCCTGAAATCCTATAAAATCCACAGAATGAGCTGAGCCTGACCTAAGCGGATTAAATGAATACATATATTTTCATTTTAACAGTTTCATTTTAAAGCCTGTTTGCAGGGCATGAATGATCTGCTTGCCAGTAAAGCACTGAACATAATCTTCTTACAGCCTTATTCATCTATTATTTCCAAATCAATTTTTAAATCACTGCCTGTTTGTCTTCACACCGAACCCTTTATATTGAGTCAGTAGGGCATATCTGAAGATGAAGGATCCCAAAACTGGGTTTTGTAGAATTTCTCTGCACATCTTTAATCTTCTGTGTAATTTAAAACTTTGTAAGGTCTCAGAATAACATGTAAAGTAATCCATCTGAAAGGATGCTACTTCTATAAATTGTAGCTTATCATCAATTATCAATTCTAAGCATCAATTGATCTCTACCCCAACCTTTTTAAATGAATCCACAGCAAGCTCTTCTCATGGGTGGTATAATGGCCCCCTTTTGCTCCCGGTGGACTATTCAAGTGGAAACAGTATTGTCGTGTTGAAGGGCTGTGTGATTTGGCACCAAATGTTGTAAACATCTGCTGACTCAACACATCAGGTGGTGGTTGTAGTACATAGCTTTCACACAGCTCATGCTTCCCCACAGAAGCAACACAGAAATAAGAGAAGCTACTACCACTACAGAAAATGTTGCAGGGGAACAGGCTAATGGTTACACTGGCGTACCAGCTGAACTTAGACAGCAGACATTCTAAAAAGAAAAAAAAAAAAAGGTGATTTTGTAAGCTGCTGTAATCATTTAACTTGTATATTTCAGATGTAAGTGCCAGCGTGATCTCGTGAAGTAAGAGCACTTCTATAAAAAAATAAACTTTTGAGCTTATCCAGCAATACACAGCTTGGTAGTAGATCTTACAGGCTTTTAGTTTTAACATGCCACTTAGTTTGATCTAGCCTTCGTTAAACATGTTCATGACAGGCAGCTAGAATTAACAGCAGCTCCTGAACACAGGTTAAAGCCATCACTGGTCTGTATGTAAAATGTCTAAGGACTTTTTACCCCTTATAACTAGGGGTCTACTTAAATTGCGGATAATCTATATTTTTCCCAGTTAGGTTATGGAATAAAATTAGGATTTCACTGACCTGTTTAAGCATTACATAAACCTAAGTAGATAATATTTCAGAGCACTATAAAAGCCTAAAAATAGTTGCACTTGCTTCCTTACTAAAACAGAGTGCTATCATACGTTAAAGGCAAGCATGCAGCATCCCCCAGCAGTTGCTGCCGACATTCTCTGTCCATGTGGTGTGAAGACTTGCCAGTACATTGAGACTGCACGTCTGCATCCACTGAATTGGTTGGAAGTGTAAGGCAAAGCTTTGCCAAGTTATACAGATGTGGAAATCGATTAGAAACAGTCCCAAAGGGCATTTGGCATACTTTAATAAAGGCAATATATGCAGCACGTTCACCGTCCTGTTGTTTGTTCCATCCACAAATGTATTTTATTAGTACTGAGTCAAAATAAATAAAATGTGCCTAATTCGGGTCTAAAATTCTAACTGCATTTAAAAAGTAAGCAGCAGGTTGTTTGAAGTGAGGTGGCTGTGCTAGATCGTACCTCTAGTATTGATTTAACTTGTTTGACATTTTGACATTTATTCTGTTCATATGTCTCATGTGTTTAATATATATATATATATATATATATATATATATATATATATATATATATAGGTACCGGTACTATTTCATGAACTAAATGTATCAGGTAAGTTTTTTTTGTCCTTATTACTGATAATAATTAAATGAATAACTAATATTTTTTTTATAAATATGTATTTTGAGAAAATAATTTCTATTATTGCTTATAAAGACCCTGAGAATAAACGTGTATTATGTCACTGCAATCACTCAGGTTAAACAATGTCTTGTAATTTGCCCAAACATCAATATTTTTTAACAAAACTTTCAGGAAGTATTGTAAGGTCCCTCGGGTCATAGAATAGCACATTTTATACATGTATCTCTAAGCAGAATACATAATAAAAACATTAGGGCTGCAACGAAGGGTTCATTTTAACCTTCGAAGGTTCGAACCTTCGATGGCACTCATTTGCATCATTTATTGGTGACATCACCATACTACTTGTTTATATTTGATAGTGTAATGAAAAATTGATGAAAACTGAAAAACAATATTAGTGAAAGTCAAAAATATGTTTATTGCTGTAATACAAGAATAGAACTATTGTACAGAGTAGCGTCACTCTGGGCTGCAGTGAGATTGGTAGAACTGAGCACCACACAATGCATTCACTTCAGTTTTGCAGATTCCAAAACACACCCTTTTAATGATGTCATTTATGACTCCTCCTCTCTATACCTGTACGTGGTGAGTCTCCAAGCCTCACACACATTCCTTTACATCTGTTATCTCTGAGATTCTCCCATCCCCCATGCAAGCAAGCAGAGCAGAGCTGAAAAAGCCCCTTCACAAATGCCCATAAATGGTCATATTTGCTCTCACTGTAGTCAGATCTGCAATGTATTGAGACTTACCCTGCATTCCAAAATACCCCTCCTAAACTCTGTGCTCAATGTCTCTCCTTTGAAAGTACCATACATACAATATTATGACAATATAATATGGACTATCAAATTTCCTTACAATAGAAAATCCTATTATTTTACAGATAATCCATATTAATGGAATAAAACATTCACATGTCATTTAAAAATACGTTATCTAGAACAATAATCATGTTTTTATAATTTAAATAAAAATAAATGTTTATTTACATGTAATTGAGCCTGCGTGCGATATATACAATGAGCATTGCAGCAGCACCAACTGCAGTGGACAATGCTTTATTTAACAATCACCGTTCCAAGCAGGTTATCAGTCACATTTTACTATGACTAACAATATGCTTTTCAAGTGACCCCAGAGATTGGTTATGCTTGCTTAGGTAAGCAGCCTGCACTTAAATTACATTTTTTAAAAAAAGTAATTAAGTTATCCAAACTGTGTTTGGGGCGTGTTGAATTGTGAGGTTGATGCAGATTTAGTGTAAAGTATACAACTCGACCCTGGAAGCCCCGCTGCCATGGTCCGGCTCTCGGCTTGCATTCAAGACATCGAGGCCTGGATGTCTGCCAATTTTCATCAGCTGAACACTAGCAAATCTGAACTCCTTCTAGTAGGATCTAAAACTCAACTTAAGAATCTAAATATAGCTGCCCTGAACCTCGGAGACTTTCTGCTGCTGCCTTGCCCCACAGTACGAAGCCTTGGTTACTGCTTGACAGCAACCTCCCCTATGATGCCCACATCTTCTCTGTGGTCAAATCTTCCTTCTACCATCTTTGAAACATCTCCAAAGCCCGTCCCTACCTTTCCCTGCCAGATGCAGATGTACTTTGTCATGCATTTGTCTCCTCTCGACTCAACTACTGCAACTCTCTATATGGTGGTCTCCCGGCACGCACCATAAACCAACTGCAGCTAGTCCAGAATGTCGCTGCCAGGATCCTTACCAGATGTAAAAAACGTGACCACATCATCCCCCATCTTGCCCAGCTGCACTGGCTACCTGTAAAGTTGAGGATTATTTTCAAAACTCTCCAGCTCACCTACAATGCCCTTCATCACACAGGTCCCGAGTACCTCCTCAACCTGCTGACCCGCCATGTCCCTGCCTGCAAGCTGAGGTCCTCCGACTCTGGCCTGCTTGTTATCCCCAAGCAAAAGTGCACCACACTTGGAGAATGCTCATTTAGCTTCATGGCTCTGACTCTTTGGAACTCTATCCCAGCTTTGGTGCGTGATGCCCACCGTCGCTCACTTTAAATCAACTCTCAAGACCCACCTGTTCTCTCTTGCTTTCCATGCTCTTTAAGCCTGATATCTGATATTAGCTGCTGTGTTGCTGCTACTATTTCATGTATTATATTACTATCACGTATTATGCACTTTCCACTGTATTTAATGTATTATGGGCAACAGTGTGGAGTAGTGGTTAGGGCTCTGGACTCTTGACCGGAGGGTTGTGGGTTCAATCCCTGGTTTGGGACACTGCTGCTGTACCCTTGAGCAAGGTACTTTACCTAAATTGCTCCAGTAAAAACCCAACTGTATAAATGGGTAATTGTATGTAAAAAAGAATGTGATATCTTGTAACAATTGTAAGTCGCCCTGGATAAGGGCGTCTGCTAAGAAATAAATAATAATAATAATAATTATGCTTTTTTTCTTACTGTATATCATGTATTATGCATTTCTCTGTATTTAAAGTATTATGGATTTTCTTCTTGTTACTGCATCTTGTAAAGAGCTTTGTGATGGCGGTCCAGTATATGAAAGGCACTATATAAAATAAAGATTGATTAATTGATGATAAAACGAGTCGCTTGCACAGTTTGCATTCAACTTTTTTTTTGGTGGTCTGGGCATTTAACAAAAAAAACATTAATTAAAGACATTGTATTACTCTGTTTGAAGTAGACATAACAAACATTTTAGAACTGGACATACAGTATTATGAGGATTATCTACCTCACTTGAGAGGCATAAAATAAGATTACAGTAGTTTACAAAAAATGGTTGGATTCAGTTACTGTCTTGATGTGCGTAGAAAGCATCCCCTCAGGTGTGCTGCATGCTGTTCTTTTTCTCTCATATATATATATATATATATATATATATATATATATATATACATATATATTAGGGGTTTTAATCTTGGCATTTTCTTTTAATCAATTAATCAACCCATCTGGACGATTAATTAATTGATTAGAACATAAGAACATAAGAAAGTTTACAAATGAGAGGAGGCCATTCAGCCCATCTTGCTCGTTTGGTTGTTAGTAGCTTATTGATCCCAGAATCTCATCAAGCAGCTTCTTGAAGGATCCCAGGGTGTCAGCTTCAACAACATTACTGGGGAGCTGGTTCCAGACCCTCACAATTCTCTATGTAAAAAAGTGCCTCCTATTTTCTTTTCTGAATGCTCCTTTATCTAATCTCCATTTGTGACCCCTGGTCCTTGTTTCTTTTTTCTGGTCAAAGAAGTCCCTTGGGTTGACATTGTCTATACCTTTTAGGATTTTGAATGTTTGAATCAGATCGCCGCCTAGTCTTCTTTGTTCAAGACTGAATAGATTCAATTCTTTTAGCCTGTCTGCATACGACATGCCTTTTAAACCCGGGATAATTCTGGTTGCTCTTCTTTGCACTCTTTCTATAGCAGCAATATCCTTTTTGTAACAAGGTGACCAGAACTGAACACAATATTCTAGGTGAGGTCTTACTAATGCATTGTAAAGTTTTAACATTACTTCCCTTGATTTAAATTCAACACTTCTCACAATATATCTGAGCATTTTGTTGGCCTTTTTTATAGCTTCCCCACATTGTCTAGATGAAGACATTTCTGAGTCAACAAAAACTCCTAGGTCTTTTTCATAGTTCCCTTCTTCAATTTCACTATCTCCCATATGATATTTATAATGCACATTTTTATTTCCTGCATGGAATACTTTACACTTTTCTCTATTAAATTTCATTTGCCATGTGTCTGCCCAGTTCTGAATGCTGTCTAGATCATTTTGAATGAACTTTGCTGCTTCAACAGTGTTTGCCACTCCTCCTATTTTTGTGTCGTCTGCAAATTTAACGAGTTTGCTTACTATACCAGAATCTAAATCATTAATGTAGATTAGGAATAGCAGAGGACCTAATACTGATCCCTGTGGTACACCACTGGTTACCTCGCTCCATTTTGAGGTTTCTCCTCTAATCAGTACTTTCTGTTTTCTACCTGTTAACCACTCCCTAATCCATGTGCATGCATTTCCTTGAATCCCTACTGCGTTCAGTTTGAGAATTAATCTTTTATGCGGGACTTTGTCAAAAGCTTTCTGGAAATCTAAATAAACCATTATCCATTTTCAATGTTGCATCCTCAAAAAAGTCAAGTAGGTTAGTTAGACACGATCTCCCTTTTCCTAAAACCATACTGACTGTCTCCCAGGATATTGTTACCATATAGGTAATTTTCCATTATGGATCTTATTATAGTTTCCATAAGTTTACATATAATAAAAGTCAGGCTTATTGGTCTGTAGTTACCTGGTTCGGTTTTGTCTCCCTTTTTGTGGATCGGTATTACGTTTGCTATTTTCCAGTCTGTCGGTACAACCCCTGTGTCAAGAGACTGTTGCATGATCTTGGTTAGCGGTTTGTAAATAACTTCTTTCATTTCCTTAAGTACTATTGGGAGGATCTCATCCGGCCCAGGGGATTTGTTTATTTTAAGAGCTCCTAGTCCCTTTAACACTTCTGCCTCTGTTATGCTAAAGTTATTTAACATTGGATAGGAACAGGTCGACATGTCGGGCATGTTGTCCGTGTCCTTCTTTGTAAAAACCTGTGAAAAGTAATCATTTAATATATTTGCTATTTTATTTCTTCATCTATGATTTTGCCATTTGTGTCTCTTAGACATTTAACCTCCTCTTTGAATGTTCTCTTGCTGTTATAATATTGGAAAAACATTTTGGAATTGGTTTTAGCCCCCTTAGCAATATTGATTTCTATCTCTCTCTTGGCCTTTCTAACTTCCTTTTTGACTTGTGTTTGCAGTTCCAAGTACTCTTTCTGTGTACTTTGTTTTTGGTCCCTTTTAAACGCTCTGTAAAGTGCCTTTTTTCACTGAATATTTTTTCCAATTGATCTATTAAACCATTTTGGCCATTTTGTTTTAGATTTAGATTTGTCTACTTTTGGGATGTAATTGTTTTGCGCCTCTAGTACTACATTTTTAAAAAATAGCCATCCTTTTTCTGTGGATGTTTTCTCTATTTTACTCCAATCTACTTCTGTTAGTCTCTGTTTCATACCTTCATAGTTTGCTTTTCTAAAATTGTAAACCTTAGCTTTAGTCATTACTTTTGGGGTTTTAAAAAATACTTCAGAAAACAAACAAAACACAAAACAAAACCTAGCCCTTCTTTGGGCACTAACTAAACAGGAGGCTGTTATCCCTATATATATGATATATTGTGGGCGTGTGGGTGCACACAGACGAAGCAGACAGTAGTTTACAATATAATCCAAGTTTGTTTATTAAACTTCAGAAAAGGAAAATAAATAAACTTGCTCACTTCACAAAAGAAGATACAATCCTGGTTGCGAGATGAGATGTAAAGAAAATAAACAATTCAAACAGGATTTGTATAACAAAAAAACAACAGCAACAATGTAAACTAACTGGACAGTTATCTACGTCCAGTTGAATTAATTGGTTCCTGGGTTTTACCAGGTCGTTTGTTGGCTTCTGTTTGTCCCCCAGCCTGTGAAAACCAGCGGCGTCTCTTTCCCCGTTGCTGTAGTCCCTTCCAACAGCGCCGGCCCAGGAAAGAAGATTTCAGTCGCAAAGGCAGTTTTAGCTTCTCTTTTATATTCCCGTTCAGTCTTGGTTGTAGATAAGCTCACGCTGCTCACTGGTTGGAAGCCAACCTTGACTGGCTGTGAAGGCTTTCTTTTAAAGGTGCTGGATCATCTGGTAATTGGACGGTTACAGGCTACAGGTGCGGGCCAATTAAGGCTAATGAGAATTAACCATGGTACAACCTTGATCCCCTATCTAACCACACCTGCAGCCTGTTTACCCGTTAACTCCTTGACGTCATGGCAGGCAAGTACGCTGACCACAGGTCTATCATTGTGTTATCTGCAACACCTGTGAGCTCGTTCCTAGCCTGCCATGAACGCCTCCTGCTGGCGAACCTGTGAGCTGGCTCACATTCCCTCCCCCTTTGCGACTGCATATTCCTGGAAAAAAAACAGAGTCATCATGCAGTCTGGACAGCACATCAGCATTCACATGTTCCTTCCCAGCCCGGTGTTTTATATCGAAACAGTAAGGCTGGAGTGTCAGGAACCAGCGAGTGAGACGTGGATTGCTATCTTTCTGACTATACACCCATCTAATAGGGGAATGGTCGGTGATGAGCGTGAAACGGCGACCCCATAAGTAATACCTGAGACTTTCCACGGCCCATCTTATGGCCAGGCATTCTTTCTCAATAGTTGCATAATTACGCTCACGGGGAAGGAGCTTCATACTTGGGTACATAATCGGATGCTCCTCCCCCCCAACCTCCTGTGCCAAAACTGCTCCCAAGCCAACATTGGACGCATCAGTCTGTAAGACGAACGGTTTTGAAAAATCAGGATTACGCAAAACGGGGTGCGAGGCTAACGCCTGCTTTAGGTCCTGAAATGCCGCTTCACACTGGTCTGACCACACAATGGGTTGGTTTTTCCTACCTCTTGTGAGCTCTGTGAGGGGTGTAGCGCGAGTGGAGAACTGTGGTATAAACCTCCTATAATACCCCTCTAACCCTAGAAAAGCTTGAACCTGCTTTTGAGTTTTGGGCCGAGGGTAACTGTGAAGGACCTCCACCTTCTTTTCTTGTGGCTTCAGCCAGCCCTGCCCCATAGTATACCCCAGATACTGTGTTTCGGAGAAGGCTAACCTACATTACAGGCAGATGACAGGATAACAGTCCATAACGTCAGCTTACTGTGGTCTTAGTAATATGCCAATATTTTATTACATTTCAGGCCTTTCTAGAACCAAATAAATGTATTTGTTTAAAAAAATGCATAGAATTAGAACCACGTGGACATGAATGATCCCATTGCATAGTGTGCAGAAGTCATTCTGGATTCCGAAGCTTCCGCCATGGGTAGTCACTATTGGACGGCCTGTGCTGGGTTATTCCAAGTCAAACTTAATGGTTGCTCCAAACAGTCTAGTCATTTAACACGCAATCACGTCTTTTAGATCAAAATAAGTTATTGCACTGACTTAATCTTAATAGACCACAAACCTGTAATTGCATTGGTTGACCTTGCAAGTGCAGTGTGTCTTGTCCAGCATTGAACGTTTGTGTGATTTGGACAACTTGCACGCTTGATGCTTTTCTCCATTTTCTTGTCCAGTCAGTGTATTACCCAATCTATGAATGAAGTGCTCTATATAAGAACTACATCTTCGAATGTTATCCTTTATTACTTACATCAACATTTTTTGTGTAAATGATTTACCACATTATTTACAGAATTAGCCTTGGTTATCAAGCCTTTAAAAACAGGTCCATAAAATGTATTTCCGAATATGTTGTCTTAAACTGGAGCCAATTATGGGTACTTACTTACCACTTGATTATATCATCAAATATGATGAAAATTGAATATTTAAATTAGAATATAGCTTTTACTGTAAAAATCCGGAATAATATATTTTGAAAATAAACCACCTTTATTGTATGTATACACTTTTGTAAATCACATAGGATTCTAATCTGCTTTTAAGAGCCTTAAGTGCTTTGTCTTTTTCATAACTCGCAGGATTTTCTGCCTGTATTTTTTTTACATCTTTCTGCATTTATAGTCACTTTAGCATTTAGTGGTTCTATTTGACTTGAATCTCACTTTGAAGATCTTAGTTTTATTCTCAAACCCATGCTGCTGAACAAAACAACAGAAACAATTTTCACTTCAATAGAAGTACAGTGCTCAAAATGAACATGAGAAATTTCACCTTTAAATCATGTATTGAAAAAAAATACTATTAATGAAAAGTGTGTGCTAAGCATTGGGATTTTTTGCATTTTTAATTTAGTAAGTGGGTGGAACGCATTGTCTATTCAAAGAAACATTCGACATTCGATGTGCAAAAATGCGTTTAAAGTAAAACATATATATAAAAGGACACAGTTCGTGTGGGAGAAGTTAGACAACAAGCAGTGGAAGGGTTGAAGAGCATAGACAGCTGCGCTCTACCAGGTAAACTAAAACTCTGGTGCTTTCAGTTTGGTCTACTGCCGAGGTTGCTGTGGCCACTGACTGTGTACGAGGTTTCTTTGACAACAGTAGAGAAGCTGGAAGCTTTAATCAGTTCATACATCAGGAAATGGTTGGGAGTTCCACGCTGCCTCAGCAGAGTGGGACTTTATGGTAAAGGAATACTGCAGCTACCAGTCTCTGCTCTAACCGAGGAGTTTAAGTGCGCCAAGGTCAGACTGGAAATGACATTAGTAGAGTCACGCGATAAATGCGTAAGGGAGGCAGCACCTGTGTTGAAAACTGGAAGAAAGTGGGCGGCAAAGAAAGCTGTGGAAGATGCAAAGGCTGCCCTTCGAATTGGTGATATCATGGGGCAAGTTCAGCATGGAAGAGGGGGTCTTGGTTTCAGTTCAACTCCTCCTACATGGCACAAGGCGGCCCCAGCTCAAAGAAGGAAGCTGGTAGTCAACGAGGTGCAAAAGCAGGAGGAGAGGATGAGGTGTATAAAGGCCATTTCCCAGGCCATTTCCCAGGCCAAACAGGGAGAATGGATGAGATGGGAGAGTGTGGAACAACGCAAGATTGGCTGGCAAGACCTATGGTCAATGGAACAGAGCAGGATCAGTTTCCTCATCAGGTCAACATATGATGTTCTCCCATCACCACAGAACCTAAACCTCTGGGTAGGAGAGGATCCCTCATGTCCTTTGTGTTCATCACCTGCAACATTAAGGCACATTTTGACAGGATGTAAGGTGGCTCTTAGCCAAGGGCGGTTTACTTGGCGCCATGACCAGGTGCTGCGATGTTTGGCCTTAGCATTGGAAGACAAGCGTAACATGACCAATAAGTTGCCACCTGTTCCATCAAAACATTACACACAAAAGACAACATTCCTCCGCCCAGGAGAGCAACCACCAAGAAAAGGTGTTAAAACCAATCCTCGCCCAGGACAACTGGAAGCTGCTAGAGACTGGAATATGCTGGCAGATGTTGGTCAACGGCTTATTTTTCCACCTGAGATTGCCACCACTAACCTTCGACCAGATATTGTTTTGTGGTCTGGATCAGCACGCCTTGTTCACCTGGTAGAGTTAACAGTGCCATGGGAGGACGCTGTAGATGAGGCGTATGAGAGGAAGAAACTGCGGTATGCTCAACTAGCCACTGAAGCGGAACAGCGAGGATGGAGAGTTCGGGTTTACCCAGTGGAAGTGGGTTGTCGAGGATTTGTGGCACATTCTACAACCCGGTTTCTCAGAGACGTCGGATTCAGTGGCCAAGAGTTGCGTTGCACAGTGAAGAACTTATCTGAAGCAGCAGAGAGGAGCAGCAACTGGCTGTGGTTGAGACGGAAAGATTCTGGCTGGGGACAGGTAAGTAAGCTGGGCTGAGTTGAGTGGGGGACGGAGGGGGGTGATGCTGGGACGCCAGAATCACCGTCGAGCCCTCTTGAGGTGTCGTGGGCTAGTCGACGAAACACTGAGGATGGAAGGTGCCCACTTGAAAACCCCAGAGATGTACCCTACTTAGCTCAATCCAGACGGTTGTCATGCTGATGCGCTGGGGAGTCCGCACTTTGGTTGATCCCCGGAGCCAGCATCGCAGCCGTTGTGTGTGCTGATGCGCCAGGGAGGCAAAATAAGCTGATCCCTGGAGCCAGCATTACACTTCAGCCATTAACACCAGAAAGAAGGATGTCTACATCATCATATGGAAGGAAACGTAAATGGATGGAGACGCATATGGATCACATTAGTTTACTGTAAAGCTACGTCTTAGTTGGTGCTTATCTTGGCGAGAGCCGAGTTCAAATCAGCATGAAGTTTTAACATCTACTCTCGTGTAATGGAAATCATAAATGTAAATGTAAATGTAAATGATCAGGATTCCATGAACCCACAAGTAAAAAGTTTTGAACTCGCATAATTCAGTGTCTTTTTGTAATTATTAAGCAAGGGGTGATTAAATGTATGCGTTATATATGTACAAATGTATATATTGTTGTTATTTTAAGTAGTGATATCATATACGTGTGTGGGCTATTCTGAATTAATTTACCACAGTCTATTAGCATCTGGATCTCTTTTTTTAAACAAAAGACACGATTGAGTTTTGTGTCTCCTTTGTGAGTGACACCGTTTTTAATGGGGATACAAAACGGCGGCAAATGAATGAAAAAAATCTCACCTAACTTATAAATGCAGTATATCAAATACAATATTATAGTAAGTACGGTATATTGTAGTAAATAGTCCAATGTCTCTGTGAAACCGGGTAGTGGAGTGTGCCACAGATCCTCGACAACCCACCTCCACTAGGTAAACCTGGAATCTCCATCCTCGCTGTTCCACTTCAGCAGCTAGTTGAGAGTACCGAAGTTCCTTCCTTTCATACGCCTCATCCACAGCATCCTCCCATGGAACTGTTAACTGTGAACAAGGAGTGCTGATCCAGACCACAAGACAATATCAGGTCGAAGGTTAGTGGTGGCAATCTGAGGTGGGAAAATAAGCCATTGTCCAACATCTGCCAGCATTTTCCCGTCTCTAGCAGCTTCCAGTGGTCCTAGGTGAGTTCTGGTTTTAATACCTTTTCTTGGCGGTTGCTCCCCTGGATGGAGGAATGTTGTTCTTCGTGTGTCATATATTACTGGAATTGGTGTCAACCTGTTGGTCATGCTGCGCCTGTCTTCTAATGCTAAAGCCAAACATCTCAACACCTGGCTAAGACCCACCTTATATCCTGTCAAAATGTGTCTTACTGTAGCTGGCGATGAACACAAAGGACACCATGGATCCACTCCTACCCATTGATTAAGGTTCTGTGATAATGGGAGAACATCATTTGTTGACCTGATGAGAAAACTGCTCCTGCTCAGTTCCATTGCCCATAGATCTCACGAGCCGATCTTGCATTGTTCCACACTCTCCCATCTCGTCCATTCTCCCTGCTTGGCCTGGGAAACTGCCTTCACGCACCTCATCCTCTCCTCCTGCTTTTGCACCTCGTTGACTACCAGCTTCCTCCGTTGAGCTGGGGCTGCCTTGTGCCATGTAGGAGGAGCTGAACTGAGACCAAGGCCTCCTCTTCCAAGCTGTACTTTCCCCATGATAACACCAATATGAAGGGCAGCCTTTGCATCTTCCACAGCTTCCTTTGCCGCCCACTTTTTTCTAGTTTTCAACACAGGTACTGCCTCCCTCACACATTTGTCATGTGACTCTACCAATATCATTTCCAGTTGAACCTTGGCGCACTTAAACTCCTCAGTTAGAGACAAGACTGCCAGCTGCAGTATCCCTTTACCATACAGTCCCACTCTGCTGAGTATGAACTGATTAATGCTTCCAGCTTCTCTACTGTTGTCAAGGAAACCTCATACACAGTGAGTGGCCACAGAAGTCTTGGCAGTAGACCAAACTCATACCATTGGGCATTATACCATCTCCCAAGACTTTTCACAGGCTTCTCAGACACTGTTGGTATTGCCTCACCGTTAACGTAGAACCTCGTATGCACTACTGGAATAAGCTAGGTATTAATTGTTACACATCCTAATATATCTTTATTCTTTATGCAGTGATTTTCAGCCTTCTGTAGTTTGTATTTGAGTTGCTGCACTTATTGATTTCGTATTCATTTTATATTATTTAAAATGAGAATGTAATTTACATTTTTCGATTAAAGTAAGCTGACAATATAACATTGCAAAGGCATTGCTGTTTAAGAGTACAATACTGTTTCCAGAAGGTAATCTATGTCAAGTTTTATAAAATGATGTAGTATTTGTCATTCCCTAAAATTAAAATGTCATTGATTTCCATTCCCTCCAGACTAATGCTAATCCAAGAGTTTATAACTACAAAACAATATGCTGACTCAGTTTCATAATAATCCTTCTATAATATGATTTCTGATTTCTACATATTAGGCTGTGTTATAGTTTTATGTATTCATGTATTACTATCCATAAAGAACAGAGGTTTTTTTTGCAATAAAAGTAAAAAAAAAAAAAAAGATTGCATTTTTCATTTCGAGACAACTCGTTTCTGACTTACCACAGTCAGGGATCTGAATACTGTTAACAGTTAAATATAAAATTAAAGCCAGATAAAGTCCTTAAACTGGGACAGTATGGAAATATTGTTAATAACTTCCAATTTTCAAACTATGGGGAAGCTCTAGGGTTTTTTATCTTCACTTAGGCAATGTTTGATCTAATATCATATTGAAATTGAATGCAGAGACTCGTGGTGATCTTAAGCTGAATCTTTTACTTTCAAAAACTTTTTTTGTGAATAAATTATCTTAGTCTTTGTAATTTCATTTCTACACAACAGTATATTTACAGTATATTTATTACATTACACAGTGGCAATTCAATAATATAAAATTCTGAGATTTTCAATTCACAAAAAAAAACGATTTTATTGTTGCTTACCAGTTCAAATCTAGTCCCTTTTCTACCTAAAACGGCATCTTATCCTTTGAGTTCCACTTTCAATAAGTCTCTCTCTGTCTCTATCCATATGCTATCCTCCAATATGCAAACCAGGCCCTTCCTGTATGAAAACATTATATATCTCAATAGTTCTATTTATTAATGGTTACCAGTACTTCATAGAATCTATTTCTTCCAAAATATTGAATTTCTTACCATTTGATATGACATGGTATTTGTTCTGTATATTTGTTTCCTATTGCAGTTTCAGCTTCGATCATTAGTGTGTGTGATTAATAGATACTAGGAAATCATTTTTTTCAGCCACTTTCTACTATTAAACAAGACATATATTTTATATTGTGTGGTGGAAAGCCAAAAGGTGATGAAATGTGTTAAATATTCTGTCTTTTGACTGCAATAAATTAATCC
Source organism: Acipenser ruthenus (assembly GCF_902713425.1). Taxonomy (NCBI): domain Eukaryota; kingdom Metazoa; phylum Chordata; class Actinopteri; order Acipenseriformes; family Acipenseridae; genus Acipenser; species Acipenser ruthenus. The sequence goes on from NC_081190.1 coordinate 113,102,079, forward strand.
CGCTGCATCACCCACAAGCTTCCCCACCTTTTCACAAATAATCAGCTTTTCTGAGTTGTGTTAAGAAGCTCTGATTGCAGAAACAGGAATTTCCTTCTGAAGTAGTTATTAAGTCAGGTAAATAGCAATCCAGGTAGAAAACGCTTTAAGTTTCCCTGAATGGTTTTTATTTCCAAATTCCCCCTTGAACATGCTGTAAGCCGACAGGTATCATTTAGAATGGAAAGGAACCGGTTAAAAACATGTTAATTGCATGATGAAATGTCCTGCCTATTCCAATATTTTCAGTCTATGAAGTTTTTTGGCACAATCAATGACAATCTGAATTAGATAACTAGGCATTTTACGAAGGCTAATTTCTTTGCTGATTATGGCTGGAGTTTATTTTTTTTGAGTCAACAGTATAGGCTGAGACATGGATCAAGCTGTAATAAGATAAAATCGTATTCCTTTTCGGATCAAATGAAATGCTGTCACTTCCTTACTTACAAAAAGAATACTATTTAATCTTCCTTAATATTAGCATAAGCATTAGCCCATGTAAAATGAGCAGAGAAAGTTTCAGATTGTCAGGAGACGCTTTCTCATTATCAATGATTAGTTGTGAAAAACATATAATTGTTTTTAATAGGTTCCTTTCTGTTTTGTTTTTAAAACCTTTATTTTACTAGGTAAGCACATTGAGATTAAAATCTCTTTTACAAGTGCGACCTAGCCAAGAAAGGCAGCAGCAACACAATAAAACACGGTACAAAAACACAGATACAAAAATAAAATACTTAAGACACAAACAATTCATAATAATACAGTCAGCAGTCAGTGAAACAGCCAACAATCAAATAGTAACAGACAGTAACCAGTCTACTCAACTACTTAAAACATGCACAACTCTCAAGTAGATAATCGTGCAGCTTACTCTTAAATTGTACTAAAGTTATTCAGGACTGCAACTTAAATTTAAATTGTAAATCATTCCAAGACCAAGGAGCAAAATAGGAAAATGATCTTTTAGCGGCCTCTGAACGCACTTTAGGAAACGTACAATTAAAACATGTATGTGACCTAATACTGTAGTTAGAAAAGCGGCTATAAAGAATTAATTTATACATGGAGGTCATTTACAAAGAATAGCCTTATATAACAGGATATACCAGTGCTGCAACCTTCACAAAGCCAAGGAGGTCCAGCCAACCAAACTGTATAACACACAATGATGAGTACTGTAACTTTAATTCGTAACATATCGCAAGGCTGCATGATATATAGGATCCAGTCTGCTTAATGTTAAGACCGATGCAAACCTATAGACTGTGTCCCCATAATCAATTTGTGGTAAGAATATACAAGCAATCAGCCTTTTTTTTGTAACTACAGAAAAACAAGATTGAAGTCTATAAAAGAAGCCTATCATGAATTTCAGTTTTCTTTTGCAAGATTATCAATATGGACTATAAAATCGATATTACAATCCAACCAGATACTTTTAGTTATCAAATATCTCAATAACTTTGTTATCTAAAGTAACTAGAGATAATTCTTTAGTAGCATTTGTCCTTGTAGAAGGAAATACCATGACTTTTGTCTTACTAGAATTTAAAAGAAGCTTTGGATTAATTAACTCTCGTTGAATGGAATCAAAATTATTGATTGCCAAGGAAGGGGATGGATGACATGAGTATAAAATAGTATCATCTGCATAAGTGATACCTGTGGGCTTAAAACATGTACAAAGGAAATTTGGAAATAAAACTATTTGGAGAAACTTAAAGGGATTGACCCCACCCCCAGTAATTCAAGCCCTTAAGGAAAAACATGTTTTTATCAATGTGTTGTTTTTCTTTTAATAAACTAACAGCAGTGATAAAGTAAACTACCTTGTATAGCTATCACACTTATGCAACAGATAGCATTCATCTTTAATATGACTACTTCATTCTCTCGATGTTGTTCTTAAACTTTGCAGGATAAAATATACTACTTCCATAATACATTTAACACAGAAATAGAAATAAGGGTCACCAAACTAAAAAGATTTATCCTGCCTCTAAAGCAACTTATTTAGATATTTTTAAAGATTAAATTAGGACAAGATTTTTTATTTTTATAATTGTTTTAAACTTTTTATTTTTTTCATATACAGTAATCAACTATCAATGTAAATACATTGTTTAAAGAAATTAAAACAGGCACATGGAGACCTGAAACTACTGCATTTTATTATTGCTAAAAACAACATACAATATACTTAAGAAAGAAAATAAAAAATCGGAAACTTTTAAAATATTGTAGCGAACCTTGCTTAACGCACCACCTGTGTGTGGATTGTCTCGTCCTGTGTGATGCGCCTGCCTGCGTTAAACGAGATGGCTATATTGGTGTCAGAAGTGGACGCAGGTACTCTGGCACGCACTCGTCGGACTGCAGCCTGGTGAGCAAGTGCACTTCGGACTTGAGGCTGGCAGGGGAGAGTGTTGTGTGCACGGGGGTAGGTTGCAGCAAGACTGGTAAGTGACGTAATCACACACGAAAACATAAGCCCGATATATGTTCCTTGCAAATCAGCCGGCTCTTTTGTACAGCCGTATCGGTGCTATGCTTTAGTGCGAGAGGTCCCAGGTTTGCTCCCGCCCTCCGCCTCTGTGTGGATTGCCTCACCCTGTGTGATGTGCCTGTCTACGTTAACCAAGATCGCTACAATATTTTTACAATTGTGAAAATAACTTTGTGGAAAGGTGTGGGTATTCACTGACACAGGAGACAGAAGTTGTAGTCGAAACACCGCACAGGTGCTCAGGTTTATTTTGTTTAATCTTATGATTTGTACTGATTTCTTTTAGCCCGCAGAGGGCGCTGTTGTCCGTGGTCTGGCTACCAACTATGGTATCCAGAACCTATGGGAATACCACGTCAGGGTACTCAGTACAGTTCAGGTGCACTCGCAGGTCCTCAAAAATAATGAAAACGAAAAGGCAAAAAGAAAAAGGGAAAATAAAACACAGTAATGAAAACTACAAAATAAATGTGCTGCACTTTGCAGCGTGATTATCCCCAGTTGCCGCTACCTGTACGACCCGGGCCTCCTTCCTACACTAGGCTGTTTCCTCAGCTTACTTAAAACAATATCAGGGTCTGCCCAAGGATTCCCCACTTTCTCTCTATTTCCTTAAATAATTTTCTTTACGTTCTTTGTGGAAGTTTTCTCCCGTCCGTCCACGGTCTTGCCAAGCAGCACGACCGCGTGCTCGTTTTACAGGTCTAAAGGGGCAAATCTGAGGAAACAAAGAAGTATTAATTTCTAGGACCAGCAATCCCCCCAAGACCCGCCTCCCAGCCACTCAGAGAGGGGGAAAGCTCACACACCCTCTTCTCCACCTCTCTGTGTCACTGCCATGACTGGCAGGCAGATCTCATGGGACTGCTGCCCACTTCCTGCAGCATCGTGCATACGTCAGACGGCCAGTCCAGATCTCCCCATGTTACACATACTTCCCCTCAGAATGACACCACCGGTCCATTCAAAATCCTATACCCCCATGCCTTCCCAAGAGAAAAAATCAGCATTTTGATGCAGCTTTCCTGCTCGGTGGACAACCCTGAAGGCATAGGGCTGCAGGGCCAAGTACAACCGCGTGATTCTGGCATTGTTATTTTTCATCCGGTGAAGCCACGCTAAGGGGGCATGATCTGTCACCAGGGTGAAGTGTCGTCCCAGCGGTCTGATATGGCCACTCCCTACTTGATACCCCAAATACTCCGACTCACTCTTCCCAATGGCACATTTCCTTGGGTTACCAGTGAGCCCACCCTCCCTCAAAGATCACAACACCGCCGCTACCTTACACAGATGACTCGGCCAATCCTCACTGTGGATAACCACGTCATCTATGTAAGCAGCGGCGTATTGCTGATGGGGCCGCAAAATGCGATCCATCATCCGCTGGAACGTGGCTGGTGCTCCGTGCAACCCAAAAGGCATGGTCCTAAATTGGTATAACCCAAAGGGAGTCGAAAACGCCGTCCTCTCTCTGGATTCCGGGGTCAGGGGTCTCTGCCAGTACCCCTTCGTTGAATCCAGTGTCGTCATAAAATGAGCCGTGCTAAGACGCTCCAGCAACTCATCTTCCCGGGGCATGGGATAAGCATCGAACTTCGATTTCTCATTAACTCGCCTGAAGTCAATTCAAAACTGAGTTGACCCATCTGGCTTATCCACTAAAACAATAGGACTGTTCCAGTCACTTTGGGACTCTTCTATTACCCACAGTCTCAGCATCTCATCAATCTCCGTTTTTTATGCTCAGGTATACGGTATGGCCTCTGGTGAACTGGCGCCCCTGGCTCAACTTCAATGTGATGATGGGCTACTCGAGTCTGCCCCGGGACGGGAGAAAACACATCAGGAAATTCCGTCACCAGTGCCCGAGCCAGACATTTCTGTGTTGGTGTCAGATTGTCTGCAATCTGTACCGACCCTGTTTTCGCCAACACAGAAAGATCAGGTCCCAGGTCTGTGACGTCATCTGCCTGTGCTACTACTAACGCCTCCTGTTGCATCCAGGGCTTCAAGAGGTTAACATGATAAATGTCGAATTATCCTGCTGTTCCTCCCACATCTCTCTGACCAAATCGAGCACACTCGGGGTCTCCGCCATACAGCAGCTCAAATGCCGAAAAGCCTGTGGAAGCCTGGGGTACCTCTTTGATAGCAAAGAGAAGGGGAGGAATCAGCTGGTCCCAGTAACGCACATCACTATCAATAAATCTACACAACATGTTCTTAAGGGTCTTGTTTAAACACTCCACCAGACCCATCGGTTTGAGGATGAAACAAAGATGTCCTAATGGTCTAAATTCCCAAAAGCTTATATGTTCTGTGGATTAGTCGGGACATAAAGTTGGTGCCTTGATCGGTTAGTATTTGTTTGGGGATCCCGACTCGGGAAAAGACCTTCACAAGCTCGTTGGCAACAGATTTGGCCGAGGCGGAGCAGAGAAACAAGACAAAATGAGAAGTCCACCACAAAGACCCAATGTATTGCATATGATAAATATTTGCATACTATTTGTGGAAAATATGATAAATTACATTAACAATGATGTAAAAGACTGAAAACAGCCTAACATGCCAGATTTGAATGGGCACTTCCCTGCTTTCTTAGCGGAAGTTGTTTAGGCATTGTTTAGGGATGCACGAGCAAGCGGAGTGTGCTAGGTACCACTTTTTACCGCATACCTGAAAATAACAGTTACAGTCAATCAAGTTACAGTTCAGAGAAGAAAAAAAAACTGGAAAAGGTCACAAAAAATTAAGTGCATGCGAAAACATTTTTACAGTTTTCCACAATAAAAAATTGCATTTCTACACGTATCATAGGAATGTACCTGGGTGAGGCCATTTTGACTTTTTCACCCATGCATACTGTACATCCTAGTGCTGCCCTTTGCGAAGGTTAGCAAGTGATATATATATATGCCTTAGTTGTCAAGTCCGTTACTTAGCAACCATAAACAATGTTTAAAAAACAGACAGAGACGGAGAAAACAAAACGGTAGTCTTTACAACATATAATGCAGTTCAAATAATATTAAACATTTTCTCAGCAAATTTTACATGACTTCTAACACTTTTTGAATGTATACTTATTTCAGTAAAGGTAAACAAATCATTCACACCAGCTATACCCAGTTCCCTGAAAATGGACTGGACTGCCAGACGTTCTCCCTCATTTAAATAAATGAATACATAAATAAATAAATAAACACACAAAATAAAAACTTTGATTTATACTATGTTGATTAGATTTTTTTTCTCCTTTCCCTATAGCCACAAAAAGAGTTGCAATTATATATATATATATATATATATATATATATATATATATATATATATATATATATATATAATGTATTGCAATTCACAAATCTGATTTAAAAAAAAAAACGACTTGGCTTTAAAATGTATTTGTGTTTTTTATTGAATTATCTCCCCTCCCCTCACAACACACCTTGTAATTGTATAAGATCTCATTTTGTTATTGCATTTTTTATTATTTATATATTTATATTTATATTATTTTATTATTATATTGTTATTTATAATTTTATACTGGAGGTTATTTCTGGGAGAAAATGGCAAGAAGCCGGCTCAGTGCAGATGCTGTTGCTAACCTCCTAACAGAGTCTGGCTCAGAGAGTGATTTTGTGCCAGATGACTCTGGCAGTGAATACAAACCAAGTGGCACTCCTTCCAGTGAGGAGATCAGCAGTGGTTAGCAAGAGGAGTCAATGGAAACTGAGCTGGAACCCAGTACAGTAGGTGGGCCTGGACCGAGGGGTGACAGATTTCAGCCATTCTACCACTGGACCCCCCCCCCCTAACACCATACAGCCTCAAATACACCTTTTTCTGGCAACCCAGGTACCAGGGTGAACACAACTAGGCTTACCCCAATTGAAGACATTTTTGAATATTTGGTAACACAAACCAATTTGTATGCTCAACAATATCTGGCACAGCATGGTGTATTGCGCAATGTATATTTGTATTTGGACTAGTTTAAGTTGTAATAATAACCTTATTTGAATTCAAGTCATGTAGAACCCACCTTGATCAAAATAATCAGACTAGACAACATTTCTAGTGAATACAAAATAACAGTTTTATTAGAAATAAAACTAAATAAATGAAAAATGAAAGGTGCAACAACTAAACTAAAATAATATAGAAAGGAAGAATTAACTAAACAGTACAGAAAACAAAGTTTAAACAACAACACCCCACTCTCGCTGGCTCCCTATGGGAGACTCCCTTAAAGGTTACAACTGCATTCCTGCATCATAATTGCCTTATAAAACCCACATCAATTTCTGTAAATCACATACAAACAAATACTATAGTGTTCATTAACTCAAAGCATGAATTGAAAGCAATAATACTTTTCTTACATTCTACCTAAAACAAAACATTGATTTTACTTTAAGGTCTGCTTATTCTCAAGATCATAAGATGATTAAAACACTACTTGTTGAATACTTATCAGACGTTCGCTGCCTCCTCCAGCTGATCATGTCTTCAACAATACAAGAGCTCAAAGGCTCTACAGGTTCCGGGGTCTGCCTTCCTCGTGCTTCATCTCCACTCCAGCGTACGAAACAAATGTCTTTGCAAAAAAGTCATTAACTATTTAGGTATTCCACTGAAACAGCAATACTTCCACCAATATGTGCACTCTTCGTCCAGTTATGTCTGGGATATTTCACCACAAAACTCCAGCAGTGCTAGCTCAATAAATTAAATATATTTCAATTTATGGCGACTTCAAATGTTCATCCAACTCTTTCTCCGGTGATCAATCAGGGCTAAGTTAGACATCTGATTACAAGTACTTTTAAGATTTTAAACGTCTTACGCAGCAGACTCCCACACCAAGGAAAACACTAGAATAATTATCTCATATTAGAGTGCCCGAAAATTGTATCTTTGTTCCAGTTGGTCGCAGGCTGGATCTTCAGCTTGTCACAGTTCATAGACATGTTTGTTTATCCAGAACCTTGGATTTCATGTCGCGAGCCCTGTTTGAGTGTCGCGCTCATACTTTTGTAATCTTCTCTTTACTCCTGTGATTGGATAGTATTTTGGGCGGTGCCTGAGTCCACATGGAGTATTTCCCATTGGTTGTTCTCATTCTGATGCGGCCCGTTGTTCTCAATTGCTCCGCTCTTCCAGCCCCTGTCAGCTGGATTTATGAGATGGACTGTTTTCTGTCCTAGGTGTCAAAGCACCCAGAACTGTCTGACTTGTGGCGCCACTCTTTTTGAAGGCATTCTTTGTGACCAGAAACCAAGTAGACACAGAGAATGGCTTAAAATCCCTCTCTGTATATTTCAATTCTGTTACTTTTATACACAGAATGATATTATGACCCACGCTACAATGGGAATAGCCTGTGGCTACACGAAATGAAAAAGTTCTGGCTTATCGCTTCCAATGGGACTATGGGATAAACCTAGAATAGATTTATGTTGGTTCAGCAACCAAATTCACGCTCCCTCAATTTTCCCCTCCACAATGAGTTGGGACAGATTAAAGTCAAAGTTAATCTTAAAGTTTCTACATTACAAGGACAATTCAAAAGCTCTCCCGAGGGACCATCCTCAATTTGACAGGCTCTTCAAATTACGACCACTTCTAGCCCATCTGCAGCATAAATTTGAAGACACATATACACCTGGCCAAAATATATCTGGATGAGTCCCTCCTGCTGTTCATAACGGGCACGGATTAAACTGTACAAATGCTGCGAGATTTCCAGTGGATACACTCATGGGTTTAGAGTGCACAGAGGGAAGGACTCTCAGATTGAACTGCCTGGCACTCCCCCATGCTTCCAGACTGTGAATTGTGTGGGATCTTGTTTTTCCACTCCTAAATCTTGTCTACCATTTTTAATGCAGATAACTTCTATACAGGGATCCCTCTGTTTAGAGCCTTGTACACATCACAAACAATGGCTTGTGGTACAATAAGACCCAACAGGAAGGAATTTCCACACCAATTTATAAGGCTTTCCTAACTCTTGCCTTACTGAAGCACTTTAGCTTGGCACGTAGCCTGAACTACACCCAATATTTCATAACAGTTCAGCTGTGATCTTGGATCACGGATGATAACACCCTTGTTTTCGCATACGTTGTTTTTGCTTAATAGGCTGTTTTGATATATATGATATCTAAAACTGGACACAAAAATAGGAAGAGTGGCAAGCACCATCTAGACAGCATTCAGAACTGGGAAGACACATGGCAAATTACATTTAATATAGAAAAGTGTAAGGTACTACACACAGGCAATAAAAATGTGCATTATAAATACCATATGGGAGATACTGAAATTCAAGGATTCTATGAAAAAGACCTAGGAGTTTATGTTGACTTAGAAATGTCTTCATCTAGACAACGTGGGTAAGCTATAAAAAAAAGGCCAACAAAATGCTCTGATATATAGTAAAAAGGAAATAATGTTACAACTTTACAATGCATTAATAAATAAGACGCCATCTAGAAATAGTGTTCAGTTCTGGTCACCTCGCTACAAAAAGGATATTGCTGCTCTAGAAAGAGTGCAAAGAAGAGTGACCAGAATTATCCCTGGTTTAAAAGGCATGTCATATGCAGACAGGCTAAAATAATTGAATCTATTCAGTCTTGAACAAAGAAGACTACACGGAGATCTGATTCAAACATTCAAAATTCTAAAAGGTATTGACAATGTCATGCCAGGGGACTTTTTTTAATTTAAAAAAGAAACAAGGACCAGGGGTCACAAATGGAGATTAGATAAAGGGGCATTCAAAACAGAAAATAGAAGGCACTTTTTTACACAGAGAATTGTGAGAGTTTGTGACAGGTGTATTTATGTATATATAGTATGCTTCTTGAACGTGTAGTATTCTCATAAATTATATGAAGGTGTGAGCTGCCACTTTTTAGAAGACCCCGATCAGCACCAGACAGTGCGGCGGCACCTGTGGAATAAAAACAGAGACTGCTTTTTGACAGCAAGAAAATCTTCTTAAATGTGTTTATTTTAGATGATGAAACTTTGAAAAGAAACCATATTGAGAGCTCCACTGGGCTACTGAGTCTCATTTCAAAACAGTGTTTTGATTGTTTAGATAATAACAGTTAAAATTAAAGTAGTTCAATCAAATTAGATACATATAAAGAAACCATTATGCAAGCTCATTAAAAAAAACACAATTTAGATTTATTAACATACAAATCAATGTATTTGTAATTTAGAATTGCTCTGAACGCCCTTACGCATACAGAAGCGCGTCTTTGACAAAAAATGAAGCCTTGCATAGCTCCAGAATAAGCTGCCGTTGCTGTACAAAGATAAAGTTTGTTTTCTTTGGGAACTTCGTCCAAATTAGGAATTAACAATCAGACAATTGAAATTCAATTTGACTGTAAAGGCGCTCCAGAGATCCTCAGCAGACCGAAGACCGAAGAAGCTGTCTCTTCTTTTGTGATTTGTTCTTTGCTTGTTTGGTATTTTCCATTTCACAATTTGATTATATCGCTTTACTCAAAGACCAAAGAAGCTGTCTCTACTTTTGCGTTTCGCTCTCTGTTTGTCTGATATTTTCCATTTCACAGTTTGATCAAAATAATTTGCTCAAAGACCAAAATAACCTTTCATTTTTTTCTTTGATAATTTGCAAATGCTCTAATCGCAAAATGGTTATTTTTGTCGGTGATTGAATGAATCCTGACTGTGAGTGTAACATACATATATATACAGGTAGTGGACAAAAAAATGGAAACACCAATGTAAAGTCACTTAATAGGGCGTTGGGCCACTATGGTATCCCGCTCTGTGGAGTTCTCGGGAGACCGTTTTTGATTAAACTGGCTGCTCGTGCCCCAGGTTGAAATTTGCAGTCAATTGATCTGCAGTTGCTCGCCTGTTTTGCCTTGCACTTCGAATTAATGCACGGTTATCACAATCCTGGAGTATGCTCTTCAGCCCACTGTTGCCCTTTGCTGATGATGTCTTTCCCTCGAAGTTCCATGCTGACATCACCTTAGACACCATTGCTCGTGAAACATCAACAAGTTGAGCTGTCTTGGTCACTGAAGCTCCTGCCAAACGCGCCCCAACAATCACCCCTCTTTCAAAGTCACTGAGGTCTCCTCTTGCAGCCATGCTAGTCATAATTATAGGCAACCAGGCCTGTCCCAGTGCAGGCGCAGTGATGTCCGATCACCCAGGGGGAGCGAACAAGTGAACAGGGGGAGCACCAGCGGCGTCTGGCAGCAGCCCAGCGACGTCTGGGTGCTCGGGGAGAGAGGAGTAGGGAACCGGGGGCAGAGTTGTGGCCGATGGTCCTGGGCTCCAGGTCTAGCGCAGGGAGGTCTAGGGTGTCCAGGAGCAAGGGACCGCACTGACCAGCGCCAGACATATTTCCGGGGCTGGGGGCTGGAGCTGTGGTGGAGGTGCGCTCTTCACCTCCTCTGGCTCGGGAGACAGCACCTCCTCTCCCTTGATTGCAGCCAGTGGCTCCAGAGACAGCCACGAAGAGTCTGTCTGGCTCCCGGACAGACTCTTCCTCCCGCCCTTGACCCAGCACCAGCTCCTCTGGTGCAGGAGACTGCTGGGCTTCTCTCGTCGGCTTCCAATTTTGGAGCAGCAGCTCCAACTCGTTCGGTTCCCACTCCGGCAGCCCTAGCTCCACTCTCCACCTCTCGTTCTGCTCTAACTGAGCAGCAGTGTTACTGTTGATCTTGGCGATCAACTTTTCTTTTCTTTCCATTCTCTGGGTAGTAGGGGCACCCACACTCACTGCCACCATATGTAAACGAGCCTGCACCACTCGCGGTTCGTTGCCCCTTTAAAAGCACAGACCCAGGAAACAGAAATGTAATTTTCAAGAGCTGACGTGCTATTTTTAATAAACAAATCAAACAAAACCCCAAATAAATACCTAGCTATTATTATTATTATTATTATTATTATTATTATTATTATTATTATTATTATTATTATTTATTTCTTAGCAGACGCCCTTATCCAGGGCGACTTACAATCGTAAGCAATCGGAGCGCTAACTACACACTTATGCAGGTCCCTGACTGGCTCGCAGGACTGCTAAGCCGTTTACCTGGCATAAACATAATAAACCACACAGTTTTAACACAAAACTTACTTTTTCAATTGACTGTTTCTAATTTACAATTACTTCCCGGTGTAGGGAATAATTAACAATAAAATAAATTGAACAATAAACCAGAATGTGCATACGCACATGTTTTATGCAGTTAGGATATTAACCCTCGCCCTGCTGTCTTACAATATATATATATATATATATATATATATATATATATATATATATATATATATATAGTGAGACGGAAGTCTCCATTGAAAATTAGCGGAGGCGAGTATCTTGTTAAATAGAATATCTTCTGAAACGCCCTTCTAAATATTATTGGCTGAAGAAGTTTTGAGTGAGGCTGGATTTTCGTTGATTAAAATATTAGTGTGTGCTCCCATTGGCTAGAAAGGTAGCATTTTTTTCGCACAGTGCGAGATTAACAGTTGGAAGTTTGTCTGGTCGTTGGGAAGTTTGTCTGGTTGATTGGAAATTTGCAGGTCTGTACAGCCTTTCGTTTTAATGAATTTACAAATGAATTAATGAATTATTAGATGAATGAACAGATACGTTTATGAATTACTGTATGAATTGACACATTTATGGACTAATTGCTGGACAAATTGACCAATTAACAAATTGACAAACATATTGACAAATTCACGAATTGACAAACAAATTGACAAATTCACGAATTGACAAACAAATTGACAAACTAACGGCCCGATAGTTTTGGCACAAATGGCGCTCCATAGTTTTTGTCTTCGTTTGTCTAACTGTTGATTGTGACTGGTGACCGTGTATGTTTTGTCTGTGTGTGTTTATTTGTTTGTTGATTTGTTTATTCATTCGGGACTTGATCGTGTATTATTTATACAGAGCAGTACCAAGCATTGAGTACTGCCCGTGTCTCATTATTGTTTTTCTGTTGGTCAGTTTTGACCTTTGGATTATAAATTAAAAAAACCATCATATCACCAGTACTGTGTTTGTCATTGTTTAGAGCACTGCATCACCTCTACACCTGCGCACTATAACCCACTTTGCCACAACATGGTACTGGCTATTCAATTGCAGATCAATGCAATTGTATTAGACATACAGACTTGGACTACATAGTAATAATTGTGCATCCTTGCAAAATCATCTGTGACCATAGAAACTGTTTAAACTGATGAAAACATTGCAAGAAAATGTTGTGATCATTTGACCTGAACGCTATCCAATACAGACTTTTTAAATATGTTTTCTTTCTCTGAATATATACCTCACCCTTATTCAAAATAGGCAACATATTTTCACCAAAAACTTACAGTGATACCCCAAAAGTTATTAATTTACTATCAATGCAGCTCTGCAGGACAGTTAATATTTTATCGCCTCAAATAAGCAATAGTGTCTGCCAAGAAGTGTTGGAGGTAGAACGTTTTAAGCCAACACAGTTGCTTAAAGTTTTAAACACAATTGTGGCACTCTGAGACATAAATATTTTACCAAAGTGATCCAGTATTCATTAGGTTAATTTAAAATGCACTATGTCTTTGTGCCAGTTTTAAATTATGATTGAGTTGTGTATGAAGACACTGCAGGGTAAAATAATTAAGGAAGGAAGGAAGGAAGATTAGCGGAATTATAAAATGTGCATTGTACTGAACATAAAGTATACAGAGGACAAAAAAAGTTTAGTTATCATATAATCTCCACTTAATGAAATAATTCTGAAGGTAATTTGTTTAACAACCAACCCCCTGATGATGAAGTAATGTATTTGAGATCAGGGCTATTCCTTTTTCAGACATAATATATAATTATGTCTGAAATCATAATATTCAAATAATTATTTATCTTCCAATATCAAAATGCAGAAACCCTTTACTCTTATAATTAAGAACTCACATCACTGCATCTGTTTGCTTGCCCAGGCATAAACAAGATTGTATCACCCTCCAAGGCCGAGATTGTGATTTAAGTAACTTAAAATCAGCCTTTTTAGTGGAATCTCTATCTGAGATAAAAAGGGTTGTACTTTTGCAAGGCTTCAGTTTGTGGGTTTTACTTCTGCACATAACAGTAGATAATGAATTAACTGTGATTTAAAGAGTAAGTAGCGAGGTTCTGACAAACATAGCGTTATACATCCCCACGTGTTGTTACAACTGTTTAAATAACATACTTGCAATTTTTCTTTTCATTGTTAATATCCTGAAACACCAATGATGGTAGTGCACAGAGGACACATACAGCAGGCTGTACAAAAGGCAAAATAAAACACAGGGCGAGCGCTAGCCTTATAAAATATAATATAATCATGCTGTTAGATATTGTTTAGAGTTTATTTTTATTGATAGATCATTATCCTCTGTCCTGAGTCCTACAAAGTAGCTTTGGTTGACATGAACATTATTAAAAAGATACAGACTTGGTTCAGCAGTTTTGCATTCACTTGTCCTTTCTGCAGGTCAGACCTTTATTTGAAATGGTAATTTGTCTTCAAATCCCACAACACCTTCTTTTAACACCTTTGTTTGAAGTTCATGTAAGGTTATATGACTAGTAACAGTAAAGGCAGTTGTGTTCCACTGAAATTTAACGTGCCATACTGTCGATTAACTGTCAACTGCCACCAAGCTGAGCTTCATCAAATCCTTATTCATCTGTAAAAGATAATCTGTTGAAACTTGAACTCTGATCAGAAACGATTATACCATTTCTCAAACATTATTCTTGAAGACTTGCAAAAGACATTTATATACCATATTTAGAATTGGGTTGCAGATTTATGTTTGGTGTCAGTCTTGTCTTCTTTTCTTGGATTGTGTTTTTATGTGCTACAACTAGCCTTTGCAATCTGATGACTGCTATTTTGAAATTTGCTGACAGCAGAGAAAATTTAAAATTGTAATAAAAAATAAAACTGGAAGACAGAGCAATCCCCATACAATAAGTAATAAAGCAATCTCTTGAGTATCAAATGTGGGATTACCTGTGACAGCACACGCATTTCTGATAAAAACATTATTCACATCTGCGTTGTTTTTCTCAAATATTCAGTATTTTGAAAATAAATTATACCAATACTATTCAACAGTAAAAAAAACAATGTAGCTGCCACTTTCTGTTTCACATATATTCTTACTTTTCTTACTTGTTCTCAAGTATCATACCCTTTAGACCAGAGATAAGCCTAGTTACTCATCAGGGTGTAGGTGTGTATATGTTATTATTTATCAGATGTGTCTATGTTTCTGAGCTACTGTATATTTGAAGAGATGAAAATCTGTTAAAATCATCTTTTCCATTAATGCACCCCTGAAAATCAAAAATCACCTTAAAAATGTGCTTCTGTGAACTAGTAATTCCACATTAGGGGATCTAGTTTCGTAGTGTTATTGAAGGCTTTTGAAAAGTCAAATACATTACGCCATAGTAAAGTCATTTCCAATCTTATCTTTACTCATAAAAGTCAGAGACGTTCATTTGTCACTATTCCAAAATAATGCTGATTATTTGATTCAATGTTTTAAAAAGAACAAAAAGAAAGAAAGAAAGAAAACCATCCTGAACTGTTGCCTTGCTTTTGACGGGTTGCTTGTCAAGTGTTTTAAATACAAGTTTAATTTCTGTTCTGTCTTTAATGTGTGCTGTATATGAAATTTAAAACTCATCTTCCTCCCAGTATATATCCCCACAAAAATGAACAAACCACCACCAACAAGCAATTAGTCCTAGGATTGTGCTTCAGTGGGTGTATCATTACCAATGTGAGTTTGATCTCAAGTTTCATTGTGTAGGAATGATCATTATTGGTCATATGAAGTGGGTGTTACTGGTCAAAAAAGGTTAATGTTTTATTCTGAATGATCAGGAAATGTTAAGGTAGAAGGAGCTTGAGAGACATATGATTTGAATAATAACTGATGACATCTTTATCTTGAGTGGTACAGCATTTATTATTGACCTAACACACTGCAATAACATAAAGTAATACATATTCTACTGTGACAGAAATATAGTGAGTTCTGGTTGTAAATCTCACTCCCGACCTGTGAGGGCGCTAAGTAGAGAAAGGGAAAGGCTTTAAACGGGTTGGCCTGACAGTTCATTTCCTGGGTCGGGAAGTCGGTCAGCCTGGAAGAAGGCGAGACTCAGTTGCAGGAACGTATTGACCCGGAAGGTAAACGAGGTAGCAGCTGCAGGCAATAGAGTCAGCTGCAATCGTTTACCAAGGGGTCATGCATGATAGCATAAAGGGGCCGGAGAATCGTAAATCTTTTCCTTCGCTTGGGTCAGAGAAGCACGGATTGGAAGGACCGGGAGAGTTCCCAAAAAGAAAAAGAAAAAGTATACGTGAGTGTTTTGTTTGTTTGTATCATTGTTAGTAATTGTCTTTTGTTTGTAAATTCACTAGACGACTAACACGTCTCTGGAGCTGTCACCTTGGGCCAGCACTACCCAGAACAACACCATCCCAGTCACTGTTCTATTTGTTATTACCCACCTTGAGCACTACTGCATGCACCCGGACTAGTGATTTGTGTTAGTAGTATTGTGGGTGGATAAATTGTTATTATTTGTTTGGTTTACAAATTATTATCATTTTTCTGCTGAGCTTTACACCAGGGGTGTATTGCCGGAGGATTATTGTTTGGTCGCCAGACCAGGAATTGTGTAACAATAAAAATAACATTTCCAAATTGGATTACAGTTTTCACTTGTGATTATTTCTGCACTGCACCTGTTCATAATCAGCAGCCACTTTGCCACATCTGCTTATTAAGCTAAACAAATATGCAGATGTATAGATTCTTGTGTAATTGCAGAAATTGTTTCAATTGAAGAAATTGTTTAATTGTTTAAATCTCAGTTCATTTCACATAAACCAGTTGATCAAAAATAAAAGGTTCCAATACCTTAAAATCGGATGTGAAGAATCTTAAGATTTGCATCATTTTGTCAATAAAATTAGCCGAAAACCAAGCATGCAGACAGAAGGTGTATGATAATCAATATTACCAAATGTTTGAGGGTTTGTTTCTGTAATAAATTGCTCACAAGCAATTATGGATTTGCAGCATCTGACTGATGATTTATGTTCAGAACCCTCCTTCCGTGTGAACTGTGACACACAATACATACAGTATAGTTGTGAATACACTAGGGGAGCTGCATTTGAACAACAGAAAGTAAAGGCAGTGCTTAAAAGTGTTTTTTTGTATGTGATTTGCCTCAGTGTTTTGTTTACATGTTGAAATCCCTAGTTAACAGAGTTACAAGTATCCAGGAGATCCTGTTGTTCATGATTATTAGGCTATTATCTTGTTTATATTAAGTAATGAAATGGTTGAATCAATTCTATGGTAGTGTGCCGTTCTCCTCCTAATGATACCATTTGAATCAATGTATATTTTTAAACAAGGTATAAAAATCTAAATACATTTATGAATATATTCATGGTGGTATTAATAATCAATCAGATAGCTAGCTTAATATAAACATAATTAAAGTATTCATGCTTTTAAAAAATGTTAAAAATGTAATAGCCTAATAATAATAGCTTGTTTTATGTATGAGAAGTCTATGTATATGTGTATAATGTATCTAAAATGTGGTCCTACTTGGGAATGTTTGTTATAATAGAAGATAATTTTTCTTATACAAAAACTAAGAGTAGCACCACAAATAAAAAAATAAAAAGCAAACCAAAAACTTCTTTTAAGATATACAACTATGATCTAAATGGAGGGATCTACTTTCCATTGCATGTAAGTATCATGAAATGAGGACTTAAAGGATGTGTTGCAGTAAGAATAACTCTCTTAACAAAGAGGAACAAGGATAACGATAACCATAACGATAACCATAACGATAACCATAAATCATTTATGGAGTGGTCACACGAGAACGAAAAAAGGCTCCGATATATTGTACAGCAAATGCCAATCAACTTTTTAGTACACGCCCACTTTTATTTCCAGCAAGATGAGGGACAGTGATAAGGAACACGAATAAATACTCTTGTTGTATTTGATCAACAGAAGGCGTAGGAGACAGAGAAGATGAGTGTGGGTACACAGAATACTACAGAGCAGGGAGGAGTTAGGGGAATTCCACACACTCGTGGGAGAACTGTCTTCCCATGAAGATAAGTTATTTTAATATTTCAGGATGTCTGAGTGCCGGTTCAACGATATTGTGACGCTATTGGAAGATGACCTCCTAAAGGAGACTACCAAGTTCAGAAAGCCCATAGGAGCAAAGGAAAGGCCTGCAATATGCCTCAGGTGAGTACAAATATGAATTATTCATTGTTCATTCTCTGTAGCACAGATTGGAAATGCCTATATGTACATATATTTTTTACAAACTATTAATTAGGTTTTAATACACCATACTTGTTGTTTATTTTATTTAGTACTGTAAAAATGTGCAGACTGGCTCATGTCTATGGAGCATATAGGCTCATACATTGTGCTTGTGTTATAATTATACATTAATGGCTATCAAATAATTCATAACACTTAAAAACATTTAAAAAAAAGCTTCCTTGATGTATGCTAGAACCAGTTTTCCGATGTGATGTTCTGCGGTGGAACAGTGGAGGGCAGTCTTCTCTGTAGTAAATCACTGCAATGTCTATATTTACTGTTTATCGTTTTTAAAATAATATATACAATAATGTATTATGTATTACAACTTACTTAATATATTATTGGCTATATTAAAAACACAAGACTTTGCAGTAATTTCATTACTTGACACTTGGTCCTTTTTTATTGAACTGTACAATTCTACAACAACAATATATTCTCACAGGTTTGTGTAGCTCGGAATGTAACTCATCTCAAAATCCAACAAGGTCATGCTTTGCAGATTTGCTATGTCATGTAAATCTCCCATAACCCCTGATGATGGGCCGGGGCTGTGGGTGTTCCCCCCCAGGTGCTGGCTGGGAAGATGGGTACAGGACCTCCAACTCACCTTGGTGTACACTTTGATGTATTTTGAATTTGACCTCCGCTCTTGTTCTCTCAGACAGCCTTAGCCATAGAATTAAAGAAGTGATCTATTTCATCTTCATCTTTGACTGCACTGGCTTTGACGTTTTTGCCTTAAGGTACTTTAAGATGGATTGGTCCACCAAGAGACTAGTATTACACTGTGTCTTCTTACTGGGGACTGTCAAAGATGACACTGAATTTGGTACTGAGGAAAACAAAGCATTGTCCTGCTCAGTATGTGTATGTGCCTCCTCATTGCTGTCACCAACATACTCCCCCTCCGCCTCGTCTCTATCACTAAGGAGCGGTTACCTGAGGACCTGAAAAATAAGGACAATTAATACATACAAAAAAACACAGCCATTATATACTTTAGTCTTTTTTTACAATTGTGCATATGATATGTATTCTGTTAAATTACTTACTCTCTGTACTGAAGGTGTGGAATGATGAAATCAAGTATGCCGGCAAACTTATATTTCTTCACTGTCTTTGATGCATCTCCATTTTCAGTGGCTGTCTTCTTCCTATTATTGTGGAAAGCATCTGTGACATGTGTCCATCTCTTACGGGCTGCGTCTCCTACAATTATATATATATATATATATATATAATTTTAAAATGGTTCTATTTTATTAGGTTCATGGCCACCGGAGATTCTTACAAGACCATTTCCTTCAGCTGCCGAGTTGGCCATTGTCAAAATTGTGCTTGAGGTATGCAAGTTGATTTGGCAAAAACTTCAGCCACTATACATGCCAGTTCCAGAGGAGGAGATGGTAAAAATAGCTGATGGATACAAACGTACATTTTCTATAGTGCTGATGGCATTGGTGTATCACATGTATTGCTATACTGTCATTGATGTTGGAGCATATGGATCCAACAGTGATGGTGGCATATTTGCAAAAAGTGCACTTGGGAAAACCTTGCAAAATACCAGTCTCTCTATTCCACCTGCTAAACCCCTGTCTGTTGCACCAGAGATGTAATAGTAGGAGATTAGGCATTTCCCTTGAAATGTAATCTGATGAGACCCTACCCTGGACAAAACTTAGATGACAACAAACGCATTTACAACTGCAGGCTGTCAAGAGTGCGCAGAGTAGTGGAAAATGCATTTGGCATTCTGGCTGCAAGGTGGAGGATCTACCAGAGGAGGATACAGCTTTGTCCACAAAATGTAGACAAAGTCATCAAGGCTATATGTGTACTGCACAATTTCATACAGAAGACAGCAGTCTGTGCACCCAATCAAGCACAAGAGGAGCCTCAACTGCCAAATACAAGTGATCGTCCTGGTGCTATAGAAAACCTCAGTTTGAAAGGTAATCGTGCATCAAAAGAAGCCTTTACTGTGAGGGAGACATTCAAAAATGATTTCATGTCTCCAGCTGGTGAAGTCTCATAGCAGATAAGCGCCTGCTTTGGACAGACACACTGAATGAACAGCCCATACATAAAACATTAGCTACCATGATATTACAAAATGTAATATGTATATGTTGTTGGTACGATGCCAAATATCAAACATTCTTACAAAGTTGGACCATTAAACATCTTATTCATCTGATTTCAAATGTTTATATTTATTTGCAGCTTCTTTCAAGATTTTAAATGATATTGATACTAGGTTGCACAGTTTAGAGGAATTTCTTTTTTAAATGGAGAGAAGGTATTTTTTGCTACACATTTCATTATAGCGTATTTTCCTTTAATTGAATAAAGGTCTGCATGTTCGTGGTGGAGTTATGTGCTTTATTGTAATTATTAGTTGTAGTCGGAGTAGTCACTAAACAGTTACACATTTGTCATTCATGTTTCTGGAACATTGCAATTGCCCAATGTCATTCACGTTTCCATTAGTTTTTTTAACCTTGTTTCCAAGGTGATGAGCCTTTCACCTCCAGGAGAAGGATGGGATACATGAGGACGGATATAACAGTTTTTTTTTTTTTTTTTTTTTATTAAATCTGAGTAGGATTTTTTTTTTTGTTCTTGCGATTCCACATTGTTCTCAAAAATAAAGTTAACTTATAAGCTTTGGCGACCTATATTCACAAAGCGCTTTCCAAAAAATTCGGTAGCATTATTTTTTCTGAAGGTTATAAACACAGCACATATGGTTTATTTTTTATAGATGCTGTTTATGAGAAGTTATTTCATAGATTTATAGCCTTCAGAAAAAATAATCTAAAATGACTGACAATATAATTAGGCCGAGGTGTATTTGAATTAAATTCCTCATACTGACAGTAGTTTATAAATGCATTTTAGAAAAAGTGATGGGGATTTTGTGAAAAACGCTCTGTGAATATAGACCATCGTATCCCAACACAGTATTGCTAAAGTACCATCAGTATGAGCAATTTAATGCAAATACACCTCGGCCTAATTATATTTTCTGTAATTTTAGATTTCATTCACTTGAAAAAACTGTACACTATAAGCAAAGGGGAAAAACCAATAACATTATATATGCATGTGGCAATGTGCTCCGCCCCTGTGTGCATTTCTATGTTGTATGTTGCGTGTGCTGTGTTAATGTTGGTGTATAGGCATTGGTACACAGGATATAAACGGGTCTGTGTTTCACGTGTGATTTAAAATGTATAATTGTATTTAGGCACGGGATTGCACTATCACTTCATGTGCATTTAAAGTATGTAATAATATGTGAGCACGGGGTTGCACGTAATGAATTCACGTGCTGGGATTCAAGTGAATAATTAATTAGTAATTGAATCCCAGCACAACAGTATATATAGAGACACGTAGCACTCACTCGAGGTTGGGTGTTCGAGAGTGGAGAACGGGAGAGAGAGAGAGGAGAAATACAGTTAAGGTGAAATAACAATTGCTACAGCGTGCTGGAAGTGTCAGCACGGTACTTGTTTAACGTTCGTCCACTTGTTTTGTGTGTTAGTACATTTTGTTTGACTGTTTATTTTGGCCTCAAGCGCCGTGTCCTGTCTTTTGTTTTGTTAAAACCTTTTATTTTACAATAAACGCCTTCATCATTTCATTTCATCTGTCTGTGTGTTATTCATTTCCTGAATCTGACGGCACCACTCAGCCAGCCGTGTGACAATGCATAATAAATTCAAACAGAACACACCACTCCTATTTTGTCCCCAATTGCCATCCACATGTCCTTCTTTTTCTTTGAATCCTTGAAAAGATTGCTGCTCTTGTCATACAGCAGTGGGGTTTTTTCGACCTCCAAGTTAAGTATCTCCATCTTCATGTCTTCCATCTTTGTAACTATATGTGGCAGGTGACGTTAATACAGTCCTCATTGGCCAGGAACATTTATCGTTATCGTTGTAGCAAAGAATAATCGCTCTGAAAGCGATTGAAACTATAACTATTGTTATTGTTTACAATGATCATTATTGTTATCGTTGTGGTGTTACCACCTCCATTCATTTGAACTGGAACAATTTTTTAAAATCCTTATCGTTATAGTTCCAGGTGTGACCGGTGCTTAAAAGGCTAAAATATGCAGAAGAACACAGAAATTGGACTATGGAACAATGGTCAAAGGTGCTTTGGACTGTTGATGGATGGTCAACGATACCTGTGCCTTCTGCCAGTTCTGTTGTCATTTCAGCGCTTTCTATTCTATTCTTTCTATTCCTTAAGGATATTATCTTCAATTATTGCTCATCCTTGTTAGACAGCTTTTTGAGTCTTCCAGTCCTGGGTTTGTCAATGACAGATGATGTTTCTCTGTACTTGTTGATTATGCTTCGGATACCACACCTTGAAAATCAAGTGATGCAAGCTATTTCACTCAATGTTTTTCCTTCTTTATGCAAGTCAAGGTTTTTATAATAGTAGAAAACACTAGTGGATGCTTTGATAAATTGTTGATGCTCATAATGCATCAGAGTAGAAAAATGCAACATGTCTAAGACTTTTGCACAGCAGTGTATATCCGTGTGTATAGAGCCTATTGTGGTTTTAATGTTAAAATGCTTTTTGTCATTGAGATTTACACTCTCACAGAAGTGTAGTTACTGCAAATAGGTTCCAGTGGGGACGTGACTTAATTAATTTTAATATACCTACTTTGTATCTCAGTAAACAGGATACTCAGCCTGCTACATGGGAACTTTGAAACATCTATTGAAAAATATTAATGACATAGGGAGATTTCTTTAATAACTTGCTTATGTTTTAATATTGTTAAATGAATACATACAACTAGGACAATACACCAGTTTCCATTACCAGTAACTAAACAGGAAACCTAGGTCCAGTAATTCACTATTCATTTTCAGGATGAAGCCACCTAAACGACTAACCCTTCACGGTCCTATGTCGGACCAGGTCCGACATTACAATTTTACCTTTCCGATCCGATGTCGGACCCTGTGTGACATCATCAAAAAGACATCAAGCACAGGTCTCCAGTCGTTTTTTCTCCGGAAAAAGCTGAGAAAACCTTTCAATGGCCGAGTGAGACCGATAGGAGCTGAGAGAAGCCGAAAAAAGGGGCGGATCTGAGCAATACACATAGTCCCCTGCACCACAGACCTAACATGGACATAAACAAACAAGATAGCTGCATCCAGTGCTGAAAGAATATCACAGACATTTGCAGAGCTTTTTGAGATGTTATAGTAATAAAAGTATGACTTGGATCACATTATTGAGGAGTTTGGTAATAAAATGAGTGATCAGGAGATGATTTATTAGTATGCATGACTATGAAGAGGTATGTGATAAATACAGCGAACAAGGGGTGGGGTAGGGCTAGAGTTGCAGTACTGGGCAGCAGTGTGGAGTAGTGGTTAGGGCTCTGGACTCTTGACCGGAGAGTCGTGGGTTCAATCCCCGGTGGGGACACTGCTGCTGTACCCTTGAGCAAGGTACTTTACCTAGATTGCTCCAGTAAAAACCCAACTGTATAAATGGGTAATTGTATGTAAAAATAATGTGATATCTTGTAGCAATTGTAAGTCGCCCTGGATAAGGGCATCAGCTAAGAAATAAATAATAATAATGTACAGTGCCTTTTAAACCTGTTTTACTTTGAATAAAATTACTTTTAAAACAGCGCGTGTATAATAAACAGCGTGTGTGAAAATAAATTGGACCTGACACGCCTGAGAGGCGCTGAATAAATGGACCGCTAAGGGTTAAGGGTATTCAGTTATATACCTTATTTTTGCATCTCTCTATAGATATCTTGAAAAGAATCAGAATGTGTATGCATCATATTATAAAATATGTGAAAATAAAAGAACGGCACCAGCTATACAATATACCGTTACTCTGGAAAATGTTCTCCAATAAAATGAACAAATGCCTGAATATCACTGTGGCAGGGCAGGGCCCTGTTTGTAAATAGTGTTTGGTGTGTAAAGGCGCTGGACTGTTGGCCACTCCTCCCTCAAGGATAGGTGAAGAAGGACAATAGGGGACTTGCGGGAGAGTTATTGGGTTTTAGGGGAGGAGGGGGGAGGTGACCATTGGGGCCATGTGTGCTGCGCACAAGGTGGGTGGGGGGGATATGTGGCAGGGCAGGGCCCTGCATCTAGTGTTTGGTGTGTGGTGTTGGTGGTGGTGGTTGTTATCAGGGATGGGTTCATTCCTATCCCTGCCAAATATATGTGAGAATGTGGCTGTTCCCAAATTAGATAATTGGTGCTAATTGGGAACAGCCACAAGATATAAAAAGAGAACCTGAAGCGCCATTAAGAGAGACTACCAGAGACCTGGAACAGGGAGGTGTTGCTGCCACGTGGAGAGAGCAAGGGAGAGAGAGAGAGAGAGAGAGAGAGAGAGAGAGAGAGAGAAAAGCTCCTGTATTTATATTTGAAACACACCGTGATAGTGCAAGACTTGGGTGAGGGATTTTCTGTTTAATTTTATGTTTGTGACTTGTTTTGTTTAACCTTTTTATTTTGGTTCTGTGAACTGTGTTTTTGTTTGTACTTTTGATTTCGGAAAAAATAAACTTTGGCAGTCCTTCAACTCTGAGTCACCTTCCTACCTACTGACTGTTCTCTTAAAAGTGTCCATGGATTGGATGGAACCCAAATGTAAAAGCTTTCCAAATTGACCCACATTTTCTCATATATCTTGTCATCATGACGTACCCTGACATGCTGCATTTAGGTTCCATTGAGTCTACAGTGAAATAAATCTGGTGGTTTTATGTAAAGCATGCTGTTTCTATAAAGTAAATGGGAGCACCAGGATGTGACCAAGGACTTTGCCATGCTACAGGCATGCTATGGAGCTTACCAAACATATGTAGATGTCTACAGTGTGTGTATATATATATATATAATGTTTTTACTTCTTGCCTGAGGGCCAAGACCTGGAGAGGGTCGCTCACGGATGTAACCTTGATACCTCGAAAGGGTGGAGGAACCGCTTTGTACGGTGGCGAGCACCCAAGAGTCTGAGGTGCAGTTGTGCCAGTATTGTAGCTGGTGTTTTGAGAAGGGGTGGGTCTGAGGCCACAAGCCTTCAAGGGCCCTGCTGGGGCTGCTGAGGCTGGTGTTGGAGGCTGTGTAGGGCGGTTCCGTGGGAACTGTCTCCTGGAGCGCTGCTGCGGTGGAGCTCCACATCTGGCGTTCCCCCCTCCTTGCGGGCGGCCCCAGGTATTAGCTGCCGCGGAAGCCTGTAGGGGGTGCCTCAGGTCGCCACAAGGCACATTCGGGATTGGAATTGTCTGGGTAACCATAGTTACGGGCATACGCCAGCTCTTCGTCCTATTCTGCACCGGAGCACGGGAAGGGAGCATCGCAGCCACCTGTCAAGACGCCTCCTGCTCTCGGTGGGAGCGTTGCAGTATCTCCTCCACTGCTGGCCCAAAAGTATGGCCAGGGGAGATAGGCGCATCTAATAGTGCCGCCTTGTCCGCATCCGGGACCCTGGCCTGTGACAGCCAAAGCTGTATGCGTGCCACTACAAGACCTGCCAGTCTTCTGCCCAGGGCCTGCCCTTGGATGCCTGAAATTTGTAGCAGCGTACCGGAGACCAAGCGCACCTCTGAGGCTACCAGCTCAGGGAGAGGTGCCGATCACAGGATGCCATCCAGGTAGGCCGTTAGGAGACCGGCCATGTTGGCCAGGTACGTTACCTGCATATCGGCTGTGTATGCGTTTTTGAGGTGGGCCTCTGTGATCCTGCATTGGCCATTTGGGCATACAGGGTCCTTGGACAAACCTCCTGCTGGAGGGGCTCACACCAGAGCTGCTATGGTGGAATCCACCGGATGGAATTGTGCTAGTCCCAGTGCCCCTGCACCTTCCAAAGAGGCCACTGGGGCTGCATGTTTCGAGACACTCGGTGCAGAGGCTGGTCAGTGCTAGGAAGATTGTACCTCCTCCAGCAAATCCGGGAACACCGGAAAAGGGTCTCACTTCCCCCACTTACTGCGAGTATTAGCCAATTATAAATGCACTGAATGTAAAATGACTGTATTATTTATTATTTGTCAGGTGTTTTATTTTTAATTCACTTGAAAGAGTTTGTTTCTTTTTGTGCTTCAGTTTTGTTTGCTACAATTAGCTATGTTTTTGCAATGGTGAAACACAATGTTTGGCTCTGCTAACACAATGTTATGGTTATGCCAGGGAAAGAACTCATGCAGTAACAAGTCAGTAAAGAAAGTAGACTAGTAAAAATGAGAGTTTTGATTCCCCCAAAAACTCCTTTAAACCTAGTGAAGAACTCTGAAACCAATAACATGTGTGAAAACTAGATTTGTGTAGCTCTGTGTTTGTTTGTCGGTATGGGGATGGGAGTCAGAGTGACAATGTGCTCCGGACCTTGGCCTTGCTGTAACCAAAAATTCTGGACTTTCATTAAAATAACTGAGTATCCCTGGTATATGATGTATCAAAAATTAGGCCTGAAAATTGATTAAATAAGGCAAAAGGACTTTAAAAGCTACATTTCAATAAAATAATATTTTTCTTTCTTTTTTTTTTTTTAATGCCGAAGTCTAGTAAGGAAATCTGGTTTCCCTTTTTAATCTTGATTTTTATTCATCAGACACTGATACAATTAAAACATAGGCCTGAAGTCATATGACAAAAAGGGGGGTATGACATTTATTAAATGAAGGAACTCAGGTCAACTTTATTTTTTACTCAGAAACAGAATCTTTTTTTGAGAAGACTGGCTTTGAAACAAAATGCCTCATCGTGGTTCTGGATAGATGGATGGATGGGATTCTAAGATACAGTCCCTTCCTGTTTCAAAGCAACCTGAGCCTCTTCTTTCAGAAGCTAAGGATAGTTTTGATTGTTTTACCCCACTGCATTGTTATCAGATAGCACTCAATTCTTTGGGGATTCTGTTCATGCTGAGATTGCACCAAGAAATGAGTACATTGCTGAATCAGACTGTAATCAATCTTTTAGCTTCTTGGTTTCTTTTGGTATTTAAACTTTGATCAGTCCATAACAGGAAGCACAGGTTGAAGAATAATTAAGTTTCATCTAATTGTAGCTGCATATATGAGCCTCTGGGCACCCCGTTTGTTGCTGTTGAGGAAAGTAGTTTTAAGAGCCTGGGACTCGTGTGCACGCAACTGATAAACACAATACTGTCAGAATTTTTACCTAAAGACGGCAATTATAGTCAAATAATTGTATCAGCAGTAAAATGATTAATAATGTATTTTCATCAACTTTAATTGCCTCACAATACCTGACCTTGATTATCACCACAGGCTCCAAAATATTAGGGTAGGGTAGAATGTAAGCTTACATAAATATGAAATACTGTTCTACTGAATAAATGTGATACACAGGGTAAGTCAGAATCCAGGCAATCTTACTATAATGCTACAAATCAATCTCAAGTCAGTACAGTGAAAGTACAGCAACATTATACTCAGTATAGTGACTAGCAACATTCAAGGGTTCATCTAATTAAGGCACAAACACATGGCTGGGGGCCCACAGGGAGTGCTGCAGTGGTCTTTTCTCTCACCGTTTGAATGCTGCTGGTCAACAATGATAAATACTAAACCCAGACCAAAAGTACTGTAATTAACCATTCAGCAGATCAAGTGTATTTTGTGACACTTATCCATTGACACTTTCTTCTTTACTCATTGGGCTCTGTTCACCCAATTCGCACACAAATCACTCAACAATACATAACCTGGTTCAGGTTGTCTGGGTATGTCTGTGGCTAATACCAGGTAATTTTGGAGGGGGTGTGTTTTGCTAGTGTCACAGGTCTGCCTCATATTTCAATCTAGAAAATGGCAGCGGCTAGTACGCATTCCGACATCAAAGGTAACAGGGCTGAAGTGTTCAAACAACCATGCTACTCTACCATGTTAAGCCTCACTTCTCACTTCTATTCTGATGTTTAGTTGGTCTTTGTTTCTGTTTAATTATACAGAATGCACATCTGTTCGCTATTTAAACGCATTGTTTGTTTTCAGAAGACAGATGCATGCTGTCACTCTATTGAGTGGCAACCAAGGGTAACGTTACAGCTCTCAGTATGCATCTTCTCAGTCTTTAACAAAAGCATCAATTAGATTCAAGTTTGGGTATTTTTATTTGCATGTAAAGGTAATGCATATACAGCTGGTTTCACATGCCCCTATTAGCACTAGCCTCAGACTATTTAGCATTCATTAGTCCAAGATTAGTTATAATCAGGGTCTGTGAAACCAGCCATACAAGTCTTGTGTCAAAAGGGATTAAAATACATAAACACACATTTGGTGTGTCCTGCAGATGAAAATCCATTCAAACATACACGTTTTGAGTTTCTGCACATAGAAATACATTAAAGTATAATGATTGAAACCACTGAACAAAATTGCTGCATAATGTCGAAGTTTATTAATGATGACGATTAAATCATTAAATACAGGGATACATGCTTTTGGGGTTATTGCACCTAGAAATGCTTTTAAGTATAATGCTTTAAAGCATTCAATAAAATGGTTACATAATGCATCTAAACAATGATTTAATGCGCTGAAATGAGTAGTTTCATATGTGATTTTTATTACATGAGTGTAGCTGCTATTTACTTAAGGCTAATATTGGACTTGGCTTTCGCCAAAAATGACAAAGGTGGGGACCAACAAAGACATAGCTTCGCTGTAATATATGAGCCTTCAGCGCTTTTCATCTGCCAGGTAACATGGATTTCCTATTAACCTGGTGTTGATGGCTGAAGTGTAATGCTGGCTTCAGGGATTAACCAAAGTGCAGCCTCCCTAGAGCCTCAATGTGGCAACCGTCTGGAATGGGCTGGGGGGCCACTTTGCAAGGATCATCAGGTGGGCACCTCCCGTCTTCTGTGTTTTGTTCACTAGCCCACAACACCTCAGGAAGGTTCAACAGTGATGCTGGTGTCCCAACACCACCCCCCTTCATCCCCCACCCAACCCCGCCCAGTTTACTTACTTTAGTCATCCATTCCTTTTCATTGATGTTAACTTCCTCCATCACTTACTTTAGCCATTATTAAATTAACTTTATTGCTGTCCATGGACATGTGCTCACTGTAAAGTTTAAACGCATGGCTTCAAATATGTTAGTGTGTGCAAAGGAATGTCACTTAATGTGATGCTATGTACTGCTTGTGTTTTTGTTTTTATTCTAGAAAGGAGCCGATTTACACTATTCAGAGCAAGCTGTGAAAAAGGCAAGAGCATCATCATCTTCTGGGCCTAATGGAGTTGCGTACAAGGTGTACAAGAGTGCCCCTGGTGTTCTACGAATCCTGTGGAAATTGACGAAAGTACCAAGAGCATGGCGTCGAGCAGATTCTATGAGTATTGGTCAGTTTCGCCTTATTTCCTGTGGAAGAAATGTTCTTCAGCATTGTTGCTCAGAGATTGTCAGCTTACCTATTGAAGAACTGCTTCATTGACACTTCAGTACAGAAGTGTCAATGTATGCAGACAGGCTAAAAGAATTGAATTCAGTCTTAAAGAAGACTACGTGGTGATCTGATTCAAGCATTCAAAATCCTAAAAGGTAAAGACAATGTCGACCCAGGGGACTTTTTTGACCTGAAAAAAGAAACAAGGACCAGGGGTCACAAATGGAGATTAGATAAAGGGTCATTCAGAACAGAAAATAGGAGGCACTTTTTCACACAGAGAATTGTGAGGGTCTGGAACCAACTCCCCAGTAATGTTGTTGAAGCTGACACCCTGGGATCCTTCAAGAAGCTGCTCGATGAGATTCTGGGATCAATAAGCTACTAACAACCAAACGAGCAAGTTAGGCTGAATGGCCTCCTCTCGTTTGTAAACTTTCTTATGTTCTTAAAGCTGGTATTCCAGGTTTCCCATGATGCTTAGAGCACATCAGTGTGATCTGGCAGAAAATTCAAACAGCTAAAAAGGAGAGGAAGGAGCTCCATGTGACATTCCTGGATTTAGCTAATGCATATGGTTCAGTGCCACATGAACTTCTTTGGGCAGCATTTGATTTTTTCAGTGTACCGATGACAATAACACATTTAGTGAAAGCCTACTTCGGAGATTTGCAATTTTGTTTTTCAACTTCAGAATTCACCACTACATGGCAATGTCTAGAAATTTGAATAATGGCAAGATGCACCATTTCTCCACTGGCTTTACCATGGCAATGGAAGTAATCATTAGGGATTTCAGTTTGGTCAACTGACAAGACTTCTGTGTATGAGGCTTCCTTGACAACAGTAGAGAAGCTGGAAGCGTTAATCAGTTCATACGTCAGGAAATGGTTAGGAATTCCACACTGCCTCGCAGAGTGGGACTGTATGGTAAAGAGATACTGCAGCTGCCAGTCTTAGCTCTAACCGAGGAGTTTAAGTGCGCCAAGGTTCAATTGGAAATTACATTGATAGAGTCACACGATGAATGTGTGAAGGCAGCACCTGTTTTGAAAACTGGAAGAAAGTGGGCAGCAAAGGAAGCTGTGGAAGATGCAAAGGCTGCCCTTTGTATCGGTGATATCATGGGGAAAGTACAGCACGGAAGAGGAGGCTTTGGGCTCAGTTCAGTTCCTCCTACATGGGACAAAGCAGCCCCAGCTCAACGGAGGAAGCTGGTTGTCAATGAGGTGCAAAAGCAGCAGGAGAGGATGAGGTGCATGAAGGCAGTTTCCCAGTCCAAGCAGGGAGAATGGACGAGATGGGAGAGTGTGGAACAATGCAAGACTCATGGACAATGGAACAGAGCAGGATCAGTTTCCTCATCAGGTCACATATGATGTTCTCCCGTCACCACAGAACCTTAATCTATGGGTAGGAGAGGATCCGTGGTGTCCTTTGTGTTCATCGCCAGCTACATTAAGGCACATTTTGACAGGATGCAAGGTGGGTCTTAGCCAAGGATGGTTTACTTGGCATCATGACCAGGTGCTGCGATGATTGGCCTTAGCTTTGGAAGACAAGCACAGCATGATCAACATGTTGCCACCAATTCCAGCAATATATGAAACATGAAGAACAACTTCAGGGGAGCAACCACCAAGAAAAGGTATTAAAACCAAAATTCTTCTAGGACAACTGGAAGATGCTAGAGACTGGAAAATGCTGGCAGATGTTGGACAATGGCTTATTTTCCCACCTGGGATTGCCACCACTAACCTTCGACCTGATATTGTCTTGTGGTCTGGATCAGCACGCCTTGTTCACCTGGTAGAGTTAACAGTGCCATGGGAGGATGCTGTGGATGAGGCATATGAAAGGAAAAAACTTCAGTACACACAACTAGCTGCTGAAGCGGAACAGCAAGGATGGAGAGTCCAGGTTTACCCAGTGGAGGTGGGTTGTCGAGGATTTCTCAGAGACATTGGATTCAGTGGTTAAGAGTTGCAACACATAGTGAAGAACTTATCTGAACCAGCAGAGGGGGGCAGCAACTGGCTCTGGTTGGGGATCTCAAGCACAGTAGAAAGAAAGCAACGTCGATGTAAAGAAAGGGAAGTAAGCTGAGTGGGGGACGGAGGGGGGTGATGCTGGGATACCAGAATCACTGTCGAGCCCTCTTAAGATGTTGTGGGCTAGTCGATGAAACAGAGGATGGAAGGTGCCCACTTGAAGACCCCAGAGAAGTACCCTACTCAGCTCAGTCCAGTCGGTTGTCATGCTGATGCGCTAGGGAGGCTGCACTGTGGTTGATCCCTGGAGCCAGCATTGCAGCCGTTGTGTGTGCTGATGCACCAGGGAGGCAAAATAGGCTGATCCCTGGAGCCAGCATTACACTTCAGAACTCAAAAGTAGGCAGAAGGATATCTACATCATCAGATGGAAGGAAACGCAGATGGATCACATTAGTTTACAGTAAAAGAAGCTATGTCTTAGTTGGTGCTTATCTTGGCGAGAGCAGAGTCCAATAAGTTTTAACACCTACTTTCATGTAATGGAAATCATTTGGACTTTCTTGTTTATTTTCTTTAAAACTATTAATAATTGTTCTCTGATTCCATGATTAAGCCCACTATCTGTTGATAGTATTGGTGCAAGATTTATTCTTATTGGTTTACTGATTGAGATATTTAAATCATTCTTGATACCTATTAATGTAATTGCAAAACATGTTCTCTCATATGTAATCCAATTGAATGTATGGTTATTGACCCTGTATTATTTATGTACTTACTGTATCTGCAACCCACATTCTATTTTTGTTATTACAACTTTACCCAAGTCTCATTATTCATATACTCTCAGGATCCTGTGACAATCGGGCTACAAATATAATAACACATAGAAAGAGAGGAGTTCCTGTTAGACAGTTCAACTTGATTGTTTGTTTTATTCACTAACTGTGGTTCTCATAATCAAGTTATTAATGTTTCCATTGTACGAACTATTTAAAGGCAAATATGAATATTGCTGCTGGTACTTAGTATTTCAGAGTTTCTTTGTTTCTTATAAAAAACAAAGCCTTGAGCAAAACACAAGTATACTCTGTACCAAATCACTGGAAATCTTGAGGTTCTCTCCTTCAAATCCTCCATTCTGGATCTGAGAACATCAAATATGAATGAGCACTACTGCTTATTTTACAACCAGTAGAAATTATTTATGTTCCATCTGTTTTATTATGTAATTAATTAAAAAGCTCATTTTAAATTAATCATCTCATTTCCATTTGAATACAGTCACAAATTGTGTGTAGTGTGAGCAGTGTTCTTGTAGTGTGGTTTGAAGAATTTGTGAAATGAAATTTTCACAGCTTGCGCTGAATAGATTTTTTTCCCCAAAAGTAATTCACATTACTCATACTCATACCCAGAAACCAATACTTGTACGAATACTTGACATCACCAGAAATGGGCAGTGCTAATACCGGGCGTGTTGTTAAAATGCATCTCTGGCCCTGATTTTCACCCAGAAAGTAACCATACAGCGTTTTAATGTTTCTTTAGCCCTCCGTCAGCAGCAATAATTGAACTCACATGGAAGGCGGAAAGGGGTGCCAATGCATCCCACATACATAATTGTGATTAACTGGTCTTTAGAATGCCATAAATACAGATATAAACTACAAAAATAAGTATTATATTGTACAGGATCCAGTTAAAAAAAATAATAATAATTTTGTCAACACACATCTGTGCTTCAATATGAAGTTACAGCGTACTAAGCAAACTTGCATACATAACAAAAAAGAAAGATCTGCTTCATTCCTCAAAAAATAAAAGAGAGAATGCCAATCGAAATAGTTTCAAAGTCCAGATTGCCTGTCGTCTCTCTCAGGCATCGATTCTACAAGTCAACACGGGCTGCACAATAGTGGTAGCCTAGTATATGAAATACATCTGTTTTAAAACTCACAGAATAAAAACATGCTTTTCAATAATGTACTGTAGGAGGTAATAGGCAGGTGGCTTTAAAGAATGCAGGCTGGCTGGTGGTGATGTCAGACCAGGAAGGAACACAGGCAGTCAGGACTGTGAGGTATAAATAAATGCACTGATGCACCGGTTTATTATAAATGAGCAAATAAAAAGGTTTAACAAAACAAAACACTCACTGAAAATACGGCACAATGGCCAAACATACAGGCATGCATCGGACATAAACAAACAAGTATTGTGCTAGTTTAAACTACCACGCGTAGCAATTGTTTATCTTTTATAATTATTTCTCCTCTCTCTGCTCCCGTTCTCCACTCACGAACACCCAACCCTGAGTGAGTGAAAACTGCATCTTTTATGCAGCTGTACTGAGACTTGATTGCTAATCAATCATTCAATTGGAATCTCGGTACATCTGCATGTGAACTAATTGTGCTCCCTGTGCTTTCATACTAATACCCACTTTAATCTGCACGTGGAATGATTGTGCAATCCCTGTGTCTAAATACAACTATACATTTTAAATCACTCATGATAACCCACACTCCATGTACCAATATATACATACATACATACATACATATAACAGGCAACATAAACATGCCTCATACAACATAAAACACAAATATACGGACAGGGCACCCCGCCACAAGGACAAAGTTCTGGAAATGTATGTATTATTCATATATACAGTACATGCTCATTCTAAGATAGGAAATTGACATATGGCTGAAAAAAATATCTCTGGGGCTAAAAATGATAATTTCAGAAGTGGTACAGCTTTTCTACATTTATCTCCATACATCCAGCTCCACTGCAACTCTCCACATTCAATACTACAAGTAAACAGGAGCTGTGCATGCTAGTCTATACAGTATACGAAAGAGACAACTTTTTTGCTCAAGATGGAAAAATGTAATAAAATCGTATTTTTTCAATATTGTACTTTATCAGGCAATAAGCAGGATACTGTAAAGAATGCAGTTATCAAATATAGTGCTAGAAACCAATGTATTGAAAATAACTATTGGCTAAAAAAATATATATTTATGGATAAATCAATGATTTTAGAAGCGATACACCATCCACACAAAACATACAGCGATACACAAGAAAAAGCCAGCATTTATGCACATCAGATATCCAATAAACTAACATTACATTAAAAGAACACTTGCCAAAATAATTGTGTAAATGCCATGGATAAAAGTATGTGAACAGAATGAAAACTTTCATAAGATTAGTCAAACAAAGCAGACACCAGCTTTATTATATTATTAAAATATTACAAACAGCTTACGTAAACATAAATCCATTTACTAACTTTTGACTATTCACATCACTATACAAATCACATTGCACTAAGCTCAAGCATAGCATACTCTAAGAAAATTCAGACTCATTTTATTATAAATACTTTCATTATTCAACTACTGAAGAGATGACCTTTTAAAATGACGTTTTATTGGAAGGATTACAGTAATATATTAAACAGTAAATTAAACTAAATTAAAAATAAAATAATAACTGTAGTATATTGACACGAAGTCTATGTTCAATAGACATATACCACCTTGAACTTTTAACAAGTAAGGATTTGGATGCCAGAATATTTCACATAAAATGTTATTTTACCAAGATTTTTTTTTTAAATCACAGATTGACATTTTAGAATGGTATTTGAATTTAAATGATTGGATTCAATGACACTGTGACTAGAAATAGGTTTGTGGATTTATTAGTTTCTGGCTATTATTTAACCTGTAGCTATTATCCACGGGTCCTGTGGACCCTTTTAAAATGCTCACTTCTGTTCTGCTACGTACAGCCACTCTAGTCGTTTCATGTCTATTCAGCACCATGGGATGGTGGCGTTCCTGCTGGACTGGCTACTCTTTCTGACCAGCTGGATATCTGGGTCCAGGGGACCTGTGGATTTAGAATTATTCCCAAATCCGAACGGAAAAGGGGCTCCATTTGTGCATCATCGAAGGACCGAAAGACAAACGTCTCCTGTGTCTCATGCAAAAATCCCATCTGGCTTCATTGTGCTTGTCACATGTGTCCAAATTGCACCAGAGCTAAAACATTTGAATAGTGTTGTTTTCTTTTGCCAGTCATTTTTATTAAATGGATTTCATTTGTTTGTTTTAGACCAAATAAATAGATGGGCCAACTAGACCTGTGGATAGTACTTAATTAACTTTTTGGGGGGATAGTAGTTACGGGTTAAGGGCTGTACCTTCAAGGAAACTGGTATTTCTATTTTAAAAGTTAAATACTTGCTTAACCTTTCCAGTGCTAGTAAAGACAAACCTCATGTTGGCACTCTGTTGCCCCTTGTTCGAATAAATACAAATGTAATCATGTAAAAACCCACAGTTTAACTGTTAACCAATGAATGTTTAAGTGAGTGTAAAGCCTTAATGGAGTTAAAAGCCCTTGCTGCAGCACTTAAAAAAAAATATATATATATATATATATATATATATATATATATATATATATATATATATATATATATATATATAATATATTTATTTTTTATAAATTTAACAAGTTTGTTTACTATACCAGAATCTAAATCATTAATGTAGATTAGAAATAGCAGAGGACCTGATACTGATCCCTGTGGTACACCACTGTTTACCTCGCTCCATTTTGAGGTTTCTCCTCTAATCAGTACTTTCTGTTTTCTACATGTTAACCACTCCCTAATCCATGTGCATGCATTTCCTTGAATCCCTACTGCGTTCAGTTTGAGAATTAATCTTTTATGCAGGACTT
Source organism: Acipenser ruthenus (assembly GCF_902713425.1). Taxonomy (NCBI): domain Eukaryota; kingdom Metazoa; phylum Chordata; class Actinopteri; order Acipenseriformes; family Acipenseridae; genus Acipenser; species Acipenser ruthenus. The sequence continues at coordinate 113,138,331 of NC_081190.1, forward strand.
TGTCAAAAGCTTTCTGGAAATCTAAATAAACCATGTCATATGCTTTGCAATTATCCATTGTCAATGTTACATCCTCAAAACTTAGGCAATTGCTGACCCTCCAAAAACTTTACACCTCTTATACAAGGTGCAAACCATTGTAGAAGTGAGTAACTAAGAGCTATAGAAAAGCACACACCTGCAGAGACCTGTCATTGGCTTCAGGATGGCTGCTGTGGTACACTTCCTAATGAGGCGACACTTGGCTCTTGTTGAGGAGAGGCAGGAACACATTCGGAAGAGAAGGGCAAAACAAATAAGACCTCACATATTCAATCCAAGGGTCACTGTGTTTGGGATACCGGAGGATGAGGTGCTAAAGCGTTATCGTCTCACTCCACAAGTCATTCTAGACCGAATAGCTGAATTGAGGGATAAGCAAGACCCCAGCTTCAATCTAGGGTGCACTATCCCTGCACATGTGAAAGTACTGTGTTCTCTGCACTACTTAGCCTCTGGTTCCTTTCAGACCACAGCTATAATGTCTGGAGGGATAGTCCAATCCACCTTTTCCAGAGTGCTAGGCAAATTTTTGGATGTCATGTGAAAAAGGGCAGGCCAATACATGTAATTTCCTAAGGATACTAGCATAACTGATGTTGGCTGAGGCTTTTCCAAACAACTCATGTTTCATGCTGAGTAACCTCAGCCGTAAGGACTCTCAGCTCCTTCTCAGAAAACATTTATTTTCAATGTGCCGAGAGGACTTGCTGCCCTTCCTCGGACATATTTTTGATGCGCTCTTTGAGACCCTCATTATTATAATTACGGATCATTATTTGTGCATTTTGAGTAATTTGTATTGCTCTTAAGCTTACATATGCCGCAGTGCAAAATAATTGACTGGCCTCAATGCAATTTGAATTTTGCATCTGCAATTATTTGCATTGCACTTATACTTACATCTACCCCCTTATGTGCAAATGGCATAAAAGTTCCCAGTGCTGCTAGATCAGCATAGCAAGGCTCTCCAAGTTTGCAGAGCGACATACTTTGGTTGAAATAATGCACCGACAGTAACTTGATGTTCTTTTTGTTTTTATCATATTCACTACTTAGAATTGTTTAAATAAAATGAAACAGGCAATAAGATGATACTGCAGCTGTTTATTTATTTATGTTCAAAGATTTGTAGTATGCATTCATTATTTATACATGTTGCAATTGAAAGATGAAATTATATTTATGTCTCAAAGTTAAACAAGAATATGATATTAACATCAGTTAGCTAATAACAGCTGGGATAAAAACTGACAATGGCTATGTAAACAAGTATTCAATTTTTTTAAAATTTTGATGTAATTATTATTTATTTATTTGGCAGATGCCTTTATTCAAGGCGACTTACAGGTGTTACAGGGCAGTACAGGGTTACAATGCAAGATTCATATTTAAATACAGTATAGTTTACAGTAAGTGCAAATAAATACTGCTAAAATACAATAGGAATTACGATTCAACAAGTTATATCTACTGTTGTGTATTCAGAGAAACTCACGCAATGTTTCTTCAATGCAATATCTCTATTGTATTACAGCATAATGCATATTCTTATTTCTAAATCCTTTCAGCATACAGTGGTCTTTCTTTGCTCCACAATACAATTCATCTGCCTCGTGACGTGCACATATTTAGTACAGGTGCATGCAACCTCACTCATTAAACATAGTAACACTTCTAAACAAGTGTGCAGCACAAAATGTCCTCATGCACAGCCAACCCAGCTAGATTGTTTTACCTTTAAACTAAGCTGCAATAGAACATCTACAGCGACATATTAGTAGTGCAATATTGCAAGCATAGTGCATTACCACAGGATCCAGTAACATGGTGTAGGTCAGGCAAGTCCAGTGCATAGAAGGAAGGGTAGATCAAGAGATCTACAAGTGCAGTCTAAACAGATGGGTTTAAATCTTATTTGATTTAAATCAGCCTTATTCGTTTGCAAAAACAAATGGCATGAGCTGGTCTAAATATGTAATTACTATTATAATTAAGTTAACCTACAGTATATGTCCCTGCTGAATACTTGTTTGCAAGAATGCTACTTTTTCCTGCTTCCTAGCTGCTGTTAACCTTTATAACTTGGATTTTGCAGTGAACTGTATTACCATTCACAATTAATGGATGAACAATCTGAAAAGAATGAAAATGCCACCACAGCTTAGCAATTAGTGTATGGATCATCTCCAACCACTTACACCCCCTTCTGTATGCTGTGTTTAAATTACATTTGGAAGTGAATGGCAATACTCAATTACTGCACTGTTGCAGCTTAGTTTCTTGTCATTAAAATGATTGATAGCCTTCATGAAAAACTATTAATCTAGTGTCCTTTTGCTCGGTCACCTATGAAAGCTAATTCAATAAATAGTATGGTTGTACACTTTTTGGCAGTTATTGTTTTAAAACAGAAAATTTCAGGTAAATTATTTTAATATTCAGAATCCATCATAATCCACATTGATTCAGTTTAGTATACAACATAAATGTGCAATGAATCCTGCAAAGTATGAATATGGCATCAAGAAAATGAAGTGCTTTCTATAATCAGCACGTGTGCATATTTACTGGCCATCATTTGCTTTGGTGGAGGACAACCCTGATGCTCCTGGAAATTCATAGACAGGCCAAAGCTCTTGTTCATGCCTACTATGCTTTTATGCTTTTATTTGATCTAACTGGCTTTTACTCAATTTCTTGGTTCATATGCAATTTAGAAACTCCAAATGTTCTCTCCATTGTTGTGAGAATGTGGCATAGCACACACATGTCATGCACATTTCTTCAAGTTATAGCTATGTAAGTGTGCTGCCAAAGCATGGCACAGCTAAAAAGAGTAAAATCACCTTCTAAAGCTCGGAAGCCGTTCCATATGTTCACCAGACTTCAGTGGTGAAGATCTAATTTGTGATGTAACCTCGCACAACTTTCTACTTTAATTAATGGCAGTACCAAGCAATTGTTTATTGATAACTGAGATCTCCTGGAAGTAACCCTGGCAAGATTCTTTGAACAAAACTGAAAAACAATGACATACAGCACTAGGGGTTTGCAGACATCTTCATTCAATATTTTTTGTTTCCATTTTTTTTTTTTTATGCGACACCATTTATTCAAAGTTTCAAATGATTGCCATTTGTAGGCGACTCAAAATTAGGACAGCCCTTTGCAATACATAAATAAACACAGCCCTTTGCAAAACATAGCAAAATATTTTATCCTTTGTACTTTTGTTATTTTCATGTGTGGTGATTGGATAGCGGATTGCTTTAAGCTTAGAATTGTTGGTCCCTTAGCAGTAAGATAGGAAAAAAATATTTATATTTTACACTAGCCTTAAGCAGCATCTATCATGGGTACTTACCAAGAACAAAAAAAAAGTCACATTTGTACCTGAAAATGTATTAAATTAGCATGTCTGGGAATTCGTGCCAGTGGTCTCCTATATCATTTCTGCAGGCTTCCAACCTCAGAGCCAGGCTTGAGCGACCGTGTACAGAGTATAGAGATTTTAAGTAAAATCTCCTAAAAGCAATTCATAGAGCAAGATGTGTTTCACAAGAACGAAAACATGAAAATGGAAAGAAAAAAAAAGAATACCTCCTGGATCCACAGATTTGTTCAAAAGACAAATATGGGGTTTAACATCAGCTTGCTGCAAGATTTGCAGAACAAAGTTCCAGAAAGTTACAAAAATACCCGGGTGGATTAGTATCTACTGAGGAATTTGTTGAACTCATATAGAGTACCAGTATACTCAATAACAAAAACAAATATATATTATAAGAAGAATATTATGTATTGCAAAATGTCGGCCAGTAGGGTACTACTGTAGATTTACGAGCAGTATTTGGAAAGTGTACTCTACTAAACATTTTGACTGGATATTTTTCATATCATTACCCTAAAGAGCTGGATTTTAAATATGTTCAAAGTCCACCATAAGGATCAGAATTGCTGAGCCTACCCTTCTGTAGAAAAATATGCATATACCTTCTATATCTCGACTGTCCGCCCTTATTCATAATAGTGGCCAGTTTGTCTGGCCAAAGATTAATAAGCTCCCCACATGAATGAGAGCAAGGAGCGAGTCACCTCTCGTCTTCAGTCGGGTAGTTCTCCTGCAATTTGTGTTCCGATTTACTAAACATATTCAGTAACCATTGTTAAAACTTTACAGGGCTACATTATGAATATGTTATAATGCAATAAATACTAATTTCAATGGGACATGTTTATGTTCTACTACATAAATACACAACTTAGAGTGCTTATAATAACAAAACACAGAGTTTAGCTAGAATCCCACACTGCAACTATGTAAAATGTAACTACATACAATCAAGTGTAAAGTACAAAGGTATAGACAATGTCGACCCAGGGGACTTTGACCTGAAAAAAGAAACAAGGACCAGGGATCACAAGTGGAGATTAGATAAAGGGGCATTCAGAACAGAAAATAGGAGGCACTTTTTTACACAGAGAATTGTGAGGGTCTGGAACCAACTCCCCAGTAGTGTTGTTGAAGCTGACACCCTGGGATCCTTCAAGAAGCTGCTTGATGATATTCTGGGATCAATAAGCTACTAACAACGAAATGAGCAAGATGGGCTGAATGGCCTCCTCTCGTTTATAAACTTTATGTTTTTACACTGCTCTGTTGTGTCTTACAAGTGATTGAGAGAAAAACAATCCAAATTTAAAGTGCCCACACTCTCCAAAGTGGCCCCCCGCCCTACTTCATGCACTCTGTACACTCCTGGTAAACGAGTGGGGTGAATTGGCTATGCTAGTTACTGTATCCAGGCTGCATCACATAGGCTTGCATGTGGACATGTACAGAACATCAGCTGATTAGTGAACCTAAACAGAAGATTCCTGACCAGTAAGGATTGCTGAAGTGGGACAAACAATTTCTAGCAGCCCCAAAGTGGAGGATGACAAAGCAATAACAAACCTATTGAATGACTACTTTGTACTCTGTTTTTACCAGCAAGAACGTCAACAACATGCCTCCCGACACAGTCAGGCCTCAAGAACGTCAACAACATGCCTCCCGACACAGTCAGGCCTCAAGAACGTCAACAACATGCCTCCCGACACAGTCAGGCCTCAAGAACGTCAACAACATGCCTCCCGACACAGTCAGGCCTCAAGAACGTCAACAACATGCCTCCCGACACAGTCAGGCCTCAAGAACGTCAACAACATGCCTCCCGACACAGTCAGGCCTCAAGAACGTCAACAACATGCCTCCCGACACAGTCAGGCCTCAAGAACGTCAACAACATGCCTCCCGACACAGTCAGGCCTCAAGAACGTCAACAACATGCCTCCCGACACAGTCAGGCCTCAAGAACGTCAACAACATGCCTCCCGACACAGTCAGGCCTCAAGAACGTCAACAACATGCCTCCCGACACAGTCAGGCCTCAAGAACGTCAACAACATGCCTCCCGACACAGTCAGGCCTCAAGAACGTCAACAACATGCCTCCCGACACAGTCAGGCCTCAAGAACGTCAACAACATGCCTCCCGACACAGTCAGGCCTCAAGAACGTCAACAACATGCCTCCCGACACAGTCAGGCCTCAAGAACGTCAACAACATGCCTCCCGACACAGTCAGGCCTCAAGAACGTCAACAACATGCCTCCCGACACAGTCAGGCCTCAAGAACGTCAACAACATGCCTCCCGACACAGTCAGGCCTCAAGAACGTCAACAACATGCCTCCCGACACAGTCAGGCCTCAAGAACGTCAACAACATGCCTCCCGACACAGTCAGGCCTCAAGAACGTCAACAACATGCCTCCCGACACAGTCAGGCCTCAAGAACGTCAACAACATGCCTCCCGACACAGTCAGGCCTCAAGAACGTCAACAACATGCCTCCCGACACAGTCAGGCCTCAAGAACGTCAACAACATGCCTCCCGACACAGTCAGGCCTCAAGAACGTCAACAACATGCCTCCCGACACAGTCAGGCCTCAAGAACGTCAACAACATGCCTCCCGACACAGTCAGGCCTCAAGAACGTCAACAACATGCCTCCCGACACAGTCAGGCCTCAAGAACGTCAACAACATGCCTCCCGACACAGTCAGGCCTCAAGAACGTCAACAACATGCCTTCCGACACAGTCCTCAAACAATACTAGATGCACTTAGTATAATTCAAACTGAAGTATTACGAGCACTGGGGGCTCTCGACTAACAAATCCTCTGGTCCAGGTGGCATATAACCAAGAGTGCTGCATAGGTCATCGCTAAGCCACTGGCAAAGATTTCTGACAAATCAATCAAGACAAGAGTACCCATGTTTAAAAATGTAGAAGAGGTGGAAACAGGAAACTACAGACCCATCAGTGTCACCTCCATGATAAATACATTCATGGAGTCAGTCGCAAGAGGGAAACTAGAGGAGTATCTACACAGCAACAGCATCATGGGAGACAGTCAGCACGGATTCAGGAAAGGGAGCTCCTGTCTGATAAACCTCAGACTCCTTCGAAGAAGTCAGCACAAGGATGGCTTCCAAAAAGCCATTGACAAAGTGCCACAAGAAAGACTAATCCTCAAACTGCAATACATCGGAATACATTAAAGTACATCCAAGTGGATACAAAATTGGTTAAAACACAGGATGCAGATAGTACTAGATAGTAAAGGGGGAACTGTAACTGGGACTCAGTAGGGGGCAACAGGACCAATGTTTTTTTTTCTTATCTACATCAACAACTTAGATCTAGGGATAATTAGTGAACTTCTCAAATTTGCAGTTGACACAAAGCTTGTTGAATTGGACTAATCCTAGTGATAAAGTTATGTGCTACGAATATAGGCTCAATGACTGCATCTATTTACCCTAGAACAAAGAAGAATTAGGGGGGGCACGAATGAAGTCTTTAAAACCTAAAATAGGAACTGGCATAGTTAACCTGAACCAATACTTTAAGCACAGTACCAGGACCAGAGGACACAGTTGTACATTATATGGAGATAGACTTAGGATAGAGGGAAGGAGAAACTTCTTCACACAGAGAATGGTGAAGGTGTAGAATGGGTTACCTAGTCACGTGATTGAGGCAGAATCGCTTGGATCAATTAAGACCCAACTTGACAAAGCTTTGAGATCAATCATCTACTAGGAATCGGACAAGCTTAAAAAGGGCTAAACGGTCTCCTCGTTTGCCTTAAAAAAAATAATAAAAGGTAAAGGTGCGATTATTTTACTAAGGAAACAAAGGTGTATAATATTTTTTAAATGAGCAGTTATATTTCTATTTGTTTTGTAGTACAGGAAAATAGATTCAAACTTCAATATAAAACTAGAAGTTGCAGGCAACTTTAAGGCTTCCAGGCGTTTACAGCAGAAGATATGGTTTTAGACTTGTGAAAATGGAAACCATACTAACATTTTGTTAATTGGAAAGCATCATTTTATAGTGTGTGTTTTTTTGTAGGATAACGGTTAGTATTTTATAAATGTTGATTTAGTATTAATTGTGATAACTACTTGTGATTATTTGTGATAAAATAGTAAAGAATGGTAAATATTATTAAAAATGTAAATTTTACACTCCAAAAAAAAAATAGTGGGCACAATATTTTTTTTTGTTTACCATTATATGATTTACTGTTAAATGTGATGATAGTATTAAGCAGTATATGTTGCAGGGTAAGGCATATAATTTTTATCAGGAATTACGCGTTTTCATGGTCGTAACCGGCCTGTTGTGATGAGATTTTCAAATTTTATTTCACCAAAGCTGGTCATACAGCAGTAACCCCTCCCCCCCCCCCCCCCCCCCCCAAAGGTAATTTGCATTACCTTTAGTGCTCATATAAACACACCAGTTTTTGTAAAACAAAAATCATATCTAATAAATAACAAACATACAAAACTTGCAATTATATTCAATCCACAACAAATAAAAACCAGTTTATATCAGCACACATCCTACATTCAATAATAAAACACACACACTTTATATAGTGAGTATTTCAAAACTACTATGTGTAAAAATCATACATGCACAACACACTGAGCTACTTTATTAAAACGTTTACCAGGGACAGTATTTAATACAGAGTTAAAGCAGGTTTAAGAAAGAGCTGAAGTTAAAATTCCAAAAACAAAAATAGTATTACTGAACTGCTTTTATGTAACGTTTACCAGGGACAGTATACAATACCAAATTAGTCGTGGGTTTTAAGAAATTACTACAGTTAAATGCTTTAACTAAAAAGTATTCACAAGTCAGTCACTAGACATATAAAACAATGAGATTTGAGGGACGGTCTTACTATACTTACTCTGTAGGTATCGCGCAATCACTTCCAGAATTTGTTTCCAAAGCATGTCTGGGTTTGGTCTGTGGAAAAGGTGGCAACCCTACTTACACTGTGTGTGTCAGTAGGTGTACAGTTCTGTATATGCCTGCATGTCCATGATGTTATTTTAACTAAACAAACATTACAGCACAAAAGCTGCTCATCTCCAATTATACTAAAATGTCCGCTTTTTGGGGGGATTCTCCATGAATAACAGTGCGATCTTCACCGTTATAATTGTATTTCACAGAGCAAGCAATTCTGAAGAGTTCTGTCTATACTTTTCATTACCCAGAATAATTAGTTCAATGAAAGATACGCTCCCAAAGTTGCAGCTCCCCCCTCATGCTTCTTTTAAATGGGTTACACACGCGGCTTCATGCAACAGATTCAGAATTTGTGATTGTTGTTTTACCACAGTTCAGTTGTAAAAATGATTTTATTCCAATTTTTAAACACTGTATTCGTGTGACTTGTAAAGCTCATATACATTCTATTGTTTCAATTGTCTTCTGGTTTAAAAAACATGGTGCAGTTTTATTTTTTTTCGCATGGATGCTGTAGAGCTGCAACCGTTCTTCAAAAAAAATGTTTTCTTAGTTTACAGTATGTCTCTTTGTATATGTGTAAAATAAATATTAGCCTTTCCACTGTAATTACTGTGTTTTAAGTTACATGAGTTAGTGAAACTGTTCTTGCTAGACACACAGTGAAAAATGGCTGCTTCGAAAAATATTTTTTCCTAGACTGTGTTCAGTTTTCCATGGTAACAGCTGTCCCCAGTGGTGGGAATGTTTCATTTCAGGGTGAAAAATTGGCAAAACTGGCATGTCACCCATATTGATTGGCTCATGGCAGCGAAGTTTGTTCATGTAGGAACTTTTCCTGAATAACTTTTTTAGAGGACAGTACAAAGATAACGTATACCCAAGACTCACGTCAATCGGCCAAAGGGTTCATGAGGAGTTGTCGATTAAGCGTTTTACGTAAAATCCAACATAGCTGCCACACCATGTGACCAATCCATTTTTCCTTAAGTAGAATCAATCGTGGACATGAGCGGATTATGTACAATTTTTTTTTCACAGCTGTACTATTTACCGTTCATGAGAAGAAGACTTTTGAATACTGTCCAAAATTTTAATTAAATCCAAGATCCACACCATGTGACCAAATACCACCATATTGACCACGGCACAACATCCCATAATCCTCTACAGCCGTGCTGAATTTCATGTGTTTTGGTATAGCCGTTTAAAAGTTATAGGCATTTGTAATTTTGGTGGAAGGAAAAAAAAAAAAATTCTGGCCTGGAAGCCTAAATAAGTAAATAACCCTACAAAAAAAGAAAAAAAAAATCACTTCCAGTTTGTAGGAAAACTTTCTTTAAACTGGGTAATACCACTTAAATCATTGCAGTCCCTTTTTTGAAACAAATGGGTAATTTATTTTACACACTACAGATATGCCTGAGCTTCATCAAGAGTTGTTATACAGTATATTTGTATCTTGCCAGATGGTGTTCAATGTGCTTGCTATGTTCAGGGTTTTGTTCCCTGATGTGCTGAAGGCTGAGCCCATGAACTCTTGGTTACTGAGCAGCTTGCAGATCTTCCCTGATTATGTTGTTCACATTAGTGATAGACACTTGCTGTTTTCAGACTATGGCTCATTGGGGCATCGGATTTTCCCTCAAGTCATGATGGGACTTCTTTCTTTTCATATTTCAGCTTTACAGTGGCATTTAAGCCAAGCATTATACCTATTCCAATATATAAGGAGTCTGTTTAGTGTTTACAGAGGGTGGGTCGGACACTCAGGATGGCTCAGTTGTATCCTTAATTCATTTTAGACTTGATGTTCAAGAAATTAAAACGCAAGCGGCAATGTTTTGCAATTCTTTATTATTAAAAACACGCAACACAATGCGTTCGACAATACGTGTCTGCCAATCAATGCGCTCTACATTAGCAGCAGAAGACACCACTGATTCCTCCCTCCATTCTGTAACGCGCAGACATCATGTCAGCTAAAATGACAGGTCGGCAGAGAGAATGTTTAGTTTGGAATTTTTTTGAATATTTGACTGAACGCAACAAAACTCTTTGCAAGATAATCATGCCAGAGGGAACAGTGTGTGGTCGTGAACTGTCTGAGCAGCCTATTCTCCTCCACTATATACCTTGTTTGGTACCATTTTATATACATTTTGCCTATACCAATGAGTTATTTAAACTAATTATGTAATATGACCTTACAATCATAATCATACATAATGAGTCTAAAAAACACTGGTTGAAGTGCAGATGACTATAGAAACTGTCTACCATTTTTTGTAGGATCTACAAAAATAAATTCAATGATTGGGGACAAAATGGAGAAGGCAGAAGTCTCAGTCATGGCCTCAGCCCGGAGATTCACACTATTAATTGCTAAAACCTTAATTTATAATTATCTTTATTCCTATTACATTCCTAGCTTTATTACTTAGCATCCAAATCACTATTTTTTACCTACTAACCAAATACATCTTTCTACCTAATTACATGCACCACAAGTAACATATACAGTCAGACATCACAAATGCATCAGACCTGAACCCGAGCCTCTGTAACACTAGGAGTCTTTGGAATGCCCAGCTAAGTCTAATCAATCCAGTTGGGTCGGGGGAAATTACCACATCCAAAACTTGCGTCCTCTGCTGTAATTATTTAAAAATGACAAAATAGTACTTCCCTTGTTTCTCAGCTAATTATTGATCCACTCCAAATAGCTCATGTGTTTCCTTTTGTTATTCAGCATCTACATTGTCTCCCTTGCAACCCCCTTGCTGGAGTCCAAACAGCATGGCTGACTTCCTGCACGCCCTCATTCTCGATCCTGCCCAACTCAACTTCTCTGTATCTTTGGTTCCAATTTTATAGCAGTCTTGTCAATGATGCAGAACGGCACGCACCTGTGGCAATTCGAGTCTGGATCCTGGGAAAGGTACGTAACTAATTGTGCATGATTTTTAATTAGTGAACAAAGCAAAGAATAAACAATATGCACACATATTCAAAATAATTATTTAATCAAAATAAATCACACAGCAAAAGTCAAACAATTATCTTAAATAATGATAACCATTTACACAAAAGAACACACCTGCCCACAATAACTATAAATTATATACCACCACACACTCTAAATTAGTCACTTGTGGCAAAAGCTCTTCTTGAAAATTGATTTGTAACCAAATCAACTACGATGTCTCCGTTGTCTTTGTGAAAAGCAATTCCAAATATTATTTCAGAGTTCTCAATATAATTCTCAATAACGGTCTCTATAAAATTAGCAATATTGTGCAAAATTCTTACATCGCTTACCCAAGCATATTTATGTCTGATTGGACAGCAGCAAAACCAAGGCAGATCTTTGACTCTCCCATTGGTTAAACCTACTCGAGACCTTCAACTGTTTATGTCCCGCTCCGCTCACTTACGATTGGACTGTTGTGTAAAAATGCAGATCTTCTATTGGTTAATTTTATTTTATATAGAAATATAAAATTCTGTATGATTAAATTGTAAAAAAAAATATCTGTGATCAACTCTTTTGTTGATTAATCGGTCTGATGAATCTGTTAATCGGGTCAGCCCTAATATATAGAAAGAACCAACTTTCCAACATTTCGGTTCATTTTTTTTAATTCAATGTATTTCTTTCAAACGGTATCAGAAAATGAATATTGAAAAACTTGGCTGGCTTAGTCATTTAACTACAGTTTTTGCTGTTAGGAATGTTCAAACGTAAGGTAAAGAAAGCTATAAAAATTCCAATTGTGGACACATTTTTTAATGATTTTTTTTTACTTTTAAATGTTACTTTATTATACTCAGTCAAAAGACGCAAACAAGAGAGAATCAAATAAACATCTTGACATTCCAAATATACATCTTGACATTCCAAAAGGTCAGACACACATCTTCCCCATATTGCTTTTAAGCACTTAACCTAACCCAGCCTCAGCACCATTGTTAAAAAAGAAAAAGAAAACATTTGGTTATGCCTCCCTTCCCTTCCAATGAAACGTTCAAATAAATGGACTCGCTTTGGCTTTGCTTACTATATTCATTTCAACTTTTAGCTCAGAAGTAGGGGTTGCTAATACGTTAATAAGAAAAACAATTCCAGAAACAAACGGAGCCTTCAGTATAGTGTAGTAGTTAGAGTGATTAGTGCTGTGTGGGTGTTTCATAGTACCATGTGGTAACAGCATTTATTTATTTGTGGTCATAGTGCAGTTTAACACGTAAGTGATGAATGTGAGTTTTTTGACTTGGGCGACCTTTTCTGAGATATGAGATCACTCTGGTATACCTTCCCCGAGGACCTGCTGGCAGTTGACGTCAAATTGTTTTTTCACGAGTACACTGAACCACACGACAAAATAAATCAAAGTCCAAATTCTTATTCTGTGAGAATACTTCATGAGAATGTTCCAGTCAGTTTTACAGAGTCGCAATTATAGAAAGACATGTCCTGATTTACTAAAGATTATGATTTTGAGGCAGTTTCAGATGGTCACCTCACAGACAAAGATATTTTCTCATGACAAAAGGTTGAACCCTCATGACAAAGAATCAGAAGAGCTGTACTGAGCAAGCTCAAAACCCAACATATCAAATTCTTAATTCATGAACAGATTAATATTTTTTCACCAAACCAGCAAAAAGCACTATTCTAGGTCAGTCCATTTTGTACCCTGAAAATATCAGACCAAAATTTTATGCCGTTTGGGCACTCGAGAATGAAAAAAAAAACACAACACCAACTTTTAAAATGTTTTCATTATTTGGGTCTCAGATTCCACACATCCGAGTGGTACAAAATGGGCCACGTCAAGAGATCTGATCCACAAGACCACACATGCAATATTTTGTGCAAATCCATTGAACGGGGTTCAAGTTATTAAGGTACAAAGATTGGGGTTTAACATTTAAAGTGCCTACTTAACTGTGCCACTATTATATATATTTTACATTTTGAACTCATTAGCAGTGACACCGAGCAGTTTAGCTAAATCTCCTGGATTGTAAATCATAATGAAGGTGATTATTAAAACAATACTCCTCTTTTCAAGATTGTATCCTTCAACTTACATCTTTAACTTGGCTGTAACTTCCTCAACCACTGCAATATTCCTCAAGAGACATGGAGTGTTGAGAAATGGCTTACTGTAAATGTGTAGAGCATTAATAGCTGCAGGCCTAATTAAAATTCAGTCATCCAGTTATTATTAATTTATGCCTTATGGTTAATCAACTACAAAGGTTTGTTCTTTTTTTTCAAACCCTTAAGCAAAACTGATAAGGTCATATTTTAAGGAAATGTTCCTTGGGCAGTAATTAGTATATTCTATCATATAAAAGCTGACAAGATTGGACTTGGCAACACGAAGAACTCCCAGTATCTTTCTGTTTGTCATAGGGCCAAAGGACAGGACAGATTCAAGAATAAATACAAATTGTAAGACGAAAATACCCTTCACATAACATTTCAGCTAATATAAATGGGTATGGATATTTATGCCAGCATTTTATAGTTTCCTACCTATTCGGTTCTCAAAGGAACCACGTGTGCATTTTAAAGTAACTCTGATTTTATTTGACAGGGTTCAACTGGGCATGATTTTAATTAGAATTAGAATGCACTGCTTTTGAAAAAAAAAAAAAAACTTGTAGAAATTAACTACTTAAGGAATGGAACCCTGATTAGAGGGCATTACTGTCTGGTATTTGAACACTTCGGGAAAGTACAGACAAGGTCACCCACCAAAGTAGTGTCTGATACTGGGTTTTATTGTAATTGGAAACCAGTAAACCGTGCCTTTATTGTTACTGTTAATTTCATATTTTGAGTTTGATTACCCACACTTCTGTGTTTGATACAAGTGTTGCAATGCCCCCTTTGCACACCCCTATTATATACTTTATATATGAATAACAAAAGTAAATCGATAAACTGAAAACTCACAATTTTAATAATTAGCTGCAACGTTTTGACTTCCGCCTTCTTTACGTAGAAAAATTAAATTACATTTTTATAATTGGGTCATTCCATGCCAACTCAACCAGAAAAGGGGCATTTTGTTGCCGGACTGTCTCAGATTTTGCTAGAAAAATTCACCTGGGGGATTTTGGGCCCACTGAGTTCAGAAATGCTAATCTTTTTTATTTTTTTTTCCCTTCGAGCTGTGACCTGGCAAAAAGGATATTGCTGCTCTAGAAAGAGTGCAAAGAAGAGTGACCAGAATTATCCCAGGTTTAAGAGGCATGTCGTATGAATCTATTCAGTCTTGAACAAAGAAGACTACGCGGCGATCTGATTCAAGCATTCAAAATTCTAAAAGGTATTGACAATGTCGACCCAAGGGACTTTTTCGACATGAAAAAAGAAACAAGGGCCAGGGGTCACAAGTGGAGATTAGAAAAATGGGCATTCAGAACAGAAAATAGGAGGCACTTTTTTACACAGAGAATCGTGGGAATCTGGAACCAACTCCCCAGTAATGTTGAAGCTGACACCCTTGGATTCTTCAAGAAGCTGCTTGATGAGATTCAGGGATCAATAAGCTACTAACAACCAAACGAACAAGATGGGCTGAATGGCCTCCTCTCATTTGTAAACTTTCTTATGTAAAGGTCAACCTAAAGTGAAAAAGTGACCCTGACCAGAAAAATCACCCTGGGCTCAACTTAGACGCTACCATCATGTGTTGCACCTCGTTTGACTCGTAATGAATAGGGCTTTCGAGTAAAAAATACCAGGAGCACCTAACTCACTTTTGGCAAATTGGTAGACGAGGGGTAAGTGACGAGTTTTATTCGAACTTCAGCCCAACCCTTTAAAAAAAAAAATCTTTAATGCCAAATCAGTGTGTCTTATGTTGTGCAGTTACACAGTGCTTCCTCCAGTTTCACCTGATGAAAATACAGCCAAAACAAAGAGAACAAGACAAGCTAGTGTAATGTAACAGTTAATCATTAAACAGTTTTAGATACTGTGATGTATAAATATTTTTTTATCTGTGATCTTTAGTTGTTTTTGTGCATCTTCATTTGCAAGTGAACTGTGACATTATGGCTTATTGAGCACTATATTCTGACATTTTGAATACTGACTTTGGATTCTGTTTTAATTCTGGAAACTGTTGTTGTTTTTTTAATCTTTTGGTTTTAATAAATTGCATTGCCTTTTACATTTTACGCAGTTCTGTGCTTGGATAACATTTAGATTGCATTTTGCTGTTAGGTCATTAATGGGAAATTTCACATACTGCTACGATACATACCGGATTTAAAAGTATGTACTGTATTGCAGTTAACGTGTCATCTCTTTAGTTTTGGCAATGGATATTTTCAGAATCATATTGTTCTAAATTAAAATACTTATTCTGTTGAAAATATGTACCAACAAAACTAATACAGTACATCTAAATGGAAACCTACTTATTTTAAAACACAGTCCTTTCAGCTATGTATTTTTGATATTGTATTTATTTATTTTTTTGTTCCCTGAAAAAAACGGACAAGGGTTGTAACAGGCCAAAATGAAATAATCAGATGTGCTTCACATGCGTTTAACTGTCACTGAAGTCATTTTTTTATAAGGTCGGATATGTGAGAGCTGACTGTAACACTAATCTGTATCACACAGTCGCACTTATCACACCTCCCACAGTACTGAGGAAGACCTGACACAATGGAAACCACTGTATCTATAAGTACATTGAACCACACTGCTATTTTCAGTTGAATCACTAACAGTGAGTGTGTTTGTATTTATATATATATATATATATATATATATATATATATATATATATATATACAGACGTGCTCAAATTTGTTGGTACCCCTCCACAAAAAACGAAGAATGCACAATTTTCTTTGAAATAACTTGAAACTGACAAAAGTAATTGGCATCCACCATTGCTTATTCCATATTTAATAGAAATCAGACTTTGCTTTTGATTTTTTATTCAACATAATATTGTAAATAATAAAACAAATGAAAATGGCATGGACAAAAATGATGGGACCACTAACCTAATATTTTGTTGCACAACCTTTAGAGGCAATCACTGCAATCAAACATTTTCTGTAGCTCTCAATGAGACTTCTGCACCGGTTAACAGGTAGTTTGGCCCACTCTTCCTGAGCAAACTGCTCCAGCTGTCTCAGGTTTGATGGGTGCCTTCTCCAGACTGCAAGTTTCAGCTCTTCCATAGATGTTCGATAGGATTCAGATCAGGACTCATAGAAGGCCACTTCAGAATAGTCCAATGTTTTGTTCTTATCCATTCTTGGGTGCTTTTAGCTGTGTGTTTTGGGTCATTATCCTGTTGGAGGACCCATGACCTGCAACTGAGACAGAGCTTTCTGACACTGGGCAGTATGTTTCGCTCCAGAATGCCTTGATAGTCTTGAGATTTCATTGTGCCCTGCACAGATTCAAGGCACCCTGTGCCAGGCGCAGCAAAGCAGCCCCAAAACATAACCGAGCCTCCTCCATGTTTCACTGTAGGTATGGTGTTCTTTTCTTTGAAAGCTTCATTTTTTCGTCTGTGAACATAGAGCTGATGTGACTTGCCAAAAAGCTCCAGTTTTGACTCATCTGTCCAAAGGACATTCTCCCAGAAGGATTGTGGCTTGTCAATATGCATTTTAGCAAATTCCAGTCTGGCTTTTTTATGTTTTTCTTTCAAAAGTGGAGTCCTCCTGGGTCTTCTTCCATGGAGCCCACTTTCGCTCAAAAAGCGACGGATGATGCGATCAGAAACTGACGTACCTTCACCTTGGAGTTCAGCTTGTATCTCTTTGGCAGTTATCTTTGGTTCTTTTTCTACCATTCGCAGTATCCTTCTGTTCAATCTGTTCAATTTTCCTCTTGCGGCCGCGCCCAGGGAGGTTGGCTACAGTTCCATGGACCTTAAACTTCTTAATAATATTTGCAACTGTTGTCACAGGAACATCAAGCTGCTTGGAGATGGTCTTGTAGCATTTACCTTTACCATGCTTGTCTGTTATTTTCTTTCTGATCTCCTCAGACAACTCTCTCCTTTGCTTTCTCTGGTCCAAGTTCAGTGTGGTGCACACAATGATACCAAACAGCACAGTGACTACTTTTCTCCATTTAAATAGGCTGAATGACTGATTACAAGATTGGAGACATGTGTGATACTAATTAAAGAAACGAATTAGTTTGAAATATCACTATAATCCAATGATTTATTATCTTTTCTAAGGGGTACCAACAAATGTGTCCAGGCCATTTTATAATATCTTTGTAGAATAAGCAATAATTAATCTCTTTTCACAGCTTCTTTGCTTTATTCTATGACATACCAAAGGCATGCAAGTATACATGGTAAAATAGCTTTTAATTTCATCACTTTTCAGGAGGAATGAAGCATTATTTCAATGAGCTGTAAGGGTACCAACAATTTGAGCATGTCTGTATATATATATATATATATATATAAAATAAATTCCTACTAATTTAACAGTTTTAGGTTTCTGCAATTGAAACTAATTTAGTCTTCTACGGTATGTAAAAAAAGTCCATGCTTTCCTTTTTCATGGTTGAAATTAGCATAAAGAAACATGTTAAGTATGAAATGTGTTTAAGTGTTTTCACTAAATAAAGTGTTTTCATTAAATAAAAGAATGATTCAGTTTCAATATTTAATTATTACCAGCTTTAGAAAAGTGTCTGCTCATTTACATGCACCTCCACTAAGTGCAGCCCTCCCTGAGGGCTTCAACTGCCCAGTAACAGTGTCCCTCCCGCGGCAGGACTTAAATCACTACATTAAACACAATAGCATTTGTGTACAGGATAAGAGGCTTAGTTAAGTGCATGGCAAAAATGATGGAGATTTTAGATCTATTTAGCTTCACAGACTGAAAAAAAGTGCTGTGTTTCACACTGTCCATCCTGTCATGTTTAACTAAAGAGAAAGGGGGTTAAATCATACAGAGGATACCTGTGTAAATTAACTGGCCTATGCTTAATTGTAGTGTTTTTTCTGTTAAATGCTAAGCTATCAGCATTCTGCAAGAAGGGAAAGGACAAGCACTGTGCACGATATAATTAGGGCTTCTGGTTTTCGGTTTTTATTCATTTCATTTTTCAGTGTTATTTTTAGCTATTGTTGTTTTTTTGGGGTTTTCACTTTTTATATACTGTATGAAGTTGTTGTTTTCGGTTACTTTCCAAAATGCGTGTTTTTTTTCTGTCACAATTGTGTAGCAACTCGACAGTACTTGCACACTTAGCTTGTACCTTCTTTCCTTTGCTGTCTTCCTCAACAAAATAGTTATGGTCACAGGTACATTCTTCTGGGGGTTTTGTGCAGAGTCTCCAATAGAAATGTAAAAATTTTCTGCCACTCAGTAGTTGAGGCAGGTTTAAAGTATTCAGAACTAATCAATGATAGATACAAGTCAGGAAGGAGGGACATTGCCCAGCTGCACAGGGTTTCTTTATTTCTTTATTTATTTATTTATTTTTTCTAATTGGAAAGGGGTGAAGTCAATGTGATTTAATTTGATTGATTTGGGTATTTTTTGAACACATTGTGATTGAATTTGGTTGGTTGTTCATTCGAATCCACAACAATTAACACATTTATAATTAGGTCAAGCGTGAGAATGGTGTGAGTAATGAACACTTAAGGCAATGTACACCGGCCAAACTAAACGGAAAATTGAAGCCTATATACAGAACTAAGATTTGTCTTTGTTTGCTTTGCCTGTGGTGTGCATTCGTTAATTTAAATCAATCTGTCTATTTTTTTTTTTTTTTATTTAGCTCCATTGACCCTAACATTTTTTTTTCATTGAAATATACTGACAAGTTGCATTATTTGAGGGTAAAATGAGCAGCAAAGCTTCCTTAAGATATAGCCTGGTGTAGTCCTTGTTGTAGAATGTGGTCCAATGTTCAAGGAAGGTGAAGTCTCCCTGTGTGCATGTAAAGGAAATATGACTTCTGGTTGTAAATCTCCCTTCCGACCTGTGAGGGTGCTAAGTAGCGAAAGGGAAAGGCTTTGGACGGATTGGCCAGACAGTTCATTTCCCGGGTCGGGAAGTCAGTCAGCCTGGAAAAAGACAAGGCTCCGTTGCAGGAACATATTGACCCGGAAGGTAAACGAGGTAGCAGCTGCAGGCAATAGAGTCAGGTGTAATCGTTTACCAAGGGGTCATGCATGATTGCATAAAGGGGCCGGAGAATTGTAAATCTTTTCCTTTGCTTGGGTTCAGAGACGCACAGAACTGGAAGGACCGGGAGAGTTCCCAAAAAGAAACAGAAAGTATTTGTGAGTGTTTTGTTTGATTGTAGCACTGTTAGTAATTATCTTTTGTTTGTAAATTCACTAAACGGCTAACACGTCTCCGGAGCTGTCGCCAGCACTACCCGGAACAACAACACCACTGTGACTGTTATTTGTTATCACCCACCTTGAGCACTATTGCACGCACTGATGATTTGTGTTGGTAGTATTGTGGGAACGGATAACGTGTTATTATTTGTTTTGTTTACAAATCATTATTATTATTTTTCTGCTGAGCTTTACACCAGGGGTGTATTGCCGGAGGATTATTGTTTGGTCGCCAGATCAGGAATTGTGTAACAATAAAAATAACGTTTCCAAATTGGATTACAGTTTTCACTTGTGATTATTTCTGCACTGCATCACCTCTCCATCTGTTCTTAATCAGCAGCCATTTTGCCACAGTGCACCACGATTTCAGCCATGCATTTAGATTATTTATTTCCAGCTGTCCATATGCTCCTTTGCAGGGTGCCGGCAGTATCCCAGAAAATACCACAGTTTTGGCCTTATCTTGTAATTTCCTTCATAGCTGTCTGAATTTGTTTTGCAGGAATATTGATCTGTCTCTTCCAATGTTGTTTGTACTGATGTGGACCACTACTACCGGGTTGTCTCCTGTTCGTTCTAGGAGCCTGTCTACGTTCTCAGTGATGTGCGTGACAAAGGCTCCTGGAAGGCAGCACACTGTAAGGGGGTCCATACTGCAAACTGAACTTGCTGTGTTTCTCAATATGGAGTCCCCAACAATCATGACAGCACTGTTTATAGGGTCCTGGATGTTGTGCCTTTCATTCTCTTGATGTTGGTTTTGATCATTTAAATTTTGAAGTGGCTCAGATTTTTTTGATGTTTTGATTTCTGGTAGTTGTGTTTGCCTAAGTTTCTTTTTTTCCCTGCTTCTGCCTACCTGAACCCATTTGGTTTGACCCTCTTCTATCTCCCTGGTGACTTTTAGTCTGTTATGGGTGCAGACTTCCAAGAATTGAGGGTGTGCCAGTTCCTCAAACTCCTGTTGCTGTCTTAGTTCCTGCAGCTCCATTTCTAGTATACTTACTTGTTTAAGCAATTGCAGCACTTTACACACACTTGGTTTAGCTCTGCTGGGTTTTCTCGGATTTCCCACATCATAAAGGTGTCACAGACTACTGGCTTGAAAGCCATGTTGTTATTATTGTTATTATTATTATTATTATTATTATTATTTTGTAAGTTTAAGTTTAGTTTCTGCAGCAGTCAACCTGCTTTCAAACTGCTTCTAACTGCACTCACTTTAACGATGCACTTCCCACACACTGTCGCTGGAAGAACTGCCTCGCTTTTGTTTGCATTCTGTGTGCTGGAAGCTCCGCCCCGGCCCTTGTCTCACAACAGCGCCGAATTTGAATCGAGTGCTCTGAGTTCAGCTTGTTATCAGAAAAAGACTGCAGCTGTTGGAATTTAAGCTGTGGTAGTTTCCCAATTAGTGTATTTTCTGATTAAACTAATTAAAGGTTTACTTTCTCCTTGCTGCTTCTAACTGCTCTCACTTTTCAATGTTGACTTATCCAAGGTGTCGAGTTAACCATGGGTGCACATGAGCCATGACATCATAGCTGTCTCCATTGAGAGATGAAAATAAGGGAGACTCTTAAAAGGGGGACGGAGGGGGGGGGACGACGACGGGGGACAGGACCCTCCGTCAAATTCCAGAAAACACAAAACCACGGTATGATAACCGTGACCGGGTACTTTTTAAAACACACTTCAAGACTGTTAATTACTATAAATGTATTCAAACTATATTTTAAATGTCAATAGAAATGCTTGCTTACCTTTTACTTTCTGTGTGGTTTTGGTCTTCCCGGTGGAAAATTTCCTGGCAGTAGCGGAGTCTGGGAAGATATCTCCCACACATTTATTAAATTCCTTGCAGAAAGCAAAAGGGAAGTTTTGTTTGGAGACTAACATCACAGTTTTTGTCTCAGCATATGTTACCTTCCACCTCCGTTCTCCCATTGGCAATAAAAGTTGTGATGGTGCGACTTGTTTTCTGCGCCTCAATTACATTTTTGTGCTCTGGGATTTCTCATGTTGGACTACATCGCCCTAGCCACCGTGCTCTACACTGAAATCAATTCTGCACACCTTGCAGAATGCGTGTCCTATCCCGATCGAACTTGGGACAAGAAAGGAAAAGGTTTCACTCCAACTTAGTAGGTACCTGCATGAGTATTTTGCTTTATTGCTTCGAGATGCCATTATTGCTGTGAGAGTGTGACTTGAAGCTTGAAAACAACGTGCAAAAACTAAGAACCAATGAGCGTGCAGACAAACCCAAAAATGATATGTTTATTACGTTCATTGGTTGAACTTTAACCTGTACTTTCACTCGCGCCTGGCTTCCCCCTGGGTCCTAAAATCCGACACACTCTATGGCAGTGGTGCACAACTCAGGTCATGGAGGGCCGGTGTCGCTCCTGGTTTTTGTTCTAACCATACCCTAAATTAGTTAATTGGACCAATTAAGCTTCTAATAAGGTCCAATAAAGTACTTTTGGGTGCAGTTGGAATAAAAACTTGCAGGGACACCGGCCCTCCAGGACCAAGTTGTGCACCACTGCTCTACGGTATTGGGCTGAGGTTTTGACATTTTGCTGTGAATATAATTTGTTTGAAATACTGGAGAAATACGGGAGAAATTATATTATGGGAGCTGTCCGGGAGAAAGGGTCAAATTACGCGAGTATCTCATGAAATACGGGAGAGTTGACAGCTATGTGACATTAACATACATATAAGTAACAGAACTCACAAGTTTAGTATTACAGTATTTCCAAGTTTATTTTTAGTTAAATGTCCTTATGAAAGAACTGCAGTGAATGAATCAATTACAGTATACAGTTCTGTACAAACTAGATACAACTCGTATAGTTTGATTGAAATAAGAATTGATAAAATAACTACAGCATTATTTTGAACAATCCAACCACAAACTGCACAAACTGTTAACTATACTTTTAGGTAATGGCTTGTACTGTCTAATTTGGTGGCTTAAATAGCAAAAGTTAACAAATCTGAGCTGAGTGTCCATCTGCACGCAAATGAGGGAGAGAAACTATTGATGAACTACAGCTTTCTCCCACCCAACACCTCCTCGCAGTACAGCTCAGTGTCCATTTGCACGCAAAAGAGGGAGAGAAACTATTGATGAACTACAGCAAGAGGTTCTGGAGTTGGAGAAAAATAAACTGCAAGCTGAAATACGCCTGCCTATACAATTCATCCACAATTCACAATTCATCTTGTAGTACTGTGTGTCCTGTTGTACCCTTCTTCTGCACCACTCAGTGGGTTGACATATGGAGTCATGAGGAAAGACCTAAGGGGCTAGCCACTGTCTCCTAATAAAAATCCATGCCCCAGTCACCTGCTACATCAAAAAGAAAAAAGAAAATAAAAGTATAGTTTGTTGTATATACAATTGCACATTAAAAATGTGACTGGGGAAAGGCCAGTCACTAAGCTTCCCATATTAAAAGAAATAGGGTACTTTATTTGAATATCAAAGTTATACACATACACTGTATATAGGAATATATTTAATGTATTCAGATATTCTCTTAAATACATCATGAATATTGTATAAACAATACATTCCATAATTTGTGTATTAAAAAATGTACATATATATTTATGAAAGCAGTATCCTAAGTGAAGATAATAGACCTCATGTGGGGTGTGATACTGAGCTATATACTACATAAATGTTATGGGATCTGAAGTTGTAGGATCTTGCTTTTACTAAGCAATTTATTCTCAAATACTGTATATACACACCAGTTAGATTCACTTGTGATGGTGGGTATATTACATGGGGTGCCTGTAGATGGCAGGGCAGCATTAAAGCCTAGGCGCATGGAAGTGAAGACGTGTTAGATATCGTGAGAACAATCATTGAGGAAATGGTAGCAAAATCCTACTTTCTTTTCTTGTCCTGTAAAGAAGCGGATCACAAGTAAGGCACTAGAATCTGATTCATTTATGGCCATAATCTGAATTGCACCCAGTCCTGCAAGATTATTAGGTTGTGGTTTGGTCTTAAATTGCCGTTACAATTTATGAAGCAGTCTGTAGATATACACATTACCATTTTCTAGCATATGACAGATGGCTGCTTTGCAATATCCTAGCATCAAGAGACGAACCTGGCCACTGTACCACACAATCAGTTAATCAATTTTGAATCGCATACCATGTGTGAATTTTTTTATATATATTTTTTAAAGCGCTATATAATTAAATGTAGGTTTATTATGGAAACAAAAGTTGTTTACAATCATCAAAATATGTACGATATAAAATGTATTTAGAAATATGTGCAGTATGTTTAAAGATACCTGTTCTGTTCACAAAGGTGTACTCGTGAACAGCAGGTGCTTGGACTGGGATTTGTCCCATCCACCCTCTAATTGCGGCTTCTTGTTCGTCTGATATTTGAGGGAAGCTAATGAAAAGTCGTATTTTGCGTGCTAGGGCCGAAGACACTGCATTAACTGTTCTTGAAGCGGTTGATTTGTGGACTCCTGTCAAATCGCCGACTACTGCTTGAAAGCTGACGCTGGCATAAAAACGCAGGGAGGCAGTTATGCTTGGTTTTGGGAGTCTTTTATTAATTCAGTGATGAACAAAATATCTTCTCAGGAAAACAAAAATTATAATACAATTCAAAATCATTATACGTGTCTAAAAAATGTGTTTGGTCTCTAAAATCTGTTCTCTTCGCAGTGCTCTGCACATATGCACTCTGAAAACAAAGCTTGACATTGTTTAGCGTTTTATGTTTTGAAATGCCAAGCGTGACTTCAAGCCACCCAGTACCCAGGCTTGAAAAGTAAGTGTGACTTACACCAGCTTCACGTATTGCAACTAGACCTATTTTCAAGTCCGCCTAGCGGGCACATGACGTTATACCGACGTTGTGTATTGGGTGTATTTGAGTCACGTCGTCGGGCAACCAAAATATAACCAGTGCACAACGTCTTTTTGTTGACGGAGAGGCAACGTTGTGGTTGTGGTGTGTGTTTTAAAAAATGTCCTGTTAGGCCAGTTTTTTTTTTTAACCCTTTTTGTGTTAACAAAAAGCATAGTTTTCTTTATCTATACATTATTATTATTATTATTATTATTATTATTATTATTATTATTATTATTATTATTAGTATTATTATTCATAATAATAATAATAATACTCATCATCAATTCATGGTTGTATTTAACAGCACAGTAGATTATAAATGTATTTGATAATATAGAAGTGAATTCAATTAAATAATATTTAAAAAACAAAGACAGAAGCTTCCAATAATAAAATATTAAATGTGCGCGAGAGCAAACAGCGAGTCACACAGAAACAAGGTAAGGATCAGTAAATTTAATTGATAAATATGACCTTAACTTGGAAACTGCAAATGTTAAAATATTTAAGTTTACCGTGTTAAATGAGGAAAATTAATTGCTGTTCAATTACCTTTATAAATGCACATATTCATCACCGTTCATTTCTTCCCCCACCACCAACAGCAGGGGAAGCGGGCATTACTACTATTTATTTATTTTTAGAACTGTTTGGTGAAAGGTGTTTCCACAGCATTTCTCTTTTTGATAAGGATTCCATTACTAAATTAAGCCCAAAGCTGCCTGAAGCATGGAGGCCTATTTCTTATTGTTCTTTATTGTTAATATTATTATTATTAAGAAGTCTGTTTCAGAAAAATACATAAACTGTTAAAGTGTCTGATCTCACGCAGCTATCTCACTCAGAAGGCGCTCACTCTGTCTCTATACTCAAAGAGTTTAACACACATAGGTATACTTAACTTGGAAACTGCTTGAAAATGTTTAAATTATTTAAGTTTACAGTGTTAAATGACAATTAGATTTAGTGTTTTGCTACAATATATAGTTTTAAGGGTTTTAATCTTTACAGTGGCCAATTAACGCTACTCTCTAATAGACACCCTTATCCAAATAACCGACCAGGTAAAGAGAAGATGAAGAAAATAACTACCCAGGTGCCATTTCGAGCAAATACGCCACATATGTATTCCATCAGGGTTAAATAAAACAGGAATGATTCCAAAACAGATGATTTTCTGCTTGCCTTTTCCTTCAAAGAGTAAAAAGCTGTCATTAAGGACTGCCCTGTAACAATTTAGTTCCTAAAGGACCATTTTACAAAAGAAAAGCTGACTTGTAAAAGTGACACTGAAATCTGCCTTCTTGAACATTCTGTTTGCTTAATCCACCAGCCTGCAATTTAAAATATGCCTGTCAGGAAAAGAGCATCCCAGTGTCAGATCCAGCAGTGCAGGGCTTCTGCAGTGGGATCAAGCTGTGCTGTAGTTTTGGGAGAGTTGCCAAATAAGTGACATTTCCAGAGTACATTGGTAGAATTTTAAGGAGTCATCTTTGTCCTTCTGAACAGCAGGGTTAAGGGAGGACCTTGGAAAAAAATATATACCCTTTGGGTATTTTAAATTGAAGTAAGACCAACTTCCAAATCTTTCTAAAGGAAAAGCGTAACATTTATTTTTTTCTTATAAAGAGAGAAGGATTAGGTCAAATGCCAAGCAACAATTTCAGATTTAGTTTGCTGTGTGTCGCCTGAAATGAACTTCTTGAAATGCCCACAGTAAACAAATGTATTGTGTTTTAAAATAGTCATGGTATGTTATTTCTTTCTCCTCTTAAGTTAGGGTTGTACAGTTTAAAATGATGTGTTCAATTGATCTAAACAGTGACAGATTTAAATATACAAAGGTTATTAAAAACAAACTTACACCATTACTGTCCTCCTCTACTGATAAAATATACTAAAAAGCAACAGCAATGGTTGTTCCAATAGAGTCTTAAAGCCTACAGCCAAAGCGATTGTGTTCTAGTGTTTAATGCTGAAGAGGGTTAATCACTTCTAGACAAATGAGTGTAGCAATCAATTACAGCTTTGTTTAATGTATATCAGTGTTTGAGTAATACATAAAAAATACATAACTTAGACGCTTTAAATGATACAAGTGTGCAGTACTGACACTGCTAGGGCAGTTAGTGGCTTTTGATGTCATGTTGCAAGGACTCTTATGTGATCTAGCCCAACGTCTTTTGTGTTGGTAAGGCATTGTGCGACCCCCTCATTTTTGTGGATGGTGCGCTGAATGAATCCTCAACATCTGTGTATGGTGATCAAAATCACCTGAGTCAATATTTCTAATAAGGTAATGTTCATAAGACAGCATAGTGGAGCATTCAGAATTAAATTGTGAAAACTGTTTTTGCCCTTGTTTGAGCCTATTTATATACATTTTGAATCCTTGTCTGAAGTAGATGTACTTTATAAAATGAGAATATCCAACTAAGTGATGATGAAGAACACAACGTTTTTGTCCACCAATCAAGTTATTTATGATTTAAAGATGATTAGAGTGTCAGCTGTATCCCTACCCGACTATAATGGTGCCAGTAAAAGTAACATCTGTGTTGATTTTCTACACAAGTGGCAGTTTTCAAGTCACAGCAAGGAATACCACTGAGAGCTGATCTTCCGTGCTCAAGTGAATAATGCTGAAAACTGCAGATTTCTTAAGGAGGAAAGACAATATCTCACATAAATTATAAATGTATTCATAACCATCAGCCAATAAACAACCAGCTAGAATGCTTCTATCAGATGGTAGAAAACTTCTGCAAGTCAGTAAATCACATTTCTTTCTTGTCGTCTTTAACTTATTACTAAATAAACTGACAAAAGAAATGTATTTAACAGGGTATTGTAATAAAAGCACACTTATGTTCCCTTTGACAGGATCCTACAAACAATGATTTGCCTAAAAAATATCCAAATTGTATCTATTCAGGGAACAAAACCAGTGCCTGCCGTTGCTCCATCACCTGTTAGTGTCGGCATGACTGAAGTTTTCAGGGTTTGTTCTTGTAGTTTCTGCAGCGCAAACTGCCTTGCAAAAACAACCAAGTAAAGACAAGTAAAAACACCAATCATCATTTAGTATAGTAATAGTATTATTATTATGATATTATTATACTGCTTAAAGAAAATACATAAGCACAAAAGGAAAAGAAGGCTAAGAGAGAAAAAACAAAGCACTGTTTATGCATGTGGGCACTGGACCATTTATAATTTTAATAGTGAGAAATCAGGATCAAACCAAAGAGGTTTAGATAAAAGGGTGGATGTGCTTGTCTGATTTAGCACAGACATACTAGAATATGGTCTGTCAGTGTGAAGAGCAGTCTTCTGAGAACTAGGTTGACTATAATTAATATTAAAGAAACATTCAAAAGTCAGTATATATATATATATATATATATATATATATATATATATATATATATATATATACAGACGTGCTCAAATTTGCTGGTACCCTTACAGCTCATTGAAATAATGCTTCATTCCTCCTGAAAAGTGATGAAATTAAAAGCTATTTTATCATGTATACTTGCATGCCTTTGGTATGTCATAGAATAAAGCAAAGAAGCTGTGAAAAGAGATGAATTATTGCTTATTCTACAAAGATATTCTAAAATGGCCTGGACACATTTGTTGGTACCCCTTAGAAAAGATAATAAATAATTGGATTATAGTGATATTTCAAACTAATTAGTTTCTTTAATTAGTATCACACATGTCTCCAGTCTTGTAATCAGTCATTCAGCCTATTTAAATGGAGAAAAGTAGTCACTGTGCTGTTTGGTATCATTGTGTGCACCACACTGAACATGGACCAGAGAAAGCAAAGGAGAGAGTTGTCTGAGGAGATCAGAAAGAAAATAATAGACAAGCATGGTAAAGGTAAAGGCTACAAGACCATCTCCAAGCAGCTTGATGTTCCTGTGACAACAGTTGCAAATATTATTAAGAAATTTAAGGTCCATGGAACTGTAGCCAACCTCCCTGGGTGCGGCCGCAAGAGGAAAATCGACCCCAGATTGAACAGAAGGATAGTGCGAATGGTAGAAAAAGAACCAAGGATAACTGCCAAAGAGATACAAGCTGAACTCCAAGGTGAAGGTACGTCAGTTTCTGATCGCACCATCCGTCGCTTTTTGAGTGAAAGTGGGCTCCATGGAAGAAGACCCAGGAGGACTCCACTTTTGACAGTAAAACATAAAAAAGCCAGACTGGAATTTGCTAAAATGCATATTGACAAGCCACAATCCTTCTGGGAGAATGTCCTTTGGACGATTGAGTCAAAACTGGAGCTTTTTGGCAAGTCACATCAGCTCTATGTTCACAGACGAAAAAATGAAGCTTTCAAAGAAAAGAACACCATACCTACAGTGAAACATGGAGGAGGCTCGGTTATGTTTTGGGGCTGCTTTGCTGCGCCTGGCACAGGGTGCCTTGAATCTGTGCAGGGCACAATGAAATCTCAAGACTATCAAGGCATTCTGGAGCGAAACGTACTGCCCAGTGTCAGAAAGCTCTGTCTCAGTCGCAGGTCATGGGTCCTCCAACAGGATAATGACCCAAAACACACCTAAAAGCACCCAAGAATGGATAAGAACAAAACATTGGACTATTCTGAAGTGGCCTTCTATGAGTCCTGATCTGAATCCTATCGAACATCTATGGAAAGAGCTGAAACTTGCAGTCTGGAGAAGGCACCCATCAAACCTGAGACAGCTGGAGCAGTTTGCTCAGGAAGAGTGGGCCAAACTACCTGTTAACAGGTGCAGAAGTCTCATTGAGAGCTACAGAAAACGTTTGATTGCAGTGATTGCCTCTAAAGGTTGTGCAACAAAATATTAGGTTAGCGGTCCCATCATTTTTGTCCATGCCATTTTCATTTGTTTTATTATTTACAATATTATGTTGAATAAAAAATCAAAAGCAAAGTCTGATTTCTATTAAATATGGAATAAACAATGGTGGATGCCAATTACTTTAGTCAGTTTCAAGTTATTTCAGAGAAAATTGTGCATTCTTCGTTTTTTGTGGAGGGGTACCAACAAATTTGAGCACGTCTGTATATATATATATATATATAGTCCTTATATATATATATATATATAAGAGGTCCTTGCCATACGAAGATTCAATCAAAGCTGTTACTTAGAAGCAAAAGGCTTCACATGTTACTGCCACTCCACCAAGCCGTTTTGTTTAAAGGGTTAAACAAATCCCAGGTAGTGGAAACAGCTTGTGGAAATACAGTATATAGGCCCATATTTACAAATCATTTATCTTCTGAGTGGTTGAAGGCATTTGACCTATGGCCTGTGGCCTCACAACGCACCTAGGCTGCGGTAAGATATGTTGTGGGTTATTGCTTATTTAACCCTATGATTACATTTGTATTTTACAAAGCACTTAATAAGTAAAAACTATGATAACTGAGTAATCATCTAATGCAGTGACACGCAACCCGCGTCCCATAGGCCGCATGCGGCCCGTTTATCGTCTGACTGCGGCCCAGTGGATTAATTCCATTTCACTTTGTTGACTTGCTTTTTCTAATTTTTCTCATAAAAAGCAGCACACCATTTTAATTCGTACTGCAGAGGGTAATTGCTTCTCATCAGCTTGTATCCAACTAATTTTATGAGTCTTCCTCTCCTTTCTCGAATGCACAAACCCGCTGCATACATAGGAGGCGTGTTGCTAGGGAAGTGACATCACTGCCCTGTGACTTTTGCTACATTGCTGGCTGCTACAACTGAACAACTTGTCTGCTAAAATAAAAACCGCTTCAGCAAGTAGATATTTAATTTGCTTTGTACTGTGTGTGTATATATGGTATAACAGTACAATATTAATGCTTTGTTTGTGATGTGTATTGTGCAGTAACAATTAACAGTAATCCTAAGGGAAATTGCTTTGATTATATATATATATATATATATATATATATATATATATATATATATATATATATATATGTATGTTGTGAAATAGCGGGTTATGAGAAACAGCAGGGAGGGGGTTAAAACCTCCCTGCGAGAGAAACATGTGCAGAATGCACATTTTGTTTAATTGTTTTATTATTTTGTTTAATTGTTTATTAATTATCTATCACCCGCAACTGAGCTTTATTGTAAATTAATGCCAGGCGCGGGGTATTTAAGACATGCAGCTTGGCTGTACGTGGCTGCTGAGTAGAAGGAAGCAGAAGAGAGGTGCTCTGCTTCCGAGCAGTCGTAATTGTAAGTGCTATGTTAAACCTGTGTGGTTTTGGTTTGTGTTAGCAGGTAAACGGCTTAGCCGTCCTGCAAGTTAGTGAGGGAAAAACTTGTGTAGTAAGCGCTCCAAGAGGA
Source organism: Acipenser ruthenus (assembly GCF_902713425.1). Lineage (NCBI taxonomy): Eukaryota > Metazoa > Chordata > Actinopteri > Acipenseriformes > Acipenseridae > Acipenser > Acipenser ruthenus. Next base: position 113,169,407 of record NC_081190.1, read on the forward strand.
GCTAGGTGTTTATTTTGTGTTTGTTTTATTTTTGGTGTGTTTATTAAAAATTTGCGCGTCCGCGCTGAAAACTCCATTTCTTGTGTCCTGGGTCGTACTTTTAAAGGGGCAACGAACCCGAGTGAGTGCCGGGCTGTTACTATATATATATATATATATATATATATATATTGATTGCAGCTAAGGGTTAAACTCTGATTATTCTATAGTAATGTGCTGCCCACTATACACATTAGGTTAAACTAGTTTTCTGCAAAATTTGGTTGTGCATCTTTGATCTAAAGCAAACACTATATAAAACTGAAAAAGCCACTAGTAGTCTTTATCACAGTTGTTGTTTATTTTCATTTTTAGTGATTTTAAAATGCTGCAATAATGGTAGTGGTGCCATAATTGAATCCAAGGGATTTGCTGATACTGTTTGTTTACAATTTTACAGTGTAGCGATCATGTGGGACTTCACTGGTCTTGAGGCTACTACATGCTATGCCTGATCTCAATGGGCTCCGCGATCCACCAGTAAGCTATGACTAACAATTATTAGCGGGACTTAATATAATAGTGTCGAATACACAATAGCAGTAATAAAACAAAACAACCACAACAACAAAAACGTAGGAAGCTTGCAATCAAAGCATTTTTTATATTAAGCATAGGTAGTTATAAAACAGAAACTTACAGTGCCTGCATAAGTATTCACCCCCCTTTGACTTTTCCACATTTTGTAGTGTTACAACCTGGAATTAAAATGGATTTAATTGGGATTTTTACCATTTGATTTACACAACATACTTAACACTTTGAAGGTGCAAAATATTTTTTTATTGTGACACAAAAGTTAATTAAACAAAAAAAAAGACATTTGTTGGTTGCATAAGTATTCACCCCCCTGAGCCAATATTTGGTAGAAGCACCTTTGGCACCAATTACAGCTGTGAGTCTTTTTGGGTAAGTCTCTACCAGCTTTGCACATCTGGATCCTGCAATTTTTGCCCATTCTTCTTGGCACAATTGCTCAAGCTCTGTCAAGCTGGATGGGAACCGTTGGTGAACAGCAATTTTCAAGTCTTGCCACAGATTCTCAATCGGATTGAGGTCTGGGCTTTGACTGGGCAATTCTAAGACATTCAGGTTCTTCTTTTTAAACCACTCCAGTGTAGCTTTGGCTGTGTGTTTAGGGTCATTGTCCTGCTGGAAGGTGAACCTTCGTCCCAGTCCCAGGTCTCTTGCAGACTGAAACAGGTTTTCCTCTAGAATTTCCCTGTATTTGGCTCCATTCATCTTGCCCTCAATCCTGACCAGTTTCCCAGTCCCTGCCGATGAAAAGCATCCTCATAACATTATGCTGCCACCACCATGCTTCACCGTGGGGATGGTGTTCTCAGGGTGATGAGCAGTGTTGGCTTTGCGCCACACATAGCGTTTTGCGCCAAAAAGTTCAATTTTGGTCTCATCAGACCAGAGAACCTTTTTCCACATGTTTGCTGTGTCTCCCACATGCCTTTTGGCAAAATCCAAAAGGGATTTGATATGGGTTTTTTTCAGCAATGACTTTCTTCTCGCCACTCTTCCATAAAGCCCAGCTTTGGAGCGTCCGGGTTATAGTTGTCCCATGGACGGTTTCTCCCATCTCAGCTGTGGATCTCTCCAGCTCCTTCAGAGTTACTATTGGCCTCTTGGTTGCTTCTCTGACTAATGCCCTTCTTACCTGGTCACTGAGTTTTGGTGGACGGCCTTCTCTAGGCAGAGTCGCGGTTGTGCCATATTCTTTCCATTTTTTAATAATTTAAGAGAGGTAGACATACCATCAATTTCCAATGGTTCTGTTACTTCTTACCATATGGCATCTTTCTTTTTATTGTCTTTATAACCACTGACACTGGCATCATAAAGAACATTATATGTTTTGACTTTAATAATTAAATTCTCATTGATGTTCATTTCTCTTTTATTTCTGGTAATTTCTGCGTGAATGAGACAGTAACAGTCTGACAGCCTCTCCTTCGACTCTGTCCGAGTAATGACGTGTGCATACAGAAACATAGAAGGCTCGCGCAGACAAACCGTCAGTTTGAGACAACAAGGCAATTCTATCTGAGTGTTAAAAGCGCAGCTCGCACATCGGTTTCCATTTTTTAATAATGGATTTAACGGTGCTCCGGGGGATGTTCAAAGTTTGGGATATTTTTTTATAACCCAACCCTGATTGGTGCTTCTCCAGAACTTTATCCTGGACTTGTTTTGATAGCTCCTTGGTCTTCATGATGCTGTTTGTTTAGATATGCTCTCTAACAAACTCTGGGGCCTTCTAAATCTGAGATCATGTGACACTTTAATTGCACACAGGTGGACTCCATTCAACTAATTATGTGACTTCTGAAGGCAATTGGTTGCACCAGAGCTTATTTAGGGGTGTTCAAGCAAAGGGGGTGAATACTTATGCAATCAAGACTTTTCAGTTTTTTATTTGTAAATTATTTTGAAAAATATGTAGATTTTTTTCCACACTACAACTATTTTGTGTAGATCAGTGACAAAAAATCCTAATTAAATCCATTTTAATTCCAGGTTGTAACTCTACAAAATGTGGAAAAGTCCAAGGGGGGTGAATACTTATGCAAGGCACTGTACCAGCATTTTTCATATGAGTCTTGAAACCTGGTGTAGGCAGGGCTCTACGCTAACTTTTGTTTAGGCACGTGTGTGCCTAGATTACAAAATGTAGGCGCGCACTGAAAAATTTAGGGGCACACACACACACACACAAAAAGATTGGCTCAAATTTATTGTTGAATATCTACAAATCTTTTTTCCCTTCCTTTCTTACATAACACTTGTGCAGTTCACTACTTTTGCACCAACAAAATTATAATGGACAACTTTTTTCCAACTGAAATGATTTTTAACTGCCTGGTAGCATCTTCCTCAGAATGTGCTGCTTGCCTGTTTATGGTAGCGGGATGGTCTGGCTGACGTTCCTGGATGTATGCCTCTTTGCACATTGTGTGCCATTTTGGAGCACTGTGTTTTAATATATTTTCACATTTTAACTTCTGGCTCTCTGTTAAAAATATAGTCTTGCCTGCCATCAGTTCCCCTGCATTCTGACAAAACGTGCAAAACATGGATTTTTTTAACATTGTCAGACTTAAGCCAGTGAAAATCTTTTAGCCACTGTTGGTTGAACTTGTATGTTCTTTTTCTACTTTTCTGTGAACACACTGTAACTAACATAGCCCGTCTCGAAGTTCCCTGTTCGCTTTCATCTTCTGATATACCTTCATTGCTAATTTCTTGTAAAGAAGCCGACATATCTGAATTTTGTTCATTGTGGTTTTCTTTTGAAACCTCTGCAATCACATGAAAATAATTTCTTATTTTCCTGATCTTGGTTTGACAAGTTTTCAAACTGTCTGGAAACGAGTAGCCATCGCACTGATAAATCAGTGAAATTGGCGGGGTATGGGATTTGTAGTTTTTAATGTGTGATTAACAGCGGGCAGTGGACACCAATAAATGTCATTCATAAGAACATAAGAACATAAGAAAGTTTACAAACGAGAGGAGGCCATTCAGCTCATCTTGCTCGTTTGGTTGTTAGTAGCTTATTGATCCCAGAATCTCATCAAGCAGCTTCTTGAAGGATCCCAGGGTGTCAGCTTCAACAACATTACTGTAATGTACAATCCCAAAGTACATTACTATTGAGCTATGAGTTTAATCCGAGTGAGTTTTTTTTTATTTTATTTTTTATACTTTTAAAATGTACATTCACACAAGCATTTTTTTTTGTCTCGTATGCAGAAACTGTCGGGATATTTTCATCTGTGTTACTGGACGAAACAGAAGGCTCTCCCCAGAAGCTGTAACAAAAACTGTTGTATGCTTGTATGTTAGTGCTTGTTCTGATTTGTCCCGAGATCCACCAAAAACCTTTTGTGATCTATGTATTGGCCACCACTGATCTAGGGCATACACTATCTCAAATGCAATGGGAAACTGGACAAATGCCAACATCCAGCTAGCTGCATGTTTAAATGGTGTTTGTCCAGTGATAATATAAATCCAGCACAACTAGCAAAATGCCTCTGGGCTGTACCACTACCTGTGTGTCTTTGTGTCTGTGGGATGATCACATTGCTCATAGCAGCAATTGCGAATTTTCTGAAAACCTTCTAAATCAGCAGCACTTTGTTATTATTATTATTATTATTATTTGATTATTTAGCAGACACCTTTATCCAAGGCGACTTACAGAGACTATTCCTGCCACCAGGTGACAAAACAAAATGGAAAAATCCATTAAAATAACAGCAGGTGCCACCGTAGCCTTCAAGTAAATGCTTTTGGTAGACAAAACCCTAGAATTTTATTTGAATGTTCTTTGCTTTTGGCTGCTGCCCACAATGTGACAGCAAAATAATAGCATAATATCCTTACTATTAATTTCACCTATGTTCCTAATACATAGTATCTTTGCAGGACGTACCAGAACGTATTTGAAAAAAATAATAATAATTATACATCCGCCTTCATGTAATAGTCATGAATGATGAATGGGAAGCAATTGGATTAATATATTTACATGTAGCCTACACTAATACTCTGTCTGGGGGTCTTCACTATACGATTACGATGTCAGATAAAAATGTATAACTTAAAATAAAAGAACATTTAGAATGAATACAGATGCTTTTGATTATTTGTTTGCTGTCAGATTATACTTTATAAAAGCATGTACACTCATACTGCACTGTTAACGAGTGTATCTGACATAGAAAATAAATACCTAAATAACATTATACATTTCTGTGTCAAAAAAGTGTTTCAAACGTTTCCTTAAAATCAAAATCATTCATCATATTTAGTTATTTTTTTTAAACAAGATTCTGTAACTTTTCTGAATCAATTAAGTTTCTCTTTCAACATTTGGATGACATTTTCTTAGTAGAACAAAAAAAATGAATACTTGACAAGGTTAAATTTGACATAAAATGCTTTTCATTATTACTAATATTATAATAAATCACTTCCAGCTACCAAATTGGAAGAAAGACTAAGCTGTTACTGAACTGTTTTTTGTAAAATGTCGTATTTCACTTAGCAAATTGAACTCCTGTTAAGAAATAAGATTACTATTCGTTACTGTGAAAATATTGTAAGACATCTATCAGTCTTGCTTGTTTATTTATTTGCATCACTAACAAAAGTGGCTTGAGGCAAGAAGAGGCTGTGGTAAAAGCAATTAAATATGTTCCCTAATCATGCCTTTGAATTAAAGCTTCAACAGGTTTAATGGTATACAAAACAATGTTGCAACTCCAGTTTGTGTTTATTTCCAATAAGTTGCACTCATACAAACTTCTTTTAAATACAGTAATTCAAACTAAACAGGCAAAAACAGCTCATGAATGTCAGCTGCAAGTTTTGTTCATTGTGAACCAATACAATAGTTATTCACGAACCTAAAACTTTTTTTTTTACATATCACACTGTACCAAATGCTATAGTGCATAGCTTAAGTTTTAGCGAATGTACAAAAGCTGAGACCACAAGGTCTGCTTGCTAATAAACTGAAATAATGTATCCATAAACAAAATTGTGTAGCACATAGAAGGTATTACCGTGGAACATAATACAAAAACATGGTCACAAGAATAAATGTTTAAATGTTTTTTTTTTTTTACAATTGTGTGACAGCAATGATTCTATAAATATGGAGTACTTTAATCGTGGCAGAACAGAAACAACCAAACCAATAAGAGGTAAAAATGTCTTAAATACTTATAAAAACCATGTTATATATATATATATATATATATATATATATATTTTAAATAGATTGAAATCATTACATCAAACAATTGCCTGCAGGCACAATATAAGAACATTCAAATATAGCAACTTTATAAAGAACCCCAACCCAGGCAGGATCTTCAGCACTGAGCTCATACAGTAAAAGCTATACACAGGATCTTCAGCACGGAGTTCATACAAATCAACTAGCAGAAAATAGAACAAAGAAGGAAGCGTAATTTCTCCATCCTTTGTCCATTCAATTACAGCGTAACTAAGTTGAAAGGCAAGGTGCACAAAATAAGAGACAGTATTAGTATCCTTCAGCATATGCAATGATATAGTAACGTATGTATATATCGACATCTAGGCATACAAATATATTATAGGCGTGCACGGGGGAAGGCAGCAGCAGGGCTGGTAGGTGATACAATCACACAGGAAGACATAAGCCTGATATACGCTCCTTGCAAAAGAGCCAGCTTTTTTGTACAGTGGTATCGGAGCTATGCTTTAGTGGGAGAGGTCCCGGGTTCGCGCCTGCCCTCCGACTGTGTGTTGATTGCCTCGCCCTGTGTGATGCGCCTGCCTGCATTAACCAAGATCGCTACAATATGAAGGTGTAAACATATAAACACATAATATAGTATCGTTTAGATCTATAAAACAGAGGACGAGAACAATAGAGTTTAGTCATCAGCCACTTTAAAGTTGGACTGTGTTTTTAGAAACAAATACAGTCGCACGTATCTTTAATTTAACTACAGTCGGCAGCCGCGTCTCTCTCACAGTTCAGTTCCTCACTGCAGCCAGCACAGCACAGCACAGCACAGCACAGCACAGCACAGCACAGCACAGCACAAGGCCACGGATCGGTCCAGGCACTCGAGTCAGCAGGCAAACAATCCAGCAGCAGCGTTGCTTGTAGACCAGATAATATTGACAAAGTGGATTCCGTCTCGGTTCGGTTCCCGGTCAGTGCATTCCCTCTGTGTTTTATCTCCAGTGTACTCCACTCTTTGGCCAAACGGGTTGGTATAAATAACCGGTAGCTAGTTAGCAGCTCAGCCCATAATTAACAAGATGGTCAATTGTTCAGCTGGGGCTCATCAGTTCATTAGTCCACATGCAACAGTGCTTTAAAAAACACACAAAAAATCCACAACAAACGTGCACAAAGTAAATCAATAATAATAATGAATAAAGTGTCAATCTCAAATTCATAGTAAAGTAAAAGCAAACAAAATAGTGACAACACAATTAATGCAAATAATACAAATAATATTAATAATAATACTTTGCAGGTGTGACAGACACATATAATCTGCTAACTGACCAACTCAGCGATTCACACCAGTGAGGGATGGTGTAATCCATTTTAATTCCAGGTTGTAACACTACAAAATGTGGAAAAGTCCAAGGGTGGTGAATACTTATGCAAGGCACTGTGTATATATATATATATATATATATATACACACACACACACATACACATATATATAATATATATATATATATATATATATATATATACATATATACATATATATAATATATATATACACATATATATATATATATATATATATATATATATATATATATATACATATATATATATATATATACATATATACATATATATACACACACATATATATATATATATATATATATATATATATATATATATATATATATATATATATATCCGAGCATTTTGTTGGTCTTTTTCATAGATTCCTTCTTCAATTTCGGTGTATCCCATATGGTATTTATGATGCACATTTGTATTGCTTGTGTGTAGTATCTTACACTTTTCTCTATTAAATGTCATTTGCCCTGTGTCTGCCCAGTTCTGAATGCTGTATAGATCATTTTTAATGACCTTTGCTGCTGGTGTTTGCAACTCCTCCTATCTTTATGTCGTCTGCAAATTTAACAAGTTTGCTTACTATACCAGAATCAAAGTCATTAATGTAGATAGGAATAGCAGATGACCTAATACTGATCCCTGTGGTACTCCACTGGTTCCCTCGCTCCATTTTGAGGTTTCTCCTCTAATCAGTACTTTCTGTTGTCTACATGTTAACCACTCCCTAATCCATGTGCATGCATTTCCTTGAATCCCTACTGCGTTCAGTTTGAGAATTAATCTCTTATGTGGGACCTTGTCAAAAGCTTTCTGGAAATCTAAATCATCCTCAAAAAAATCAAGATGGTTAGTTAGACACGATCTCCCTTTCCTAAAACCATGCTGACTGTCTCCCAGGATATTGTTACCATATAGGTAATTTTCCATTTTGGATCTTATTATAGTTTCCATAAGTTTACATATAAAAGAAGTCAAGCTTATTGGTCTGTTGTTACCTAGTTCAGTTTTGTCTCCTTTTTTGTGGATCGGTATTACGTTTGCAATTCTCCAGTTTGTTGGTACAACCCCTGTGTCAAGAGACTGTTGCATTGGCTTGGTTAGCGGTTTGTAAATAACTTCATTTATTTGAGTACTATTGGGAGGATCTCATCCGGCCCAGGGGATTTGTTTATTTTAAGAGCTCCTAGACCCTTTAACACTTCTGCCTCTGTTATGCTAAAGTTATTTGAGACTGGATAGGAACAGGTCGACATGTGGGGCATGTTGTCCGTATTTAGTATATTTGCTATTTTTTTCTCTTTGTCTATGATTTAGCCATTTGTATCTCTTAGATATTTTACCTCCTCTTTGAATGTTCTCTTGCTGTTATAACATTGGAAAAACTTTTTGGAATTGGTTTTAGCCCCTAGCAATGCTCATTTCTATCTCTCTCTTGGCCTTTGCACATGATTTGAGGTTGCAGTTCCAAGCACTCTTTCTGTGTACTTTGTTCTTGGTCCATTTTAAGCGCTCTGTAAAGTGCCTTTTACATATACTGCACACAGTAAAGAAATAATAAATACATTTTAAATTTACATAGAATAGTTTACAGTGTGCACACGGCAGATTCCTGCACAGGTCCGAGTTTTATGACTCAGATCTGCTACTACAGGACCTGACCCGAATCCGCAACCCGCTGCAGCACTGTCTTATTACCAGTGACCCGACCTGCTTTAATAAGACCTGCAACTGGACCCGAACCTGCAAGTGTTTACCTACTGCCTGCGTCAACTGACTCTCTCATTCACACACAGATATCTCTACCATTCTCCACAGATTGAGTTTATACAATAGCCCACAGGCTGTACAGTGTGTTAATTCCCTCTAGTGGTCTGGATAAATTATAACATAGTAACATATTAACTATCTCTACTTACTTTACTATAAAATACCTGTCTATTCCTTTCATGCCACCAGTTAAAAGGGAGCTACACCTGTGCTTTCATACACAAAAACAAGCAATGAATCCAGTCACATGTTCATTATTTTCATTCGCTATGATTCCAAAAGAATTCCACACTTCTGATTTACCTCTCAAACTATTATCCACCTTATGATATAAACCCTGCGGTATCTTTTGTTTCACCTCGTCCATAGACATTTTAATATCACCAAGCAGATACGATAAAAGGGTCTTTTTGTTTTCTGTTGGTATAATAACCTTAGTGTAGAATATTTTGCACATAGGGTACCTCCATTTTGTCCAAGGATACCGAAATAGATACTGAACTTTTTTTCATGTTTTCTCTTTTGTTAAGCTGTTTTGAAAGTACTCAGTGCTGCTTTCACTCAACGCCTGTTTTCAACTAACTCTCGTAAAAGCCTCACAACCACCGGGTCATCATTAGGGTGGAAGTGGCAGTTGCTCAAAAACACTACAATACGTACTAAGTACGTATTACTAGAAGAGATGGAATACTTGGAATTACTTGTGGAATAATTAAACAAAAACTGCATTAAAAATCAGCTGTCATTAAAACTCGTCATAATTAATACAATATCGTACATTTCTGATAACTCGATAATTATTTTTATAATTATTTTTTTTTTATTGTGACTTCTGTTCGATACGATATCACCGAGTTATCATAAATCGTCCCAACCCTGCTTGGGGGTAGCAGAAAGATGACAGGCTTCAGTTTGTGACACCTTCTGGTGAACAGATGTATTTCAGTTAAATTCCTAGAAATTCCAGTTTCTAGCCACATAAACTAGCCACACAGCGCCCTCTAGCATTCAAAACACACAAGATGATCTAGATTAACGGCATAAGAGCATTTTCGAGTATGTGGCTGATGAGCATGACTTTTTACATACAGCATTGTCATTACTTTTTCAGTAAAAGGAAAAAAAAATAAATTGTTGGTCATTCATAAATTCATGACAAGCCAATTTTAATACTGTAAAGAAAAGAAGGATTGATGCATGGTGAGGATTGTTGGATTTCTAATATTCATATCCTGTTAACAATAAATTTAAATAGGACTATATAATGTCAGAGTTATAATTCCATTCCGTGCCAATCTACCTCATAACTAATGTACTGGAGATTTAAACAGGTGACAGCACAATGGTAAATTACAAGCCCCCACAAAAACTTAGGAACAATAAAATGTATTACTGTGACAAGGGTGTATTTCAGGTTTTTGGATTACAGCAAATGTGATGCTGCCAGGAATAGAATTGTGAGCTAATTACACGAAATACATGCAAAGATGTAATGAAATGTTTGCTTCATCAGTTTAAGCCATTTTGGTGTGTATTATGACATTTGTAGCTATCCCTGGAATATACATCATAAACCCAATGGGATTGATTTTGAAGACGTGCTGGAAATACAAGCACACACAAATAATCTGAATGATGATTGCTTTAATGGTACATTTTCTTTTGGTAACAAAGTGGAAAGCATTACTTTGTCAATTATCTAAATGTTTTCAGCAGCATCATAAATCCGATATTCTCAAGAGCCAAAGGGCTGGAGGGATACTAATGTCTAACTGGTGATGGATTTAAGGAAAGGAGAAGTCTGTGCAAATGAACGAGGGCTGATGGATTCAAGGGGATTTCAATCGCTTAAACTAAGAGACTGCTGTAATTAAACATTTGACACCTTTTTTTGCATTTTTAATGAGTCTCAGTGCCAGCTTGTTAATACCATTAATAAGTTTAGATAATGTCTTTGGTGCTTTATCTCTCTAATAGGACTACATGCTTCTACCAAAAAAAAAGAAAAACGCAGAACACCAAACCTCAATGGAAAATAAATAATTTAATTAATGATTAATACAAAATCCAGAACCGTTAATAATAAACAAGCTACTCACTTCTTCCTGGGAATGACTAATGTTTTGTTGGACCAAGACTGGAAATCTAAAAGTATGTCACAGGTGTATTTTTCAATGGCACACCATCACTGTGTATAATAAAACTATAAAACCCTGAAGTGTGTTCAAAACCCATATACAGCTCTCACAGTAGAGCCTGCATTGGTGCATGAATGCCCATAGCTTTCCCTAAACTAGTTTGTAGGGGTGCTGTGTGGCGCTCTCTGCTGGGGTCCGTGACTGCTGGAAAAGAGTTAACGCTCCTCAGACACAGTATTCTGCCCACTTACATCAATGATAGACAAGATCCCAACCTGATCCTATCTACCGCTTCAAAAACCAACCCCCATGCTCAGCCAAAGTCATGGTATAATATAACGCAGTAACAAAACTTTAAAACAAGGATTTCTTTAGCTGGGGAACCCTCACTATTATCAATTCATTTCCTAGGCTGGTTGATGTATTCCTACAACAACCAAGCCTGAGAACCTGCTTCCCATCTGCATTAGGGCTCAGTTAAGCCTCCAAATAACAATTGATATATTGGGCACACAAAATATAATCGTTCGATAAAATATCCATAATTTTACTCAGTGCCACCCTGATGACTGGCAACTATCAGAGCTTGAATAATCAACAAATCTCAGCTGTAGTCTCTCTTGCATGGTAAGATTGACTGCCATCTTTCTTAACAAGTGTGTGTCATAAAATGAACAAGACGCTGTGAAAAGGAGGAAGCACATTAATAAAATGTTTTAAATTAATTTAGTTTAAAAAAAAAGGTTTCAGCTGTGTAATCCAACATCCTTACTTTTCATGTTTAAATGTATTTAAGGTACAGTTGTAGATGTCAGTTTGAGAGGGCAGCACCACGGATCAACCAAGAGGTTTTCAGTGTCATACTGGATGAGCAACAGAATACAGTTTAATGGGAGGGATATCGTTTTATAGGTCACACTGGCGTAAAAGTCGCTCCACCCTTTTTGAGACTTAATGTTTAGGAAAACCACCTTTTTTGTGTTTAAAATACTTTTTTTCAATTAATTTTTTTCCTACATGCTCAACACCGATAGATAAAGAAAGATACTTAGGTTTAGTTTCGAAATAACCCTTATTTGCAGCATTGTATTCCATTGATAGTTTTAGAGTGTTTTTCGTTTTTAAACTGCTAGAAACTATTCATTTTTCAAAATTTAAAAAGTAATAATTAACAGAGCTTAAAATCAAGTTATACATCTCACATCACATCTGTATCAAACTCCCGGTATTTTATTTTAGCTTATCAAGTACCCAAACAAGTTAAAGAACATCATCTTTGCTTAACTGAACATTTCTTTCCAAAACCATACTTAGACAGTAGTTCCAGCTGTGTTTGGCTTTTACAAATTTGTTGTATTAATTCAAATTTAAATATCAAACAGTGCTGCTTCATCAATTAAAAAGCAAAAAAAATAAATAAACTAAACAGTGCACCATTTCATAACCAGTAAACAAAACATTTTAGTGTTGCATACGGTACAGTACAATTGCATTCAATTTCCAGCTGTAGAAGTACATTAATTTTGTTTTGTTAATCAGAAGCATAACCATACACATACTTTACAAGTGTACCACTGCATTGCACTGACATGTAGAACAAGTTACAGTATGTATAAAGTCATTCAAAGTACTTCATTCAAACAAAATGTTTTCTACATCGGGCCATAAACACTTTCCTCCTATCAGCTCGTTTTTCTTTGGCCATTTTAAGTTTGTCTTTGTTTCATCTGCAGTCACTTACTGTTTTTTCAGCATTGCGATTAACATGTATTTCAGCAAATTCAACAACGCGCAATTTCAAACCTGTTCAGTAGTATTTTCTGTTTTTTCTTACTGTCCTACTTTATCCGGTCTCAAAGTCACCTGCTTTATTATAGCATTGCAGTTACAATGAACGGAAGATTTGCAAAGTTTACTACTCAGCTTTCTAACCAATAGCTGTGACGTTTGAGAGAGGAGGTTAGTCAAGAGTCTAAAGTTTGCGTTTAACATTCAAAATGACTAAGGATATTGAGAGTAAGAAATTAAAACTTTTAATTAGAACAGTGGTTTTGTGTTTCTACCCAGCAACATGGCCTGAATGCTGTAGGTCCTGCACAAATAAATCGGGTTGTTGACATTTAAGTTTGTGTGAGACATAACGGTGGCTGTTGATCCATTGTGGCACTGGTACAGTAGTTTAAAATTAGACACACCGGCACATACGTCACACCAGTGTATTAGTCGCTCCCCCTTGTAAGGGCCCAGCAAAAATGCCTAGAAAATTGACTTATTCAGCAGTTTTTATGGTATATGTGCAATTTTATTTTTTTCACTTTCAAATTTTGAGGAAGCACTGCCTCCCTTGCCTCCTCTAAGGAGCCTCCACTGTCATATATCCTTAATCAAGGTAGCCAGCATTGTTTTGTACATTTTATACATAAAAAGCAATTTTAGTAAAAGCCATCATTTATTGTTTATTTATTTTTTTATTGAACGCACTTCTCTGAATCATTCTCAGGTTTTATCTGGCAAACTAATATGCAAGAACTTGGCTACTCTCAACTCTGACTTAACTTCAGGAACCCAATTTGCCCTGTAAACATTTACAAATATTTACAGTACAGGTATGTGCCCTCTTATCTTAAAACCACTAATTTAGGCCTAGACAACCATATTTATTTGAAGCTCACACTCGTAAAATTTGGACTACAGGCCTACCTTGACTTCTTAAGTTGATTCAATCAAAATATAGTGTGCCACTTTATGACCTCATGATTTCCCTGTTCCCTTTATGACCCTCATGATTTCTCAGTTCCCTTTATGGCACTTTTCCAACTTCCAGACATAAAGTAAGGGCACAATTCCTAAATACTCTACTGCATAAAACAAACACAATATTAAAAACATACCATATACTGGCTTTTGTACTCAGAGCACAGTTTTACCCTTTTAAGACTTCACGAGGCAGGAGGCAGGAGCCAGGCCTGTGTAAAGGGATTACTAGAATAAAAGCAAAGTGCTTGTGACTTTAGCAACAGAATAGGGGGTTTCCTTTGACTACTCTGAGAACCGATCTTGCTGAGGTGAGGCCGAACTGATTGACCTCCAAGGCAGAGAAGCGAGGAACGTCCGCCAAGGGGAAACTAAGGAAGGATAGAGGACGAACCAAGGTCTCCCTGGCTTACTGAGGACGGCTAATTGAGAGAGGTCAGGCTCGGCTGATGCTCCAAGGCCGCATGGAGAGCCTTGTGATCTATGCAGGGAGAACAGAAGCGCTGGAAAAGAGAATAAAGAAATAAACATATAAAGAGGGCCAGGGGTCGTCCTCGTCCGTCCACCCCGCCCCCCCAGCTGTAAGAGCCACCTTCGATAAGTTGAGTCAATGACTAGCTCGAAAGTTGGGAGCAAGCTTGAAACAGGTGCAAATGAATAGATTTAATGGAAAATTAAATGTAGTTAGAAACGTTTTGGCTGGGGGTCCCCTCTGACGAGCAGGACCCTTCCTCTCGGAGGGCAAGACGATGTTGTCGGGCTAAGGTTGGGAAGTGAGCTTCACTTGCCCCCAAAAGAGGACCCCCAGCTCCACGCAGTTAGAAATGTTAGTTAATGATTAATTAAAAACTTTTTTTTTTAAACTAATCTAACTGCTCGGCGGAGTGGAAAAAAACACTTTTTGTGGGAGGAGATAGCCCCTACTCCAGGCATGCTATCAATACGGAAATAATATCAAGGAGAGAAGAGCAAATTAAAATGATTTCCGTTACGTGAGAGTAGGTGTTAACACTAGAACTGCCGAGATTTCAGACTACATACCGCCGCACCCGCAAAATGTGCGGCTTCATTTTAAAACGGCTTCAATATGAAAATGAAAAACAATTGGATACAACTTACTATTTTAATTTATGAACATCATACATAACATTTTCAGAGCAGAAACACCGTATTTACATTGAAAGTTAAATGTTTTTCTTATTTTTTCAAAAAGAGCACATATACATAAACATGAAAAACTGTAATAAAATAAACTTCTTTGTAAACAGGTGCAGAAAGCTGTATGCACATATAAACTAGTTATACAAATAGCATAAAACAAAAATATAACATGTCTTATATTTGCAACGTGAAAGAGCTTTGAGTGAAGCAGAGTTCAAAGGCTGTCTGTCTGTTCAGAGTTCTATTACAGCTTTCTACTGTAAGTACAATCTACCAGAAAACACGCTTTTCAACTGTACCAGCGCATTTGCCACAGACTGCCTTTTCACAACGGGCGCTGTATGTGTAACATCCAAATTTGCATAGCTTTGGCTGGTATGGCTGACGCGTATCCATCTAACGTTATCCAATCCACACAGACTCCGTAGTAAAATAAAGCAATACAACTTTTATTCCTCAGGTTTCCACAGGTTAGTATTCACAGTTATTTTACAGCATTTTCAGCGTAATAACAGATAAGTTATTGACAGGTAATTTCCACAGAATAACGAAGATAACACGACACGGAAAGAAAACCGTGAGGCTCCAAAGCTATGTCTACAACAGAGTAACAAGTGACAGTTATTTTCCGAATTTATACAAAAGTGCGCGAGCCCCAGAACCTAACAAAGCTCGCTCTCTTAAAGATATACTACCCTATTACTGTAAATGCGTAATAGACAAATATAATGTATCAAAATATGTCTTCTCATAAATAATATAGGCAAAAAATACTAATTGGCTCCTACAGGTGCAGACATCAAAAGTTCTGTTTTTATTGCATTTAGCAACCTGGCATTGTCTTTTATTCCGTGTGCCACTGGGCGCAGCACTGGCTGAAGGTTGAGGGGCATTGGCCAGCCGGCTTTCGTATCTCTTATCAAAATGTTTCTGCCGTAGCTCCAGGGCTAGATGTAAAAGTTCCTCCGAGTGATTGTGTTGCCGGTGCACTCCTTGTACAAAACCAAAGCGTTATAAAAAACAGCCACAGGCCACCTGCGAGTACCATCTTTGACAGAATACAGCCGTGCCATTTGATCCAGTATATCCACACCGTACTTCGTTGCGTTGTAAAATGCAACCGTCTCTGGCTTTCGTTTAGCATCAGTCCCGATGGTCACTGATCTGTGCAGAGAGCTTAGAATTAGTTTTATTTTTTTTGCACTGTTACACTCAGGGTGGCATAGTGGTTCTGCCTGAGAAATGCAGTGTAAATAATAATAATAATATATGACGTGTAGAATGACTTTCATCATTGTTTCAAGCACTCAACAGGATTATAATACGTTATTTCACAATGACTTTGATTTTATTACAAAGCCCAGACTAAATTGTCGGCTATATTGTATTGATTTCAATATGCCGCATAAACTGCGGGTCTGGTGGTTGAAGAAGCAAGTGCTTATAACTTATTCATTTTTACGATTCTGCAGCTGAAACACTGTATGGGTATTTAATTCAAATATTTAGTAACACTTAAGGACATGCACGAGATATTCACATATGCAGAGATATTTAAATTTGAATTGCAAAAGCCGTTCAAAAAGTGGCTATGGCGGTGCTAGTATTAAAACTTCATGCTGATATTGGACTCTTGCCAAGATAAGCACCAACTAAGACATAGCTTCTGTTACTGTAAACTAATGTGATCCATCTGCGTTTCCTTCCTGTCCTTCTGCCTGGTGTTGATGGCTGAAGTGTAATGCTGGCTCCAGGGATCAACCACAGTGCGGAGTCCCTAGCACATCAGCATGACAACCATCTGGACCGAGCCTAGTAGGGTACTTCTCTGGGGTCTTCAAGTGGGCACCTTCCATTCTTGGTGTTTTTTTATTTGTTTATTTAGCAGACGCCTTTATCCAAGGCGACTTACAGAGACTAGGGTGTGTGAACTATGCATCAGCTGCAGAGTCACGTAAAGTTACGTCTCACCCGAAAGACAGAGCACAAGGAGGTTAAGTGACTTGCTCAGGGTCACACAATGAGTCAGTGGCTGAGGGGGGATTTGAACCAGGGACCTCCTGGTTATAAGCCCTTTTCTTAACCACTGGACCACACCACAACACCTGAAGAGGGCTCGACAGTGATTCTGGCGTCCCAGCATCACCCCCCTCCGTCCCCCCTACTGTGCTTGAGGTCCCCAACCAGAATCCTTTGCTGCTCCAGATAAGTTCTTCACTATGCGTCGCAACTCCTGACCACTGAATCCGATGTCTCTGAGAAACCGGATTGTGGAGTGTGCCACAAATCCTCGACAACCCATCTCCACTGGATAAACCTGGACTCTCCATTCTCGCTGTTTCACTGCAGAGGAAGACCAACACCCCATATTATTTAATTAAGGACTGGTTGATTTTAACTTTAGCTGCTGATGTTGCTCCACCTATACAGAATGAATGGGGGGAATACAATTAGGGAGGAAGACCAGCTTTAGAAATGAGTGAGGAAAGATGAGTAGAAGAAGGCAATCAGCAGGGATAGATTAGAGAGGACAGGAAATGCACAATAGGTGATATTGAATTATTATTATTATTATTTATTTCTTAGCAGACGCCCTTATCCAGGGCGACTTACAATCGTAAGCAAATACATTTCAAGTGTTACAATACAAGTAATATAATTCTAGCTAGATAAGATTTGAAGGTTCCCAGGGAGAGATGCAGCTTATCTTTTGCATGAACGAGAAAAGAAAGAATGAAATCCTGGTTGAAGGGAGAAGATGTGATGTTGCTTGCAGAAGATTGTGAAAGTGGACCAGCCGGTTGAATAGGAGGAGCAGGTAAAAGGAGCGAGGGCATCACCGTATACGCTTGAGCTGAAGACAGAAGATTGCAAATGTATGAATTTAGTTGTAAACCAGTTCGCTGAATGGAGGGTATGAAGGGTAGAAGGAAAGGTTGAGCTGAGGGAGCCAGATGTCTGAATTGAGTGATCTGTAAATGAGAAAGAGCATCAGCAGTGTTAGTCGTGATACCTGGAAGCTGTTGGGCTTTTAAAATGAAATTATTATAAACTGAAATCCAGACTAGCCGGTGAAGAAGTTGCATAATTAGAGGGGAAGAGGAACGGCCTTTATTAATAATATTAACAGTAGATTGATTATCACAAAATATTAAAATTGATTTTTTCTGCCAAAATGGGCCCCAAAGACTGTAAGCTACAGCGACAATAGGGAATACCTTAAGTAAGGCTATGGATAGACATCTGAGAACCATTGATTAAGAAAATTCCACCAAAACATCCATATGGAGTGAGAGGTCGTGGGGGGCAGAAATGAAGTAATTGTAAAACAGAGTCGTTCCAGTGCTGTAGGAGAGAGGACCACATCCTAATGTCTTTCTGGGCTTCAGCTGAATATTAATGTGAGAGTTGAGATTTTTAGCTGTTTTAGAGAGATGAAGAAGACGAGAAATAAATGTGCAAAACTGAAATGTCCCAGGAGTGAAAGCAGGAAGAAATGGAATGGTTGATCTCAAAGGAATTCATCAGGAGGCAGTCGGGCTTCAAATTGGATAGTATCCAATGTTATTCCTAGGAACTCAAGAGAGTGAACTGGACCAATGTTTTTCTCCTCTGAGAGGAGGACGCTGACTGCTGAGAAGAGAGACCTGAGTTCTAAGAGTGCTTCACCTGGAGGAGCTGATGGAGGAGATATAAGAAGAAAGTTGTCAAATAAGTGCAGCAGAAAGGGGATGTGATTTAATATTGAGTATAATCCAGCAGAGGGCTTCTGAGAGTGAATCAAAGATCTTAGGTGTGCTGCAGCATCCAAAAGTTGCCCTCTCCAACAGATACCAAAAAGATGACGGAGAGAAGGGAGTATAGGCATGACTTTAAAGGCGTCAGAAACGTCTGCTTTAGCTAACAAGGAACCCCGTCCAGATATTTTGATGGAATGGATAGCATCAGATATGGTGATGTAATGAAGAGAAAACTGATCTGAGGGAATGAGAGAATTAATGCTGCTGATAGAAGAGCTGCGAGGGGCAGAGAGGTCAATGATGGTCAAAAAAACGATCAGGGTGATCTTGAAGAGCATCTGATAGAGCCGGGATGTTGATGGGGGTAGAGCCGATTAGTAATTATGAATGGCATTTAGGTGAAAGAGTGCAGATGGAATGTGAATGAGCATCACCACAGAAACTGCACATATGTAAAAAAACGGTATCCTTTGGAAATGCAGAATGAGGAATTGAAGTTATTGCACAGCTGTCTACCACCAGAATATTTGATGGGTCTTTGTGACAGAAACACAATGAGTTTTGGTTGTAAATCTCCCTCCCGACCTGTGAGGGCGCTAAGCAGCGAAAGTAGAGTTCTTTGGATGGACTGGCCTGACAGTTCTTTCCCCGGGCCAGGAAGTCGGTCAAGTCTGGAAGGCGGCGAGACTCCGTTGCAGGAACATATTGACCCAGAAGGGAAATGACGTAGCAGCTGCAGATAGTAGAGACAGCTGCACTTGTTTACCAAGGGGTCATGCGTGATAGCATAAAAGGGGACGGAGAATCGCAATCTACTCCTTCGCTTGGTTTAAAAAAGAGAGAAACTGGAAGGACCGGGAGAAACCCTAAACGAAAAAGTATTTGTGAGTGTTTTTGTTTGTTTGTCGTTGTTAGTAATTGTTTTTTGTTTTGTAAATTTCTAGACAGCTAACACGTATCCGGAACTGTCGCCTTGGGCCAGCAGAAAGCCAGAACAGCACTTCACCACTGTCACGAAATAAACTGTATCACCCGCCACGAGCACTACAGCACACACCCAGGACTGGTGACCATGTTTTGTACATTGTGGGAGAGATACGTGTATTTATCATTTGGAACTGTAACCCGTTGATTTACTCCAGTGCAGTACACATTGTTGTGTATTGCCTGGAGTTATTTTTTAGTCACCAGACCAGGATTATAATCATTAAAAACCCGTTTCCCACTGGATTTCAATTCTCTGTTTGTTCATTGCACACTGCATCACTCCTGTACCTGTACACAGTCAGCCACTTTGCCACAGTCTTCCATGATAATCTTTGCTTGTTGAAAAAGGAATGTTGTTGAGAGCAGGTGAACAATAATTTGAGGCTGATGAGGAGGCTGAAGAGGAGGCTGCGAGTGAAGCTTGCACAGCAGGGGCAGACCGTGACACTTTTAGATCTCTGCTGTGACTTTTGAAGGGGAAAAACAGGCTCGGCCGATATGGAATTGCAATATGAAACAAATAAAGCAGCCCAATCGCTTCATGCTTCAATGGGCAATCCTTTTTTGAAAAGAGCTTTCAGGAGTTTGTCGACAGGCCAATCCTGTAAAAAGGTTGCGCTGGAGAATCATCCTGAGGTTTGATGCTTTTAGAACGGCAAAGAGGAATGGCAGTGGGCACAGCTGGTTGAGCGGAGGTTGAAGCAGCAAGATTGGCGGAGGCTTGATGGAAATCAGCATTGCCTGATGGAGGAGTAGGACGGGTGGATTTCTTTGAGTTTTTTTCGGGGGATTTGTTGAAGGAAGACAGTTAGAAGGAAAGAAAAAAACGAAATCAGAGTCAGATGAAAACGAAAGCTGCCTCGGATGAGTAGTCTTTTTTTTTTTTAACAAATTGAATACAAACGTTTTTTTTTTTAAGATTGGGTCTGCAAGTCTGCGTGGTAACCGCAAACTGCAAAGCAAGACGAGAATTATGGAGCTAGCTACAGTTTAAATAGATTGACTGACAGGTAATTATAGGGTGACACAGGTATTTTAGTGAGATGACACAAGGGAGCCCCAGCTCCAGCCCCCCGAAATACACCAAGGTTCTACATAAACATGTTGTAAAAAGCGGATGGGAAATAGCCCCCCAAAGCCAAAGCAAATAAATGATTGCCTATGCCAGTCAACCACCTTGCCTTTTCCTCTGCATTCAGATATAACATATCTGGATTCTGATTTTCCCAGACTTTTCTACTCTCCTTTAAAAATTAAAAGCAGAAGTGACCCTCTTTATTAATGTAAATACAGTTACGCACAGCGATTGTAATAAAGTGTGTCCAGCATAAAATACTTTATGTTTCATTATAGCTTTAATAAAGATGAGTGGCTTATTAACTTGCTGCCATCTCGTTTCTACGTTCTGCTTCTAAATGAAAAATTAAGGCTTGGCCGATTTAAAAGCCAATTTAGTTGTTTCACAGAATTTTTTTTTTTTTAATAAAATCAACTTTACTATTAACACGTTTGTCAGTGTGTGATTGAGATATACAAATGGCTTAACCGGTATAATTGAATTCTTAAAAGGAGAGTAGAAGAGTCAGGGTAAAACACAAAAAATCAGAAGCTCTACATCTATTCTAATTGAATTTTCATATTTTTCTTTGCCAAATTAAGCCAAATTGTACTGGTGTTACTTAATTTGGCAAAAATAAAATCTTGTTTAAATGTCATTTGAAACACATTGCTTGGCGATTCCAGCATACACTAATCCGGTAAGCAAACTGCCTGGAAAGATGTTTCAGCCTATTGTATCCTCCTCTGAGCCACTATCTTTTAAAGGGATTGATGGATGATTTTGTGACACAAAGCTCTCCCAGCTGCCATAACTCTCTCAAGAGATTAAATTCAAAAGAAAGTACTAATGGCCGGGACATTTATGGCATTCTTGCCTGTGTTTCATTTGTAGCCCGTGAGAGAGATAAAAATCTAATTCCTGACTCTTTCTGCTTCCTTTTAACAGTTGTAAGCTGTGCTTTGAGATTTAGGTCAGTTTACATCTTTGACCCGACATGCTTAAGCAAAATGGGCCTAAGGGCTGCAATGACAGGTGCATTTTTGCAATGGACTATAAAGAATCATACTTTTTTTTTAATAAAATACAACATAGCTGTCTTTTCATTTTGTATCTACACTATCATGTATTCTGCATCCCTGTAACAGACAGGTCTGTGCTAAATGTCAAAATAAAACATGGGCATAGTTCCCTTTGAGGGGTTTACATGTGACAGAGCTAAGAAAACTGAACACAGTACTTATTTGAGCCAAAGTCAAATTAAACAATACATTTTGTTATAGGCATTTCTAAACACTGTATTTATTTATTTATTGCATTTATATAACGCTTTTTATACAAACATCACAAAGCACTGTACAGTATATAGCAGAAAAAAAGAACAAACAATACATTTGTATAGCACGTCACACATACAACTGCCACAATCAGACCATTTAAATACAGATTTAAAAAACAGTATACACATAATAATAATACAAAAGTAGCAATTTTTAAAGTTACATTAAAACCCACTAAGATAAGAAAGACATAATCTAGGGTAATAAAGAACTGCTGTGTTGACATGATTCAACAAGTTCATCCTGGTTGCCATGGACTAGTTCTCCAAGTGGCCCAAGGCCTACGCCCTGCTGGATCAGTGTACCGTCGCTACTGCCTTGCTGGAGGGCATGTTCTGCCGGTTCAGGATGCCAGAGGAGCTGAATAGCGACCAAGACCGCAACTTTGAGTAGCAGGTGTTCGGGGAGCTGTGCAAGAGGCTGGGGATCTACAAGACCTGTACCATCCCCCCTTCACCCATGGTTCATCTGGATGCTAGCCATCCAGCTCGCACGGTGGATCAGCAGGACTAGGACCAGCACCTACCCTTGGCCCTCTTGGCAGACCGGACGGCAGTGCAGGAGTCTACGGGGTGCACCCCGGCTTTAGTCATACTGGGAAGGGAGTTGCGGACCCTATTTGGACAAACTCCAGGAGAGGAACCATGCTCACCAACAGGGCGAGAATATGACCAACAGCTCCAAGAGGTTCACTGGTTCATGAGGGACCACCTCGACGGGGCTGGCATGCAGCAGAAGCGGGCATGTGACGTCCAGAGTCGGGGACGGGACTTCAACCGTGTGGGTGTACTGCCCCAAGAGGAAGAAAGGGAAGAGCCCCAAACTAGATAGCCACTAGGAGGGGCCATGTAAGGTGTTGGCATGGTTCTCCGATGTGGTGTACCAGGTCCAGATGCAACACAGGGGGCGACGGGTCACCCGACATCGGGACTGGTTGGCGCCCTACCGACCAGGGATAGCTGCGGTTCCAGAGGAGGGAGGTACTGGGCCAGGAGAGCCCCACGAGGTACGCAGGCAAAAAAATGAAGGGGCCAGGAGGCCGGGTCAGACCAGGCCAGACCAGACCTGGTAACCAGCTCACCCCCTGCCCCCTGCAATGGATCCAGCGAAGGAACCCTGGAGAGGTTCCTGGAGTAGGAGGCGTGGCAGAGACCGGAATTGTTCACTGTTTAGAGGGGGCTGTGTAACGACCTCAAGAGAGCTGGACCCCTTTAAGATCCTTGGAGGACCTGTGTGATGGGCAGGTGGTGGGAGCGCTGATTGGACGGGAGACAGAGTCTACCGAGTGGTCTCCTCCAAACGGATTGTCAGGAGCGAGAGGCGAGCGGACAAGCAACAACAGTGACACAGAGAAAGGACCAACCAGCATCCTATGACTATATTCGACACAGGCCTTTTATCCTACACGTCTGTCCTAAAATATTTAAGTATGTTTGTGTGGTTTTATGTTTAACAGAGTTCTGAAGTCGCTACAAACCGTAAAATACAACGAAACCTGTGTGTGAAGCACTCACTCTTTTATGCAGCTGTGCCGAGACTCAATTGCTAATCAATCATTCACTTGAATCTCGGCACAGTCTGCACGTTAACTAATTGTGCACTCGCCCGTGCCCCCATACAAATATCCACTTTTATCTGCACGTGCAGTGATTGTGCAATCCCTGTGCCTAAATACAAATATACATTTTAAATCACCTGTGCTAAATAACCCACACTCTGTGCACCAATACAAACACACAACATTGAAGGGGAAAATATGATTAACAGGGTTTTAGCAAAATGTTAGCTTTAAGCTTTATTAAAGTGTGTGTTAAGCAACTCTACAAACTGGTTTCTGGGAGTACATCCAAGCAAAGCCTATGGTTGATAAGTGGGTACACAAGGGTGGGGGAGAAGCTGTTAGCCAAGAAAGAAGAATCTACATAGAAGCAGTTGTGTACACTGTTGAAAAACAATATTTAGGACATAGGGTTAAGTACGTAGCATAGAATGTTCTAGAAGATTTGGGCTGACACCCCTCCCGAGGGTTGTGTGTGTGTTTTAATAGCATGAAGGAGGAATACATTAGTTTAATTAGGGGCGCTGTCTGTACTCATTGGTTAAATGCTTAATCATCTGGGGTGGGATATGCATCTGGGGAGTTAACCATTATAAAATGTCATGCTTCAAGGAGAGCTCCTCAGAGGGTCTCTGATACCTTCCCCAGAGCGCTCTGTTTTGTATGCTGTTTTGCTGTGGCTTGGAATAAACAATCTCTAGTTTTGAAACTGGACTCAGTCGTCTCCATGTCTTGAATATTTTTCTCCCTACAACATAAAACATAAAACACAAAATACGCACAGGGGCAGGGCACCCTGCCACAGGCACAAAAAAAACCGCTACATATCAGGGAGACATACCTCTTTGAATGATGTTCCACTCCTGTGAGGTTGTATGAGATGTAGGGGTTGGATTAAGTGATGCGCACTGGAGGTTGGACCGGCGTCAAGTCCAGTTCTGCCCATTCTCTGCTCTGAGACGATGCCAGTGAGATTGTTAGCATTGAGAAGGCGCCAAACAGTGGGGGAAGCATCAATTTGCTTTTTGTGCAGAATTAGGAATTGATCTTAATGACAAAAATAAGCAAAACATCACAGGACAGCTCAGATAGATATTGCAGACACCAGGGCTGCCAGATTGGCAGTTTTCCAGCCAAATTTGGTTTGTTTTGAAAGCATCTAGCGGGTAAATATTGTCTTTGGCGGTTTGGCTATTTTTACAATGCCATGTTTGTTTTTTGATTATGAGGTTGTCATCAGTGCAGGACTTCAATCACCACAGTGCCCCGTATAGTGTATCACGACCTCCCCCTGGGACCTGTCTTCATTCAAAAATGTTCTTTAATCACTTATAATGTATTTGAAAGTGTTTCCAAAAGGTAATGATTAGTTTACTGGCCTGTAGGTAAATAAAAGGAAAGCACACACCGATGTGTTTGCTCTGCCTCCATCTGGTTTGTTCTGAACCAGCGAGAGGAACTTTCTCTATTAAGAATAACCACTGCACCCTCTATTGGAATCTGCAGAGAACAGCAGTTAATGCTTCCCTTTACCTTATGAAAGGAAACACTAAATGGCAAAGCAAAAGAAAAAACATATTTAAGGGGTGGCTTTCTTTACATATGCATTCTGTTTATGGTACACAGTGTTTCCTTTCCAACCACTATATTTGCTTGTTCTTTTTAAGAAAGCGGTGGCAGCTTTGTGAGTCTTGGCCTGGCCATCATTGAAAATGACAATCTGTTGTCAGCTGTCTTACTTGGTTAAATGAACTGACCGGCTGATTGAAATTTAGAGTTTTCTAGAAATTGAATTTTTTCAAGCCAGCCATGGGTCAAACCAGCATAATACTCATCCTTTGAAATAAGCGCCTTAAACTGTTTTGGAGCAATCATTGAATCCGGAGAACCTCCAACGAATCTACCATCAGTGTTTTTTTTTTTAATTCTCCCAAGACGTGTACTAGAAAACAGTTATATTCTATACTGGTGCTTGGAAAAAGAAGCATGTGCAATGCTGCACCACATGGACAAATTAAACATCAAACAGCATGAGGAGCTGAAATCTCATCCTATTTCTGGATACATTTCATAATGCAGTGTAATTGAACATGGCGCAGCAGTGTGGAGTCGTGGTTAGGGCTCTGGACTCAAGAACGTGTAGCTATATCATCCTGGGAGAAGTCATCCATGGTAAAACCAAGAAATTCTTCATCAGATTCATCATCCTGAAACAAATCCAGGACTTTTTTTTCTTTTGTAGCTATCAAGTTCAGAGGCTGTAGGAAAAAATGCTTACATGAACAGTTCAAAGATCTTGGCCTGTTTTTTCCAAGTTGCTTCACAATCCTATATGGTCCCTTCCAACGTGGAGCAAATTTGGCTGTATAGCACTCTTGACTTTTGGATAAGGGGTGTGTTCTCATCCACACTTGATCTTTTAGCCGATAGGCTGCTTCTCTACGATTCTTGTTGTAATTCCGCTGTTGACGTGTTCTTGCTTTCCCCAGATTTTCCTGTATTTTCGCCTGCATGTCTTTCAGCTGGCTCATTGTTTCATATGCGAGAGTTGCTGGCTGTACAGGAGTTCTCTTAAAGTCCTGCTCCAATGGTCCTCTTAACAGACATCCCAAATTGTGCTCAGCTGGAGCAAATCCTGTGTACTCTTGTATGGCTGAGTTGATTTCGAATTGGAACTCCATCAAATATTTACCCCAATTTTTATGTTGGTCAGTAAGATAGGAAGCAATCATGGGTTTCAGAATCTTATTGATTCTTTCCGTAAAATTAGTCTGTGGGTGATAAGCTGTTGTCAGTTTCTTCACTACCAGCCATTGCCGACATACTTGCTGCAAGAGTTAAGAAACGCATTGAGGCCCACAATCTGATAAAATGAAGTTGGGAGTAACCCATCTTGTAAAAACTTGTCTCTTCAAAATATGATCAATGGTCTCATATCTTCAGCTATTTAAATAAACAGCAGGTAAACAGCTCTGTGTGTGTGTTTTTTTGTTTTTTTTTAGTTTTCGCCAATAATTTTTACCTCAGTTTTCTCCCCAATTTGGAATCTCCATTATTACTTTTTTTTATTAATCCCGGCTCACCGCTGCAACCACCGGTGACTCGGGGAACGGCGGCTGACACATGCGTCCTCTGAAACGTGTCCCTGCCCCCCAACAGCTCTGTTTTTGAATCTCTTCAGCTATTTAAATACACAGCCAGTTAAACAGCTCTGTTTTGAAATCTCTTCAGCTATTTAAATACACATCCAGGCAAACAGTTCTGTTTTAAAATATCTTCAGCTATTTAATTAAACAGCAGGTAAACTGTTCTGTTTTGAAATATCTTCAGCTATTTAAATAAACAGAAGGTAAACAGCTCTGTTTTGAAATATCTTCAGCTATTTAAATAAACAGTAGGTAAACAGCTCAATTTTGAAATCTCTTCAGCTATTAAATAAACAGCAGGTAAACAGTAACATTTTGTTCTCAAACAGGAATGCAGAAAAAAGCTGATTTAAATCAGACTTGTAGTCGAGTCCTCAAACCTTGAGTCCGAGTCCCGAGTGTCTAGTTTGAATCTGAGTCCGAGTCCAAGTCATCATGGTCCGAGTCCGAGTCCGAGTCCAAGTCACTATCATTCAAGTCCGAGTCACGAGTGTCAAGTCTGAGTCCGAGCCCGAGCCCGAGTCTTCAGGGTCCGAGTCCAAGTCACTATCATTCAAGTCCGAGTCACGAGTGTCAAGTCTGAGTCCGAGCCCGAGCCCGAGTCTTCAGGGTCCGAGTCCAAGTCACTATCATTCAAGTCCGAGTCACGAGTGTCAAGTCTGAGTCCGAGTGGGTGGGTTTTTATTGTACACAGGTTTCCTAGTAACTGTAATATTATTTGTGTAATAGAAAATAAAAAAGGACTCTCCATTAATATCTCTGAGTCACGGAGCCCAAGTCCGAGTCACACAAGGTCGAGTCCGAGTCTTTTGCGGCCATGACTCGAGTCCGAGTCTGAGTCACGAAAAATGTGACTTGAGTCCGACTCGAGTCTGAGTCCCACTCGAGCCCTACAAGTCTGTTTTACATAACCTACTCCTGCCGTGGTGTTGGTAACCCCATTCTCCTTATCTCCTTGTCCTTTTTTTAAACTACTAAAACTCTGCCTTTATATTCTGTCTCACTTGTCGTGTTGAAAAAACTTGGTTAAAAACAAACCCTGTCATGCCACACGCCGTCCACTTTTGTTAAAGGGCTGCGCAATATTAGGCAGAGTGCTACAAACATTTATTCATGTACTGGATAAAAATGCTTCTTAAAATATAAGGTGCCTCTCCCTGTCTTGCAAGTCAGTTTCAGTCACAGTAAAGACAACAGAAGTAACTGACCCTTTAGAGATTCATATTTACACTTCCCTTATTGTCCTCTACTGGGAACCTACCAGGGGGTATAGTTTAAGCTAAGCAGACATTTTACATTTATCTAGAGAACCGCTTGTCCAATAGTTACGGAATTTGCCATGGAACATCTTTAACTTATTTAATATATCACAGTCGCACATATTTCTAGAGAAGAGTTTTAAGCTTACTAATTTACAGTATAAAACTTGATTTAGATATACTTCAGCATTAGCTGTTGAGAGTATCTGAATATACGGATAAATAAAGGCACCTGTCCAGCCGTCTGTATGTCAAAGCTGCATTTTCACTGTATATGTGCATGGATACATGTCACAGTGATACACTTTTCATGGGACTGATGGCTCAGATTTTAAATTAGCAGCTGTTGCTGGGGATGACGGACATATTTGTTAGAGGTTATAGCCATTGGGAAATGATTGTGTATGCCTCCAGAAGAACTTATGATGTGCATATTTAAGGGAGCTGATACAGTTAGTTGGTGTATAATGTTTGACTTACTAACCATGAGGGGCTTCCATAAAGCCATGTCCACAATGGGCTACCCATATCCACTACAGAGAAGGACAATTAAGATACCCTGTGCGTAAAGTGCTTTTTAGCATTATACACTGTGAATTTAGAAATATCTTAGGTGGCTTGAAGCAGTTCATAATGAAAGGGGTGTGAGCTACTTAACCTAAGCTTCTTAATAAAATAGATGGGTTGTTATGCTTTTTGATTGTATAAATGCATGCATTTTCTAATCATAATAACGCTCTTTGATTTGGAAATTGTCACCCATGGCATAACCCTAATCACTGAAATATGACACCACTTGAAAGAAGTCTTCAATCTCTGGTACTTTTTTCAAAACTGCAGTTATTACTCTTCTATTAAAAGAGACCACCATTGGTTCGTCTGTACTCTCACTATAGTTATCTACTATGTCTATTTTCTTCTAAATCTATGGGTGTGCCTTGAACTCCATGGTTCAATCACCTCCTGCACTTATACATTTATTTCAAGAACACTTTCAATCTGGTTCCCACAGAGCACAAAGCACTGAAACAGCACTTGTCAAAGAATGACATTATGGTCTGTTAATATCTTGGTGTTTTCTTTTTGTATAAGCTATTGTTTCACGTTCCTTAACACACTGAAGCTTTTATTTTCAAATACCTGTGAAACATGGCACATTTTGCAACATTACATTGCAACTATTGCTATTAGGGCAGCAGGTAGAGCATTTGACACATTTAGTTATAAATTAGACTTTGCATTTTTAAAGTTGTGAAAAAATGGCTTACCATACCACATGATGATGAAATGCAGCACCAAGTAAACGACAAGAATACCCTGCATTTATTTCACACCTGTGTAGACAAGGTGTGAAATACTGTTTCAAAAGTGTTTCACAAAGGTGTGTGGTAAGAGTGAACATTTAATGTTTCCAATTTTCTTTATGGTGATTTTATTTATCATTTAGAACTGTTTCAGCTTGTACAACTCTGTCTGCCTCATCCATGTGTATAATACAGTTACAGTTCTGTGGTTGGAGATTGTAAATGCATTGTACTGCCCCACATTATGGGATGCTTTGCATTTGGTCAAAAACAATTGTGATGACAGTGAATGAGACCGCCTAGGCCCCAGTTTTCTGTTGGCTTGCGTGACTAATTTGGATACAACCCCTTGTGGCCATTGTGGTAACTAAATGAGAATTTGGAGTAAATATCTTTGAGAATTTCTCTTGTGTATGATGTAAATACAATTAAATGCCAAGCATAATTCTAACAGAGTATTTAATAATATATGACATCAAAATGTTACAACAAATAAAATGTTTATTTGTTTGTTTTTTGTTTAATAAAATGCGTTCTAGTGAGTAAACTGTAGTCTCATTCCTGATGTTATTCTGCTTCCCTAATTGCTTTGCCACATGCTGGGCTATGGTTGTAATTACATATGTAAGGGGTCATTTGCCCATGTAGTTATCTCACACAAGAATATTATCATTTTTTTTTATTTAACAGAAGTGAACCTATCAAATAACAATAAAAACATCAGTTGTACAGAGCAATTATAGTTGTACTAAACAGTCTATATTGTTTTACAGTTATGTTCAACCATATTCTCTAAACAATATGTATATATATACATATGTGGGAGTAGGACTTGCTTGATTTCATTTACTAGTATCATTATCAAAATAATGTATTATTATTATTATTATTATTATTATTTCTGAGAATTATAGTGACTATTAATGGATGTGATTTATACCTTTCGTATTCAGTGGGGAAAAGAAGAATATTTTTTTATTATACTCTGTGTATTGTTAAAGTTTTCCTCTACTTTGCCCTTTATCATTTTGACAGTACTGCTCATATATAACATAACAAACAGGTTGGAAGAACTATAGAAGATCTTTCGCTGTAAGCATGTGGATTTACTGCATAGTAAAATGTGTGTATGTATATGTTTGGAGGTCAGTTGTCTTAAAGGTGTAGCTCCATATGGTCTTAAGATTAGCTTTACTTACTTAAGCAAGTTGGTACCTTCTTTACAAATGTCAGCTCTAAACATCAATTTGACTAACGGTTCGAGGTCTTCATTGTGGTTCTCTGAGCTGCTATACCAGGTGGATTGCAGATGTCAAGCACAACATCTTGCTGATGAAAGTCATATCAGGAGAAAATCCTTTTCGTTTTGATTTTCACAGTGAAAACATACGAGAAGGCAGAGCTTGTGTGCCTGATGTTAAAACTACCTTGTTATTCCACTAGTAGTTTTGATTACATTTTTTAACACAGAGATGAGAAGCATCACTATTCTTGCTTCATAACTAGTTCTGAATCCAATCAAGCATTGAAGTGCCTAGTGAAAAGAAGGCAGTCTTCAAATATTGAAACAAATTCCAAAAGTTACCCCCTAGAATTCAGCAAAAAGCAAGCTGGTACTTAACATGACACATGATTGAGAATCTGTGATAGATCCAAAAGAGGTAATGTCAAATTTAATAGATATACCGAAAGGGTACTTATGATCAAGACTTTTATTTTGGACTAATTGTAAAAAGAAATCTTAATCATTAAAATATATACGTATTTAACAATTCATAAAAAAAAAATGATTTAGTAGAACCATATATTATTTAAACTCATTTTAAAATGCTTCTTAAAACTGTATAGGCTGTCCCCATCTACTGAACTGTCAAAAGTCATGCTGTCGCCCAACTAGGAACTGGGGAGGGGTGGGGATTTAAAGAAATTTGCCCTGGGCTGAATATTAAAATTAAAGTTAGAATATCTTACCACTCACAGTATCTATTGCCTTTTAATAGACCCTGTGGAGTTTCTTATAATAACCTTATAAATATCCCAATTATTACTGGCCAAATAAAACCACATCAGTCCAATAATCTTCATTATTTAATCTTAGATCACTGTCCAATAAAGCACTTTTAATTCATGATTTTATTGTAGATCAAAAGCTTGATGTTGGCTCTCACCGGAACCTGGCTTGGGGTAGATGATAATGTCTCATCGATTGAGGCTCCCCCTCTAGACTACTCCTTTATCCAGAAGGCTTGTACCAGTGGGAGAGGAGGTGGACTTGCTACAATTTATAACTCTGATCTTAATATTAAACAAGGAACTATGGACGATTATTCATCGTTTGCACTATTATCATTAATTTTACATAATGAAGTGTATGTGTACATTGGTATTGCATATCGTGCACCAAAGCCACAGGCTTCATTTCTATCTGAATTTGGTGATTTTCTGCCTTTCCTATCTTCCAACTACAATAGAATTCTTCTGTTGGGTGATTTTAACATTCATGTAGATATCGAATCAGACAAGTACTCAACACATTTTCTGAATTTACTTGACTCTTTAGACAATGTCCAGCATATTACAGGTCCTACATCATAACCATGGACACATGTTAGATTTAGTAATTTCTCACGGCCTAAACGCTCTGGACTTTATAATTACTGATCTTACTATTTCAGATCATTTTGCTGTTATTTTTTTGGTTAACTCTTTGCAGTCCATTTATTAAGTGTGTGTCAGGTGCGTCAGGTCCAATTTATTTTCACACGCGCAGTTAATTTTAGACACATTGTTTAAAAGTATTTTTTTTCCCCACAGTCAAACGGGTTTAAAAGGTCCTGCATATCAACAAAGCACTCATTAGGCATCTCCAGCCCCGCCCCACCCTTTCGTTCGCTATAGCTTTCACATATGCTAATAAATAAATAAATAAATAAATAAATAATATTATTATTATTATTATTATTATTATTATTATTATTATTATTATTAATAATAATAATAATAATAATAATAATAATAATAATAATAGTCGTACATACCGATCAATCATCTCCTGATCACTCGTTTTAATCACCAAACTCCTCAATAATGCGATCCAAGTCATTATTTTATTACTATAACATCTGAAAAAAGCTCTGCAAATGTCAGTGATATTCTCCGAGCGCTGATGCAGTCACAGCCAGCTTGTTTCCTTATGGCCGCTGTTATCTGATGCCAGGGGCAAGTATGACTATTCATGAGATACGCCCTTTTTTTTTTTTTCGGCTTGTCTCGGCTCCTGTCGCTCCCACTCGGCCATTGAATGGTTTTCTCAGCTTTTTCCGGAGAAAAAACGACTAGAAACCCGTTTTTTGCGTCTTTTTGATGATGTCGGACAGGGTCCGACATTGGATCGGATAGGAATAATTGCAATGTCAGACCAGGTCCGACATAGTTCCGCAAAGGGTTAATGTGTCAGTACTTAATAAATAAAGTGACACACACATTTACAACTTGGGAACTTAACCCTTCGACAACTTTAAAGTTTTCAAAGGCACTTGGCTCTTTATTACCTTTGCACTCTGAAACTATGGATGAGCTTGTTGATAATTAGAACATCTTTCTATCTAGTACTCTTGATGCTATTGCTCCTGCTGAGGTTCGAAATGTTTCGCTAAAAAAATACTCGCCATGGTTTAATGACGCCACTCAAAAACTTAAACGGGATGGTCGAAAATTAGAACATAAAAGGAGAGGTACTAAACTACATGTGCATGATCTTATGGAAGGACCATCAAGTAAAGCATAGAGAGGCTTTGGTAGTAGCCAGATCAACATACTATTCAAACTTAATTGAAATTAACAAAGATAATCATAGCTATCTTTTTTCTATTTTGAATAAACTAGTTAATCCTCCGTGTAATCCTTCTGCTGCCACAGTCTCTTGCAACGACTTCATTGACTATTTCCATAGTAAAATTATAAACATCTGTGGGTACTATTGTAGGCAGTTAATATATTCTTAAGAGCAATATATTAAAGGACCTCCAAAAACTGTAGGGGATAAAGAGATACCTTCGATAGTCAAGATCTCGGTGGGACCTCTACAATAAACAGTGTCCTATTATAATGTACAAACCTGTTTTAATATCGCTCTCTTGAAAACGATGGCGGATTTACACATTACAAGAAGCCAAAAATAGACCACATTCCAGACTGTTCAAAGTTCATAAATCGTGTATGTTCAACATGAGCGAATGACTCAATACTGGGAATCTCTTCTTAGAAAGATGGTATTTATTAAGCATGCAACAATATAAGTTTGAAAATCACACAAAACAGTTACACAATTAATGTCACATTAAAAGCATTACAATGAGAACTAAGGTTAAAACAACAATTTACCAAAGAAATACTAGTACATACTGACACAACAAGGGGACACACAATACCTGAATAGATATTTAAGAGTATTGTTACTTAGCCTGAAAAGCAGTCACTTTCAGCATTCTGTTACCTTGTGTTTCTCCGAGTGTCAGGGCCCCCAACCTTGATGGATAAATACTGAGAGCTGAGGGCTCCAGGTGCAGTCTTGTAGTTTCTTAGAGTCTGAGCAAGCAGGGATCAGCATTCGTCTGGGGCTAAAGCAGGTGCTATCGCAGGTCTGGGTAGAGCTGGGGACTCAGATTAGAGGGCTAGCGTAGGGGGGTAGAGCTGGGGACTCAGATTAGAGGGCTAGCGTAGGGGGGTAGAGCTGGGGACAAGGAACTGGGGCTAAAGCAGGGGGTTTTATACTTTTCAAACAAAAAGATTATTTGAATTTCCCACTGCATGATCCGATTGGCTATTTGGTAGCGAATGGGCTTGAAATCTTGATTGATTGCTTCCCCCTTCCTCTGTCTGATTAGTTCATTATCATAATCTGGAAAGGGGAAACTTTTAGAACGTGCATAACTTCTGTTAAATAATTCAGATTTTATTCTGAATTCCTGTTATTTTTACCATAAGAAATTACATTTCTTTAGATACCAAACATGTCGGGTTGCGACTTTGGTTAGACATTGCAAACAGTTTAATTCTCTGATTTATTACCTGGGTTATTCTGTACTTGTTAGGCAATTTAAGAATAAAAACGCTTGCATCTTGTACTTATAGTGGTATTAAATCAATATGATGTGAAATTTGTCTTAAATCTCTAAGCTATTTTAGACTCCTATTCTAAACCACCTCTCTCACTAAACGGGTTAATTAAATCACAGAGACGGGTTTGATTAGCGTTTTGTTTCCCGAGTGCCTGGTGCATTCAAGGTGTTGGGTTGATCATTATCTCTAGGCAAAGCTAGACAAATTAGATTAAAGTTCATTCAAGGTAGATTCCTGATAATATATAATATCATAACATAAGAAAGTCCATGACATTTGCAATATATTTGAGATGACAATGTCTATAGAACCTACACATCAGAAATCAGATTTCACAGATATCTTTGGTGATGAAAGGCTTAACCCCAGTAGAACCTACCAGACCTATTCTGGTTACTTTTGATTCCTTCTCTCCGGTGCCCTTCATAGGTTTAAATGATATAGTCATGCATATTAAACCTGCTACCTGTATTCATGATCCTATTCCAACTAAATTATTAAAAGTAATATTTTGTTCTCTTAATACCTATATTCTTAATTTTATTTATGTTTCACTTTCTTCTGGGCTAGTTCCATCGGCTCTTAAGGTAGCTGTTATAAAGCCAATGATCAAGAAACATAACTTGGATCCAACAAATCTACATAATTATAGGCCTATTTCAAACCTTCCTTTTCTTGCAAAGATATTAGAAAGGGTAGTTGCATCAATTTCTGACACAAAACAACATCTATGAAAAATTTCAGTTTGGTGTTCGCCATACACATAGTACTGAGACAGCTCTTGTTAGAGTATTAAATGATCTATTAATTGGCACTGACTCTGGTTATTGATCAGTTTTAATTTTATTAGATCTAAGTTCTGCTTTTGATACCGTGGATCGCTCAATCTTAATCAATCGCCTGCAAAACTTTGTGGGTTTATCTGGAGTTTTTTTATCCTGGTTCAAATCTTATCTTTCTGATAGGTTTGTTTTAATTGGGAATGAAAAATCTGCATTGTCTGAATGCTGAAGTTTGTGGTGTTCCACAGGGCTCTATTTTAGGTCCTTTATTATTTTCCATTTATATGCTCCCTCTGGGTGATATTATAAGCGAACATGCAGTAAATTTCAATTTTCATGCAGATGACACCCAGTTGTATTTGTCTCTAAAACCTGATGATAGTATCTCGTCTTACTGACATTAAGGGCTGGATGTCTCAAAACGTTTTAATGTTGAATGCAGAAAAAACGGAGGTTTTGTTAGTGGGTTCATCAAACCAGCTAGATAAGCCAGAATCAATTGGCCTGGATTTCAGCAGACTACCTTCTGGACCTGTACTAGAAATGAGAAATGTAGGTGTGATCTTTGACCCTACTCTTTTATTTGAGAAACATATAAAAAAAGATTACAAAGTCCTCTTTTTATCATCTGAGAAATATTGCAAAACTTAGACCTACTGTATAGGGCCTCATGCACTAAACAGCGGTAATGTTTTTTGCATGCAGTAAGCCCCTTTACTGCATGCTTTGTACACCTGCTGTATTCACTAAGGAGTGGCAGGCAACCTTGCGTGCGCAATGAATCGCGTGGAAAAAGGTACCGCATGAGAGTCATTTAAATTCAATGTATTTAAATTGTTTCCCCTTGGACTTGTTGATAGCCTGCTGTATAGAAGGCTGTTAGGCTCGCATTATGATGGCTAGTACAGTAGCAGGGAGCTCATAGGAGCACGCAACAGCAAGAAACAAACAGACAGTGCAGCTTGCTTTCAGGGAAGGAACAGTAATGACTTTTCATTGAGACAGGAACTGTTTAAAAACTGTACACAGTAGCCTATTTATGAAAGGTTCATCAGAAATCATTTCAGTTTCAGTTGAAATGTGTATATTTTGTGACTGTAAGTTGCCCTGGGTAAGGGCATCCACTAAGAAATAATAATAATAATAATAATAATAATAATAGTTCAATTAAAATCAGATTAACATTACTATTGCCGGTATTACTGTAGATTAATTAAATATATGAGAGGTCGGTAGCTACCACCAACCATTTAATTATTGGAAGTAAAAAGTATTGTGGGAAAGTACATCTGTCATCAGTACCAAATGAATATTATTGATTTATTTATTTATGTATTCATTCATTCATTCATGTGCTGCTTTGAAATAAAAATGCATTTTAATCTAATTAATCTATTTGTTTTTATATGGAACGTCTTGCATTTATACTCGTTTAAGTGCATAAATGGGGAATAGGATTCTATTGTATTTCGAGTTGGATACGTCATACAGAGGCACCTGAACTTGTTGTGAATTGACACTCCGTTTAGCCCATACGGCGTGGTATATACAGTGTGTTACAAAGAGTATGCTAATTAGAAGCTTACTCCACCGTATTTTGCATCTATTTAGTGAAGTTTAAGTTTAGTGAATAAGGTGTTACTCACAGGATGAAACCGCGCAAAGTGATCTTCCTTTTTCATGCAGTATAATGTCCAAAACACCGCCGTTTAGTGAATGAGGCCCCTAGTCTCTACATCTGACGCTGAAAGACTAGTACATGTCTTTGTATCCTTCAGAATTGATTATTGTAATGCGTTATTTTCTGGCATCCCAAAATGTTTATTGTCTCGTTTGCAAATGGTTCAAAATGCTGCTGCTAGAATCTTGACTAAAACCAGAAAAAGGGAACATATCACCCCAGTGTTGGCTTCTTTGCATTGGCTTCCTGTTAATTTTAGAGTTGATTTTAAAATACTGTTATTAACTTATAAGACCCTAAATAATTTGGCACCAGCCTATTTAGGAGAACTGCTTACCCCATATATCCCCAATCGTAACCTTAGATCCCTGAAAATGGGATTGCTAGTAATCCGTAAAATAAAGTATTGTAACGCTGGGTCAAACAGGCGCGAGCCTAGGAGTTTATGTTGACTCAAATGTTTTCATCTAGACAATGTGGGGAAGCTATAAAAAATATATATTGAATTAGTGTTGAATTTAAATCAAGGGAAGTAATGTTAAAACTTTACAATGCATTAGTAAGACCTCACCTAGAATATTGCGTTCAGTTCTGGTCACCTCATTACAAAAAGGATATTGCTGCTCTAGAAAGAGTGCAAAGAAGAGCAACCAGAATTATCCCGGGTTTAAAAGGCATGTCGTATGCAGACAGGCTAAAATAATTGAATCTATTCAGTCTTGAACAAAGAAGACTATGCGGCGATCTGATTCAAATATTCAAAATCCTAAATGTCGATCCAGGGGACTTTTTTGACCTCTCGTTTGTAAACTTTCTTATGTTCTTATGAGCCCTGGGACTACCACGACTGATTTCGGGACAATCAGGGAGGCTGGGATTATTTGGAAGACTTGTAAATAGTTATTGCATTGTTACTGTGTTGTTTTATGTGTTGCGAGCAGCTTGTAACCCGTTCTTGCTGTGAGTGCTTGGCAGAAGTCGAAGAATGAGATGTGAGAATTTGAACCTGAGTGCTGATTGGTCCCCTATGCATGCTGGTGGGCAGCCCCCTATAAAAGGATGGGCAGCCCCGTTGTAAAGGAGAAGAGAGTTGTGCCGAGTGAGCTGCAGCATCGGAGAGATCGAGAGTTACAGAGAGCATGGAGTCCAGCGCCTGGTGCCACAAGCGGAGAATGAATCCCAGAGAAAGAGATAGCGCAGAGCCCCACACTACCTCCAGAGACAGCGAGCCACCGCCCACCACTACCACCGCTGACTGCATGTTAGACGGCTGTCTACACACCTTTCCAGAGCAGACAGAGAGCACAGCACGTCAATCCAGCACTGTGTGAAAGAGTGTGAATGCAAGAGCAATTATCCATTTTCCAAGAGCTAGAGATCCTGAAAGAGCTGGAAATAAACAGTGGTTCTAACTGCCTTCAACTTGATATCTGCCTACAGAGTCTTTCATGCTACACCCGCTGGAAACCCACACGCACAGTCGTTACAGTATGTTAAATGGGGAGGAAGGGCCTTTTGTTATAGAGCCCCCAAACTTTGGAATAAGTTGCCAACACATGTGAGGGAAGCTGAGACTCGTTTTTAAAACCAGACTAAAAACATATTTGTTTGAGCTGGCATTTTTATAATCTATGTATATATATATATATATATATATATATATATATATATATATAGAGAGAGAGAGAGAGAGAGAGAGAGAGAGATCTATAACTATATATATATACAGTATGTATATATTATATATATATATATATATATATATATATATATATATATATATGTGTTTGTGTGTGTGTGTGTGTGTGTGTGTGTGTTTGTTTTATTGTTGTATCTGTTTGATATGTACTACTTTGTATTTTTGTATGCATTATATATATATATATATATATATATATATATATATATATATATATATATATATATATATATATTTAATTTAGTTACTGGTGTTTACATTATATATTTCTAAACTGTTTTTCATCTGGTTTTTCATGTTTGTTTTGTTTTTATAAATCTGACAATATTTTTGTCCTGTAAAGTGCTTTGAATGTTCGTGCCTGTCATTGTTATCCTTCATCATTTTCTGTCTGTTGATATCTTTATTTATTTTATTTTTTTTAAGGATTTTGGTTTAAGAATAGCACATATGATAGTTTTAAGGGTTAATAGGGGTTATTAAAGTATGTGTTAGTGGAGATAATAAGCACCTGAAATATCCCAATTGCTTTTGACACAATTGATCTTGATATATTACTTAGCCATCTGTCTACCTAAATAAGCTCTAAAGTTTGCGTTTGGAATGACTGAATCATTTCCGACTTTACAGCATTCCGCATGGTTGTTGATCCCTAAATAGCTAAGGGGAATCCCACAGCACCTAATCTTTGGCCTATTTTTTAAATTCATATTCTATGTTTGTTATTCTTTCTGTAGGCAGAGAGTTATGTTAACCACAATGATACCCAGCTGAACTTTAATGTCAATGTAGCACCCATACTACTTAAGGGGGCACTAGCTTCAGATCTACCAAGGGACAGGTTATACATAAATTAATAAATGGGTGTGGCAGAGCAGGGCTTTGCCCTTGTAAATATTGGCAGGGATGGGGTTAAATTCCCCTCCCTGCCCAGGTTTATTGTGTCAGGTGACTGGGGGTTGATTGGAGTAATTAACAATCAATCAGCACCCAGCCACCTGACATAAAAGGAGGCCTCAGCTCCTCATTAGAGAGAGGTAGCTGAGGAAGCAAGCTGGTATTTGGTGTTATTTGGTGTTGTTTGCTGGGGGTTTTTTTTTTTTGCATTCCAGTGAAGGCATAGCTCAGCCTGGAAGCCATATTTCTGTAAGTTTTACTTTGTGTTTATTGTTTGTGTTTAAGAACCTTTTTGTTTGGCCCTCGTGCCTGTTTATTTTGTGTCTTATTTAATAAATATTTTGTTTGAACTGCAGTCTGTCTCTGGGCCTCATCCCTTGTGCCACCCTGTCACAGTGGGACAAACAGTAATGGGTAAAACTGAACAAACCAAGTATTTTATTAGTTAAATATTACATCAGGACCATCAGGCTCATCAATATAGACCGGCAGTTCCTTTAACTTAAGAAAAGCTATACAGTGGAACTGTATATAGGTAGGTTTACAACAAAGCAGTTTTGAATACTCTAATAGTGACTACAT
Source organism: Acipenser ruthenus (assembly GCF_902713425.1). Classification (NCBI taxonomy): domain Eukaryota; kingdom Metazoa; phylum Chordata; class Actinopteri; order Acipenseriformes; family Acipenseridae; genus Acipenser; species Acipenser ruthenus. Next base: position 113,209,553 of record NC_081190.1, read on the forward strand.
TCACAGTAGCTAAATACATATTTTGTTAAATAGCTTTAAGATGTGCAAAACTTAACAAATCAAACCAAATTAGTGTGAATAAATCTCAAAAAGCAAACGCACAAATTATGTTGAAACAAGAGCAACAAAAGCAGCACAAAAAAAACAAACAAAAAAAATCACAAGCAAAAACACGTAAGAACATAAAGTTTCCAAACGAGAGGAGGCCATTCGGCCCATCTTGCTCATTTGGTTGTTAGTAGCTTATTGATCCCAGAATCTCATCAAGCAGCTTCTTGAAGGATCCCAGGGTGTCAGCTTATCCAGGGTGACTTACAATTGTTACAAGATATTACATTATTTTTACATACAATTACCCATTTATACAGTTGGGTTTTTACTGGAGCAATCTAGTTAAAGTACCTTGCTCAAGGATACAGCAGCAGTGTCCCCCACCTGGGACTGTACCCATGACCTTCCGGTCAAGAGTCCAGAGCCCTGACCACTCCTCCACACTGCTGCATGATACATTCTGTTTACAGCAGCATGATCGGGATAAAAATGCAATATTTGGCTTCTTTACAGAGATAAAATTGACAGCAAACTTTTAGACCTTGTAGCACCCAAGCAGACAGTTTCCTTATTTCAGCACTAGCCCACTGTTTTTAAAGTAAAAAGACGCCTTCCCCATTCTAGCTATTACAGGTACTGCAAGAAACAAGGCCCCATTCAGAAGCAAAAGACGGTGCAACAAAGGTTCCTACCTGGTGCATCAAGACCCTTACTCCCCAATCTGGTTCTGAGCACTTATCTGTCTTCTTTTGGATGCATGATTTTTTTTTGTGTCTATGAATGTGAATAAAAAGGAAGTCCTATTTATTGGAACTCTCTTTTAACTACATACCCTTCCACTACCATAACTCTACTGACACATGTAGAGTATATCACATCCCACACCTGGACTATCACGGAATATGTACTGTACTGTCTATGTGACTGTGTAAATAGCAGGCTGGCACAGGAGGTGCTATGACTGGGTACATCTAGAGGTTCAACATTGTGATAGATTGTTTTCATAACCATACATGCTTTGGGTATTCTTCTGTATCATGGAATATCAATGATCCATCCAACATGCAGTGTTACAGCATGACCATTTCACGGTAGCAACAGCTTACAGTAGGTGCATGTCATCATTGCTAGCATGTCTACCCTATTTTCCAGTGTCAGGATTGCAGATGAACCATATCATTCCTCTAGCACTCATCCGGATACTCCATATACAATGCACTTGTCAATAGTGTGGTTCTTCAAATGCTTAAGTGCTTGAAGTCTTCCTATGATCATACTTGACTCATTCTTGGATATTTTGCCTTGAAATAGTTTCCTTCATTCTTGATTAAACCCAGGGATAACCATAAGCAGGTACAACTGTCTTTATGCTGGACAGCTCTCTTAATTGAATGAGAAATACCCCCCTCCCCCCCTCCTCCACACGATTATTTTTCACCTAAATATAACCTAAAAAAAAATTTAAAACAGGATATGTTGTTATGCAAAGAAGACTCTTACCTTTGGTAGAAAAACAACAAGAGCAGGGGTATTATAATGATGATGGTAGAGCTCAGATTGCTTACTATTATGAATGTTGTTTTGAAAAGGATTAAACTGGCAGTTTACCATATACTATTATTTTGAAAACCACTCGAAGCTGGGAAAGAGTTCTATAATTGGTAAAATGAGTATAGCAGAATAATAGATGTTTACCACTCAGCAGGCACAGTCCCAGAATTGTGCAACAAATTGAGAAGATCAGTAATAAGGCCCTCTATTAGAGGAACAGCCGATTTCAGCAATTCTACAGTCAGCCAGTCCTCGCCACTGGTGTTTACATTAACCAATTCTCTGAAAATATTGTGCTGATTGCCTAGAACAAAAGAAAGGAAAACATATAGCTTGCAGGCCATTAGCATAGCTATTCGTTTTTGGACAGAAGAGAGAGAAATCATAATGTAAACAACTGCAGCATTTCAGATCCTTTACGTTGGCAGTTAAATTGTGTTATTATAATTTTTATTTTTGTGGATAATTATCTATTTAGGTATTATTACTCTCACCTCCTTCCCATTAGGATCATTAGGTGACTCCCACTCCATCATTGTGAGAGATTAAGTTCAACCAGATTACAATTCTAACTGAGTTAGCTTGCTCTTGATCCGTAGCTGATGGAAACAAACTATACTGGTTTAAAAGTCAGTCACAGATAGAAATAAGATTTTTTTTGTACAGTATTATGTCCACCTGGTTTTAGCTGACCTCATCCACATTTGTACCTAAGCTTCACGTTTTAAGTGCTAGAATTCCTTTAATCCCAGATGTGAGAACATCAGAGGTGTATATTTTTGTATGGTCTGTAATTCTAACCACATAAAAGTATCCTTCAACTGGATCAGCACAGCTTTTGATGATTTTTTAAATGAAGTACTTGTGGAGGTCTGAACATTTTATAACATCCAATATATGCTTTGGTTATTTTTTTATATTCATCAATATGTTCATTTCAAAGTGATAGATGAATCAGGGGTCTCCTAATACTCCTAATTTCTGAGTTATTACCTTTAAGAAATAATTTTTGGTAGGTATTTGTGGAAGGGTGGTGGGTAATTCACTGACAGACATGGGAGACCAGTTTTATTTGCAAACCCTGCACTGGTGCCCAGTTTTATTATTTCAGACGTTTCTTATTGCCTGCAGGGGGCGATGTTGTCCATGGCCTGAGTACCAACAACGGTACACAGGACCACAGGAATATCAATACTGGTAAAACAGTGAGAAACTGGCGCACTTACAGGTGCTCAAAATAATAATGAAAACAAAAGGCGAAAGAAAAAGGGAAAATAAAACACAGTAATAAAACTACAAAACAAAAGTGCCGCTTACGCAGTGCCCCCACTGCCGCTAAGGCAGGCTGTCTCACTCAGCCATGCTAGCCTGCTCTTTATTTACACTGACATCTTCCACCAGTGTCACTGGGTATCCTCTCTCCGGCCACCCGAATGCACAACCAAACGCAGTTCTTATGGGCCAAGCAATCCCCCAAGGCCCGCCTCTCAACCACTCAGAGAGAGGGAAAGCCAACACACTCTCTTCCCCACCTCTCCGTGTCATCGCCATGACTGACAGGTGGATCCTGCGAGACTGCTGCCCTCTTCCTGCAGAACCACGGATGCACCAGATAGTCAGCACAGATCCCCCTGTTACAGTATTGAATAAAATTAATCCAAACATACCTAGCAATTAATGTATTGATTTCAAAACAAGAAAACCTGCCCTTCCCTCACCTTCACAACTGAGTACCAATCATTGGCAATTAACTTCCAGACTGAGTGCACTGTCATACTGATGCCATAAGCTGACAATGAAAATATCCATTTAATTAATACTTAACAACTTCAAGGTAATTACTCTGAAAATATGAGTATCAGCACACCCCTAGTTCAAATCTAGACATGCTGTAATCTCAAAAAGCTGACCACACAAGTGTGTCATGATGGCCTGACCAGATGTGACTGAGATCAAATTGGCCCTGTATAAATGTGGCTAATCATCCTATTGCATTGATATGTTTTGCAGATTGGGGAATGATTTTGACAGATTATATCACTCGTATTTGTTTCATATGAGATACTAGGATGGAGAATCTATCAGCATTTCTTTATTCATTTTGAAAAGAGTAAGCCAACAACCAAATAAGCTGACTCACTATTATTAGAATTGTGATTGAATTGAGTGTAGATTTGTAGCAGTGGATTTGAATAAGTTTTTAAGGCTATTTGCTAATAAAGTTATGTCTATGAACCAAACTAAAATAAGTGGTGGGGGTATTAGGCCTGTTCCTTACAACCTCAGTAATTAAGGGTTTGTATGTTGAAGATTGCTTCTTTCTTCTTTATACTTCCTTTAGGGCAAGTTTGATTAAGAAAATACTCTCAAAAGAAAAACAGGCCCTACCAACTACATAGAACTTTCACCATTGGTATTCATAGTATCCAATATTTTTTTTTCACTGTAAAATACAACCAACCTTTGAAAGATACATAATATCACCATGTGCAGATGTACAGGACAAGGGGCATTTTCCAGGATAGGGATGAACAGATCATCTGTCATTTTAATTTCCCAAAGCAAATACATTTATACTTTAAAAAATATCACAATGTATACAATAATTGGAATAATGTGGCTGCCTTTTTATAAATACTAAAATGTCAAAATGTTACAATATAGGCAAAAGTAGTGACAAGTCAAATTCTACGTAATTATTTAGCAGGACAATATTTATATTTGATTTATAGTTTATATATTTTTAGTTTATACCACATTGAAATAAACTCAGTTGTTGATTTAAGACCATGTACACCAAACACCATGGTAAATAACAGGTTTTTTTGGAGTTTACTGTGACAAAAAAGCTATTTATTTATTCTATAGTATCAAACTGGTGTATTGGGAATTAAAAAAAATAATAACTGTCTTTCTTTACAACTCTATGGACGTTTTGAGCATTTTGTATTCAGCATATGTTTTAAAGGATCAATAATACTGTAGCTATTCACGTAAGCCACACAGGTATATTTGTTATTTGCGGTATTAAAAAATTGGGTGCGTGGCTTAATCGGGGATTCATTCATTCATACAATCGAGAACACACTGTACAATGGCTTAAATGGATGGATAATGACTCAATGGTTGATTGGATCAAATGTGTTTGGCTAAAATGCACAGGCGGGTTGATGAAGAAAAATTCTATGCTTGTTTTGGATAGTTTTCACAGCCATCTCACTGAAAATGTGAAAGGGACATTGGCTAGGAACAATAAAGACTTAGTTCTGATTCCAGGAAGAATGACATCCACATTGCAGCCACTCGATGTTTGTGTTAACAAACCGTTTAAGGAAGTTGTGAAGAAAAAATACACTGAATGGATGGCTGATGCAGAACATGCGTACACGCCAACAGGATGCATCCAGAAACCTTCTCTTTCAACACTGGCTGAGTGGATCCTCTTTGCCTGGAACTCAACATCAGCAGAAGAGTGTTAAAGTGTAGCATTACAAACAGTCTGGATGGCTCAGAGGACCCGCTTCTATGGGAAGATGAGAATGACTCTGCCAGTGAAGAAGAAAAAGAAAGTGGAGATGAAGAAACAGATGATTTAAAAAAAAAGCCACTGGTGATTATCGCAGTGAACAGATGGGCTGGTGCGAGGCACAGTCAGTGTAATCTCCTCACATCCCCCCCATGTTAAAAAAGGGGTGTGCGGCTTATGCGGAAGCGAGGCTTATGTGAATAACTACGGTACTTGAATAACTACAGTAATTTTCAAACTTGATGATCGATCTAAACCTATTGGTAGTGAAGCACTTGAATTTAATGTCATAATTTTCTCCACATGTCCAAGACTTATGGAAGAGGTGCAGTCCACAGTTAGTGTAACGCACATCAGTATTTTAAAAAAGAAGTATAGTAGTCGCCACGTATAGGAACACCTTCGCCTAAGGGAACACCCTTGTGGTGAAACAGATTTTTTCCGTTGTAAATGCTCCAGCTAAAGGAACAGGAACTTCACTTAAAAGAACACCTTCTTGGCACCGATAGCGATTTGTTCACAATGGATACTACTGTTTTATAAAAAAGCGACTTATTGGTTAGGGCTCTGGACTCTTGACTGGTGGGTCGTGGATTCAATCCCAGGTGGGGGACACCCTGCTGTACCCTTGCGCAAGGTACTTTACTTCGATTGCTCCAGTAAAAACCCAACTGTATAAATGGGTAATTGTATGTAAAAATAATGTGTAAAAAAATAATGTAATTGTATGTAAAAATAATGTGATATCTTGTAACAATTGTAAGTCGCCCTGGATAAGGGCGTCTGCTAAGAAATAAATAATAATAATAATTATTGTGAGTGTGTCTTGAGGGACACTGATTGGTTTATTATATCTTTCCAGAACTGCCATCATATCATTGAATTATTTTGTTTTCTGATTTCTAGGAGTGCACCTCATCACTACAAAATGGCATGTAAACAAACAGCAATGCGCCACTGTTTCTCTTGCTACAGAAAGTTGGAAATTGTTCGAGCTCTTGGAAAAAAAACCTGAATCAGACACAAGTCGCTGAGCAATTTGGTGTTTCCCATTCTGGTCAGTTGGTTCACCATTCTGTTAAATAATGTGCATGTCTTATATATTGCTGCTGCATTTTGTAACGTGTGTAGGGGTGCTGTGTTAATTTAGTTTGACAGTTTATTAACATTACGTTAACCCTAAGTAACAGCCATTATTTTTGCCTCTGCCATTGTGATAGACCGAAAAATACCCGGCAGCTAATTTCATAGTACACAGCGATTTAAGCTTTTTGACCGTGTTGTTTTGCTTTAGGTTTATTAACGTTAGTTTGTTTGTTTGTTTGTTTGTTTGTTTATTATTACAGTTTATTAACATACTCTTGCCTATTGTTTTGCTTTTACTTATTCAGTTCATATCATAGGTTGATACATGTGCGTCATGACAAGTAATACATATTCATATTGTGTCTGGTGGCTAACTCTATCGTAGAGAACTCTTGGGCTATAAGAACACTTTGCTTGCTTCCCGAGGTGTGTTCTCTCCACCGAAGATGACTGTATACACAATGTGCATGCTAAAGCAGTTGACCTGTTACAATGGCTAACACCTCCCCATTGCTGTTTGCTGCAGAGCACTATACTCCCTGGGAACACCTCGACCTAGGAAAAAGTTTTAAAATGGCTAAATATATATTTTTCTACACAACTGCATACAAATCCCCTTTTCCCCAACCCAGAAAAGTTATTATATTATTGCTGACGTGGGTGCAGGTTAGTGGGCACATCTGAAAGGATAAAACAAATCAATTCTACACACCATAATTTCATTATTACACTCCACTATCAACCTTCCCACTGGCATCACTGCATTTATTTCCCCCTAGACCGATACAAAAAACAAGTAGTTATTAAAAAGTGGTACATATTAAAAATGAATTACTTGCGAATTATACATTAATGTGTATCTCTTATTATTGATTCCATCATTTTACAAGCTATGGACATAAGGCTGTAAAAAAAAAAAAAAATGTGTTCCTAAAATTACCAGTAATCTGAACAAGCACGTTCTTGTTAAATCAGCTCTCTTAACTGGAGACTACTGTATGTTGTAAGATTTCGAACACATAACGGGTCATGAACAGATTTCAATATTATGCAAATTCATACGTTACAGTAATGGAATTCCCTTCAAGGTTTTTTCCAACATTGGAATGGAATTGCCTGTGGAATATGCAAGTTTAATTTGATTGGAAACAAATATAGTTTAGACTGATCAGCAGGTTCTGAAACTTTAGTTGAGATTGAGTTGCACCAGATCTTAACAACAAAACACTGTATATTAAGACCACTCAAGCCATCCGTGACAGCAGTAGTAAATTAGTAAAGATTGGTACCTACAAGAGGCCAGTGAAGGGTTTCAGATCTGAACCTCATATGAAAAGCTTCAGATGTGAGATTGCTGCACTGTCATGACAGCTTTCTAAGTGACTCTCAGGAGTGACAAGATAAAAGACTTGTATGTTTGATGTTCTGCCTGACTTTTGTGTCCTTTTAGCGTTCATGTTAAACTTTAAAAAGCCATTAACATCTTTTTTTTTTTAAATAAAGGAATCTACTTTTTTTGTCTCATGAGACAATTTGCAGTTGTGACAATTATAGGGCAAGATGACTTGGAAAGAGTACTTCATATTAATTAATGTGTAGTCTCTGTTTTAAGTGGCTATCTGATTTAAAAAGGCTTGGAAATACTTGTTTGCTTCAAGGGGTTTGAGGGTCTCTCTCACTGGTGTTTCAAGTTGGTTTGTCACAAGTATAAAATCTGAATGTAATAACCATCTTTTCCAATTGAGAACATAATTACTTCTCATATTTAACTGTAAGTCATGCTATGATTCATAATCCTTCAAGTACTTTAAACAAAGAAGTGGCACTGTTTATGAAGAGCTACAAAAAAAGTTTGCCATTTTTCTTAATTATAATTTTTTTTATGTCTTCAATTGTTTTAGTGGTAATCACATTGTGTGGGGTTTTTTTTTTTTTTTAAACAGTGATACCAATGTAATTAGTAAGTAAAGGGTCTGAGTTTCCTGACTTTGGAACACTACTCTGTGTGTGTGTGTGTATTATGTTTATATATATATATATATATAATTAGTGCTGGGATGAACACAGGATTTTCATGCATAGCAGCAGGGGCCTTGTAAAATGAAGGTGAAAAAACTCACTGTTTTGCTTCTCATTTATTACATTCCAAATAACAGAAAGTCACAACAAAAAATATATAATATCAGGGCTAGAAGTTAATTTTTTAAGGCAGTGGTGAGGATTTGCCATCTGCCTAGAAAGTAGATAGCAAAATGGTCTTATTCGGTAGCAGTTTATTCAACTAAATTATATATAGAAATAATTTAAAAAATAAAATAAACACCTGCCTACTGTTTTGAATAGACTGAATAACCCAAACTATCACATAGTAGGCCTATATTTAAATCAGAAAGTATTTATTGAAACACCTTATGCTCAACTAAATAATGGAGCTAATGCAATTCCTTGTTGAAATGTATTTTGTTTTAGCCTTAAGTTCTACAAGAATGCAATCATATCTGTCATTTAAGCATTTGATATGCCATCAGTGCGGTTAACCAGGTTATGTTTCATCGGTGCAGATTAAACGATATGAAATTATCCTCATGTCTTCATTTGTTGACTGAGATTTCGGTAACTAACAAATCATACACCTATAAAGACAGAGATTTAAAAAAAAATCATACACCTATAAAGACAGAGATTTAAAAAAAAAAAAAAAGTAACATGTGCGACATTATAATTGAATCCTGCATTGTATGACCTTCTCAATTATAAGGTTACAACCACAACCGAGCTGTTTTGAAAATGAAAGCTAATTCCAGCGCGGTACCGCTACATTTCAAAGATTCATGCGAGGTGTTAAGGTGTTAAGGTGTTATGCTAACCGGTTTGTTCATGAAGATGTATGCTCACACCCTGCCTTTTAAATGCTGTACAATTTAAGAAATGAACTAAAAAGTAATAACAGAATAAGGGATATCAACCAAGATTTAAAAATATATATATATTCTGCTGCGTTTGTTTTATTAAACAGTGACATTAGTTAGCCGTGTGTGTGTGTGTGTACCTGGTAACCGTACTATATATATATATATATATATATATATACACACACATACATACATACATATATATACACACACACACTGTATATATATATATATAGCACAGCTATTGGCCATAGAAAAAGAAAAGGAAGTCCACTGCCTGGGCATCGGGTGTCCTTTTTATGCCTCTGTCCGAGTATTTCAAAATGCAAACACCATCTTTGTTGCCACTGTGAAACGGTACCGCAAATCTGGCATAGATACCTCGTTCCACTACTCCTGGATCACAAAGGACGATTAAAATAATATATATTATAATAATCTTCCCCAACACTGTCGCCTTACACTGCTGCAGGTCTTGTAGAGAGGTTTGTTTTGATGTGCAACTAAATATGGCCAGATGTGGCAAAGAAGGTCAGCGTGATTGTCCTGCTGCACTTCCTCAGACAACGACAAGGACAACAATGACTCAAACACCACGCTGCTCGAAATCGCTTGCTGCAGCTCCACCTAGTGTTCACAATGAACATCTAAAAAGGACCTGTAAATCTTCAAGCTGCAATTTCAATAGCAGTGTTCAATTTACCATCTATAAATAGTGCATCTTGTTTTTAATCAGTTCAATGTTTATAATAATAATAATAATAATAATAACAACAATATTTTTTAGATCAGAGGTGGAAGGACATTTAATAAAAATTACTTTATTAATTAAAACATGTTTTTAGTTTTTTTTTTAAATATATAGTTAGCTGACCCATTTTATAAGTGCAATAAGGCACTTCAGGGTGTGGGTCACCTCATGACTTATAACTCACTCACTCATTGGACCGGGGCTTGTGAATATTAGATCATATCCCACACCCTGTCGTGCTTTTATTTATATATATATATATATATATTAGCATCACATGTATTATACAAAATAATAGATGGGCCTCTTCAGTGAGTTACATCTTGATGACGTCACAGAAACCCGAGATGGAATTATTTTCCTGTAACTCACTGAAGAGGCCCATCTATTATTTTTTATAATACATGGATACCCTTGTGATGCTAATATTAACCATTTGCAGTCCATTTATTAAGTGCGCGTCAGGCGCGTCAGGTCCAATTTATTTTCACACGCGCAGTTAATTTTAGACACGCTGTTTAAAAGTATTTTTTTTCCACAGTCAAACGGGTTTAAAAGGCACTGCATATCAACAGGACACTCAGTACTGCATCTCCAGCCCCACCCCACCCCTTGTTCACCTATATTTTTCAAATGCCTCTTAATAGTACATACCGATAAATCATCTCTTGATAACTCGTTTTATCACCAGACTCCTCAATAATGCGATCCAAGTCGTTGTTTTATTACTATAACATCTAAAAAAAGCACTGCAAATGTCTGTGATGTTCTTTGAGCGCTGGATGCGGAAGCAGCTATCTTGTTTGTTTATGTCCGTGTTATCTATGTGGTGTCGGGGCTATCAGTATTCATGAAACACCCTTTTTTATTTTATTTTTTTTCGGCTTCTCTCGGCTTCTGTTGGTCTCACTCGGCCATTGAATGGGTTTCTCGGCTTTTTCCAGAGAAAAAACGACTAGAGACCTGTTTTTTGCGTCTTTTTGATGATGTCGGATAGGATCCAACATTGGACCGGAAAGGGAAAATTGCGATGTCGGACCAGGTCCGACATAGGACCGCAAAGGGTTAAATTGTATCCACTCTAGGTATTTGTACTCCACTGTCCAATATGATTTGCATTGCGGGCCTCACGCTTATCTACATGGGGCTGTACAAACCTCAGTCATCTATCAGGAAGCTCTATTAGCAATGGTTTCCCGCGTTATGAAAGAAACTAATAATGTACGTGTTCACTCAGGGTCGGTTACTGTTGTGAATTGAATATATATTTTTGCAGTACATAGTCTAACACTTTTAAACATGCTGAAAACAATTGTAATATCCAGTTTTATCTTCTGTCTTTAGTAATAATATATTCTCTGCCACCCTCTTTGTTTCCTGCACAGTGTGTATAGATTAGCTGTTTATGGGGCTTGTGTCATAAGTGGTGGAGTTGCCAGGTACTTTTGCAAAGGGCCATATCATCCAGTACATAAAGCTTGCACAAGGCCATTTGTAACCTCTTTACAGGAATACTGGCTTCAGCAAGTTGCTTGATCTAAGACCAAGCAAAGGTGTAATGGTGAAGATACACCTGCTTGTATCTTTCAAGTGAATACAGTATTCCAACAAAACATATCACTAGCCCTCTCTTTTTGACAAAAATACCTGTGACATTTTAACATTGTTTTTGTTTGAAATTCTATCCCAAAGCATCACCAGAGTGCATATCGTTACTCCTGCACTCTGTGTCCTCTGTCTAATCTCAGCTTTCCTTTTCTTCTTTTAACTGCTGAAGTTACAGCTAGGGACGTTCAGAAAACCCATTGCTTATACTCGGATTACATCATGAGACGTGGGCTGGGCTAAAAACTGGAAGTGCCAATCACACACATCTCTGGCCATGATTGTCTAAAATCTACTTGTTTGTTGCCATTAGACGCCTAACACAATCTGGAGCTGTCTTGTTCACGATAAATTGTATTTCCACCACGAGCACCACAGCAGGGTTCCCAAACGTTTTTACCCGAGGCCCACCTGTTCAGCTGTATTAGGCACTGCGGCCCACTATTAGCACTCCTTGGGAAAATGTCAAATTAAAAACATTTTTTTATATTTAAACCTGTAACATTATAAATAAACCTAATCTAAAATGTCCTTTGTTCATTTGAATAAATATTGTGAATGATGGAAATCACACAGAATCTGCACTGAGTGAAAGTATAAAAAATTGAAACACTTTAATTTTAGTAAATAAAGAAATAGCAAAAACTAAACAAACGTTTTTATCAAACCTTTAAATTAGGCACCTTTGTATAACTGAATTTTTGAAATGCAGTTATTTTTCTTGGTCATCAAACGAGAAAGAAATGCATGTCTCTTATTATTCCCATTCATAAATATCTAAACAGGAATCACTTTGAGTAAAACCAGTACAGCGTGAACAAACCATTTCTGAACACTGTGTAACTAACACGTCCAACCGTTACCTCACACTGAACTGTCATGCACAAACAAAGATGAATGCACAATACAGAAGGAAACGAGAGCCTTCCAGGAGTTACTTTTTTCGCCACTATTCTGTGCAACCAATTACGTGAAAAATTTCTACTAAAGGACAAAGCCATTCCAGCACCTCAAAGCTGAGCCCGCGGTACAATGCATTCAAACTCCTGCAGCTGCCTTTTTTGTTCTTTATACTTTGCAAAACGTATTCTTTGGTAGCAGATTCGATATATTGTAATTTTATTAATATTGAACACACTGTTTACATCTGCCAGCAGAGCGATCACATGACCTTAACACTGCCCTATTGTCAGAGCTCTCACTTTACATCCCGCCTACAGGTAAGCAATCTGTTTGCTTTGATTTGTGAATTTATGCTTTGGTTGACAGTCCTCTAATACTCCCTTGCTACACTTTATTTTTCTACAGTTACAGCTGCCGCCAGCGGCTGCTTTTCGCTATTAATAGAAATAAATACATAGAATGTCATTGCTCCCACAGTTTGGGAACCCCTGTCCTAATACTACACTGGCTAAAAGGGTACGAAAAGAACTGTCTTTCGTTCCGTTAATCTGTCTCTGTTTTTGTGGGGTCACACATTTTTATTAACGTCCCAGGCAATGGTTGCTATACCTGGGCACTCTGGGTTCTGATTGGTTTATGTAAAATGTATTCCATAACTATTAATATTATTGGACACAAAACACAGGCAACGTTCTATTAAAACCCTGCAAAAAGGAGAATAGGGGGGTTGAGCGGGAGCGCTCACAGTACGCTCTGCCCAGGAAAAGACAAAGATACATTTGCTTGATCATGCCCAGTAACGCAGGGAACACGAGTTGTTCACGTGAACTAGAACAGTTACAGTTCACAGCAGCCCAAATGCATAGAATGTCATTGCTCCTGCGGCCCACCCGGGACTGTGTCACGGACCACCTTTGGGCTGCGGACCACAGTTTGGGAACCCCTGCCCTACAGCACTCACTTTGGACTTGTGACCGTACTCATTCAGATAAAATTGCCATACTAATTACAAATACTGGTTTATTCTTGGACTCAGGCACACCCTTAGTTACAGCAAAGAAACTCAAAACAATACTGAAACTGTGATTTCAACAGAACATAGTGGTAAGTGTTTATTTGAATGTATATTTTTAGAATTGGCATTTCTTATGATTTTTACCTGCCATTGTTCAGTACTACCCCATTATAATGTGGTTGTCGGGGTCCATAATTAGGAGACTGTGTTATTTGTGTTTCGCTTGATAAAGTATATTGGCATTTTTGTTCCCTAAATGATTTACAATGCTTACAAGCCAAGTTAATATTGTAGCGTACGGTGGAAAATGAAGAAAGGAGACACACAATATTTGCAGGTACTCGAATCCACGGTTTATTGGGACGATTATTCTTAGACACTGTTAGCCTGGGACACACCAAAAACAAGAGACACAGGTGAGGAGGTTGGGGGGTAGCAACAGTCATCAGGATTAAATGTTTTATTTTTAGCTAATATAAAATGCACTTTTATTTTGACCAAACATCTCAACTGTTAAATAACCAGATTACAAAATGAAACCATGGCATAATATTAGACCCACAGCAAGCCTGTCATTTGTATTACTGTGTTTCTCTTTCTGCGGGAATTAAGATTTAATTTTGCCATCAGAAATGGAACGAAGCACCGAAACCTTGCATACAGTATCGGTACCGTCTACTTGTAGTAGACTACTCTGATAGAAAAGAAACAAAGTCCTCTCCATTGAATCAGAATCAATTATAATCCACACGGTTATCTTTATTCACTGCTTCGCAGGAAGCCAGACTTTTATGGAACAAGGAATGCTATTTTTAACCGTCATTTCCTTATAGCAAAGACAATCTTTGGTTGAACTTAATGGATAAAGAGTTCAGCAACTTTAATGTTGTTGGATAAAAGAGCACACATGCACCAAGGCATGTCTGTCTTGTAACGTCCTCCTGATTGACTGAAAAGGGTTTGATTTATAGACACCTGTGTTTGGTTATGTGGCCTGGTGAGGGAAACCTGGGTCAATTAACCTATTAACAAATGAGATACCCATGAAATTACTCAGTTGGTTACATTATATTCTTTAATAGAACATTTAAACATGTGTAACAAATCATGGTGCAATAGCAGTAAGTGTTTACTTAAAACATTTAATAATACACTTAATGGTAACTGTTACAATAGACTGTATGAAATTATTGTGTTTGTTTACTTTCCAAAATGCTTTTTTTTTTTTTTTTGTCACAATAGTAGAAACTCAACAGACAGTACTTGCACATTTAGTTTTACCTTCTTTCGTTTGCTGTCTTCCACAACAAAATCCTTCTGGTCAAGGGCACATTCTTCTGGGGTTTTTAGGCATTTTTTTACATTGCCACAATTTGCAATTCTGTTTGTGTTTATGTACCGTATTCCCTGCTGTCTGTTTGTGTTTGCATGTTGAGTGTGTTATTCACTCCCGATGTATTCCGCCATTGCTTGTTTACCTTTTTTGTGTATTCACATACAATGAGACCCGCTGTTCTTATTAGTTGTTATCTGTGCATCCTCATTGGTTGTTGTTGGTCTGTCTGTGCCCATTGGTCCTGGTGTGCGGCTGAGGGCCAATGGGATGTGTCTGAAGCCTGGTAATCTATTTGCATAAGGGGGCGGGCTAAGCCTATAAGAAGACACTGTAGTGCTGTTCAAGGGATTGATGTTGTGCTGGTTGCCATAGTTGCTGTGTTCCTGTGTGTGAATCCTGTGTTGCGGACAGAGCTGTGGTCTTTGGTCTGGGTGCTGAGAGAGCGTCCAGAGAAATAAATAAAGACAAAGGATTTGAAAAAGGAACCAGCGTCTCTTTATTTTCTGCCTCCTGCAAAACGCTACATTGGCGTCAGAGCGGGATTCGATCAAATCCACGACCGTCAAGCAGGATCAGTTAGTCGACAGGAGACAGACCAGTGGATCTGCTGCAACCATGACCCATTCCATACTTGGTGGGATGGCGGATTGGAGGACCTCCTCGGTGGCCTTGAGGATCAAGGCTGGTGCCTTGCCTGCGGGGAGTTCAGGCACAAGGTGGTACAGTGCCCCTTTCAGGAGGAAGGGAAGGTACTGCCTGCCCCAAAGCAAAAGGAAGAGGGGCGGCCGTTCTTGGAGGCAAGCCAGGGAACCAGTGCTGTCTCCAGTGTCAGAGAGAGAGGTGCTGCCACCGCTGGAATACCCCGCACCTCTCCCAGCTATATGGGGGAGGGACGGCTGGCAAGACTACCAGAGCATTTGGGATGCCCCTTAGGGAGCCGCCGATGCTACAAGCACCAGCCTTTCAAGGGCTCCTGCAAAGGGCGAGAGCCAAGAGCAGGGCACCAGTGGAGAGTGGGAGCTGTGACAGCCGCCAGTACCACCCGCAGTAGCCAGCATTGCTACTGCCAGCATTGCCACTGCTGGAGTGCACCGCGCCACCGACAGCATTTTCACCGCTGGAGTGGCCTACGCTACTGCCCGTACCGCCACCACTGCCAGCATCGCCACTGCTGGAGTGCACAGCACCATTGTCAGCATTGCCACCCTCTGTAAGGGCACCTACAGAGGATCATGTGACCCTCCCCCCCATCAATACTGAAACCCTAATAGTCCAAGTGCATTAAGTCTAACCTGTTATTTGAAGGTGTAGACACACATTTAAAACATAATGTAACTAATAGAAATGATTTTCTGTTCTATACTAAGAACCTGTTCACACTACTGGGCTGACCCAGGGCCACCGCATATTTAAGTCTGCAAATAAAGTTGTATGATGTAGAAATAATTACCATTCAATATTGACCCACTGCCATCTTGGCTAGCAGAGCATTCACCTTTTTATTTACATTTTGCACGCGTGGGAGTGTCTAATGAGCTACGTAACCAAATTGGTCATGTGATATGAAAAGGCAACCCTAAGTCTGCTTTGCGTTCATATACAGACGTGCTCAAATTTGTTGGTACCCTTACAGCTCATTGAAATAATGCTTAATTCCTCCTGAAAAGTGATGAAATTAAAAGCTATTTTATCATGTATACTTGCATGCCTTTGGTATGTCATAGAATAAAGCAAAGAAGCTGTGAAAAGAGATTAATTATTGCTTATTCTACAAAGATATTCTAAAATGGCCTGGACACATTTGTTGGTACCCCTTAGAAAAGATAATAAATAATTGGATTATAGTGATATTTCAAACTAATTAGTTTCTTTAATTAGTATAACACATGTCTCCAATCTTGTAATCAGTCATTCAGCCTAGTTAAATGGAGAAAAGTAGTCACTGTGCTGTTTGGTATCATTGTGTGCACCACACTGAACATGGACCAGAGAAAGCAAAGGAGAGAGTTGTCTGAGGAGATCAGAAAGAAAATAATAGACAAGCATGGTAAAGGTAAAGACTACAAGACCATCTCCAAGCAGCTTGATGTTCCTGTGACAACAGTTGCAAATATTATTAAGAAGTTTAAGGTCCATGGAACTGTATCCAACCTCCCTGAGCACGGCCGCAAGAGTAAAATCGACCCTAGATTGAACAGAAGGATAGTGCGAATGGTAGAAAAAGAACCAAGGATAACTACCAAAGAGATACAAGCTGAACTCCAAGGTGAAGGTACGTCAGTTTCTGATCGCACCATCCGTCGCTTTTTGAGCGAAAGTGGGCTCCATGGAAGAAGACCCAGGAGGACTCCACTTTTGACAGAAAAACATAAAAAAGCCAGACTGGAATTTGCTAAAATGCATATTGACAAGCCACAATCCTTCTGGGAGAATGTCCTTTGGACAGATGAGTCAAAACTGGAGCTTTTTGGCAAGTCACATCAGCTCTATGTTCACAGACGAAAAAATGAAGCTTTCAAAGAAAAGAACACCATACCTACAGTGAAACATGGAGGAGGCTCGGTTATGTTTTGGGGCTGCTTTGCTGCGCCTGGCACAGGGTGCCTTGAATCTGTGCAGGGCACAATGAAATCTCAAGACTATCAAGGCATTCTGGAGCGAAACGTACTGCCCAGTGTCAGAAAGCTCTGTCTCAGTCGCAGGTCATGGGTCCTCCAACAGGATAATGACCCAAAACACACAGCTAAAAGCACCCAAGAATGGATAAGAACAAAACATTGGACTATTCTGAAGTGGCCTTCTATGAGTCCTGATCTGAATCCTATCGAACATCTATGGAAAGAGCTGAAACTTGCAGTCTGGAGAAGGCACCCATCAAACCTGAGACAGCTGGAGCAGTTTGCCCAGGAAGAGTGGGCCAAACTACCTGTTAACAGGTGCAGAAGTCTCATTGAGAGCTACAGAAAACGTTTGATTGCAGTGATTGCCTCTAAAGGTTGTGCAACAAAATATTAGGTTAGCGGTCCCATCATTTTTGTCCATGCCATTTTCATTTGTTTTATTATTTACAATATTATGTTGAATAAAAAATCAAAAGCAAAGTCTGATTTCTATTAAATATGGAATAAACGATGGTGGATGCCAATTACTTTAGTCAGTTTCAAGTTATTTCAGAGAAAATTGTGCATTCTTCGTTTTTTGTGGAGGGGTACCAACAAATTTGAGCACGTCTGTATATGTAAAGGCTGGCCCTGGTCCTCCACATCGAAATGATGGCCTTAATCTAGGCCGGCCCTGGGCTGCCTTTTTTTGGAGCGATCACATATGAGAAAAGGTGGCCCTGGGGGTCTATGATGTTAAAGCTCAGGGCTCAGAACTTGAAGATACATACATCAATGTATTCTTCATCAATGTAACTAATGGAACCGCCACCCGGTATCGCGTTGCATAATCTACCACTACTAATATATGTGTATACCCAGAGTCAGAAGGTAGCAAAGGATCCACTATGTCCATTGCAATGCGTTCAAAGGGAGTGGAAACAATCAGCAGTGGAACCAAAGGGGCGGGGTGCACTAGACCTGGCGCTACTCACTGGCAGTCTGTCACGTGGCTACATATTTCGACACATCAGTATGAAGACCGACGTAATAGAATTGAGCCAATATCCATTTCCTTGTCTTGTCAGCTCCGAGGTGCCCCGCAAAAGGGATATATAATGCACCAGCCTCATGACCTCAGTCCGACAACACGGGGGAACCAATAATTATGTTATAGGCTGTCCTGTGCCCGCAACTAGATTTACCCTATACAGTAATTGCCCCTTGATACTGAAGTGTGGCTATACTAGCGCCCCAGCGCCATCAACATCCTTACCTTCAATAGACCGGACCTGCCGCCAAGCATGCACTAGTGACAGGTCATTATGTTGGCCCCACATTATGTCCGCACTTGAGTACCACATGTCCGGTATTTTGAGAGGGGCTGGAGTAGCATCTGCCCTGGATGGCCCAGTAACCTTGCCCTCTGGGTTACACCTCGTTCCGACTCCTTTTGATTGGCGTTTGTTACCATCCGAGCTCTCTCAGACCCCAGCCTTGTCTCAATGATGCTCCTCCCATTTTGCTGTCCTTCTCTCTTTATTTGTTTTTCTAGGATGGAAAAAAGGAGAAAACATTTCAGCTTGAAAAGGAAAAACATCACCAATTCATTCCCTTTTTCTTTTTTTCTGCCACGTTTACATGTGTTTATAGAATAAAACAAAAATGTTCATTTTACCCAAACACATACCTATAAATAGTAAAACCAGAGAAACTGATAATTTTGCAGTGGTCTCTTAATTTTTTCCAGAGCTGTATATGTAAAAAATAGTTAAGAAATACCTTACAATTAAAGCCATTAAAATAAAAACAAAAGTGTGCAGCTTAACACACATTTCTCAAATCTTTGCAACTGTTTCTTAGACTGAGAAATGCATTGAAATCCTGGCATGAAGGATGAGATCGTACTGAAAAGAAAAGGGATAGATAAGCAGAGCACGGCCACTTATTTGTATTCTCTTCGTTTTCTAAAGCTCTAATAATATCTTCAGTGTGACACAAATGCTTCATTTCCCCCTGCGTCAAAGATTTTGGCAAACTCTTTAATCTGCCTGTGTGATGTGGGGAAGGCTGCCAAATGGTGGCTGTTAGAGATTGTCGGGAGGCTTGCCTAGTTCTTGCATCTCCTCACTGGAGTCTTTATTTGCTTCTCAAATTAAGAAAAACATGTTTTTTTAGCTGTATTCAGAAACATAATAAAGTAATACAAGATGCTACTGCAGTTCTCGCCAAATGAAGAGCAAACATATAAATGCTCTTGTAAAACTGAATTTGCACTGATTGATTCTATTTTATTCAATCCAGGCCTGGATTTGAATCTGTTTTTATCTGTAGTATGTTATCTGTTTGTGAGTTGGATGCTTTACAAATATTGAAAAGTCATGCAATAATAGTAGGTTAATAAATATCTAGCTCAGAATAACTAAAGCTTCTCACCCCATCTTAAATGTTGTGCCTCAGCTCTATCAGCCTTATGAAGACAGGCAGCATAGAAAATGACACATAAGGTCCAATAAAGCCTCCTGGATATATGTCAGATACAGGGATGACTAGACCACCCATGTATTGCTGACACAAGTAAACCTTTTGTTCTGATTTATGTTATGTAAGATTTTGAAATTGGTCAAAAAAGATACATGACTTCTGAGATTGACGTTTATGTACTAATTGTGTGGTGCTTTTGTGATGTCAACTAATGACTACTAGCACTAAATTAATATTACCAAACTCACATGTGACTGGATTCAAACTTGATACTTTATTTTCAGTTATGCTTTTCCCATACCTTTTATCATTCTGCCTTCATTTTAGTATGTATTATGTTTTTTTACATTTTATTTTTTTGTGCTGATGGATATCATTGTCTTCCATACCGTAATCCATAACTATAAAACACTCAGCAGCATACCTGTCAACATTGAGTTTTTTCAAAATCTTTGGTAAACTGAAATCTTAGTGGCCTGAATGGAAGTGAATACCTACATAAGACAAAGGCATACAACTATTCCACTGTATTACTTGGTAGAATGATAGACTGTGATACGGTGCTCCTTCTAATTGCTTTTAAAAAGAAAAAATATCAAAACAGAAAAACAACCATGCCATGCTTCACAATCAAATTCTCTTGGCCCCTGTGGTTCTTATAGTACTGTAGTTGTAGGCGGCTGATTTGGTAGCAGGGAATACTTTGTAAACAGGTCCACTGTAGTTGATTTTGCACAACAGCAAAGCATACACAGCATTGTTACTGTCATCACACAGCAACCCTATAGGCTGAGTTTGGTACTGCACATTGACCTCATCATCAAAGGATTAGCTATGGTGCCTACTTTACAGCAAGAAAAAATCTTTAAATTAAATAAATCCATCATAAAAAAGCCAAAATACACAACACTGTGGTTTTGCAACGTTATTCATTACGCTGCACACATGTGCAGATCAATAATACTACTGTTAGTAACATTTAATTGTCAGCTATCTTCTATTTTAAATGAATACACTACTGCTATATATAAACACATATTACACTATGTAACACAATTTTTGTTCCTGGGTAGTAAGTGTTATTTCCTAATTGCTTATGCCTCAAAAGTATAGAAAATGGCTATTATTCCCCACAAACTTTGCTTTTGTGACCAGGACAGTGATATTTTGAAATTTACCTATTTCCAATGAGAAAACGGGCGAATTTGTGTCTTTTCGTCAGAAAAAAACAACATATGAATCCAAATTAACATGTATTTATACTAAAGTAATAGAAAAATGACTACAAAAGATTTAGAAGTGAGTAGTTTTTCGAGATTTACGATTATACTGTAAATCACTTTCACGAATCAGCCCCCAAATGTAATCTCCCATCATGTTCTCGTTATACTGTCCTTGGTAGCGGCGTTCAAAGTCCAGTATATCCTGGTGGAAGCGCTCGCCTTGCTCCTCCGAGTACGCTCCCATGTTCTCCTTGAATTTATCAAGATGATCATCAAGGATATGGACTTTGAGGGACATCCTACAGCCCATTGTGCCGTAGTTCTTCACCAGAGTCTCAACCAGCTCCACATAGTTTTCGGCCTTGTGATTGCCCAGGAAGCCCTGAACCACTGCGACAAAGCTGTTCCAAGCCGCTTTCTCCTTACTAGTGAGCTTCTTGGGGAATTCATTGCACTCCAGGATTTTCTTTATCTGTGGGCCGACGAAGACACCGGCTTTGACCTTTGCCTCAGACAGCTTAGGGAAGAAGTCTTGAAGGTACTTGAAGGCTGCCGACTCCTTATCTAGAGCTCTGACAAATTGTTTCATAAGGCCCAATTTGATTTGCAGTGGTGGCATCAGCACCTTCCGGGGGTCCACCAGTGGCTCCCACTTGACGTTGTTCCTCCCCACAGAGAACTCGGTCCGCTGTGGCAAGTCCCGCCTGTGGTAGTGCGCCTTGGTGTCCCTGCTGTCCCAAAGGCAAAGATAGCAGGGAAACTTGGTAAAACCGCCTTGGAGACCCATCAGGAATGCCACCATTTTGAAGTCTCCTATGACCTTGATGCCATCTCAGAAAAATGCAGATATGTATCCACTTAGGCAGCTGGAACTAAACTGAACTGGTGGGCTTAAGGCCCCTGTATTTATACTACTATTTATATTACTAGAAAGCTCTAGAAAGTTCTAGAAGTTACTCCAAGTTTACTCAGCACTGAATCTATCTGGAATGTTCTGGAAAATAGGTAAATTTCAAAATATCACTGTCCTGGTCACAAAAGCAAAGTTTGTGGGGAATAATAGCCATTTTCTATACTTTTGAGGCATAAGCAATTAGGAAATAACACTTACTACCCAAGAAC
This sequence comes from Acipenser ruthenus, assembly GCF_902713425.1. Lineage (NCBI taxonomy): Eukaryota > Metazoa > Chordata > Actinopteri > Acipenseriformes > Acipenseridae > Acipenser > Acipenser ruthenus. Next base: position 113,231,718 of record NC_081190.1, read on the forward strand.
AAAAAAAAAAAAAAAAAAAATTGTTACACGGTGTTATAAGAACATAAGAACATAAGAAAGTTTACAAACGAGAGGAGGCCATTCAGCCCATCTTGCTCGTTTGGTTGTTAGTAGCTTATTGATCCCAGAATCTCATCAAGCAGCTTCTTGAAGGATCCCAGGATGTCAGCTTCAACAACATTACTGGGGAGTTGGTTCCAGACCCTCACAATTCTCTGTGTAAAAAAGTGCCTCCTATTTTCTGTTCTGAATGCCCCTTTATCTAATCTCCATTTATGACCCCAGGTCCTTTTTTCTTTTTTCAAGTCAAAGAAGTCCCCTGGGTCGACATTGTCAATACCTTTTAGGATTTTGAATGTTTGAATCAGATCGCCGCGTAGTCTTCTTTGTTCAAGACTGAATAGATTCAATTCTTTTAGCCTGTCTGCATACGACATGCCTTTTAAACCCGGGATAATTCTGGTTGCTCTTCTTTGCACTCTTTCTAGAGCAGCAATATCCTTTTTGTAACGAGGTGACCAGAACTGAACACAATATTCTAGGTGAGGACTTACTAATGCATTGTAGAGTTTTAACATTACTTCCCTTGATTTAAATTCAACACTTCTCACAATATATCCAAGCATCTTGTTAGCCTTTTTTATAGCTTCCCCACATTGTCTAGATGAAGACATTTCTGAGTCAACATAAACTCCTAGGTCTTTTTCATAGTTCCCTTCTTCAATTTCAGTATCTCCCATATGATATTTATAATGCACATTTTTATTGCCTGCATGCAATACTTTACACTTTTCTCTATTAAATTTCATTTGCCATGTGTCTGCCCAGTTCTGAATGCTGTCTAGATCATTTTGAATGACCTTTGCTGCTTCAACAGTGTCTGCCACTCCTCCTATTTTTGTGTCGTCTGCAAATTTAACGAGTTTGCTTAATATATCAGAGTCTAAATCATTAATGTAGATTAGGAATAGCAGAGGACCTAATACTGATCCCTGTGGTACACCACTGGTTACCTCACTCCATTTTGAGGTTTCTCCTCTAATCAGTACTTTCTGTTTTCTACCTGTTAACCACTCCCTAATCCATGTGCATGCATTTCCTTGAATCCCTACTGCGTTCAGTTTGAGAATTAATCTTTTATGCGGGACTTTGTCAAAAGCTTTCTGGAAATCTAAATAAACCATGTCGTATGCTTTGCAGTTATCCATTTTCAATGTTGCATCCTCAAAAAAGTCAAGTAGGTTAGTTAGACATGATCTCCCTTTCCTAAAACCATGCTGGCTGTCTCCCAGGATATTGTTACCATATAAGTAATTTTCCATTTTGGATCTTATTATAGTTTCCATAAGTTTACATATAATAGAAGTCAGGCTTATTGGTCTGTAGTTACCTGGTTCGGTTTTGTCTCCCTTTTTGTGGATCGGTATTACATTTGCTATTTTCCAGTCTGTTGGTACAACCCCTGTGTCAAGAGACTGTTGCATGATCTTGGTTAGCGGTTTGTAAATAACTTCTTTCATTTCTTTGAGTACTATTGGGAGGATCTCATCCGGCCCAGGGGATTTGTTTATTTTAAGAGCTCCTAGTCCCTTTAACACTTCTGCCTCTGTTATGCTAAAGTTATTTAAAACTGGATAGGAACAGGTCGACATGTGGGGCATGTTGTCCGTGTCCTCCTTTGTAAAAACCTGTGAAAAGTAATCATTTAATATATTTGCTATTTTTTTTTCTTCATCTATGATTTTGCCATTTGTGTCTCTTAGACATTTAACCTCCTCTTTGAATGTTCTCTTGCTGTTATAATATTGGAAAAACATTTTGGAATTGGTTTTAGCCCCCTTAGCAATATTGATTTCTATCTCTCTCTTGGCCTTTCTAACTTCCTTTTTGACTTGTGTTTGCAGTTCCAAGTACTCTTTCTGTGTGCTTTGTTTTTGGTCCCTTTTAAACGCTCTGTAAAGTGCCTTTTTTCGCTGAATATTTTTTTTAATTGATCTATTAAACCATTTTGGCCATTTTGTTTTAGATTTGGATTTGTCTACTTTTGGGATGTAATTGTTTTGTGCCTCTAGTACTACATTTTTAAAAAACAGCCACCCTTTTTCTGTGGATGTTTTCTCTATTTTACTCCAATCTACTTCTATTAGTCTCTGTTTCATACCTTCGTAGTTTGCTTTTCTAAAATTGTAAACCTTAGCTTTAGTCATTACTTTTGGGGTTTTAAAAAATATTTCAAATGAGACCATGTTGTGGTCTGAGTTTGCCAATGGCTCTCTGACCTCTGTTTTAGTTATTCTGTCTTCATTATTTGAAAAGACTAAGTCAAGGCATGCCTCCCCTCTAGTCGGTGCCTTGACAAATTGCGTTAGGAAGCAGTCATTTGTCATTTCCACCATTTCAATTTCGTCCGTCGTGCCCCCCATTGGGTTTTCCCATTTTATACAGGGGAAGTTGAAATCCCCCATTAGTATGGCTTCACCTTTTCTACACGCATTTCGAATGTCATTGTATAACAGATTATTTTGCTCAGCGTCTGAATTTGGCGGTCTATAGCATGCTCCTATTATTATGCCCTTTGAATTTGTGTCCATTATTCTGACCCATATTGATTCTGCATTGTTTTCTTTGTCCCGATTTAACACCTGGGCTTCAAGGCTATTTCTTATGTATAGCGCTACCCCTCCGCCTCTTCTGTCCTGCCTGTCTTTCCTATACAGTGTGTACCCACTAATATTATATTCGTCTCCATCACTCTCAGACAACCAAGTTTCTGTAACACCTATCACATCGTAGTTGCTTGTTAGTGCAGTAGCTTCAAGTTCTAACATTTTGTTTCTGAGACTTCTAGCATTAAGATAAATACATTTAATAGTGGTCTTACCTGAGTTGTTGCTCTTGTTTTGATGTAGTCTCCCTTCTGTTTTTTTGTTTTCTCCCCCCTTCCTTTCTAGTTTAAATGCTTCTGTACCGCCTGAAGGATCCTTTCTCCGAGTAGATTGGTTCCCTTTCTGTTTAAGTGCAGTCCGTCCCACCTGTATAGATAGTCCTTGTTGTAGAAAGTGCTCCAATGTTCAAGAAAGGTGAAGCCTTCCTGTGTGCACCACGATTTCAGCCATGTATTTTGATTTTGTATTTCCAGCTGTCCATATGGTCCTTTGCAAGGCGCTGGCAGTATCCCAGAAAATACCACAGTTTTGGTCTTGTCTTTTAATTTCCTTCCTAGCTCTCTGAACTTGTTTTGCAGGGATCTTGGCCTGTCTTGGCCTGTTATCAATCAATGTGAATTTCTAAAGCAATGTTGATGATGAAAATACTGAAAATAGAAATGCCTTTCACTATTTGTGTGAGTTTTAGCCTTTCCTGTAGAACCCTTTGCAGTGTGGGAGTCTGTGAAGTCTTTTTTGAGTCACAGGGTTTTTGGTGTTTTTGTGATCTCTCGTGCTTACCACAAACATCACTCTTGCTCCCATGTCCCACTGTTAAAATCAGTCCTGCATACTTTACAGAAAGTATGCCTTTTTCCAATGTTGCTTAGTATTATATGTTGATAATATGATAATATTTTGTTGTCCAAGACACTTGATATGTGCTTATATACACGTATATATTTATATATATGCTTATATATAAATGTTTTGGTTTTTTTTGCTAATTGCATGCGAAGCCATGGATGGTCAAGCATGTGCGCTTGTGACGCGCACTGAATGCATGCCTGCCACAGCGCTCCCCTGGGTCCTAAACCCTGCTAGGTATAGACAGGTATTGCAGTAACCACAGACTGTTCATGACTTTTGCAGAAATTAAAGGTTTGCTGACATAAAGGGGATTAACTGTGGAGTTTTTTGGTTTTTTTTAGCAAAATACAGGAGAAAATCTGTCCAGGGAGTTGTCTGGGAGAAGTGTCCAAAACATGGGAGAGTCCCAGCAAATAAGGGAGAGTTAACAGGTCTGCAGCAGTGCTAACTGAATTTAGAAATAATAAAACAAACATAATCAATTAAATGACACACATTTTGGGCTAGATGTATTATTCAGTGTCTTCACTTTATACTCCTTACTCCTGTCCTAATGAAATAACATACATTCAAATATTGTATTGGTCTTTATCATTCATACTCATACTGCACCTTTTTTACAGTGCAAATCTTGTTGAGACTTATTTTAACATGGCAGGTATTATATTATACCTGCTTACATTTTGTACGCTGGTGTGCATCTGGATTTTGTTCATCCAGGAACCTTAACCTTCAACAGAACACCTCATGGAAGACAATAATTACAATCAATAATGCTTGGAGTGTGTAAACACCCCAGATGTGCTTTCGAAGGTTAAATTGAGTTCACTTTTTTCTTTATTCAGTTTTTTTTTATAAAGGTTCTTAGGAACTGTCATCAGTGTCTTGAAGGATTAATTTCATTTATATATTTTGCGTTGCATTATATTAGCTACTCTGCAGTTGTCAAAATACTGCACTTGTAGTGTGGAAGGAAAGAAAACAAATATGAATCAATGATGTGGTATCCTGCTATGTAGAGAGATGCCAAAGTTATTCATTATTTATCACTGCTAAACAGCTCAAGTTTTTAATGAACCACGGAAATGAATAATCAAAGACCTTTAATCCTGCTTCTGTTATTTGCCAGAATGGCATATGTAGCACACTCAAATACTGTATGTTTCACTTGCTATTAATTAAGTGTAACACTAAGCATTTTTTGACTTTAACAATCTATACCATTATGTTTGTCAGGGTTGGGCAACTTTGATGTAGCAGAGGGCCAGAAAGTCCACTTCAAACCTTTGGAGGGACAAACATGTATTTTTTATCGGCTACTTAAAAAATTACAACAAAACATGGTTCCATTTACTTGACCATGTATTAATGATAGAAAATGACAACTCCACTTTCAATTGCTACTGAGACCTACACATATAACGGTAACAAAACAGAATTACCATATTCCTTTGAATTTAAGACACACTTTTTAAACCATTTTTTCTTCTCAAAAATGGCCTGCACCTTAAATTGGAGTGTAGTGATGCGTGTATTAAAATCGCCAACAAAAGATGTGACTCCCCGAATACACAAATAGCAACCTGACTGGCTGACAAGAAAAGACGAACAAAGACGCCATTTCCCAAATACACAAGCAGCAACATGACTTGCTTCCGAGAATAGACGAACAAAGACGCCATTTCCCAAATACACAAGCAGCAACATGACTTGCTTCCGAGAATAAACAAAAACATTACTGCCCGATGTCGAAACACCCATGACGTACAGGCAGCCATTTTCAAAGAAGCATCATCAGCTTCCTGCTTTAACGATTTCAGCGTTTCATTATTAGAATCCGTTCTAACACACAGGACCAGCTTGGAGAGATCGGAAAGGCTGATCAAACCCCTGTATTTTTTAACATACCAAGCAATACCACGGTTCACAAACTGGGAGAAAAACAATGTCTTCATATGCATAATTTAGGTTGTATCTTTGTAAATGCATATTTATATAAAGTTTTACTTTTTCCTCAAATTGAGGGTGGGAAATTTTGGTTTCGTCTTAAATTCGAGGGTGCCTTAAATTCGAAGGAATACGGTAAATGTTGTGAAATACTTTAAATTTCCAAAATTTTGTTTAATATTTTATGATAGTAAAATACATTTTGAATGGTGGAATGCTACTTATGGCATCAGTTCACATATTTAAAAGTATTCCATGGTTACCAAGATACTATCACCCCCTCAAAACTAAATTAAGAAATACATCATGGATGTTATTAGTTGGGTATAGACATACAATTGTTATGCCTGTACTTGTTTTCTTTGCTTTACTCATTTTTGACTGACAGACAATGCAGAAATAACTAGTACAAAGCAGTCCATCTGCAGTATAACTTTAAAAGATGCAGTATCCCACAATCATGCACATTTTTTATGTTAAAATATTTCTCGTTTAATGTTTGCTGTTTATATTTTAGACATTACTGCCTTCCCAGGCACATACTGTATAAACAGCCATCCTCCTGTTACTACCGACCGCAACAAAGAAGCCAAAAAAGCAACCTTGGAAGCCGAACAAAGGTGCAAACGTCTCCTTCTCCTTGTTTTCCCTTTTGTTTACATTTTTTGGTGTTTTTGTTACATTTTGTAAGTCACACCTGTGGTATAAAGCAATTATTCTAAACATGGATTGTGATGCAACAGACTTCTTAAACATGTAAGAACAATTATGTAACACTGCACCTTTAAATACTTTTTGTACGTTTATTGAGTCAGAGAAACTGTTTTTTTTTTTAGTGTGGCATTCTTTACTTGGAATGGTGGAACTCTCAAAGCACTGAAGCACTGACAATGCTTCCCTTATGGAAGGTGGGGCTTCAACCAAAAGGTCACATCTGTCACTGCAATAGGAAAGATGTCAAGTGACTTCTACTTCTTCAAGACCAGCCAACTCATGGGCCATCCAGTCTCCAAACTTTTTTTTTTCTTCAAAAGGTAAATCAAATATCTGCTTTTGGTTATTTACTATTCTTTGCTATTTTATGTACATCTTTTTTATACATATTGTGGTGGATATAGAAATATATAAAAAGGAAAAAGAGAGAAGGTTCAGAATTTAGTGAAACCAAGGTTATTTGCAAGGTGAGGCAGTACCCTTTTATGTAATGAAAGGGGGATTTTCTATCAAACTACTATTTTGCTGAGTAAACATACACCTTTACTCCATAGTTTATTTTAGGATTTAAATGACATGTTGTCAGCCAGTAAACACTTTTATTGGAAAAGTTTATTTTGACATTTTGTGAATTTGACATTTTGCTAGTTGCCAGCTGTCACATAAAAAGACTGCAACACATGCCGTTAGTAGCATATGCCTTTTTGGATGCCAAAGAGTATTTTAGTGCAAAAAATCAAATGATCCATAACAAGTTATGCTGTCATTTGAAAATAGCGTCATGAACAAAATATTTTTCATGCTGGTAATACATTTTGTTCCCTGGCTCAATCTAGCATTCCCACGCTGTGTTCCGAAATATGATAAGGAAAACATGTATTCCATTCGTTGACGCAACAGAAAACGATTGTTTTTGTTTTTGTTTCTTTAAAGCTACATATTGCTACATTTACTGTTATTTTTTTAAACTCACTTGTTTTTCATTTTACCTGTTAAATATACACTTTTTACCATTTGCCACCCCAACTCCTATTCAAAAACGTTTGGAACAGTATTGGGATGCTTGCTTTGTTTATTAACTAAGTGTGCATACAGATTTGATTTCCTGGTCAGAACACATTGTTTCTCATTGACAATATTAGAAAGCCTGACACAGGTGCGACACTTATGAAATACACTTCCTGATCTAAAGATTAAGCATTTTGATATAAAAAAGATTCAAGACATGTGTTTATCCATCATTTTTCAGCCTGTTGCCTTCTGCAATCTGCCAGATGATGCCTAACAATGCCAGTACCATCTGGATTTGTTCATGCCCAATAAACCTTTTGGGATTTGACCAATAATAATAATATTAGGCGGAGTCATTACACACCCACTGGGCCAATTGCAAAGAACTTGAAGATTTAGTACAGAGCTGCGTACTAAGTTGCGGACTAGCTAATATCTCGGGATCATCCCCAACTGCATACTAACTTAGTACCAATTGCAACGAAAAAAGATGCGGAACAAAGTTGGGGACTAGCTGATCCCCAGCTTAGTACAGAGCTCAGGGTTAAGCTCTTTATTGTAGTGCGCTACCAAACAGGAACTGAAGGGGGGGGGCTCAAAATTCTTAGTGATTGGTTCCAGCTATTTTGAAATTAAGAACATTATGTATGGAAATGTATTTATGCACAAAAGTAAATACTAAGGCTAAATTGCATAAGAATATTTTCACTTGTTGTTAAACCAAATTCACATGTATATCCTAATTTTCCTAAAACACCACCAAAATTCATGAAGCTGTGTCAGATTATAAACAATTACATATTTCAGGTATAGCCTATAAAATAATTTCTCAGTACATCCATATGAAGGCAATCATTGCCAGTAGTCATGTAGAAAATTATACAATGGAGCAAAAACTTTATTTCATAGAGAAAAGATTTTTATTGAAACTGTGGAGGATGGCCGAAAGGATTCCACAGCAATTCTGCAGTGCACAGCTGCATGGAATACACTTGAAAGCAGAATCCTGCTTTCCCTGTGGAAGAGGCTAAAAGTAGAGACACTGGAAAGTTGTATAGGAATTATTATTTATTTCTTAGCAGACGCCCTTATCCAGGGTGACTTACAATTGTTACAAGATATCACATTATACATTATACAGATATCACATTATTTTTTACATACAATTACCCATTTATACAGCTGGGTTTTTACTGGAGCAATCTAGGTAAAGTACCTTGCTCAAGGGTACAGCAGCAGTGTCCCCCATCTGGGATTGAACCCACGACCCTCCGGTCAAGAGTCCAGAGCCCTAACCACTACTCCACACTGCTGCCCCAGTGTATGCTCCGTATGCTCTAGAGGGCAAAAGCAGTTACTTTGGGTTTGTTGCAATTGAGAAAAAATTTATAACGCAGCTGGGGACTATCTTGAGCTGCTTAGTTTGTTGCAATTGGTATTAACTTGCGGAATAGTGTAGAACCATCCTCTGTACTAACCACGGGATCATCCCCAGTTAGGATGCTCCTTTCAGTTTGTTGCTATTGACCCAATAGCAACAAAGGTACCACTAAGTCAAGAAGCAAACATTAAGGCTAGTGCCTTTATCAGTGTGCAAATAGTTTCATGGAGTTTAACCAATAAATGCTGACATGGACTTTTGTGTTTGTTTGCTTTTCTTAATGGTCTCATTTTACAATGTGCATTTTTAATACACAAGTATATAAATAAATTATGATATAACTTATTGATCACCCTCATAGAAACAAGGCTGATGAGTGCTACTGCATAGCACCTTAATGCCCAGTTTTAGTGGCATACTTTGTTATTGGCTGTTTCATTATGTCTTTCTTAAGTGGTAGCAGGCACTTTAATACTCAACAGATTTTGCAGCAACCATTATTAATAATAATAATAATAATAATAATAATAATAATAATAATAATAATAATAATAATAATAATAACAAATAACATTTGTCATCTCCCACTCCAAAGAATAATGATTCTCAAATCTGAGACGATAATAAATGTATAAATGGACAAACTTACAATGACTGAGCTAATATAAACTAGGTGCTTATTGGGATGTTAGTATGAATAATGCCTCCTGGAAAGTCAGAGCAAAGGTCCAGGGTGGAAAGGGAAACTATTACCATTTTTAGAGAATATTCATTTCTGAATTTCAGGATTTTACAGGGAAAATAATTAGGAGAAAATCAAGTGAAGGAATAGGCTTGAGTTAATGATATGATGTACAGTACTGCAGTGTTATTATATTTCACAAGATATAAATACACCATTGGCACACATGTGAATACAGCCTTTCTGGTGAAAGTTGAATGTCTTTTATTACTATAATTGCCATTGGGGCAGTTTACAAGCAAAAACTGAAAAGCATGACAACAGATCTCTCGCGCTTTTATGGTCATGACAGTTCTGCTTCCACGTTTACATGAGAGTTTATTTTAGAGAGAGAATTTAGTCGTCCAAATGCAAACAACCTCATTAATAATAGAATAATTGGAGGGTTTATATAAATATCACCAAACCCGCTGAAAAGAGAAAAAGGATATCGTTCAAATAATGCATAGTGGTTTACATGAGGCTTTACGCGCTAGGCAGAGATGAAGAGAAGGTTACCCCCCATCTGTCTAGAATGCAGAAGGCTTGCAGTTAAAAGGGTTCATGCTGCCAAGAAGAAGAAAATAATAATAGTTATTACTATTATTGTTTAGAATTAGTTGTTCTAGAAATGGTAGAAGTAGCATGTGTACAAAAACCGACAGCACTCACCAATTCCCATTACTGCTTTTCTTATGCTTCTTAGGCTACTGATGTCCTTTCACACACCCAACTGCATAACTGTTAATGTGCTAAACAAAAGGATTATGCATTCAATAATCACAAATATGCGTTAATGTGGAACAAATATATTAAAAACAACTCATGATGTGTTGGTTTCAAACACAGGTGCTTTGTTGAAATATTAAAATTAATTATGCAGAAAATGTGGAAACTTACACAAACGCTGTTAATATAATAAATACCTAATTTGTGTGTATTTGCTAATTAGTTATAAGGGTATATAAAATCATAGGCCTACTTACAACGTAGTTGCGACAAAGATGGATGGATGGAGAAGACGCAGACAAACACTGGCTAGATTAAGTCTTGTATGGGAAGAACTCCTTCAGTCCCATGCAATGGGTTTGCAGGAAAGGAATCATGCATCTATTGCTTTTTTATCTAGAGCTTTGTTTCCAGCAGACACCCTCATCCACTTCGTCCCTATGTACAGACCTCTATTTGTGCATCGGCAGGAAAGACGAATGCGGGCGCATCATCGTCCCTCTGTTTGGTGGGAGGAGGTTGTGCTTCACGAGTCTTTCTCTGACGAACAATGGATTGAAACATTTCGGGTCATCCGACCTATGTTTGACCAACTGGTGGAACTTGTATGGATGGACATGGAGCCAATACATGTCCGTACACCTGTGAGCTGCAGAAGCGAGTGTAAACATTGTTTTTTACACATATGCTAAATGTGTATTCTTAACAGACAAAGGGGTTGATGGGTTTATTGTAAATGTAGGCAAAGTTTGGCAGCTAGGCGCCTCTGCGTTTTCTACTTTTCCTAAATATATGTATTAAACATCTCAAAACATCAGTAGGCCCAGGGTTGCAGAAACTTGTGGAGCTATAATACATTATACCTAGAACTACAGGAGCTGTCATTTTGACCGTCATGGTAAAAACAGTGGGTTCAGCTTAGTGTACGTGAGATCAGAGCTGCTGAACTTGTCCTGCTGTTTTATTGCTGGATTCCACCACGGCCCATTATTAAATATAGACTGAACTACAAAACAAATCACATATTTAATTATATCCAGTAGCATACGCAGATTGTATTATTGCATTTACAGCTAATTAAACTGTCTAAAACGGTTTTATGTCAATTATATATGTTAGTCTACATGTATTTTTCCCCAATAATGTAAAACTGTCTGTGCTGTTTGACATTACATCTGCGTTTGCTGTATTGTTTATTTAAAAATAAAAACCATCAGGATGCATCGAAATGATTGCGTTTGGTAGTCGTATCTGTACACATTTTAATATAGCGGTTAAAAAGACTGTTCCGGTAGTTCTAGGTATATGTGCAAGTCTGGTAGACAGTAGAACATAGTGTTAAATTAGCATCAATACATCCACTATTTACAAAGATTGATATTGGTTTTTGAAGTTATTTTACACAGCTTGTATAGGAGAGTGTTTCACAGTGCATCTTACCTTCAGTAACAACACAAGGGGAATTGGCCTGTGTCGTGCTGGGGTGCAAGGTAAATTCACACATATGTTATTACAGGGTCTCCCTCTGATCTAAAGGTACACATATTAATACAGCTCCCTCTAGTGGTTGTTCTTATAACAAGTCAAGCTCTCGCTCAATAGACCTCCAGGCTACACCCACCCCTATCTTGAGAGATGGCATCCTCACCGTCAAAACTAATCAACCAATCTCTTCAACTGAACACTGCATTCGGTGAGTTAGTGGGATCTCTTTTTTTCTGTATGGTATTCCATAATTTTCTTCCCCTTTCTATCTTTTCCCTATCTGACTTGATTTTAGTGAACAGCACTTGCTGTTCGTAGCAGTCTGTTGCGGTCTGATTCGAGTAGGTATCTCCCCTGGGGTTCAATGGCTTCGGTAGTCTCACAATTAGCAGCTTTCAGGCCAACTTCTAGTGCGTAGATTGGTAATTTGGGTGACTCATCTTTTTCTGGAGTTGTCTTCTGTAGAGGTAGATGCAGAGTCTCCTGGGCCTCTCTTGGCTCCAGCATGTTTTCCCACATTGACGTCACAGGTTCATCACTTGATGTTGTGGTGACATCTCTCTCTTCCTGATGTATTTCAGTCAGCACTCCATACCACATATCCCTCCTTGGGTATATCATAATTTATACCTCATCAGCTTCACTCCCTGATGCATTGTGAGGGAGGAGACCCTCACATTTGTCTCAGTATGTATCTGGACATTTTCTGCAAATGTTTTTTTAACTGTTTGTGTATTGTGTTGCTGAACCTTGTGTCTAGTAAGAAAAATAATAAAAACAAAATTCACTTCCCTGTTGTACGGGGACTGGAGGCCTGTGGTTGGGAGTGTCCTGAAAAACAAAAGAAGGGTTAATCAAGAGTACTGTTTAGACAGTTGGTTTGGAAGGGTGCACACTTCCAGAACAATGTATTGCAGTACTATTGTTAAGATAAAATGAACAACAGTTATTTTAATATGCATGTTTTTGATATGCAATGGTTTAGGTAACCTGAGTTGGGTGTGGTGGTGTGGTCCCCCATCTTGACAGGAAGTGGGGAACCAGCCATGTTGGTGAGGGAAGCTTTTATTGACTTCCCTGGGGACTGACTTCCTGTAGCAGGGCAGTACCTGTAGAAGATATTGAAAGGGGGGATAGCTGATTTTAATTGTTTCCCTCTGCTTGTTTTAAAGCATAGTTTTAATGCATGTGTTAGATTAATGTTTAATATATATATATATATATATATATATATATATATATATATTCATTGATTTGTTTCTTTTTGAATACTTTATTTATTATTGATAACTGTTTGCTGGTTTGTTTTTATATAACCACCTGCATAATGGTTTATTCTGGGGGATGGGGTAGGCCTGGAAAGGTATAAAGGCTGTCAGTTGGTTCAGTCAGGATATTCCTTTTGTGTAGATCAGAGGGCAGTTTTGCAGCTCTATGGCTGGACTCAGTTATTGAAGTCAGTACCTGTGATTAGGTGACTATAAATAGTTATTTTTATTTCTTCAAATTGTTTGATATTTTGTTCAATTAGCTTTTTGTTTATCATTGTTCTTAAATAAAAATAATTGGTTTTACACCAAACTTCTCTGTGATCTGCGTGCTTCCCTGCAAATCAACACCAGCCACTGGCTGCACTCTCCAACATGCATCCATGCCGTCTTTCTCCATCACACGTGCTTGGACTTGCTTCGGCTCCTAAGGAATGATTTTCTCCACTGGAAGGAACATACATTGGTCAGCAGGTTGCGATGTATCACACATTCTTTCTGTACATCCTCAGACCTCACTCTGTAGACAGGAATGTTCTACTGTCTCTTGATCACTATGGGTTGGTTCCTCCAGCGATCAGCTAACTTCTGCTTTCCACCCTATCTCCAGGTTTAAACTCCACCTCTGACTTTTTGGTCGTACTGTTGTTTCTGACTCTCCTTGGTTTTTCCGGGCATTGCATTGGCTTGTTCAAGTGCAAAGGCAGTGTGGAGTAGTGGTTAGGGCTCTGGACTCTTGACCAGAGGGTTGTGGGTTCAATCCCAGGTGGGGGACACTGCTGTTGTACCCTTGAGCAAGGTACTTTACCTAGATTGCTCCAGTAAAAACCCAACTGTATAAATGGGTAATTGTATGTAAAAATAATGTGTAAAAAATAATGTAATTGTATGTAAAAATACTGTGATATTTTGTAACAATTGTAAGTCGCCCTGGATAAGGGTGTCTGCAAATAAATTAATAATAATAATAATAATAATAATAATAAAAGACAGGCGCTCACGTAGACTAATTGCTATACTCGACATGTTCTTCTGAGGGCAATCCAAACATCAGATTGATGGGAAGTCTTGGGTGACTTCTGAACATGAGAAAAATATGGAGTATAGCCAGTTGAATCATGCCGAGTACAGTTGTTGCATGGGTCATTGCATCTACGTACTCTTTCCAATTGGCCTTCAAATTGGGAGTCAAAGTGCCCAGCATGTTCATTAACGTGCAGTTAAAATGCTCCATCGTCCCGTTCCCTTGCGGGTGGTATGGCAATGTGTGGGATTTTGCAATACCTGTTAACTTGCATAGTTCTTTTAATTAGTGTGCTTTCGAAATTTCGTTCCTGATCCACATGGATTCTGTTTGGGAATCTGAACCTGCAGAAGAAATCTTCACAGCACATTCGCAGCCCCTCCCCGCCATTGTTCCAGCGATAGGAAATTAATGCAAATGAGTTCCAACGGCAACCTGGTATGAACATTGTCTATTGAAGGCAGCATCTTTCATATCTCTCACACCAATCCTTAGTCTTACTGTACATTCAGGGCAAGTAAAACCTCTCACGGACTTGTGGGAAGGTGTGGGGAATTCACTGACACACAGGAGACAGGAGGTTTCTTTGAAATGCCGTTTGGCGCACTGATTTTGATTAGTTTTTGATTTGGCGCACTGTCATCACATACTTCAGACGGATGTTGTCGGTCAGTACGGTGTATCGATGTCCATAGAGGTGGTCATAAAACTTCTCTCTGCCAGCCCACTTCAGCTCTAAGAATTCAAGCTCAAACTCAAACCTCTACTGGCATAAGTGACAACCTTTCAACCCCCTTCTGCACCTAGGCGAGCACTGCACCAAGACCTTCTCCAGACGCATCGACTTGGAGTATGAACTGCAAACTGGCGCAATCTGTCAAACACCAGTTGGACACATTTCAAATGTTCTTTACATGATTTGGAGAGCACTACTATGTCGTCAAGATAGAGCAAAATTCTGATCTAGTAACCAAGCAGCATGTCATCAGTCTTTGGAAGGTGGAAGGGGCATTCTGCAGTTCAAAGGGCATTCGCTTTGCTTCATAAAGGCCCACTGGGGTGCTGAACGTAGTTTCGTGCTTGTCCTTTTCAGCAACTTCCACCTGCTAGTAGCCAGACATCAAAACCAGTGTTGAGAACTAGTTGGCCTGCCTTAGTGCCTCTAGTGTTTCTTCGATCCTCTGGAGTGGAAATGCATCACCTGTACCGTGTGAATTCAACTTGTGGTAACTGACACATATCTGAAGCGATCCATCCTTCTTAGTCAACCCAACTATAGGGGATGCAAACGGACTCTTGCTGGGCCGAGAGCTCTGACAATAGGGCAGTGTTAAGTCATGTGATCGCTCTGCTGGCAGATGTAAACAGTGTGTTCAATATTAATAAAATTACATTATGTCGAATCTGCTACCAAAGAATACGTTTTGCAAAGTATAAAGAACAAAAAAGGCAGCTACAGGAGTTTGAATGCATTTGTACCGTGGGCTCAGTTTTGAGGTGCTGGAATGGGTTTGTTCTTTTGCAGAAACATTTTCATACTAACTTTTGTACTTGATAACATTCATTTACAAATTCAATTGATGCCTATGATGAATGTGTTTTTGTGACTAATTAGCTATTAACATTTAAAATATTGAGTACTTTGATATGTTAACTAATTAAGTTATTAATCAAACTCATAAGTATTGTTACATACCGGTAATTGATTTATTAAAATGTTTGGATATACTGCTATTTTATTGATTACTGGCTCGTTCACAGTCATCTTAAAATAACACTAGAATATGATCCTCAATTTATCAGTGCTCTACACATGGTTCCATTCACCTTCACTACTCCCTCACTACTTGGGCCTATCAGAGGTGCTTCAATTTTTTTCGGCTTGCTGCTATCTGTCTGGGGACTTACTTGTTGGCCGCCCGTCACTGCCCTTCTGGTCACAGGCATTCATTGTTTCCCGGCAGCTCTTTGTGTTTTCCCTTATGCCCCACTTGCCTCCTGGTCCCCTTGGAGAATGGTCCTACACTCTGGCTACATGCCCTTGTTGGCCACATCCGTAGCAGGTGACTTCCACGTAGTTGTAGCGGCGTCTGCCTCTTGCACTGGGATACATGGCTGCTGCATTCTGCTTAGGGACAACAGGTGTGGTAGTTACTCTAGCTTCCAACTGTGAAAGCTTACCAACCTGTTCTGCCTGACCTGGAGCTAACCGCTTTACCAATTCCACCAATTCAGTCAATTCAGATGTTTGCTTGGGAGGAGCATCGGGTTTGCTTCTACCGGCACTTTGCATACCATCATCAGACTTCGCCACATCACTCTGGCTTTGGCTCTTTCTTGGCTTACTGTTCAGCGCAAACCTCTTAGCCTCACATGGTAAATGCCTGAGCTCTCCCTATAACTCTCGAAAACTCATGGATGTAGGTTTCATAGGGGCAGGCCTCAAATACACCATGGAGAGTGTTTCACAGTTCATCTTCAGTAACAGTACAAGGGGAGTTGACCTGGGTTGTGCTGGGGTGCAAGGTCAGCTCACACAGGCTGCTGTTATTACAGGGTCTCCCTCTGATCTAAAGGCATGGCTATTAATACAGCTCCCGCTAGTGGTTGTTCTTATAACAAGTGAAGCTATAGCTCAATAGACACCCCCCTGGTGTCCCGCTGAGCAGTTTCCAAATGTTGGCGAGTATGTATTACTGATATATTTTCCATTGACAAAAATGTGTGGCAGAGAGTGTTAAACATGTAACAGGTTCCTTTTGCCAAAGCATAGTTTTCTATGATCTACAGGTCCTACTAACCCACAAAAAAAAAAAAAAAATCGATTTTTAAAAACTTTCCAGAGATGCAAAACAAAATTATGTAAAATCTTACCCCAATGAATCAAAGCTGGTTTAATTATCTGTTATTTGGAGAGTGTCATAAAGATTACGAATGCACTGATTTAATGCAGTCACCTTTCACCTCCAAGCCAATTATTCTGATCATGACAGCTGGCAGGTCTCATGTGGCACAAGTTCAACTGCTTTCAGGCATTGGATTGAATACAGATTAAACAGCATCCACTCTTTAATGTCACTAATTCTACACTGCTGACAATTATCCTCAGAAGATACCCTTGAAGAAGTTGGAATGCTACCTGAATTAAGCTTTCGTCCAAGTGAAAGGCAGCCCTTAACACATAAGATTTAAGGCTTTATTTGGTGTATATCTTGACTGGAAGCTTCAGTTGCTGGTGCTGCATAGCCCTACATTCAACAAAAAAACATGTCTTAAACAGCTTGAGATTTCCTTGCAGCTTTTATCATCCATCACTTTCATCAATCAATCATAATATATTTAGGAGCACTGGTACTTTTAAAAGAAAAAAAAAACAAAACATTATTATAACAAATATGACGCATAAAAAAAGTTTAAAAAAAAACCTGTCAAATCTAATTATCCTAAAGTGGACTGATAGGTAGTACAGAAGAGCTGTGCGTTTTACAGGATGTGCACGTCTTAACAAGGGAGGTAACCAAAGGCAGTTCAATCATGTGTGTTGTACACATATTCTACCAAGGGTGAGTTTTATAATACAAATAATTATGGCAGGTACCTAAGTTAAAGCTAATGGTAACATATAGCTTTTTAATAGTGCTTTATTTTAGTTTGTTTAACTTTCGTCTACACTTGTTGCTAGTCGTGTTAAATTTGTAGTTTGCTATTGTCGTGTACTGTAGGAAACAAAATGTTTCAAGCTGCCGATGTATAGTATCTAGCAACTCCTTTAACACTAGAACCGCCATGGCAGTCATGAGATTTTCAAATTTAAATTATTCTGCATGTCTGAAAGTTATGCGTTTGTCCATTTATGACTTTTCCTAAATACATGTATTAAATACCCTGACGGTGTTTGAAAGGCAGGATCGAAAAAATAAGGAAGTTATAATCCTATTTCGACTGCTTTTTACAATACATGTGTTTTTATTAGGGGTGGGCACCAATATCAATATTTTGATTCGATATCGTTCGATATCGATAATTTCCATATCGCGATGTCGTGGGATAAAAAAAAATTCACGTACGCTAGCAGAGACATTCTTTGTATTGCTAATACTGCTAAAAATACAATATATAGGACCTATACAGTACTATATATAGGGGCCCATACAGTACTCCCTCGCTAGAAGGTTCTCAGTTATAACACGCCTTGGATATAACACTCCTACAGCATGTCCCCCAATTCCCTATACTAGTAATTCATGCAATATTTCTACAGTAAATACAGTGCCGGTGTTGTTCAAACTGTAAACAACTTCTCAATCCAACGTCTGTTTCTGTCTCTCTTTTGATGCAGTATCTGAACTGAAGAAAAGCTGCGCTGGCACTTTATAACACAGACATCTTATTCAGCATTTGATTTATAGCTAAATAAATATTAGGCCTATTACGTGGTTATCTTTCCTAATGTATTTACTTTTTTTGCTGCGAGAGGAGCTGCAGCTTTCTCCGGGAGACGAGACGCTTCAGCTTCACTTCAGCCCCGCTCCGGCAGCCGAACCTGGGGCGAGCCCATTCCCTCCTCCCGAAGAGAAAACAATGCCAGGTAGCTAAATGCAATAATAATATAACTTCTGATATCTGTGCCCAGTCTGGAAGAGCAGTATGTGGTAAATGCACAGGAAAAGTTGAGAAGCGTTACATCTGTGTGGACTGTGCTACTTAGGGTGCTACTTTGAAGTCTGTTTCCCTGAAAGCGCATTCACATAAAATAATGGGAATTGAGGTATTTTCTTTGTTTTATGTTACTTTGAAAAAAAAAAAAAATTTTTTAGTTTAGTATGTACATATACCTGTTTACATCTGCTTATACACTAGTTTATTTTTTTTTTAATGTTTATTGGATTAGTTTTTCATTTTTTGAAGTGCTTAATATATTTAGAAAATAAACCCATTTATGTTTAATTGCTCATTTAAATACGACCTTTCGGCTGTGCAGATGCTTGATATGAGGTGCTTGAATAACACTTTTGAGTTGTATCCGATAGTTTGTCTTTCATTTTAATATTGAGGTTGTAAAATGTAACCGTCATAATGACTGCCGATGTTCTAGTGTTAAACATATAGTACGGTACATTTTAGCGAACAAAATGTGAAAATACTCCAAATGAGTAATATCATATACAGCACTCTTAATAGGAGCACGCATAACTATTTGAATGTTATGGAGCCACGTACCAGGGATTGTCTGTCTGACTTATTGTCTGTATATTACCATATTTCAACTTGGGATTTGGCACTACATCTGATAAGGAAGCCTGCATTTTTTAACCATAATTGCAAGATTTCTACTGGATTATGTATTGTTTTTGTTTTTCAAAATGTAGTAAGAAAAAACCCTAAAAATATTGTTATTTTATTGATTATTAATGGATATATCTTACTTTCACAATGATAGTTATACATGTAAACAAATTCTCTACAACAATAAAATGTATTGAAAAATACAGGCCATAATGTCCAATTTATGCAGGTGCTATAATATCACATGAAATGTAGTTGCCTCCATTATTTCACGATGCATTAACAATAACTGCCCAGCGTGGGCATTGTTTGTTTCTGCAGGTAACAGGATACATGTAACTGCAATAACTTAAAGCTTGTACTTACTGCAGACTCATAGTGCCATTGTTATACTAAGGTCAGCAAAAGAATATGACAGCATATAATAGAATTCAGAATTAAGTCAGTTTTGCAAAAAGCAGGGAAAAACACATCAAAGATCTTTTCTTTTTATCATTATAGCATTTTTAATTGGGAATCAGAACAGCCCTAGGAACAACACAGATGCTGAGAACTGCAAAAAAAAAAAGAGTCCATGTAATTTACTCATCAACTGAGAAACATGTATGCTTTTGTTTTTATCAAAAGAAAAGGAACTCCTACTCATCTTTTTCAGTTTTTTAATATCAAGATCTCACACTTGAACAAATATGTTTGTGATACTCCATGGGGAATAAGACTGTCCTTGTATTATTACTTCTTACATCCAACTTCGAAATGAAAAAAAAAGATTTCTTTACTTCAGTACCATTATTATATGTTTTTTGTATGATGTGCGGTTAATTCACATTCTTCCAGACTACAGATTTAAAGAGGGGTGTAGGTTGCTGCGTGGTTAAGGAAGTCCAGTAAAGGAAGCTGTTGGATGGATGGCAGCACTCACTGCATAGTTAAGTAATTTAATTTAGGTTACATATGCATTGCATTTTAGTGTTGGAATACACTTAACATAGCCTACTCTGCACGTTTATTGAATATATAGGCTGGCTTACAGTAAATTAAAACCTAGATGTAAAATGGCAAGTGCCTGATCATTAAAAATGGCACATCAGACTGCAATATGAATATCCCCCAGCCCAGATGTGTTTTGTACATTGTACTGTAGATTATTTTGGTTGTCAGCATTGAAACCCACATTTCTGTAAGCAGATCTGAAGATAGGGCAATGCAATACAGTACATAAAAGCTTTGCCTTCAATGTTTTCACTGCCTAGAGTAATTAACATAGCCCATCCCTCTTTTTGCATTGATATGGTTGTATGACAGCAGAGAGATTTGATAGATGCCCCTTTACCTACCTGAGCAGCAAAGAATGATAATCCCATATCCAGAATGGAAGTCCTAGTGTCGTACGACCGCTTCTGTCTGGATCCAACTGGTGCTGTGCTGTAGGGCGAAGTCGTGAGCACTCGTCACGCAGTCGAGCACGAAGCTGCTGGAGATACACCGGTCCCGCCGCTCCGGGGACCTCGGGTTCCGGGGCTCTGCCGAATGCCAAATCCACTGGGGTGCACAAACATCAAGGCAGCTGGAGTGTACTGCTTAAAATAAACAAAAGCTTACCTGGAAGACGGGTTAAATAGTTTTTAAATATGTATTTTTGCTATTGTTAATTATTGTTATGGAGAATATTTTTGTACATAATATACAATAGTAAATAAATGGAGTGTTTACATAAAACGAGTAAAATGTAAACACTAAAGTATCTGTGTTTAGTGGGTGGGGTTGTACTGCATATAAGCACAGTGGTTTAGAGGGGAGAGAGGTGGTCAGTTTGTCTGCTCGTGTGGAGCGCAGGGTTCTCCACAGGAATTCTGAACACCCTCTATGTAAAGGCATGTTTCTCATAAATCATAATAGATGATTGAGAGGAATGGAGTGGCAGGAATTATCTTTCTGTAAATGCACTGTATATTACTGTGGTGGGGTGCCCTGCCCCTGTGCGTATTCTGTGTTTTATGTTTTATGTGCTGTGTTTTTGTTGGTGTGTATATATTGGTGCACAGGGTATAAATTGGGCTATGTAGCACAGGTGATTTCAAATGTATATTTGTATTTAGGCACAGGGATTGCACAATCACTTCATGTGCAGACTGTGCTGAGATTCAATTGAATGATTGATTAGCAATCGAGTCTCGGCACAGCTGCATAAAAGAGTGTTTCACGCACACAGGGTTGGTGTATTCAGAGGCGAACAAGAGTTGGGAGGTGAAGTAGAAACTAAAAATAACAATTGCTACGCTGTCTGTTTTGGCCATTGTGCCGTTTGTTTTGTGTAAGTGTTTTGTTTTGTTTAAACCTTTTATTTATTATTATTAACCCTTTGCGGCCCTATGTTGGACCAGGTCCAGTATTACAATTTTTCCGACCCTGTCCGACATCATGAAAAAGGCGTCAATCACAGGTCCCTAGTCGGTTTTTCTCCAGAAAAAGCAGAGAAAAGTGTTTAATGGCAGAGAGAGGCAGACAGAAGCCGAGAGAAACCAAAAAAAAAAAAAAAAAGAAAACCTAGGCAGATCTGAGCAATACACATAGTCCCTTCACCACAGACATATCCTGTTGATATGCAGTGCCTTTTAAATCTGTTTTACTGTGAATACAATAAACAGCTTGTGTGAAAAAAAAAATTAGAACTGACGTGCCGGACAGGCACTGAATAAATGGACCACAAAGAGTTAAACGTGCAGCAGCGATTACATAATATCTGTCTGAGTGTCAATTACTTCCTGGTCTGATGTCACCACACAAGCCATCATGTCACAATTACATTATATAAGATCAGTTTTAAAAAGAGAAAAAGATACATGCTTGTAAAGTGGAAGCAATTACAGTTTGAAAAGCAAAATGTAGTTGTCAGTTTTAAAAAGGTGTCAGATTTGCCAGTGAATTTTTATTACAGTTAAATGTGTCCACAAACGACTGACTAGAAGAAAAAAAAAACGGACTGTAGTGGATGATATTTAAATTGTAACTATGCTTTACCTAAATACATAATTTAAGCCACCATACAGAGCAACCAAGTTGGTTAGTGTTGTAATTGTGGCTAGGATCTTACAGGGAAAGTGACATTTCTATTGTTCACATTAAAGTATTTGAAGCTTATAAAATAGTTCCAGAAATGTTCTCCTCTGTGTATATCCATTCAAAAATGTGCAGTTATCCAACATGTATTTTCATGCACTTGATATCTGGTACTATACTAGGTTAATGAAACCTTTTGCAAACAATGCTTTTTCACTGTCTTACACTTCCTGGGTCATTTCACCTGAAGGGTGAAATTGTCTCCACCCCTTTAGTCTTAACTGTCAGTAAGCAACCCATGACTGACATGCTTTGCAGCCAGTAAGATGCTTTGACCCTGTAGACACTACTGGGGTGAAATGACCTAGAATTTAAAGCAGTATCAGACTTCCTGGAAGACAGGGCAAGCAAACTGAGAACTTTCTGAGTTAACCTAGTGTACTGTAGTTCCACATGTCATGTTTTAAAATGAAAATATGTATTTGCTATCAAATGTGTTACTTTCAAAACTGCACATTTGAGACAAATATAGTGAATGAAAGTGCATGACAGGTAAGATTTATGAAATGATGTTGTTCACTACAGCCACTTTAAATCACAAAACGTAATGCTGGCATTCAAACACTACATTGAAGTTAGATTTGATCTATTGCTTCGTCTGCATTGGTGATCTATATCTGAAAGTTTTCATATATAAAATATGTGTGTGGTACAAAAATGCCAAAGTTGGATCAGCTGTATAAAGTCGTGATGTAAAATTTAACATGAATCACAAAACAATTGGAATTCACCTCCCCACACACACACTTTTGAAAACTTTATTTAGAAGACAAATCGTTTCCCTAAAAGACTGTAAACAGACAGCTGACATTGACAAAGACTTATTTTCTAAACATTTGGATTGTTTTATTACTAAGGCCTGAATTATAACGGCTATGGTGTCACCCTAATGTATGTATTTATATTGTGTAATAATTGATCCACTGTATGAAGCCATCCTGGAGAAAGTACTCAGGAGTTAGTCATAACAGAAGCAGAATACACTAGTGCATTAACCAATCACGTGAAGAAATGTTCAGACTGGACATTATTGGACTGTCACATTCCATTAGTTACAATGTAATACTTCCATCACTATGATACAGCCAAAGATGGCTTTATTATCTTCCCAGTGCATTTGAAAGAATCAGTCTGCTGCCAGAATACTAACATATTGTGCATTGCATGTGTGTGTGCTAATGCAAGGCTTCCTGGAAAGCAAGATGCATTTAACAGCTCTCATATGTGCTGCCAACCATATCTGTGGTGATTTTGTCCATGCTGTCAAAGCAAATGCCATTTTGTCCAAGATCCAGAGATAAACATAAGCCCCCTTAACATCTGCTTGTACTGCATGCCACCTTTAAACAAGCCAAATGTCAAAGCAAAGCCTTGAAAAGAACTTTCCTGAGTAGTAGCACGATCTGTGATTGTATTAGTGTATTATTGGATAATGTACATGCTACTGTATGAACCTTAATCTCTGGAAAAAGCAATAAAGGTGCCCTGTCATTGTGTACTTCATGACTATAGAAACAGATATAAGATGCCATATACTTAAACTGCTATGACTTTCGATTAAAGTAACCTCTTCTTCAGCCAGATTTACTGTGGAGAACCACATGGAATACTTCATCATAAAGTCCAGATTGATTTTTTTTAAAGCTTTTGGTACAATACAAATGGTCTGAAAGTAAATATATATATATATATATATATATATATATATATATATATATTACAAAACCAGTAAGTAATACCCAGGATGCATTTATCTAAAACAACACTCTACTACCTAATGAGATGAAAGAAGTTGTGAAATAAACAAACATTAAGCATTTGAATTACCAAAATAAAAACAACACATTACAATATAACTGAAGATTTAAAAAGGGTTGCAATGTATATATTGTATTTGGGTGATTGTATTTAGTCAATATATCTGTAGAAATAGCAACAAACTTGATTCCGATGTTTCAGGCATTATCCATTAGTGATTATTTCAGCTGATGCCACTAAAGAAAACGAAGGGACTTGTGCCACGAGGGAATAGGATCAATGTTAAAATATCTCTGCAAACAGAGAACAATGCATTTCTACTATTTCCAGTAGTCATCCGCTGCATCAGGAATGTCATCACTAGAAAGCCTCAGAGTGCAACACTTACCTGCTAATTAGGAAGCATGTAAAGGGTGTTTTGCTAATAAATAATGCATCCATAACTGTACAACATTCAGTAGAATTATATGACAAACTATCTCTTGTTGTCTTCCATAATGTCTTCAAAGGTGGAATGTGTTTTGGGTCAGTTTTATACCACAGTTCTACGTTCCATGCGGTAAAATGTGAACATTTCTTCAGCATACTTTTAAGAGGATTGAGCGTGTGCTGGTTTTAATCTGGCATAGGTGTACATAGGTCAGTGATTGCTAATACTGCTAGTCATGTAGGCAGATAAGAGAAAATACATGGCAATTATATACATAAGAGGAAGGTAGTGCCTAATAGGGCTGTGCTGATACTCAGAAAGTCTGAGAAATTCCCTTATATGTTTTAGGTGGCTAGGTATTAATTAAATGGAATACATAAGCAATAAGACACGACAGGGTGTTGGTTGTTCTAAAATAACCGCACGCCTTATTCCAGCACAACCAACACCCTGGAGTGTTATACTGCACTTATAAAATGGGTTACTAGTTTTTAGAAATAAAGATATAGACACATTTTTATTTAAAAATGAATATAGGTTTATTTTATCCTAAATATATTACTACGCTAGGAAAAATAGTTCCAATAAATGTAATAGTTCCAATGAATTTAATAGATAAACAAATTATTTTAAATAATAAATTAAATAAATTCAAATAAATTAAATAAATTATCAGAATATTTTCATTGAGGAAGTCTGACAAAGTATTATTATTGTTCAAAATAATCAAAATTATTTTTTTTAAACGCTCGGCGCAATAATATCTGTTTGTAAAAAGTCTTAGTTGCTGGGACTTGTTTTTACCTGTTGGTTGTACTGTAATAATTCAATGGCTTGGAATGCCTATCAGCCAATCAGGATGCAGATATCTCCAAACCCATTTTATAAAAATGTGTTAATTACACAACACAAAACAAAAGGTTCACGCATTTGTGTTTGTCTACACAATTATCGAGAGTGTGATTTAATATAGAATCTTGCCTGAACAAACTAAATAAAACATCTCATATTTTACCTGCAATATTTGTCTTACCTTTCTGATTTTCACTTTGCTCTATATCATAGAAATGTGTCATCTGCAGCGAGTTCTGAGATTATACTGTAGTCCTGGGAAAGATTTAACCTCTGATTAAACGCAACACAAAATACATCTATCAGTATACTTTGCGGTAGATAATTCAGTCCTTGGGATTAGCTCTAGGGTCCAAGCTATTTTCGCCTGTTTATTACTGTTAGATGTGTGGCTATAACTCTTTAAGTATAAAGGTTACAGGTACATGTCATACATGGAATGAATGTGCACATAGGATCCATAAAAAAGGAAAAGTCTGAAACTCACCCTGTTAAATATAGAAAACAAAAACCACAGAAAAAGAGAGATGCTTTTTAGAAAAAAAAACAAAAAACATTTATTGTTTTAAAAAGTATTTTAGCATGATCAGCTCAAATCTGACAGTGTACAATGAAACGTCAACATGTAGTGAACATGGACATTTTTCTTTTGAACAAATTGGATAATAAATAAAGGAATTATGGCCATATATACAAAAGGGACCAAAAGCAACCAAAAAAAACATATTAATTGAAAATGTGCAAAAGAAAACAAAGAAAAAAAAGAAACAACCCCATTCAAATTATTCGTCCCAGGCACCCTGATCATGTGACACATGATGGGGCTGCTCACTGAAGCTTGAATGGCCAGCAAGGTGGCGATCATGGCAAACAGACTCTAACAGCTCTTGTCTTGTGCATCTGATCCACAAACACGAAAAACAAATTTATATTTATCGGAAAATTGGTCCTTGTGCCTTCGACGTCGCCATTTCTTTTGTAAAGATTTTGTGTGAAAATGTTTGTTTACTGCACAGAGTATGTCTTATTATTATTATTATTATTATTATTATTATTTATTTCTTTCATAGCAGACGCCCTTATCCAGGCTATCTCCTAATATGGTCATCTACTGGAAATACACAAATAGGACCTAATTTTAAAGTTTGAAATGTCCTCTTTCCAATGACGTCCCTCACAGTTCCTGAGTAAACGAGTTAAAGGGCCAGGTCGTCGGTGGGATATTTAACATTGGGCGGACCCTAAAGAGTTAAGGTCAGGCTAAGGAAAGTGGCATTGACTGTAGGGATACATTTATTTAGGTTTTTATTAGCTATTAGATTTTAGAATATATCTCATTGAATGAACTTAACGTAAAGGTAAATTTTGGGTTAAAACTAGGTATTAGATACAAAATCTATCTGTCTCTCCAATTCTGGTTTGAACTCGAAGAGCTGATTAAAATCTAGGCCCCCTGTCCTTGCTAGAAACAAAAGGATGAGACTTGAGGGCAGTGTTGTAAAAAACATGCATTAGGTCTTCTTTGATCTATTGTCCTAAGATGTTTACCTTTCGGGGCAGACTAGCTGTCATAAACATATTGATAAACATCTTCCAAAAATAGTAAAACAAGTTTTTACTAATGATTCATTTATGATAGGGTAATAAAGAGTTAACTCCTTCAGGGAAGATCTGGATAGAGTCAGATACTTCTAATGGGCAAATTAAAATGACAAAAGGTATTTTTACCCCAAATACAAAGATATAGGAAAGGTTTTATGGTGAGGTTCTTGGCCCAGGTAGGGGAGAGAGAGTCTCTTTGATGTAAAGGTTGTAAAACTAGTATTTTTCTGATGTTATCTCAAGAAACTGTATTTAAGTTGAAGAGATACCCCATGGTCTTTGTATCCTTCAACCGTTAGCAAGAAGTTTACATACTAACTATACACTATGTCTTAATAAAGAGATATCCCAATTATTATATCAATTACTAGTATTGCATTCACCTAGTGTTTAATTAAAAATAATGGGTGCTGGTTTTTTGGCCTGCTCTTCAGATGAAAAATTATAATAAAAAAAATATATATTTTTGAAAATAATAAACTGGCAACATCATTTGTCTCTACTGCATAAAACGAAGCTCCAGAGTCAACTAATGTTTCAGTTATGAAGATGCTAAAGGAAACAATTCAAATGCAGGAGCTGTTTGTTTCTTTACGAAACACGGAATGCATTACTGCCTGTGATTCTTTGAAAAGCTGTTTGGGGATTTGGTAATTTTGTCTTAATTTGGCTGGTTGTTTTACAACTACTGGTGATAAGGGCAGCAGTTTTATACCCTGTTTACACTTAGAACATAAGAACATAAGAACATAAGAAAGTTTACAAACGAGAGGAGGCCATTCAGCCCATCTTGCTCGTTTGGTTGTTAGTAGCTTATTGATCCCAGAATCTCATCAAGCAGCTTCTTGAAGGATCCCAGGGTGTCAGCTTCAACAACATTACTGGGGAGTTGGTTCCAGACCCTCACAATTCTCTGTGTAAAAAAGTGCGTCCTATTTTCTGTTCTGAATGCCCCTTTATCTAATCTCCATTTATGACCCCTGGTCCTTTTTTCTTTTTTCAAGTCAAAGAAGTCCCCTGGGTTGACATTGTCTATACCTTTTAGGATTTTGAATGTTTGAATCAGATCGCAGTGTAGTCTTCTTTGTTCAAGACTGAATAGATTCAATTCTTTTAGCCTGTCTGCATACGACATGCCTTTTAAACCCGGGATAATTCTGGTCGCTCTTCTTTGCACTCTTTCTAGAGCAGCAATATCCTTTTTGTAACGAGGTGACCAGAACTGAACACAATATTCTAGGTGAGGTCTTACTAATGCATTGTAGAGTTTTAACATTATTTCCCTTGATTTAAATTCAACACTTCTCACAATATATCCAAGCATCTTGTTGGCCTTTTTTATAGCTTCCCCACATTGTCTAGATGAAGACATTTCTGAGTCAACATAAACTCCTAGGTCTTTTTCATAGTTCCCTTCTTCAATTTCACTGTCTCCCATGTGAAATTTATAATGCACATTTTTATTGCCCGCATGCAATACTTTACACTTTTCTCTATTAAATTTCATTTGCCATGTGTCTGCCCAATTTTGAATGCTGTCTAGATCATTTTGAATGACCTTTGATGCTTCAACAGTGTCTGCCACTCCTCCTATTTTTGTGTCGTCTGCAAATTTAACGAGTTTGCTTACTATATCAGAGTCTAAATCATTAATGTAGATTAGGAATAGCAGAGGACCTAATACTGATCCCTGTGTTACTCCACTGTTACCTCACTCCATTTCGAGGTTTCTCCTCTAATCAGTACTTTCTGTTTTCTACCTGTTAACCACTCCCTAATCCATGTGCATGCATTTCCTTGAATCCCTACTGCGTTCAGTTTGAGAATTAATCTTTTATGCGGGACTTTGTCAAAAGCTTTCTGGAAATCTAAATAAACCATGTCGTATGCTTTGCAGTTATCCATTTTCAATGTTGCATCCTCAAAAAAGTCAGACTTAGAAAGGCTATAAGCTAGCTTGGACGTAAAAAAAAAAAAAAAGCTTTATATGTTTCATTTTTTCCCAACTATATTCTACTCTGGTTTGGGAAAAGACTATGGTGTTGTTCCTAATAGGATGAGACAGTTGACACATTCCTCACAAAGGCAATTAGCATGTGATTAGTGGAAACACATTGGAGAGGACAAAACTGTCAGCTGGGCTTTAAGCTTGGAGGCAGGGAGCTGGTTTGCAGATATATACCAGAATTGGTTTTACTTCCCACCCAATGCACATGCAGCTAATTGGGGTATTATTGCATCTGGTCTGAAACCAGAAATCAGAAGAGCAATAAGAGGAACATTTGTTTAATTAAGTTTTACATTACTTCAATAACACTCCAAATGTTACACGGTATGGTCTATTAGTTTTTAAATACTCTATATTAATATATCATTAGATACATGTTTAATTTTTTTTAATGGACTTCAAATTAAGATTAGATTAATTTTAGGAGAGTATAAAATACAATGTCTTCATACTTGCACTGCTGATAATAATCATATTTATGCAGGTGGTCTGTGGTCCTCATGAGGACCAGAATTTAAAAATGTTGACTTAAAAATAAAGATGCTAAACACAATTTAAATTAAATTTGATTTCTCAAAGCAAGGATAAATGCTATCCCATATCTTGAGATCAACTGTGCATAGATTCCACAATCTCCTAGCATCCACAGCACGCTGAATACCTTTATCTAGAACAGAGGTTCCCAAACTGTGGTACGCATACCCCCAGGGGTACGGGGGACGTGTTCAGGGGGTACGTGGGACAAATTGTGTAATGGCGAACATTTTAAGTCTTTTTTGCATTCTCATAAGACTTATCAGACTCAACGCTTTAAACCGCATTCGGAATTCATTTTAATTTCTGGCCTGAAACGCAGCGTGACGCTAGTTTCAGAAATAAAAAGAGCCTGTGCCGTGCAAGACAATCACACAGCTGCGCACGTTTATTGCAAACCTCCAAGAGGTACCAATGAGAACAAAGATACACAGAGACAATGACGTACAGAGCCTTCACCACCAATCACCGTACAGTGCGAATTATATATTATATTTAGGACCAGGGCGTCGGCCTAAGGGCAAGGTGAGCAAGGCGGCGGCCTATGGCCCCACACCTAAGGGGCCCCATGCGCGTCACAAATTGTATAACGTCTTCAGAGTCGAAACAGTCTCACCAGTACTATGTCGGCCCCTCGCAAGTACGAATTAGGCCATTGTAAAAGGAAAATAAAAAATATAAAGAAATATATGTCAACTGGCAATAAGGAGCTCTGCTATCTAGACAAACTGCCAAATTAAATCCTGCTCCGGGAAGCAAATGAATCCGATTCAGACTCTTCACAATAATTATCTCTAAAAGAGCACTCAAAACTGGTGCTGAATGTGCAGCATCCAAATGTGAAATGTTACACATGGATTTGAAAAGTACATCGGTAAAATATCATTTTAGATTTATATAAAAAGGATAACGTTTGCAAACAGTTTTTATTTCACTTAAGTGACAGCACACATGCAGTATGGCTTGCCTATTTGATTACTGAAGGTGAGCAGTAGCCTACCGTTTTATTGATATAATGTGTGGGATTTTTTTAATTTATTTTTTTAATTGAGATTTTTTTGGGGGAGAGGGGGGGGTCGTCACCGCCTAGGGCCCCACGCAGACTAAGGCCGGCCTTGTTTAGGACTTCTGTTTTTTGTTTTTTATTAATTACATATTATGGTGCTTATTTTTTTTAGCTATTTCGAGTTTATATAAATAGTTTTTTTCTGGGCTTTCTATTTTTATATACTGTCTGAATTTATTGCTGTTGGTTACTCTCCAAAGTGCTTGGGAGGTTTTTTTTCTGTAGTAACTCGACAGTGCTGGCACACTTAAGTTGTACATTCTTTCCTTTGCTGTCTTCCACAACGAAATCCTTACGGTCACATTCAAGTGCACTTTTTGTGTGTAGGCATTTTTTTTTTTTTTTTTTTTTTTTTACATTTCGCCACAATTTGCAATTCTGTTGTAAATCCTCTGTATCTCAACTGTAATGCAGCTTAAAATTCCATGAACAAGCCTCCTTTCGGGTTTAAAGTCTTCAGAACGAATCAATGATAGATATACAAGTCAGGAAGGCTCGAGGGACATTGCCCAGCTGCACTGGAAAGGTAATTTCTTTTTGTTTTTGATGTGTTAGGTTTTTGTTTTTTAAGTGGGAAAGTAGTGATGAAGTCAACGTGAATTGAGTAACCATTTCCAGTTTTTTTTCTTTCCGGTGTTTATTATACACCGATTTCATTTTTTTTATGTATCGGTGGTGTTTTTTATTGGGTTTTATTGGTTAAGAAGCAGTAATTGTATTATTATAGTCATTTATATTGTATGTATTATTGTGTGTGTATAAATATGTGTATTATGAAAGCATATATTAAAAATAACATTAAAATCCTAAGCTGTATACTAGGGGTACGCAGACAGTTGATAGGTGTGGTAGGTGACAATCAAAGTTTATGAACAGCTGATCTAGGACATGTCAAAGGCAGTCAGGAGTTTCAGAGTTGAGATAGAGAATTTAAAACTTTCAATTAAACCAACATGAGGAAAAAGTTAATTCATGTATTGTCATATAAACCACATTATCATTTCCCTTGCGAAATGTAAACAAATATCTTTTGAGTGAGAAACTATGGGCAGGATTTTCAAAAATCAGCATTAATGTATCGAACTCGTGGTATAGTAACGAGAGCCTTAATAGCAAGTGATTTTCAAATGAAATCTGTTAATTAAATCAATCTGTTAATGCTTTGAAATTGAGTCGATGAGGTTGTTAATGAACTAGGGCTGCCACCTTTTCCATAGACCAAACCTGGACATATTTCTCAGTAGCTCTATCAGAATTGCAGTATACTGTAATACAGTTTAACCCAATACCACCAGGTCGCGGTAGAATCAATAATCATGCAGTATACACAGTATTGTGCCCTTGAAATTTCTAGCAATCAAATTTGCAAGCCAGAAAAATAGTAGCTCTATCATGGTACGTTAGAGGCTAATCTTTGTGAGTAACGCCATGGCAAATCAATGCAATTTCTGAAGTGAGGATCCTCTCCACCTGCTTTTTTTTCACAAATAATTTTTGCAGACAGCCACTGTATTTCTGAGCCTAAGCCTGTTTGTGACTGTCAGAATTGTAACACATGTTACAACTGACCCCAACCCAGAGAGCTATTACTAAACCTCACGTTCCAGTAAGAAACAACAAAACTAAGAACAATCAAATGTGTCAGTTGTAAGTACAGAGATCAGAGATGACAATGCTAAAAGCCTGGATCCATAAACTGGATAACACAGGTATATATCACAAAAAGAAAATTGAGGAAGAAATGTACTCTACTAGGTAAAAAATCGATTTTTGTAGATAAAACCTCAGGGCTTTGGCACAGACAGCTCCTCTTCCACAGGCAGACGGAGACCTGAACTGAGCATGTGTCGAATAAGTGATGGCACTGTAGCTTGCTTCTGATTGGAGAAATTCAAGGTGTTACAACCGTTCTGTGTTACAACTGTCCCCAGTCTCCCCTACGTTTGAAATGTCATTTGTGTTTGTAGTTTGTAATGAACGACCCCTGATGGCCTGATAGACACATTGTATGTGTGCATAAAGACACTGACTACAAACCCGTTAGGGGGGATTCCCCCTTCAGCGAAACTGTAGCGTCTTTAGTGACGAGGGTCGGTGGTTCAACTCCTGATAAATGATGACAATTAACACGGATTTGCTTTTAAATTCCCACGCAAACAAAAGAAATAGTTGCAAGAAGCCCTGCTCGTTAAGATATTAACATTATTTCATATTTCACATAATTTCGGAAATCACGTTAGTATTTAATAACGAGATTGGCATAACGACCTCTTGAAAATGCCAAAATCAATGCTACATAAAGATTTGTTGATTAACACTGAAGTTATCATTTAAGAACCTTTGAAAATCCTGCCCTATGTGTTTTGTCTTGCCCACACGGCGCAAAACGTATATGAACACATTAACATTGGAGTTGTTTACTAGAAGCACAGTACACCGCACATCTATCTCGAAGAGAAACACCAAACAAGACACAATGCTGTATGAACAAGATTGGATAAACACTATTTCACATTGTCCAGATTATAACATGTTCAATCATTTGAGAAAATGACTACGTTTAAAAAGGTGTGACATCAAGCAGGTTTTACTGTACTTTATAATAGGACCAGTTATGTACACTAGCAATGTTTAAAAAAATGTATTGCAATAAACTTATTGAATATTAATATTTGCAAATGTGTAAAAAGAACTATGAGCATATCCAATACTGTTTTTTGTGTTTAGTGGAGTTATTTTTCCTAGACAGCACTGGAGTTATTCTTTAAATCCCTGGTTTCACAGACCCTGATTCATACTCATTTTAGGCTACCTTCCCTATGGTAACATTAGGTAGTCCATGATTAGTGCTGATCAAGGTTTGTGAAATCAAACACTGCTCTTGAAATATGTAAGCATGTACTGATCAAGCATCATAAACATTGTGATATTACAGTTATCCAGTTTAATATGAATTAATTAATTGATTTATAACAGCTAATAATGCTATACATCGTATTTGTCATGCACTTCGATCCACTATATAGATCTATTTTATTCAGTTTTGAAAGACACACGTTATAGCAACATGTATTTCAATTAAAAATAATCACCTCACTGTATTTAGGGTAGAAGCGTGTTACTAACTGAATAACATTCAATAGGGGGAATTACAGGAAATGAGGTGTGTATGGGGTGGGGGTAATTTCACTCTACAAGTGATATGAACTAAGAAGTGCAAAACTACCTGAAGTTTTTTATGTTTTAAAAATTGAATCTTTCAAAACTACACTTGTGAGACCTACATTGCAAATAAAAATCCATGGTAGGTAATATTTAGGACATTATTTCATTAGGTAAAGCCACTGAAGCATTACCAAGTGTGGATCTCGGTCTTGTACATCTTCAGCTTGTTTTGATTTGTCAGGTCACAGAAAAGCCAGCACTACGTGCAGTGAGCACCGCTGAATGGCTGCTATTTGTGTGCCACTGATGAGATTTTGTAGACAGCAGGGGAGAGAAAGAAAATAAATTACAAGAGGAACAATGTGCAGCAGCATTTCGTTTCAGTTTCTTTTTAATCTTTTGAACAGTGCTTCAAGCTTTACTAAATGGCTGAATTGTATTGTTTATAATTTTGTATACTTTACAGAAGGCCTTCAGAACTCAAAAAGAGTCTTGCAATTTCATTTTCCAATGAGCCATGTAAAGTTCACATTCATGAGTACTGAAATAATAGGACAGGGTCAGGTTATTTCCCTGAAAATGTATTACGTAGTATGCCAATGAGAATCAATGCATTAGGCTATATATTAGGGCTGTCACTCAATTACAAATTTTGATCTGTTAATTTATGGGCATTAGTTGATTAATCGGTAGATTAATCTGTGCACATTTTTAATAAAGGTAACGATCGTATAGTGGCTGTCCTTCATAGTAATACTTAAATCAGAAGAATCTAAAAAAAAACCCAATGGGAATTTGGTCTTTTTAATTTTAATTTTTATTTTAGTAAATGTAACAAATGTTACCTTTCCGTCCTATTACCCTAATAAAACAGATTTAGGGACATGATAACTCATTCACTCACAAGCACTGATGTATTGAAACAGTGTGTGTATTTGTGAAACTGGCTGTACACTGAGAGCTTGCACGGTTTGAACTGTATATCTGGAACTTAACTGAATTTGCAGGAGGCCACGATAAATAAAATTGACTTTTACGTTTTGTGCTTGAATAATGCTTGGTCTGATTTTAAAATTTGAACCCACCACATGTGTTTATAAACGAACTGTAATCAGTAAGTGTACAACTGATAGATGTGTAGATCCAACTTGGGTGAGAGGACCTAGGCCTGCCTAGATTATATTTAAGATGTGGGGTAGGTGATAGAAAATGGGAGATGAGGCTCAGATGCACATTGAGGGAAAACACAGCAGAATCTATAGCATTCTGCAGCCTTGCTCTACCACTAGTGCACCCCCCCCACCACCACCACCCCCCCCCCCGATAGGTGTTTCCTATTTTCTATTAATGTCACATTTTCCATTATAAAATATGTCATGTTTGCATCAAGGAAGATTTGTGGTAGATGTAGGTGGCTGATGCACCAGGTAGCATAAGACAGAAGCAACATAAACACAGCAGCCTGCAGCTATGGCCAGAGTGTTTGCATTACACTATAGCATGGGTTTTCAACCGGGGGTACGCATACCCCTGGGGGTACGTCTAAGGGTCATAGGGGGTATGCATACCTCTGGGGGTACTTCTAAGCATCATAGGGGGTATGAAAGACGAAATGCAAAAAGAAAATAATGATCTTGAATTTCTTTTTAACTGTATTATATATTATCTCTAAAACACTGTGCACAAATATTTCATTTTTGTTTAGCAGCTCAAAGTGAACCGCAGATTAAAAAGAAAAAAGTGAGTGGTGATGTCAGAACCAGGAAAGGAAACACACAGTACTGTGTGGTGATGTGGTGAATTGAATGTGCTGCTGCGCGGTTTATTATAAAACAGACGGAAAATAAAATGCTGAACAAAAACAGACTATGGCACTTGACGCCAAAATAAACAGACAAACAAAACAAACAAACACTAACAAACAGGAACGAACACTAAACACAAAACAAGTACGGTGCTGGTGCTTCCAGCACTCGTAGCAGTTGTTATTTATTTTTTTTATCGATTTTTACCTCCTCACTCTCTCCCGTTCTTTCGCCCTGAACACACAACCCCGAGTGAATGAGATGTGCATCTATATATATATAATTTGGCTGGGATTTAATTACCAATTAATTATTCACTTGAATCCCAGCACGTGAACTAATCTGTGAAAACCCCGTGCTCACATATTATGAAGTGCTTTAAATGCACGTGAAGTGAAGTGCAATCCCCGTGCCTAAATACACACACAAATACACACAGGGGTGGGGCACATTGCCACACACGTCCACACAGAATCTATCACGTACTTCAGCTGAAACCTCCACACAGAAGGGGTACAGTTTCAAAACATTTTTGAAAACCCCTGCCCTGTAGAATTAACTAACTTTACTTCATACTTCAATGAAACCTGCTGAATAACACTATGTAACACAATTTTTGTTCCTGGGTAGTAAGTGTTATTTCCTAATTGCTTATGCCTCAAAAAGTATAGAAAATGGCTATTATTCCCCACAAACTTTGCTTTTGTGACCAGGACAGTGATATTTTGAAATTTGCGGGCGAATTTGTGTCTTTTCGTTCACATAAAGTCAGAAAAAAACAACATATGAATCCAAATTAACATGTATTTATACTAAAGTAATACAAAAATGACTACAAATGATTTAGAAGTGAGTAGTTTTTCGAGATTTACAATTTCACTGTAAATCACTTTCACGAATCAGCCCCCAAATGTAGTCTCCCATCATGTTCTCGTTATACTGTCCTTGGTAGCGGCATTCAAAGTCCAGTATATCCTGGTGGAATCGCTCGCCTTGCTCCTCCGAGTACGCTCCCATGTTCTCCTTGAATTTATCAAGATGAGCATCAAGGATATGGACTTTGAGGGACATCCCACAGCCCATTGTGCCATAGTTCTTCACCAGAGTCTCAACCAGCTCCACATAGTTTTCGGCCTTGTGATTGCCCAGGAAGCCCCGAACCACTGCGACAAAGCTGTTCCAAGCCGCTTTCTCCTTACTAGTGAGCTTCTTGGGGAATTCATTGCACTCCAGGATCTTCTTTATCTGTGGTCCAACGAAGACACCGGCTTTGACCTTTGCCTCAGATAGCTTAGGGAAGAAGTCTTGAAGGTACTTGAAGGCTGCCAACTCCTTATCTAGAGCTCTGACAAATTGTTTCATAAGGTCCAATTTGATGTGCAGTGGTGGCATCAGCACCTTCCGGGGGTCCACCAGTGGCTCCCACTTGACGTTGTTCCTCCCCACAGAGAACTCGGTCCGCTGTGGCCAGTCCCGCCTCACACATCTTAGCAGATTCTTCCACGGAGTACTTTTTCGCTCTTGTCTTGATAAATTGGCCGCAGACATAGCAAAATGCGTCTGCCGGATGCTTGCAGCCTCTTGATGCCATCTCAGAAAAATGCAGATATGTATCCACTTAGGCAGCTGGAACTAAACTGAACTAGTGGGCTTAATGCCCCTGTATTTATACTACTATTTATATTACTGGAAAGTTCTAGAAAGTTCTAGAAGTTACTCCAGGTTTACTCAGCACTGAATCTATCTGGAATGTTCTGGAAAATAGGTACATTTCAAAATATCACTGTCCTGGTCACAAAAGCAAAGTTTGTGGGGAATAATAGCCATTTTCTATACTTTTGAGGCATAAGCAATTAGGAAATAACACTTACTACCCAGGAACCAAAAAAAAAAAAAAAATTGTTACACAGTGTAATGTTATGTTAACATATTGCATACCGCTTTGTAGTTTTCCACATACTTAACGAAAGACTGACAAAAAATGTAAAATGTGACATTTTGAAATGTAACATGATGTACTGTACTATTATTATGGCTTCCGGTTGACATTTCCTATATCATGTAGTTTTATTATGTCTCAATTCTAAAATTCTAGGTGATGCAAAACTTTTGTCCAGAGCTATTGTACAGGCTTCAGCCCAGACACCAACAATAAAAATCCACAAACTACATTACATTCTGAAAAACCCATTATATTGCTTTTGGACAGAAATGCCATATGTGCCTGCAGGTGACATGTTCAGTTGTAGATCAATTCTCAGAATAGGCCATTGTCCCCTTTTGAAATGTATGCAAATTACTTTAACGAGACAGCCTTCTCATCAACTGAAAGCAGGTCATTTATTCCAAATTAAGTGAAAATACCATTTTTATATCTTGGCATCTGCTTGGTTTGCTGGGCTGAATTAAGTGTAGTTTTTCATTCTGACCACTGTAAGCCTTTTGTGTTTGTAGGTGAAGGCACATGTAGGCCTTAATAAGCAAACAGGATACTTTGGTCACCCATGACGTTTTAGGCAGGTTAGTTTCAGGCACACATACCATTTACACATAATCCTTCCCAGGTTCATTTACTGGCTTCCAAATACAGTTGCCTCCACCAAACCCTCACAGTTCTGCTTAAAAAAACAAGTGATTTCAAATATAACTCTTTAAAGGCACAGTGCTGCTTTTTTTTCAACATTTCGTAAAGGCTTTTTTAACTCAAGTAATTAAAATAATAATAATAATAAAAAAGTGAGGGTATGTGGTTAAGCGAGCAGCTTAATACAGTATGACATACAGTGTAAAAAATAACAAGTGTATATTATCATATTTTCATCACCATTTAACATGCATTCGTTTTGTAAGAAATGTTTACCTAAAACAATCAGGTATAATGAGGCAGTTAAGTGCTTTAACAGATACATTTTCATTTAGGTTTTATTCGTTTTATCGACTTATCTTAATCAAAATATAAAAATTCACAGATGTGACATTTCTAAAATATACTGATATATACCAAAAAACGACATTACTTTTGATCTCCAAAGCATTCCAATTCTAAAATCATAAAGAAGACATTAGGATTTATTATGTGTTTTTGAGTATGAAGATTAGGTTAACAGTCATGGGCCCCTTG
Source organism: Acipenser ruthenus (assembly GCF_902713425.1). Classification (NCBI taxonomy): domain Eukaryota; kingdom Metazoa; phylum Chordata; class Actinopteri; order Acipenseriformes; family Acipenseridae; genus Acipenser; species Acipenser ruthenus. The sequence continues at coordinate 113,270,260 of NC_081190.1, forward strand.
CTACAGCTCTGCTCTAGTGAGATGTACACTGCAGACGAGTCTCACACCAGCAATGAGATGCATTTGGGTTTATAACTTATATGTAGGCTTGCTACTTTTTTATTTTAACCTGTAAAGCTTGTTAAATGTCGAATTCCCCAAAAATATGAGTTGGACAGAAATAAATGTATATAGGATAAATGGTGGTAAAACCACTAGCTATTTTTTATTTATCTTTTCTTACCAAAATTCTAATTTAGAAATCATCTCTAGTTTGTGTAGTTTTAATACTTGCTGTCTATCCTGTCTCTGTTCTGCTGTGAATGGCTAGGGGTCGCTGTCAGTCAACTCAGTGGCTACTGTAGTTTCACCATCAGTCATTCCATCCTGTTGTGAAAAAAAAACGGTAAATTCTTCCAAAAATAAACATTGATATTAATTTTGAGCAAGCCTACTTATATGTCCCACGGACAACTGAGGTCTTCAGAATTGTTTGTCTGTCTGTATTTCCAGTTGTCCAGGACAAGTGTTAAATCAAACCAGTTTTTACCAGTTAAAATAAAGACCCACTAAAAGTTTGAAGCCTGTCATGATATGTGTGTGTGTGTGTGTGTGTGTGTGTGTGTTTTTAAATAGGGTTTTGAACAACATTCTATAAGCTTTTTCATGCAGATTCCATATTTCACTACTATAACAAATTCATTTCTGTAGCCCCTACAATGGAAGGCATGTTAGCGTTTGCTTGAGATGGAATGTAACCCCTGGGTCAACAATTCAATCCTTTAGTGAAGTTAGCCTTTTATATAATTATAGCCTTTACACAGTGGAACAAGAGACACTAGCCATTTAATGAAAATAATGGAGTATGATAAAGGCAGGGGTGTTAAGGTGCAGGGACAGAAACGAGAATATAAAGGTTATGCTACTAAAAATAAAGACAGCAAGATTAAATGACATTTAGAATATTAGCAAAAGCTATGGCAAAAACATGGATTTTTCATAAATTACAGTCCTGTATGTATTAAGTTACAGTAGTTAGTCTCCATCCATACTGATGTGGTTGGACTCACTGATCAGCAAATCCAAAACACCACCACCACCGGTTACATTAGTGTACAATGCCTGCATTGTTTGAGAACGAAAAAGCAGAGTGTCTGCTAAGCAAGGCACAATGAACAGGTGATTTTTGTATTTTGTGTTGAAAGGGGATTTCGTTCCAATGCAGGTTGTCCGCTTTACCTTTGAGGCGGTACATGAGTTTGAAGAAAGTGGGAGTTGAAATGACAAGAATTATGAATTAAAACATAACCTACATTTGAAACTACAGGCAATGTATGTAAAATTACATAGCAATAATGGAAAACATGGCTTCAGAAAGATGTGCCCTTGAGTTTTTGAATCTTTGTAAATGCTGTCTAAATTCAGTCAATGCATTGCTTATTTAATGGTTGGCTTCTAGGACTTCTTGTACTTTAGTATTGCCATAGAATTTCACTTCTAAACATGTGTAGCACTGGTTTGAACTTTAATTGTGATTATTCTGTATCAAAAGCACTATATATATATATATATATATATATATATATATATATATAATGTGAAAGATGTCACTTAAAAACAGACCCAGACACAAGATTTGAAGTGTTTAAGCACTTTAGTGTGATTTTATTAATTACAGAAAAGAAAATAATCAAAACAAAACCTAACTCCCACATGGAGTACTAACTAAACTCCTTTTTCTTTAGACCCTAACTAAAATTGGACGGCTAAGCTATTTACCGCTTAAAAAAAATATAAACACACACAAACAAAAAGGTTCACACAGTACCTTTTGATAAATCACACTGGTCTCTTCACACAGACTAGAGACTAGAGACTGCCTAGAACAAACATTTGTATTGTTTAAATACCTGCCTGTTAATCGCAGGCAGGTGGCATTCATTCATAATTAGATCCAGGTGACCCCCATCCTGGTTCCCTCACATGGCATTCAGGGGGATGTAGTCCCTCAGCCCCTCCTGGACTATATTTTTCTCTCCTCTTCCCCCTAGTCTGTCACATTTCCTCCCCCTTGTGCGTAGCACACCAACCATTCCAAGGCCACTTCTCCCTCCTTTAAAACTCCACCACCCTCCCTCAAGTCCCACACTATTCCTCGTCACCCTTTCTGAGCGGACTTGAGGGCGGGACGATCCTTTCTCCGGCGACCTCGGGAAGGGACCACGAACCAGCTACAGGGGACCCAAACGGGGAGACCAGGACGACTGACGCGCAGGCTGGTAACCTGGTGGGTGCAGCAGCAGGCAGAGGTGGGAGTCTCGGATCCGGCGCAGCGACGTCTGATTCTTCAGTGGGAACACAGTAGAAGGCAGGGGGAACGTACGTAACATCAGCCGACTGCGCTGTGACGTCTAGAGCTTCAGGGGGAGCGGAGTGGGAGACCAGGTGACCAACTGTGCCTGGTGGTGCACTGACCTGGGCACTAGGTCCAACACAAGGAGGTCCAGGCATTCTGGCAGGATGTCTAGGAGTTTGGGGCATGGGACTGCACCCAGCGGCACCAGACTGGATCACAGAGGTGGTGGTCGGGGCTATGGTGCAGGTGGGCTCCTAACCTTCTCCCCTTTGTCTGTAGCCGATGGTAGGACCTATCTATCCTTGCTCCTCCCCCAGTGACTCTTGGTTCACCTCAGGTGATTCTTGCTGTGGTGCCCGCCACACCACTTTTGCCATCACCTGCTGCAGCTCCAACACCTCCGGTTCCCGTGTGGACAAGCCCAGCTTTTGCCTCCATCGCTGGTTGCTTTTTCACTGCAGGCGGGTTGCTTCTTGCTGTGCACCAATCTCTTTTTCAGGTCTTCTATTTCCATATTTATTTATTTTTTTAAAATCTGTGCTGGGTCCGTAGGGCTTAGTACCGCTGCCACCAAATGGGAAAGATTTCCTCTTAATTTAAGGTTTGTAGCCCCGTAAAAACAGACCCAGACACCAGATTTGAAGTGTTTAAGCAGGAGTACTAACTAAACTACTTTCTCTTTAGAACCTAACTAAAATTAGATGGCTAAGCCATTTACCGATTAAAAAAACATATAAACACACACAAACAAAAAGGTTGCTACAATACTTTCTGATAAACCACACAGGTGACAGCCGCTCATATATTGTGGTGCTGCAAAGATAAATTGTTATTGTGGTACGGTGACTAGCGGCAAGTATGTGAGCCCAAGGATGTTAAAAGTGGGGATCTGGGCACCCCAATAAAGTATTGAGGAATAGGAAAACGTTAGTAACAGCTCATGCCCCGCAGGTTAGTGGAGGTAGCGAGACTCTGCTTAAAAGCAGCACTTTGATTTGTAGTTTTACTTACAGTGTTTTGTTTTCTGTTTTGATTTCGCCTTTTCATTATGGATTTTTATTTCATCACTTACAGTACCTCAGTGGGATACCATTGTTGGTAGTAACCCCGAGGCAGGGCCGGCGTAACCATATAGGCAGAAAAGGCGGCGCCTAGGGTGGCAAATTTAAGGGGGCGGCAAAAATGGTACATAATTACATTTTATACTTCACATTGCTTTAATCGTAAAATGTTCAACATCTTAGATCACTGTTTCTTGTTCTGCAAAACTTATTGCTGATGCTACGGAACCATATCATGAGCAGCGGTGTAGTCCTAAATCTGGAAGCACGGGAATGCTGGGGGGGGGGGGCATTATTGGATTTCATTTAATTACACTGACAGTTTTTCTTATAAAAGGACATTGCTTCAGGTGAAGGCGCTCCACGTGGAGTGCAGGATATGCCCTATAACCTGGACATCGTCGGTTCAAGTCCAGGCTATTCCACTACTCCCAGGGGGCGGTGCACAATTGGGGGGGGGGGGGGCTTAGGTCAGCCAGTTTGTCCTTGGCTCATTGCACACCAGCGACTCCTCTGGTCTGGCCGGGCGCCTGCAGGCTTGCCTGTAAGCTGCCCAGGGCTGCTTTGTCCTCCAACGCTGTAGCTCTGGGTGGCTGCATGGTGAGTCTGCAGAGTGAAAAGAAGCGGTCAGCAGACGGCCCACGCTTCAGAGGACAGCGTGTGTTCACCTTCGCCGCTCCCGTGTCAGCGCAGGGGTGGTAATGGTGGGCTGAGCCTAAATACAATTGGGCATTTCAAAGGGGTAAAAATTAATTGCTGACTACTAAGTTTTAAAAATAAATAAATAAAAGGAAATTGCTAATACAGAATAATCGAAACATGTTTTTAGATCTTAAATTCTCAGATGACTGCCCTGGAAATTGCTAGATTTGTAGCTAGTTGTTTTTGACAACAAATCTCGCCAAGTCGGCCCTCAAAGTCACTAGATTTGGCGAGAAATTCGCTACACTGGAAACACTGCTTGAAGATTCAGAAAAAAAATATTTGATTTCCCCACGGCTTATTATCCTGTATCAATTGTTATTTATAACTCTAAGCTCATGCATGGTGGTAAAATCCACTGATCATAAATATTGTCATTGTAGAGATGACAGTAGATGTCAACTACTGTTTGTAACCAGAGTGATGAGTGTATATAGTTGTATACAGTTTTGTGACGATGTAAAAAAAAAAAAACATAATCTGGTGTACAATAACTTGTTTATACCTTGAGATTATATATATTGTAAGTCGCCCTGGATAAGGGCGTCTGCTAAGAAATAAATAATAATATATATATATATATATATATATATATATATATATATATATATATATATATATATATATATATATATATATATTAAAAAAAAAGAGTGAAAAGGTAGGGCAGCAACATTTTCAGCCTGTTTATATCATTATGCATGTATCTGCTGTTTATTTTTGTACACAGTATCTGCTTTATCTTTTTGTCAGACAGTATATGTGAAGTTAGATTCTGTTCATAATAATTAATTCTGGCAAAGGTTTCAACTAGAAGTCTTTTTCAATGTTTTCTAATTTGTTCATAATAAGATATTTATTAAAATAAAAAGTTTGCAGTACAAATGTAGTCTAAAAAAAAACATCTATTTTGAACCTAGTACAGCAAACATACCAGCTTCACCAATAACTTCTGGTATAAGACCATTCAACTGGAAATATTTTTTGGCAGTGTTTTGTCCAGATGTCTGTTTGTTGACAGCTGCATTTGTAAATTGTTTATAATTGAGAGGATTGAGTGGAATAGTAGTTCTTCACGCCAAGTTATCAGCGAGAACTGCCAGAGACTCTCAATATAGCAAGGATAGTTTACGTGTTTTCAGGGTACAGGCACTGACTACGCCAGTTCAGTGCGATAAGGCACCGAACAAATTACAAAAGATCCTTTAGGTTCTTTTTATTCAGATAACAGATCTAAAAATGTAGGAACAAGGTCACCAAGAAAATCACAGATACATTTTAACAAGCGTTTGTTTATTGTAAACTTCCAATAGCAACACCTAGTTTAAAACGGTACTGATATAATAAAACAATTCCATTCACCGACTAACAAGTAGCAAGATTTCAAGCAGTTAAAGTTCACATTAATGAGGTCATGTATTAAAGTGCAAATGCAACAACGCTGCTATCCAGCAGATCAAGTGGAGATACACATTCAAAGACACGGTAAAACTGTCACAATAAAAACAATAATACCATGGTACAAAAGTACAAACACCCACACCACACACACAATGTCCGTGCAGGGGAGGGAACAAGCAGAGAGAGCGAGAGAAAAACCAGCATCGCAATATAGCCTATTCTGTGCACTTCTTAAACTCCAACTGACTACCAAATAGGCTAAAAACACTGGCCGTTCGCGCTCATTATTCCACACTGGCATACCATCAGCCTAATATTGTCGGGATGCTCCATTTACTGGTCCGTTTCGGTCTCTCTCACTCGTCATTCCACGCTCCAAACACTGCATTCCCACTCCTGCACAGACATCCAAACCCCAGGATGGCCATCCCATTTGGAAAAACGTGCTATTTATATTCAGGTGCGTAAAATTGATCAATAATTCAATTACTAGGTGCTCAACAAGGCAAACATAGGGGCTGCGTTCACATACACATATGTTCTTAATGCTGCGCAGATTTTGTGCAAAACCTGTCCAAGTTCGCCATTTGCGTGAACTCATCCGGAAAAGACGTCACCAGGTAACGCTTCTCCCGAGCGCAGATTCTGCGCAGATAGCTCATCTCCTGACAGGTACTGAGCAGCCGAGGCTCAAAACAATGGACGAACGTTGGCTGACAAAGAAGTGTGTAGGCAACCAGATACAATCCTCACTCCATGTGCTACTGCCACCTAGTCAGGGGGTGTGAATCGCCTTCGAGTCATGTCATTAATTATCTTATGAATGATTTGTAATTAAAAAAAAATTAAAATGATTTGACTCTTTTTCCACACAGTTATTATACTTTTCAAATATTCAGATATTTATTCAAAAGTTTTAAACATGTAAAAAAATAAATAAATAACGCTAAACGGTTGAAATGAACCTAAAACCGCTCTGTTATTTTCAGCAGGTGTAATTGGTTATTGATGAAAGGCTATCGCGGACAGGGAATAACCTACTTTGAATTAAGGAGACTAAATCAGCTTTAATGATGCTATAATGAGCTACTGTAAATTAGATACTGTTTTAGAAGACAGATTTCATTAAGTAAACATGTATTTGAATGTTTTTTAAATTATAAGTAGAAATACAAAACAGTGGCATTTTTCTTTGTGAACGTGCTAAGTGAAACATGCCAATTTCTCACCGAGCGGCGTGCTCCAGCTGCTCGGGGGAAACCCACTATCCATCAGCGGTTGCAGCCGCTGTCGGACCCCGTCTTCCTTCTTGCTTTCGGTGGCGGCTGGTCTGTCTTCTCCCAGGCCCAGGGAAGCAGCTGGGTTTTTCGGTTGCTTCTTGTCTTCTGTTCTTCCAAGGAGGCAACATCTTCTTCTATCCCATTTTGCTGACACCAATGTAGCATTTCTGTCTGCATGGATTCAATGGAAGATACTGAAATGGATATTAAGCAGAAAAGCTCTTTATTTAGTTCCCAGCAACCCTTAAAAGTACAGCACATCTCTAAGAACTGAGACAAGGGAAAACCAATCACCAACAGGTAGCACAGAGGGGAGGGGGCACACATGGACTAACAGCGACACAACGGTGGCTGACCTACATTTCACACACAGATATAAGGGGGTAACGGGAGCAACAACAGACAAAAAACTCTTAAATTTAACACAATAACACTTTATACATTTTTATAAAGAAATAGAGGAACGGGTACTCGCAAATGCGCGAGTACCTTCCCATAGTCCTTTGCTCCTGAGTATGCAAATTAATCCCTTTTCAGGCGTGCCGAAGCAATCCTACAGAGGGCGGCAGCTAGAGCTTCAAGCCCAGCTCGTTACAATATTTTATTTATGTGTAACAAACACATTTTTAATGTGAAAAAAAATTGTTGATATCAATGACACTTTCATTGAACTTTCACTCCTACATAACTGCTACGCTACACAGATTCACATCTTAACCCTTTCAACAAACTAGCTACTATTTACATTTACTCTATCCAAACAGCAATACATTGCCTCAATATAGGTTGAACAATTTTGCTATTCCCGTAATGTGTGTGTGTTATTATCCATTAAGTGTAAAAAGAAGCGATATCTGAAACAAAAACACTGGAAATGTGAAAAAACACCAAGTTATCAAAAGTGCCCAGCCATTTAAAGTGGAGATATCAAAAACACAAGCCAAGTTTCAAGAAACCATTGGGGCAACCTTGCCCAGCACAAAGCAAATAGGCACAACTGTAAAAGCGGTGGGGGTCAAGGTTGCCCCAATTGTTTCTACTAACTTTTTTATACAAGTTAGAAGAAACAATTGGGGCAACCATGGCCCCCATCAGTTTTACAGTTTTACAGTTGTGCCTATGTATTATCCTGATTTAATACATCTGTTCACGTACATTTATATATGATATATAATAGTCAACATGATGCATATGTAAGGCTCAGCACCACAAGTTGGAAATATGTATATAATTAAGCTGTGGGCAGTTTTCTGTAATAGGGAACAGCCACAATAAAGTTGCCTGAAGGCAGTGGTAAACAGATACAGTATATATCACATTCATATTAGAAAGTCTCAAGACGGCAATGTGTGAATTGGTTTCAGTATTACTGTTTACTTGAAGAAAAATAACCATATAAACACATATTTTGTTATAATCATGGTCCAAATTAAAGCTGTCTAAATAATGAAACCTAAGTTTTGATCATGTCTGATTTGTAAATGCATATTATAATTCATATTATTGAACTAGAAAAAGCAGGGGAAAGGTAATTTATATGTAATCCATATTGACTTGTATAAGGTGTATGGTTTCAGTATTTCCAAATCATATTTTGCAAACCTAAATATATGGTTATGTTGATTGATGATCGTTTTTCTCTTGCTAATTTCATGAATTACCATGTCACTTTAATTCTCGTCAGTCCCCACACACTGCTCCTATACTAGCTAGGGTTCAATCAAGTCAGTCTGGAGTCCCACACTCAGAGATATTATGTCGTGCTCATGAGATACAAACCTTCTTTTTTAATTCACACCATGTCCCTCTAGGGGTTCCATACTTCACTGACACTCCCACAGCCAGAAGCAGAGAAGGTAAAACAATATTAAACTGAAAATATAGCAAACACTGTGGTGGAAAATCTATAAATCATTTTTAAAAAAAGTTAATTAAAGTAAGAGATAAAAGTTACACATTGTGCTGTATATTCTTATTAGATGGCAATCTTTGAAAATGTTCTATTTAAAGTTTTCTTTTGCCCTGGAGACTTAAGTCATATTTTTTTACAGGTTGGATAACTCCTGTAGTAAGTTTATCATTTAAGAGCTGATTTAACAAGAATGTGCTTGTTTTACTGGTAATTTTAGGAACACATTTTTTTTTTTACAGCCATAGCTTGTAAAATGATGGATTCAGTAATAAGAGATACACATTAATGTATAATTCACAAGTAATTCATTTTTAATAGGTACTACCTTTTAATAACTACTTGTTTTTTGTATTGGCCTAGGGCAGGGGTGGGCAATTCCGGTCCTGGAGGACCGGTGTCCTTCCTGACTTTTGTTCCAACTGTGCTCTAAATTACTTAATTAGACCAATAAGTTGGAACAAAAGCCAGGAAGGACACCGGTCCTCCAGGACTGGAATTGCCCACCCCTGGTCTAGGGGGAAATAAATGCAGTGATGCAGAATTGATTTGTTTTATTCTTTCAGATGTGCCCACTAACCTGCATCCACGTCAGCAATAATATAATAACTTTTCTGGGTCGGAGAAAAAGGGGATTTATATGCAGTTGTGTAGAAAAATATATATTTAGCCATTTTAAAACTTTTTTCCTAGGTCGAAGTGTTCCCAGGGAGTATAGTGCTCTGCAGCAAACAGCAAAGGGGAGGTGTTAGCCATTGTAACAGGTCAACTGCTTTAGGTCAACTGGTTTTTTCAGGAGCTCAAACAATTTCCAACTTTTTGTAGCAAGACAAACAGTGGTGCGTTTCGCCATCTGTTTACATGTAGTGTGACTCACCCAAGTGTCTCCAGGCTCCCGAAGAAACAATATTGTTCATCCCAGATTTAACCGGATTTCCCCCAAAAACAGCATTTTAGAAAAATAAATCCACCTTTTTTACTACTTGCATTTAACCGTACTAAAACCAGTAAAGTCTCCAGGTAGCTCATCTCTGAATGTTGGTCTTTGGGGCTCTTACATACCGGGCGGACATTAAGGGAATGTTCTTCCTGAGGATCAAGGCATTTCAAATTGCTACCGCAACCAGTCTGGACCCGGGCTAGACAGGGGAACTGCACCAATGGTTGTGGACAGGGACCCTGTTCAAATAGTGAAACTTAATCCACCATAAATTAATATTTTAATATAACAGCACCCTCCCTGCTGGTTAATTATAAAGTGCAATGAAATGTGAAATGAATGAAAACATACATATCTTAAAGTGCTCACGCTACATTCTGTGCACAACAAAATACGTGTCTAATACACGAACATAAAAAAGAACAATATTGCATTCTACAGGTAAGTCCACATACTGTATATTCATGTGTCCTGGATGTAACAGACCACTTGGGAAGTGATAAGATAAAAGCAGCTGTTTCCACACTGAATATACTGAAACAGAATTTACAGAACAGCCCTCTTCAACACATTTGAAACAATACTGAGATAAACACACATCTGAAAAAAATACTTTACCTTAAAATAAGAAAATACTTTAATCTTTATTACCAGAAAAATAAATCCAGAAGGAAGGCTGCTTGCATGAGGTTGAACCTGCTTAAATAGTGTGTAAGATCTTGAACTTTTTTGGATTTGTTCATATATTCTCCACGGAACGGAAAGCCAATGGAGATCTGAGTTGTAAATTGGTATTATTTGGTATGCATGAGGATTGTGTAATTTTGGCAGGGAACTGTTTTGAAAAGCCAGCTAGGAGAACATTCGAGTTAGCCAATCAAAGATGTAATTCAAGATGGAAAGATCGGAAAGATGAGCAAAACGAAATATCTAAGGTATAACTAAGCTGACTTAGAACTATATCAGTAGAACATGTGAGCATTAAAAAAATAACTTCGGCAGAATTAAATGAGAATACATTCACTTGACAAAGAGTACTTTTGCATCATTTCATTTTCTGTACTGGTTGCATAAAGCTGCAATGATGCTTTGTCTGGTAACTCTTTATATTGGAAAGTGTCACACGAATACTAAGTTGGCATTATAATTTAGAACTGGAAACGATTTTACAAGGAGAACAAAAGGATACCCCTCACTTAACCGAGGTAGGTCCTGGCAAACACAGCACTTAAAACCTGCTTATGTCAATCAGAAAGAAATTCAAAGCAAAATATCAGCAAACAGAAATTAAATAACCATAGTTAAGGAATCTAGTGTTTAGAAACCAGCATAAACACCACTGTTACAATTAATTAACAAACTATAAGATTCCTATTCTATACTACAGGATTGTGGATTTTTTTTTTTTTTTTACTGAGTACAATACTGACCCAATAATTGTAATAACTAGACGGTAACTTTACAAGTAAAGTTGTGGGGCTTGCTTTATTGGGAAAGTGGTCAAAGTAGCTGATTTGTGTCAAAAGTCACATTGTTTACTAATTGTCTTATGCTTAGAATGTGCTATAATTTGAAATTTCTCAAAGTTCTATGACAGTTAATTCAACAGTGGGAAGTAGTCTACTGAAAGAAGTTGATGCTGTTACTAAAACAGCTGTACCTCTTGATGCCATTCCTGTTTTGATTTCATATATGAATAGCTGAGAAGTAGAGGAAGATTTCATACACTCTAACTTTTTATCTAGCTTGTTGGGAAAGTGGTGAAAATTTCAGTTGTTTATAAAAAGTTAGAGAAAATTTAGTTGATGTGGTTACTAAAACAGCTGTACCTCTTGATTGGTAAAAGTTATTTCTGTTTTGATTTCAGATTGCAGAGAAGTAGAGGAGGATTCCATATGCTCTAACTTTTTGTCTTACTTGTTGGGAAAGTGGTCAAAGTAGCTGATTTGTGTCAAAAGTTACATCGTTTACAGTAAATAGCATGTTGGAAGTCTGGGAGTTTTTAAACAATGGGGAGCTTTAGAATGTTGAAGTCCCATTCAAGTGAATGAAGATGGACAAAAAAAAGGACAAAAAGCTTAATAGTTTAAAAAGTATAAAATATATCAAAAAGTTGTATACAAGCACACTATTCCAGACCGGTCTACGCGTTTTAAAGTTTGAACGGCATTTCTAGCTTAAACGGTGTAAGAGGAGTAGCGTGCCAAAGATTAAGAAGAAGTATGTCGAAGATTTAAAGTGGGGACTCTTGTAAATTTGGTCCATCAAAGTAATAAGAATTTCCTTTTTAACTGAAGTTTTTGAGATGTGCCTGGAAAAAAAAAACCATAATCTCAGCATGGACAAAAATTGTATTTCTTAAATACATTTTGTATGAAAGGGAGTGTACATTAAGAGATGCATTAACATACTCCAGAGGTGATTTCAGTATTTCACCTTATATACTCCCACAACGCAAGGTTACAGCCTTTCCTCTCTCAAGAATTATATTCTTTATTGATTAAAAAAAAATCTTTAAGGCACTTTATTATGGGCTGGGAAAAGGAAACTCCCAATATGAGTCAATTTCACTTATTGTGTATTTGAATGCTGCTCTTTTGCTACAGTCAACTAATTAGCTGGTTTCTCACTACACAAGATTTTATTGGCAAGATAATGCCTACTTGTGCCAGTCTACAAATTCTGTTTTATAGACATATAGCAGCAAACCAAAGTGAACAAACAAGTGCATACTCTGTCTGTATTTTTGACAATTTTCCAACTTCTTCTCTGCAGTGGGAATATCAATCTGAACTTGCAAACCCCATTAGCAATCACAATTTAGTTAATAGAAGGCCAATGTACACTAGAAAAAAAATCCCACTTAAATGTTATTTTTCAAGATAGAGATTCAGTTAGAGAACAGTGCAATACTGTAACTGAACACATCCTGAATATTGTTGTCTTGAACTTAAAGGGCCCGTTCACAAATAGTTGGTTTCCAGATTAACCCAGTTGCTTCTTTTTTCATATGCAAAAAAACCCCACTGTTTTTCAAGGAAACTGTTTGTTTGACTTGTCCACTGCCACCGTGTGAAATGAAGCAACGCGGTGGTTCTGGCAGGGAACTCATATTTTATGGGCTTCCAATACCAGGCTAAAACGGCAATCGGATAGCTAGTATCTTATTTGTCCATCAATAAATAATACGTCCAATGATTGGCAAGGAAATAATTTATATCCTACCTCAATGTGTTGTCTGGTCTATGTTTTAATAAATACTACTGCATGAGTTTCTTGACTGAACTGAGATTCTTTACCTTTCACTTTGCACTTTTTCAAACACTTAGTAAATATCATGAAATGGTGATGCAAACCAGGTCATGTTCAGAAATTTTAAGTATAGACAAACCAAAAAAAGATATATGTACAGCATGTGACCATAGTTGTGTTTCTTAGATACTGTGCAAGAGCAAGTAATTTCTCCAGTAACATTTGAATTGAGAGTATTTACATCCAGATTCCTGTTAATTGTAAAGCAACATATTTAGGAAAAAAAAATATTGCAGTCTATATTGTTAATAGAAACTAATTAACAGCTTTATCCATAATAAAATGAAATCATTATTAACTTGTACCGGTGAAGTTTGGGGACTATCAACAACAATCAGTAAATGGTGAAAATGAAATAAAATGAAGTGTCAAATCTGGACTGGCACATTTGGTATCACTTTCATTATCTGATGTGAGTTGTCAGGGTTTTTCATAATCCCGAGTTTTAAATGTGGTTTACCAATTATTTCTTAATTACTGTCTGGTACTGCAATGCCTTCAGTAAACTTAAACTGTAATTAAGACCATTCCTTCATTCCAAATAGACATCCTGAGTATTGCTGCACCATGTCTTCAGAAATTAAAGATCAATTATGCTCTTTCTTGTAACATGTATAATGTTCTCGGTTTTATCTTTATTCTGAACTGACAGTTGTTAATTAACCGGATTACATGCATGACTAACACATCATGATTACCGTCATAAAAGTAGACAAGTCACACGTAGGCTTAGCTATGTGGTACTTAGCGATGGGGTCGTTCAAAATGATCATCAAATACAGCTAACGTACACAGAGTGCTCTTTTTTTTCAAAATAAAATGTAATTACCCATTATAGTGAAAGTGAACATAGACACTTTTGACTGTTTTGTTTAGATTTTTTTTTTTTCTGATACTTTGCACAGACACATGAGAATTTAGGTAATATTGTATATATCAATATACTGTAGGTTCCTTGTGCAAAACAGTTGTTAGCACCTTTACAAAATTAGAAACAAAAAGCAAAATCTGTCCATGGCTGACTGATCACTAGAGAGGATTACAGTCTGTAACAGGATCATGTTTTTCTAAAGTGATACAAACATTTATTACATTTTTATGTTCCTATACGGATCACTGTTCATGCCTAGAAAGCAGGGACTTGGCTTTACTTATTTTTCAGAGAGATCTATCCACCGAGAAAGGCAGCTCAAATCATTTTAAGGTAAATTATATTTTATTCTTTTCATAGGTGGGAAGTCTCCTAGCACCTGTGTGTGTGAATTCTATTTATTTTGAAAAATATTGTATATGAGGTTCTATTGACTTTATGGAGTGATTGCACTGCTTTTTGTACAGTATCTCAAATAGATTTTTAGACACATTATGATTGTATTCATTTGAATTGTGCATGTAAATATTTGAACTTTTTTCATTTACTGAATTAGAAAAATATTCAGTACAATCAGTCATTCAGTTTCCAGCTCTAGCAGGTTTCTGTCAGAACTATTGCTGCTGCAGCTGGTGCAAGAGCTGGTCTCCATCCATATCAAAAGCAAACAGCTCGGACGCCACAGAATGAAACCGATCATTCTCCTAGCTCAGTGGTGTACAATTCGGTCCTGGAGGGCCGGTGTCCCTGCAAGTTTTTATTCCAACTGCACCCAAAAGTACTTTATTGGACCTTATTAGATGCTTAATTGGTCCAATTAACTAATTTAGGGTATTGTTAGAACAAAAACCAGGGGCAACGGCTGGGAGCAACGGTATTGGTGGGAATGTGTACAAGAGCATCCTAGGCCATTCCTGGGCTAGGGCATCAACGCCTCCAAAACGGTAAAGGGAGAACCATAGGTGGAGCCGCCATTCTGACAGGTGAGGACCCTCCCTCGAGAGGAGGTCAACCGCCCAATTCACAACTCCGGGAAGATGAATAGCCCGGAGGGATAGCAGGTTCCGTTGTGCCCAAGTCAATAGTCGGAAGGCTATGCTATGTGGCATCCACGCACTTGGAGAATGTGCAGGGGGCTAAGGAGAGGCCGAATGGCAAAATCGAAGACGTTTCCCTGAAAGGCGAAGCAGAGATACTTCCTGTGCATTGGATGAATAGGGATGTGAAAATATATGAAGTCCACGGTGGTAAACCAGTCGCCCGGCTGGACAGACTGCAGAATGTGATGGTGTATGATCATCTGGAACCTTTTCTCCCTCAAGAACCCGTTGAGGTGTCTCAGGTCCAGGAGGGGGCAAAGGCCAGCATCCTTCTTCGGCACCAGAAAATACCTCAAGTAGAACCCCTGCTCTTGGGAGGTGGGTTCTACGAGGTTCTACGAGTCACTGTGCGTGCCACAGGTGGATGCCATCGTCTCATTCTATCCCGCACCGGAGCACGGGAAGTGAGCATTGAGGCTACCTGCTGAGATGCCTCACGTTCTCGGTGGGAGCATTGTAGTTTCTCCTCCACAGCTGGCCCAAAGGTATGGCCAGGAGATATCAGCGTGCCCAGCAAGGCCAATTTGTCTGCATCAGAGAACCTTGCTTGGGACAGCCAAAGCTGCCTGTGAGCTACTACGAGGCTTGCCAGGCTCCGGCCCAGGGCCTGTCCTTGGAAGCCTTGGAAGAGGCGAAAGCCTAGCTTCCTAGATGGTCTTGGAGCTGGGACCCATCTCGAAAGTTAGCTCCTCCCTCCTCATCCTGATGGAATGATCTACCATCCCAGGAGGCCGCAATTGAGATTAGAAAGCGGCGGGTAAGAAAGCAAGCGATGCAGACTGGTGAAAAAGGGAAAGATTAACAAAGCACAGTTGCATAACAATTATAGCTCAGTTCACAGAAGCTGAGTTACTGATTCCAGGGAAGTGGCAAGCTGATTTCCAGCAATATTTTTTTTTTAAATAAAGCAGGGGAACTCCAGTAAACTCGAATGAGAGCTCTTTCATACAAACTCGATCACAGCAACTGGACAGGTTAGTACCTTACAGCGGTGAGAAGCAAAAGAGGAAGTGAACTCCATGGAGTGACTATTTGTTCCCTCGGGAGGCGGGGCCGAGGATGTCACTCCCTGGAGTGGTCTATTGGCAGCTCTGATATAAAATGACCTGTGGCAGGCATCAAGTCTTCGAATTGAAAGGGAACTACAAAGCGGTGTGTAATTCAATATGTTAATATAAAATTATTCAGCAGGTTTCATTCAACTTTATGAAACAAAATGTGTTAATTCTAGAGAGTGGTACAAAACATTTGGCCATAGCTGTAAACTACAAGCAACCACCACAAGTGGAAAACAAATTGTGAATCAATTTTTCAGCAGAAGGGTGTCTGACAAATCCAAGAATCATGTCTTTAAATAAATAAATAAAAAAAACAAGAGAAACCATTTTCTAATGGTGACAGTGCACCGTTGAAGGCTAT
Organism: Acipenser ruthenus; assembly: GCF_902713425.1. Taxonomy (NCBI): domain Eukaryota; kingdom Metazoa; phylum Chordata; class Actinopteri; order Acipenseriformes; family Acipenseridae; genus Acipenser; species Acipenser ruthenus. The sequence goes on from NC_081190.1 coordinate 113,286,590, forward strand.
TTCACATAAGATGGGTTTCAAGGTCATTATTCCTATTATAAACCAAAAATTATTATTTTATTATTATTTGTTTATTTAGCAGACGCCTTTATCCAAGGCGACTTACAGAGACTAGGGTGTGTGAACTATGCATCAGCTGCAGAGTCACTTACAATTACGTCTCACCCGAAAGACGGAGCACAAGGAGGTTAAGTGACTTGCTCAGGGTCACACAATGAGTCAGTGGCTGAGGTGGGATTTGAACCAGGGACCTCCTGGTTACAAGCCGTTCTCTTTAACCACTGGACCACACAGCCTCCTAAAAATAAATTGTATTGTTAAATAAAACAATTACTAATCTGTAAAATAGAAAACAAAGTTGATTCTAAACAAGATGTGGCATCTTACTTTTAAAACTGGGAAATCTCAAAAAAGTACCATAACTGTATAACTGACTTTGTTACTCCATTGTTTGGTTCTGACATTACATTTTGAAGGTGCGGTAATTGCCTCAAAGCTCCCATTATAAACATGAAATCCAACATCATAAATCAGTTAGAGGTATGAAATTCGGTAAACATGGAGTCATTCAGATCTCTGAAATGAAAAAAGGGGTGCAAATATACACATTAATTGTTTTTGGTATAATTAATAGAGATAATGGGCTCCATTTATGGCAATTAATGACACTGTCTCAGACAACAAGGCTTATATTTCATATGTTATTGCATTACACCACTGTTGTTTATGGCTTATTTTTGTTAGTGAATATTGCAGATACATTAAAAATAAAGTCTAATAAGATGCAGTTATAGATTTATACTTCATCACAATGGCATCTCTTTTAGCATTGCTTATACATTCCCAGAAGCCTTTAACTAAATAGCATGGATAAAAAGGCTATTTTTGAATGAGCAGGCATAGATTTACTGACCACCACTTTACCTATTAAAGTGGATGAGCCAGGCAAGCTGAGTGCATTAGAAATTGCTGGGGTAGGCAACAAGATTTTAGCTTATGCTGCTTACAAGGCATCATTTCATATTTCTTTTTTGGCCTCTTTTATTTCACTAAATTCATACTTTGACAGCTCTTTCATGTCTTCACATGTTTAAGTCATCGAGATTTCAATTTAAACAGGGGAATCCATTCATATTCAATGCAGTTGACTTTAATTGCCCCTAACATACTCATATATTTGCACATGATTATTCTAAAAAATTTGCCTTAGGGTTGTATGTTGAAGAGCGCTGAATAAAATACGACATTAGAACACGTACCGTATACTCAATGTGGCCACCCACCTCAGTTGAAATGAGAACACAGTGTTCTGTTTTATATATTGACAGAGATGGACACATGAAACTACTTGATATCCCAGTCTCCAGGAATGAGTTGAATATGTTTGTGAAATAATGACAGCCTGTGGGTATTGCTGTTGCAAAAAGGTATTGCCCAGAAATGTGAATGACAAAAAATATAATAATGAATGTTTGTATATTTCTACGTGATTCACATTTAGAACATTTTATAGTACAATAGATACCTAACCTACAGTGTTACCAAGAAAGGTGCTGTCTTCTTTGCATGTTTGTAAGACATGCCTCAGACTTGTCCCTAATCATCACATCAACATTCAGAAAGTCCCACGTTCCCTTTGTGAGTAGCCCTTATGACAGGAGCTCATTCTAGGGTGTTCCAGCCAGTTCACAGTTTGACTGTGTCTTGTGTTATCAGTCACGTCCAAGACAGTGGTGTTCACTCATCGATGGCTACTATAAATGTGACTATAGACATCTACTTGATTGTGAATGCACTGATGACCTTGAAACAAGTATTTAACATAAGCTATGCCTGTGCACAAAAAAAGCACTACACTAATTTACAAAGTCTATTACATTAGCATAGTTCATTGTTAATCTTCCCGTCCAGACTATATATATGCTGTAGCTGAACATTTTGTAAGTAATGTGCTGTTTCACTCTACAATATACATCCATTTAAATGTTTTACCATCTTCTTCCCCAGGATACAAAGAGGCAGGAAGAACACATAAATAGTTTGAAGTAAGGACAGTATACTGCAGCCAAGGCCCTGACAGTACAATTGAAGGCTGAATTTTAATCAACTTAAATCAACTGAATGAATATTTATTGCACTTCTTTAATTGCACTGTTAGTTTACTTACAGCATAAGTCTGCAGCAGTGGCAGACTGGACTCATATTTTACTGGTAATGCACACCAGCTCAACATTCACACAAGACTGTCTCAGTGTGCTGGAATACATTGCTCTCAATTCTATTACCGAGGCCCTTTACAGTCAACATTACTAAATTAAGTGCTGAAGTCCCAAATGATTCTGCTCTATTAAGACAAAACAGTCCCAAACAGATTGCATTTAGGCTGCCAGTGCCTATTTCACTTGTGACTCCTAACAGTCATCAGGGTCAATTTCTTTCTGGTATCAATTTAAACTTTGACTCCCTAAGGTGAAGGACAGCAACTGAAGATGAAATGCTGTCACAGTTAGCTGTTGATTCTAATGCAGAATGTATTACTTCATGGCAGTTGCAAAAATCAATGCAATAGCAAAGTAGTGTAAATTAAAAATGTTAAGGTAGATTCATTACAAAAAAGATGTTGTTAAAAAATAGTGATAGTTTAAGCTTGAAGCTACAAAAGTCAGGACGTTCCTTACAAAAAATTACAATTATATTGGTGCAGCTTGAAGCTAAAACAAAGGAAATGCCATACCACCCTTGACTCAGCAGTATCCAGGTTAGGCTTTTAGCATAGATACTGAGATGTGATGGGCAGCGTAGCATTCAATGATAAGGGGAGCATTAAAAATGGTAAGAACATTACTTTTAAAACCTTAGCAACAACACCTTTAACAAGGAAAGTGTGGGTAATTAACTGTGTAGATACTGAATAAACAAGGTGAGCAGGTTGTTTGCCTCAGAAAGGCGGAGTGTCATGCTGGCCTTTTGACTGAGATACTAGAAACAAAACTGAAACCATAACTATATTGTGCTGCTATAATTTGAAGTAAAGGGAGCAAGACTGTAGCAACCATTAAGTATTGTAATTAAAATTATTTAAAAGAAACCAGCGTAGATAGTTTTTAAATGTTGTTAATTTATTGCATGTATACGGCCTGTTGGTGTTTCTGTGGCCATCTTGATAAAGATGTCAGGTGAGTGAGCGGCAGTGAGTGAGACTGTGTAAGAATGCAGAGAGATGTGCGCCAAGCAGCTTCACTAATTCAGTCCCATAGATTGCCATTCAGAATTACAGTAATCCGTCATATCCGCTCTAACTGCTTATCCGCCAGAATCAAGCTCTTCAGCAACGTCACCCACGTGTGCAGCGCTAATGAAAAATGGCTACAGGAAAGATAGTGAGTTTTTTGGTTTTTTTTTATAAACCTATGCATTTTGCTACTATGTAAATTACCTGACACTAATGTAATGTAAGACACCCTGGGATCCTTCAAGAAGCTGCTTGATGAGATTCTGGGATTAATAAGCTACTAACAACCAAACGAGCAAGATGGGACGAATGGCCTCCTCTCGTGTGTAACCTTTCTTATATTCTTAAGTGTATACAGCACTGTGGCAGGGCAGGAGCTCTATGCATGAAGAGGGTTTTTTGAGAGTGAGAGCGAGAACCCAAACCTGGGTTGGATACCAAAGAGTGAGTAAGCAAATCGAAACCGCGACAGCCGGGTGAGTAGCCGGAGTTCGTTTATTATTAGACAGAGAAGATTAGTTCAGAGACTGTAGATCCCACCAACGTTTTCATACACTGTGTTGTATGTACTCCGGTGCGCTGCCATTGCTGGTAGTGTCACGTGAGCTGCTCAGTGTGTTGATACGTAAATAAATCCTGTTCATCTGCGGGGCATATCAACTTCAACCTCCATCTTGATCTCCTGCCTGTCACTCAGCAGCAAATGCACGCACACAACACAGCAGACGACTACCCTGTCACAAGCATTAATACCCAGTATCTTTCTAAACAAGGGATTTAGGGTTCTCCCCAATAAAAGCTGAATCCCAAAACAATAATTGTGTGAATATAGTAATTGTTACAGCTGTGTATAATGGTATTTAAAACAGGATTCATTCATCAGACTTTTTACATATCCGCCCTTACTCTGGTCCTACAGCAGTCAGATACGCGATGGACTACTGTATTATTATTATTATTATTATTATTATTATTATTATTATTATTATTATTATTATTATTAACCTTTTCAGGACCAAGCATTTTCAGTGGGATGCTCCCCCAGGACCAGGCATTTTTTGGCTGTAGTTGACTCTTTTCCTATAAAAATGTTTAAGATTCAATGGAAAGGATTGAAAGGGCATTCCAATCCATGCAAGAAATGTTAACTACAAAACGTAATTACCGTAACCCTGGTTCCCTGAAAGAGAAGACGACCACCAATGACATTATGTATGGGATATGCCTGCCCACTGGGTAGGTATTGCTGAGCTCTCTATACCAGAGCTGCCGATAGGCCCCTTCCTGGGATGATGCACTCGGTCATCTTGAGGAAGCCATTTCTCTTTTTCCATCGAACCTGTGAGGGCGACTGATGCGACCTTGCTGTTGGTGTAACCACTGAGCACTCTTCAAAAAACGGGTCGCTAGTATATGAATGGCCGGGACACTGAGTCAGTGGGGACATGACATGCAGATATGGTTCCTAGGTACACTTTCAACGTAGAGGAGGATTGACTCGCCTCTAACAGATCTTGCAGAAACTGCAAAATAGTTGCTATTGGGCAATAATTGGGGTCATGACCTCTGTGAGCCCTAAGACGAACAGTGAGGGTAAAAATAACAGTCACCACAGCAACGCAGGTTTTTCAACTACAATAAAACCACACATACATGCACACAACAGCAAAGCTGTGAGGGTAAATACAACAGACACCACGACATCGCAGGTGAACTGAAATTCTTAAGTACACCGAGAGGGCAGGCTGAGACAATCCAGTGGAGTCAACTCCACAGCGGGGCGGGGCGGAGCGGGGCAGGGCGGAGTGGGGCGGGGCAGAGCTTTAAACTGCAATAGCAGAGAAAAACACAAAACAGTGAGCACTGTAAGGTTAGAAAAGCAGACTGCAATCACAAAGCAATGTAAGGTGTTGAAAAGAAAAAGAGTAAACACAGCGCAGTTGTGCAGCATTTATAGCTGAATTCACAGAAGCGGGGTTTCTGATTCCAGGGAAGTGGCAAGCCGGCTTCCAGCAATGAAATTGCAGGGGAACTCCAGAAAACTCGAGAGCGCTATTTCACACAGTCTCAATCACAGCAACTGGACAGGGGTGTCTAGCCTGGAGTAGGTGCAGTCACATGACTGGGGCAGCACGTAATCTACAGCGGAGTGGAGCACCGTGTACCGTGCAGCACCGTGTACCGTGCAGCACTGTGCATTCTTGCACTAGCACTGTAGCAGTGGGCACCAAGCACCGTGTGCACTGTGCGTACCGAGTACCGAGAGCACTATGTGCACCGTTTACCTTGCGGCGCTGTGTCCATGCACTGACGCTGTAGCACTGGGCACCGTGTGCCGTGTGCAATGAGCACTGTGTGCACCAAGATACTGAAGTACCAAGGGCTATGCGTGCACCGAGGTACCAAAGCACCGGGGGGCAGCTATGCAACAGTGCCTACCCTAACCGCGTGGTCACACACCTGGTCAGCTCGTAGCATGCACCAGGGGGACACAAGGGCCGAAGACGCGGCGGGTGAGTTTAAGGCAGACAGCAAAAACACGGTAGAACAGAAAGGGGAGAACACTCTGTTGTTTGTTTACAAGTCCCGCCTCACCGAGGTGGGCGGCCTACACAGCTGGAGAGGTCTACTCTACAGCGGGATGAAGCAACAGAGCCCGGTAACAAAACTACTGAACCGCTGAACCACTGAACCGCTGAACAGGGCCGTGCGGTCTGAAAAGAGACAGGGCAGCCAACAACAGGCCCACTTCAGCTGCCAGACGGGCTTCCTCAGGATGACAGTTTTAATCCCTCGGTTGGCGGGACCGAGTGCGTCATCCCAGAAAGGGGCCTATCGGCAGTTCTGGTATAGAGAGATCAGCAATACCTACCCAATGGGCAGGCATATCCCATACATAATGTCGTTGGTGGTCGTCTTCGAATTGAAAGAGAACTAAAGAACATCCAAGCAGTCTGCACCACAGCAGACATCTGGACAGCTCACAATAGAAGCTACTTTGGGATGACCTGCCACTGGATAGAAGAAAGCACCCTGCAGCGAAAATCAACAGCCCTGTCATATGCTCGATTACGAGGTAGGCACACATACGATATGATTGCTGCAAAGCTAAATTAAATTCATGTTCAAAATATTCAATATTCAAAATAAAGTACAATGCATAGTAACAGACAATGGGAGCAACTTTGTGAAGGCGTTCAGGGAGTTTGCTCAAGATGAAGAAATGATGAAATAGATGAGCATGGAAGTGACTTAACATTTGAAGATGTGAATGGAATTCTTGAGATTGAAATTCAGGAACTCCATTTCCTGCTCCCTCCACACCAACGTTGTGCTGCTCACACACTCAACCTCATTGCTTCCAAGGATGTTGACCAAGCAATGTCTCGTGGATTAACACGCACATTGTACAGAAATGCAATGGCAAAATGTTCAGCTATATGGAATAAAGCCTACAGATCCTCATTGGCTGCAGCTGTAGAAGACATTGCTAACATGAAAGTCGTTGTTCCAAGTGTAACAAGAATCGCAGTTGCTGGAAGTTTGTGAGCACCTGGGTGTAGCAAGATTGCAGGCCCATGAATTTACATTCCTGCAAGAGTATGCAGAAGTGCTTCAGCCACTAGCATACTCTCTCGACCTCTTTCAGGGAGAGGAGACATGTTTTCTTGGCTACATAATACCACCACTTCTCAGCGTAAAGACTAAGCTGTCTGAAAAAAAGCCTCATGTGCGTTTCTCAGCACACCTTATTGATGCAATCCTCAAGTCAATTGACTGTCGTTTTGAAAAGCTACTGTGCAGTCGAGTAGCTAAAATGACAACTGTCACTAAAATTCAGTCGATGCTGGCTTTCCCCAGAGCAGAGAGACGAGATGAAGAAAATGTTGGTGGAGGAGGCAGTTGTCCAGGAAGGGGGATGTACTAGTGAAGTGCTTTTTGAAGCCAAGATAACAAGGGATTCGGAAGAGTCGGAGGACAACTTCTTCATCTTTACAAACATCCAAACTAAAGTCAACTCCATTGCAGAAGAGGAAGTGAGAAAGTAACTACTTGACACAGACAAGAGTCTTGCTTCCATGAAAAAGTATCCAATAGTGAAACACCTACTCATGAAATACAATACCACTTTGCCATCAATGCTCCTGTAGAACACCTGTTTAGTCATGGTGGACATCTTCTCACACCACATCGCAATCGCATGACCGATGAGCACTTTGAGCAAGTCCTTCTGTTGAGGTACAATCGTGACGTGTGTCCTTTGCCATTAGGTGATGATTGACTTGAAATCTAAAATGAGTTAACAGTAAATACACTGAAATGTTTAAAGTAAAATAATAAGGTTGGAAACTGTGATAGGTAAAATAGTGTGTTGTTAGACAATGAATATAGATTTCAATAAAAAAAAAAAAAAAGGTTTTGCATAGGTGAAGATGTAATGTTTAGTTCTGGTATATTTGGAATATAAACTCATTTCACGAAGAACAATTGTCTGTTTAATTTGGTTCTCTGTGAATGTAATTCAGTTAAAGAAACATATTAAAAAATGTAATGTATAGTTCTGGTGTATTTGAAAAGGACAACCTCATTTCAGGAAGAAACAATTGTTTAATTTAGTTCTCTGATTTTAATTCAGCTGAAGAAATTTAACAGATATTTTTGTAATGTATGGTTCTGACTTCTTTGGAAAGGACAACCTAATTCCTTTCAAATTCTCTGTGAATGTAATCCAGCGAGATTTAAAATGTTGGGATATCAAAATTCAGTTTCACTTGTTTAAAATACATACTACAAAATACAAATTATAAATATGTAAGAAAATAAAACTGATGCATATCTTAATTACCATTTTAATTGTTTGTACTGTGAATAAAAATCATCAACTTCAATCAGTCTTCCATATTAGAATGTGTAGTACATTTTGTTTCACTTCTTGAGCTCAACTGTTTTTGTTTTTTGATGAAGGAAAAAAAGGATTCCAAAAGTAATCTAAAAGTAATCTTATTGGAGTAATGTATTGGATTACGTTAAAGATTATTTTCAAAACAAAGTAATAAGTATTCTGGTACGGAATACTTTTTTTAAAGCAACCCTCCCAACCCTGGTCACAACTATCACTGTTTTTCAGCTACAGTGTCAGCTACAGTAAAGGTTAAATTAATCTTAGTGTTCTGCTACTGTTATTATAGCTATGTTATTAAAGTTGTAAAAGTAGTTAAACCATGTCTATCTAATTCTCAGCATTTTCACTGTTCACTTGGAATACAGTTCTAAATTCGTCACTGAAAAATAATGAAAAGATTTAAAAAGCTACACTTCTGTGCTAATGAAATTGATATTTTGTGCTAATAGCAATTTTTTGCTCAAACGAGGCGGGAGGGGGGTAGCATGTAAAGCACAGGTAAGCACTGTAAAGCACAGAGAGGTATGGAAAAGCACAGGTAAGCACTGTAAAGCACAGAGAGGTATGGAAAAGCACAGGTAAGCACTGTAAAGCACAGAGAGGTATGGAAAAGCACAGGTAAGCACTGTAAAGCACAGAGAGGTATGGTAAAGCATATAGAAAAACAAAGAAACCATGGTGGTAAATATTTATCTTTCATAAGTCCTGCCACAGCAGCAGTGGTTTTCAACTAGAGATGTGCATTTTTGTCATACTTTGGCTGTCTGTTTTTTTATTTATTATTTTTTTCATTATAGTTTTGTTTTACTGATCAAAAATGCATAACATCTGATTTACTGTTTTCTGGCCAGAGGGCTTTTAGTGAGTCATGGTGTTTGGGTAGGCAGAAAGAGGAATACATCAGATTGCTTCTCACTGCTGAATGCTCCATCTATGACTAGAGGGTAAATGCTAGAGGTGGAGGTTCTAGAGCTTTCAATCCCACCTCACCGACAGGAGACAGAATCCGTACCGGCAGTCCATCACACAATATTACCCAGTGCATATGCAAGCTTTGCAGCCTGAACAGTGACCACTGTATTGTGTAAGCAATGAGCATGTAAGACCAAAGCTTATTGTTTGTTTAAAAATAATTGTTTCCGGATGGTTTTTTTTAAGAAATGAAAGCCCCTGAAATACTGAATTAGTGATATTTTACATTCTCGTACTCGTTCTTATAGAAGAGTTCACAACACATGTTTTCCATACTAATATGGAGGAGGGATGTTTTTTTCTGTTGTTTATTTGGCTCCAGGTAAACAGCCCCCACAGTTTGACAGATACAGCATATAGTTGCTTTCACAGCATAGCAGTATCATCATAGGCTTTTGGGTTATACTTTTGATAATATGCTGTAAATACAATAAGTCCATACTTTAGCTAATCTTACTGGTAAGTCATTTTCATATGATACAAGCTATCAGATACAAAAACATTTGCAAATATGCTGTATCAAATTTTATATCAGGACATTACCACATATCTGATTTCCATACAGTACACTTTTTATAAAACAGAATTGCTTCTTTAGGTAAAAATGATAGATGGAATGATTCCAGAAGAGTTTAACATAGACTATTTTCATGGTAACTAAATGTTTATTTGTTATTTTAACAGTCAGTATACAGACAATGAGAACTACATTTTATCAACATTATAAAAAAACAAACACAGACAAATATTTTATAACTATAACTCAGAAAAACAGCAATGTGGTATGAACTTTTCATATATCACTTTTGAAAGTTTTTTCAAATTACAAACGACTAAGAATGACTATTATAAAATACATAATAAAACCTGCTTTTTATTCTAGAGCAACACATCAGCATTGCTGCCGGGTGTCTTTTCGTTTTCTTTTTTTGCAAATTACATGGATGTTTGTAATATACGGCCAAAATGAAACTGTCAGGATGTCAGTAAGAAATACAGGAGAATCTGCAGAAATGAAGTTTGAGATGAATAGATGAGTTTTGAAAAAATGATTCTGGAGCAGCAGAATGTAATGGTGGTCAACTCCTCCACAGCATTTTAATCATGTGTTATTATTTATGAAAGAATTCAGCAATAATGTTCTGTCAAGCAGTCATCTTTTCCATTTACTCCATCGTCTCCTGGCCATTTTATGATCATTTGTGAAATCAGCTGTGTCTGAGAGAAAGTTGTCTGCAGTGAATTTATTTATTGGAATGTGGAGGCATGTCTTCCAGTAAGGCAAAGAGGAGAGAAGCATAAAAAGGAGTAAATTAATTGAACATCTTGCTCTAGCTCCAGGTGTATAACCATTTGCTACTTGTGTAGAAGTAGCCTGCATGCTGAGATTAGATTTCGTTCTATCGGAAGTTCCCACTGACTGGACATTTCCAACAGTAGATTGTGAAGGCTTGGCGTTAACACATTTCCAATGGATTTTTAAAGGCTAAAAAGAAACCCTTATTCCCATCGTGCCCATTTGTAGTATATACACTATCAAAATATATGAATAGCTTTAAATTAACTGTTTATCCCAAGGTTATGTATTTATTATGGATGGGAAATGTATTGTGTTGATGAATAAAGGCTTGTGTCCTCCCCCACAGGGAAATTAAAGAGCATATTTAAGCAGTTTTTTTATGAATATACCATGAAAGGGAATCTATGTATTTCCAAAGAGAAACTGTTGTTACATAAATGATATATTAAATAAACAGGAAAAATAAATACATTTGTGAATAGCGGTTCCCTACTTCACTTCATGTACTATATACAACACCTTAAAAAACCCAGATGTAAACATGCTTGCTGAACAAAGCTGAAAAAGGAACTCTTCAAAATAGAACACATGAAATGGAATTTTGGTCCATGTAATGGGAAAAAAAAAATTTTTTGAACATCTCTACTGTTTTATTGACCTAATGTATTATTTCTGATTACCTTACCTAGATGTGTGTAAACAGGCACAATCAGGCTTTAACCTGTGAAGTGAAATTTCTAATATTATGGGCAGCGGTGTGGAGTAGTGGTTAGGGGCTCTGGACTCTTGACAGGAGGGTCGTGGGTTCAATCCCAGGTGGGGGACACTGCTGCTGTACCCTTGAGCAAGGTACTTTACCTAGATTGTAAGTCACCCTGGATAAGGGTGTCTGCTAAGAAATAAATAGTAATAATACAACACACACAGATTTACAGTAAAGTGTCCATTTTGTACACTTCCAAATTACAGAGTTCAGTTTGCAGATATTTCCAATTAGAATGTTGTGTAAAAGAATAAATACATTATATATGTATTTAACACAGATACTTTCAGATACAACATTTATTGATTTTGAGAGGTTTTAAGTGCCTGGCAGTATACAAATTAAGCCATGAAATATTAGCTCTTCTAGGACCGCGATCATGTAAACACGATAAAAAAAGAACTTTGTTTTGATGACTTATAGGGCCACCATACTTTGCAGTACAGGCTTCATGTGACGTCACCGAGAGGGACAATACTGTGTCTAGTGCTATGTTTACACCTGCACACCCGAGCCGAGCCGGTGCCGAGTCGAGCCAGCCTGGTACGGCTCGGGTAGCTTGAGTTGCGTTTACACTAGAGAAAGGTGAGCTGAGCTGAGAGACGTCACGCATAATGAACGTGCTGAGTCGATTACATTAAATGTCACAGACAGCAAAAATAGAACTAAGCATTAATTTAATAAAATCTTTTTTTACCATGGATTTTTTGTATTATTATTGTAGCGGAGAAGTACTGAAAATACGCATGGGGAAGCAAAGACGGGGGACCATATTAAAGGTATACATAATAACGCGCCTCGGATATAACGCTCCTACAGCATGTCCCCCAATTCCCTATACAAGTGCAATATTTCTACAGTAAATACAGTACCGGTGTTCAAACTGTAAACAACAGTGTAACTTCCGTTTCTGTCTCTCCCTATTGATACAGTATCTGAACTGGAGAAAAGCTGCGCTGACACTTTATAACACAGACATCTTATTCAACATTCGTTTTATAACTAAATAAATATTAGGTCTGTAACGTGGTTATCTTTCCTAATCTATTAATTTTTTTGCTGCGAGAGGAGCTGCAGCTTTCTCCGGGAGACGAGATGCTTCAGCCCGCTCCGGCAGTAGAACCCGGGGCGAGCCCATTCCTTCTTCCCCTCTCCCGACCCACTCTCCTCGCATTTTGTTAGTTTGCTTGTCTGTCGCTTCGAACTGAACTCCCGACTGCCGTTTAGCCAGGCTATAGTTTAAAAACCGCTGATTAAAATGATCCTCGAGTGGGAATGTTACCTTTTTTTTTTTTTGGTAAAAAATACAGCATTGATTACGTTGTGCTTTATGCATGGTTAATTAACGGAAAGTTACATTTGTTATACACTATATGCGTATTATAGAGAGGGAATTATTTTATTTTGTATTTTAGTCAGATGTGTGTTATGTGTCCCACGGCGTAAAGGTGAGGATTTAGGAAAACATTTACCGGTTGTGGTCCTGGGCATTGCCATTTTTTCTTGTAATGACGCTTGAGAGTAACCCCGCCCACAGCCTGCTTCGGCCCCGAGCCAGATTCAGATATGTTGCAGGGCTGGAGTTTCACGGCTTGGTTCCGGCTCGACTCGGTTATTTGCTAGTGTAAACACACCCGTACCGGGAGGGCGTGGAGCCCTCACGGTACGGGTGTGCTAGTGTGAACGGGTAAAGGGCGGAGACAGTTTACAGCAGCCGGGCAGAGACAAAAACAGTAGCAAAATATCACAGGAACTTGTTTACAGCTAATAAAAAAGGGGAAACACTGATGTATTTGACTTATAATTATATTAGAACATGTATTCTGTCTCATGTGTTTTAATATATATATATATATATATATATATATATATATATATATATATATATATGTGTGTGTGTGTGTGTTTTTACAACATTTATAAATATCAAGAAACGAGTAGATATAAGTATATATTATTTCATGAACTAAATGTATCAGGTACGTTTTCCTTATTACTGATAATAATGGAATGAATAACTGTTATTTTATTTATAAATACTTTTTTCTTGAAAATAAACCGAACGTAATGTCCATTATCACTTACAAAGGCACTGAGAATAAACGTGTATTATGTCACTGCAATCACTCAGGTGAAACAATGTCTTGGAATTTGCCCAAACGTCAATATTTTTCAACAAAACTTTCAGGAAGTATTGTAAGGTCCCTCAGGTCATAGAATAGCATGTTTTTATACATGTATCTCTAAACAGAATACATAATAAAACATACTTAACTAAAAAATAATATTGTGTTGAAAAAAAAGTTTGAAAAGTGTATATGGTTACTTTATAATGTTCCCCAGAGTGTTCTGAAAAAAGGACACCATTTCCAAGATGCTACTGTAAATTATTGAATTTTTATAGGAAGAGAGTCAACTACAGCCAAAAAATGCCTGGTCCTGGAGGAGCATCCCTCTGAAAAACGCCTGGTCCTGGGGAAGCATCCCTCTGAAAAACGCTTGGTCCTGAAAGGGTTAAATGATCTTTTCTATTTGTAGCATTAAAATGATAACTCACATGTGCAACCAAGTGTTTTTCTTGAAATGTTGGTGCTAGGTACAGACTAATTAAATACAATATTTTATTAAAATAAAAAAGATACCCTCTCTTTTTTTCTCTCCATTTATATTATACTTGTATTTTTTACATACCTTTATCCAGCATCGACCATCTTGTAACTGTCTACACTAGGGTTTAAAGCATTTATTTAACATGTCCCAGTGATGAGTAATGGACATTAGTACTTATAATTTCTAACTGACCTGTAACTTTAACCCTTTGCGGTCCTATGGCGGACCCTGTCCGACATCATCAAAAAGACGTCAAGCACAGGTCCCTGGTCGTTTTTTCTCCGGAAAAAGCCGAAAAAAGCTTTCAATGGCTGAGTAAGGCCAATAGAAGCCGAGAGAAGCCGAAAAAAAAAATGGAAGCAGATCTGAGGAATACGCATTGTCCCTTCACCACAGACATAACACGGACATAAACAAACAAAATAACAGCTTCCGCATCCAGCACTCAAAGAATATTGCTGACATTTGCCAAGCTTTTTGAGATGTTATAGTAATAAAATAATGACTTGGTTCGAATTATGGAGGAGTTTGGTGATCCAGAAATGATTTATCAGTATGCACCACTATGAAGAGATATGTGATAAATACAGCGAACAAGGAGTGGGACAGGGCTGGAGATGCAGTACTGAATGTCCTGTTGATATGCAGTGCCTTTTAAACCTGTTTTACTGTGAATAAAAGGGTTAATATATTTTGATAACACATACTCTCATTCCCTTTCCATGGCCATCATCGTGTAACAATTACCAGGGCCTTTTATAGGCATTCTTAATCAGCCTCAGGTGTCTCTCATTGTTGGCCTGACAGCCAGTCAGCCCCACAGCCTCTTGGGAAATGTAGTCTTTTCTCTACCCGATTATCTCCTTAGAACTACATACTTTCCTTCTATTACTCTTCCATACACTCGACCACTATATATATATATATATATATATAATTAGTTCAAAGAGCCAGCTGCCCAACGTTTCGATATATTGTACATATCTTTCTCAAGGGAGCATGTATTTGAATCAAAACATTGGAGGTATTTATAGGTTTATATCATGCAGTGCTGGCTCTGAGGATCAGTCTTGATTTGGCCTCCCCAGCGCATCAGTATGCACAGCTTTTAAATTAATTTTGTTTATTTATTTATTTAAATGTTAGATATTTATTGGAGTTAATTAGTTAATTATTTTCTGTTGAGTCCCAGTGGCATAATCGTGTTCAGTCTATTTATCCATTTACTTTCTTTTATTCTTCTATATGTCGCATTGTTTAATTTTAGCTGTTCTAATACTACAAACTTTACATCATTTATGTCATGTCCTTGACTGGTGAAGTGCTGTACTATTGGTTCATTAATTTTTTTTTTATTTCTAATTAATGAAAGGTGGTTCTGAATTATTTTATGTAAAGTTGTTCAAGTCTCTCCAACATATTTTATTTAATCACATTTTTCACAGGCTATTCCATAAACAACATTGCTATGTTTTACAGTAGGTATTAATTTTTAGTGGATATGTGTTGTTCTTATGTTTAATTATATTTTTACTTTTGTCCATGTATTTATACACTTTACATCTACTAGTGCAAGTATTTGTAGAAGCTATTCTGTCAATTATTCTTTTATGTTTACTGTGAACTAGAATACCACCTAAATTAGCTTCTCTTTTGATGCTAGAACAGGGGCCTTAAGAAATACTTTTTTCAATTTTTCTGAATTATGTAGAATCCACATATATATATAATACAATTAGGAGTATGCCAGAGTATGAGCACAAACAAGGCTTTGTAACGAGTCTATTATACGTTTTTCAGAGAAGAAAAAAATGTATGTAAAAAAATGCATTAAATCAGCTCCTGGCTCCAATAGGGCAGTGACAACTATCGATTTCAATCACATCATACTTTACTATGTACAAGCACCCCCATCACAATAATGACAAAAATAACGAAATTATAATCTGGTCAAAGTGGTCTTCACTTCAACTGTGTAAATGAATCTCGACAGTACGTGAGGACCTGCCCGTGTTCATACCTCTGTGAAGTAAGTAATTCCCATACATTAACAAAATGCTTAGCAATAAATTGCTTCTAGTAATTATGAAATATGAAGTGTATTTATTTGTAAAAAAAAATAAATTAATTAAATGTCATACAACTTTATATTTAATGTATCAACACTAGAACCGCCACGGCAGTCATTTTGAAGGTTTTCATTTTTAAAATGTAAATTACTTTGCGTGTATGAAAGATTGTCCATTCTTGACTTTTCCTATTTCTTAGCAGACCTACATACATGTATTAAATACCCTGAATGCGTTTGAAAGGCAGGATCGCAAAATAAAACAGTTATAATGCCTCTACTTATAAACGCCAGAGCAGTCATTTTGACTGCCTTTTACAATACATGTTTTTATTTTGAATATAACCTACAATATTCTATTTTATTTTTATTTACAAGCCTGTTGTTATCTTTACTGGACCTGACAGCCATTAATTCCTTCGTTTTGTACAAGGAATTCACCGGGGAAAATATCAGTAGGAGAGATTTCATCTTGAAGCTAGCCACAGCGCTTTGGCAGAAACATTTCGATCAGAAAAAAGCAAACACCGAGTGACACACGTGAGAGAAAACATGTTACTTTCGTTTTAAATTAAAAACTACTTTCATTTTTCTATGTACACATACCTGCTTACACACTAGCTTCTTTTGAAATGTTTATTATAGTTTTTCATTTTTTGAAGTAGTGCTTTATATGTGGTAAGTTAGAAAATAAACCCTTTTATGTTTAATTGTTCATTTAAATATGGTGTTTCAGCAGTGCAGATATTTGATATGATGTTCTTGAATAAAACTTTTGAGTTGTATCTGATAGTTTGTCTTTCATTTTAATATTAATGTTGTTTAAAATGTAACCGTCATAATGACTGCTCTCGGTGGTTTTAGGTATGAGTATAACCGTGGCGGCTCTAGTGTTAAGTCACATTCCATATTATACAGATACAGTTGCTGTACTTCCCATTATAAGAATAATGAATGCTTTGTTTATTATTATTGAAAAAACACATAAAATACATGTGCAGGAAGAAGTATACCATATTAAAAGGAAAGTCAGTTTCTATTGATTTGCTTATCCTTTCTGCCTCCCAAATTCAATCGATTGTCCAGTGCTAACCAAATCACATCAGATTCCAGTGTTTGCACCGTTTAAAATCACAACATGGGAGACATGACAAGATGCAAGCAAGCGTTCTTAAGTTTGCACATTATGTTCCATTTTTTAGCTTTTGTTTTTTTACCATTTAGGATGTTATAATATTCAATTAAATCCTCCATTACTAATATATTTTGTCTTCCTAACCCTATTACACATTCAAGAATTAAGCAATCGCAAGAGCAAAATTATTAGAACACTTTTGTTTGAATTTTTCATCGACATTTCAGCACTGCCAGAGAGAGATGCTGCTTTATTTTACTAATGGAATTTGTAGAGAGAAGTGTGGGGTTCATTAGAGAGGGAGAGAGGGAGGGAGAGAGAGAGAGAGAGAGAACAAAGTCTGTGTGTGTCTTGTGCGGTTTATAATAGGGCAGCAGTGTGGAGTAGTGGTTAGGGCTCTGGACTCTTGACTGGAGGGTCATGGGTTCAATCCCAGGTGGGGGACACTACTGCTGTACCATTGAGCAAGGTACTTTACCTAGATTGCTCCAGTAAAAAACCCAACTGTATAAATGGGTAATTGTATGTAAAAATAATGTGATATCTTGTAAGTATTGTAAGTCGCCCTGGATAAGGAGGTCTGCTAAGAAATAAATAATAACATATTGGCATCTCCACAGGATAAATTGAGTTATGGCTGACATCAGGTTCTTGATTATGCCAACTGGCTTATCTTTGTAAAATCTGGGATGCTTCTCTGTTTTTCATGTCAGAAATGTCTTCTGTTTTTAACTCGTTTTTTAATATCTGGGGGCTATGAATCAATAATTTAGGTAAATGAAAACTTTTATTTTGTAGCTGTTTTGCCCACTTTTTGTATTTATTACACTGTGTTTGTGTATGTCCTTCCACACTAGGATTACCATTGCTGGTAACCTCGGGGTGGTCACCTACCACTGCAATAAGAAAATTGTAAATAAATCCTGCGCATCTGCGGGGCATGGCAAATACAATCTCCAGTGTTATTGTATCGAACTTGCGGTATACTCGCGACAGCTTTAGTAGCAAGTGATTTTCAAGTTAAATTTGTGTATAAAATCAATCTGTTAATGCTTTGAAATTGAGTCGATTTCTCATTAAAAAGCTTAATTGTCGCAGGTCATGTACATTACTTCCTGTCTCAACGACTAGATAAGGGGAACACATCAATCAAAATGAATGTTAATGAGATCAATAAAAATGAATGGAAGCCAAATTTGCTGTTATAGAAACTGTTAGCATACAGGGAGACGGCTGTCCCACCAGCCAAATGGAAATAAAAAATAATGGAAATATCTATGTTGTGTATAATTTGTAAACTTCATTTAAAATAGTGCATTTTGTCATCCACAGTGTTAATTTATTTAGAACACTTCACATATAAAATGCTGTAAAAAAAAAAAACCCCAAAAAAAACCACTAGTCGTTTGCCCTCAGCTTACTATATGCAACTCTTTTAATGTGCATTTTGCAATCTTTTTTTGGTTAAAAAGAAAACAAATACATTTTTTCTTCTTTTTTGGGGGAGGGGAGGGGAGGGGGCGGGTAAGCCATCGATGTAGGCTTGGTTGGAATCCACTTTTGTATGTATTTGAGTATGTACGATTGTAGGCTATAAATAAATGTTTGAAGTGCCATTTGTGTTTGTAGTTGTTGGTTATACCATGTATGTAACAAATCATTATATATTTATTAAGCTTTTAAAATTACGATAGAACTCCCTAACCCAATACACAATTTGTTTATAATTAATTGTTTGGTGAATTCCTCTAATCATGCATTTTCTGTGGTGCTCTTTGCTTGCCTCCGTGATAAAAAAAAAACTTCCAGTATTATAAGAACATTTTATATGCATACAGACAGGTGAAGGTGAAAGTGTACATTGTATATAAAGTGTGGGGGCAGTCTGACAACATTACAAATACGTTTAGGCAACATCCATGTCAATGATGTGTTGCCCTTGTATGCCTGTTCTGTGTTCGTGTGTGGATTAGACACAGGTGTTAAAAGCCAAGGAAGCATTGCAAATCCACAATCACCTCAGGAAACATTATTGTAATATCTAATATCCCTTTAAAAAGATGTCCTGGGTCATGCACGCACTTTTTGAAATGATATATATTTTCCGGGAATGGAGTTGCTTGTAAAGTTTTTAATCCATTGTAGTTCAGTCAGTATAGCCTATGGAAAGATACAAAGAAATCTATAAATAACAACCACAAAACTACAAGAGAGTTGTGTTATTACTGTGCATGCCTTGCCTTGCTGTGGATCTTCATTCTTCCAAAGCCATGATCAGCAAGAATATTATCACTGAAGAATCCTCCTTCTCCATTTGGATTACAGAGACCAAGCGGTTTTTTCTTTTTGCATTGTTTTTTTCCCCCAGTTATTTTTTGGGGAATGAATATTTCGGGATGTTTAAACAAAGACTGTATACAGCATTTTGATTTTCAGGACTTTAAAAAAAAAAAAATCTGCTAGTAACCTGTTTGTTATTACTCTTTTACTGGTTTCAAAGCATATACATGTTTTTGTTGATTTTTCTCTTTATTTTCATTTGCAAATATTGTGTAAATAAATAGTCTTCAGACTTTGCCCGTTATATATATATATATATATATATATATATATATATATATATATATATATATAGTGGTACGTAGTCACCGCTGTAATTAATGTTTCTTGTGTAAAAAGTGTAACTTTCAAACTATATATTTTTAATGAAATCCAGGATAACTATTTTTACAATCTGATGAAATTGTTGCTCTTGACCATTTCCCAGTAATAATCTGTTTCTAATTATTCAACCAAAGTTATTTTATTAATCAGAATGGTCATGCATGAGTGCTCTTGAGGAAATCGGGTTGGAAACATATACTGTATGTCCGATGTTGATAATTGGATAATATTGTTCTTGTGTAGAGTAATTTGTCTAGAAACTCATCATAGTGTGTAATTCAAGAACACTTTAAAGTAATCAGAATGTAAATTTGGTTAATCAATTTAAAATTGCATATTGATGGCCCTGAAGCACAGTCTCCTCACAACAGCCAATGGTTCCAAAGAACCATTAAATTATGTACTTTTTTCACATCCACTGGCATAGTGTACTACAAACTATAAGTGCTTACATCTAAAGTGTATATTATGTATCAAGCAAGCTTATTTTGAGGTTGTGTAATGCCCTGGCCACACTTGGAATGCTGTGTTCAGTTTTGGTCTTCACACTGCGAAAAGGAAAAAACAGTTCCGGTTACTCTGAACCCACCACCAAAATGTCCTTTAACTGTCTCGATCGAGAAGAGATACAATTGTTAAATACTACAAGCATTCCAAATATATTGCATGTAAGAATCTTGATTTTTGCATTTGTTTCATTAAAAACTAAGTAATTAAATGCAGGCCTGAAATTGCAAAATCAAGTGGTGTACTTGCAAACTATATTTTAAGCTTTTCTGAGTAACAAAAATACCTCTGAATCAGGTATTTCTTGAAAATCTGGTAGAAATTAGAATTACAAATATTTCCTGCTGATTACCATTGAACTTTGAAAATAATGCCTAAGCAACCATTCAAACAAAAGAACTGTGCATTGATAAAAAAGCTAAAAATAGCTCTTCACAAAGAAAGCCCTAGTAAAGGATTATTGCAGAAAATCATGACATTTCTATGTGTGAGTGGGGCAGACATTACAGTTATGTGAAACATAACCATTAATGCCCTCTTGCAATGTTAAGGTGCCCAAGGAGCTTGGAAGGCCAGATTGTGTTTTTAGGACAGTACTGATTTCCAAGAGCTTCAAAAGGTGCAGGAGGTGTTTCAGTCAATAATAAGACTGTTCGAAGGAGGTCGAATGATGTGGTTGTGACAAGGTAGCGTCACTGTCAAGTTTCAAAACAGTGCCCCAAAAATCAACCAACCAACCAATCAATCAATCAATCAATCAATCAATCAATCAATCACAGCGCAAAAACTCAAACCCCAAACTCCTCCACCAAGCAAAGGCTTTCTGGCTCTTTTTATACATATGGCCACTCCCCAATTAGCACCAATTATATAACTGGGGAATGGACACACCTGTGATTGCTGGCAGGGACAGATTTAACCCCATCCCTGCCAACCTTACATTCCCCCCTGCACACAACCTATTTACAGCAGCAGGGCTTAAACACACACTATTTACAGCAGCAGCACAATCTAAAATGTGATTAAGCTAGTAAAAAACTGAAATTGAATTTAAAGGGTAATCTCTTTATTAACAACAGTGCATTCATTTCAGGAAACATTTTGAAACGATCAGAAATCCCTAATAATTTAACATACACAATGTCTCAATGTGACTTTCATGAAAGGTTGAGGTGACCCATTGTTGGCCTCTAGGCACAACGTCTGGGCTGTTTGATGTTTATTTGTGCCAGAAAACAGAAGTAGGCATGACAAGTTTAACCAGAAATCAGTTTAACTGACTGACCATATAGTATTACTTTAATCAGTTTAGATTTTAGGGGAAAAAATGTGTTCCCACTCCCTTGATTTTGGTACTGTACTGTAGGTTCACGTTTTACTGTATTGTCTTCTGACTTGCACATAACATAAGAAGAAGAACATAAGAAAGTTTACAAACGAGAGGAGGCCATTCAGCCCATCTTACTCGTTTGGTTGTTAGTAGCTTACTGATCCCAGAATCTCATCAAGCAGCTTCTTAAAGGATCCCAGGGTGTCAGCTTCAACAACATTACTGGGGAGTTGGTTCCAGACCCTCACAATTCTCTGTGTAAAAAAGTGCCTCCTATTTTCTGTTCTGAATGCCCCTTTATCTAATCTCCATTTGTGACCCCTGGTCCGTGTTTCTTTTTTCAGGTCGAAAAAGTCCCCTGGGTCGACATTGTCAATACCTTTTAGAATTTTGAATGCTTGAATCAGATCACCGCGTAGTCTTCTTTGTTCAAGACTGAATAGATTCAATTCTTTTAGCCTGTCTGCATACGACATGCCTTTTAAATCCGGGATAATTCTGGTTGCTCTTCTTTGCACTCTTTCTATAGCAGCAATATCCTTTTTGTAACGAGGTGACCAGAACTGAACACAATATTCTAGGTGAGGTCTTACTAATGCATTGTAAAGTTTTAACATTACTTCCCTTGATTTAAATTCAACACTTTTCACAATATATCCAAGCATCTTGTTGGCCTTTTTATAGCTTCCCCACATTGTCTAGATGAAGACATTTCTGAGTCAACATAAACTCCTAGGTCTTTTTCATAGTTCCCTTCTTCAATTTCAGTATCTCCCATATGATAGTTATAATGCACATTTTTATTGCCTGCATGCAATACTTTACACTTTTCTCTATTAAATGTCATTTGCCATGTATCTGCCCAGTTCTGAATGCTGTCTAGATCATTTTGAATGACCTTTGCTGCTACAACAGTGTTTGCCACGCCTCCTATTTTTGTGTCGTCTGCAAATTTAACAAGTTTGCTTACTATACCAGAATCTAAATCATTAATGTAGATTAAGAATAGCGGAGGACCTAATACTGATCCCTGTGGTACACCACTGGTTACCTCGCTCCATTTTGAGGTTTCTCCTCTAATCAGTACTTTCTGTTTTCTACATGTTAACCACTCCCCAATCCACGTGCATGCATTTCCTTGAATCCCTACTGCGTTCAGTTTGAGAATTAATCTTTTATGCGGGACTTTGTCAAAAGCTTTCTGGAAATCTAAATAAACCATGTTGTATGCTTTGCAATTATCCATTGTCGATGTTGCATCCTCAAAAAAGTCAAGCAGGTTAGTTAGACACGATCTCCCTTTCCTAAAACCATGCCGACTGTCTCCCAGGATATTGTTACCATATAGGTAATTTTCCATTTTAGATTTTATTATAGTTTCCATAAGTTTACACATAATAGAAGTCAGGCTTATTGGTCTGTAGTTACCTGGTTCGGTTTTGTCTCCCTTTTTGTGGATCAGTATTACGTTTGCAATTTTCCAGTCTGTCTGTACAACCCCTGTGTAAAGAGACTGTTGCATGATCTTGGTTAGCGGTTTGTAAATAACTTCTTTCATTTCTTTGAGTACTATTGGGAGGATCTCATCCGGCCCAGGGGATTTGTTTATTTTAAGAGCTCCTAGTCCCTGTAACACTTCTGCCTCTGTTATGCTAAAGTTATTTAAAACTGGATAGGAACAGGTCGACATGTGGGGCATGTTGTCCATGTCCTCCTGCTTGGTTTGAATTGAGAAGAGTAGACCTCCTGTTCAAATCTAAATCAGAAAGTTGGAGCTCTACCGTACCATAATAATATTCAACCACTTCATAATCAGAACAAGCAACCTGGGGTTGATATGTTAATGTTCAGTTGTGTGGGTTGTCTGCATTAAACTGTAAAACCAATGTATAGCCAACCACACCATTAGCCACATGCAAATGATTTTGCTCATAGCCAGATCTTTAATAGCCAGTGAGTAGTTTTTCAAAGGTTTTGAGGATCAATTTAACAAGCTATGAGACGTAAAACCAAGGTCCTATTGTAAGTGACTCTGCAGCAGCAGTTGTGATGTTCAACGCCTAGTCTCTGTAAGTCGCTTTGGATAAAAGCGTCTGTTAAATGACAAATTAATAATAATAATAATAATAATAATAATAATAATAATAATAATAATAATAATAATAATAATAGCAGCTTTTCATCAAGAAGCAGATTATGTTGCCACATACCACCACAATCATGGGAATATTTAGTTTTTTCTGCAGTCCGCTGCTGAGGATCAAATTTGTTTTCAAATCTGGAGTGCACTGTCCTCAATGTCCTCTGTCCTTTAATTTAACCCCACTTGACTCCTCTCAAGCTTATATAATGATTTAGCCTTCAAATCTTCATTGAGCACCTCCTAGCTTGTTTTTTAAACTATACTCATAGTTTTCCATTTTATGGGGGCACTTTATGCCTCGATTTAGAATAGAAGAATCTCAGTCTAGATTAGAAAAATGTCACTGCATCAGGCGAACACTAGCTGAATACACATTCAGAGATAGTCTTGCATACAGCCCTGAATTTAAGTGCCAATATGTATTTTACTGTTGGAGTTGTGATGAGTGAAGAGTTTGTCTGGTGCAACTAGTATTCAATTAAATTTGTCATGATATGAAAATGTCCCTAACATCCTGATGAAGGGCTTTATAGTTTATTTTGACATTCTTTTAACTCTCAACTCAATACATGCTGCTTAGTCTAGCCTGGACATCTTCCTGGAATAAGGTATCTCCCGCTATCTCTAAGCAGCTTGACAAGCAGCATGCTGCTCTGTTAGCATCTCTGTTTTCTGTGGTGCGCATTGGCAAACAGCACAGATCATTACCTGGTCATCTGCAGCTCTCTGTTGGGTGTCTGCAGCTCTCTGCAAGGTATCTTAGGTCTTCAGTTGCCAAGCAATCTGGCCCTTGATATGGGCTTTCATTTCATTGTTTCTTTCGTCTTTTTCCATTGTCAGTGATTGCTCTAATGCTACGGGCCCTGTCCTGAACTACCCAACTGGCCTACATTCACACAATGTGGCATGCCTTGTAAAAAATAAACAGTTCTGAAGATAGAGCCTGCATTAGCCCAACCAATCATGACTTAGATACCCTCACAGACTTTTTAAATGTATATATAAAAGAGAAAGTGTGTAATACCGAAGCTGGTAATTAGCAGTTTATTTAAGAGTAAGGGTTGTATTTGTAATCCTGGTTGTTTTTATATTTTGCATTCACACATCATGGGTAACAGATCCGATGGGGAACACATTCATCAAATCGCCAGAAAATTAAGGATTGTAGGTTATCCAGCAGCAATGCTTGTATTTCTGTTCCCACAATACAAAACTAATATGTAAAGTACTTAAACCCTGTGTATAGATAAAGACGCATAAATGGATTTAACAATTCAGAGCTCTAGCTGACGTAGTTTTGTGTTTTGATTGAAAATAATATATTTTTTTGAGGAATAAGTCTATCAGACTGGCCAGTATGCTATTATGCGGTTCCTTCTACAGACATAAACTTCAAACAAGAGTATTTTCTAGATCAGAACTAGGTCAGTTTTCTCTGCACAGGTATGTGATATACTACCAAATACAATACTTTTCACTCCCTTAAGACAAATAAAGGCGCTTCTAGCTTTTTTGCCTGATCGGACTTTAGATACTGGAAGTTGCAATCTACCCCTTTCTGGTGAGCAGCTAACAACGACTGTCTCCGTGGCTACCAGAAAACGCATTTCTCTTCAGTATTGTCAAATAAACACACAAATAGGTGTGTGTGTGCTTATGTGCTTTTCTTGAATTCAAGTCTATGTCTGAGTGTAAGCTCACCAAAGATTTATGAACATACAAGGTATGTGGCCTAGGCTGTTTATATATTTGTATTACTATGCAACAGCATGTAAAATGTAATTCATCCATGAATTCAAAACTCTCAATCAAAAATACAGGATTTGAGCTGGCAATTTCAAAACTGCTTGAAGCACCTGCCTCAGTCAATATGAAAATGTCATAAAACTCATTTGTGAAACATCCCTCAGACCAAATCAAAGTGATCACAAACATTAAAAATAGGTAAAGGGACAGTTAAAAAAGGGCAATGGAAGCTCCTTGGTCTTTAAATAAAGTATCTCTAATATAAATTAGCATGATTCAAAATGAAAGGAATGCATAAGATAATTTGCTTTGTGGACCATTTATAATTTGCTCAACAATGGAAGTGAGCAGAAAATGTTAAAGAATCATGAAAATGGAATTTATGCAGCCTACAATAATGTATTGTATTGCAAGAGTACTTGATCATTTCCATTTATATGCTGATTTTTATAACTTTCGGAAACAGCATTCCTCTGATAGTGCAAACTTTCAAAGATACTAATATATCTCAAAAGATACATTTACATTTTACTACCATAAAAAGCAATTTCTTAGCAATTTGATGTGGCTAATTATACACTTCATTAAACAAGTAATTAACAGATTATAATGAAATGTGAAAAAAGCAAAATGAGACTAACTTAACATTTGCATAATACCTTTAAAATGTCCTGTAATGTTGGATGCTGATTATATTGAAGCAATTTTGTTGAAACGTTTTTTTTATATTAGTATTATGTTTAACATTTTTATAATTAAGTCATTCCATATAATACCTATCTCTGCTCGCATCCTGTTTAAGTCCCTTGCTCTTGCCTGTCACTCTATTTATCATACTGCCCCTTCCTATCTCCAGTCCCTCGTGTCTCTTTATATTCCCTCTCGTCCTCTCTGCTCATCCTCTACTGGTCGACTTGTTATGCTTTCTCTTCACTCTCTTTCCTCCTGTGCTCGCTCCTTCTCTTCACTCTCCTTCCTCCCATGCTCGCTCCTCTTCCCTTGTCCCCCTGTGGTGGAAACAGCTACCAGTTCTCTTCAGGACTGTTCAATCTTTCATTGCTTTCCACCGTCTTCTCAAAACCCACTGATTCTTTATTTCTAAATTCCTATTTATATATATTTTTATATTTGTTTATTCATTATATATATATATATATATATATATATATATATATATATATATATATATATATATAGTGCCTATAGAAAGTCTACACCCCCTTGAACTTTTTTCACATTTTGTTGTGTCAGTGCCTCAGAGTTTCATGCATTTAAATGAGGATTTTTTTCCACTTATCTGTGCACCATACTCCACAGTGTTAAGGGGAAAAAAGGTTTTTATTGAGAAAAAAATTATATATTAAAAATAAAAAACTGAAAGATCATAATTAGATAAGTTTCCACCCCCCTGAGTTAATACTTGGGGGAAGCACCTTTGGCAGCAATTACAGCTGTGAGTCTATTGGGATAGGTCTCTACCAACTTTGCACACCTAGATTTGGCAATATTTGACCATTCTTGTTTACAAAACTGTTCAAGCTCTGTCAAGTTCCTTGGGGAGCGTTGATGGACAGCAATCTTCAAGTCATGCCACAAATTTTCGATTGGATTTAGGTTGGGGCTCTGACTGGGCCACTCAAGGACATTTACCTTTTTGTTCCTTAGCCACTCCAGTGTAGCTTTGGCTGTGTGCTTTGGGTCGTTGACATGCTGAAAGGTGAACTTCGGTCCCAGTTTCAGCTTTCTTGCAGAGGGCAGCAGGTTTTCCTCAAGGACTTCTCTGTACTTTGCTCCATTCATTTTCCCGTCTATCCTGACAAGTGCCCCAGTCCCTGCCGATGAGAAACATCCCCATAACATGATGCTGCCACCACCATGCTTCACAGTAGGGATGTTGTTCTTTTGGTCATGTGCTGTGCTGGGTTTGCGCCAAACATAACGCTTTGCATTTAGGCCAAAAAGTTCCATTTTAGTTTCATCAGACCACAAAACATTTTGCCACATGGCTACAGAATCTCCTGAGTGTTTTTTTGCATACTTCAAATGGGATTCTAGGTGGGCTTTCTTGAGTAATGGCTTCCTTCTTGCCATCCTACCATACAGGCCACATTTGTGAAGTGCTTGGGATATTGTTGTCACATGCACACTTTGACCAGTCTTGGCCATAAAAGCCTGTAGCTCTTGCAAAGTTGCCATTGGCCTCTTGGTAGCCTCTCTGATCAGTCTCCTTCTTGTTCGGTCATCCAGTTTGGAGGGATGGCCTGATCTAGGCAGGGTTTTGGTGGTGCCATACACCTTCCACTTTTTAATAATCGTCTTGACCGTGCTCCAAGGGATATTCAAGACCTTTGATATTTTTTTATATTCATCCCCTGATCTGTGCCTTTCAACAACGTTGTCCCAGAGTTCTTTTGAAAGCGCCTTGGTGCTCATGGTTGAGTCTTTGCTTTGAAATGCACTACCCAACAGAGGGAACCTACAGGAACTGCTGAATTTATCCTGAAATCATGTGAATCACTACAATTTAACACAGGTGGAGGCCACTTAACTTGGTGTGTGATTTTGAAGGCGATTGGTTACACCTGAACTAATTTAGGATTGCTATTACAAGGGGGGTGGACACTTATCCAACCAAGCTATTTCAGTTTTTATTTTTAATTAATTTTCGACAAATTTCTAGAATATTTTTTTCACTTGGAAGTTGTGGGGTAGGATGTGTAGATGTTTTAAAAATGTTTAAAAAATGTTTTAATGCATTTTAATTCCAGGCTATAAGACAACAAAAGGTGAACATTTTGAAAGGGGTGTAGACTTTCTATAGGCACTGTATATATTGTGAGGGACTGAGACCCTGGGATGTGAGGAGAGAGAATCAGGAGTGTGGGATTCTTGATAAAATGTCCTCATATAAAAAAAACCTTCATAGATAAACCTAGACTGCAAAGACTAAAAAACTACAACACTCATAATTCAGCAGGAAGTAGGAAGCTAGCTGACCTGATAGACCAACAGGTAGATATAAAAAAGGTGTCGTGCCCTAAGCAAACGTGGGTGTAGGGACTTGGAGTAAGCCAGTGATTGTGTTGCTGAAAGACCGTCGTTTTCACTCCCAATTCCAAGCCAAAAGGAATTGGAAGAACAACTAAAGGACTTTTGTCAACTACAGGATTCCTAGTGTATATGGAACCAAACAGAAGGACAAAGGAAACAACGTGTGGATCCAGCTGAAAGGAAAAGGTGTTTACTTTATCCTGTTGGATTATTACAAACAAGCAGATACTCACCGTCTCCCAAACTGAAGTGCATCGCCTGGGAACGAAGTACAATAAAGGATCGACTGTGAATATGAAGTAAACAAAGGAGCGACTGGGAGTACAACGATCTTTTAATTATTATTTTCACCTAAGTGACCCATAGCGTTACCAGGAAGGGATTGCCAAAACTGCAGTGTTTATTTCATTTGAAACTAAGGCCGTTTTGAGAATGGACTGTGTTTTAATCACTCAGCTGTGTACTGGCAGTAAATAAACAGGCCTAGCAGTCTAAGCTGCACTGCAGCAAAAGTAGTTTCGTTATTATTTTTGGAAAAGGACTTTTAGAACACTACACTGTTTTGATAAAAAGATTGTTGTACTGTGCCTGAACAAAGGGTACTAAAAGGGCTGTGAATGAATAGTGAAACCGTGGCTATTTTTAACAGTGTAATTCCCTGAAAAGGACTGTGTGCAATAATTGAAAAAGGGATACTGCAGCCACTAGTGATAGAAGGAAACAACACGGTTGTGAATGGTTATCTCAGTTTATTTAAGTGCAAGTTCAGAAGAACCAAACAGTAGGCCCAGGTTACAGGGCTGCAGATATCAGTGTCTTCCACAGAGGGCGCTCTTTCCTGGAGAACAAAGAGAAACACAGTGAGGCAGCGAACACGAGTGGTTACAATAGAACAAGAACAGCTCCAAGTCATTTAAACGATCCATACACCAAATATTGGAAACTTACCGGGGCAGCACATGAAGACCATACTTGTGGAAGAAAAGCCAATCACAAAAGCCAATCACATTAACCCTGTACTGCCAGCTACTGGACTTTCAATAAGTGTGGTAAAATTACCACAGTGTACTACACCATTGTGGTTTGAAGGAAATGTAATTGTTCATTTTTTACATGCTTGAAAGTTAGCTTCAGCAGGGCTAGACAGGGAAAGCAGAACAGTGTAATTAGAGCCCAGAGGGCAGGTTTTCTTTTCGTTTATTTATTTCATTTGCATTTACTGAACTCTGTAATCAATAAAACGTACCTTTGATTCAGTACTTCTGTCATTCCAACTCCTCTCTCCAAAGGCAAAACTTTTGCTATCACATCAAATAGTTATTATTAGTTTATTTAGCAGATGCCTTTATCCAAGGCAACTTACAGAGACTAGGGTGTGTGAACTATGCATGAGCTGCAGAGTCACTTACAATTACGTCTCCCCCGAAAGACGGAGCACAAGGAGGTTAAGTGACTTGCTCAGGGTCACACAATGAGTCAGTGGTTGAGGTGGGATTTGAACCGGGGACCTTCTAGTTACAAGCCCTTTTCTTTAACCACTGGACCACACAGCAGAACTCATAGTTCACTATATATATATATATATATATATATATATATATATATATATATATATATATATATATATATATATATATATATATATATATATATATATAGATAGATAGATATATAGATATATAGTGTGTGTTTGCTTTGTATTTTTATTGCCTGTAATTTATATACTTTTATATTTTGTTTAATTTTAAGTTGCTTTGGATAAAGGTGTCTGTTAAATAATAATAATAATAATAACATTCTCCCACACACCTCATCCTCTCCTCCTGCTTTTGCAATGCAGTAATTACCAACTTCCTCCTTTCAGCTAAAGCTGTGTTGTGCCTCATGGGAGCCGGACTGAGACTGAGCCCTCCCCTTCCCTATTGTAGTTGCCCCATGATATCACTGATATGAAGGGTAGCCTTTGCATCTTACACCATGTCCTTTACTGCCCACTTTCACAAAGAGGACTTCCTCCCTCACACACTCATCATGCGTCTTACTGTTAAGCTGTTAATACTGGTGAAGCGTGTCTAAACGAAACACATATTAATTGAACGTAGTTAAAAAAATAAACTAGCAATAGCCTAATGGCACAACTTTAGCAATCACATTAACACACTCTTTTTGTTATGAGGGAAGCTTAATGGAAACATTTAACAAATAATTACATTTAACCACCCTCAGAGATAAAAAAAAAAAAAAGAGCAGAGATGATGATGCTTCAGTTACATCTCCTGTAAATCCTAATGACCACAATTAGGTAAATAAAATTGTATGATGTGTGATGTCCGAAATATTAGCTAGCCCCTCCTTAATTACCATAAAATTCTACCACTGGTGCATCACTTTGAAATTTGTTGAAAACCCATTAAATATTAAAAAAGGAAAGGGTCAAGTACATTTTTTTCAGAAATCATAGTGTGCTACCTCTTTTTTCATTGTAAATGTAGCCAATGTTAGCAAACATTATATCTGACTAGCCCTATTGGTACTCAGCCCCTTTTCATCTCTACCACTGTTACTGATAATCCTCATCAAGAATATCAGCCTTACAATTGATTCTATTTTGGTAAGGTGTGTTAACCTCATGTTCTGTACCACTTACCTTTTGTACTCACAGCTGGTTCTCCACATGACTGAATGATGAACGCTCAGCTTCTCCGAACTTTGCCTATGGCAGGCACATTTCTGTCTGTCCACAAAGCTTACAACAGTCTGAATCTACAATAACCTCCTCCCTTCTATTATTACACTTTGTACTCTTTTGATTGCACAAGAACTGGCATCATGTGACGTGGATTTAACAGAATTAACAAATATGAAAATGCGTAAAAACTGTTCATTCATATAAAAAATGAGTAACACTAATGAATGATATGATGTTAACTGTAATAATATATCTGAGTACAGGTTACCAGGTGAGCTGCTCACTGTAGTGTAGTTTTTTGCACAATGGCCTGTGCTTAAAATGAAATCTACAGAACACTGAATCCCTCATTATAGTATAATTATACAACACCACTGTTCACATCTGGTTTCGTACAAGCCAACTTCACGGTAAATTTGCTTGTGGCAAAAGGACTATTGAAGCCTTGATGTCCCTGCATGAAAAATACAGTATTTAGTTCCCTTGCCATAGTCTGTTGTGCATACTTATCTGCCTCCCAGTCAAAAGACAATGATATGTGTTAACTGTTTGCAAAGCTTAATGTAAAGGGGCAAATCACAGGTAGTGTGAATGCGAATTTGGGGGATATAAACTGTGTGTTGGCCAATACTAAAATTAGCCTGACAACTTTGATTTCAGTTGTTTCTCAAAGTAATTTCTTCAGATGTTTTCCTGCTAAAGCAGTGTGTTCAGCTATGTTATAATTAACTTGGCTGCCAAGAGATATTATATATCATCAGATGTTCACTGGCCTAAGGAAGTCAAAGTGTGGTAGTGGTATTGTTCAGTGTTTAATCAGGTCAAAGCAATGGCAACTTTAATTACAGTTATTTCCAATGTACTGCTTAGCATCCATAACAACACATCTTGTCATATGTCAACTTTTGTATCTTTGTTAAAGCCTGGGAGGAAGCAATTAGGTTCAATCTCGAATCTACTGCCAGAGACTACTCAATGCATCAGTAAATATGTCACACAAAAGCATTGTTTGATGTGTAGGTTATGACCCAAGCTGAAATGAATAATATTAGGGGAATGCATGAAAAGAGGATTACATTTAGCTAAAATGTATGGTATACAGTATATGTCAAAACACATAATCAATTTAATAGCCTAAAGCAAATGTTAGTCATGTTCATTGTGTGTGTGTGTGTGTGTGTGTGTGTGTGTGTGTGTTTTAAAGCTAATGCTGTTTTGCTTACTACTTTTTTTTACAGCATGTTAACCTGTACAAAGCACAGCTTGGAGTTACCAGCTTTGTATGTAGTATACAGTATACCAAAACATTTGCTTTAATGATGAATAAAGAATGAAAAAAAGACCAGGCACACTGTAATGTAATGCTTTTTATTTATTGTATGTATTAATTCATTTTATTTTTAATATTCACCATGGTCTAGATTTGAACCGCTGACCCTTGGCACTACAGGCAGACACGCTACAGTTTCGCTAAAGGGGAATCCCCCGTATTGGAGTTTATGTCTTTTATACACACATGCAATGTGCCTATTTGCCCAGTAGGGGTCGTTCATTACATATTTCCCCTGTTTAGAGAAAGCTCGTCCTCGAGCGTAGAGCAGCTGAGCAGCATACATCTGAACTCAGCAATGAGACTACACATCCCGTGTGAGTCGAACCACTAGTTGGGCGTCATTTGTAACGCTTCTTTATTTATAAATGAATTTTATTTTTACATTCACCGTGGTCTGGGTTTGAAGCGCCAACCCTTGGCACTACAGGTAGCACGTTACAGTTTCGCTAAAGGGTAATCCCCCCTAGCAGGGTTTGTAGTCATGTCTTTTACACATGCAATGTGCCTATTCGGCCAGTAGGGGTCATGTGCAGACACATGGCAAATTACATTTAATACAGAAAAGTGTATGGTACTGCACGCAGGCAATAAAAATGTGCATTATAAATACCAAATGAGCGATACTGAAATTGAAGGAATCTATGAAAAAGACCTAGGAGTTTATGTCTTTATCTAGACAATGTGGGGAAGCTATAAAAAAGGCCAACAAAATGCTCGGATATATTGTGAAAAGTGTTGAATTTAAATCAAGGGAAGTAATGTTAAAACTTTACAATACATTAGTAAGACCTCATCTAGAATATTGTGTTCAGTTCTGGTCACCTCATTACAAAAAGGATATTGCTGCTCTAGAAAGAGTGCAAAGAAGAGCAACCAGAATTATTCTGGGTTTAAAGGCATGTCGTATGCAGACAGGCTAAAAGAATTGAATCTATTCAGTCTTGAACAAAGAAGACGACACGGCGATCTGATTCAAGCATTCACAATTCTAAAAGGTATTCACAATGTTGACCCAAGGGACTTTTTCGATCTGAAAAAAGAAACAAGGAGCAGGGGTCACAAATAGAGGTTAGATAAAGGGGCATTCAGAACAGAAAATAGGAGGCACTTTTTTACACAGAGAATTGTGGTAGTCTGGAACCAACTCCCCAGTAATGTTGTTGAAGCCGACACCCTGGGATCCTTCAAGAAGCTGCTTGATGAGATTCTGGGATCAATAAGCTACTAACAACCAAAGGAGCAAGATGGGCCAAATGGCCTCCTCTCATTTGTAAACTTTCTTATGTTCTTATGATTCTTCTTCTTCTACTTTGTGGTAAAAGTGCTTATACTTACTAAGCAGATTATTTCTGTATAGGTTCGGTTGAATGATTGATTGATCCAGTTATAATTACCCTTTAAGAGAAGAAAAAAGGGTAAAAAACCATCTGTATTGCTATGACTGTGTTGTTGTTTTCTGAACATGAACACACTGTTATATGCAAATGGTACAGTATCTGTCATGTATGTTGTAATTTAGGAAAGTGACATCTGAATGAAATATTTGTAACTTGTGAGTTAAGGAATGTACTGTATTTCAATTTGAAAATAGGAAGAATATAAGGTATGTGGTAAAGTGGCGGACAGTCAAGGCTGCTCAACGGCAGGAATAGTAGCTGCAGTTTTAGTGCTTGGGTGCACTTTTATTAATTACAAAACAAATCCAAATAAACGCAGCACCTAAGCACAACTTTCCCGGCGCATGAACTAGCATTTCTCTATCTTTCACTGTTCAGGCTTGACAAAACCTTCACTGAACCATCTCCTCCTTGTTTGCCACTGCCCTAACACACTTTTGTATTTCATAGCACGTGGACAGGGTTAATTGACAACCAATAGATCAATTAACACCTGGCCACATTCCACACTTTTATAATTAGTGCTGGGATTGTAACCCAGTCCTGCCATATCTATTACAAACTGAAACATTTCAATCAAGTTTACTTACTAAAACCCAAACACACTATTCACACACGTAGGGCCTTTTTTAATTTAGTTTGGACACTGTTTTGCATTTGCCACACCATTTATCTGTTTACCTACACATTAATTGTTGGAAAATAGTGTTTCCATCTACCTGTCTTATCTGTTCAGACTTCTACAGTGTATACCATGTGTAGAATAATAACATTCATTAAAAAAAAATGCTGTTCTTGGCATTTATTTTATATTATGTTCTGTACGGAACTTGTAAACTCTTAAGTTAAAGAGCATAATTTAACCATACAGTATAAACATATTTGCTTCTTAAAATTCAACAGCCAATTACTTGGATGATGCAAATGGAGCATCAATTTCTAAAGATAAATATAAAACCTGCAATTATTTTTTGGAGAGCATGCTAGGGAGACATCAAGAAGGAAGAGCCATAATAATGTGCATTTTCTCTAGCACTAAGTACGAGGTCAAAATGCCTGTGACCTGTAATCCTTTAGTGCTATCCTTATTGACAATAAGTGATGTCCCCATTAAAAGTGTTTTGTAAACTCACTAATTACCAGGGCTGAAAATCCGGGCCCAGGGAAGTTGTTGTTATTTTGTTATTTATTTCTTAGCAGACACCCTTATCCAGGGCCCCTTCCCCAACATGGAAACGCTAAACAAAACTGGTTTTACCCATAAGCCTAGGTGACAATGTGGTGTGTGATGAGTGTCATATAACGTTCACAAGAAGCTCTTTTTACTCCCAAAACAGTCTGTGTTTATTAAAGCAGGTTAATTCCACAAAATAAATCGGTAGCCCCTCCAGCAAAGCAAAACAAAATAACAATAATACAGGCTCCAGCCGTATGTCTCGTCTCAGCGCAAGGGGCCGTACCTGCGTAGCTGCGTCCCCTTTGTACTACCCAACTCCTCCCTGCAATCAGCCCGGCGCCCCGGTGTAACCAATCGCTGCCTGGCCCGCAGCTGAGTGCATTTGAGTCGTTTTGTGTACTGACAGCTACGTGCCCCCACATTGATTCTTTTTCTCTTTATCACAGACTAACATTATTATTTAAACATGATGTAACATATGATATTTACAAATGAATACAATATCCAAACATGGTCCAAAATCTATCTGGAAAAACACAAACTGTAATCATTCAATGTTAAATGTTATACTGGTTCAGAGTAAAAACAAGATCTGTGTTAACAAATACAGTATACAAATGCCAATTATTATTTATTTATTTATTTATTTATTTATTTATTTCTTAGCAGACGCCTTATCCAGGGCGACTTACAATTGTTACAAGATATCACATTATACAGATATCACATTATTTAAATTAGACTCCTAAAATAATTTAAAAAAAACAAACATTTATTTGTTTGCTTGGTTTGATATTTTAAATGATTGTTTTGTACTGAACTGTAAATACTTTATCCAGTCTTGAGAGTACTTGGCTGAACCCTTGCCCCTTTGATAGCCATCACTGCCATAGCTACAAGCAGCAACCAATCATAACCCACCCACGTGTGCTTTCCAAGTAATGGACCCAATGATAAACCAAACTAATGGGATTCAATTTAACAAGGGTGCTCAGAGATAATTCAAGCTGCACTTCAAGCAGACCCGTAAAAAGCAGACTTAAATTAAGTTTAATTGGATGAATCTTTCCACCAGTGCAAAATAGTTCCTATACTTTAGAAGCTACAAATTTGCTGGAAAAACATATAACTGCTTAATTTTCCAGTAAAGAAAAAAAAAATATATATATATAACAAATGTTGACATTTGAAATCAATGTTCCCCTAGTACAATAGTTGTGCTCCTCCAAACACACTGCGTCTCTTCTCAGCACTAGTCTCTCAGATGTTCAGGCAGTCATGCAGAATGCCACTCATATCAGTCAACCTGAACAAAGCTGCTCATTGCTTTATAATACACACTGATGTTTGCAATTACAGTCATGTATTTTACTTTTCATACATAGTTTTTTTGGTTTTTTTTACATTTATTTATTAATTTTTTGGTTATACATGGTCCCTTCGTTGTTACGATCCAATGCAACTGATCTCCACCCGAGATCTAGATTTTGAAATAAAAAAAATACATGAAAGCAAATTGATTAGCATTTAAATTTTGTTATGATTCTGTTTGATTGCTCTTACTGTTTGACTATATTTTCTTAACTGCCAGTGTAGCAGCAACAAGAATTTCTAAGCTGTTGATCCAGAGGTGATTCGCCCGAAGCCGTGCAGTAAGACAATGCTTACTGCACGGTCATGTGATCTTGTTCAGCCAATCATGGTGTAGGGGTTGATATATGCATTTAAAAGTGATTAATATCTACAGCTAAAGGGACTAACACATTTTATGCATTTAAAGGAATTAATATCTGTAGAAAAAAAGGAACTTTATGTGCCTCTCAGGGGGGAAATTAACTTTATCTTTTAAAAGGAATGTAAATTGTAACTTCGGTGCTCACAGAGTTACCTCTAGATGATGATGAGAGAAGAAACTGGGCATTCAGCCAAATGACCACTGAGTGTTCATGAACCTGGTACTACCATAATCAAGGCTATGAAACTTGCCTTTCCGCTAAGAGAACACTTTATATGATGTTAAAAGTATGTTGCCAGGGAGATGCCCCTACACTCTTTTGTGATAAGTAGTTAGGGGCTTCAAAGTGTTAGTTTGAGACACCTTTTGTCACAGAGATTATACGTGTTGAATCTATGGGCCTCTTACTGGGACTTTCCTTGTTGCTTTGTTAATCTGTTTAACCCTTTGAGTAGTGAGTTCTAAAATGCACTGCCGGTCCTACGGGAGTGAGTTGTTTTTTTTTTGTTGCATGCGCTTCATTATTACAAGTACAGCGTACAAACAAGCTGAAAGCTATATGTTTGTATGTATGTAATGAATACTGACGCAAAATACAGACAAATCATTTTTACTGTAAATAAAACAAATAAATATATATATTTTTATTTAGGGAAAGGTTTTGACTAAAAAAATAACATGCAGGCAATAAACAACACAGTGGAACAACCACAACAACACGTCCTAACAAAAAAAAGGGGGCAACAGACACAGAGAGAGAGAGACAGAGAGACATGAATAAATCATATCCGGGTAAACAGGTTGTGGGGGCGGAGGGAGTGAGAGTGTCTAATGCTTATGATACTCCTTGAAGCATGGAGCAACACACAGAGATGGGCACCGCCTCTTCACAGTCACTTGATGTTGATGGTAAATATTCTTCACTTATGTCTTCACTGACACATTCGCTGACATCCGATTCAGTGGAAGAATTGTATGTATTTGAATTTAATTCAGAATCTGAATTCAGTATTATTACAAATACTTCTTTCTCACTGAGCGATTTTCGCCAGTTTACAAACACTGTTGACATTTTGTGAATGGGTTTATTATATGTAATTCAGTCAATATCTGGCAGAGGGTGCAAAAGACCAATAAAAGGTGTTACAGAAACCTAGTTTTAAAATATTATGTGATCAGGTTTTTATAGGCTTAGTAATTCAAGTTTAAAGTTGCAGAACGTACCGGTACGTTCGCACTCCCTGGGGACCAGAAAGCAGTGGACATACCGGTACGTTCGTACTCCCTGGGGACCAGAAAGCAGTGGACATACCGGTATGTTCGTACTCCCTGGGGACCAGAAAGCAGTGGACGTACCGGTACGTTCGTACTCCCTGGGGAACAGAAAGCAGTGGACATATCGGTACGTTCGTACTACTCATAGGGTTAACAGTTTAATAAAAGCGTGTGGTTTGAGTCTAGCCTTTGAGTGTCGTTCTCTGTTTGACTCCAGGGGTTCCAAGAATCTACATTTAAATCAAGAGCTTTTCACTCAACAATGGCGTTTAATTATTCCAACATTTATAAATACTCTTTTGATCTGCAATAAATATACCCAAATGTTTAACTTTTAAGTTATGATTGTGTTATTATACACATTTACTTTAACTGCTTCAGAGTTGCTACAATCTATTTTTTTCACTCTGGAAATATGGTAA
This sequence comes from Acipenser ruthenus, assembly GCF_902713425.1. Lineage (NCBI taxonomy): Eukaryota > Metazoa > Chordata > Actinopteri > Acipenseriformes > Acipenseridae > Acipenser > Acipenser ruthenus. The sequence continues at coordinate 113,325,042 of NC_081190.1, forward strand.
CTGTGACAGGGTGAAGGCATATAGAAGGAGTGAAGTGTGGCCTCCAGACAGACGGAGGTGCTAAAGAGACTGACTCCCGTACACTTAGCAAGATAGAACTGACATTAGATCTAGGGTCGGGTTGCAGTGGCCATCTTGATAAGGGCAGCTGCACAGGTGCTCCTGATTCCGACACATCAACCCCAAGGTTAAGTAATTAACCAACTGAATAATGACTGGTTGGGACTGATGGGGCGGGGTTGAGAGTATAAAGGAAACTGTGCTAGGTGGGGAGGGGGCTTCTTGTTGGGTCAAACTTTGAGTCTGAGACAGGACTAAATATTTAGGAATCCAAACCTGTAGCCTTTTTTTTCTTGTGACCAGGAACCCTAAGGACAGCCTGTGTAACCAGGGCTGCAGAACAAGTACATGCCAAAGCAGAACCGTCTGCATTGGACAAAGACGGATGCAGCTGACTCCATAGCAAACCGATCGTCTTTGTTACTGTTGTATATTCTCATCCCATTCTCTTTTGTTTTGATTGTAAATATATCACTGTTTGTACCACATTTCTGGACTCTTTATTATTTCATCCTAAGTATACTGACATACCAGCAAACTAGTTTGGAAACATTTTTTAACTGAAAACATCTATGGCTAAATTGCAGTAGCTGAAAAGGCAAAGAAATTGTGATCATTACATAATGCGTTTTATATGAAAAATAAATTGGCTTTCAACAAAATGAAATCAGTACACAACAGTGTGTCTTTTCCATTGCAGAAGAATCATATATATTGATTTGTACATTTGGTATTTGAGTGAGTGTGTTACATAACTGGATTTACCTCTTAGTGCTAAAGCATAATTCGTTTAAGAAAGGAGTCTATTTTTTGACTGAAACCAGAGGTTTTCATACCTAGTCCTCAATTACCCCCATCTGTCAATATGTCAAACACCTGAACCGTTGGGGTTATTTTAGGACCATGGATAAAAATCCCTAATCTTAGGGCACCTTCACACCTAGTTCATATGCAAGTGATTCCAATTGTGGTTCACTTGCAAACAAATACATTTTTTTCAGGCTTGCTTCAGTTTGTTTCACACCAGAAAAATTCAAACAATTTTAAAGTTAATTATAATATGTTTGTTGGGTTCACTTGCAGCTTCATCCAGACCATAGTTCTATTGGTTTCACATTGCACTTTCCAAACACACTCAGCTCTCTTACTGATTACTAGAGCAAAAGTTCTCTATAGAAAAACGTTTCCACCATGCCCAACATGGAGAATACTTGTTGTTCGTGTTCTTTTGGTTTATTTTGTGCTTACAACATCAAATCATTGTCGAAGAAACAGAACATGCCAAAAGAGTGTCACATATTTGTCGGAAAAAAACTGTTCTTTTGAGGAAATGCGTGCATGCCATCTGGTGTTTAGAAGACACTTCAAGCGATGGCCAATACTGATAATAATAATAGATTGTTGTATGCGTGACAGTGTGGTGAGATACAGATGCAACATTACTCCTAGGTGACTTCAACATTCATGTTGACTTGCCTCCCCCCCCCCTAGTGACCGACTTCAACACGCTTCTGGACTGCCTTGGACTCTCTCACTCACACCCGAGGACACACCCTGTATCTGTTCATCACCAAGGGTCTTGATATCTCCATTCTCTGAGTCTCAGATATCTCTCTCTCTCTCTGACCATTTCCCTGCTCCCTCCTCCGCTATTGATACTGTTATCTCTTTCAAGCTGCTGCTCCTGCTCTACTTCCCTTCATCTCCTCCCTTCTCATCACCTCTCTCCTTTATGGTCTCTTTCCCTCTGCCTTCAAAAAAGCCTCTATCACTCCCCTCCTCAAAAAACCTACCCTCGACCCCACCTCCCTCCAGAGCTACTGTCCTGTCTCCCTCCTACCCTTCCTCTCCAAAACCCTCGAGCGGACTGTACACCGCCAGCTCTCTGCTTTCCTGTCCAACCACTCTCTGCTCAACCCTCTCCAATCTGGCTTCCGCTCTGCTCACTCCACTGAAACCGCCCTCCTGTCTGTCACCAACTCACTTAAGTCTGCCCGAGCTGCCTCTCTCTCCTCTGTCCTAATTCTCCACAACCTCTCTGCTGCCTTTGACACTGTTGATCACTCTATTCTACTATCATCTCTCGCTGACCTGGGGATCTCTGGCACTGCTCTGGCCTGGTTCTCCTCCTACCTCTCCAACCGCACTTACCAGGTAACCTGGCGTGGAGCAACCTCCACACCTCACCCTCTCTTAACAGGAGTCCCCCAAGGGTCAGTCTTGGGTCCTCTCCTGTTCTCTCTCTACACCCACTCCCTGGGCCCCCTCATCGCATCCCATGGTTTCTCATACCATTTCTATGCTGATGATGCTCAGATTTTCCTCTCCTTCCCCACCTCTGACTCCACCATCTTCTCCCGTATCTCTACCTGTCTGTCTGCTATTTCCTCCTGGATGCACTCACATCACCTCAAACTCAACCTCTCTAAATCTGACCTCCTTTTCTTTCCCTCCTCCTCCTCCCCCTCCTCTGATCTCTCTATCTCTGTTCCTCTGGAATCTACCACACTCTCTCCCTCTTCCTCTGCTAAGAACCTTGGAGTCACCCTGGACCCCTGCCTCTCTTATTCTCAGCACATCTCCACTCTGGCACGCACTTGCCGATTCTTCCTGAGCAACATCCGAAGAATCCGACCCTTCCTCACCAACTACACCACCCAGCTCCTGGTCCAGGCCTTGGTACTCTCCCGCCTAGACTACTGCAACTCCCTCCTGACTGGCCTCCCTGCATCCGCCACCCGTCCGCTCCAGCTCATCCAGAACTCCGCTGCCCGCCTGGTGTTCTCTCTGCCTCGCTTCTCCCACGCAACTCCACTGGCTCCCGATCACCGCTTGCATCCAGTTCAAGACTCTTGTACTAGCCTACAGATGCCTTGACCAGACTGCACCCAGCTACCTCCAGACCATCATCTCTCCCTACACCCCCAGTCGACATCTCCGCTCCGCCTGCACTAGAAGACTGGCTCTACCTCCTCTACGCTCCCCTGCCTCCTGAGCCCGCTCCTTCTCCACCCTCTCTCTGCAGTGGTGGAATGACCTTCCTACAGATGTCAGGACTGCCCAGTCCCAGACCACATTCCGGCGCCTCCTTAAGACTCACCTCTTCAGACAACACCTGTAGAACTCCTCTGTTTTTCCCCTGGGACACTTATCACCCTTCCTTAAATGCGCTTTATTTGCTCTTATCTGCCCCCTATTTTACTGCATTTAATCCTGTACTTCAGAGTACTGTAATCTGCCAAGTGTTTAATCTGTAGTATTTTGTATTTAATCATATCCTGATGTAACTATCACTGTTATCTGCTGTATTATTGAATTGTATTTTGTCACACTTGTACTTGCTTGAACCAAAGTCATTGTATTTATCTTGCTCTTAATTGTATTATTACTTGTACTGTAACACTTGAAATGTATTTGCTTACAATTGTAAGTCGCCCTGGATAAGGGCATCTGCTAAGAAATAAATAATAATAATAATAATAATAATAATGCTGATGCTGGTGCTCCCTCTGTGCTTGTCCTCCTTGACCTAACAGCTGCTTTTGACACCATAGATCATGGCATTCTTCTTGACCGCCTTCAGAAGCATGCTGGGATCTCTGGAACCTGTCTCTCCTGGATGTCCTCTTACCTATCAAGACGCATGCAGTCTGTTTTTTATGCTGGATGCAGTAGTGTCGCAAACCCAGTCACTTGTGGTGTCCCCCAAGGATCTGTTCTTGGGCCCCTTCTCCTCAATATCTACATGTTTCCCTTGGGTCACCTCATCCGCTAACATAGCCTCATGTTTCACTCCTATGCTGACAACACCCAGCTCTACTTAAAACTTCTCCAGCTGAAGAAGGACTTGTAGTCCGAAACGCCCTGATATTGTTCATTTTTTGTATGAATTATTCACAATTTTGTGTACCTACATTACCTTTTTCTTTTTGATTTTTCACCTTTTGGTACTCATTAGTTTTCCTTTTTATATAATAATCTATCATTATATGGCATTTCACCACCATTTCAAGTGATATTGGTTCACTTGGTTTGATGTGCATTGTGGTGCGATTGGTTCTCAGAGGTTTCACATATCACTCCAAGCGAACCGAACTGCACTTCTATCCACAGCAAAAGGTCAAACAAACTAAGTGTCCTAAAACAAATAAGCATGCAAAACAAAATAACATTTAACCAGCATTACAGTATAGGAACTCAAAACTACAGCGAGAAAAACTGTGCTTGGTGGACAGGCAAAATACTGACATGTTTGAAATGCAGCCAATGGTTATCTTAATAAAATCAACAAATCCCACATTATACACTACCGTCTCTATCATAAAAGCTGATCGAGCAACTGCAAGTGCCTGTGCTGAAGAAAACACAAGGAGATACACTGTTGGCGGTGACCAGCACTAATTGATATGTCATTTTAAAATGTCTCCTCTGAATTGAAATGGCTTAGAACTCCACCTAAGCTCATAGTGTGACCGCTGCCCAAACATACAAAGCAATATAATCTCTTTTTTTTTGCCTCTAGGTGAGAGTCAAAGTTCCACTTTAATCAGTACAATAATAACAGCAGCAGGTGTTCATTGCTTCTTGTGGCTTTTTGATCACTCTTCCGGGACCGTGGCGACTAGCGCTTGCTGCTCCATAGGAAATGTCATCAGAAAAAAGCCACCCACAGTGACAACAAAATTAGTCAAATGAGCCTCCCCACAAGCAGTATTTGAAGTAAAGGTTTGGATGTGCTAATAACAGTGACAGTCTGTAAAGGCTAAGGTATATTTTTCATAATTTCTACTATAATATATGTATTATCAAGCAATGATTTTGTTGCCAATTAATTAATTAATTAATTAATTAATTAATTAATTAATTTCTCAAGACAGTTGACATCTCTTGACTATTTAAAGCAGCAGTATACTATAAAGAATATGATTCCTGGGTGAATGTATACTAATGTGTGCTAATGTTTAGCCTACTTTGCGCTTTGATTCATATTGTAGCGTTGCATGTGAAATAAAAATAGGCTCCACACAGGCAGGACGATTCAAGCAAGTGGTTTATTTAACACACACAAGTAAACAAATAAGGACCACTGTCTGCCGTGGACCACACCAAAGTAAAATAAAGGAATAAAAACGTATTTCCCTGTCACTTTCACTCAGGCACCTTCCGGTCTGTCTCTCGCTCTCCCCGCATGCTCAGGCAAGCACTCCTGTTTATCTCTTCGCATTAAACCGTGCCCTCCATCTGCCTTCACCAATCCCAGGAATGTCATTCGAACCCCAATCTCTCGCCAGCATTCAGGGGGTGTGTGGCAAAGTGGTTTGCAGTGTACAGGTGCAGGAGTGATGTGGTGCGTAATTAATAGACAGAGACTAGTAATCCAGTTAGAAAGTGGTTCTTTTATTTTTATAATTCCAGGTTTGGTGACCAAATAATAATCCCCGGCAATACACAACAATGTGTAGAGCACGGGATAAATAACAACGGGGTTGCAGTCCCAAACAATAAACATGCGTATCCTTCCCACAATATACTAACACGGTCACCAGTTCTGGGTGCGTGCAGTAGTGCTTGTGGTGGGTGATACAAGTTTATTGGTGACAATAGTGCAGTGTTGTTCCGGGTTTTGTGCTGGCCCTTGGCGACAGCTCCGGAACATGTTAGCCGTCGACTAATACCAAACAATAATGCACCGGAGTTCCGCCCCCTTTCTAGCTGACCGATTTCCCTTGAACCCTGGGAAAGAACTGTCGGGCCAACCCATCCAAGGTACTCTGTTCTTGCTACTTAGTGCCCTCACAATTCGGGAGGGAGATTTACCACCAAGAATCATTGTCTTTCTGTCACATATTCCACTGCTCAGAGTGGAGCCGAAGGAACACTCGGCTGAATCTACCTTTCCCATTACTCCCCCCCTCCCGGGAAAAATAATCTGCATTTTGGTGGTCTTTCCCCACACGGTGTACCATGTAGTACATGAAGGACTGCACCGCAAGATACCACCGAGTTATCTGGGCATTGCTGTCCTTCATTGTGCTTAACCACTTGAGTGGGGCATGGTATGTGACAAGATCAAATGAATGTCCCAGCAGGTAATATCATAAAGAATGGGTAGCCCATTTAATGGCCAAACACTCCTTGTCGACCAAGTAGTTGTGCTCCCGGGGAAGCATCTTTTTACTGAGATATAATATCGGTGTTCTACTCCATCTACCTTTTGGGACAAGACTGCACCCAAAACTACATCTGACGCATTGGTGTGGAGGATTAATCTCTTGGTGAAATCTGGTGTGATAAGAGTGGGAGCCTGGCACAGTGTTCGCTTAACCCTTTGTGGTCCATTCATTCAGCGCCTGTCAGGCGCATCAGGTCCAATTTATTTTCACACATGCTGACTATTTTAACATTTATTTTCAATGTTATAACTATTTATATCAGGCGAGGTTTGCAAACAAAAAAGGCATTTACACTTACAGAAATTATCTGTATGTGTTCATGGTATGGTACCTTTTAAAACAGTCACCTGGGTGTAACCCTGGCTGCCTTGAGCAGGTTTTGCAGAACCATACAGTCTCTCTCCTCCCTCCTTTGTCTTTGGTGCTCTTTGATTCATTTTTGGCAATGAATTGTGGCTTTCCATTCAGTCTTTCTTCTCTGTCTGTTGATGATGGACGACCACGTTTTCTTGAGCCAGGGTTATGAACATTTCCCACCAGTTGTACCAGTAAGGCTTTCCTGAAGGTTTTATGGTGAACAGGTAGCTGTCCTTATTCCACCTTCATCAAATTGAACAGGATAGCATTGTTCACAATTGCTACTTCCAGCAGCCAAAAGAACATCTTCCTCCACCACTTCAGAGACTTTCTTGTGAAAGCATAGCTGACACAGTAGTGATCCACCTGGTCCACTGCACCCATCTTGCTGGCGTAATCACAGATCACTGAAGGCTTGTCCAGTTCTTCAATTGCTCCTCTCTTGATGGTGCGCTGTACCTTCTCACAGTCACTGCCATGGAAGGTGCTCAACATGAGCACTAGCCTTTTGTCCTTCCATCTTAGCACCATGACCTTGTTGTCCTTGCTGAATGAGACTGTCTCGTTTTTTTTCAGTTTGAGGCCTTGCTTCACTGGTACTGGCAATCCTCTTCTGTTGGCCATTACTGTTCCAGTAAGGTGGATTTTTATTTTGAGCAGTTCCATGGCCAGGTCGTAACCTGTGTAAAATCTGTCTGTAAACAAATGAAAGTCATGTCCATTTGTTGTCTGCAGCAATGTTTCACACAGGTGAAGAACAATTCTTGATGAAAACGGCATGTCAGGTCTCGGCAGGGAGTCTATTGGGCTGCCAAAGTAAGGAACAATAGCAGAGACATAACCAGTTTCACAGTCAGCTAAAACAAACACTTGGTAGGCTTCTGAGGATTCTAGCACTTGAAGATAATCCTTCCTTTGAAGCCAACGGTGCTCTTATCAATGCAAATGTCTCTACCTGGGATAAATAGCTCACAACATTTTGTGTCTATGTAGCTGATCACATTCTTGACCTTTTGTCCTCTGCTAACAAAAGCAGCCTGAGACACCTGGGTGGGGGGAGAGCAAAGGTGCAGCATCCAAAAGATCTTCAAGAAGCATCTCTTAAATACATCTTTGAAAAACGGCATTCTGTCGGCCCATTCCTCTGAGAAATATTCTTTTATGTCCGTTTTTACATTCAGTCCCATTTCAGCAGAACACCAAAAAATGCCTTCATCTCTGGTAACGTAACAGGTTTCCAGGAGTTCCAAATACAATTATGATGCAGCGGTCCTGTTAGTTTTACACTCGCATGTCTATTGGTTTCATTTGCAATTCCAGTAAACAACGCATTCGTGAAAAAAAGTTGAAAAAAACTCCAGTGCAGTTCTTAAAGTGGTACTCCCATGAAATCCCTTATTTATCACAGTAAATGGGAGTTTTGTGAAAGCACCTGCACTTACCGATGCGCCTCTCCATTCGTCCTTCGGCTGCGCATCTGGTTCGTGGTCACTTTCCTCAGAGTCCTCAGTAAGTGAAAAATGTACTTCCTTGTCACAAGATTGATCAAAATCATCATCCAAACTGCTTTCGTCTGTACGTTCTTCCTCATCCATCATCTGTGCAAGTTCTTCAGGCTGCCTTGACTTTCTCTGCCTGCTCTGTGCCATTTTTTCTCCTTGTTCTTACAAGACATGGTTCCTGCAGCTATCAGCTGAGCATATTTAAGACCTTTTTAAGATTTTAAGACCAATCTTTGTAAAATTTAAGACCCATTTTCACAGCAAATTTGGCTCCTAGATTTAAAAATTGGGTCGCCAAATAAAAATTTAGGGGCCAAGTAAATAGTCTTAGTTAAAATATTTCAGTGACTTCAGTTTTACCCCATTGATTAAATCTAAACTCTAGTGTTTTTTTATTAAGTATTTAAAAATTAGTTAATAGTCACTTCAAATGGCACCCAAAACACTTTGTATTTCAGTTTAGCATTTTATGGTATAAAATATGGAAGAGATTTCGTGTAACCTGATTGGTCAACAAGCGTGCTTTAATCCACTGTAATCTGTCCCGAATATACAGTATTCAAACTGTTTAATCACATTTGAAACTTAAATTGCTGACAGCCAAAAAAACAGAGAAGGAGCGCACATTTGTGAAATAAATATACAGTATTCAAACTGTTTAATCACCGTTCCAAATCAACCTGCCTGAATAAAACGTAAATACAGTACAGCATGCATTCACTTGTGTAATTGACCTTTTTCTGGTTTGTTAAAAAAAATCTCAGTTCTCGTTGTATGCATCCTATGAACGCTATCTGTCAATGTGGTATGCATATTCAATCTATTTAAATTTAGTATACCAAAGAAAGTACAAAAAAGAAATCTACTGAAAATGTTTGCAATAGCAATTACTCTATGGTTTTAATGACAAGTTGTACAAAATAAAACAACTTGATATTAGTAGCTCATCACAGCAGAGTTTTAATAAGCTTTATGAACACACTGAAGTAACTCAACAAAGCACGACTGGCAACAGCACGTTGGCTGTACCAGATATTATCAATTAGATTACTTGTGCTGATACATTTTATGATGTAATAGTAGTAAACACAGTTTCCAATACTTGTATCCTATAACACGTAGTTAAAGAGAAACCATTCACAAACCAGGACCATTTTATTTGTGTACAAGGAATTAGATCCGTGTAAATTAAGAATATTTTTCTTAGTACCTATATATTGAGTTGTTTACAGCGCCGCTGGGATACTGAACAACTGGCTACCAAACCACGCATGGAATATTGAGGTAAACGTTTGTATTCATTAACAACAAAACTAGTGCTTCAAAAAAATCAGGGAGGAAAAAAAACTATCAGCGAAACCAGGTTTTATTTCGTACCTGACCAGCCTACTCCCACAGTCGCCGATGGTGAATGCATATTAAAAAATGATCGCAGAGAATTTTGGTCGCCCCTGGCAACCCACAGCTCGCAAATTTGAGCCCTGAGAACGCAATTATATATTTATGAAATTCTGAATGACATTAAGAGCTGTCAAAGCTGAAAAAGACAGGAAATTCTAAAAAAAATAAAAATAAACACCACCACTGCACTCTCACTTGAAGGCTTTCCAGCACACCCTGCTTAGCTAACTTTTTTTTCCAGTAGAATGCTGTCTTTCACCAACATTCCACATAGTTTAAGTGTTTTTATATATCCCTGAATATCTAAAAAACTACAAATAACACAACAAAAGTACCAAGGGAAAATATGTTTCTTTTTTGCAAGCAATGAAATGGTTAGTTGTAAATTGACTTGTTTTATTATCCAATTTTAAAAATGTACAAACAATCCGACAATATAGGTAAATGTGAAATAAAATAAATAAGAAACATCATTTCCTAATGACTAAATACTATCAATACATGTTTATGTTTGAAACAATCATAAAAACAAAAATCTTTACCAAGTATTCAGCAATGCTATCTTATTGACAGACGTTGTTTAAAAAAATCCTTTTATATTTAATTAAATATCAGAAACTAACCTCAATTCTTAAATCTTAACAGACTGGACCGATCACTTCACAGTGCAAGCACCGCCTCCTTCTCTGTTTTGTTTGGCTGTTATCAACTTCACTTTCAAATGTGATTTGCTAAAAACAGGCCAATCGAAAGCAGCAGTTGTGCTGCTTATTGTGGTGATAATTTTTCAAGTTTCTTGTTGTTTTAGTCAACAAGGTACAGCTGCCCGTCGCCGATTCACACCACTGGAACAGACCCGCGGGGTACAGACCGACGACGTTGGCATCCAAAGTGTTAAACAGAAAAAAAATGTAAGACCTTTTTAAGACCTTCAGCTACAAATCTGTCATATTTAAGACCTTCCAAGGCCTTTAAAATGGAAAAACAAATATAAGACTGTAACAGGGGAGAGATCTGTACTGACTCTGCTGGCGTGTTCACAGTGCTGCAGGAGGGGGCGGCAGTCGTCCAACAACCGCCTGTCAGTCATAGCCGTGACACGGGGAGGTGGGAGAGTGGGTGTGGACTCTCCCTCTCTCTCTGAATGGCTGCGAGGCGGGTCTTGGGGAGATTGTTGGCCCTATAAGATAATGCTCTGCTGTTTCCTCAGGTCTGCCGTTTTAGACGCGCTGGAGGTGCGGAAAGTGCTGACCGGGAGCGAGGATCAGCGGAGAGAAAGGAGCCTCCGGATAGACAGAATTAGGGAGAGCGGGGTACCTTTGGGCAGAACCCCAGTAGTAAAAAGGCAAGCATAGCGAGCCGGTAGTGTAGGACGGAGATCCGGGTCGTGCGGGTAGCGGCGACCGGGATATTGTTGCCAAGGGCAGCACCTTTTTCTTTGAAGGTTTATTACTGTGTTTTATTTTCTCTTTTTCTTTGATCTTTTGTTTTCATTGTTTTGTTTGAGGCACCTGCGAGTGCTACTGTCCGATCCCTGGTTTACCAGACTCCTGGTATTCTCCGTGGCTCTGTTTACCATCGGTGGTACGCAGACCACGGACCCACAGCGCCATCTGCGGGCTAAAGAGATCAACTCCCTGCTCCAAACAAAAATAAAACTGGGCACCTGTGTGGTGACGCCAAATACACCTGTCTGTCTCTGCGTCAGTGAATTACCCACCACCCTTCCACAAAGACTTTAAGACTTTAAGGCTCCGTGGAGGGGCATTTCTTTCGTATAGGAGAGTTTTGAAAATGCACGTTTTTCTAAAAGACTGTAAACAGCATACAAATCCTGGCCAAGAAAGATGGCACCAATTTTTGCAATTGTAAAAAAATTGTAAAAAAACAAAACAAAATAAGCCCGACTAAGCCAGTAGGTTCCTAAGCCTATGGTCTGTAGTGAAGGGACTATGCGTATTGCTCAGATCCGCCTCCTTTTATTTTCGGCTTCTCTCAGTTTCTATCGGACTCACTCGGCCATTGAAAGCTTTTCTCTGCTTTTTCCAGAGAAAAAACGACTAGAGACTTGTGCTTGATGTCTTTTTGATGATGTTGGACAGGATCCGACATCGGACTGGAAAGGAATCATTGTAATGTCGGACCTGGTCCGACATAGGACCGCAAAGGGTTAATAGTATCAGATACCCCCTGACACTCAACTGACCACTTAATGAAATTTGGTGTACTCTTTTTGGTGAGTTCTAGGGTTAACCACTGTGGCATACTCGGGGATAAAGCGGTGGTAATAACCAGCTAATCCCAGTAGCGACCTCACCTGAGTCTTGGTTTTGGGGATTGCTGTATCAACCAAAGCCTAGATTTTGGTGACAACGGGTCTCACCCTTCCATTTCCCATCATTACAAATCCCAAATATTGAGTTTCTGTTTTGGCAAATGCACATTTTCTCAAGTTAGCTGTCAGCCGGGCTACCCTTAGAGAGTGAAGGACGGCTGTAATCCTAGCCAAATGCTCTCGCCAGGTGGAGCTGTAAACAACCACATCATCAATATACGCTGCCGCATATTCACGATGTGGGCGTAAAACATGGTCCATCAGTCTCTGAAAGGCAGCAGGTGCACCATGTAGCCCAGATGGCATGGTTTTAAAGTAGAACAGCTCTTTTGGTGTTGAAAATGTGTTTTTTTCTCGGGTCAAGGGGATCTGCCAATATCCCTTTGTCAGATCAAGAGTAGAGAAAAACTTTGCCTTTCCCAGTCTATCTAGAAGTTTGTCAACCCGAGGCATAGGGTACGCATCAAACTTGGCAATAGTGTTTACCTTCCGGAAGTCCACACAGAAGTAGTTGGTGCCATCTTTCTTGGCCACTATCACAATTGGACTGCACCACTCACTCCTGGAAGGCTCAATCACCCCAAGCTCGAGCATGTCCCATACCTCTTTGCGAACGCCACTTTGTTGCCTTTCCGGAATCCGGTAAGGTCTCTCTCGTACTGTGACACCTGGTGGAGATAATGTCATATTCAACCAATTTAGTCCTGCCGTGCAAGTCAGAAAAAACATTGCTGAACTCCTCAATAAGCTTACGCAGCTCCCGTTGCTGATCTGGAACCAATTGTTCCCCCATCGAAATGGTTTTAGTGCTAGGAGTCTCTGGACAGGGGCCTAAATCATCCTCTACATTGCCTGGGGCTATAAATAAGGCCTCCCTTGCCTACCAGGGCTTTAATAAATTTATATGATAAATTTTACGTTCATTCCGGTGATCGGGCTGTATAATTTCATAATTCACCTTTCCTATAGCCCGAATCACTTCATATGGCCCCTGCCATTTAGCACATAATTTCAATTCTGAGGAGGGAAGCAGCAGCATTACCTTGTCTCCAGGTTGAAAGGTTCACATTCTTGCATTTTTATTGTAATGATGCTGTTGCCAGTGCTGACCAAATCCAGGTGATCTCTTAGTAGGAGCACATCCTTCACTACATTTTTGGACGAGCCTTTGTGCTCCTCCCACCCCTCTCTCAACAGATCGAGGATGCCGCGAGGCTGTCGGCCATACAAGAGCTCGAAGGGGGAGAACCCTGTTGAACTCTGTGGCACCTCTCTCACTGCAAAAAGGAGGTAGGGAAGAAGCGATGCCCAATGTTTTTGCTCTTGAGTTACAAAACGTCTCAGAATCTGCTTTAAGGTCTGATTAAATCGTTCCACCAAACCAAGTCTGTGGATGATAAACAGATGTCCTGATGGCTGTAACATTTTAGACAAAAAGTTAGTTCCATGATCAGTCAAAATCTCCTTGGTGATCCCTACTCTAGCTATAATCTGCACTAACTCTGTGGCTATCGCAGCAGCACTAGTGGACCTCGATGGAACTGCTTCTGGGTATCGCGTTGCATAATCTACCACCACTAATATATGCGTATACCCAGAATCAGAAGGTAGCAAAGGGCCCACTATGTCCATGGCAAAGTGTTCAAAGGGGGTGGAACTAATCGGCAGAGGAACCAAAGGGGCGGGGCGCACTTGACTCAGCGCTACTCGCTGGCAGTCTGGGCATGTGACTACATATTTCAACACATCAGTATGAAGTCCTACCCAATAGAATTGAACCAATATCCGTTCCCTTGTCTTGTCAGCACCGTGGTGCTCCGCAAAAGGGATATCATGCGCCAGCCTCATGACCTTGGGCCGACAAGACGGGGGAACTAGTAATTGTGTTACAGGCTGTCCTGTGACCACGGCTAGGTTTACTCTATACAGTAATTGCCCCTTGATACTGAAGTGTGGAAATACTAGCGCGCCAGTGCCATCAACATCCTTACCCTCAATGGACCGGACCTGCCCCCAAGTGTTCACTAGTGACGGGTCATTATGTTGGCCCCACACTATGTTCGCTCTTGAGTACCACATGTCCAGTACATTAAGGGGCGGGAGTAGCATCTGCCCTAGATGGTCCAGTATCCTCGCCCTCTTGGTCACACTGCGTTCCGACTCCCTTTGTCTGGTGTTTGTTATCATCCGAGCGTCCTCCCACCAAACCCCAGCCTTGTCTCAGTGATGCTCCCTCCCATTTTGCAGTCCTTCTCTCTTTATTTGTTTTTCTAGGACGGAAGACAGGAAAAAACATTTCAGCTTGAAAAGCGAACAAATCACCAATTCATTCATTTTTTCTTTTTTTCTGCCACGTTTATGTGTGTGTGTGAGACTGCTATTATTTGCTTTAATTTTTTCAATTTTGGCCAGTCTCGGCCCAGAATAACAGGATGTGGTAATCTTTCCGCCACCCCTACTACCAAGTGACGTTTAATCGGTCCTACCGATAAGTACACTTTTAGTGTGGGATATGCCGCTGTGTCTCCATGGATACAGGAGATGGCCACCTGACCTTGTGGCCGCCATGACACACCGCCCAAGAGAGCTGTTTAAATTAATGTCTGCTTACACCCTGTGTTCACTAATACGTGGGTTTTCACGTTCCCTAAAACCACATCAATCATACAAGGCCCCTCCCGACCATTTTCCCCTTGCTTACCTATTTCAGGTGCCCAATTACACGCAGCCACGTCACAGTCCATTGCAGCGGGGCATGACCTGGCCAGTTGTCCCGGTTGGTTGCACCTAAAACATGTTGGGGGGACAGAGGGAACAGTGGTTAAATATCTGTCCCATTGCTGGTATGGCAACGGGGCAAGGGCAGCACCTCTACCCCAGCTGGGGGCCAACCTTGGTCTCCATGAAGGGGAGACAAGGTGACCCATTGGGGTTGGCGGTCTCGGAGGTCTGGATCCCGGGGCTGATGCTGGTGGTAGTGGAGGAGAGAGAGGAGGTGCTCGGCTGCTCCAAAGGGTGGGGACCGACAGTATCCCTGTCCGGGTGGAGACCAGGGAGTCCTCACAATCCTCGGCCAGCTTCATGGCGTCTTCCAGGGTGTTGGGGTTGCGGCGCCGTATCCAGGCTTGGATTTTGGCGCCGACCACATGGGAGAACTGCTCCACAAACACTGCCGCCCCCATTTGCAAGTTGGTTTTCTTCTCGGGGGTCAGCCAGTGTACCATGTCGTCACACAACCGTTCCACGACCAACCTGGGGCATGTCTCCGGGGACCTCCGGTACTCCCTGAACCATACCCGGTGAGTCACTGCTGTAATGTTGAGGGGACGGAGGATGGCCAGCTTCACCAGGTCGTAGTTGGCAGCGTTGGCGTCACTCATTGCCTGGTATGCTGCCTGAGCCTCCCCGATCAGGCAGCGTCCCAGCTGGCTCGTCCAGAACTCCCTCAGCCATGACGCGGTGGTGGCTAGCCGCTCAAACGCGACCAGGTACACTTCTGGGTCATCCCTGAGCCTTTGGTGCCGACATTGCTGTTGTTCCTGTAGGGTTTGGCATTGTTATTGCCAGCCCTACCCTCTCAATGAGCATGATGTATCTCTCCTCGCTCCTTCTCTCCTCTGCCTCCCGTCTGCTATCCAGCACCTCCATCAACTCTGCCAATGGGTTGAGGTCCATAATCCCATTGCTGACACCACGTGTGGCAAAGTGGTTTGCTGTGTACATGTGCAGGACTGATGCGGTGTAATCCAGTTGGAAAGTGGTTCTTTTATTTTTATAATTCCAGGTCTGGTGACCAAATAATAATCCCTGGCAATACACAACAATGTGTAGTGCATGGGGTAAATAACAACGGGGTTGCAATCCCTAAAAATAAACACGCGTATCCTTTCCACAATATACTAACACGGTCACCAGTCCTGGGTGCGTACAGTAGTGCTTGTGGTGGGTGATACAAGTTTATCCGTGACAATAGTGCAGTGTTGTTCCGGGTTTTGCGCTGGCCCTTGGCGACAGCTCTGGAACGTGTTAGCCATCTACTAATACCAAACAATAATAATTAGTAACAAACAAACAAAACACTCACAATATTTTATCACAGGTATGTCTCACAGGTCTTTCTGGGTTCTAACATTCAAACCAAAGCCGTCACACATGACCCCTTGGTAAACGAGTGCAGCCTCCCCTCTAATCCACGAGTGCCACATCGTTTCCCTTCCGGGGCGATGAGTTAATGCACTGGAGTTCCCCCCCCCCTTTCTAGCTGGCTGACTTCCCTTGAACCCTGGAAAAAAACTGTCGGGCCAGCCCGTCCAAGGTACTCTGTTCCCGCTACTTATCACCTTCACAGGTCGGGAGGGAGATTTACCACCAAGAATCACTGTATTTCTGTCACAGGATGCAAATGCATGTCCAGGTTTGGTGAGCCCGGACAGACTGGCAACCCCCCCCCCCCCCCCTTTGCTAGCTAGTGGTGTGACACAGCAAAACGGTATGACATGTAACGCAGAAATATAAAGGACAAACAAATGGGACAGTCAACAAGTCCTTTTGCAGCACAAATGTCTGGGTCGTTACAATATGAAACCAGAAGTTGTTGGCTTACTCATTTGTTTCTCTTCAAGAAACTGTCCATACAAAAATACTTAACAGTCCTTAAAGTTTGGACCCTTGTGAGTCTGTCTTAACATGGTGCATCTCACAGTTTGCGTTTCATTTTGTATTGTTTTTTGGTGTAAATATCATTACGTGAGTACATTATCATGTTATGTGAGGAACAAAGCTCCCTTAAACTGGGCACTAACTAAAGGATTGCAGAACACGTGGAATGTTTAAAAAATGTATTGTTGTGTGCTGTATAGCGAATTGCACACTTTGTGGCAATATATTTTTCAACATAATCCAGATTGTTTTGATATTTTCATAAGTCAGCTGGCAAATGAAACCAAACACACTTCTCAACTTTGAGAAGCATGCTACAGCTAATTTATGACATATGGGGCCCTATTCTGATGAAATGAGTGCAATCGCAAATGCAGTGGTTCAATTCAATCGTGTCTGCCCCGCAGGGAGTGGCTTCTCCAAAAGTGTGATTCTGATGAAATAAAAAAAAACAGCGCCAGTGCGTTTAGTGGCGCACTGACTGTGCCCAGCCAATTAATGCTGAGTAGGTTGGGGAATCTGCTATCCAATCAGGGCCAGGCAACAATCCCTTTAAGAGACAGAATGCACTTGCGTCACCGCAAGGCTCCGTTTTGAATGTGGAAGTGACGATCATGTCGATCAGAAAGTAGCACAGAGCAAGAACAACCAGCGCAAGTCAGAACAGCAAGTGGTAGGTCACTCGCCGAGACAATATGTAAACCATGCTTCACGACACAGGAGACTGCTATATTAATATCTGTTAACATTTATTCGTCCACTACTTCTGGTCCTGTAGTCATGCCCTACTTTATTGCTTTATGTGTGTTTCCCACTTTTTTTTTTTTTGGTTCTGTGTCATAATGTGTGGTTTATGTATTCTCTCCCAATGGCCTGTTCTTGTATGTACTCATAAAATATTTTGTTTATGTACCACACTTTTTGTTTCAATAAACCAATTTAGCCTAACTACATTGTTTCTTTTGTAATGCATTAATGAAAATAATATTACATATCTGATATATCCTTCCTCTCAATGGAAGAAATTATAGTAATAGCAAGCATATCATCCATGATTATTAGGGGTCTACTTAAATCACGGAGAATTTACATATTTTTCCCAGGTAGGTTATGGAATAAAATTAGGATTTCGCAGACCTGTTTAAACATTAAATAAACATGTTTAAAAGTAGATAATATTTCATAAAAGCCTAACAATAGTGGTACTTGCTTCCTTACTGAAGTGGAGTGCTGTCATTTGTTAAAGGCAAGCATGCAACATCCTCCAGCAGTTGCTGCCGACATTCTCTGTCTGTGTTGTGAAGACTTACCCGTACATTGAGACTGCACGTCTGCATCCACTGAATTGGTTGGACGTGTAAGGTAAAGCTTCAAATTATGAAAGGTATCTGTGGCTTACAGGTAGCTGCCACTTAAAAAAGGAGGGGGGGGGGGGGGGGTTGCGACAACTCTGCTACCCCAGTCCATTTTGTCACGGCACGTCACTGCTCCCTACAGTTCATGTAAAGCACACAGAGAATAAAATGGGGCTAATCTCCGACAGCCCAAGATTTATCTGAGGATTTATGGAAACCACCGATGTAGCCCTTCAGCCTGCCAGTTTCCCAGTTATTCGGTGAGTGACCAGGGGAAACAGCTAGTATAGTACAATGAATTATGTCGACAATTTGCTTCAATAGAAGAAAAGTTGGCGAGGCTGGGTGTACACCAGCCTTGTGATATAAAAATTACACAAAATGACAAGAAACAAAACCAAAGCTTTTGTGTGTCATGGTTTAACTGGAAGGATTGGCTGATGGTGAGTAAAAAAATACTTGTTTTGTTTTCCATGCATGTTGTTTGGAGTGGATATACAGTGGCTCTCAAAAGTATTCACCACCCTTGGACATTTCCACATTTTATTGTGTTACAACATGGAATCAAAATGGATTGAATTAGGAGTTTTTGCCACTGATCAACACAAAAAAAGTCCATAATGTCAAAGTGAAAAATCAAATCTACAAATTGTTCAAAATTAATTACAGATATAAAACAGAAAATAATTGATTGCGTAAGTATTCACCCCATTTGCTATGATACACATAAATAAGCTCTGGTGGAACCAATTGTCTTTAGAAGTCACATAATTAGTTGAATGGAGTCCACCTGTGTGCAATTAAAGTGTTTCACATGATTTCAGATTAAATACACCTGTCTCTGGGAGGTCCCATAGTTGGTTAGTACATTTCCTAACAAAAACTATATCATGAAGACGAAGGAACATTCAAAGCAAATCCGGAATAAGGTTCTTCAAAAGCACCAATCAGGGGTAGGATATAAGAACATTTCAAAGGCATTGAATATCCCCCGGAGCACAGTAAAGTCCATTATTAAGAAATGGAGAGAATATGGCACAACTGTGAATCTGTCTAGAACAGGCCTCAAAAATGGAGTATCCGGGCGAGAAGGGCACTAGTCAGGGAGACCACCAAGAGGCCTATGGC
The DNA here is from genome assembly GCF_902713425.1 of Acipenser ruthenus. Lineage (NCBI taxonomy): Eukaryota > Metazoa > Chordata > Actinopteri > Acipenseriformes > Acipenseridae > Acipenser > Acipenser ruthenus. Next base: position 113,344,012 of record NC_081190.1, read on the forward strand.
AACTCTAAAGGAGTTACAGTCTTCCACGGCTGAGCTGGGAGACATTGCATACGGCAACAATAGCCCGGGTGCTTCACAAATCTGGCCTTTATGGGAGAATGGCAAAAAGAAAGCCAGTGTTGAAAAAAACTCACATCAAATCTCGGCTAGAGTTTGCCAGAAGGCATGTGGGAGAATCTGAGACCAAGTGGAAGATGATTCTATGGTATGATGAGACCCTAATAGAGCTTTTTGGCCTCAACGCTAAGCGCTATGTTTGGCGCAAGCCTAACACCACACATTATCCTGAGAACACCTTCCCTACCGTGAAGCATGGTGGTGGCAGCATCATGCTATGGGGATGCTTCTCTGCGTCAGGGCCTGGAAAGCTCGTGAAGATAGAGGGCAAAATGGATGCAGCAAAGTACAGAGAAATCCTGGAGGAAAACTTGGTGAAGTCTGCAAGAGACCTGGGACTTGGGAGAAGATTCATCTTCCAGCAGGACAATAACCCCAAACATACAGCCAAAGCCACACTGGAGTGGCTTAACAACAAAAAGGTCAATGTCCTGGAGTGGTCCAGTCAAAGCCCGGACCTCAATCCAATTGAGAATATGTGGAAAGAGTTGAAAATTGCTGTTCACCAAAGGTCCCCATCCAACTTGACGGAGCTTGAGCAATTTTGGAAAGAAGAATGGGCAAAAATTGCAGTGTCCAGATGTGCAAAGCTGGTAGAGACTTATCCAAATAGACTCATGGCTGTAATTGCTGCCAAAGGTGCCTTTACCAAATATTGACTCAAGGGGGTGAATACTTATGCAATCAATTATTTTCTGTTTTGTATTTGTAATTAATTTAGAACAATTTGTAGATTTGATTTTTCACTTTGACATTATGGACTTTTTTTGTGTTGATCAGTGGCAAAAACTCCTAATTCAATCCATTTTAATTCCATGTTGTAACACAATAAAATGTGGAAAAGTCCAAGGGGGTGAATACTTTTGAGAGCCATTGTAACTTGCACCAAAACCAGAATCAATGATTTAAAACACCTGTCAGAGAAAGTTAAAAAACACAAGTGCAGTGCTTCTCATATCGGGAACTGTGTTAAACTGAAAATGACTGGAAATGTTACTATCCGCAACTCAGATTTATGTATGATCTTGTACAGAAGAACATGTTTGTTCTTTCCTGGATAATTGACTGCATCAGGTTCTGTGGAAGTCATGAGCTGCTACTGAGAGAGAGGTCATGATGAGAGAGTATTTTTTAAATCGGGGAGTGTTTCTAGATTTGGTAGATGTGTTTTCTCAACTAGACAATCAGTTAGTTGATCACCTTGCAAATGCAACTGTGTCTAAAGACCACACAGAATGAACTTCTAGATTGTATGTTGCAAGTGTACAAGAAGAAAACTAAAACTGAAGTTTCAAATGCAAGCTTTGTGTCAGTGCAAGCTGATGAAACGTCATTGGATCATATTGATTCAGAACGCTTCCATCAATTTAATGTGGGTTTTCCCAATGAACATCTGGACATGGGAGTGAAGTGTTACCCTATGCTATGCAAAGAAAAACTTCAAAGTGAACTAATGGTTTTGTGCAGCAGTGTTGAATTTGAAAGTGTAAAGAGTGTTGACATTGCTAAAAGTCCTGGAGGAGAAAAGCCTTTCAGGGACCTTACAACTGAGATCGCCCTTACTCCCCCAGTAACAACAGTAGTATTCCTGACTTAAACCTTCAGGCCATAGAAGTGTTTGCTTCTCAAAAAAAGGCCAGTTCCTCTACAAATAAGGTAGGCTTTCATTTAACATACTTATGATGATGTTATTATATACTACACCTTTTAACTAAGCACAATATTAGTAAATTCTGAAAAGAAATATTAGTTTTAATAGCCCAGCCCCTCTAGTTTGTTAGGTTACCAGCTATCACTGGTGTTCAATTGTTAAAGTTCCTGATTGAGGCACTAAATAAACCTGGTTTCAGCAGGTCTTAACGCAGTGCTCAATTGTCTCAATATGGCCATGCTATGCACAGGTTTTAGCTGTATGGTGGATTTTAACCCATCCATGCTGTAAACCAATTGTGTTTTTAAACACCAATCAATACATTTAAATAATAATAATACAAAATAATATACAGGGGCGGGGTGTACCCTGTCACACAAACACACAGATACCAGCCATGGTGTGAAGTCAATCTGCATAAAACAGAACATGACCAAATGCCAAGTATTCAAAACTTTCTTCAGTAGCTTTGTTTGTGTGCCAAATGGACAATACATTCAGAAATAATGGATATGTGGGGGCTCCCAAGTGGCGCATCCAGTGAGCTCAGGATGCGCCCTAGTCTGGACGTCGCCAGTTCGAGTCCAGGCTATTCCTTTGCCGACTGAGGACGGGAGCTCCTAGGGGGTGGCGTACAATTGGCAGAGCGCCGCCCTGGGGGAGGGAGGGTTAGGTCGGCCAGGGTGTCCTCAGCTCACCGCGCACCAGCGTCTCCTCTGGCCGGGCGCCTGAGGGCTTACCTGTAAGCTGCCCAGGGCTGCGTTGTCTTCCGACGCTGTAGCTCTGGGTGGCTGCATGGTGAGTCTGCAGTGTGTAAAAAAGCGGGCGGCTAATGCACACGCTTCAGAGGACAGTGTGTGTTCGCCTTTGCCCCTCCCGAGTCAGCGCAGGGGTGGTAGAGGTGAGCTGAGCTAAAAATAGAAATAATAATAATTGGACACTACTAAATTGGGGAGAAAATAAAAATAATTAATTAGCAACTACTACATTTTAAAAAAAGAAAGAAATAATGGCTGTGTTTAGAAAATAAGAAATTTTGGCAAATGGTGTTGGTGAGCTTTTTTAATTGATGCTCACCTTTGTTCCATTCTTTTTTAAAGGTATAACAAAACAAATATTATTTCTCACATTACATTTTCATAATTCAATTCAAAATTCAAGACACAAGTAACTTCTCCTGCCTTTCTGAAGCTTATAAGTGAGTCCCAATCGTATCATAATTAAACAACTGGGATTATGAGCCCACAAGAAGAGTTGCATTGCACTCCTCTGGGTTTGGAAAGAAATTCAGCTGTTAACCTCATAATGCTTCAGCCACAACTAATGGTCAGGCACCAACAAGGCCAGAGGGAGACGAACAGAGATTAACATTATCATAAGGTTGAAGTCTGGCTAAAATGATTGGATTGTTGCCTAAATCAGTAAAACCACTTCCATCGAGGACAAGATAATCTGTTCCACCGCCAGATGTTCTGTTGTAGTAAAATGTAGGAATACCATATCGTTTTTTCTTCAGAACAAAAAACAAGGGCATGGTACACCTTCTATCACTATAATACAGAGCATATTGAACATGTTGGTATCATGGTAGCGTTCTGCTGTGTTAAACATCCAAAATGAGGCCAAACCCTTCAATTTCCTTTCTCATTATAGTGGCATGGACATTTAATAAACAGCGTGCTATGGCTAAGATGCCTCAACATTAAGAAAATATCCAAATATACAAATTTACTAGCTTTTCATTTCTGGAGGCATGGTTTGAATCTAGCTTAGGTCACAGGAGATTTAAAACATGTTTACTTACCACGCATTAGCATTAGCACGAGTGAAAAGAGGCGATTGGTTTGACAGCAGGAACAGAGGTTGTATGTTGATCGGTAAGTGAGCCAACATTCAAATTGGTAATTTAAAATTGGATAGAAAGACAGGGATAAAATTGGGTAGAAAGTAAAATGTATAAATGTCACAACTTTATATGGTCAAATCACATCTTTCTATGTTTGCTATTTGAGATCAGGGTAACTACTGAAGTCTGATGCAAGATACTGGTTTTGGATTGTTACCTAAATCAGATGAGTTGCTTCCATTGAAGACAAGATATCTGTTCCACAGCTAGAGGTTCTCAGTATTTTGTGCAAAATGACGGAATGCTAACATTTTTTCTTAATAACAAAACAAGGGAGAGACACACCTCCCATCCCTAAAATACATAACACATTGAACCTGATGGCAACAACGTATCTGTGCTGCTGTGTTGAACTGAAATCGATCTCTTAACCTCTAATTATGAAACATGGAGTATCTCGTTATAGTGATATAGACATTGATCTAGATGTATTATAAGCTGAGTGTGGTCTAGTAAACAAGGGGGGTAGTAGTAAGTCATTCTTCTCGTAGCTGCAGGTAATGTCAAGCAGACTGCAGCTGAAATATGCCAGCAGAGCTACAGTAGCTTGGGGAACTAAAACACCAGCAAACATAAAGCATAGAGCGTAAACTGGTCCTTCAGTAAACAAAGACTACCCACATACTAATGAGAAACTGGTTTAAATTCCTATTGACCTGAACTGGATTCAAACCCATGCCTGCAGAGATGAAAGGCTAGTAAATCAGTTGATATGCTAATGAGAGGTAAGAACATGGGTTTAACTTAATAAACACTAAAATGCATATTTTTGAACACAGCCATCTGAAATTTCTTCCAATCGACTGAAGTGACATTCAATTAAGATTATCTATCTATACATATATATTTTTCTTTTGTATGTATTATAAGAAATATATATTATAAGGTGCTGTGTGAAATAAAAGAGTTCACAACAAAGAAAATATATTTGTAAGTAATGCTATCTTAGAAAATAATTATTCAAAATGTATACCCTAAATATTTAGAATTGCCCCCTGGAGTAGCTTTCCCCTTCAGCAACTTAGTCATGCTGATATGGTAGGGCATATTTTGAAGTATTTGTTCTATAACATTTTGTCTGTCTTAATGAATAAGGCTGAAGTGTATGGCAAGTTATTTCATTCATTCATTTAATATTTAACAATGACAAAAATTCTGTTTAGTTTTAATTTGAGGACCACTTCATTGTTGTTCAACAGTAAAGCTAAATCAAAATATATACTGTATATTGCAATTGGAAGTCCCAGTGGATTTAAACTGATTGGATTTAAACTGTTAATGATCTGCCCTTTGACATCTAAAACAAAAAAAAAGATACCTTGTATTGCCTTTTCTTATCCGTACAACTCTGAAAACAACACAATTGAACATATTTCAAGCTGATGTTGTGGAGGGTACTCAGGCCAGTTCTGGAGAAAAGGGTAATTTCACTGTAGCATCATCATTTGTACATTTTATTCTCTCTAAATTGTAAGGTTTATTTTATTATAGACCTGATTTCCATTACTTTCTCAAAGAAAACTAAACCTCCGAGTTATAGTACAAAAGCAAACAAAATAATTCCAGTACATTTTATCTAATATGCACCATATTATAAAATATGATCTGTCTAATCACGAGTAAATGATCTTACATGATATTCTTCAAACTATGTTTAATCTTAGTTCCAAATCAATCTGTCAGAAAATATGCCTGTTTTATTTTTACATTTTTGTTGTTTTCCTTTACAGAAAGACAACACATTCAAGTTGCAGTATAATAAATACATAAATAGGTTTAAATATTTACATAGTTACAAAGTAAATTAACAATTAATTCAGCAGTATTAAGGTATTAAATCCAATTAGTAGACCTCTACAGTCAAAGTATAAGGACAATTTTGCATTGATGGAAGGATGCTTTTTATAAAACTTAATTTAAAGTTTAAAACATGTTTTTTTTGTTTTATTTTTGTAAATAATTAAGACATTTTATTATTAGTTTATTTAGCAGACGCCTTTATCCAAGATACTATTACAGAGACTAGGGTGCATCAGCTGCAGAGTCACTACAACAATGTCTCACCCGAAGCACAAGGAGGTTAAGTGACTTGCTGAAGGTCATACAGTGAGTCAGTGAGTGAGTTGGGATTCCCGAGGTGCAGCTGAGTGTCTTCAAACATATGAGAAGTGGGCTGTACCTGTATAACCCACACCTTCTTGTGTGCTATTGCTTACTTACCCTTTGTAAATCTCACATTTTCCTGTATCAAAGAGGCACACATTATGTTAAATATGTATTTGATTTTTAGTGGTATTTTCTCATCAGATAGCTTCCATGCGCTTCAAGGAGGAGAGGTCAAATGGCAAGACATGGAACTCATACGCTGTTCCCTGAAAGGCGAACCGCAGGTACTTCCTGTGCACTGGTTTATAGGGAATGTGTTAATAGGCATTTTTGAGGTCCATCGTGGTGAATCAGTCGCCTGGCCTGATTGACTGCAACAGCTATTGCATTGTCAACATTTTGAACCTCCTTCTGCTCAGATACAGGTTGACCTGTCTGAGGCTGAGGATCAGTCTGAGGCCACCATCCTGCTTGGGCACTAGGAAGTACCTGGAGTAGAACCCTTCTTCCTACTGGAGGAGGTCTGTAATGTGAATAGCCTGTTTTTGCGGCAGAACTGCTACCTCCTGAGACACCACAGCGGTGTCCTGTGGGTCCATGACTGATGTTGGAGCCACGCCCCGAAAGGGAGTGGGACCGTGCTTAAACTGCAGTAAGTAGCCTGTCTGAATGGTAGTAAGCACCCAGGTGTCTGTGGTGCATTGATGGCAATAGTCCAGGGCTCCCTGAGAAGAGGCCCTGTGCCTGTGGCAGCAAATCCCTAGGGCTGCTGTTAGCCTGTGGCTGCACAGGGCAGCGAAACCTATCAAAGCCTCCATGGTGAGCAGCCGCGGGCCGGTTCCGAACCTCACCTCTGGCAGGCGGCTCAGCCGGCTTCACTGGTCTTTGAGGCTGCTGGGGCCTAGGGCGCCAGTTTGCCCCTAGTTTACGCACTGGAGGTGGTCTCCTGGGAAGCAAGCAAACCAGCTCTTTCGTGGATTCCTGCATGTGGTGAGAGAGCTGCAGCATCTTGTCCACCGTGGGACCAAACGTATGTCCTGGTGTAAGAGGGGCATCCAACAGCATTGCTTTCTCCCCATCAGGCACGCATGCCTGGGAAAGCCAAAGCAGCCAGGTTCCTGCCTACAGCCGGTCTGTTAAGTTTCGATATATGGAGCAGGTTATTATTAACCAGGTGCAGCACCTCCAGCTGTTGTGGTGAAGGCCTGTGACTGTCAGAAAGGGACCTCAGCAAATAGGACTGGTAGGCTACCAGAATATTATTATAGTTGCCCAGCTGTGAAGGCGAACGCCCTGGCTGAATAGGCATGCTTGAGGATCACCTCTGAGATCCGGCACTGCTTGATGAGGCAGGTAGCATCCTTGGACAGGAGCGCTAAATTAGGCGCCTGTATCAAATTGGCAATTGAAGCCTCCAGCGACAGAAATTGGGTCAGGCCCAGCTTCTCCGCATCATGCACCCTATATAGGGTGCCCATTGACCGAGACAACAGGAGTTGTAGCCGGATGGACACAGGACAGCTGGATCTCAAAAAGAAAATCTGGGTGAACTGGGGACACACACGGGAGAGGTGGTAGGCTGATCATCAAAGATTGACTGTCTGTCTCACCTTCTGTAGGCCAGGGCACTTGCAAGACTACAGTGGCCCTCCTGATCAGTGGTTGAAGCTCTGCCGACAGGGAGAGCTTAACCACAGGGGATGTGCTGTCTGACTCCACGTCCTCAGACAGGGAACGCCAGCTCCTGTTCACCCCCCTCCTCAGAGGCGGCGATGGACAGCATGTCCTGCTGTTGCCAATCTGCACTAATAGCCCCTTTGAACCCAAGGGGACAGACGGGGCAGGTGATGCTGAATGTTCACGCAGTAATTCTGCAAGCACCGTTCCTTGGTGGGAAACAGCTGTACAGATTAGAGAAATGTGCACAAAATATACATAATGCGCATAACATTGTAACAGTCACACAGCCATTAACGATGAGTTTGCTAAAGCTTGGTGTTATAAGATGTAAAATAGACCAGCTCAAATAGCTGTTGAAGGTGAATCAAACCTGTACACTGTATGAGACATTCCAATTACATTAGAACCTGTTCATCATTCCTGTGGTGTACACTGACCTTTTAGGATGAGATACAGTAATGTGCTGATGGGTTTAATCCAGACTTTAGATAACTTTTTGACACGATTCCCCAGTGGTTGTTCAGGGTTATATCCATTCAAACTTTAATTTAAATTCATGGTCATTAACAAAGTATGTCTTGTCTTAGCCAGTTTGTTTTGGACAGTTTGGCCAAAGGAAGGCCCAGACAACCGTCTCAGGCTTAAAACCAATAGGTCCTCAAATAGCAACCGCATGCCATCTCCAAATTGGCATCATAAGAAACAAATCACAAAGAATAAGACCGTTAATAGTCATGTCAGATTACAGAATGGTACGTTATGTTTCTAAATAGTATTTTAAAACTCACAACTCACATTTCTTCTAATGTGTAATGAATATATAGACTGTAAAGCACATATTTCTTCTAATGTGTAATGAACATATAGACTGTAAAGCACACATGTGTTGCACCACCAGCTGTCCCTTGCTTAAATTTGGACTGGTTGGCAATTATGACACAGTTGAATGATTGAAATGCAAACAGAGCATCTCAAATTTAGTGTGCAAAATGCTGTGTGTGTAAACAAAAAAAAGAAGGAAAGTAAATTAAAGAAATAGATCTTGTAATGTGAAATAGAAAATACATTACATAAATAAAAAGATCTGTCTACTTTTACCTGGCCTCGATGCTTTATCCATTGATTGCTGTGATAAAATGACAGGTGGATCATGAATATTCATTGCCCATTTCAATTATATTTCCAAAGACCACAGCAGAGCTTAAGTTTACACATGCATGTGTGTTCACTGGAAATGAAAAGACTTTGGTTGTCTCAGTGGACAGCATTCAAACTTTCTACACAATTTAGCATACCAAAATGCTCTGTTTATTTGGTACTTCTCATTAATCTTCTTGTACTGCAATTAAATATTCTCATTACATTACTGCATGCAATAGATTGGAAGATAAATACAAATGATGCTTGAATATAGTATTTTACAAGTTTCTATTTAATGACTTCAAATGACAACTTGAGTAAAATGAGAAGCTATTAGAATAAACTATTTTAGCTTTTTTTCAGAAAGAAGCAATAACTCTATTATAGCAGGGTTAAAGTGTCTAAGGACATACCCGTTTATCTAATCCAGCAGTCTCCATTCTGCCTATCGTATTGCCCCTAGAAGCTCCTTGTATTGCAGGTCAGAGGGCTGAACGGACTGTCAAATGCCATTTAATGTTCTTGGATACTGTTGGATTTATTTAATAACTTTTCTATTCTCTGTGATGATTAATCCTTAGGTTTCTGTTTCAAATTGATATGTAACCAGTACAGTACAGTAATTTAATATTATCTATCATGATATATCAGATTACAGTCAAAACAGTAATATAAAATAATCAGAATTAAACAATATGTCAGCATAAGAAAGAACAATAGACAATCATTCGTGGTGTTAAGTAGGTTCAGGACTCTTTATTTTACAAACAATTAATCAAACATAATATACAGTGGCCACGGTGTATAAAATTGCAACAACATGTAAACTTTATCAGTCTATAGTTAATAGTCTAGTCACAGAATACAAGATATATTTACTGAATATCCCGGATGCTTCCCTGCCAAGAAGATGGTGTGTGTCTGTCTGGTGAATCAGGAGTGCAATTCTCTAACCATTATTCTGCCTTAAATACACTATATGCAGCCTCTGTGAGGTGCTGTTGGGTACAGATATCCCCAGGGGCTGACCTATACATTGCTGTGCATTTGTCCAATGCACTGGTCTACATTTACTCCCATATATGGTCATGCAACTGCTCGGTATTTGGCTTATCTTCAAGTGTCCATAGAACCAATGCCCTGTTCTCAGATAAACACATTCCTCAGCACACAGCGACCCATCCAAAACGAGTTACACAAGAAAGTAACAAATAAACAATTGTAAAAGTGTGTTTTCAAACACACACACCATTATGCAATGTAATGTTATTATTAAAATATAGAAAATTAAGCTTATTCATAAAGAAACAAAGCAACTTCCAAAAACTAAGTAAGAGAACATTGAATGCCTCCTATCCACACTGGTGTTATTTTACAAACTGTTTTATAACAGCTTTACAAGGAAGAAATATACAGATAATTTTAAATAAAAAATGTGTACCTATAAAATAGATTCAGTGTGTTTTCAAAACATTTCCTAAAATGTAATATCTGTAGGGCAGTATTTTTACTTTTTAAGTTACTGAACAGTAATGTCAATATCTTCTCTATCTCTTCCTCTTTCCAGGCATGACATATTCTCACAGGAGACTCAATAAAGATGTGGAATTGATTCAGTTTGGGTCACACAAATTAAATCCATTCACTGCATCAGATTTACATTTTATTTTATTGGAGTATTGGAGAGAAATGAAGAGAAGAATCCACTGGAGCACACACTATTAGCTTTTTTTACTATTATAATTTTAATTTCCCTTGATGCAGCCTGCAGCACAAAAACAAACCATATATTACATTAATAATCCTGAAAAGTTAAGTTTGTTAATAAACAGCAATATGAAGTAATATTCCTGAAAGTTCTGTTGAAAAATATTGATGTTTGGGCAAATTACAAGACAGTGGCTTGGTTTACATGCACTTGAAAATTGACTCTACAGTCATGGCTGTGTGACGTTGTCGTGCGAGTACATCGTGAAACAGCAAAAGGACGTCCTTTTGTCAGCAAAACTTTAAGGGCAGGGTCAATCGCTTTCTCACGATAAAAATAGCTGTAAAACCCATGTAAACTGGAGCAGGAATCGTGCTTGTGGCTCACGACGTTTCAGCAGTCAAGATCCAGTTCTTCTGACTTAATATCACGTAATCTCCAGCAGAAAGGCTGTACAAAGGCTGTAAAAACAAAAGTAGTTTTTAATCTAAAACGAAAGTAACATATGATGTATCTTGCATGTGTGTCACTCGCAGCACAGAATCCAGGATGAGCTGCTGCAGCCTGCAGCTTTGCAGTTTTCTAAATGAAATGTTTTTGCTGAAGCACTGTGACTAGCTTCAAGATGAAATCTCTCCCACCTTGTACAAAACGAAGGAATTGATAGCTGCCAGGTCCAGTAGTGATAACAACAGGCTTGTATATATATATATATAAAAAATTGAATATTGTAAAATAAAAACATGTATTGTAAAAGGCGGTTCTAGTGTTAATGAAATGTAAATTTTAGATGTTCCACAAACACACACGCACACACACACAAATATAAATCCTAAGTAGTAAAACTTGTAGGAATTATATTTTATATAATTTTGTGTGTGTGTGTGTGTGTGTGTGTGTGCGCATATTGGAAAGGTAACCAGACAAACAAGTAGCTAATGTGCAGCATAATTCAGAATGTGCGCGACAACACGTTAATTCATTTCTCTTGTTAAATGTTTTTATCTTCATGGCAACACATGAAGATCTTCTCATGACATTCAGAGTTGTTCTTTTCCTACTTAGTAAGCAGACACAGACATTTAACTATCCCCTCCCCTAAATAACTATGAATTGACTAATCTGCATTGGTACAGCCAATTTTATTTCATAAATCAGAACTGCATAGCAACGCATTTCCTGAAAAGTACGGCAAACAGGTTGTGAGGAAAACCGTCATGACTTGTGCATGTAAACGCTGCCTTTGTTTTACCTGAGTGATTGCAATGCCATAATAAACGTTTATTCTCAGGGTCTTTATAACCAATAATAGACACTGCTCTCGATTCAGTATGATCGTGTTTACACGACCACGGTCCTTTAAAGGGTTAAATTACAAACTTCAGTATTTAGATTTTAGAACAATAGTACCTTTTAATAAAGAGAAACCATATCCTATTTTTTTCTTGTAGCCTTATGTTGTAGTTCAGGGGGCAGGCGCTAAGCCTCCTCCCCCTGTCTATACCCTGTCAATCGCCTTATCCATTCCAGCCACTGATGGATTTGCTGTCCTTGTCTCTTCCGATCCTGTAGTTCCTGCTCCCAATGACCCAACTGTTCTGACCTCCTACGATCCAAATCTTCCCCATTCTAAATGCAATCTTACCTGCAATGCAGCACCAGGGGTTCCAGCAGAAGATTTCCCCCTGCAGAGCAAGCTTGCTCGCTCTGCCCCCCCACCTCCTCTTCCTGCACTCCCAGCTAGGAATCTCTAGGAATTTCTCTGTGCCACCGATCCAACTTCTAGCTTAATGCCAGTCTGATCCTACATCCTCCGATTGATTCTCCAACATGTGCCTGCAAAACACCCAAGACATTACACTCCCCATTCTGCTACTCAGCTAAACCTGGGATAACCAGAATTATCCTGGGTTTAAAAGGCATGTCGTATGCAGCCCGGCTTGAACAAAGAAGACGACACAGTGATCTGATTCAAGCATTCAAAATCCTAAAAGGTATAGACAATGTCGACCCAGGGGACTTTTTTGACCTGAAAAAAGAAACAAGGACCAGGGGTCACAAATGGAGATTAGATAAAGGGGCATTCAGAACAGAAAATAGGAGGCACTTTTTTACACAGAGAATTGTGAGGGTATGGGACCAACTCCCCAGTAACGTTGTTGAAGCTGACACCCTGGGATCCTTCAAGAAGCTGCGTGATGAGATTCTGAGATCAATAAGCTACTAACAACCAAACGAGCAAGATGGGCTAAATGGCCTCCTCTCGTTTGTAAACTTTCTTATGTTCTTATGCCCTGGAGAATCGAATTAGCCGAATGAAACCAGTTGCCCCCCCCCCCAAGCTGCTCCTGGCACTTCTAACAATCCCTTTGTGCCCATCGCCGATGTCAAACTGCTAATCTTCACGCTCACCACACTCGTCCACCTCTGTAGTCCACTGTCACTCTCTCTGCCGCAATATTATTGAAGGTAAGGACGTTAATCTGGTCTCCATTGTCATCTTCATCTGAATTTCTATAACCACCACTGGCAGGAACTGGACTCGTACCTCTTCAATATTGAAGATTTCTCTGACAGGTACAGCATCACAATATTCTACGATAATCATAAATAATTCTCTGCAAAAGCTGCTTCCTGTCTTGTATTGGACAGTACATTTATCGACTGGTCTGAACCCGATTACAATCTTTTTAACTGCTTCTCCCGTGCATTCCAAACCAAAGCATATGGTGTCTGCACATCTACAGCCTTCAACAGCCTTCTGTCCACCATTTTTGCTTTCCCTCTTCCTACAACCTCCACACCTCCTTCAGATCCAGTCTCTCTGCCACCTTGTCTACCCATTCCTCCACTCCTCCCTCCTCTTCCTCCCTTAACACTAGAACCGCCATGCGGGTCAGTTTGACCCATTTTGCATTTAACCCTTAGCGGTCCATTTATTCAGCGCGTATCAGGCACGTCAGGTCCAATTTATTTTCACACGCGCAGTTTATTTTAGACATGCTGTTTAAAAGTATTTTTTCACAGTAAAACAGGTTTAAAAGGCACTGCATATCAACAGAACACTCAGTACTGCATCTCTGTGTTATCTCTGTGGTGCAGGGGCTATCTGTATTCATGAGATTCGCCCCTTTTTTCAGCTTCTCTCGGATCCTATCGGTCTCACTCGGCCATTGAATGGTTTTCTCTGCTTTTTCCGTAGAAAAAATGACTAGAGACCTGTTTTTTACGTCTTTTTGATGATGTCGGACAGGGTCCGACATTAGACCAGAAAGGGAAAATTGCAATGTCGGACCAGGTCTGACATAGGACCACAAAGGGTTAAAATGTTAATTACTCTTCCGTTGTAAATCGTATGTGTATGTCTGTATTTGACTTTTCCTAAATATATTAATTAAATATCCTGACGGCGTTTGATAGCCAGAATCACAAAAATGATAAAGTTATAAAATGTTCTACCTAGAACCGCCACATGAGTCAATATGACCCATGCATTACATTAATATAACATAAAATATTCTATTTTTTATGTAAATGCAACAAACAAGACATGCCTCCTCCTTCTAGCACATGTATTTTTTATTTATTTCAAGGCTTTCTTTGTTTGTAGACTGACTACGAGACAGAGATTGCTATGATTGTGGATTTGTCAAGATGCCAACTCAGTGAAAGCCTATTTCTTATTTTTCAATGTACCTGGGCAACATCAATCCTTTGTTTTGTTCCACAAATGCAACTGGGAATATATCAGAAGGAAATATTTAATCTTGAAAGTAGTCATTTTGATTGTAATACGGCAAGATGCATACAGCAAACCGAAATGGCAGGTTGGATAACAACTTATGTGCCCAATATGAAATGCATGTTATATATTCTTTTTTTATATTACTTTTAGAAAAAAAAAATTGGTTTGTATGTACCAGTTTACACGTGTTTACACAATAGTGTTCAATGGAACTGCGTCTGTGTTTACAACACAGCTCCTGGATGCAGGCACAGTCAGCTGGCAGACGCGTACGCTCCTCCATAGAGTACAATGCAACCGTCACACCGGAAGTAGTGTTATATTTTCTTTTTATGTAGTATTAGAAACAATGATTTCAGTTTTTATAGTTTTGTGTGCACATATACCCGTTTACACCTGTACATGGGTATACACTATGTACATACCCATTTCTTTTGAAATGTATATTTTATGATATTTTTTCATTGTTTGTAGTCATGCTGTATATTCACTCATTTTAAAAATAAAGCCTTTTATGTTTAATTTTCCATTTAAATACAGTGTTCCTGCGATGCAAATGTTAGATATGATGTTAATGAATAAAACTTTTCAGTTGTATCTGATAGTATGTCTTTCATTTTCATAACGAAGCAGTTTAAAAATGTATGGGTCAAAGTGACCCACGTGGCGGTTCTAGTGTTAAAGACATCTACAGTAGACCTGTCAAGTACTCCGGTTGTAAACAACTTTGCAATAATTCCAATGCTCCTTCCTGCTTTTCCAAAATATACTGACTCTTTCACATGTGCAATTTCTGTGGTGCCACCCACTCCCTTTCTGTCTGCCCTTTCTCTTCTAAATTACATTTATCACTCCTCACCATTTATCCAGTCTGGCTGATGAGCTCAACAACCACCCTGAACATGATAATCATCATCTACCTGTTTTCTGGGCTCCCCTTGGGATAAAGCACATTCCTTTGTTCTCACTGTCTTGCAAAAACCTCCAATCCACCTTAAAAGAACCTGAAGCTGTCAACTCCCTCATACAAAAATCCCATCCATTAACTCCTGCTGCTCTACAAAACATTCCCTTCATTACATCACTCTCTCCAAAGACATTCACACCCTGAAAACATGCGACCATGAATCCTGGCACGCCAAAGCAGACATTTCTGATACATTCAAGGTTATGGCCATCCATCCATCCATCTCTTCAGTGTCTGCTGGCGCGGTCAACCTAGCTCACACTCGGCTGCCGCAGCATATCCAATATTTTCGACTCCCCTTCTGACTCGACGTCTTCCCACAAATCTTCTCCTCTTCTCCACACTTAGCATGCTGAGGAAAAAAATATCATTCATGTTCACTCCCTTGAATTCATAGGCATAGCTCTGGAAACACTTCTTCGAAGCACAATTCCTGGAGTCTGTGATCACTAATTCTGTCTTATTTAAACTATATCTCAGCAGCTGAAATCCACAGCAAGCACACAAGCTAGTGGGGGGCTAGCTTTCCCCATGGACCACCAGAGGTTTCTTCCAAAAGAGAGGTTGTTGTTCTCCACTGAGTGGCAAGATATATTCTTCTGTATTGTTGGTGTAGGTGCTGGGAGCGGTTTTGGGGTGTAAGTGAAACTCCCAACCTTCCCAACTTTGGAGCCTGACCGTGCTGTTCTCAGCTCAGTTGAGATGATTTTCAGCAAGCCAGAGAGGGACCCTAGCCAAACCTTTGTAAAAATCATTATTCTGCTTTTCCCTTTTCACTTTTCAGTCTCCCCTTTGGGACATTATATATTATATTATTTGTTTATTTATCAGACGCCTTTATCCAAGGCGACTTACAGAGACAAAGATGTGTGAACTATGCATCAGCTGCAGAGTCACTTACAATTACATCGCACCCGAAAGACAGAACACAAGGAGGTTAAGTGACTAGCTCAGGGTCACACAATGAGTCAGTGGCTGAGGTGGGATTTGAACTGGGGACCTCTTGGTTACAAGCCCTTTTCTTTAACCACTGGACCACACAGACTCCCAATTGTCAGTCACTTCCCAAACATGAAGGCCTGGAAATCTTCTCTTCAGGAGAAATAAAACTCACTTCAACCCTTAGAGACCCAGCAGTGCTAGCCTCATTTCATGTAAGGAAACTAATATTATGGTTTATAATGAATCATGTCCAAACAGTAATTAAGAAATACACAATGTTTCCTTTATTGATTCAGGTATTCAAGAGGTACACAGATATTATTTAAACATTAGCATTAAACACAATACTGTAGCACTAGTTATTACAGAAGTGAGGTAGAGCTGAATTACCTGTCCTTCTTCTTTTTCCCCTATCAGGGAAGTGAAGCTTGCTTTCATCCCTCTGAAAGCCTTTATTCCCTTATTCTCACATTCCCATTCATACACTCAGCCTCTGTCCCGTGAATAGGAACCAATACTGCTTTCAAGCACTTTCAATTTCAAAACCTATTCATGTTCTGAATTACTGAGCATTTTAAGAGTGAAATGTAGAGAAAATGCTTTTCTTTCAGTCTACATTGATATCACTGGATACATCATCAGAAGTGCCTTCAATAGTAATGATATGTATCAAACTATGTTAGTCATATACATGAGAAATAAGTTAGGTAGATACCAATCAATATATTTAAGTTTTTTTTTAATTTTTATTCACGTAATAATTATGTTATGGGAGTCATTTTTTATAATGCTTTGTTGTACTACACAAAGAAACCATTGGTGACACCAATTATGAAGAAAATACAATTTTTTCTAATTATATGGCAAAATGATTATGTCTATGAGATAAGAGACTCACAAGAGTGACTAACAAGGAAACTGTTGTCAGAACAGCAATTCATGACTATGCATAAAGGCAGCAGAAAGCAGACAGAAAAACAATATGGCTTTAGCTGACATCCCATCTGTAATATTTGTCTGAACAGACCAGATAAGAAAATGCTAAATTTCCTTATCAGCGATGTGTATAATCTAACGTCCGTCATCATCCATTTGCATTCATTCAAATTGATGCCTTAGCATCTTGTTCAAATAACTTGGGAAATGTTTACATACCTAGAACACATAACCCTCATTATCTCATTTTATTCACTTTGTGTCCTGAGTGGACCGGGATTTCAAGGGACACCTGTTATGCCAAAAAAATAAATAAATAAACTTTAATTGACATGGTTTCATCTAGAAGCCTTGCTGACCCTCATTAACAGCATAATACGTATTTAATTTTTATGCATTGCAATTTCTGTTTTATAAATTAGGTATTGTGTCAAGTTGTGGCAGGGCAGAAGCCCTGCTGGTGTTATGTATGGGGGGGGTGTGTGGGGAATATTGGGTTGGCAGGGTGGGGGTTAAATTCCTCCCTGCCAGAACATGGGAATGTGACTGGGGCCATAATGGAATAATTGATGATTAATTAGGCTCCAGCCACAGGTGTATAAAAAGGGAAATCACAGGTTTTAATGTAAGAGTTAAATGATCAGGTTGGTGAAGGTGTGGTTTTTTGTTACAGTGAAGGGTATATATACAGTGTTTTTTTTTTATTTAAACCATTTATTTTGGCCAGTGCACCTTTTTGTTTGTTAGTGTGTTTTGTTTGTTGTTAGTTTTTGTAATTAAAGTGCGCAATAGCACTTAAACCTGCAGCTTCTTGTGTCTGAGTCTCTCTCCTGATGGAAACAAGCCTTGCCAGCGGTGCTACTGTGTCACACAAATACATAGCTGCAATAGAGAAATAACGTTTGAGAGAAATTTGCTTGTTAACAGTGTCAGGCTGTTTTCAAGGCATAAGCTAATTCTCACAAAGAGAGAGAACTTTCTACAGTTTGACGCAGAGACTCAAGTGAATTCTTTGCCCATTCTAACAAAAAATGTTTTTATATCCTGTTTTAAAAACAATTCAATCAGTCTGGCATTACTTTAGTTGTAAGACAGAAATGTACATGTGTAAGAGGTCATGCATCTGACATCTAATTACAGTAATCAAAGTGACACTTCTACAACATTTGCCCCTTTTATTTTTACTTAATGTATAGAATTTTTAAAAACTTTAATCATATTTCACTTTATTTATTAAACTCTGTTTAAAAAAATCTAGATTTTAACCATATTAAGTTTAGGGAAATAAAAGGTTTTTGAAGTAATGCACCTGCTCATTATATCTTCAAAGCCTTTATTGGCTTTACAAAGTAAGTAAATACAGAAAATATGTAAAGAATATATATATATATATATATATATATATATATATATATATATATATATATGTATATACACATATAAAATAAAAATAAATAAATAAAATAAATAATACTGTATAAATAATGATAATAACAATAACTAGAAGTTGCCAGCAACTTGACGGCTTCCAGGACCAGTACCAGTAAGTACCAGTACCAAACACTTTAGCAATTACTGCAGAATGCCAGTAACAGTACTAGTACCAAAAACTTTAGCAAATAGTGCATAATGCAGTACCAGTACCAAACACTTTAGCAAATAGTGCAGAATAGCATTTTTACATAGTAACCATGGCCCTATGTGCACTCTATTATGAGTTATGAGGCAGTTTTACATTTGACCTTTAGGAGAGGTCAAAGGTCACGGGCAATGACATTTTTTGATAGAGCATACATGGGTTATTATATGTGTTCCATAGTAACCATGACCCTATCAGCACTCTATTATGAGATAGTTTTACATTTGACCTTTAGGAGAGGTCAAAGGTCAGCCCCGCCAGTAAGAGTCGTCTTGACTGCAAATTAAGGACAACTAGAGAATCATTTCCAAGCAGGTGCAGACTGAGACACAGAGGCACCTGTACATTGAGAAGTTTAGCGAGAGCTGTGACTACAAAATTCCAAAAACCTATGATAGGTGGACATGCCCAAAACATGTGGAGATATGTGCCGACTGTCCCTAGAGTGCATCCATTATCATTAGAGATTTTCATTTGGAATCGACAATAATGGGTAGCATAAAATCTATGTACAAATTTAAAATGAATCAATTGGTGTGCTACATTTTTAAAAGACGTGAAGATATTATTCCAAATTCTAATCCAGTCAAGACTGACACCCAGCTTGTCGACTTCTCTGTCCCAAACAGAAATTACAGCGAGAGAACTAATATTATGAGATAAAAACATTATTATAAAGGGAGGAAACAAGGCCTCTTGTGGCAAGTATTGAGCTAAGTAATTGAGCTAACGGGTGAGTAGACAATGCCACATTCCATGGGACTCCATAGGCACGAAGGGCTGAGCGAAGCCTGAGATACATCAAATAAGAGGACCCAGGGAGTGAGTAAATCTCCTTAAGATCTTGGAACATGCGTAAGCCTTTGTCATCAAAAATGTCATTCAAAATGTGACTATTTCTAGTGGACCACAGTGGGCAAAAGGAAGTCTGTGAGCCTGTCAATAGGAGATTATTCCAAATGGGGGATTCACTGAGCATTTTATATCAGAGCTGCCGATAGGCCCCCTCCGGGGAGTGACGTCCTCGTTCCCGCCTTTTGAGGGAGTAAGTAGTCACTCTGCAGAGATCACTTCCTCTTTTGCTACTAACCTGCCCAGTTGCTGTGATTGTGTCTGTATGAAAGAGCTCTCACTTCAGTTATTTTTGAAAAATATTGCAGTAACTCAGCTTCTGTGAGCTGAGCTATAAGCTATAGGTTACGTCCACCTAGAAGGGACGTCCTCCCCAAGTGAAGTCTAAATCATGTACTGGAGGCTCTCACTAAGTCTCTTAGTGTTTGAGCCTATACATTCCATAGAATTGAAACATCTCTCTATGAAGACAGCATTTTTGTTAGCCATGACCTCCGCCAAGCGGGTCAGTGAGCTACAGGCTCTGTCAGTGCACAGCTCCTGTATGTGCGTCAGGGACGAAGGAAACAGGGTATCATTACACACGAACCCTGGTTTCCTCCCTAAGGTGGTTACGGTTTTCCACTTAAATCAGTCAGTGGAGGTAGAGGCTTTCCATCCCCCTCCATTTTCTTCGGAGGAGGATCAAAGTCTCAACTCCCTCTGCCCAGTTCAGGCATTGAGATGTTATGTTGACAGGACGAGAGCTCTGCACCAGTCTGACCAGCTTTTCGTCTGCTATTGTGTAAGGACCCTGCGTCAAGCCCTCTCAAAGCAGCGACTGACTCACTGGATTGTGGACACAGTTTCGACTGCATATACTAATGCCTGGGCGGGTGGTCGTGCACTCTACCAGATGCGTGGCTACATCATAGGCCCTCTTTAGAGAAGCCTCATTATGCGACATATGTACTGCGGCAACTGGGCTACCCCGCATACTTTCACCAGGTTCTACCGACCTAATGTGGTAGATCGCTGTATGCCTTCATTAGGCACAAGGGTCCTTGAGGTTACATGCTCGCACCGCTAACCATGGTTTTGCGGTCTCAAGACGTCCTTCGTCTGCTGTCTCCACTCACACTTCCTCGGGACGGCTTTGGTATACTTTTCCCAAAAGTATTGTTGGTGTTCATCTTCGAATTGAAAGGGAACATTAGGTTACAGATGTAACCCTGGATCCCTGAAAGAGAAAACGACCACCATCCTGCAAGTTTGCATCGGTTGCCTTCGCGGGTTTGATGCAAAACAGGAAGTGAGCTCCGTGGAGTGACTATTTGTTCCCTAGGAAGGCGGGACTGAGGACGTCACTCCCGGAGGGGCCTATCGGCAGCTTTGATATAAAATGCTGAGTGAATACCTGACCTGTGGCATATCCCAAAATTATTGTTGATGGTCATCTTCTCTTCCAGGGAACCAGGGTTACATCCGTAACCTAACATTTTTGTATCAAGCTCTTCAACTTGAGCCTTGAGCCAAGTGCTTGGTTGGATTTTGAACTGGCAATAATAGAAAGGAGTTGTGTGTAATAAGTTTGAAATGCAAAATATATGATTTTGTTCACGCTGCATATGTATGGCACCAATACCATCAAAATAATACATCTAAATCAAGGTTTACTGTATAATATATATGGACTAGCTAATGTAATTAGCACTTTCGAGTATTAATGCATCCACTTATCCGTGACATATACAGTATTCTGCAATATATAAAACCAGCATCTACATTTAGCAAGTTAGCAGTCTGTTCAGTTGGCTTTTATCCAGATTTCCATTACATGAGAGTAGGTGTTAAAACTTCATGCTGATTTGAACTCGGCTCTCGCCAAGATAAGCACTAACTAAGAACTAAGACGTAGCTTTACAGTAAACTAATGTGATCCATCTGTGTCTCCATCCATTTGTGTTTCCTTCCATATGATGATGTAGATATCCTTCTGCCTGGTGTTGATGGCTGAAGTGTAATGCTGGCTCCAGGGATCAGATTATTTTGCCTCCCTAGCGCATCAGCACACACAACGGCTGCGATGCTGGCTCCGGGGATCAACCACAGTGCGGTCTCCTCAGTGCATCAGCATGACAACTGTCTGGATTGAGCTAAGTAAGGTACATCTCTGGGGTCTTCAAGTGGGCACCTTCCATCCTCTGTGTTTCGTCGACTAGCCCACGACACCTCAAGAGGGCTCGACAGGGATTCTGGCATCCCAGCATCACCCTCCCCTGTCCCCCACTCAACTCAGCCGAGCTTACTTACCCTTACATCAGCGTTTCTTTCTTTCTATTGTGCTTGAGATCCCCAACCAGAATCTTTCTGTCTCAACCACAGCCAGTTGCTGCTCCTCTCTGCTGCTTCAGATAAGTTCTTCACTGTGCGACGCAACTCTTGGCCACTGAATCCGACGTCTCTGAGAAACCGGGTTGTAAAGTGTGCCACAAATCCTCGACAACCCACCTCCACTGGGTAAACCTGGACTCTCCATCCTCACTGTTCCACTTCAGCGGCTAGTTGAGCATACCGCAGTTTCTTCCTCTCGTACACCTCATCTACAGCATCCTCCCATGGCACTGTTAACTCTACCAGGTGAACAAGGCATGCTGATACAGACCACAAGACAATACCTGGTCGAAGGTTAGTGGTGGCAATCTCAGGTGGAAAAATAAGCCGTTGACCAACATCTGCCAGCATTTTCCAGTCTCTAGCAGCTTCCAGTTGTCCTGGGCGAGGCCTGGTTTTAACACCTTTTCTTGGCAGTTGCTCTCCTGGGTGGAGGAATGTTGTCTTTTGTGTGTAATGTTTTGATGGAACTGGTGGCAACTTATTAGTCATGTTACGCTTGTCTTTCAATTCTAAGGCCAAACATCGCAGCACCTTGTCATGGCGCCAAGTAAACCGTCCTTGGCTAAGACCCACCTTGCATCCTGTCAAAATGTGCCTTAATGTTGCAGGTGATGAACACAAAAGACATGAGGGATCCTTTCCTACCCAGAGGTTTAGGTTCTGTGGTGATGGGCGAACATCATATGTTGACCTGATGAGGAAACTGATCCTGCTCTGTTCCATTGTCCATAGGTCTTGCCAGCCAATCTTGCGTTGTTCCACACTCTCAATTCTCCCTGCTTGGCCTGGGAAATGGCCTTTACACACCTCATCCTCTCCTCCTGCTTTTGCACCTCGTTGACTACCAGCTTCCTCCTTTGAGCTGGGGCTGCCTTGTGCCATGTAGGAGGAGCTGAACTGAAACCAAGACCCCCTCTTCCATGCTGAACTTGCCCCATGATATCACCAATTCGAAGGGCAGCCTTTGCATCTTCCACGGCTTTCTTTGCCGCCCACTTTCTTCCAGTTTTCAACACAGGTGCTGCCTTCCTTACGCATTTGTTGCGTGACTCTACTAATGTCATTTCCAGTCCAACCTTGGCGCACTTAAACTCCTTGATTAGAGCGGAGACTGGTAGCTGCAGCATTCCTTTACCATAAAGTCCCACTCTGCTGAGGCAGCATGGAACTCCCAACCATTTCCTGATGTATGAACTGATTAAAGCTTCCAGCTTCTCTACTGTTGTCAAAGAAACCTTGTACACAGCCAGTGGCCACAGCAGCCTCAGCAGTAGACCAAACTGAAAGCACCAGAGTTTTAGTTTGCCAGGTAAAGCACTACTGACTATGCTCTTCAACCCTTCCACTGCTTGTTGTCTAACTTCTCCCACACAAACTGTGTCCTTTAACCCTTTGCGGTCCATTTATTAATCGCATGTCAGGCACGTCAGGTCTAATTAATTTTCACACGCGCAGTTAATTTTAGATGCGCTGTTTAAAAGAATTTTTTTCCACAGTCAAACGGGTTTAAATGGCCCTGCATATCAACAAAGCACTCACTAGGCATCTCCAGCCCCGCCCCACCCTTTCGTTTGCTATAGCGTTCACCTATGTAAGAAATAAATAATAACAATAATAATAATAGTCGTACATACCGATCGATCATCTCCGGATCACTCGTTTTATCACCAAACTCCTCAATAATGCGATCCAAGTCATTATTTTATTACTATAACATCTCAAAAAAGCTCTGCAAATGTCCGTGTTTTCTGTGCGCTGATTCAGTCAGCCAACTTGTTTACTTACGACCCGCCCCGTTATCTTATACCAGATACCATGTATGACTAATCATGAGATACGCCTTTTTTTTTTTTTTTCCGACTCGGCTCTTGGTGCTCCCACTCGGCAATTGAATGGTTTTCTTGGCTTTTTCCGGAGAAAAAACGACTAGAAACCCGTTTTTTGCGTTGCTATAATGATGTCGGATCCAGTCTGACAAAGGACCTGTGAGGAATAATTGCAATGTCGGACCCAGTCCGACAATGGACCGGAAAGGGTTAAATCCCTGTCGTACCATCTCCCAAGACTTTTCACTGGCTTCTCAGACACTGTTGGTATTGCCTCACCATTAATGTAGAACATTTTATCTACTACTTTACCTTTAATTATAGAAATGCTCCTTGATTTAGTGGGCTTGAATTGCATTCGTGCCCATTCAATGTTATTGGTTAATTTGCCCAATAACCGATTAGTGCAGGCTACTGTTGTAGTCGTGGTTGTCATGTCATCCATGTATGCTCAAATTGGTGGTAGTCGCATTCCAGAAGCCAAGCGCTCTCCTCCCACTACCCATTTTGATGCCCTAATGATTACTTCCATTACCATGGTAAAGCCAGTGGAGAAATGGTGCATCCTGCCATTATTCCAACTTCTAGGCATTGCCATGTAGTGCTGAATTCTGAAGTTGAAAAACTAAATTGCAAATCTCCAAAGTAGGCTTTCACTAAATTTGTTGTCATCGGTACACTGAAAAAATCAAATGCTGCCCAAAGAAGTTCATGTGGCACTGAACCATATGCATTAGCCAAATCCAGGAATGTCACATGGAGCTCCTTCCTCTCCTTTTTAGCATATTGAATTTGTTGCCAGATCACATTGATGTGTTCTAAGCATCCTGGGAAACCTGGAATGCCCGCTTTTTGTATTGAAGTGTCAATGAAGCAGTTCTTTAATCGGTAAGCTGACAATCTCTGAGTAATAATACTGAAGAAAATCTTGCCTTCTACGTTTAATAGGAAAATAGGGCGAAACTGACTGATGCTTGTAGAATCTTTTTCTTTAAGTATAACGACTCCACCTATATGTAGAGTCTGCAAATAAAAGTTTACAATAGTATTTTTACACTGTAATTTGGCTGATAGCCATGCTTTTACTTGCTCACTCAATTAATTTACTGTGGTTAATCTGTGGTACTGTGGTTAACGATGTTATTTTACCATAGCTATTTATGATTTACTATGTTTACATGTACTATATAGTGCTTGGAAATTATGGCCTGTGATTGGTTAAAACCTCATCATAGGAGCAAAAATAGATTGAACTATTGCCCTAACACCCTTACACCACCGCGCAACAGTCTCCCTCTGACGTGATTGGTTCACATCAATGTCAGCCCCACCCCTTATCAAAGAAACGCTCACGCCTACGTGCACTTCCACTCCTAACAAGAGAAAATAGCTGAATGAAGAAACAGCGATTCTGTGACTTAACAGAAAATGAATTACAAAACATACTGCAAAAGAAAGAAAAAAACTATGCAGTATGCACTTCAAAAACATTTTCTGTTATTTAGTTATGTTATTTAGTTATTTACTTATGCTGTATCAGTTATATTTAAACAACATACTGTAAAGCCATACATATTTGGCGAATCACACCTATAAAACCTATTTTGCTCCAGAAATGTTGGTGACCTGTTCCACTGATAGTAGTATATTACTTCATTATATGTACAGCACTAAGATTTCCGTGCCAAAAATGTTTACATTTAAGCGAAAAAATGCATAATAAAAGGCTAACAAATATTTACAGTATATTAAGTCATATTTACTATCCAGCCTTGCCTCTTATATATTAAATATTTACTGCAGACTCAGCTCACTAATTGCCATCTCTTTAATACCCCTCATATATTAATGAGAGAGGTCCATTCAAAGAGCAGCTCTCACTGTTTTATACAAGGAAAATAAAAAGAACCAACTAAATAGCAGCAGGGTACTTAGGTCACAAAGTTGAATGGTATGAAATTAACTTTCAGCAAAATACATATTGGAGCTTTTAAAAGATGACACAAAGGATTCATTTTAACATGTTATTATTTTAATTTGCAGGGACAAAAATGACAAGCAATTTATTTACAGGAAACTGTACAAAAGCAAATTAAATTATGTAAAATATTTCATAAATAAGTGGACTTGCGTTCAATACATTTTGCCATGTTCAGCATAGCTGCGTGCATAGTGACTCATAATAAAACAATATTACATTGTTCCTTGCTTCAATATCAACATCCATGTCGCAGAACAATAGTTTATGATTAATATTACAAACAGATCTCATCACACTGAATGCAAGTGCTTTAAATCTTAGGAGAGGCTGGCTGAAAATGTACCCCAGGAAGGAAATAACTACTTCCTCTGAGAATTTAATTCTCAATATATAATGCCTATTCTCTCAAATTCTAAAGAACTTTCAATGACAACAGCTATCTTTCTCACTTTACTAAAACTTTGATATTTTGTGGACAATCATCTGTGTGTTTCTGCATTCCCCCTATTACTTACTGCACCATGTATTCTGGTTTTATATAGCCTTTATTTGCTTTCACACCAAAACTATTATTTCAGTTCGGTACTGACCATAATCAATCTTAAACTCATTAATCTACAGATGAATGTATTGCTCATGAGAGGCAGAATCGTTAAGCTAACTTAAGCCATGTATTTTTCAAACCAAGTCAAGCATATTACAGTTAATTACTAGGCTTTCCCTGCCTCCTTTTGGTAACATTCTTGAAAGACTGCCCTCTACAGGAGTGAGAGTAATTAGTATGTTAGTGCATGTCCTCAGTCCAAGTCTAAAGCTAAGACTTGCAACAGTGAAACACTGTGGGATTTTGTCGACAATAGTCGACTAGGGTCTGACCTAAATCACAAAACTAATTATAATGAAGCCACATTCTGTCTCAAGACCAATAAAAATATGAGATTTGAATGATATTATTTTCAGACCTCTGACCACACACAGTCTGACCAGCTTTCTTATTCTCTTTTTCTTTTTTTGCTATTGTAATTAAAATTGAAAGAATGCCAATAAGAAATCTGACTTGCTTTGCATCTCAAACTTCCGGGGGTAATCCTCCAGCCAGCACCTTTCATGACCTTACACCAATCTCCAACAGTAACGTCAGTCATTTCTGGACTTCACATAACTGAACAGTCAAAAGTATTTTTTTGTGTTTTACAACACCACATAATGGGTATGTGTTGGTTGCATAACACTGATTAAACTAGACTGCTATGTTAACATAACTACATTATAGTGTACAATGTTCAATGTAAATAAGTTTTGTAAGAAAAAAATATACTGGTATTTAAAAACACTGAATGAATTGCATAACAGTCATAGAAATAATGATAAAAAAAGTATTTTTTTCCCTAATCAACCATGTCAAACCTAATTTAACCATACAGTACACTATCCATACATTGTTTCCTAATGCAAAATAATTTTGACTGATCTTTGATCTGATTTGCCAGAAGACAACTTACAATGTATCCTAAATGATCTAGTCTGTGTAATACAGTTAAATACAGGTCCAAAACATAATATGAAGCAGCCCATTACTCTTTGTTTCCAATCCCCACCAACACTGAATCATACCATTAGGTATAAAAAGGCACAATTTGCATATTTTGCATTCACTCTATTTTTACAGAAGCACTCTAATTATACAAAATGGCATTGATAAAACTAAACTAAAAAATAAACATAAAACATTAGTCTAAGCCATGCCAGTTCAAAGTTGCAACTTTTTCAATGTGTGTACTGTATGAGGAAAGCCAGACCATCACAAGTAACATAACTCTCGCTACAATTATTATTATATCTTAATAGCCATTTAGCGTCAAAGAAAGAATGCTGCATCCAAGTGGTTCTGTCCTTTTTAACATGTGCTTGTGTAGTGTGATGATATAACATAACATTCAAACTGGTACCCTAAAACAGACTACATGACTAATGCTTGTTGAAGATATAACAAAAGCAAGCAACAGGATGGACTTCATGTTTATTCCTTTGCAATACGTGAAGTAAATTCTCTTTAAACGTGCAATAAAAATACATATTTATGTTTACAGTTTCTAAGCGATTTAGAAGCACTTTTCTTAACAATAAGTACTTAGACTATAGAATGCTGTACTACATTAAGCAGTTCAGCAACAAAGGATTAGCTTTTTATAAATTAGATAATCACATACAGAAAGTTCAATTATTATTTCATTTGAGATTTCCTTTTTTACTCATATCTCTTCAGAGCTTTTTCCCTTAAACCATAACTATTTTTATACTGAAATTACAGGAAGTGTTAATGTAACAAGGTCTATGCAACAGAGAAAAGGGCACAAAACAGTGCTACTTGTTCGTAGTTATTGAAATGAAACAGAAGTTGCAAGAAGTTTGGATTTTACTGACCAGTCAACCTATACATTTACATATATGCATGTATTTAAAGCAACAAACTACCAAAAGCTATTTTTTTGTTTGTCTAAAAGTTATCAGAGAAATATCAGGTTATGCCTTCATGCCTGTTTGTTGTTTCCAAAGCTTTGGTTTGCCTATGGTTTCCATTTGTTGGGGCTCCCATTATTTTCATTATAAAACATCATGTTCTCTGCCCCCTTTCTTCGTTTATGAGTCACAGCAGAGATTTTGATTATTTTCTTCCAGTGAGATGTAGTACATCCTTGTTTTTATATGTGTAGGCTGTCAAAAGTGCAACAGCCCAGAGCTGTGGCATTATTCTTAATGTTTTTTTTTTCTTTCACTATAGCCTAGATAAGACGTTAATGCAGGGCTTAAGCCAACAACACCGCTTGCTGTATCCCAGCGCTTAGGTACTTCCACATGCTTTAAGGATGAAAATTCCAAGTCTGCAAACTGAATCCCATCATATGGGGCAAAATACAATCTAAAGATTAAGTATAAATTGATATCTTGTGAATGTGCTCAGAACGAGTGTTCACATTACAGCAGTCCATCCATCTTCTATGTAAATGTCCATGCAGCCTGTAAAATGGCACACTATTGTACATTTCTTTGTTGTCCTATTTTGATGAAACATCACGTTTGCTTTTTTGATGCCAGAAGGAGTAAAATCAGCTTCCCTAAGGCCTCCAGTTTGAAGTGTCATTTAAGCTTGGACAGTCAGCTGATATGTACAACCAGGTTTACACATATTTCGATGTTTCGAGCAATAATTAACAAATTCTGATTATTCATGGCTTATAAACTTGCATCTTCTTGTTCAGAGTTCAGTTCCCGGTTTTATAAAATCTACTTTAAATCCAAAGACTTGATTTTTACATTAATGATGTACTGAGATTTATATATATATATATATATATATATATATATATATATATATATATATATATATATATAAACACTTGTCCAAGTAAGATTTGCTTACATAGCAGCAGTGCCATCTGACTCTTATCAAGTAGTATTAGTTAACCTCATGGATTTCATAGAGACTAATACCCATGTAGTATAATTTAATTGTACATGACATAGGGTAACACTCTTTGTGGCACTGTCTTAAGCCTTGGGGCACATGGTGAAAGTTGTGTCTTCCTGAAGTTCATACGTGATGTGATACATATTTATGAAGATGTCATGCTTTTTTCTTATTTTTTGTTGTTTTGAAGTGTCATTCTCATCATGGGCTGTTGATATTCAGATGACAAATTCTGATTAGATTTAATTGACCTGTCATCTTGATCAGGTTTGACGACATATTAACAACCCCTAGTTGGCTCCTGTTGCTATCAATGTTGCACTGCGTACCTCTCAATCAGACTAAATTTCTGTTAAACTGATTTCCAACCGTCAATTTACAATAAAATCTGTGAGGGAGATTAGGCATGCAAGTTACGAAAATGAATTCTACAATGTACACTACAATCAGGCAGCAAGTATTTCAGAGCTTGCCTTGTCTGCAGTAGTGGCAGTTTTTTTTTTTTTTATCTCATTAGTAGCTCCCCTTTCATGTTGTTTTTATTTGAAAAGTTATGCTTATTTTTTCATTGCAGGTGCAAATATATCATCTTACAGGTACACTTCCCTTCTGGTAAGTGTATTAACAGGAGAGGGCTTGTACACTCCTGTTTGTGTAAGTGGTATGTCCTCTGGGCTGGCATCCTCATTTTTGCCGAAACTGGCTGTACTGAAGGTCTCATAAGATGATGGCATCTTTTTGCTCAGGAGGTTTCTGTTGCGATCACCCATGAGATGGGGGTCTCCGTTGGCGAGTTGTTCCTGGCTGCCTTCTTCGGTTGTGGGCATAAATGTTGAGAGCTTTGGTTGATTCTTCTGTTTTCTTTCAGGCGAAGTTCGGACAGGCATCCAGCAGGAATCTGAGTGACCGAATTCATTGCATTCCCTGGTGCACTTCCCTGTCATGGCTACATCTGGCAATGGCCTTGGATCTGAAAGAGGAAAATGGCAACCTTTTATTAATGCCTTTACTGGGTTGTACTCCAAGCTGTTAAATCTTTAAAGATGTGGCATGTGTTACATGAACCAAGCTGAGTGGTAGATTTAATCATTAGAAAAGGTCTAGTATGATCACAGAAAACTTACACTATAATAATAAAGAGTCTATAACTTTGGATAAATGGTTTAGTAGTTATGCAATGGCTGTTCTAGAGCTTGTGGGGTGAATCAATAATTCACACCTTATAAGCAGAGACACTTTGAAAGAAAGAAAGAAAGAAAGAAAGAAAGAAAGAAAGAAAGATGTCTGTTATTCTTCTAAAATGTGGGTGCCAGTTTTACCCACACATGTATTTCCTTGACAGTTTTGAGTGAAATATATATTTGTTGTAGTAACACATCCCACAATCAAAAAGAAAATATTAAAACATAGTAGTAAGTAGTAGCTCAAGTGGGGCAATATGAGTGTACCTCAGAATGTCAACTGTATGAACGGTGGTGATGTGCCTAATCCTGTGTGATTCATTCAATTGCAGTTGCACTACAGTGTTTTACATGAAGATGCTATTAACTGCTGTGAAAGCATCTAAAATTAGGTGTAGAAGATAAAATAATAATCCAGGTAAATTAGACTAATTAAATCTGGCATTTCAATTAACCTTTTTAAAGAAGTGGCTTGAAATGAGCCTTGACTAGAAATAAACATGACTTTTTTTTTTTTTTTTTTAGAAAATCTTGTTTTATTATTTTCAAGCAACCAGGACACATTTTTTGTTTTAAAGAAATCTTTATATGCATACACTATGCACTCTAAATGAGTCTGATGGGAGAATGGATTCAATGTAATAATCCCCACACCTTCTATATGCTAAATATCCACAAATCTGTTAATTAACCAAATATATAACATCCACATTTATTAAAGTGGTCGTCAACCATTGGTTTCAGCCCATGTCCATCCAGCTACAAAGTATTGTACTTAAGCCTTACCACAAATGCCATCTATTATCACTAAAGCAAAACTTAAGAACCAATCAGCTTCTATTTCAGTGGTTCAAGGTGGCATACACTGACTTTATGAAGAAATTACAAATATTTACATTCTAAAATTGTCTGTGGAAAATGATTTCAGTTTGGACCTAAGTACATACAATTTTTAATTTTAAAAAGTGTATAGAGGTTTTTAAACAGGAAGCTAACTGGTTTTTCTTTGCCTCCCAAGTCTCGGCAAGGTTTCAACTAAAAAATGATTAGCAACCAAGTAAATTCATATGATTGATACGTCCTCTGCAAAGCTTAGGCTTTGGCTATGTTTACAATGAAAACAGAGGAAGCAAGATATGATAGTAGCACTACTTTTCACCCTAGCTGGAGAGGAGGGCTATAGTGGAAAATTATTGACCCGAGGGAAGACTATTGTTACCGATGGAGGGGCTATAATGCCTGAAGCTGCAGGTAACAATAGTCTTCCCGAGGGGCATTTAATTTTCCACTAAGGCTGAGTCTCCAGTACATATTTAATATATGAATCAGTCAAGAAAATAAGCGAGGCAAGGTTGGATAGTAAATACGACTTTATATATTTTGGTTTAATCTAGCTGATACAGCATAAGTAAATAAATGAATAAGAGAAATAAATAACAGAAAATGTTTCTGAAGTTCATACCGCACACAGTAGTTATAAAAGTTTTTTTGGTGTCCAGCTCCGTGCGGCGTCCTGACTGCTGCATAATCCAGTTTATATCCCGGCTGTCATATTTGTTTACATCGTCAGGTTAGAAAACAGTGACAGCTGCAACTCTTCAAGCGTTTTATTTCAAATGATTTCAAATGATAATTTATTTCAAGTGATAAAGAGGGAGTCTTAAGAACTTATGCTCTGGTTATCTATTTGTATGTTTTTTTTTGGTTTTTGTTGTTTTTGAACAAATTAACAAAAATCCATCTTGAAAGCAAGTATATATATACGTGCAAACTGTTTATATTTATGACCGCACCGAAACTGCAATTTCATGATTTTCTTACAGCCCTAATACATATATACTTTAGCATATATATATATACAGTGCCTTGCGAAAGTATTCGGCCCCCTTGAACTTTGCGACCTTTTGCCACATTTCAAGCTTCAAACATAAAGATATGAAACTGTAATTTTTTGTGAAGAATCAACAACAAGTGGGACACAATCATGAAGTGGAACGAAATTTATTGGATATTTCAAACTTTTTTAACAAATAAAAAACTGAAAAATTGGGCGTGCAAAATTATTCAGCCCCTTTACTTTCAGTGCAGCAAACTCTCTCCAGAAGTTCAGTGAGGATCTCTGAATGATCCAATGTTGACCTAAATGACTAATGATGATAAATAGAATCCACCTGTGTGTAATCAAGTCTCCGTATAAATGCACCTGCACTGTGATAGTCTCAGAGGTCCGTTTAAAGCGCAGAGAGCATCATGAAGAACAAGGAACACACCAGGCAGGTCCGAGATACTGTTGTGGAGAAGTTTAAAGCCGGATTTGGATACAAAAAGATTTCCCAAGCTTTAAACATCCCAAGGAGCACTGTGCAAGCGATAATATTGAATTGGAAGGAGTATCAGACCACTGCAAATCTACCAAGACCTGGCCGTCCCTCTAAACTTTCAGCTCATACAAGGAGAAGACTGATCAGAGATGCAGCCAAGAGGCCCATGATCACTCTGGATGAACTGCAGAGATCTACAGCTGAGGTGGGAGACTCTGTCCATAGGACAACAATCAGTCGTATACTGCACAAATCTGGCCTTTATGGAAGAGTGGCAAGAAGAAAGCCATTTCTTAAAGATATCCATAAAAAGTGTCGTTTACAGTTTGCCACAAGCCACCTGGGAGACACACTAAACATGTGGAAGAAGGTGCTCTGGTCAGATGAAACCAAAATCGAACTTTTTGGCAACAATGCAAAACGTTATGTTTGGCGTAAAAGCAACACAGCTCATCACCCTGAACACACCATCCCCACTGTCAAACATGGTGGTGGCAGCATCATGGTTTGGGCCTGCTTTTCTTCAGCAGGGACAGGGAAGATGGTTAAAATTGATGGGAAGATGGATGGAGCCAAATACAGGACCATTCTGGAAGAAAACCTGATGGAGTCTGCAAAAGACCTGAGACTGGGACGGAGATTTGTCTTCCAACAAGACAATGATCCAAAACATAAAGCAAAATCTACAATGGAATGGTTCACAAATAAACATATCCAGGTGTTAGAATGGCCAAGTCAAAGTCCAGACCTGAATCCAATCGAGAATCTGTGGAAAGAACTGAAAACTGCTGTTCACAAATGCTCTCCATCCAACCTCACTGAGCTCGAGCTGTTTTGCAAGGAGGAATGGGCAAAAATTTCAGTCTCTCGATGTGCAAAACTGATAGAGACATACCCCAAGCGACTTACAGCACTTACAATCGCAGCAAAAAGGTGGCGCTACAAAGTATTAACTTAAGGGGGCTGAATAATTTTGCACGCCCAATTTTTCAGTTTTTTATTTGTTAAAAAAGTTTGAAATATCCAATAAATTTCGTTCCACTTCATGATTGTGTCCCACTTGTTGTTGATTCTTCACAAAAAATTACAGTTTCATATCTTTATGTTTGAAGCCTGAAATGTGGCAAAAGGTCGCAAAGTTCAAGGGGGCCGAATACTTTCGCAAGGCACTGTATTATATTATATTATATATATATATATATATATATATATATATTTTTATTATGCATCTACGCTCAGAACCAATGCATTTTTTTAAAGAAAGGCTATCTTTCCTAGTATTACATGAATAATACTTAACAAAAGAACTCCTAGTTGCATTCTATCCGTAAGCAAACATTTTATTAAGTTACAGAGATGTATGAGGCTGGTTTTATATTTGATTTATGAAATACATATTTGTAAATAGATAGCATCACGGATGTCTGCTGTGAAATGCCGAAGATGTACATCATGTTTTTGACAACAGTGGCAATGCACTTGTAACAGGGTGCAGGCTGGGCACAAACAGATATCCACACAGATTTCAAACGAGCAACTTACCACTATACAAGAGCTAGCTTCATCTGCATTCGTGGTTATAGGGGTCAGAATCTGTAACTGCAGTGTATCACACAACATTGCAGGTTACACACCGATACAGCTCTGTGCCCACTTCTCATGATTTGTAAATGTTTTCCTTTGTCTTTGCATTACAATCTCCATTTCTTAATTATTTTAGATGTAAACATACAATTCTAGAACAATTATGTTTCATTCAGGGTCCCAAAAGTCATTGTAAACATAGCCTGTCACAGCCCCTGGTGTCTGCATTCTTATAAATATAGAATGTGTCCTCATTCTAGGCATTGTGGTGTTACAATTGGCTAATATTACTTTAAAAATATCACTGTTAAGATATACTAAACGGCACTTGCATTAAAAAAATGTCCATATACTGCTATAAGTGGTTATTGCCATGCCTAACATATCATAAAACTAACCATAACACACAGTGCCTTCAAAAGCAGCACAGAAGAGTCTCGAGTCATTCATATGAAATAAATATGAATTAATACCATTTAACCATAGGGCTTCTTCAGAAGCTGAGTATCTATCAAAAATAATTTTATTAGCACTTAATTCCAGTGCTTAATGTAGCATTATATGAATATGCGTTCTTGCTTAATTTTCTTGAAAATAGATTACCTCCACTCTCATCAATATGAAACTTGTAAAAACAGGCAAGAAGGGGTTAGTGCATAAACTACAAAAGCATGCTGCTCTCTGAATTCATTATATAACCATGGCTTACTTTTACTGTTCTTTTTTTCCTTTAAAAAACAACAAAAACACATTATTACTGGATGTGTTTAAACTATGGCAGAACATGTATCTGCTTTGTAACTACATTATACAGCGAAGCACAGGGAAAACTCCATATCACTGTTAACATAGCACTTGCATTAAAACAATTAAAACAGAAGGGTTTTAGACACATGTTTAACTACAGTGCTGTCTAAAATAAAAATGGTTAAGTGATTTAAAAGTTCTATGTAAACACTGCCTCACAAAACAGTTTTCCTTACCGAGAAGCTGACTAATAAAATACATTATATATATAGTAAGACAGCAGGGAGGGGGGTTAATATCCTCTCTGCTGTTTTACTGTTTATTATCCCCTGCACCTGGTGGTAATTGTAAATTAGAACCAGGTGCAGGGTATTTAAGAGAGGCAGTGAGTCTGCTCGAGGCTGCTGAGTAGAAGGAGACAGATGGTGTGTTCTGTGTCCGAGTAGTCGATCGGAAAGGTAGGTGTTGTGGTACAACGGTGCAGTTTATTTTGTTTATGCCAGGCAAACGGCTTAGCCGTCCTGCGAGTTAGTCAGGGACCTGCATACTGTGTAGTCAGCGCTCCGAAGGAGCTAGGTGTTTGTTTTGTTTATTTAGTTTTTGTGTTTATTAAAAATAGCGCATCAGTGCTGGAAAACTTCATTTTTGTGTCCTGGGTCTGTTTTTAAAGGGGCAACTAACCATGAGTGAGTTGCAGCTTGTTTACACTATATATATAGAACAGCCATACATTGAGGGGGACTGATTACACTGCGACACGTAGGATGACAATGAGGGGGACTGATTACACTGCGACACACGCAGGATGACAATGAAGGGCCTGATTACACTGCAACACATGCAATAGGTTTCATGTTGTTTACAATGAATGAGTATAAAGAAAAAAACGTTTTGTATTTCTGTTCTGTGCCTTACATCTCTCATCTGTTGTGCTGTTGTGATTTGTTTGCAATGGTACACACTGCTGCCCACAACTCCCAAGTGCGATGGCATTGTTGCCTTGCTTGTATCTTCTTTTCCTCCACCTTCATCAATTAGAAGGTGTTATCTTGACACCATCTTCGCTGTCCTCCTGCCTGAATACCATTGAAAGTTTCTGTAGACAACATTATGTCCTCCGACATAAGTCATCTTGCTCACTGGGGGCTTGGTACAAAGATGTATTTTAAACTGTGACTAATTCTTTATTGCCCTTGCCCATGAAGGTGTCCCTTTGACACCTGCCTAGGCCTAGAGCTAAAGTGACCCATGCTGCTGTTTTATCACATACCCCATGTTGTCTGATGGTGCCAGGAGTCTACATCATGGTTTCTCACCCTTTACTTCATTCCCCTTATTCTCTGCAGTCCAACACCACTTCTTTCCCCCTGCCCTTATACTGTAGCTCTGGAGACCTCATTCAGAGATTGTCCTCTGAACAAGCACTTTAACTTCTCTTCCTGCAATGTTAGGTTTTGCTTGTTAGAGCAATGAGCTCTGCACAATGTGTACTACCTCTATATTGTGTAAAATGTAATTTCCAGTCACTTTATTACAATATGTTGGAGCTTCTTTGTTTGTGTTTGTTTGTGTGACTTCCACTACACACACAGCTGCCATTAGATGCACTATACTAATCTCTCATATCTGCTGTTGAAGGCCAAACGTTCTTTTGTATTATTATTCCCTGCTACATTATTCACTGTAAGCATGTACATGTGGTCTTTTTCTACATGTTCTTTTGTATTATTATTCCCTGCTACATTATTCACTGTAAACATGTACATGCAGTCTTTTTCTACATGTTTATTTGATTAAACTTTATACCTGTAAGGATCTGTTTTTGGTTTATGTTTTTCAAATGCTAAAAAAAGCCTCTCCCCTTGTTCTTTCCTTTGTAAACGGTCTGTAACTTTAATGTACCCTTAGCTTTAACACCCACAGTGACTGTCTATGATGAATAACAGAAATACTGACATTTGTCAGCCCATCAGTTCTTAAATCACTGTAGCCTGGGAATTCCACACAGTATGGGAAGA
Source organism: Acipenser ruthenus (assembly GCF_902713425.1). NCBI lineage: Eukaryota > Metazoa > Chordata > Actinopteri > Acipenseriformes > Acipenseridae > Acipenser > Acipenser ruthenus. The sequence continues at coordinate 113,380,904 of NC_081190.1, forward strand.
ACAAACCACTCCTGATCAGTAAACTAAGCCTAGATTCAGCCTTTCTCCCTGAAGATATCAAGCTGAAACAATAATGTATTATGGATTCAAAAATACTGTTTCAGAAGTAGTGGAATTGCTTTATAAAAATCCATAGGCTTCACCAAAAATAATGTAAGCACAAAAATCTTTTAAAACATTTTAATAAGGAACCTACCCAATCAAATCAAGGTTAAAGGTATATACAAGGTACAATAAAAATCTAATGAATCTCTTCTTTACATTTTCAGAAATATGCAGCTTTGCATTTTGTTTCCCCTTTTTGACCATGTTATGAGGCTACTGAATCAAGTGGTGGATATCCAGCAAAATCTATGTCAATTACGCCCTATACAGTATAAATATCAGATGAAATTAACTTTGGAAATTATGACTGAAGTCAATCACAGATATGAGTCAAGTTATCAATGTTTAGACAGACTCCATGACATTCTCCACAATCATTTAATAATAAATATATCTATACTTATACTATAGATTTCTTTTTTTTTTACTTGTTCAATGGGTACTTTCAAAACAATGCCCTTTTAACTATTCTTTATAACCTATCCTGTCAACTTACAATTCAAAAGGCAAGTAAGTATTCAGCTTCATATGCCTGTCCAACGAGGCAGCAAATGTATATCACATTAAGTACAGTATAAACTAAACTGGTGTATGCTACAAAAATTAACCAATAAAGCACTGGTATTATTTACTTTTATTTTTATGAGAAAGATCCCAGCCTCATATTCATGCAAATTGAACACAATGAACAGAATGGTAAACGGGAATGGTTTCAAATGCATGAAAATGTTGCTTGAGATCTAATTGAAATTATGTTTTACATGGGTGAAGACAGCTTACATTTCTAATAAACTGTGCTCTAGTCTAATAGTGTTTTCAGTCTGTTAAAGGTCAATGATTTATTTTAAACAAAGTTTTTCAAATCAGCAGTTATACATGGACACAGTAGTGTGTTATATTTGGTATTTCCCTGTAGACATTTACGAATAAGTACATACATTCATTCATTAGCAAATACCGTATTCATGTTGTTTTATTTGTTCAGTTTATTTGTTCAGTATGTTTTATTTGTTCAGTCTCTCGAATGCTTTTACCCAGCAGAGAAAAAAAGAAGTTTCTTGCAGAAGGCATTTTATATGGTTGCTTTAACAATGAAAGATTTCTTCACCTTTGCTAATTAAATGAAACGGGAGAGGTTGGTAATAAAAAACTAACTATTGAATTAGGTTTGTAGATCGAAGATTGAGAGCACAGCAGTGACCTTTTTCATTTAGTCATCCCTTAACACACTGTTGCCTTCCTTTAGCTGGGCATTGATTTGTGTACATTCTTCCGCTTCAATAAAACCTATGGATAGTTCGTCTAAGAAACCACAAACACAGTCACAACTTGGTTTTTACTTCATTTTCCTCAAAGGTAACCACAGAATAAGATAGCCATATCATATTATCAATTATACTATTGGAAAACAGAAACTGTATCAAGGGTTTAATGCAACATTTTGCACGTGTCCTTGGCAGTGTGTATATATCTCAACACAACAGATCTTGATTTAATTTTTAAGTAATCATTATAGATTAAATCCTAGCAAAGGCAATCAGTTAAAGAGTAAGTAGCATGGTTCTGAATAATATAGCGTTATACATCCCCATGTGTTGCTACAACGGTTTAAATAAAAGTACCTGTAATTTTTCTTTTCATTGTTAACACCCTGACAACTTTTTACACTTATAACTTTAAATTCTGTTTCAAAGCTCTTTTCGAAATGGGATTTGAGCGCTGTCCTCTAAATCACTGCAGGAAGAGCGCTTAAAAAAAATAAAGGTGCTCTGGCTTTTCTGTTCCGTACCACATCATGGATCATTATTGCTGTGTTACCTGTTTGACAATGTGGGCAATAATCCTTACAGTATCAGTGTAACTAGAGCAGACATTTTGAAAAGAGCTTTGAAACAGATATATGTGTAAAAAGTTGTCAGGATGTTAACAATCAAAAGAAAATTACAGATACGTTATCTGAACACTTGTAGCAAAACATGGGGACATGTAACGCTATATTTTTCGGAACCCTGCCAATTACTCTTTAAGGTACTGTATGGAAATCACTTCAAGGACATATTGCAAAACTTGGGAATTTCAGGACAGAGGATATTGTTTAGAGTTTAGATCCACAGCACTTGGTGAAAACCCATTCTGCATTACTCCCTGCACATGTGTTTGGTTGATACAGCTTGCTGACATGCACTGTGTGTTTGCCTTGTTGTGCATATTTCAGATGTCACAATCCTCTGTATTCATATTCTCCTAGTTCTAGCTGCACTACAGACTACCAGTATAAATCAACTCCTGTTATTGACTTACAAAACTGTCAAGGGCCTAGACCAATCATACACATGTTGAAGATCAAGCAGTTTATACTCCATGAGGTTCATCGGCTGCAGGTCTGATGCAAGGGCAATTCTCCTAAATTATATGTTATTTGGTTTGGCATGTCCATACTATAAGGTCCATGTTTAATCTGTACATTATTATATTAGATTTTATATGCCATTCTATCAATGAAGAACTCTGTGTATGGAGCAGGCTTTTCTGTACTCTTCTGTTTTTTTTTTTACTTTATTACAAATAAAATATATAGACATTATTTTTCCTTAATTCTTACCCATATCTGCCTGTTTTGATGTGCGTGAATGATAAACAATTTGCTTTCTGCCCTATTAGTTGAATCCCCCACTCCCACAGCAACAAACAAAATAACTGTGGCTGCCTAGCGACAGTATCTATCGATTATTTTTCTCAAATTGTGGCAAAACTAATCAATTTTTGCGTATTAGAGTGTATAATTATTGATCTCATCATGTGGAAAAACTGTCATAGCACAGCATAAATTATGATGGTATAGTTGGAAAAAAACTATAAAGACATACAACAGAATGCCAAAAGAAGGCTACTGACAGTCTGGCTGCTTCTTCTAAACAACAGCACACTGACATACTATAAGATGCCAAACCACTGTTAAAATACTTGAACATGTCTGATAGCCCCAGCAACCTTTCTGTATACCTGGGGCTAAAAGTAGCTAAACAGCAATTGAACAGACCTCTGGAAGCATTTATTGCCCAAGGCTGACAATGCTGTCATTTTGCATAGGGCTTCACTGAGCATTGCACAGCTAATGTGTGATGTTTCCAAAGCAGTCCTTTTATATAAAGTCAAAGATGCATACACGTTTTGGGGACATGCTGACTGTTAATTGTTTATCAAATACTGTATTCCTTTGAATTTAAGATGTAATGAACTTTTTAACCAATTTTTCTTAAAAATGGCCTGCATTAAAATCGGCAACTAATTGGCAACTGTCTGAGTAAACAAACAGGAACATGACTGACTGCCTGAGAAAAGACGAACACAATCTCATCCATGACATGCATGCAGCCATTTTCAAAGGAGCGGGTCATTGCCTGGGAGATGTGAAGTAATAAAGAGGACTCCTCCAACTTGATGACGAGGACAGATGTGTTGTTGTTACAGGCATGTTCATTTACCAGTATACAATATGCTTTACCAATATGCCTAACAGACGAGTTTGTAGCATTTCAATGCAAAAAATGAGTATTACTTTGTATAAATGGCTGTTATATGCGTAATTAAATTTGAAAGAATAAGGGTAGTTTTATTGTTAGTTTAAGCTGGTAACTATAGAAAAAAACGTGCCTCTCATTTTCAGCAGGGCTTTTCACTAATGGGGTCATATGTGCAGAATTAGGAATAAAATCCCAAAGCTTTCGGATTTCCCTTTTCTTGAATGAAACAATATTTTTTTGCGGTCACAACTTTATATCTATGTGGACCACCATGGCTCTTCATACATAATGATCTGCAATTAATAGCACACATATTTGTGAAAAATGGCTGTCCCTTACATGACTGGTGAATTTGCTGTGTAAATCTAATTTCTAGACTTATATTTTGCAAGTTTGTCACAATGAGCAAGACAGCAAGTGCTTATCGAAGCCGTATTCAATACTTCCTACATTACTGATGTTCCCTGAAAAACTGTCTCAAAAGTGGCGACAGATGGTGCTGCAGTTTGTCTGATTGCCTATCCCTCCAATTATTTAAACCTGGTAGACTGGTCACATCCTGGTCACCCTACACCCTTGACTCATAGGGCATGTGTTTCTGTTTTTTTTCATCCAACCCCTGCATGTGAATCACACTCTATTTACTGTAATGCATATTTCCCATGGAAATATTCACAACACATTTTATATGTAGTGTATATTGAAAGCACAAAGGTTAGAAGATGACAAAACAGCTGAGGATGTTATTTATTATATATGAGTCATGTTCATTTTTTTTTTAGCTTTGATAACACTGTGCATGACAATGTTGCTGTCAGGGAAGTATTTAAAAGATATGTGTGCTAGTAAAATTGATTTTAATTAAATGTGTTTCATTTCCAATATTATTAATTAGTCAAACCAAATCGTATCAAATCAAACATGACAATTCCAGGTTAACTCTATGTATTATTGTGATCGTGGTCCAAGTGGAACAGCAGGACATTGATTCTAGTACTTGTTTAAAGGGTACATAAGGACCTTTTTATTTAATTGTGTTACATGTTCCCATGTGTTGCTACAACTGTTTACGTAAGGGGTGTTTTTTTTTTTTTTTTTTTTTTTTTTTACATTTTGACCACTTTTTAAAATTTTTAAATTGCATTCCCTGCCTCAAGATGGCTTCGCATGTGCCCGCACGGACCTCTGAGAACTACATTTCCCATCATCCTCCTGCTCACATATGTAACTGAGATGGATTTACCAGTGAGCAGTAGGATGATGGGAAATGTAGTTCTGAGAGGTCTATGCGGGTACATGTGAAGCCATCTTGTAAAATAAATAAATAAATAAATACAACAATACACACACCTTACATAAACAGTTGTAGCAACACATGGGAACATGTAACACAATAAAATACAAAGGTCCTTATGTACCCTTTAACATTACATCCTTAGGAAGCTCTTGTTTCTTAACCCATGTAAAAGGATGCCAGGAATGAGCACATTCAAATTGGAAGATGATTACGAGCAATATTACATCAAAATATTTGTGCTCTGATGCTATGTGCAGAAAATAAAGGAGAGACATAACATAACGATTTTTTAAATCGGTGAATTTCTTTTTTTTTTATTGTGGGAAAACTAGGACCCCTGGTAATGAGTATGAATACAATATCTCAAAGCATTACTGGTAGGCTTTTATCATCCAAAACCAAAAATCACATGGCCCCATTATGGCACCCATCTTATTTTCCAAAACACTGAAAATATGGTTTACGAAATATTAGCAGTTGTAATAGTACATTTATAAAACCATAAAAGCACCTCTCAAGGGTGTGTTTACTAATGATGGATATCTATAGTTCATAGTATCTAACAAATCTGTCTGAAAATGTAGCTAGATTGCTGGAAAAAAAAACCCAAGGGAAGCCTGATTCTGCATATTAATACCGACTCACAGTGTGAGCTTTAGCAAGTCATCCAGGATATATCAATTAAACATAAAAATAGGTCCCCAAGGTACATTTAAAATAGATTTTTTTTCTTCCCTTTTCAATTTGATATGTTTTAAATACTGTTTGTCCCAAGAACAAACTACACTACAACATTACACGTTACATTGTGTAAGAGTATAGTCCTCTCAGTGCTCACATTTGATGCTGTATCAACACTTTATTTTCTTTCATTTTGTAGTCATCAGTAGGGAATTACGATCATAATAAGGGGTTTGTTTTAAATCAATCAAGTAGTAGATTTTGTATTGGGTCCACTATGCTGTTGGTTTATTTACCAGATTCTATTATGTGATTTTCACTGCATTTCAAATTTAGTGGGGCCTAATGAGTAGACCTAACTATTGCCCATTTCTGAACACCATAACTATATTCTGCTGGCTACATACCACTGTAAAAGAAGTTAAACTGCTCCATGCAATCTGGATGCCCAATTTTGGTGGGACTTGATGCAGAAAAAAACAAGCTGGTAAAATATTGCTGAATGAGCATGGTCAAGTAAATGACAGCTGTGAATCTGAATGAAAGATGTGAAGTGGTGTGGTGCCAGAATATATAAAACAGTAACGACAAGACTGGTAAGAGACCATCAAACTTGCTGTAAAAAAAGATTTGAACACATGGATGAACCTGACTAGACAAGAAGAAAAATGTCTATACAGTTTACTTGTGTGTGTGTGTGTGTGTATATATATATATATATATATATATATATATATATATTGCATTGTCCTTTTTTACATTTATAGAAATGTACTGTCGCTATGTTATGTGACAGTGAACTGCACTTTGTCTGCTGCTGCAGTCTAAATCCGTAATGTCAAATTATAGACATTTTCATTTCTGTAGCACAGCTGACAGAGGAACTCTCATTTGAAAGCATACATGGTGCAATTAGAATGTCTAGAGAATATCATGGTGTGCACTTAATACCAATGATGGTGTCCCACATTATACATTAAAGGTTAATATGGCAGAAATATAAAGGATCATTTCATATATCAAAATCAGTTAAATCACCTACTTTAAAACACAATTGAAGTCACCAGTGTTTCTGAGTAAAAGGCGTGGCAAATGTTAGTGTTAAATTCAATTTTGTTCTTTTCAAGTAACTGATATTTTAAAATCTCTACAAGCTATTGACTGTAAGAAGCTGGAAGGTCCTGATGGCCTAGATCCATTTTTATTAAAAAATAGCAGCTGTACTTATTGCAGAACCTATTACTTATATTTATAATCTTTCAACTGAGTCCAATGAACTGCCTAATATCTGAAAGTCAGCCTGTTACTCCTCTCTTAAAAGCTGGAAATCCGTCTGACATGAACAATTACAGACCCATTTCCAATTTGTCATTTTTGGCAAACATTTTGGAATCTATGGTCAGTAATCAACTGAAATATTACTTGGATGCAAACAACATTTTAAACAACATGCAATCTGGTTTTAGGTCAGGTTATAGTACTGTGACTGCAGCATTGAAAGTTATGGATGATATCAAAATAACTCTAGATAAAAAATTAACATGTTTATCTATGTTTATTGAACTTTCCAAGGCCTTTGATACGGTTGATCACGAATTACTCAATAAAAGATTATTGTGTGCTGGTATTGGATTGCAAGCAGCTGAATGGTTTCAAAATTACCTTACTAACAGATCACAGATTGGTAAACATGCAAATATGATGTCAACTCCTGTTTTGTTAAATAAGGGTGTTCCTCAAGGATCTATTCTCGCCCCGTTATTGTTTACCCTATATGTGAATAACATCGGTGATAACATTAGACACCGTAAGTACCATCTTTATGCAGATGATACTATTTTCTACTCATGTAATCCCTCCCCTTCCTTGGCAATCAATAATTTGCAGGCTGATTTTGATTCCATTCAACGAGCGTTAATTAATCGAAAGCTTCTTTTAAATTCTAGTAAGACAAAAGTCATGGTATTTCCTTCTACAAGGACAAATGCTACTAAAGAATTATCTTTAGTTACTTTAGATAACAAAGTTATTGAGATATTTGATTACTATAAGTATCTGGGTATCTGGTAGGATAGTATTCTCGATTTTATAGTCCATATTGATAATCTTGCAAAAAAACTGAAATTCATGATAGGCTTCTTTTATAGACTCCGAACTTGTTTTTCTGTAGTTACAAAAAAAAGGCTAATTGCTTGTATATTCTTACCACAAATTGATTAGGGGGACACAGTCTATAGGTTTGCATCGCCCTTAACATTAAGTAAACTGGATCCTATGCAGCCTTGAGATATGTTACGAATTCAAGTTACAGTACTCATCATTGTGTGTTATACAGTTTGGTTGGTACTGGTATATCCTGTTATATAAGGCTATTCTTTGTAAATGACCTCCATGTATAAATTAATTCTTTATAGTCGCTTTTTGTAACTACAGTATTAGATCACACTCATTTTTTAATTTCACGGTTTCTAAAGTGCGTTCAGAGGCCGCTAAAAGATCATTTTCCTATTTTGCTCCTTGGTCTTGGAATGATTTACAATTTAAATTTAAGTTGCAGTCCTGAATAACTTTAGTACAATTTAAGAGTAAGCTGCACGATTATCTACTTGAGAGTTGTGCATGTTTTAAGTAGTTGAGTAGACTGGTTACTGTCTGTTACTATTTGATTGTTGACTGTTTCACTGATTGCTGACTGTATTATTATGAATTGTTTGTGTCTTAAGTATTTTATTTTCGTATCTGTGTTTTTGTACCGTATTTTATTGTGTTGCTGCTGCCTTTCTTGGCTAGGTCACACTTGTAAAAAAGATTTTAATCTTAATGTGCTTACCTAGTAAAATAAAGGTTTATAAAAAATAAAAAAATAAAATGCATACATAAGAGAACAGTCTTTTGCAGCCAACTCTCTGACTCTGGTAGAACAAAACATATCCAACTGTTCTTCCTGGTATCTAAGCAGTAGTTCAACTGACTGAAGCTAGACTACTGTGGTGAAACAGGGCTCCAGCACAAAAAGTGATTTAGATCCAGAAGGCAGCAATTTGTATTTCTATAAATTTGTCTTTGAATTAAATGATATATTAAAATAACTAAAATATCATCATCAGAGGAAAAGAGGAGCCAGTGAAAATATTGCAAGGGCTTATAAGAGGTAAGATGTGACATTGGTTAGCACTTATTTAAGCTCATAACAAAACATGCAATGTCTTTAATTCCTATTCAGTTGGAAATATGTTACTAACTCTGGATGTCATCCAATTAAGGGGCTCTGGGGGGTTCAATACATTGCAATTTCTTTATAACTGACCTTATTTAAAATAGTCTTGGAACTTCCTACCAACTGTTCTACTTTTAATGCCAAATAATATACTGTAAATGTGGTTCCCTGTGTTTATCCACCAGTGGAGTTTGCATTAAGCAATACATAATTCATATTTGAAATTTAGTCCAAGAACTCCATGGAAACTTTAGGAAGGCAACCTTCATTGGTTTGAAAAACTTGGACCATTGGGGTGGACAATCTGCATTACAAAACACCCCTAGTTTGCTATGGAATGGTTACATTTAACAAGTAGCTTTCAAGGGTGTTTGTTTACTCCTTCATGATCCATCAATTCACAATCTATTTTTAAAATTTGGAGGGGCAGTGTATGTCTTTAAAGATGTTTATCATGCTAACAAGATGTCAGAAATGTTTATAAGCAATTGCATATACCATAATTCCATGTGACAGCAGGTTGCCATGGAGTTTATACATAGCAGCCATTTTCTTAAGAATTAAGTATAAGAAGTTTCTAAAATAAAACTGAATTACACACTAATTAAACCGATTAAAAATATATAATTGAATTTGGAAGTTTACACCTCAACAGAAAAAGTATATCCTAAACAAAGTGGATCACTTTCTATTTATTGTAAAGTACAATCCTCCCACAGCAGAAATGTACAAGTAACATAACTGTGTTTGCTGGGAATATCGCATGGAATTTTATAGAATTCTACAAGTAGTATGCCACAAGTAGCACTGTGTATACTGAATGGCCTTTAAGAAGCTCTGTTTAATTATTTGAAACTCTGCCTAGCCCGGAGACTAATTATCTGTCAATGATCTACCTGTGAGTCCCAATGAGGCACAGAGGGTTCCTGCATATTTAAGAAGGTTTGGCATTAGGTTTCAAGTAAATCAGCATTATACTAAGAGGTGAAAGCTAAGTACAAGTACTAAATTATTCACGGTAAGAGAACAACTAATAAGGCAGGGATCAACTCCAAACATACAGGGTAATTTGTATTGGTTAGTATTCCAATCTTTGGAGGACAAAGGCCAGCAGGGTTCGCTGTAGCAACAGTCCCTGTCGGTTTTGCCTCCCTAGCCCACAGGAGAGTCAAAGGTAATGCAATGGTCCCTTCAGAGTCCCCAGTGAAGACCGGCCTACTTCACACAGCCAGGACGTAAACCTGAGCTGTATGACTCACCCTGCACACCACATGGCAGCGCTTCTACCAGATGAGACACTTAATTTTTTAAATTAGGATTTGAGTACATGTTCTTGTATTTGTGTAGTTCTGTGATGTATTAGTGAAAGTGTTTTTTTGTTATTTTTAAGTTTTAGTAATTAAAGATATTTAGTAGCCTACATAGTAGCCTCCTGGCTGTTAGAGAATAGAGCACCGTGCCTGTGTTGTTACTGTGATATGCTGAAATAAAGTTGCTGAAAATAATGAGTCTGCATCCAGTTGTTTGTTTTCTGCAACCTGTCATTCAAACCTGAGACTAGGTGCTATTGCTGTCGTGGGTTTACTGTGTTGCAGCTGACAGCAAACACTAGTCTTGATTTGCTATACTAAATGTAACTAGATAGATTGACTGAATTTATAAAACAGTGAGAAAGCAGACTTAGTTTACATTGATGGACAACATTCAAAGGGTGTGTAGTAGAATTAAGATTTTCTTTCAAGCAGAAAAAAAAGGTAAAATACAAAACTGAATACTGCAATACTGGATTGATTTGGAACAGAGATTAAACATAGTTTGAACATTCAAGGTCCTTTAACGGAGATTAGGGACCTCATATTGGGTTGACGGAAGGTTAAAGGAAATCTACGATTCATTTTCTAAATTTAATTAAAACAAAACCTTTAAAAATGAATTATTTTTATAATTACATGACTTATTTCTGGAAAATAAACGCGTGACTCAGGGATCACAACAGTTCCATTATCTGATGTCAAGAGTTCCTGCTGGAAATCATGTGAATGCCCCATGGGATTTCTAACAAGGCACAGTGGTTTCAAGGGCTTTATGTTGCTACCTGTCTTGTGCTGTGGAAGTAACACGTTGTGACGCCTCTTTGCTCCATTTGTAGACATTTTGTCAGCATAGGTTAGGAGTAGGTCGGCCTGACAAGAGCACTGATTCAGCATATCTGAACCCCAGTGGAAAAAAATTTACTTATTTAATATAACAATAGTGAGAAAAAATACTGTCGATTGAAAACCCTGAACTGTTACTGAGAACACCATCATTTTAAAGATCACCGCACACTATAGCAAAGGGAACTATAGTAAGGTTTCTAATTCAGTCTGCCTTTGGACTGTTCAATACACTGACACCTATTTTGATCTGTAATTCTGTATTTCTGTTTTCCTTAAAGGGAAGCAATTTTGATTGTCCTTTTCTATTTAGCTGGTCATTACAAGAGAGCTTGTAAATATGTCATTACGCTTCAAATTGGCTATTATTCGCTTTGTATCACCGTGCTGTTTTGTAACAACTGAAAAAAATAGATACTATAATGAACTGCTATTAATATTGACTTCCATCTGAGTAAGAAGCTTATGTATCTATTTCTCATTCCATGTCATATTTTTATCACACTATTAACCAGGCAATACCTTACCAATAATGGAACAATTATAATGGTAATACTCTAAAATTAGGCTTAAGGTAAAGGTTTGGGTAGTGGGAAATGTTAGGCCCAAGCCTCCCTCATCTTGAGGGCAAAGTATTATTCTGCAGATCGTTACACATCCAGAATACCTCAGAATACTCATGTGGCTTGAGCTTGAACTCAGATATATATATATCTCTGGAACAGTAGTTATGTATGTACACTATTATACTACACATACATTCTCCTATATGAAAATAAATAAATAAATAAAAAAAAACAGCAACACAAAATTGTTTGCCATTTATTTGACTAAATTAAATAATTGCCTACATAAAGCACTTCGTTTGCAGAATTCTCTTTGTTTCTTTGATTTTTCTCCCAAAAGGCCTGCTTTTAATGCGCAGTTAAATAATAAGCTATTGACTGTACTGAGGAAAGCCTGGGAGAATGTGTCGCTTTCACAACTGACCTAATCCATCTTCACCACGGCAGGTGATGCATACTTAAGATACAAGTATGACACAGAGAATCATTAAAACATGAAGTAGGCACTGAGGGCTTTGAAGTGATATACAATCAAATATGACTCACTAAACTGAATAGGTTTTTGTCCTTGTTTCCTGCTCCTGTCGCTTCATATGCCCTTGCGTCATTGCATCACCACTGGTCACAGGTTTAAGAATATCAGTAGAAGATGTCTCTGGTGGTTCAATCTTGGATTTAACCTAATGATCACTTTGCAGGTATAATTAAGGTAGAAAATAATAATTTATTCTGAACAGTTTACACCAGCATGTCAGTGTACTGTACTGTACTGAGATCAAACACTGAATTACTGTAGCTTGAAACACTGCAAATACCTTAAGGTATGCTGTGTTTGGACGTTATTGGAATATGGCTTGACCTTGCTGAATTAAAAAATATAGAATTGACAAAAATCGATTATAAACTACATTGTGGATTAGGTCAGGTTTAAATACCACCGAGCACGAGAAAATAGTTTTATTGAACTTTCTGCAGCACTCAAAAGCCTAAAGCTACTGTTAATTAAATAGATGTTCTTAGAAGACCCACTTCAGTTAATGTAATTGTCATTGGTGCAATTTCTTACCATTTCCACAGGAAGTGAGGTTAAATGCACAGGAAGAGGCAGGGTGCAAACCCTACCTTGCTTAATCTGCCAACTGTAGTGGTCCAGACTAACTCCTTACACTGCTGAGTATCAGTCTTGTATGGACTCGGTGCTTTGTCAACAATTGTACAAGTTTATTTAGAATTGCTAGAAGGTTATGTCCAATTGGATGGCATAGCTAAACTTATAAACATGACGTAGTGTATGTTAGTTATACATACTAGTCTTTAAGGGCAACACAAATAACCCCATATTCAGTATTTAAGCAATTTATTTTGCAGGGATGCCAGACAAGAAACCACAAGCAATCCCTACAAAGCATACAGTAGGGAGGATGCTTATCTACATCATCTAAACCGTAGCAATGTCTCAACGCCCATTTCATTTATTTTCCATGATAGCTGTCAAGCAAATTCCACATGCCCTATTTATTTTTTTGGTTTGGCGGACATATTGGTATAGTCTTGGTACTGCTTGTGTTAAAACTGAATACAATTGTAAGTTATTATCGAAATTCTTGTAATATCTTAATTAAATCTGTTATGCCTTTCATATCGTCTAGTTCCAGGCCTGTACACACAATAGCCTTTTCCACAGTTTAATGCATGTCTCAATACTATAAAAATAAACCCCAAAAACCTGCTGTTTTACAGGTTAGTAATCAGTGGCATCACCGAAGAGGCCAGTGCCCCGAACTAAAAACCTGAGTTCTAAGCGAGACTAAAACACACCATTTATTTTGCACCCTTGTGTTGTGTGGGTTTGTCCAAACTGAAGTGCCTTTTTTTCAGGAGACAGCACTTACAGTATTATCTACGAAACTTTCTGGTGTCGTACTTTGCTGTGCACGCTCTTTATTCACTTACATGGCAGGTTGTGGGTGTTCCTCAGTACATGCAACCATGAGTCTGTTTAGCTCAGTCTCCCTGAAAAATTATGCATTGTCAATTCCTTGCTGCTGATCTTTCACTACTCCAATTAAAAAGGTGCAACATGTTTTTGTCACTACTTTGATCAGTGGCTTACTAGCGATTGCTATGAGACCTGGAATGAGAAACAATGAAGGACTGTCTGTTGTTAGTTCTGTGCTCAGCCCTACCAATTGACATGCTGAAGTGATAAATATTCTGTTGTGATACGTAGACCCCAGGGTCACCTTACAGAACGATTTGAAAATTCTTTAGCTTTCTTCAGCTTAAGTTTTAATGATCCTAACAGCAAACACAAACTATATACACTATAGTTTATCACTAAGCCAGCTAGTTTGTCAGACGAACAAGTTTTTCAATATTCATTTTCTGATACCGTTTGAAATACATGAATAAAAAGAAAAATCAACTTACTTGTATGATATGATAAACTTGTAGTACTTTAGTCTTTTTTCTTCATTCTGAGATATTATAAAATATTGGGTATACCTTCCAGTAAGTGTCCTCCGCTATTTTTCAAGATTTATTTTTCATGCACAGTTTTTTGATACCGCACTGGTATACAAGATTAATCGATCAATTATTTTTTAATCAAATAAGGCCCCTAGGTGTGATTAATCAATTAATCATTAATCGATAAAAAACCCTAATAAATAAATCAATATATATATATATATATATATATATATGCCAGTATGTTTTTAATTTACCTTATTTACAATAGTGACACTAACTAGGCTTGTATTGCACAGTAACTAGGTTCTAAAAAGCTAGTTCTGACACAAAGTAAAACGTTTTTATTGGGTAATCTGTTTCTTGGGAGAAGGGGTGTCTTTACCAGATTACATGTCAGTAGCACCCTGATCTGTGTTGGTGGTTGCTGAGAGTTATAGTGGAAATAATGAGAGGGTGAATTTGCATTACTGTTGTTGTGCATTGGGTGAGGGAAAAACTAATTTAAATAAAATATATATTTTTGTTGGGAAGAATCTATAAATAGTCCTTATGTCAGTTCTGTGCTTTCAGATCAAGCATCAACCCGAACTTCCCTGTGTGTTGCTGTACTGGCACTAATCAATCAATAACCTTTTCACTTTCCTGTTTGAGCAGCAGACAAGGGGCAGCCACAACAAACAGAGCCCTGACAGCTCCTTGTGTGTGTGTGTGTCACTGTGTTTCTCTTGTGTTTTGCATGTAGACCACGTCAAAACTTTGCAGCCTGATTGCCAAGGATTTAAATAGGGACTGTATTATACATAGAAATCTTCCAAATTAAATGTAGACGAGTTTCTAAAAGCACATTAGCCAGTCTCACACATGAATGAGCACTAATACATTTGTGAGTGAGCACAACTAAGTCCATGTCATTATGACAGGTCTCTGTTTCCCCTTAAAGGGATTTGTTGTTAAAGAAATAAACACTACAAAAGTGACAGTGTTTGTAAAATCAAATGGTCAGTAATACTGACCATTTGATTTCAGAGCAAAGGGACAGTATTTACCCCCCCCCCCCCAAAAAAAAACAAAAAAACAGTATAATTATATACAAAAACAGTAGAATTACATACATGAAAAGGTTAACAGTGGTGGGTCTGCAACCCCTTTGGTTCAACCTTAATCAGATACAGTTTATAATTTAGTTTTGCCAGATTTCAAGTTCTGTATATTTTGGTTTGGTTGATTGGGATTTCACTTGACATCACACAATAATTTACACCAGTGAATTGGCAAAGCTTTAAACTGTTCATGTGCGCTGATCTACACTGTTCCTGATTTTCCATTATGTTCCTTTCAAAATGCATGTAATTTATTCATATATAATTCAACACAGAATCACTTCCTCAGCAATTTTTTTTGACAGCTCTTCCTTATTTTCTTTCTCTTGAACATGGCAGATATCTGCCCGAATGTTCTCTTTTCTTACAATTTCAAATGGCCACGACAGAAGCAAATCTGATTAGAACAAAAGTAGCACATAATGCACTCCCAGTAAGAGACTATATAGAAATAGCTATGAATTATAAACGCTTTTATTCTAATGTATAATTCACATTGGCTTATAGTCAGTATTGAATGCTACTCTTGTATCAATATGCTTCCTAATTAAATACATTTGATGTTTTTCTACTGAGCATGTAAAGTTGTCTTTTGATAATTCACAATGACTTGCACAATAGTTGCCACTGTATCAAAATATTCAGATTAGCATGTTAAGGAAAATAATAGATCTATTTTTCTTTTTATTGCTTTTTAATTTTCATTCTAAATCATCACTATGCATATTCAGTAAGTGCTGTCAGAATGATGTTTCCTGTAGTTTTACTGTAGCACAGCAATTATAAAGGAACGCCAATAGCTTTTGAAAACTATAATGTATACTCCCTTCTCTGGGCCTTCTGACTCCTATTACTTATTTAATTGACAAAGCAACACAAGTGTTCTTTTCACATTAAAACATGGATAATTAGCCCAGAGGCTGTATTTGGGAACCATTTTCTGAGCAGTACATTGGTACTATTTTTTTTTTAAATTTATTTTAAGACCCAGCTAGGCGATGGGGGGGTCATAAGCATCATACACATTGGAGGAGTCATATGCAAAAAACACTCATTATCATATAATAGACGTATCCCCCCCCCAACTCAACACGACACGACCATCATGACAGTAAAAATGGACATAATGAAGCGTTCTTACCTTTGTATAAGTTAGTGATCAGCAGATGTGTCAGACGCATGAAGAGCACAGCGTGTGGTTTTCACTAACTCTACTGTGCAGAATAAATGATTTTTCCATGTGGTGTTTTGGGCTCTGCTAAGCAAGTTCTTGTACAGGGAAATGAATATATTGGCATGTTTTGAATTTCGACATCAAGGCTTTGACTAAGTTAAGGGAAACATCTGAGCATTCCTGTTGATGTTAAAATCTGATCATGGCAAGTAAAAATATACATTGCTTGTTTTCTCAACATTCAATACAGAACATTATGCTTTTTCTGTTTAAATGCAGCATTAGGTTACGATGCAAGATGCACATGTGGGCCCTGCATTCCCTGCATGCTGCTGCAGCTCAACCTGAACATTTTGTTGCAAGTCTTCTGATGCGCAAGTCTGGTTTTGCCTCCCAGAGGAAGCTCATAATATATTGAGTGAAACGGAAAGTATAGTGAAACCCCAGAAGAGAAACGGCTTGAAACATAACAATGAATTCGACAGCTCAGTACTTTGGCATATTTCATTACCAGTGCTTTTGCTGTATTCTGCTATATACATGTTTGTCTCATAAAATGTGTATGACTCATAGAATATTTTTTAGATTTATTATCCAACCCTTTGAGATGCAACATCCTGTTTACTGTCAGAACACCACATTCTACAGAGGCAGTTCAAAATATAGCACTGCCATTCCTCAGCTGCTCAATACTAACCTTCATCTTCTGAACTTAAGTAATACAATAAATTAAAATGACAAGGGGTAAATATCTGACCTTTATAGTCAAAATTGTCCAAAACTGCTTAAAGACTTTTTTGTATTAACATATATAAACTATCACTGTGTAATTGGGTTATAACACGCTTACTTTCACAGCGTTAAAAACATTTGCAAGAGAAACAGGCTTTTGTACTATATGTGGAAAAAAGTCCTCACAAAGGTTTTTCTTGTGACTGTTACTTGAACGATTCCTTATACATCAAGATCAGAAACAAAAAGTACATTATTAGTCTAAAAATGGCTGTACATGATTAAATCAAATGATGAAAGACACATTGTTTAAAGGAATTAAACCATACATTAGAATGCAGCCAAGCTATCAGCATTCACATCACAGCTGCATCAAATAAGACTGACCACTGGGAGGTGGGGTCTGAACAGTTCTGTCTCTGAACACAACTAACACGGAATTGCGCTTATCAAATGAAAAAGGCTATGATTTCCTATAGTGTTATGAAATACCTGTGGCCAATGACTTTCCTTTTAACTGAATAGATTTCAGACAAAAACTGGAGTGGTCCAATTGCATTATCCATTTATCAGTATTCTAGTCAGTTCTACTGCAGTAAACAGACTAATGCATTTAAAAAGATACCATCACAGGCAACATACTGTCCTTACGAAATGTAGATCAGATTTTATCTCAGAAACTGGGTAAAAAAAAAAGAAAGAGACATAAATGTATAAATGTATTTTAATGCTCACCATTATTATGGGCACATTCAGGACACATGAAAATAATGTCTAAAGATTGTCCACATGTATAGTAGTACGGCACTGGGTTTTCATTATTGTGCTATGAACGTGACACACAATTGCTGGACACACCTGGTAGGCACTGTATGCGGCACCTGCATGTGACTTGTCAAATTAAACCTCCCTGGACCGAAGATTAATTCTCCTCATTTGCAACAGGTCACAGTAGATTATATTTATATATATATATATATAAAATATATTCTTTAATATAACATTTTATAACACAACTGTATAAACAAATGCATTATACAATTTTACATTGCACCAGAAAGCTGTGTATTAATAATTAAAATGCACTTTTAGGAAAATTCAATAGCTGACCTTGAGTTTATTTCTACACTGTATATTTATTTAACAGATACAGGTACATTAATGCAGCTAAGAACCACAATATCTGCAGTTCCTTCCTTACACTAAATCAATCTTTGTATTATTGGGTGTAGTAAATAGGTGTAAATCTAGACATGCGTATTCATGAAAATGTCTACTCTGTATTGATTTCTTTTGAATGCCTTTTAAAACCTGCATACACATTTTTTTTTCAATTGTATAAAAATTATTATTATTATTATTATTATTATTATTATTATTTATTTCTTAGCAGACGCCCTTATCCAGGGCGACTTACAATTGTTACAAGATATCACATTATTTTTACATACAATTACATTATTTTTTTTACATACAATTACCCATTTATACAGTTGGGTTTTTACTGGAGCAATCTAGGTAAAGTACCTTGCTCAATGGTACAGCAGCAGTCTCCCCCACTGGGGATTGAACCCACAACCCTCCGGTCAAGAGTCCAGAGCCCTAACCACTACTCCACACTGCTGCAAAATACAGTACATAACTTAAGCAAGTGGCTTCTCCAGAACTGGGTAACTCAGGCATGTATTAGTCTTTGGCATACAGTTAAAACAAACCAAAAACAAGCGCTATTCTGGCATTCGGAGCGCTGCCCAGCCTAGATAATCAATGCAGTAACACTGGTGTTAGTAGCACTGGACATAACCTTTTCAGCTACCGATCCAGACAGATCACTTGTGAAAGGCTGTGAACATGTATAAAGCTACTTTTTTTTAATTTTCACATCAGTATATCAGTAACAGCTGTAACTGGTTTGGGGATATACGTGGGCAGCTAGGAATCCAGTTCTAGATGGGCTGTGTAACTGCAAAATAGATCTTAGCCATGTTAACAAATGTCTTTACAGGAACACACATTTTGTGAAGTGAAGAAGAATAATGCCATAGGTAAATGGTCACCATGACAAGTGATATATTGTCAGCATGAAACTACTGGTTTTAATATGCAACCTGGTTAATAACAGTAGGTGTTAACAGGTTTAGGAATATGAGATGAAATGTTGGGTTAACCTTGAAACTGTGGTCATGCAGGCAGTAATCTATTGGCAGGGTGTGCATTTGTTGGGTTATTACAGTGGACTGCTCAATGTGCTTCTAAATGGATTGTAAGTAGGTATATCCTACAATGTATTGAGTACAAAATTGGCATGTACTGCAATAAACTTAAAATGATAAAGGCTTACACTTGTATTAAACCTCAGCCCAGTTCAGACTCTAGCCTCCGTGGAATAAACACCAACCTTTATTTTCAAAGGGCATGTCTATATAATTTCAAAATAACAATAAAAAACAGATTGCCGCCACAATCTTAGTTTATCAAAATCGAATACTGTATTTTGATTTGGTATTCATCTCTGCTTGTTAAAACATAGGTTATGTTCTTTATTTAAAATACTATATTAAACTGTCCACAAAACAAGTGTCTTGTCTTGAGATACACATTTTCATTTTTTTCATATTCACTTCACTCGTCTCTGGTGCTTTTTTCAAAACCTGATACCCATTGACGCTATCCTTTAGGAAGCAGTGTGGTCCAGTGGTTAAGGTCCAAGGCTTGTAACCAGAAGGACACTGGTTCAAATCCCACCTCTGCCACTGACTGACTCACTGTATGACCCTGAACAAGTCAATTAACCTCCCTGTGCTCCATCCTGCGGATGAGATGTTAAATCAATGCCCTATTGTAAGTGACTCTGCACATACTACGCAGTTCACAGCCTACCTCTGAAAAGCACATTGTGATGGTGGTCCACTATGAAAGGTGCTATATAAAAATTATTATATTATTATTTATGTTAATGTCACAACATGAATAAAACCTAAATAGTTACATGCATGACTTTTGAAGAGAAGATGGGAAACACATGTTGTATAATGCTATAACTATAGGACTGGTTGGGTTATTAAAATAGCAGCACTCTGTAAAAAAAAAAAAAAAACATTTAAAACTTTCCCTTGCAAGTATGAATCCATTTGTGGCTGTTCAGAGCTCTTGGTTTGTCCTAGCTCTTTTTGTATCTGTCAGGTTTCTTTGTTTCAAAATGATGTACAAAGTAAATACTGACAGTCTCCAACCTCAGTCTTGTATATTGTGTATATTTCAAAGTAATTATTCAACGTTACCCTTCTATACCAAAAGCACCCCAATACTTTGCTGGCTAGACAATGTGCCTATAGCACAATCATATATTTTTTAGCTCTTTTTAACCACTCAAGCATAATATGCAAGGAATTTCAATGTCAGAGCACTTGCTGTTGGAAATCTAATATTGTATATATTTGTCAACATTTTAACATGGTAGCAGAAGGCAATAATA
Organism: Acipenser ruthenus; assembly: GCF_902713425.1. Taxonomy (NCBI): domain Eukaryota; kingdom Metazoa; phylum Chordata; class Actinopteri; order Acipenseriformes; family Acipenseridae; genus Acipenser; species Acipenser ruthenus. The sequence goes on from NC_081190.1 coordinate 113,401,403, forward strand.
TGCATAGGATTTAATAAGCCTCAACAGTCCTCAATACTATCTCCTGCTCAGCAAGCCCCACTGGGAAACATGAAATGCAGAGATAAGAAATGATGCATCATTCTGACAAACGCAATGTGCTAAAAGCTTAATATAAAGCCATGCATGAAAGTAGCACTTTTTCTAATGCACCATTGGCTGCATTTTTTTTTAAATAATCCCTTTTTAAAAGTAATCTTTAAACCTTTTTCTCTGTAAATTTAGATCCTAGGCAAAAGCATTGATAGCAGTTTTCCTTGGTAGCTTTTGTATCATAATATTAACCTTAAAATACAGTCTGCCAAAAGAAAGCAGAAATAACCAGTCAGACTATCCTAGAGTATAGGAATGCCATTTCCATTCTGAGTTGCTTTATTATCCTGGTTTCATATATTTTTCACTGTGGTAGTATTATTTCTAAGTTGTTTAATTATTTACAATACCAATAGTTTGCCCAGTATAATTGATCATGCTATGAATGTAAACATGTTCCTCCTATCTCTATGTACTGTAGCAGCACCAACAGAATTACTAGCCTCATAAAATCTCCACCTCAATATGCGAGACACATCCCTCCTTTTTCATGTTCCCTTGCTTTTCCTTTTGATCATAATTTACTTGCAACGACCTCCTCCCTCTGTGCAGATGGCCAAGCACTGGAAAAAGAACCAAACTGACTTTACATGATTTGCTGTTGACTTACAACACTTTGAGAATTTGAACAGCATGTTTTACAAATAGGGAATCTTTGTTTGTTGAAAACTTAAACTATATGGAATCAAATTATGGGCTAAAATTGACTGGGACTAAATAGCAATCATTTACTGTCCAAAGGACATACCGGTAATACTGAACAAGGTGCAAAGTATGTGAAATGCAAGAAATATGTTTTGCTTTATATTGAAAGGCTACAATTCACTGCACAACCCTTGCACCCTTCAACCATTTTCCAACCAACAAACACTCCCTAATCTACCCTTTTCGTTGAAATGAACGAGGGAATATTCAAAAGGTGAACCACTGCTGTTGGCGTATCATCTAAAACATAACTGCAGATACAGACTGAGCACTGCAGAGTGCAGCAGTGGAACAAAGGAATGCTGCAGAAGGCACCTGTCACTTGGGCTTATTGCATTGCTACTTTATGGCAGTAACAGTTCTCCAGCATTAACATAATGAGGCATTTCAGCTTAATATGAGCCTACCATACAGGGACAAAAAGAGCTTGGTAAATGAACTGGGACTAACAAGGAAATGCCACTCAGCACAATACTAACAATTACAAAGTAAAAAAAAGAAGAAAATTACACGAATAAATTCCACCTTTCACATGGCTAACAAATTGCACTGGGAGGGGTGCATTGTGGGATGCATACATTTAGTGAGAGGTACATTACTGTTATTAAAGGGGCAGCAATAAATAACAACTCCTGCCTTCCTGCTTGATGAATTGTTTTACTCTTTCACTGAGAACACTGTCATTGGGCGCAGCCTATTCTAGTCTTGCATTTTAAGGGGATGAGAATGCCATGTTTTATTCACAATGTGACGTACATGTTTTCAAGTGCTTTTACGCCACAACCAGAATGACTAACAGAAAGTAAAAAGAAAAAAAAAACAGTGCATAAAGAAAACCATATAGCCGCTGTAACCATACAAGAAAGACTCAAATCTCAAACACAAAACATTAAGAATAAGTGGTATCAAACAAAAGACTACTATAGGAAAAAAATAATCAACAATATAAAATAAAACAGAAAAAGTAACACCTTCATTGAGTCCACTAAAATATTTATACCCAAAGGATTACCAACCAATACAGGGCCAGACAAAAGCTAGTAGGAATACAATGACAATGATACAATATATGTCTATAGAATAGATCATTGATAAAAAAAATAATAAGAAGAAGAAAAAGCAAACATTTTAGTTAGCTACAATGTCTCTTTAGATGGTGGATTAGACTGGTGTTATTTTTTTTACGCAGTTATTGCTAGGATATCACAAAACTAGTGATGGGGAAGAGCTTGTAATGCACAGGTACTGAAAGTTACGTACCTCGGCATTAATAATTCAAAATGAATTGCACATGCATTAGGCTCTACTAACAGCTGCTTTTCAATATGTTTTAGGTGAAAGCTTGTGTCCCATAGAAGATAATCATATAGTTGAACTGTTTTAAAAATTATAACCAAAAAAAATAATAAATGAATTGCTATGTTAACAATATTTTACTATAAGGTGTCAGACTAAGTTTCTACGAAGTGGCTGCTTTATTTGTAACCTTGGTGTGTTGTTCGGGGGGCATGAGTGAGGGCTCCTCCTCCCTATTTCCTTCCTACCAATAACATCTACTAAACCCCTATTTAAACCCCAAGCTATGCGCTTGCTCTGTTTTTAGTTTTCCACCATCCTCTCCTCCTCCCCATTATGCCTCCCTCATGTATTCTGCTGCAACGGCCCCCCTCTGGGGGTAAAGTCAAGCTCACTTTCCAACATTAGAAGCTCAGCCGCCGCTGGCTTCGTCCTCAGCAGGGGTAGGTTCTCAGCCAGAATGGTGACTCCCGGCCAAATCTATCTCTCTCTGTCGTCTTCCCATTTTCTCACCTCTAGGTTCCTGTGACAGAAATGCAATGAGTTTTGGTTGTAAATCTCCCTCCCGATCTGTGAGGGCGCTAAGCAGCAAAAGGGAAAGGCTTTGGATGGGCTGGCCTGACAGTTCTTTCCCTGGTATGGGAAGTCGGTCAGCCTGGAAGAAGGCGAGACTCCGTTGCAGGAACGTATTGACCCAGAAGGGAAACGAGGTAGCAGCTGCAGACAGTAAAGGCAGCTGCAATCGTTTACCAAGGAGTCATGCGGAATGGCATAAAGGGGCCGGATAATCGTAAATCTTTTTCTTCGCTTGGTTCAGAGAAGCACGGAACTGGAAGGATCGGGAGAGCTCCCAAAAAGAATTAAAAAGTATTTGTGTGTTTTGTTTGTTTGTAGCACTGTTAGTAATTGTCTTTCGTTTTGTGAATTCACTAGACGGCTAACACATCTCTGGAGCTGTCGCCTTGGGCCAGCACTACCTGTAACAACAACACTACAGGCACTTTTTATTGTTTATTGTTATCACCCACCTTGAGCACCACTGCATGCACCCAGACTGGTGATTTGTGTTAGTAATATTGTGGGAGCGGATACCGCATTATTATTTGTTTTGTTTTACAAATCGTTATTATCATTTTCCTGCCGAGGTTTATACCAGGGGTGTATTGGCAATGGATTATTGTTTGGTCGCCAGACCAGGATTTGTGTTAAAAATAAAAATAACATTTCCAAATCGGATTACAGTTTTCACTTGCGATTATTTCTGCACTGCATCACCTCTGCACCTGTTCATCTCAGCAGCCACTTTGCCACAGTTCCCCTTGGGGGGAAGTATCGGTTATTTCCCAGCCTTTGAGACCAATCGGTTCGCTCACCTCCACGATGGCAGCTCTCCACAAGCCAAGGTTAATCTTACTCGTTTCTAAGTTACAAAGCACATCTCTCCTATTATCAATTCCCAAGGTTTCTTTGTTCCCGCAGCCCTCGCTTGTGTCCAGTGAAAGTGCTTCCTCCTTGCAATCTGATTCAACTTTAACTGATTTCTTCTCTTGATGTCGCTTACCTGTGAGCTAATGTGAGCAAATGGAGAGCTTTAGCCAGAAAGGTTAACGGAATAGATAGCACATACAAATAGGTCTGAAATTTGAATTTGAGGAAAACCATGATCATTTTGTATGATAATGTTCAATGCAGTTATTTTGCTGCAAGTGATCAGGGGTCATCAATATCAGGGAGATCCAAGTTATTATGTATGGGATAAACAATGTTAAGTGCCATTAGGCAGGAGAAACTGGATTGTTTTCTTACTAATGCAACACTTTGAGTTGTTTATGCCACTTAAAACATTTCTTTCTAATTAAGAACATAAGAAAGTTTACAAACGAGAGGAGGCCATTCAGCCCATCTTGCTCGTTTGGTTGTTAGTAGCTTATTGATCCCAGAATCTCATCAAGCAGCTTCTTGAAGGATCCCAGGGTGTCAGCTTCAACAACATTACTGAGGAGTTGGTTCCAGACTCCCACAATTCTCTGTATAAAAAAGTGCCTCCTATTTTCTGTTCTGAATGCCCCTTTATCTAATCTCCATTTGTGACCCCTGGTCCTTGTTTCTTTTTTCAGGTCAAAGAAGTCCCCTGGGTCGACATTGTCTATACCTTTCAGGATTTTGAATGTTTGAATTAGATCGCCGCATAGTCTTCTTTGTTCAAGACTGAATAGATTCAATTCTTTTAGCCTGTCTGCATACGACATGCCTTTAAACTAGGGATAATTCTGGTTGCTCTTCTTTGCACTCTTTCTAGAGCAGCAATATCGTTTTTGTAATGAGGTGACCAGAACTGAACACAATATTCTAGGTGAGGTCTTACTAATGCATTGTAAAGTTTTAACATTACTTCCCTTGATTTAAATTCAACACTTCTCACAATATATCCAAGCATCTTGTTGGCCTTTTTTATAGCTTCCCCACATTGTCTAGATGAAGACATTTCTGAGTCAACATAAACTCCTAGGTCTTTTTCATAGTTCCCTTCTTCAATTTCAGTATCTCCCATATGATATTTATAATGCACATTTTTATTGCCTGCATGCAATACTTTACATTTTTCTCTATTAAATTTCATTTGCCATGTATCTGCCCAGTTCTGAATGCTGTCTTGCTGCTGCAACAGTGTTTGCCACTCCTCCTATTTTTGTATTGTCTGCAAATTTAACGAGTTTGCTTACTATGCCAGAATCTAGTAAGCAATGTTTGCAGATCTACAGAGATTTATTTTGATAATTGCTCAATAGATAACCTTGGGGCAACATTTTGTGCAATGATTACGATTTTCCCAATACATTGTTAACAACACTACTTAGTAATGCCTCAGGGTGTTATATTTTACCATTCAATTTATCCTTTGATTGCCTGGATGAAGTGAAAGATTTTTGTTTTATTATTTTACATTTCTCAAGAAGAAAACTACTTTGCTACCAGGCTAGAACCATGTATTCCAAAGCCTTGGTTTATATTCACACAGAAATGTATCTAAAATGTTACATTGGCTTCTGTTGTATTTAGGGATACGTAAGAAATTAGTTCACAAATAAGTTGCGAATAAGATGAGTCTAACATAACAAAAATGTATTATATTCATGGGAAACTCAGTCTAGTGTTAAAAAGCTGTTTCTGACCTGTATAGAGAATGGCTGGTTTAGGGTTCTCTGTGTCAATTTAGGGTGAAAAACCACTGGTGCATTAAATGCACTGTAAACATGTCATGTCTTTCTCCCCACAATGCAAACCATCTAATTCGTTCCCTCTCTTATCTACAGACTTTTCGCTTGCCCAAATCTGTTTACAAAATATCATGGTTACATATTTCCTGCATTTCAAGCTTACCCAAAACCAAACATCCTTAAGAGAGACACTTCTACTGGTATGTGCAAAACAAACTAATCCCAACTGGCAAAAAACACACATGAGAGACTTTTCTCAAAGGTCAATCTATGTTTGCATACACTTCTCAACTTTACAGCTGGAAAACATACAAACAAACATTTATAAAAAGTGTCATGGGCACGTAGAATATACAAATGCCCTGTCTCAGCAACAGGTAATGGAAAATACATCTTTCTGTCGTGACATCCAGACATTTCTGAACGATTTAAGAACTAATTACATGCAGCTGTTCTTTTAACTTAGCCTCTATATTGAAAACATCATTTTGAACTTGCCTTTGTTTGGTCTTATTCTTGCAATACACAATGTCCTTGAAAACATCCCCCTGCAACTCAAACAATTCTCTTGTACTAATGGAGCAGAACACTCTGCACTGACTCCTAATTTAAACAGAAAAGCACTCTGGGTATTGGATCATGGCGGATCAATGAAAGCTGCAAATATTCTAGTACAGCAATGAAAAGCATTAATCGTCAGGTGTCTGCCTATATACTGTGGTCCATTTTACTTAAATAAAACACTGCAAATATTACAACCCAGTACAATTTGTCATACAAACAAAATCAATAAGCCACCATTTTCTTGAAAGACAGTAAAACAGTGTCCAGATTTAAGTACAAGGTGAATGTCACTACATACATACATATTTACATTTTTATATATATATATAATTATACCAAAAAAACCCTGCAACATGATTTCAGGCAGCCAGGGTTTGAGTCTGGCTCAGGTCAGTGTGTTAGTTGATCACGGCCCAGGCCAGATGGACACCCCAGAATTTGGCACGATTGGCACTTTGCTTGAGAAAGGACCAAAATGGCAAAGGAGGACTGGGACAGGGTAGAGGTGATCATAAAATGTTACAATTTGCCTTGAGGCTATGGTACAGATTTACACTAGTATTACTAGTATTACAATAGAATTACTATTACTACTACTAAGAGGAGAATGGATGCGAGTGATTTAAGCTTCACCGTTGGCCTGGCCTGTAGTACACAACTTTACTGGAAACTCTTGTGTGGCTTTCCTTTGGCCGGTCTGAATATTTTTCATGGTAGGCCTCTGTTGCAGCATGACTTGCGTAAAGACTAAGTCTGTGCGTTCATTAACGCTGTATGTGTTCCAGTCAGCCATAACAGTCAACTTAAACAATGCATTCAAACTGACTTCTCTTTCTATTGAATAACAGCAGTATAATAAATACGTATGCTGTCAGACCTGTGGTTTTGAGGTGCTTTTGAACATTTGAGTGGCATCACAGCTTTCGTTAAATCAAAGAAGCTAGGTGAGCTGAAGGCCTCATGACTGGTGTTGTTCCAGTGCTTCTTTTTACAGTTGGGCGTGTAAACGAAACGAGCATGAGCAGGTTGTGATTTTTATCTTGTATGTGACGCAGTATGTATATAAATTAAACGCACCACTGTTGTATTTCCAGCTCAGTTCCTTTATAATCTTGTAAGTGCAGGATTGTAATGTGCTGTGTAGCCAAGCATAACCAGAAGAAAAGGTCAATATTTCCTTAAAACAGAAATGGTTTATAGCCCAAGCTTTTACATAATGGTTCCAACCCACTGATAATTAAAAAAATATCAAGGGTTATATGTTTATTCACTATATTTAAGTGCGACTACATCCCTCCTCAATTTGCCTAGTATTCTTGATTGCATTCTGTGCCTAATATATGCCACTGCATACATCTGCACACATCTTAAAAGGAAAGCACATGAAACAAAATGACCCTCATCTATAAACAGTTTCTGTGTATAGCTACTTAAGTCTGGGTGAAATTGCATTTTTTTCTTATACAATGGCATTTTGATAGAATGGCTCCAGAAAATAATAAGGAGAAACCAGTGTGAAGTGAGATCATGAATGTAGATGGAAATTGTTTTTATTCATTTTCATTGGCAATGGAGCTCATAACACGGAGACTACATTTGTAAAGGCAATTACTGATTTGGCACTGAAGCAAGGTTTTTCCAAAAAGGGACATGCAACATGCTCAGGAGTTAAAATGGCAAAACTGCAGCATTCAATTAAAAGTAAACAATTAATAAAATATTCTGACATATTCATAGCTCTCAGTCCTTGGGTGAAAAACTGCAATATGAATTCCATACAGAGATTACTTCGTCAAAATGCAATGAATAACTCTTTGACAAGACACTGTTGCATCAGGACACTTAATGCCTGTCTGCACTGATTCTGTTTCACCTTCATGCTATTTGTTACTGTTTTATACATATGAGACATTTACCATTGTAACCAAAGGTTTTGTGTTCATATATTGTGACCAGGAACTTATAACTATTGCCAAAAATGTAAAATTATGTAGCCATCTGTTGTAGGTTCTACCCAAACCCTATCAGCGTGATTCAAGGATTGTTAGTTATAAAAATGAAACTGTGCAGAGCATCTGACATACAAGGTACATTTTAAAAATGTTGTTTTGTAAATAAGAGTATATTGTTATTTTTTTCTGTCAGAATTAAAACAATGCATTATCAATGACCCATAAATGGCAACTACAACAAATTGGTACATTTTCAATGCCTAACTAAAATACTTTGAGAGCCACAGGCAACATATTGCAGCTATGGTGCTTGCTCTTGCCCATGAAAAATAAACCTACACAGGACAGTTTGTTTTCACTGAATGTATTCTTGATTTGCTTGTGCAGGCAATACAACCTGCATTCTTAAGTACTTCCTTAGTATTGATGTGTTTAAAATGCTCTGAGAGTTCTCCTTTCACGTTGATGTATGCAGCAGATACTACATTAGGATTCCATTTAGCTGATTAAATACATTCGGTACATCCTGTGCCATACCTTAGCTTGAAACAGTTTGCATATACTTTGCTGACAATAATCAGTTGATCAGTGCAGTTGACTGATAGTTTGGACCTTTTTGGTATTTTTCTTTTAATGTTGCATTTATATTTTATTTGCCCTAACTAAGCATGTTCACAAACTACATCGTTGAAAGCCTAGGCCTCACTTCAGGCTAGTTCCCCGACGCACCTTTTATTTCATATAAAGTAAATGAGTTGGAAATACAGGTCTGTCTTTTGCAATAAATTTGACAAAGTAATTCTCCAGACAATCAGCCCGACTTAGCTTTAGAAGGTACTGACATGGAAGGATTTTTTCTGACACCAAGCATGTTAAATCACTTACTGGCCAATGGAGAAGTAATTCACTTTGTTTATCAGGGGGGAAGCAAAAATGCAGTCTGTATGGGTGGCCTGAAACAGGATGTTCCCATTTTACAGATCGACTAAGAAATTATTTCCAGGGCATGCACCTGCCATCCAGTCTGTCCCATTTACAATTTGACATTCATTCACTGAATTTAAATGATACTATTCCCTGCATTACTAGCACTACATCTGAAAAGTTCATTCTTGACTTGCTGTGACGCATTGTTAGAATTTCCAGGCAACATCCTGCAGACTTCTGATAAAAATAAAAGCAATATAACAGGCCTTATTCATATACTAGCTGTAACACAGCATTGTCAGATTTTTCCACATTTGAAAAAAAAAAAAAAACTGGAATAAATTGTATAAACGCTTTAGAAAAATATAATCAATGGATAGCATTTATAGACTGTGTATGGCACTGAATAGCATCCTTATAGAACATTTACATTTTATTAAGCACTGAGTATGCGTACTGTGGAATTCTTAGCATGTCATAACTGATAATAAATCAGCAATAACACATCAAACTGAACCACTTCTAAATTATTCCTTACTATAGTGGTATATCTGATATAACCCATTCTCCACCAAACCCAGTTGCGGTTTAAAAAATCACCATCAGTCAATCTTGATGCAGATATGGGTTTGCAAAACAAATGTATGCCCTATCAACTATGGAGCTTCACTTTAAAAGCACTACTGTGGTCACATTTTACAGTAAACAAAAAGAATCACAAAACAGTTCTGTGACATCTCAAAACATGTATAAAGTCTAAAGATTAAACTACCACATTTACATTAGTTTGTAAACGTGTAAACTACCTGCAGTAATTTAAACGGCACTGTTTAAACAATGTACAGGGCCTTTTCAAGAAAGAAACAATACTGGTATATTAAATTAATACAAAAAATACCTTTCAATTGGGCATTAAACATTATTTCGCATTCACTATAGCACTAAGCAGTTCATAATACACTTTTCTATTAAGGTATAAAAAAGTTATTTGCACACATGTGCTTCTGTGTTGGAATACAGAGCAGTCAGAAAACCTCACAGCCACTTAAAGTAAAGCACATTGTGTAAATTACCTGTAGATTTTCAGACACATACTAAGAATTAAAATAATCTTATTCTGGCAGTAAAACTACTGTACATTTACAAAAAATGTGCTTACTTAAATATTATCTGCGAAAATGACCTTGGTGCATTGGTTTCTTAACAGGAGCTTCCGAACCAATTAAAAAAATAAAAATAAACAACATCTTCACGCAGTGTTGTAAGACAAAAAGTCAGGTTGTTTGATAAGGAACCAGACTGACATTGAGTCAGTATTACTAGTAAACTAAACAGAGGCATTGATATGTTTAAATGTGGAAGCCTTGGTTATCTTAGAAGAATCGTTATGTATTTTTCAAAGGATTTGGGATTATAATAATATAAATCAGGACCTTTTTATTTTTACAGTGCAAAATACTTGTTTGTCCCTTAATATGCATGACTGATCATGCCCTTGTTTTGGATAAGCTCAGGGAATTATCAAAAGGAAAGTGTCATTATTTATGAAGTGTACTGTAGTTAATAATAATCAACAATATTTTAGAAAGTGTCATTATTTATGAAGTGTACTGTAGTTAATAATAATCCAAAATATTTTAGAAAATGTCATTATTTATGAAGTGTACTGTAGTTAATAATAATCCAAAATATTTTAGAAAATGTCATTATTTATGAAGTGTACTGTAGTTAATAATAATCAACAATATTTTACCAATGTTTTAGGTTTAACAAATATAATGTCGGGGTAAAAAAAGTGGTCGATCCTAATACAGTTACCCTAAAATGTATAACGTTGTCTGGGAGTTTCGGGAGTAAGTCTCACCAGGAGATGGGAGATCAAGCACTTACACCAGGAGACTTGGCAGGTCTGCAAGCTTTGAGCCATCCACATTCCCATCATCATCTTGAAATGAATGTACATTATATGTATACAAACTTCTACAGATGTTGACGACATGATGGCAGATGTGTCGACAGCATCACTATCAACATTTGATGCCACAATGTAAACGCAGCAACTGTGAAACAGCAGACACTGCATTAAAAATTAAACCCCTGTTGAACTTCATCTCCGTTTTATGTTCTTTGCATTTAAGAGGCCCTCATGAGGACACAAGAAGAAGTAATTTAAACCTTAATTCATACCAAGCATCAGTCCCAGCTCTCCTGAAAACACAGGAAGCTTTACCTCCGATATTATAATGCCATATTAAAACCTTAAGTAGCACAGGGAATCCAGCCATTATATCTCTACTAGGTATGTAAGCACATGGAGACCAAAAAAAGAATCACATGAAATAGCAACAACCTCATTTTTCAACAATGTATCTTAATGTTTCAGATGACTCTCCATATTGCTTCTTGTATAGCTGATTGGCTCCTCAATGCTCAATATCTCTGTGTTACTCTGCTGATCTCAAACTGTACAGCACTGCCTCAGGAATACACCATTGTTGCACTTGATTACCTTTCTGATTTACTTTCCTATTCCCATGGTTCCCACCATGTCCCAGCGGACTACGAAACAACTCAGAGGAACATTCTGTTCGCCAGTTTCTTGTACTCTCTTTCTCTTTGGCCATGCTGCATGCATTGCAAGTCAGGTTTGAACTGAAACAAAATGGTCACTTTAGCGAGTGATACATTTCATGCAGTTGGACCCAAACCTGTCCATTAACCAAGGGCAAAAGAAGAACAATTTTCACAATTTAAACAGGTGTTTAATATTTTTTAAAAAAGCAAACCATCCCCATAACAGGCTAATATTTATAATGGGTGTACTGTATCTCTCGAAACCCTTTTAAATAAAGTATCTCTGGAAAAAAAGCACTTTATTCATGCACACTTTATGAACAACTGTAGACATTTTCCTTATCACTACCTACATCACTGAGCCACACACATGCATGTATCTTCAGTGGTTTGATAAAATAAAAAAAAACACACATCTTAAAGAGGAAGTATACATGTATTACATCCAACACTCTGGGTGTATGTAATACATCAGATAGGGTCAGAATGTTGCAGGGGGACAGGTTAAAGGTGACACGCTGTTGTACTAAATGCCCAAAGAGGTTAGACATGATTCTGAGAGCTAAATGGAGCCACAGGGGTTTAAAAACTGAAAACAAAAATGATACAAACTTAAATCTAAGCAACACGAAGAAAACATTAGTTAAAAGAACTGATATTTCCCACTTTTATCATGTTGCTTTTTAAGCCTTTTTTAAGCTGTAGTATGCTTTAATAATTGAACACAGGGCAGTCTCCATTTAATATTCCTCTGGCAATTGCAGACACCCATTGCTGACACAGAACTACATCAGAAATTCCAACTTAATTAAATGTTCTGGGGTCTGAGGAAATTATCAAAACAAGTTGAACCCATGAACTAGAGACCTGCTTCAGACACACTGGGATTTGTTCAATCTTCTGTACATCTGTTCAGCCTCCCATATCCTCATCCTGAGCTAGAAAGGACAAGGTCCCATTTCCTAATGACATCACTGGACAACAATTAAGCAATTCAAAATCTAGCTGTATTGATTGATGACTAAATTACTTGATTTTTACTTTTTTTTTTAAATGCTGCAGAGCTAGTTTTCTTGAAGGATTTACCCAAAATAGGTTTTAAACTAAGCAGTTGAGGTCTCGCTAGCTGTGGAAATGACATAATTACTTTTGAATATTTAAGGACTTCTAAAGATTTAAGTTGTGAAATCTTATTTACTTGTTTTAAGTATATCTGGCAACATGCCTTGAGAACCTGCGATTCCAATGAAGCATATCCTGTCTCAAATTTACAATTAGAGGTGTGGTATTGTTGTTGTCATCTATATACATCCTGTCCTCCAACCACGAACCCCTTAGCATTTACTTGTCTGATTTTCCCTAGGTACACCTCAGGGAAACATAAGCCAGAATTTCTCTTTCAAGCAACTTTATGTGAAGCTAAATTACCTGAAGGCACTAGCTGTAACAAGTCCATGCAGGACACATTGCTAAACAGATTGCTCAAAGCAAGTAAACGGCCGGCAGAAGACAGACATATTGCCTGAGTAATGAGTGAAATGATCATATGTCAACATATTTATTTTAGTTGCCTCTCAGCACTTTAAACACAAATTAGAAAAATGAAATTACGGGACGTGCCACAGAGTATTAAACATAAGAGCATAAGAAAGTTTACAAACGAGAGGAGGCCATTCAGCCCATCTTGCTCATTTGGTTGTTAGTAGCTTATTGACCCCAGAATCTCATCAAGCAGCTTCTTGAAGGATCCCAGGGTGTCAGCTTCAACAACATTACTGGGGAGTTGGTTCCATACCCTCACAATTCTCTGTGTAAAAAAGTGCCTCCTATTTTCTGTTCTGAATGCCCCTTTATCTAATTTCCATTTGTGACCCCTGGTCCTTGTTTCTTTTTTCAGGTCAAAAAAGTCCCCTGGGTCAACATTGTCTATACCTTTTAGGATTTTGAATGCTTGAATCAGATCACTGCATAGTCTTCTTTGTTCAAGACTGAATAGATTCAATTCTTTTAGCCTGTCTGCATACGACATGCCTTTTAAACACGGAATAATTCTGGTCGCTCTTCTTTGCACTCTTTCTAGAGCAGTAATATCCTTTTTGTAATGAGGTAACCAGAACTGAACACAATATTCCAGTTCAATGGCACATAAAACATTTAGGGAAAAAATAACATTCTTTAAAGCTGGAAGCAGCTTTACTGTTAAGCAGGAATACATACTGCACAGAATGTTTATATCATGGATTTTCAAACTTGAGACAGGCTTGATAATAAATTCCTGGCAAGGAACCAATAACAAAATGGCTGAGTTAAGTATGGTAAACATAAAAGGAAGATCTCTATTCAAAGTAACACAAAATGAAATCCACAAAAACAGCTAATCCCAAAAAAGGAGCTTAAGGAAACCGCTCTGATGTAAGACTCCTTCAAGGAAGGCTGGGAGGAACTTCAGTCAAGTTATAATTAACAGTGTTCATGTATTAAAAGGAATTTAAATGACTGGATTACAAGGAAGACAATATCATCAGAGGCCACCAACGTGATGAATTAAAGCTCCTCACTTGTGAGAAAATGTGTATGCATATAACATTGCTTATTTAAACTAAAACAGTAAATATTTATAGACTCACGAAGGCATTTGTGCACATCAAAGCTGACCAATATAAGGCACTTTGTATATTAAAGAATATCTCTACAAATTCATAAAATAGTTCTTCGCAATGGTAAACTAACTGTGCATAACATATTTAAGCAAGGTATGCATGGCTGTTTTACCATTGCTAAGAACTATTTTATGACTTTGTAGAGACATTCTTTAATATGTTTATACTTCAATGGAAAGTTTCCTTGCATTCTGATTGGCTCAGCTAGATCGGTAAAATCCCTAGTACAGGGGTTCCCAAACTTTTTTACCCGAGGCCCACCTGTTCAGCTGCAGGAGGCACTGCGGCCCACTATTAGCACTCCTTGGGAAAATGTCAAATTAAAAACATTTTATATGTTTAAACCTGTAACGTTATAAATAAACCTACTCTAAACTGTCCTTTATTCATTTGAATAAATATTGTGAAAGATGGACATCACATAGAATATGCACTGACTGAAAAAAAAAATTGAAACACTTTAATTTTAGTAAATAAAGAAAGAAGTGCATGTCTTATTATTCCCATTCGTAAATATCTAAACAGGAATCACTTTGAGTAAAACCAGTACAATGTGCACAAAAACATAACTCTTAAATCCTAATTTCTGAACACTGTGTAACTAAAACGTCCAACCGTTACCTCTCACACTGAACTGTCATGCACAGAAAAGAGGAATGCGCACAATACAGAAGGAAACGAGAGCCTTCCAGGAGTTACTTTTTTCGCCACTATTCTGTGCAACCAAATATAACTTGCAAAATCACATTCAGTTGGCTTGCAACCCCCCCCCCCCATAAAAAACGCTGCTACGCCACTTAACCAAAAGAAAACTTATGAAAATAAGTCCATCTGCTATGAAATTTGAATCAGTGAAATATATATATATATATATATATATATATATATATATATATATATATATATATATATATATATATATATATATAAAATTTTCCAACAAAACATATTCTAGCGTTTTTTTAAGACGACTGTGAACGAGCCAGTAATCAATAAAATAGCAGTATATTCAAACATCAATTACCGGTATGTAACAAGACTTATGCGTTTGATTAATATTTGATTTAGTTAATATTTAAACATATATCAAAGTACTCAATATTTGAAATGGTAAATAGTCACAAAAACGTATTCATCACAGTCATCAATTGAATTTGTAAATGAATGTTATCAAGTACAAAAGTTAGTCTGAAAACGTTTTTACAAAAGAAAAAAAAAAAAGCATTCCAGCACCTCAAAACTGAGCCCACGGTACAATGCATTCAAACTCCTGTAGCTGCCTTTTTTGTTCTTTATACTTTGCAAAACGTATTCTTTGGTAGCAGATTCGACATAATGTAATTTTATTAATATTGAACACACTGTTTACATCTGCCAGCAGAGCGATCACATGACCTTAACACTGCCCTATTGTCAGAGCTCTCGCTTTACATCCCGCCTACAGGTAGGCAACTGTTCCCTCTGATTTGTGAATTTCTGCTTTGATTGACAGTCCGCCAATACTCCCTTGCTGCACTTTATTTTTCTACAGTTACAGCTGCCGCCGGCGCCTGCTTTTCACTATTAATAGAAATAAATAGACAGAATGTCATTGCTCCTGCGGCCCACCCAAGGACTGTCACAGCCCACCTTTGGGAACCCCTGCCCTAGTATATGCTCTTGTAATCTTAGAAAACGTATTTTTAGGGTTAAACAGAAAAAAAATCTAAATGGATTTTATTAATCAGTTTTACCCTAACAATGATATCTGAAACAACAACTTTAAAACATGTTTTTTCAACCATAAAAAAAACAGTATTTCACTGGAAGTCCATATTGGATTTACTGTGCACACTGAACTCACTTTGAGTTTCAACAGCTAAAAAAATAAAAACGTTTCTATTAAAATAACATAACACTTCAAATAAAAAAGCAAACTTGTACTGCATTGTTTTGACTTGGTTGTACAATACACGCCTCTAAAAACACCATCTCTCATGTAAACCACCTGTCAAAAGTGAAAGGCACTGACTGAGCAGCTGCCCCAGTGCACAAAGTCCACACTGCAATAACACACTTAGGAGTCATTTAAAAGGGTAATGTTTTATTTATACTTTATCTATGCCTGGTAATGCCCTCTGTATCAGGTCTTACTGCTTACACACACATTAGATATATATATATATATACAGTAAAACCTGTATTAAGAGACCACTCAAGGGACAGTCTAACAGTGGCCTCTTAACACAGGTGGTCTCTTAAAAGAGGGCCCTTAACTTATGAATTTTCTATTTGTCTCTGACATGCTTTCCTGTAATTATGTATGTCTTACATACACTGTAAAAGCCAGAAGATGTAATAAGAACAAAAGGAAGTAAGTAATTTAATAACATTCATTTAGATAATGCATTTACAAAACAAATTATTTTGTGAAAGTAATGAATGCTTGACTGTCTCAAGTCACACAACATGTTTTAAATCCTTTGCAAATTCCAATGCCTGTGTCTGTCTTTCAGGTACGTGTTGACTCCTTGCATCCTGAAACCAACGCCAGCATAAACATAAGATATTTTTCGATTAGCGCACATTGTTTTCATACTCTTATAAGTATGGCTTGAATTTTTCGGTGTTTATTTTTTAATGGTTTGTCTTAAGCCGCTACATCCTAATTATGAGAACATTCTGTTAAATTAGTGGGAAAAAACAACACAACACAAAACAGACACACTGGAACCTATCTAGTTCCCAGGCAAGTGAAAGAACGAAATGCAAGTTAAAGTAGCATCTGGGGGAAATGATTAATGTCCATTGCTTGCTCTTGTGTTCGAATAATGAAGAAGGTGAAACAGAATCAGCAAGTCAATCATCAAGGTAAAAATAACTTTGTTTAGTAATTAACAGTTTAATTAAGCTATTGAATCAGCTCAAAACACAGTCACGTGAACAAAAATAAAAACCTTAAACTTCAAGCCCTAGTTCTTTCCGTTTCCAAATGCCGTATCTGCGTCTTTCAAGTGCCGAATTTTTCAGCAGTTTTTCTGGCACTTACTGTCTTAACAAGTTTAATAACTTTAATTCTGTCATCTAGGGAGGACCTTTTGTTTCTCCACATTTTCTCTCTTCCTTTACAAGACAGCGCTGTTGTTTTATTGATTACGGATAAAAGACAGCTAAAATGTATTCCTTTGAATTTAGGATGTACCATTTAAAACCACATGCACCAGCACTGTGTAAGGGTGCTTAATACAGGTCTGAGTCCGTTGCTGGGTAAGAGAATTGTGGTTGCTGGTCATGTTAGACAAGTGGTCGCTTAATATAGCGGTTTTATAAAAAGCAATAGAAACTCTTTTGTTGAGTATATCTGTTGCTTTTACTTCAATAATAAAAAAGCAGGTTTTACTTAAACATTCCCAATAATTTAGAAAAAAAAAACAAACTTTCCCATGGTAAGTCATGCCTAGACATGGAACTAACGCCTTATTTTTCTGAATTACAAAAATGAAAAAAATTCTGAATTTCCTCCCCACGGGCCTGCCAAACAAGTTTTAACAAAGCTGCTTTATCAACTGTCAAAAGAGTAAAAAACCAGGTGGTATCAGATGATTACTCAGGCTCTCAATTCCCCTACTATTAAGCAGGATGCTTTTGTCTCTACATTGTGAGTGCTCAGTCCAGAAACTATACAGTCAGTAATCTGGGGGAGGATGGCTGCCTTTCCAAAAGAAAATCCTGATTCATTTAAACAAATGACCGCCACTGACTCAGTCACACATCCCTCCTGCTTGAAAGGAGATGGCCGCTGGCTGCAAGTCCATTGAATCTCAGCATGCTAGTTTTGCCTGAAGCTGCAAATGTTGTGGAGCCCCCTACATAGATAAGTAGAGCAGGAATAAAATCGTTTGTAAGCGATGATTTCTTTCTTTGAATGTCAATCAGGGAGCCTGAGTGAGGTCAAATATGTGTGCTTACCGGTGAAAAATAAAGAACATCACCACTTGAAACATGGATTAGCCTGCTGAGCCAGAAGATACAGTTAAATTCTGGGATCTAGGGATCAGTCCATTATTAATTAAATACACATGCTTGTAACACTTCATAATTATGGTGATCTAAAGTTGATCAAACTGAGATCAATCACTATTTGGTTAAATTACTATATTTATGCAGGCAATTCAATACACAGTATGCAATTCTATTAATTTAAATCGTAATTAGCAATATGAATAATATGACCAGATTGATAATTTAAACATGTTGTATTCATTTTATTCTATTGTAAATGTTATAGTATACAAAATGAATTGTGATTAATTTAGCATTTAACATCACTAGTGTTGTATGAAACAAATGCTGGGCATCTTAACCACTGCAGAAAAGGGTCAACCCTGTTATAACTTTATCGCTAGCAGGGGTTAGCTTTACCTGTAACTCCTAACATAGCATGACTTAGCCTGTTACAAAAGCAATGCTCAAAAAAAATAGTCATGTGTTAATATATCATTAATCAGTTCACATGGCCAAATGTAATATAGGCACCACCAAAGTAAATATCAAATTATACGTAGTGTGTTTGAGATACAGGAGCAAAGGAGAGTAGTAAAGGTATGACACCATGTGTCAGAATGCCTCTATTACACATTGATTGGTTGATTTATGTCCCCTAGGTCCCGCCCCTTCCGGTGATGCGTTTATCCTGCCCCATCTGGTGATGCGTTTTTTCCCACCCACATACGCTTACGTCCTTTATGATTGACAGGACCAGCCCCTACCCTCTGACGTCATTGCGTTGTCCAGTTTTTTAAGCCATGCAGCGTCCTCTGTTGGTTTAATATGCCTGTTTCTATATAGGTTGATTTGTGTGATTGCGAGATGTTAATATACATTTTATTATGGTGTGATTTACTTTTTTTTTTTAACAGGGGGGACTTGGAGGTCTTAAAACATTTACAGTGAAAAAAAACTCTTTAAATAAAAGTTATAAAACAAATATTGGGTCGGTAGCATTCAAACCCACACTGACACATTCCTCAAATGGATCTTAAGTCCATCGCCTTAACCACTTGGCCACGACAGTAGCTTAAAACAGTAATAAAAAGTAGATATACTGTGCTCTGTGGGGTTTGTTCTACTGTCCCCTCCTACTTTAAGGTTGTGGTTAAGAGGAGGTATGCCCGTTTGCTGTTTCTCAGATGTTTAAAAAAGGACATGTCCGGGCATGTTTTCAGTGTCTTGGGTGAATGGTTGTCTTTCAGTCTTGATAAAAGAAGAATCACATTTTCTTGATGCTTAAAGGAGTTACAAAAATGTCTTCTGAACCATTTAGATACTTTTCAGACAACGCTGTTTTTGAGACTGCTGATGTCGTGATGGTAAAACCTGTTAAAGAGGAGGGGGGATGTAGTGATGGGTCGTGATACAGACGTCATGAAAAATCTTATAAAAGCTTTTGAAAATATGAGCCTTGACTCAGTGTTGTAGACTGAGGATGTCCCCAACGACTCTTTCGATTGAATCTTAAAGATTGTAAAGGGTCTCCAGGCATCTCTACTAGAAATTATCATAAACCGTGGTCTGAGGAAAGATTGTGAGGGTTGTATGGTGGACCATCCTAGCCAGCGAAGACATAGCTGCCTTTTCAAAGTTGATACTGGCTATTTCAACAACCATTTTGAAGTAATACGAAAAAAAATTCAGATTCAGTGGCTAGAAATTCTGGTGTCTAAAGCATTTGCTTGTTTCAATATTCACCCCTCTTTGACCAATAAGCTCCTCTTGTTTGTAAACTTTCTTATGTTCTTCTTTCATTAGCCTCTCAGCATCAGGTACGGCAATAATGGGTCTAAGCTTAGCTATATTTTTCAGATGATAAAATTATACTTTAGTAATTTTCCTAAAGTGATTCTCAAATGATAGATCAGGATCAAAGATGACCCCCAAATTTCTCATCTCTAGTTTTAGTTCCAACGAGAGACTGCTAAGGTCTAGCTTATGTAAACTGATATTCTTTAGTTGAGCCTGCAAGCATGACCTCCGTTTTGTCAGAATTCAACAGTAAGAAGCTCTGTGACATCCAACATTTGATGTCAGCAAGGCAAGGAGCTAATAGCACCCCAGTAGAATGATTGCCTGGATCCAAAGACAAGTAGAGCTGAGTGTCATCTGCGTAACAATGGAAATTCATTCCATGCCTGCGGATAATACCACCTAATGGCAGCATATATAGTGAAAACAACAAAGGACCTAAGATAGAGCCTTGTGGAACACCACAGGCAAGTTCTGCAAAGCAGACTTCATCTCCCCAATAGAGACCTACCAGAAAGATAAGACCTAAACCAAGACAGGACACCTCCTGACAAACCCACTAAACTTTCAAGATGATTCAATAGAATGGGATGGTCCACGGTATCAAAAACAGGACAGAGTCAGGAAAGCCAGAGTCAGAGCTTATCAAAAGATAATTTACTGCCTTAACAAGGGCCATCTTGGTGCTATGTGCAGCACGAAATCCAGACTGGAATTTCTCAATTACAGTATTACAAGTTAGAAACTTGTGGAACTGATTAGCAACAACCAAGACCTCCAAGTCCCCCCTGTTAACACAAGCACTATACGATAATAAAATGTATATTATTAACATCTCGCAATCACACAAATCAACAAATATAGAAACAGGCATATTAAACCAACAGAGGACGCCGCATGGCTTAAAAACTGGACAACGCAATGACATCAGAGGGTGGGGGCTGGTCCTGTCAATCATAAAGGACATAAGCGTATGTGGGTGGGACAAAACGCGTCACTGGATGGGGCAGGATAAACACGTCACCGGATGTGGGCGGGATACACATGTCACCAGATGTGGGTGGGGCTTAGGGGACATAAAACAATCAATCAAGGGGTAATAAAGGAGCAAAGGTTGCATTACATCATTGTATAAAAATAAAAGCGATTTCTTTTCATGATTTCTAAAATGCATAATAGTTCAAAATGATCATAATTTTTTTTTTTTTTTAATATACATTTTTGTCCATATTTCCTAGTTTCACTGAACGACCCATCTGGTCTGGATAAACACTGTTTTCTGGTGAAACAAAGGGATTTTTTTCAATCTGAACATTTTACAGATGAGAGTACGTGTACTGAATACTACATCCCCGTTGCTTTATCTCTGTAAGATTAATCTCATTCATGGTAACCTGAATTACAAAATACAAGAACACATGGCCATTTTGCACAAGAACAGAGGTATGCTGTAAATAATCATCTGCCATTTGAAATACTGTTCAGTTATTCCATTATACATTACTTACAGTATTAGAAAAACATGAAAAAAGAAAACACTTTGATGATCACAAGATATTTTCTATAGCACACAAAATTACTATCATTTGTAAAGCATTACCATACTGATTTCCAATTCTCTATGCATTTACTGGCATGTTGCAAGTATGACCATTATTAAGAACACGTTTTTAACCCTTTGACTCCTAAACAACAATTATAAATAAGACATTTTAAATATTGAATTTATACAATCATAAACCAAAACGAAACTATCAATAATACAGTTTAAACATTTTATTAGTGTTTGATAAATAAATTAAAAAAAAATGCATGAACATTTCCATCCAGCAGCCAACATCACTTCACTGCAGTAACACCATTTGTATGTCTGGTTTTACATTTTAATGCTTAGATTTTTGTAAAACAATAAATACATTTAAGAGATATAACAACTATGCCTACAATACTGCTTTCGTAGACCTCGAAGAAACACACTCTTTTGGTCGCTAGCAATTGCTTTGTTGTCTTATGATAACTATACAGATATTGTTTCACTTATTTCTTTAATTATACACAATATTTTTGAAATACATTGTTCATACTATTTTACTTTGCTATAAGCACCGTCTATCTGAGAAAAATTGATATTCCAAAGCCGTGTACACATGCACAGGACCGTTCATACACATGCACACACCAATCAAATTGCAAGTAGGGAAATCATGTATACAACTTTACAAAATAAATGTATACACAAAAGCATGTGTTACAAAGTACAACACTTTATGGTAATTAAATGGCAGACCAAATCATATTAAATGTGGTTTTTTTAAAAAAATAATTCATTCAAATATGTAATAAATATGACTTTTTTTCGTACCGTTCTGAAGGATATTTCGTGTTTCTAGACTTTATTTTCACTTTGAACTATTTTTCCTGGTCACTACGTTAACTTTCTGTGTTGGCTTTCCTTTCTATGTTGCCAAAAGAAACAACTTTGAGAGAAAATAAAGTATTTCCATCATACAGACCAGGTTATAAATGTATAGACTGAGGACAAGATATTTGTACTGTACTTGAATATTACCTGCTTAGAAAGACGCATATGTTCTAAACGATAACTATAAAACAAAAAGCAGGGGTGTGCATTACATTCAGATTTAACTATCCATACATGTCACTGGTGACACTGTGCACTAGGCAAAATCTCAACTATAAGTGATTGTAAATAAAAAAGGGGAAGAAAATATCATGGAAACTAAATGGCACATGACCACAAACTATTAAGCCTTGGTCAATACTGGTCTGTAAATTGTTTATTAGATATTAATTATTTATGCAACACAATTGTGTTATTTTTATGTACAGTATGATACCCACAAGCAAGCTTAAGTGATAGAATAATTGGTTACTGTGTGTACCAAATGTGAGGCAAACATCTGAAAACATTTGGTCTCCAGAAACCAAAAAGTCGCAATACAGCAATATGGCAGCCATTTTAGATTAAGGGACATTTTACCAAAGAACACTGTATTACCCTGCAATTATAAAGCCTGTATCCAAAATTGTATCTGGGATGAGTCTGAAAACGTGAAAACAGCTACCAATATATATGTGGGGAGCATGGACATCATTGGGGCTAGAACATAACTCAACCATTTACATTTTTACCACAACTGCGTTGAATCCTTTGTTGTAGTTACAGATCTCATTCCATAAATAGCTATAGTGGGCAGATGATCTCAGTAAATAAAGCACATACATCAACTGCTGTGTCAGATTGTATCGACATAATGTCAGACAAGCTAAACCAGCAAAATATGATATTCTGCTAGGGCTGCACTTTACATGTGAAAGAACTGTTTGCACGCCCACAATATTTTCGACGCAACTTTGAATTGTCGCCCTGTTTCTGGTGTGTAAAACTGTGTGAAATTCTGTAGAACAGTACATGTCATAACTGGGAATTTGAGAAGCCTTGCCATAGTAATACACAAACGTTTCTGTCTGAGTGAAGACTCGGAATTGTCGTGATTAAAAGTTTATATTTTTGATAAATGAATGCAAACATATTAAATCATATAAGCCTATCTGTGCCAATCTTTAATTATAATTATTTCAGATTTATATTACAATGCAGATGATAATTATGAACATGCACTCTTCATTAGGCACAAACCAAAATGGGATTCTGTACAATAATGTTTGCCAAAAAAAGTATTTTGATAACAAATCATATCAATTACAACTCGGCAAATTTTAAAAACACGACCACTTATTCAGGTATTGATGACTATCAACTCCATGCTAAATTAGATGAACCATGAGGTTATTTTGCACCTCTTTTGATGTCACTGTTCAATTGATCACATTTGCCAAAGCCACCCTCTGCAATCCGGCTTCAATCGGGCTCTCACTTACTACTGAGATCATAACTCAGGGCTATATGTTAACCTTTTGTTAGAAAGGATTCCTGAGACCACCACCTCTATTTTACAAGCAGCAAGTAAATATTACTGCTCAGGTTTTGACACACATTGCTATGGCTCTATTTGCATTTCAGTCTGTCCAATAGGAAGGCTTTTCTAGAATTCTAGGGAAAGATAGTGTAACGATCTTCGCGTCTTTAAGTGAAGCAAGACTCGGGAGACCAGCTGGGATTCCATGAAAACAACGAATCCCTGTTTGGGCCAGGTTCACGCCAAAACAATAAAACTATTCACTTTTCTTCCAATCGTCCTTTCTCTCTTCCTCACTCTCTCTCTTCTTTTCTCGTAGTCACTCACTTTTTTCTCCTATACACTCTCTCTCTGCTCTTCAGACTCACTCCTGGGTTCTTTCACTGCTTCACAGCTAAAAGCCTTCTCACATGCCTCTCTCTCTGTCCCTCACAGTCTCACAACAACCACTCGATTCAAAGTCTGCACCCGTTCTCCTCCTCGAGGCTTGTCCCCCCCTAATTATAGCCTCGAGGGCCCCCCTACTTATAGCCTTGAGGGCAGGCCCCGCCCATCACACATACCCTACTAACACATGCACGCACACACACACACACACACACACACACACACACACACACACTCCAACGGAGTACCCTGTTCCCTTACAATACATATAACACTAAATGAGACATGAGAAGCAAACAAACAAACACAGTGTCCAGCACAATGCCATCGCCAGGGTTATTACAATAGTTTGCAAACAAGAATCAGAATATGCAGCTTAAAATAAGAAATGCTGCACATGCCAAAGGTGTCTTTCTTTACCTACAATCCTAACATTATGAGTTCTACTCTTGGGACTGCATGACCTCAGATCAGTCGGATATGTTCTCCCGTCTGATATGCTCCGTGCTAAAGGATGCTTTTCATGAAAGGCACATTAAGAATAAAAATGATATGGTTTTGTGTTTTATGTTTTTCCACTCTTTACTTGATGACGAATAAAAAAACTAATTTTAAAATATCCTTTCAGTTTTTTCTTACTGTGCCAATGAAACTACAACAACAGACAAAACAAAATGTGTTGTTTAACACTGAGCATTGTTTTTACATTTACAGTGTGGATTTAATTTGCACTTGTATGTTACAGCTGTAAGCAAATTATACACGTCATGGAGAATACACATATTGCAATAATTTCCCGTTCGACCCCTGCACACTACACATTTAAACTATTTGTTTCTTCATGGTTTAAATGTCTCTATTTTATTTCTATCAAGGAAATAACAAGTACTCAGCAGTAGTTGGGTTATTGAGCTGCCGGAGAATCGTGCAGACAAGCAGTTTTTTTATTAAAGGTTATTGACAGGAAGTATAGGATAATGGAGGGCAGTTATTAATAACAGGAATAATGGTAACTGAATATTGTAAAAGGTCCTTATGGTCGAAGAAGTTTTGGAGAAGCATATGACCTTGGAACTCGGGCCAAAACACCGCTCCCATATCATATTTCTTTCTGTGTAACAAATCGTATAGTATAACTGTCCATTATATTATCCTTAGAGTGGAATGGAAATATGCTGCACTGGTTATAATGCTATTATTAGTAGTTGTAACAGCCTTGCCCTGTTTGATAAATGACTCCACACTAATTGGATCCAGGAATTATGTAAGCTTTGACACATCTACTGGCATGTAGAGATTTGCAATTAAATAATCCAAAATGCCAGTAACATTTCTTTGTTAACTGCAAGCTTATTATGCCAGACTTATATTACCGGTTTCGTATAAACAGACGAGTAACCATTAACTGTTTGACAGGCGATCTGGCAAAACTTTATCTAAGCTTGAACTCTATTGGGTTCAGATGGAATCCTCAAGCCTACTGTATAGAAGGTAAACATTGTGAGTACATGTTGATGCTAATCATGACTGGTAAGGAAATGTTTTGGTATACATAAGAACTACTCATTTATTGAGATCAGTTGTATGTAAACTAACAGCCAATAGAAAATGAATAGTTTATTAAGACATCTATTGGTCGATTCCTACTCCAAAAAAACATTTAAGATGGTAGCTATGTAAACCATATTTTTAAAACTTTGGAATACTACTGATACCCTGCCCTTTATTTTTGTCTACAGCGTATCTATTGACTGTTTATTAATTTATATGACAGTGAATTGATTGCCCCAATAACCTCTACAGGGATTGCAAGTATGTGTAGTATGTTATACCCAAAGTCTTACTTTTTAAACCTCAGCACAGCTCATACTCCAGCCACTGAATTAAACTAACACAGACCTGCACTTTCACAACCACTATCTATATCATGTCGTAATAATAATAATAATAATAATAATAATAATAATAATAATAATAATCAATACTTCGTTACCTAACTATGCATTTTAACATGTGCTTTTTTCCCTGCTGCCACCATTGCATCCTTCTGACTTGATTGCGGAAAGAATGATATTGTATCACTTGTCTGTTTTGGGAAAGTACTGTCAACATTTCACATTTTAATTCCTGGCTTTATGTCACCATTCACATGGTTTAGCTCAATCTGCTTCATATTTCTTAACTCGAGACTAAGACGTGATCGCCAGTCTGAATGCATCATCACGTGCATTTGAAATAAACCATCATCTCAGGATATTTATTGAGAAATGCGAATATACTAATGTCCCAAAATAGCATGCTTTTGCCCAGAGCACTGTCTGACTTCAAAATAACAAAGTAGTCCTAGTAATTAAATGAGTAAATGATTTATTTCTGTTTTAAAATTGAACATTTGCCTGAAAACATTTTTTAAATACAATATAGGACTAGCATGCGTGGGATTTGAAACTATAACCTTCAATTTGCAAGCGTGTTGTGTTAACTGTCAGTGCTACGCGAGCAGTTGAGAAAAAAATACGATTCTGAAAGATGAAGTCAGCCAGCTAACAATTCTCAGGACTTATTTTTTACATTTTGGAGATTTTTTTTTTTTCGAGTCATCTCATCATTCTTCTTCTCAAAGCTTTCCATACAATCAGGATAATACATAATCATTATTTACAAAATCTTGTTTGTCTTACTTGTTAAAAACTGTAACTTTACTGCTATACTACTTGCAAATGTTGTCAAATGGACGGACAAACTTTGTGGTGTGAAAGCGAGGACGTCTGCATTGCAAGCTGCATTGGAAGCATGTTTTGGGTTCGATGTATATATATATATATATATAGAAAAAGGCAGGATTTGAACCCTATCTACAGACTAGGCTACTATTTACATTTACCTATCCAAATGGCAATACATTGCCTCAATATAGGCTGAACAATGTTGCTATTCCTGTAATGTGTGTGTGTGTTATTATCCATTAAATGAAAAAAAGAAATGATATTTGAAAAAAAAAAACACATTGGAAATGTGAAATAACACCAAGTTACCAAAAGTGCCCAGCCATTTAAAGTGGAGATACCAAAAACACAAGCTAAGTTAAAAGAAACCATTGGGGCAACCTTGCCCAGCACCAAGCAAATAGGCACAACTGTAAAACTGATGGGGGCCAAGGTTAGCCCAATTGGTTCTACTAACTTGGCTTGTGTTTTTCAGGCACGATAAAAGCAGATCGAACTTGCATCAAAAACACAAGCCAAGTTAGTAGAAACAATTGGGGCAACCTTGACCCCCACCGGTTTTACAGTTGTGCCTATTTGTTTTGTGCTGGGCAAAGTTGCCCCAATGGTTTATTGAAACTTGACTTGTGTTTTTGATATCTCCACTTTAAATGGCTGGGCACTTTTGATAACTTGGTGTTTTTGTTTCAGATGTATTATTTACAGAAATCCACTTCTATCTATTGTATATCTAATTAATTTTGTCGGAAGGCCCAGTTTTCCTGTGACAGAAGAACATTCTCTTTTACTGCTGAAGCATGCATTGTAGGCTTTACAATGTAATGCTTTTGCCAACTTTCAATATTTAAACAGGGTTTACATAAAAAAAGCATATTGCATGTAAATAAGATTGGTGTCTGTACATATGATTAAAATAATAATCAATTCTTATGCTTATAGGAACAAAAGAAAATAATTAAGAACATCAAAACAGCAGAAGGGAAAAAGTAATTTCTCATCTAAAACATCTGGTCAAAATCTGCTTATATTCTGATGAATATTAATACTGCGCCTTTAATCGGTTGACTTTACTTGAGTTTAAACCTCCATAATTTAAGCCATAAGTCTTCAACTTGAGGTACTAGGGCAAGGGTAGAGCAAGCACATTCCTTCAGTCGCTGGGGACTGGTGCGGTTCTCTTCTGGGCTCTAGCGTGGACGTGCCCACTGCCTGTGGATCTGGAGTAGGTGTGGCTCCTCCTGATGGGACTGGAGATAACGGGGCCCTTCTCAGATCTGCACCCAGGTAGCAGATTACCATGTCTGAGATGTATGAGGGGGCATGCTTCCTCTGGCGGCCATGGGCGGAGCAGCGTGTAGTCTCCCTCTGGCGGCAAAGGCGGGAGCAGCAGGTAATCTCCCCCTGGCGGCGAAGGTGGGAGCAGCGGGTAGTCTCCCCCTGGCGGTGGAGGCGAGAGCAGCAGGTAGTCTCCCTCTATCACTGGGGACTGGTGCAGTTCGCCCTCGGTCACGGGGAACTGGTGCAGCTCTCCTTCGGTCGCTGTGGACTGGTGCTGCTCTTCCTCAATCGCTGGGGACTGGTGCAGCTCTCTTCTGGGCTCTAGCGTGAACGTGCCCACTTTCTGTAGCTCTGGAATAGGCATGGCTCCTTCTGATGGGATTGGAGATAGCGGATAGCAGAATACCATGTCTGTGATATCTTGGAGGGACGCTGGGCGGTGTTGCTGTTCCCAGGCTTCCCATCGCTCCCCATCCATGACCCACAGCTGGTCGATCGCCCTCGGGAGGGCCTACCTGAAGTCCACCTTAGGGTTCATTAGCCAGTCCAGGATCTTCCCTCATGGGTGCTGGAGCTTGTGCTGGCTTTTTCCCCATCTTCCAGGGATGGCTGCTCCTTCCCTTCTTTTGGGCAGGTGGCTGAGGTTGAGGTTTTTCCCGGATGAACCAGTCCTCACCCCGACCTTCCAAGAAGAGGGGGTTTTCATATGGGCACCGATCACTGACGTGCCCATACACTCTACACACCTCGCACCACTGAGCCCCTTCTCTCTTCAACCTCTCCAGGTTGGTTTCCCTTTCCTCCCGAAAGGGGCAATCGCCGGTCTAGTGTTCCACCACTTTGCAGTGCTGGCAGCATGGACCCTCCTCCATCCTCTTCATTCAAAAAACAAACAAAATTCCTCTTCAAAAAAACTGTGTACCCGCAGTACTGTTCCTGGCCTGAGTCTGTGGAAGCATTGTTTCCCACTTCTTGACACCATATGTCATGGACAGCTTGTGAGGTGACATCAGACCCGGAAGAGACAGTTTGGCGAGTGAATGCCCTTGTTGCCAGTTTATTAGAAATAAAAGGTTTAAACAAACAAAACACTTCACACAAAAGAAAACGGCACAATGGTCAAAAAAGACTCATGTCTCTCATTCCGCCTCTGAACACACTAACCCTGTATCACCTGTGATCACCCTATTTATACAACTGTGGCTGGAGCCTCAATTAATCATTTAATCACTTATTCAACTCATGGCTCCAACTACATTCCCACATGTTTTTGCAGGGAGGATTCTAACTTCCTCTGTCACCCATTATTCCACGCACACACACATCTCCATCCTCACATACCAACATACCTTTTTAATCTGCATGTGAAGTGATTGTGCAATCCCCGTGCCTAAATACAAATATACATTTTAAATCACTGTGCTACGTAACCCACACTTCGTGCACCACAACACACATACATAAAAACATAAAATATGCAAAGGGACGGGGCACCCTGCCACAAGGTTATAGTCATATATAAACATTACATTATAGTGCTTTATATTGTTTACACCAGTAAACTATCATTACTGATACAGTTAACACAGATAAAGGGTTTCATCCCAGATGCATTATCATCACTTACTCTAAGTAAACATTAATGTTGTGAGAGAAATGGACACTAATGAACCAGCTTAAAACTATTTGTCTATTAAACTTAAAGAACATGTTCCATTTTGACCACCCACTGGTAACCAACACATTACTTCAGTGAACATTAATCACACACATCTCAATAAATGAAAAAAAGTACCACAGGAGGTTTTTCCTAGATAGCAACAATTATGTAATATAAACTTTAATTTATCTTTATAAACTTGAGCGACAGCGTTCATTTTCATTGTATTTCCACTGTGTATTGAACACCTATCTATTGACTAATCCTCATTTTGCTATGTTCATCACTGGAAAACTAAGCAAGATTTGTTTTAAAATAAAATGTAAGCAACCAGCTTCAAAGGTTATTTCAGGCCCTGGTACTCTCCCGCCTAGACTACTGCAACTCCCTCCTGGCTGGCCTCCCTGCGTCCGTCACCCGTCTGCTCCAACTCATCCAGAACTCCGCTGCTCGCCTGGTGTTCTCTCTGCCTCGCTTCTCCCATGCAACTCCACTGCTCCGCTTACTCCACTGGCTCCCGATCACCGCTCGCATCCAGTTCAAGACTCTTGTCCTCGCCTACAGATGGCTTGACCAGCCTGCACCCAGCTACCTCCAGATCCTCATCTCTCCCTACACCCCCACTCGACCTCTCCGCTCCGCTCCGCCTGCACTAGAAGACTGGCTGTACCTCCTCTACGCTCCCCTGCCTCCAGAGCCCGCTCCTTCTCCACCCTTGCAGTGGTGGAATGAACTTCCTACAGATGTCAGGACTGCCCAGTCCCTGACCACCTTCCGGTGCCTCCTCAAGACTCACTTCTTCAGACAGCACCTGTAGAACTCCTCTTTTCCCTCTGGACACTATCACTCTTCCTCAATGCACTTTACTTGCACTTATCTGCTCCCTATTTTTCTGCATTTAATTATGTACTTTACAGAGTACTGTACTGTAATCTGCCACTAGTGTTATTCAATCTGTAGTATTTCGCATTTAATCGTATCCTGATGTAACTATCACTGACACTTATCTGCTCTGATATTGATTTGTATTTTGTAATATACTTGTACTTACTAGAACTGAAGTCATTGTATTTTATTTTGCTCTTAATTGTATTAATACTTGTACTGTGATTCTTGAAATGTATTTTTTGTTTACTAAGAAATAAATAATAATAAAATAATAATAAAGTTTACATTTCTAATTATTTTATAATGTTGGCAATCACTCTGAGTAATTATTTTATATGTAATTATTATATTAATTCTCTACATCTCTCTTTACCTGGCACCGAGCTTGCTAGAGACCCTAAGTGCCTGCACTGAACAGCCTCATTCAACTCAAGTCACATGACAATATGACCTTTCAACTCTGACAGCCCCACCTCCTCTCCGTATATCTATATAGAGAGTTTGCGGGGTTGGCAGAGTTATATTGTCACATGCTTTAAATAGGATGAGGAAGGCTATCTACTGCAGGTGAAACCAGACTCTAAATCAGGTAGAGAAACATCAAAATTCAATATTTTGCAGCAGTGTGGAGTAGTGGTTAGGGCTCTGGACTCTTGACCGGAGGGTCGTGGGTTCAATCCCAGGTGGGGGACACTGCTGCTGTACCCTTGAGCAAGGTACTTTACCTAGATTGCTCCAGTAAAAACCCAACTGTATAAATGGGTAATTGTATGTAAAAATAATGTGATATCTTGTAACAATTGTAAGTCGCCCTGGATAAGGGTGTCTGCTAAGAAATAAATAATAATAATAATAATAATAATAATAATAATAATAATAATAATAATAATAATATTGGAGCAACACAACTCAGAAACCCCTTTTTTCTGATGTGTTTGTACCTATTGTACCCATTGTTACAGGTATTTCTGAAGTTCAGTGGCATTTTGACTGATGCATGTATATCCATGTTATGCTAGCTGATACATCTAGGTAATATCTAATCATGAAAACATACATGGCATTCAAATACTTAGTTGAAAAGCGAAAAAAAGTATTGCTTGGCTGGATAACCTTTTCTATTATGGCTGATGGCATTAGCTGTAACTGGCATTTACATAACACTAAGGATTCTGTATTGCTTATTTACTCCAGGTCATTGAATGCATAGTCAGAATTCTACAGTTATAAAATGATTGGATTGTTGTGACATATG
Source organism: Acipenser ruthenus (assembly GCF_902713425.1). Taxonomy (NCBI): domain Eukaryota; kingdom Metazoa; phylum Chordata; class Actinopteri; order Acipenseriformes; family Acipenseridae; genus Acipenser; species Acipenser ruthenus. The sequence goes on from NC_081190.1 coordinate 113,433,326, forward strand.
AATACAGTCATTGTCAATGCAGTCAATACAGCAAAGACACAACCACTTTCTTTCATTCACCTATTTCCTATCCAGGTTAGCTGTATAGAAATGAGTACGAGAATTAAACAGGACAAAGATGGCTTCATCAGTCACCTATGCAGAAAACAATTTATAACCGTATATTAAACACAGATGTTTTATTGTCTGCCTCTTATTTTACAATTGCTTGAAGTCTGATTATAGAATTCAATCCCACTGTTTCTTGTGAGATTAAGTACAGGTCTAAGTGGGTCTGGAGCTCAATCATCCGGATTATGATGCTCAGTTTGTCATTTCATCTGTACTCCAGCTAGATTTAGACTGATCTTTTTGTGATTATTTCATTCCCTGGACCAGATTAAAAAGATCTGGCCCAAGGAATTGTCTGCCCACATAGCTAACCAATAACCCTCTTTAAAACAAAAGGGGCAACAGAAAAAGAAAACCTTTGGATTTCAATTCTGGAGAAATGTCCAATAACAAATACCTTTTCATTACACTTCCCATTTTCTGTTCTATTGTGTCTTTTATCACTTCTTTCTGTACACCAGAATGTGGCTGATATGAGCCAAAGCCTAATGAACTTCATGATCTTCTTTCTCAATGCTTTTTATCTCACATGGTAACACAATTCTACAATCAGCCTTTTTATAATATGAAGCTGTGTCAATATGTTTCATTCAGTCTCTATGTTTTTATGGCTTCACATTTCTTCCAGCAAGTCGACGTATTTCCTGACTACCTCAAGCAAGTTTTTTTTTTTTTTTTTTTTTTTTTTTTTGTAGTTTCCCACACCCAGTTCTTAATCCTGGGTGAGACTATGTGCTTATAATTTATGTTGCTCTAATATTGGGATGAGTCTTCCTTTCTCTTGCTGTGTCTAAAAAGTTTTCTATGTCAGTCATTAATCCTCAAAATGGACTATTATCATCCCAATTCTCACGTTGCCTTGTGTACTATAATTTTTGGATGTGTCTTACATGTCCCACCTTTGCTACTTGCTTGACAGCTCTTCTTCATTTGCATTTTATATTTGCTTTAGTTTCTGGTGTGATGATGTTAGCCACTGTAGTGCTTTAAGTGTTTTTTTTGTTTTTTTTTTAAAATTTGTATCATGCTGGTGTGGAAAGCTTCTTTATGACTTTTCACATTTTCTTCTTTCCTAGACAAACCCAGAAAATGGGAGGTAGAAATATTAGATCATACTATTAGGCAAGGAAAGATAGGTTAACATGAAGACACTGGATGGGAAGCATAAAGTACTATATTGAAACAAAAAACAAAGTCAGGAGTAACCAGCACTTTGTGTAGTGAAGATGTTACCCTTGCTACTAAACTTAATAAGTGAGATTGTGAAAGTACAGAAGATTGCTGGATGAGGAATTCTAAGCTGCAGCAGAAGTACACTTGGCTCAATTGGGAGACATAATTCCTTAACAAAAAAGCCCCAGCTTTAATTCTGAAAGGGTCAACTGCTTTAAAATGGCTATGATAGTAAACTTCAAGCCATGTCAGTTAAGAAAAGGCACTCCAATAACGTGTCTGGGGATATGAGGAGAATTTTTATGAAAGGAGAAAAATGTTCTGCTAGATCTAAACAATATAATTCACACTTTTTCAGTTTGGTAACACCAACATACAGTGATTTTTTTTTTTTTTTCTCCTTTCAATAAACAGGACTTGAAATTGAAAACATAACTTTAGATCTTACTATTCCACTTACAAGTGGCATGGAGCAGGTGGAGGTTAAGAAATGTGCAAAACAATGGCTAGCAGCACACAGTGTACCCTCTAAGCCACAAGGGAATGTGAGACAAGACAGCATGTGATACTGCACTGCCCAATATACAGCATAATTGGGTCAACAATTCTTCAGTTAGTTTCCGAAGTGGTAGATCAGGCTGGTGCATATAGACCTAAAGCACTTGTAACAGCACTTAAGAGAATACTACGAGAAAACATAGCTAAGGGTATTGCTTCTCATTAATCTACTGTATCATATTAAATCTGAAGAGATGTGTTTGTGATAATATTCTATATATATACACAACCCTACCAAAAGTATAGGTACATATATTGAAATGACTAGAATGTGGTCTCATAGCACATGGCACATGTTGTAACAGAATAACTCCACAGCAGACTTGGCCCAGGTACACAGTAGTATTGTACTGGACTGTAGCTGACAGTGCTTTGATGGTATGTTGCTACAATTCTAGAAGGTCCTCTTAGTGGAATGTTGTATGTTGAATGGATGAGTAATTACTCAGGGCTTATTGACAGTGAAGCAGGTTTTTTTGGACAGCATTTCACAGCATTTAACCTGTAACAGGAGAGTTTATTCAAATGTAGGCAGCATATAGCACATCTACATCCATCAAGCCATCCATGTTTTTGGGTACCACAGAATGTCCATTATCACTGTGGAATGCACATGTAACTTAATCTGGTGCCTGTAATGAGTCTGAGACCCCCAGGTGTGATGACTTACCCTTTAGAGTAATCACATTTCAAGACAGTGTCTGTGCAAGAGCTTTCTTGGTGATCTGGGCATGTGTCTCTTGGAATGGGCTTGAACAAACCATCAAGATAATTGGCCCCATAATTGATGGCTTTTATCTAGAAGCCCCTGAAAATTGGAAATTGAGTATTATGGTGCTGATTTATATCTCTTCCAATATAACAGTGTAATAGAACCACTCTAGGATATGTTGGATCACCAAAGGAGGGCTCATACTTTAGAAGCAATTGGTGAATATGCTATTCTAGGACTGGGTTTTAATAAATGCATCTGACCCTGGTTAAACCTACAAGCCACTGAGTCTAGATAATCATCAAAGGTATGTCCATCATAAACCTTGTTTGCCTGCATTGAGCTCTTTATTATCAATAGTCAAAATGTTACATCACAATACTTTTTGAGTGGAAGTGTACATTATAGTTAATATAACACATATATAATTATATTATGTATTTGCTGTTACCATCTCTCTCTCTCTCTCTCTCTCTCTGTTGTGGATCCTATACCGAGGACTGAAGACTTTGTTGCAGCTGTTTATTGATTCTATCAAGAATTGAAAGCTTTGTTGCCGAGTTTGATAAAATGTAAGATTGATGACTTTGTTGCTGAGAGGAGAGTTTTTGTACTGGACACTTCAACAGATTGAGTTTCCAAACCAGCAGACCAAAAGTCTAAGCTTCAAGGAACCGTTGAGTATAATTCCAGTTGCATTTTCCTTTCATGGAACTAAATTAATTAATTGTAACACATTCACATAGAATTGAACTGTTAATTATTTAGTTTGCGAAACTTGATGAAGTAACTATAAGTAATCTACCTCATACTGTTGTATGAAGAATTTCTTTAAAAGTAAACTTGCCATAGCCTTAATCTATATACCATTAATAAGCTTAATGTGATATATTCTAAGATTGTCTGCATCAGTTCAGTTGAGGCTGTGCTTGTATGTGGGTGTGTGTGTGTGTGTGTGAGCAATTTACTAGCTATGTCACAGCTTGCTTGAGCTGCTGCAGTGGCTGCTTTGTGTGTGAGGAGACAGGCGGTGTCATATTTCAATTGCCTGCTAGCCAGCATGAGCGCAGTGAGAGCTTTCGACTTGTGTTTTGTGCTTAAAGCTAAGAGATTTACTTTCGGACTTTTCTGATTTCTCTTATTTGTGTGCTTAATAAAATACTACTATTGATTAAACATTCCTTGTGTCTAGCGTGTGTATGTGTGTTCATAGTAAATCTTTTATCTTTGTAACATGTCAATTAAATAGTATTAATAAGAGAACTAATCAACCCAGATAAACATAAAAATGATCAATTATTGAATTGTTCCTACAAGCTACACAAAAACGGGAAGAGCCACTATAAGTTCATCGGTGACTTCAACGCCAAAACAGGAGCCCAGCAAGAACACGCGAATTCGGTCGGCAAATTTGGACAAATGGTGGCAGGAACGAGAGGGGCAACAGACTAGTCGAATTTGTAGAGAACAAGAACTTATTCATCATGAAAACCTTCTTCCAGAAGAAACCCATCAGGAAATGGACATGGAGAGGACCCAACGGAGTGAAGAATGAAATTGACTACATACTCACCAACAAGAAGGACATCATACAAGATGTCTCAGTATTGAACAATTTTAACACAAGAAGTGGCCACAGACTTGTAAGATGCAAAATACACCTAAACACAGCACTGGAGAGAGCAAAACTCGTGATGATGAAATCCAACACAATCAAGAAATGCTCCAGAAGCAAAGCCTGGTGTTTCAGCTGGAATTGAAGAATAGATTCAACGCTCTTCAAGATCTGCAAAAAGATGAAGCTATCGAGGTAAACAAAATCTATGAGGAAGTGACGCAAGTAATTGCAGAAGCAGCAAAAAACATCACTGGAACACAGAGTACAAAATGCGACCAGAAGATCATGCAAGAGACAGAAGACCTCATAAGGAAAAGGGAAATGAAACAAACAGCAGCTCTGTCAAAGATTTAATACATTGAACTCTGCAAGACAGTAAGAAAGCGCATTACGGTCGTTCAACTGTAGGTTGGTAGAGAAAACTATTGAAAACAACTGAAGCATGAAGAAAGCAAAACAAAGACTAATAAGGAAAAATCAATCAAACAAGAGGACGAGACTGTCATCAAGAACCGCAAATTGATTTTGAGGAGAGTCGAAGACTTTTACAAAAAAATGATATCAAGATGAAAAGAGCAATGTAGCAGATGATGAAGACGAGACAGAAAAAATGCAACCCCAGGAAGAAGTTCCAGATGTTCTACCGGAAGAAGTGAAACATGCTATCAAACATATGAAGACAGGAAAGGCACCTGGAGAAGACGGCATAACGACTGACATCGTGAAAGAAGGCGTGAAGAACTGAAAAAAATACTGTCACGTATTTTTACAGATTGTATTAAGCAAAAGAAAGTGCCAAATGACTGGAACAACGCATAGGTGATACTTTTACATCAGAAAGGAGATAAAGAGACCTCAAGAACTACAGACCTATTAGCTTACCTACAATCTACAAAGATACTCACCAACAGACTTCAAGATAAATTTGACTCAGTGCAATCTAAATTAGCAAGCAGGATTAAGGAGTGGATTTAGCAAAATGGATCATCTTCAAGTTGTATGGCAAGTGATTCAAACCAGCAAAGAGCACAAACTACCACTTTGCTTGGGATTCATCGACTATGAAAAAGCCTTTGACTCTGTTTACACAAGATCTGTATTAAGCTTTCTGAAAAAACAGGGAATTGAGAAAACGTACGGAGACTTGATCAGCACCATATACACGAATGCAACATCCAGAGTAAGACTCCATAAAAACAGTGACAAAATCAAGATTGAAAAAGGAGTTTGTCTAGGAGATACAATTTCCCCAAAGCTCTTCACAGCCACCAAGACATTTTCAAAACACTGGATTGGGAAAATAAGGGGCTGAAGATCAATGGAGCCTACTTGAATCACCTACAATTTGCCGACGACATACACATATTTACAATGTGCCCAAAAGAATTACAAACAAGAATGCAAGAACTACACGAGGCTAGCATCAAAGCGGGTTTGAAAATGAACCTGAAGAAGACTCAAGTCATGTTCAATAAATATACCACTCCACAGGCAATTGAAGTCAATGAGATCAAGCTTGATGAAGTCAGTAACTACGTATACTTAGGACAGTTAGTTTCGGCAACGGAGAACCAAATGTGCAAAATCAACAGAAGAGCAAAAATGGGCTGGAGTGCCTTTGGAAGATTAAGCATGGTTCTGAAAGGGAAACTACCCTTATGCCTCAAGAGGAAAGTCTTTGACCAATGCATGCTGCGAGTGCTAACTTACATATGCAAAACCTGGACCCTCAATGCAAAAATGACTCAAGAATTACAAAGGACTCAACGGAGTATGGAAAGATGCATGCTGGGAATAACAAGAAGGAATGGATAAGAGCGCAAACAAAATTATGTGATGTTATTATAAGAGCGAAAAAACTGAAACAGCAGTGGGCCGGACATGTTTATTAAGAAGAACAGATCATCGCTGGACCAAGGAGATACTAGACTGGATCCCAAGAGATAAAAGCGACCAAGAAGAAGACCTCCAGGAAGATGGCAAGATGAAATTAGGAAACACGTCAGAGCAACGTGGATGAGGGATGCAGCAGACAGACTTTTGTGGAAGAATCTTTGGGAGGCCTTCATCCAGCAGTGAATTGAAAAAAGCTGAAGATGATGATGATGATGATTATATATATACACACAGTAACCCCCCCCCCCCTGCAGGGATTATTGTGTCATTTGCATTCACATGCATTTCCTCAGAATTATAACTAAATTGTAGAATATTAAACATATAATACCATTGTTTTGCTGTTTATCTTTGGGAGGCCTAACTCTAACTTAATTTGTTGTTTTATTGCAGTGGAATCAAACACTCCAACAAGTACCAGGGCAGCTTGTAAGCCAATCATTATAATTGTAGCATTTACTTTAGTAATATTATATTCATTCTGATAAAATTGGGTATTGATCTGCATGAAAGACTACAAGACAGACTGCCCATAGCTCCATAACCATAGAATATAAAATGTACAAATCATGTGTAGATCCTGGAAAATATGCAATAATACTGCACATTATATATTCAGCATTACTTGAATATCTTCAATATAAAACAAGCAAACAAAAACACTGTGTTTTTATAAGAAAACAGTTCTCACCACTCCCTACCACCTCTCAAGCAAAACAAAACACAAATTCTAGGATGAGCTAACCTTGCTATATATCCCTGCACAGTGAAACTGATGACTCAAAGGTAATCAATACTGATTGTTGTTTTCATTAGGGAATCCACAGCCACTCCACCCCCCAAAAACGAAATCATGTTGACAGTTTCTTAATAGCAAACAAGACAAATGCAAAAAAGACGCTGAAAAAGATGTTTCCGTTGAAACATTTGTCATGGAATTTGCTACCTTTCTTTTTGTGATTCTAAATGTAGCACTCGAGTGTTTTCTAGTTAATGACAGGAGTAGGAATATGGAAAGCATCTGTTCTCTGTTACATTATGCAGCAGCTGCCAGGCACGTCACCCCTCCCATAGTTCATTCCCCGCTACAGGAAATGGGAGCATTAAGGGATGGGAGTGGGCTAATCTCCCAATATTTCGAGGCTAGGGTTTTGTTAACTGTTGCGCCAAATGCAGGACGTTTGAATGTTGACATTTCTCACAAACCACATTCCACAGCTTTTCAATAAAAATAGTGACATGTATTATACAACTGTAAGTCGCCCTGGGTAAGGGCGTCTCCTAAGAAATATATAACAATAATAATATTCAGTACATCAAATCTAGTAATATTGCTGCCAAACATTGACAAACAGAGCAAAGGCTGGGAACACTGATGAGAAGTAAGTAACATATTCGGCCTGCTCATCAGAGAAGCCTGGGGCTAGGAAACTCCAGCACACTAAATGTGTGCCACAAGAACAGGGCACTCACTGAATCCTTGTCTCCTACAAGGATCCTGCTGTGCTGATCATTATTTCAACTGTATCTAAGCAGACTTCAAAATGGTACTTACCAAAGTAAACCACCAGCTTTTTTCACAATGTACTTTTAACTTCACATGATAATGAAAAATACCAGCATGACTAAATGATTTACAAAAGATATCCATATGCAAAAAATAAATACATAAATAAACAGACGATACTGACTTTATTATTATTTGTTTATTTAGCAGATGCCTTTATCCAAGGGGATCACCCCTGTGTGTCTGGACCCCTCTTCTATATGTTTTATGTGCAGGGGATCTCCCCTGTGTGTCTGGACCCCTCTTCTATATGTTTTATGTGCAGGGGATCTCCCCTGTGTGTCTGGACCCCTCTTCTATATGTTTTATGTGCAGGGGATCTCCCCTGTGTGTCTGGACCCCTCTTCTATATGTTTTATGTGCAGGGGATCTCCCCTGTGTGTCTGGACCCCTCTTCTATATGTTTTATGTGCAGGGGATCTCCCCTGTGTGTCTGGACCCCTCTTCTATATGTTTTATGTGCAGGGGATCGCCCCTGTGTGTCTGGACCCCTCTTCTATATGTTTTATGTGCAGGGGATCTCCCCTGTGTGTCTGGACCCCTCTTCTATATGTTTTATGTGCAGGGGATCTCCCCTGTGTGTCTGGACCCCTCTTCTATATGTTTTATGTGCAGGGGATCGCCCCTGTGTGTCTGGACCCCTCTTCTATATGTTTTATGTGCAGGGGATCTCCCCTGTGTGTCTGGACCCCTCTTCTATATGTTTTATGTGCAGGGGATCTCCCCTGTGTGTCTGGACCACTCTTCTATATGTTTTATGTGCAGGGGATCTCCCCTGTGTGTTTGGACCACTCTTCTATATGTTTTATGTGCAGGGGATCTCCCCTGTGTGTCTGGACCACTCTTCTATATGTTTTATGTGCAGGGGATCTCCCCTGTGTGTCTGGACCCCTCTTCTATATGTTTTATGTGCAGGGGATCTCCCCTGTGTGTCTGGACCCCCAAGCGGCAGGGACCTCTCTTCTATATGTCAGGCCTTAGCAATGGGCGGCTCTCCAAGAAGTCAGGCAACATCTCTACAGGTAGCCTGGCTCCCACCCTGTGAATTACATAACACATAAAAGTGTACTCCCTTATTATACAAAACTTCTAATTTTAAAATGACTCTGCCTTCCTTTTCTGTTACCTGATTGATAGTTATTGGTTGCTAGTTGACAATAGTAGAATTCACCTGCAGTAGCTTCACAGAGAAGCAAATCAGGCAGCAGCATTTTCAGTGAAGAACCCTTGTGTAGTATATTTGATTTTGTTTTCATGGAGGACAAATGGAGAATATATATTTTCTCCATCCATGTTTTTCTCTACCCGAATGCCTTCTTTGTGCTGCATACAAAGCTAGCAATGGCACGCATCAAACCAGTAAGCAATAAACTCATTTTGCAAGCTTAAAGGGAGTTTACCTTAAGGGAATCGTTTAGCTGCCGTGACATGATGTATAAAATGCTTTGTCACTTCTGTGTGCCAGAAGGTGCCACTAGCAGCACTGACTATGTTTGTCATACTAAATTTTCATTATAAAAACAGAAGACCCATTCAGTTTGGTACTAATTATCATATTGCATACCAGAGCCAGCCTGTCGCTACACACATATAGTGTAGATACAGATGGAAACATGGCAGTCTGACTGGTGGTACAATAAAAAACTATGATTGGTAAAAAAAATAAAAATAATAATGTTTCCATTTACAAAGGCTAACTTAAAATAAATAAATAAATAAATAAATAAATAAATAATTAAAACTGTTTATAGATCAATGATTATACAGCTATCGCCAAACATTTTGCATCACCCTGTAGAATTAACACATTTTGATTCATAAAGGCAAATGAAACCTGCTGAATAATGTTACGGTAACATATTGAATTACTGTGACAACAAAGGAAAAATGTGGCATTTCGAAATCTAACATGAAATACTATACTACTATTATGACTTCCAGTAGACTTTTGTGATATCATTATCTCGATTCTTCGATTACATCTTAAATAAAATATCTAAATTGTGTTCTTATATATATATATATATATTTTTTTTAATGATGTCTCAGTCTTAAAAATCCCATTCCGATGCTGACAATGTTGTTTTCACGAGCATGACATTTATGACTGCTGTTTAATATAGATATTTTGACCTAGTCTAATTGGCAAACATTTGTGTTCAGTTAGATGGCATGGATGCAATTGATGATTTTACTGTTTACAAAAAGACAGTTGTTACCAGCAGGCGGCTTAAGCATGATTCTCTAGCAAAGCTACATAAGTGACCTTGGTATGGTAAAGATTGAGGCGACCTGCTACCCTTGATTATCCTGGGTGGCCGCTGGGCTATATAGTGTCCTGTGCTGTGCACCCTCCCACACTCCCATCTCCGTATTACTCTGAGTAACCCAAAATGGCACAGCCACGAAAAATGATATGACATCACTTTTGAATTATGGTATTGGTGGTTTCGAAAAGAAAAACAAGGTCAGTGGTATAGGGCAGGATTTTCAAAAACCAGTGTTATTGTATCTAACTTGCGGTATAGTAATGAGAGCCTTAGTAGCAAGTGATTATCAGACAAAATGTGTCAATTAAATAAATCCGTTAATGTTTTGAAATGGAGTCGATGAGGTCGTTAATGAACACATTTCTTGTTAAAAAGCTTAATTGTCGCGGGTAACATACATCACTTCCTGTCTCAATGACTTGATAAGGGGAATTCGTTAATCAAAATGCATGTTAACGAGATCAAGAAAAAAGAATGGAAGCATAATTCACTGTTATGGAAACTACTAGCGTACAGGGAGACGGCTCTCCCACCAGCGAGCAGCAACCAAATGGAAATCAAAAATAATGGGAATATAATTTTGTGTATAATTTCTAAACTTCAATTGCAAAGGCTGCCCTTCGAATCGGTGATATCATGGGGCAAATTCAGCATGGAAGAGGGGGTCTTGGTCTCAGTTCAGCTCCTCCTACATGGCACAAGGCAGCCCCAGCTCAACGGAGGAAGCTGGTAGTCAACGAGGTGCAAAAGCAGGAGGAGAGGATGAGGTGTATAAAGGCCGTTTCCCAGGCCAAGCAGGGAGAATGGATGAGATGGGAGAGTGTGAAACAACACAAGATCGGCTGGCAATATCTGTGGACAATGGAACTGAGCAGGATCAGTTTCCTCATCAGGTCAACATATGATGTTCTCCCATCAACACAGAACCTAAACCTCTGGGTAGGACAGGATCCCTCATGTCCTTTGTGTTCATCACCTGCAACATTAAGGCACATTTTGACAGGATGTAAGGTGGGTCTTAGCCATGACCAGGTGCTGCAATGTTTGGCCTTAGCATTGGAAGACAATCGTAACATGACCAATAAGTTGCCACCAGTTCCATCAAAACATTAGACACAGGCTCCCGAGTGGCGCATCCAGTAAAAGCACTCGCGTAGAGTGCAGGATGTGCCCTATAGTCTGGACGTCGCCGGTTTGAGTCCAGGCTATTCCTTTGCCGACCGAGGACGGCAGCTCAATGGGGGCGGCGCACAATTGGCCGAGCGCTGCCCGGGGGGAGGGAGGGTTAGGTCGGCCAGGGTGTCCTCAGCTCACCACGCACCAGCGACCCCAGTGGTCTGGCCAGGTGCCTGCGGGCTTGCCTGTAAGCTGCACAGGGCTGCGTTGTCCTCCGACGCTGTAGCTCTGAGTGGCTGCATGGTGAGTCTGCAGTGTGTAAAAAAGCGGGCGGCTAATGGCACACGCTTCGGAGGACAGCGTGTGTTCATCTTCGCCCCTCCCGAGTCAGCACAGGGGTGGTAGCGGTGAGATGAGCTAAAAAAAACTAATTGGCCCAGGAGAGCAACCGCAAAGAAAAGGTGTTAAAACCAAGCCTCGCCCAGGACAACTGGAAGCTGCTAGAGACTGGAAAACGCTGGCAGATGTTGGTCAACAGCTTTGTTTTCCACCTGAGATTGCCACCTTCGACCAGTCTTGTGGTCTGGATCAGCACAACTTGTTCACCTGGTAGAGTTAACAGTGCCATGGCAGGATGCTGTAGATGAGGCGTATGAGAGGAAGAAACTTCGGTACGCTCAACTAGCTGCTGAAGCGGAACAGCGAGGATGGAGAGTCATCCCAGCGAGGATGGATTTAGCTATAATAATAATAATAATTATATGTATATATATATATATATATATATATATATATATATATATATATATATATATATAAACAAATTACTCAACAATTTACTCTTTTATCTGTATTTCACATTTTTCATTTATTCACATTCACATCAGTTATTCACATTTTTGTGTACCTACATTAACCTTTTTCTTTTGGATTTTGCACAGCAGTTTTTTCTTTTTCAAATTTTATATATATATATTATATATATATATATATATATATACACACACATACCCTCTGGGTTGAGCTAATCAGAATCTATTGTCTTTGAAGAGTGCACAAATAATACTACTCTCACAGTGCCAAACAACCTCTCCAACACTATTTATTATTTGCTTTTTCAAATTTGTCAGCATTAAACCGATGTCAACTTTGTTACTGGCACTCACCCTGACTTTAGCATGAGAGCTTGGTTAGCGCTTTTTTGGTATTTTTCTTGGTTTTCTCAATTCTAAAAACGTCTTCTCATACAGACATTGCTCTTTCACAAGTCCACTCCATCACTGTATTCTCACCTGTGATTTTAAAAATGCTGTAGGGACTGACGGCAACTGCCTTTTTCTAGAGGGTTGTTACCTTGTGTCACTATAGTTATCCCTTTAGTGTGTAGTATAAATACTGTTTAAACTAGATCTAGGGGAAATAATAGTGTATGGCTTGGTACAGTGATGGTTTCTGCTTGATACAGACTACTAAAATAGCTGAGATACCGAAGAATATGCAGCAACTATTTAACACTTCAAATATGTATTTAATTAAAATAAAGTGCACATTACCACCTGGCCTTAGGATCCTAGTTGTTTTAAAAACCCAAGTACCAGTACTAATAATAGGTCTGAATATGATTTACATCTACAAAAGAAAATTGCTACCACAGAGCCTTTTACAGAATAGTACTCTATGCCTGCAGTGTACATATCATGTGAATATGTTTTGTAATACTAACATAATTACAGCTTAACTTTCTTATACTGCTGTCTACTTCTTTTGAAAACCACACTTGCTGAGCATATAAGAACATTCTTATGTTCTTATATGTCACCTATAGGTAATGATTTAAAAAAAAAATCATAAACCAAACATTTCAAATAAAGCCTTTCCAAAAAAAAACTGTACAGTATTATACCTGAACAATACATTTGAATGATATTACCATGGAAAGGCAGATTACATTGAGAGTTGTAAACATCATAGTTCCCCTGAGATAGTAATCGACCGATGTTGAAAACTACGTACATGCAATGCTGTATTGTTGCATCCTACCAACTTGCTCATATATTGAACTAAGCCCACTAGATTTCTCTTAATAATCAGCTACTTCTTTTAGTTTTCAAGTTACAATTCATCAATTTCTGCAAGTCCTGCCAAGTGCAGCACTGATGATATACTGTTTGTATTTATTGACATGATATTTGCCACCCTGGGTTTTGATAGATTGATTTGTACGTAGTTTGCATCATATCTAACAAATAGACAGAAAAGCACAGGAGAAAATTCCATCGTGGTTACCACACCAACCCGGAATGCGCATTTCTATCATGGACCTCACACCACAGCACTACACAATGACCCCCATCAATCAATCAATGTGTATATATGAATGATGCTGCTGTACATTTTGGCAGTAACTTAAAATGGTGCCTGGAAAACGCCTTCCAATTACAACTGGAGGAACAGGAACACTTCCTGGCATCAAATGTTATTTAGTTTTTCTTATAAATAAATAAACAAAAAAAGATAAGCCTCATACAGTAGGTTTGATTTTCTGAATCTTTAATGCTCTCATAAAAGTGAATCATATTAAAAACATCTTAACCATGGACTTGTGTATATAGTTGTTTTGTGTTTTTGTTTTGTTATTGAGTCTGACTGACTGGGGAATCCTATCTGGTTGTGAGGGAAAAGCAGATGAGCATTGGCCAGGAGCAGGTGGAGCTTCTCGCTGTAAAACAGAGATCCCGAATACATTCTGGGGCTACTAGCCCCAAAAGAGGAGGCTGTACTAGTAATAGAGAGAAAAAGCCCCATTGCTGTGTGGTAAGCAGCCAAGTTCTAGCTCTAACTCTGGACCACCCTGTGTCTAACACATTTAATATAGAATTTTGAAATTTTTTTTTTTTTAAAAACGGTAAATTCAACTGACTGACAAGATGTATGTCAATTTTGACCTTTTGGGAAATCAAACTCTAGATGAGTCTGAATCGGACACCAACACTAATTCAAGTGGTGAAAAAAAAGTACGACTACTAGGCATCTTGAACTTACTGAAGTGCAGCTTCTGGACATAGAAAAAGAAAAGGAAGAAAACGATACACAAAGGACCACTGCCTGGGCATCGGGTGTGCTATTTGACTGACTAAAACAAAAATCATTAAATATTGATTTCAAAGTAATTCCTCTGCCTGGTCCAAATAATTTGCTACGGGAGTTTTATGCCACTGTCCGCAGCTCAGAGGGACGGGAGTATTCAGTCTCAATCTATGTGACCCTACAAGCCTGTCTTAACCATTTTAAACAGTCCAGCAATAAACCGCAAAGTGAATCTGATAAGTGACCGACTATTTCAAAATGCAAACAACATCTTTGTCGCCACTGTGAAGCGGTACCGCAAATCTGGCATGGATACCTCCTGTCGCTACCCCTGGATCACAAAGGACGATTTAAAAAAATTAAAAACCTCCCCAGCACTGTCACCTGACACTGCCGCAGGTCTTGTAAGAGAGGTTTGGTTTGATGTGCAGCTAAATATGGCCAGATGTGGCAAAGAAGGTCAGCGTGATTTAAAAGCATGCCATGATGAAAACGGCCAGGAATATTTCACTTTAAAATGTAATGAACAAACCAAGAATCACAAGAATTATAATGATTCAAATAAAGAAACTCAGAGGTTTAATTTACTCCATCCCGGAAATCCTCTCTGCCCCGTACTAACTTTGAAAAAATACATTAGTGAAATCCCTGAAGCCGGTGTCCCGAGACTTTATTTACATCCTAGACGTCAAGAACAAACTTTGTTAGATTCTGAAGCAGAGTGGTATTTAAGGGAGCCCATGGGAATAAATTATCCGTCCACCAAAACTAAGCAAACTAGCCGGACTGAGTTGCCGATACACAAACCATAGCATTAGGTCCACAGCAGTGCACCTCCTTAGCGAAGCAGGGCTTGAAACACTAATGTCTGTCACATGGTCACAGGTGTGAGGGAAGCCTTAAAAATTACTGGGCACCGTCTTCAAGTGATCGCAAACAGTGGAGCCACACTCTGTCCTGCACTTCCTTAGACAAAGACAAGGACAGCAATGATCAAACACCATGTTGCTCGAAATCGCTTGCTGCAGCTCCACCTACTGTTCAGAATGAAAATCTGAGAAAAGGGCTTGTAAATCTTCAAAACTGCAATTTCAATGGCAATGTTCAATTTAACATTTATAAATAGTGCTTCTTGTTTTTAATCAGTTCAATATTTATTAAAAAACAATAATAAATATTTTTTAATTAATGCATTTTTGGTTTAATTTTTTTTTAATTTTAGGGGACTGTTTTTTCGTAGGTCAGGCAGAGGCGGACGGATATTTAATAAAAAAAAATATTTTTTGTTAATTAAAACATGTTTTTACATATTTATTTTTTATTTTTCAATGTTGGTTGATCCATTTTATAAGAGCAATAAGGCACTTCAGGGCGTGGAATATACTGTAATCTCACCACACCCCGGGCGGTTAAAATGGTGATATTAGATTATATCGCACACCCTGAAGTGCCTTATTGCTCACTTAAACTTGTTGTACGTGTTGTGTCTAGGAACAGCACAGGGTTTAGTTTGAGAATTTTGAATCCCATTCTGTACAGGAAGCGGGGTGTGTAAGAAGGAGTAGCGTGCAGCCGTATGATGGCGATGTTATGTTTCATTGTTTTCACACCGTTTAATTTTGCCTTTTTTGTTTTGTTGTATGTCCCCCTGTGCACCACCATTGCTGGCCGTGTCCTGTGGGGTTTTCTGCGTATTTCATTTATTCATTAATAAATCCTGCGTCCCTGAGCGGCATTGTCAACATCACCAACATGTCTCCCTGCTTGTCTCTCAACGGTGAACCCACATTGGATTAAAAAAAAAAATGGACAAAAGTACTTGAGAACGGAGTCACTATTTATTAATAAGCATAGACTTATTTTATATAAGATATAAACATTTATGTATGTATTGCTTTCTTTAAAAGATCTGTGGCCAATTTATGAGCCAGGGCAGAGAGATTTCATGGATAAACCTGTCACTGGCGACCAAAGGGTCAAAGGTTAAAATTGTGACCTTGACCAACTTGATACAAATTAAAACATGCTTCCCTTCGCCCAACTGCATCACTGACAAAGACAGCAGTAGGCTTGCGAGGAAAATCAAGGATGGTGGTTGAATATTAATTTGGTAATCATTGAAAATAACAGGCTAAGTCAGTGGGGATAAACAGGACTGAGCAACTGCAGAGTAATAGGGAATACCTTGGCAGTAACCTAATAATGTCTCTTCCATCAATTTTGTTTTACAGTATTGAGTGCAAAAAAATCAGGAGATTAGACAAGCAGGTGAATTCAAATCTAATTGTGAGTGTTGCTTACATATTTCTAGAGTGTATGTGACCTCTAAAGCCTACGCTTACTGGGGGACATGTGGAGCAGGTCACTTCTATAACTTTTCTAAAGCCAATTGAACAATATAAGCTACTTTTGTAATACATTAATGTAATTCTAGGTTTAAGTGACAGTACAGTATTGGATTTTTGCATTTCGTTTTTGTGAGTGCCATTATCAATTGCAAAGTATGAATCACAAAAATGATATTGGCTTAAAGAAGTGTACCCTAATATGCATTCTGTTAATTTCAGTTTACAGATCTGTAAAGTATTTCAAATTATGTGCATGTGTCCTTGGTGCAAATGTTAGTCATCATATTTAACAAACAATACGCTCATGTCAAGATTACGTCTGTCAGTTGAAAACAGAACAAAAGAATCAAAAGAAAACAAAAATTAACCTTTTGATGTGCTTAACTGGCGTTAATACGGGTAGCTTTTCTACACAGACAACAATGATTTTTAGCTTAGTAACCTTCGCTGATGAATGCTATGGCAAACATATAAAGTAATAATTAAGGGCCAAAGGTTTGTTTCTATCTGCATACCTTTAAATCTAAATTCAATACAAAAGTGGATTAAAACCTAACCATGCATATAAGCAATATTCCAATTACAATTAAACACTTGACAGACTTCAATTTCAATTCCCTTCAGAGTAAAAAAAAAACAAACAAAAAAAAACACCTATTAAATTGACAAAACAATATTTGTATGTTGTCATTATCAGCAGCAGTGTGGAGTAGTGGTTAGGGCTCTGGACTCTTGACCGGAGGGTTGTGGGTTCAGTCCCCAGTGGGAACACTGCTGCTGTACCCTTGAGCAAGGTACTTTACCTAGATTGCTCCAGTAAAAACCCAACTGTAAAATGGGTAATTGTATGTAAAAATAATGTGATATCTTGTAACAATTGTAAGTCGCCCTGGATAAGGGCGTCTGCTAAGAAATAAATAATAATTATCACAGGGTATTATACTTTTGTATCATCAGATTATCACTATAAAACAACACAGCACAATTTGGAGAAACAAATGCCAGAAAAGGGAACATAGCCTATCGCCGAGCCAAATAACTAATTTGGTTGAATCCCTCGGAATCTCCTCAAATATGGAAAGAAAATACAAAGAAGCCTTCAGTCAACTGCCTATTTTTCAAATAGAAACCAGCACATATTAATAGCATTCACTTCTATTTTGCTTTTATTCATTTGTATAAATGAAAGTCACATCATGACATTTAGTGGAGAAATCTGTTTAATTATAAACCAAGTAATCTACATTAAAGCAATGAACAGTTAAATGCAAGAAAACGCATTGTCAGCAAGTGCTGACAACTGCAACCATGCCAGCTTATATAAGGAATTCCATTCCAATTTATTTACCACGGGGAGCGATTTACCTTTTTGGGTCAATATGTCTTTTAAAAAACAAGGGCAATCATTAGCTATTAATGAAAATCCCCCAAATCTAGCCAAAAGCAAGGTACTCATCACAAATCCATCAAAATAAAAGTTCACAAAAGCAGGACTGATAGAAGGAAAGGTACTCATCACAGATCCATCAAAATAAAAGTTCACAAAAGCTGGACTGATAGAAGGGCACATATCCCCAAGTGATGCTTGTCAGCCTCGTCCACAAAGTCATTGCTGTATAAATCAACATCAATCTACACTGATAATGCTTTCAGAAGATACTGCCTCTTCGCCTTTGGCTTACAGATTGAAACAGGCCTGCCAATACTGTGCCAAAACATCAAAATGTTAAGTCATTGATATCAGATTAATCACAGTTTTTTTGTGATAGGAAATTAGCAGATCTAAGGATAATTAACATTTTTCCACAACTAAACACATAATTTGCACCAAGTGGGAGAAACTACTTTTATTGATTTGGTAGATCAGCTTTTGCTTAAAATACAGTAAATGACAATCATCTAACAGCATTCTTGAAAAATATCATAAAAGGGCTTCAGCATTCTCACTACACGGGATTGTTACTAGCATCAGGTTTTCCTTCGCATATACTTTAGTACTGTACCAAACTGGAATACTAACATTTTTCAACGTAATGCACATACTGTAGAGTTTGCACATGCATTAGTATTTTAAAAGACACGTTTGATAAGGATCATTACTTACCTAAATGGTCCAATTCACTATGTTTAATATATATTTGTGATTAAAATAGATATATTAATAGTCACAGTGAATTTGTGCTTATAAGGTTCCTTATTTTACGGACAATATTAAGTTCAGCCTCTGTCAGTGAATCAGATACGCACACTGAACTATATAGAGAAATTTGTTTTATGTGGATCTCCTGCATTGATAAAGGTTCAGAAAAGTGAGGGGACTGCGTTGTTCGTAGAGTATTCAGCTTGACTCTTCACTGTGCAGTTTGTGTGTATTTTGCTCAGCTCTTATGTGGAATCAGTGGGGTCCCTGGTGTTATGCTATACTGTATGTGTTTCTGGTTGTGTTTGCCCCTACCATTCTCCATATGCTCTGCCTCACCAACACTGCCATCCGGCGTAGTCCTCTCATAGTTGTCCTCTGGGAGGGGTAGGGCACCCAGTCTGGGACCTGACGAGCTCTTACTGCTGGGCGTCTCTGATTCTTCCAATCCACTATCATAGCAACTCTGCAATGATCCCTGGTGTGGGTCCTGAGGCTGGCTCACCACAGAAAACGTCACTCTGCGAAATGGCTACAAGAGAAAAGATTCTCAAAGTCACTTTCGGGGCCGATGATGCTGAAATTACAAATTACGGCACCTTGTTCTTATGTGACAGCTGTGTGAATGCATTTCATGGGATGTGCATATGGTATGGGGTTAAACTGCTGGGAAACATAACGTTTGTAGTTTTACTAAGAAAAAAAGAATATTTTCTCTTCACTGAAATTAAGAACAGTCCTCTTTGAACCCCCACAGAGTACAATTAAAATGCATTCCAGAGACACCACAGGTCTATGAGAATATTATTTTTGCATTTGTCTACATATTTTTAAAAAGGTCAATGTGTTTTGAAAGATCATGATGAAAAAAATACATTGTATTTTGATTATGTAATTTCACATTTGTACAAATGCAAACATTATCCACTTACAGTAATTCAATTTCAAAATTGTGGGAGAAAATATTCTTTATATTATAATCATAACTGAGCATGAACTATTTTCTATTAAAAGTAGGTGTTGAATAAGCGACTATAGCATCACCATGAACATGGTATGGGTCTTAAATATAGCATAGCCTAACATTTCAACACAATGAAACATCATTACTGATGTATCGGTATGCTGTTTGTTCTTAAGCAAGCCACAGTGCATCTAATAATATGAATTATTACCATTCTCCTCCTTGTGGGAGGACTGATCTTAGCCAGAAACTTTACTTAATTTAATGTACTGCAAACAAAACCGCAGAAAAAGATGTACCGGTAACTATGACACAAAGAAAATATTGTCAAAATATAATTTGCGTCAACATAAAAAATACCAGCTAGTGACTGGGATTCACACACAGCTGGGAAAGCATATAGCTGCTTTAATCAGTTTGCTTTAGTAGACTATAACACTGCAGCAGCAACTCTAGATAATAAGTAAACCTGCAGTTGAATTTACTTCACCCTTTTACCCTTCTGATGTTGGTCCTATTGCCAGCTAACCAATGCACATAAAGTCTACAGCATTTAGAGAACGCATTCTGACAGTGCAGTTTTGCAACAGAATGATGAAAACATGTATTAATACAGATTGCACGTCAGTCCTGTTCTTTTGAATGTCATTTAATGTAGAGAGTATGATGACATTTGTAAAGATTCCAAATGTAAAGAAATGTGACTTGTATATCTTAAATAGAACTGAGTAAATCACTGTCGACAAGCATTGATGAAGAGGGTTATTTCTTAACAATGACCATGGGCTGCAGTTTGTTGTATTACACCACTGACCCTGAAGTTTTATAAAGTCATTCACCTGTTTTAGGCAATTTCAGGCAAATGGATTATGAATGGCATAACGTTAAACCATCAATCACAAAAACAATACACTATACATGTAGTTCAGGACCCGGAGACTGTCCATTGAAAAATATTTCAATACAGTTCTTCTGTTTTTTTTCTTCTTCACAGACCACTTATGTGACTTATTCGTATGCGTTTGTTACAAGAATTTCTACAGCCGTTAAATAAGTATTGAAGGCATTTCACAGGTTTGGGTATTGTGTAAGTGAAGTATTGGATTGACATTTATCCCAGTTATTTCAAAGCCAGTCTGGCTACCCACACCCTGGAGGGAAGTGTTCATGATGAGATTTTTATTGGAGCCAAGTCATAAACTGTATAAGAAAGTGAATCGTGCTCCCTTGCGTATTGAAGTCCCCAAGCCCCAAATATGTTTCACCCAAGGCTGTCCCTCATTATAAAAACACTACTTTTCAAGACTGGCAGGCAAAGCCATAATACCTCCTTCCTACCTTCTTTTTCTTTTTTCCACAATAACAAGAGTAGCTGTAGTTCAATTTGCTCTTTAATGTAGAAGCATAGCAGTGGTACTGCTCATTATCACATACATACAAAACTTACTGTGCCAATATATATAGTACCAAACTGTGCTGCCATCCTAGGGTACTGCATGACAATTCTCATTTCTATAGTTATGTTTTGTAATACATTAATACAGCTATGGCCAAAAGTTTTGCATCATCTAGAAATTAAGATTGAGACATGACAATTAAAAAAAAAAAAAAAAACATAATTTAGATATTTTATTTAACATCATGTAATCAAAGAAACTACAAAATGATATCGCAAAGGTCTACCTGAAGCAATACCAGTAGTACAGTATTTCATGTTAGATTTTGAAATGTAATTATTTTAAAATTGTTGTCAGTTTTTCGTTACGTATATGGAAGACTACAAAGTGGTATGTAATTCAATATGTTAACGTATCATTATTCATCTGGTTTCATTCGTCTTTCGTTCGAGTTTATTTACTTTAGTGCTTTGAAAAATATGAAAATAAATATTTATTGGAATAATACCATATTTATATTATATTTACACATAACCAAGGATCTACAAGAACTGACCAAATATATTAGCAATGCATTCCAAAAATGATATGCTTTCTATATTTAAGAAGGTAATATCCCAAGCTTTGTGCAAAATGCACTTAGCATTTCAATGTTACAGTCTTATTCTTCAGTATCATCCCTAGAATTCCATTAAGACAGTCTGGCCTCATGTCTTAAATTTTTCTCCAACAGAAAGTGACTTGGAATTGTTATAACTGAAAATAATGTTTTACTGTTTTACTAATAGTTTCCATTTTAAGCAAAACATGAGACAGTGTATTGTCCTGTGTAACTGTGTGACACCTATTGTCTCTGATTGATAAATAAAATATCACCTGACAGGGCATACATCGAATCACATTTTGCCTGATTTCGTCACAAAGAAATGTTTAAAACACATCGACATAATGTTAAGTGAATGTGTGTGGCTCATGGGGTTTCTCATTGTTGGCCTTGGGTGGAACTCAAGCCTTTTTGAATGTTCTCCAAAGCTTTAGTTTGAACTCCCCTTGTGTGTTCCTTGGGTGATATCGGATCCACAGGTCTCAAGTTATAATTATTTATATATGCAGCTGCACACCAGTTGGACAATAGACTTGTTGCTGCTGATGACCTACATTTTGAAAACACTTCAACTGTATTTGCAAATAATGCCAGCTGTCAAAATTGTTACTAGTGTAATGGCACATACAAATATTTACATATAGCCCACTGCAAAATGTGCAGCCATCACAAATCAAGATATTTGATATATTTCAATTAAATATCAAGCATAAAGGGATACACTTCTAAACTATGATTTAATATGCATAACACGAAGCAAGTCATGTACTAAACAAATAAAACATCAGACATATATAGACACTAGTGTTATTGTGTGTATGATTCTCTGACATACAGTGAAACCAAGCTTTTAATTAAGATGCAAATGAACACATGCTATTTGTTAGATTGTTATTCTCACTTGGTGGAATGTGCACAGCCTTATTGGTTAGGGGAGCTACCACATGCTCTTCAACTGACATACTGTAACATCAATGCCCCCGGCATTCCATGACAGTAATATTTTTAAAACACAAAGAAGACATTTACAAAATGAACAGATGGTTCATTACTGCTTAAATGAAATATACGAAGATACAATGTAACGGCAGTTATTTGTGTTTGAGTTGATGTGTGTGAAGATGGTTGTAATATTAGACAGTTTTATAGTCAGCATTCAGAAATACGGTACAAAACACAGTGACTCCAGGTGTATTCATTTTCCCACCTTGAAAACATTCAGTCAAGTGCCTTTGAAGATAAGGTGTCCTTCACTCCACGGGAAGTCATGTAAAGGGCTGATACTACCAATATGCTATCACTACTGGGGCTCAAGAGTAAATCAGCCTCCTTTGTCAGTGCCACTTAGCAGGCTCTTTTAAAAACAAACCAGAATCCAGACAAATTGCAGGAAGGTTTTCTGGTGTGCACTTTTCTTCGCTTCAGACTGAGTGGAAATTTCAAAGCAGAGCTCCTGAACAAATAAAAAATAAATCCCCCTAAGGTTACAAAATTGGACTGACCTCTGCTCCATATGACCCCATATACGCTTGTTAAGAGGCTTCCTTGCACAGTAAAGTGTATTGCAGTCAACATTCCTTAGATACTGATCCATCCGAGTTACAACATGCAGGATTGTCTTTTTATAGCACTCATGTTCCTAAATCTTCTTGAATTTAAGAAGCTGTAGTGTTTTTATAGACAAACTTTTATGACAAGAGTCGTGGCATTTCAGGATCTGCAATTTTAGTGAATTAAAAAAAAAAAAACACAATCTTGAGGCACTAGCCAAGAAAGTTTTATTAAAGATTAGATTTATAATTTGAACGTTTAATGGATTGCCCTTCTTAGGTTATCCGGCAAAGATTGTGTTATAATATTAAGTGTCAAAGGCTGTATTTCTGTAATTAGTCTTTTCAAATGCTGCTTTAACAAACATTAGCTGCTTTTTCATGCAGATGCTTTTACAATTATGACTCAACACTCCAAAGACCCAATCTGCTGTGTGTAATGTCTTTTGAAACATGCCTGTGGCTGACCATATGACCTCACATATGAACTGTAAAAAGTATTTGCATTCTGGAAACCAAGCATGGGGAATAAACAAAACTGCAACACTTGTTCTTAAAGTAATGGGGCAGACATGATACACATGATACAGTGCATTCCCACCCACACAACCATTCTATAATTAACTCTTGCTTTTAAATGTTAATGTGCAACCTGAGCACCATAAACATCCACCATTCAAAACCACTATTCGTCCCTACATTATACAGGAAGTCTTGAATGATGAAGTGAACTAAGACTATACCAGTCGCTTACAATCCATCCACAAACTGGGCACCAACTGTTGACTATACTTTTATGTATTCGCTTGTACTGTCTAATTTGACATCTTAAATAGCAAAAGTTAACAAATGTATATTATACAGAATTAATTTGGTGAACAAAAACTAAAATACACAACTTTCAGTTTCACACAGAAATCAAGCATTGTCGATTGTTTCGCATGCAAAAACACCCACTTTGAAAGCTCTGCTGACAAGCTGAATAACCTGAGCTTTAAAGTCAATGAACGAGAACTATTTTTTTTGCTTCTCACTCATTATGAACTGACGCTGTAACCAGCTGCGCTTGGTAGCTGCGAATGAATGAATGAATGAACGAACGAACGATCTCCCGTCAAGTGAAACAACAGTGTCAAGTTATCCACTAGTCTTTTTTAATAGTTTTTATCCCTTCGGTACCGGTAATAAGTGTCGAGGTACGAGTAAAGCATGGTGTCGAATTAAGAAATAAAGAGGCAGGATGCATATATTTTATATGGAGAAAATCTGGGACCAACACTGTCTGTAGTATTAAGCGAAAGTGTTGAGTTATCCACCAGTCGAGTTAACCGAGGTTGACTGTACATACAATTTAGTTACTAAATTGTATGGACATCCTCCTATGGCGAATAAAAACCTCCTGCAATATTCTATATATATATATATATATATATATATATATATATATATATATATATATATATATATATTTAAATAATTAGAATTAAAATGTTTTATTTTTTATATTAACTCAATTCATTCAGGGATTATGTTACCAGGCAGATCTTAACTTGAATTTTCAACAGATTATGCTTTGACGTAGATTAATTTTGATCCCTGTTTACGACGTCTTCACAACCGACTTTTTCAAAACAATAGAAATCTGAAATTATATCAGACATTTTACAGTAATGGTAGTATTGTTTGAAATACCGAAGCGCAGCTCCATCCTGAATTTCAGCAGCACACCACTGGATTGGCATACTGCATAATCAAAGACACATTCGAAACTAGGCCTGGCAAGTATTTTATTGCACTTATGTTATTCCACTCTAGAGATACCCATGCTTGCGGTACATAATATATATATATATATATATATATATATATATATATATATATATATATATATATAAATTTCAACCAATGGGATACAATATTGTATAGTATCTAAAGCTCTTCCCTTTAATCAGAAGTCACCAAAATCTGATTGGTAAACAAATACTATATACAAGAAGCACAAAGGCATACATAGTAGTATATGATACATACTCAAGTAGCTATAAGATACATTATTATATACCACACGGTACAGTATATATGTTCTTAAAATAAAAGGCAAACTCTGAATTGCGAGATGGATAGTCATGTGATAAAGATAATGTCTCACTGGGACTAACTCATTCCACCTGTGACCTAAGCTGAATTTAAACTCAATTCACCAGAGGACTTTAATAGGTCTTCAGACCACTTAGCCACCTAGCCCCAAGCATTGTTTCAGAAGATTAGACTATTGCTGGATTTAGCATTACCCTTAATTTGATGAACATGTTTCTCATATGTTTAACACCAAGATTAATTTAGTCCAGAGTATTATGAAATTGAATAAAACCAAATTGACAAAGACAAACCAGTGCCCTTGTTTTTAATGTACTGCATGTAATAATATTTTTGCAAGGGCACATAACTCCTCTGCTTTGTGCCATTATAACTAGAACAATAGCTTTTAAAGGTTATACAAAAACACTCCAAGATCCATATTTGCAAAGTACTGTAATTTGGCTGTGTATATCTTAATTAAAAGTGTGTTCTGCCAGATGTGAGTAACAGCAGGAGTAGAAAGAACATTATGTATTTTTAGTGCAGGGACATTCACCTCAAAACACTAACTTAAATCACATATTAAGAAAAAAGAAAAAAAATCCTATATAATGGAATGCTGAAAATGAGAAACTGTGCTTCAGATTGCTTCTCAAAAGCCTAAATAAATCTTAAGCACATTTAGCAGTTAGCTCACAATTATTGCAGTATTTTAAAATATATTTTCAAGCTCATTACAAATCATACTGCTTAATGTGATAATATTTGTTCCTTGTGATTGCATGCATCACAAATGTGTTCTACTTCTTCACCGATTTATCTTTTAGGCTATTGAAAAAGCTGAAAATAATATTTAAAATCAAATTATGTGTAATTATGCACTGACTGCAGCTCATGCATGTATTACAAAAAATAGCACAGAAATATTTGCATAAAACACATCAGTAATGCATAATAATCTTTGAGTTTGGGCGACATTTCAGTTATCTTGCATTTCCCTTTTTCCCATGTTTTTTCTTTGTCCTTTTTTCTAGGGAGATTTTTGATATACCGCATGTCAAATGGCCAGAACCACTGTATATACTATTGAAAGCTGATTAGATGATACTTTATTGTATTTATTTATTTATTGCATTTATATAGCACTTTTTATAGAAAAGTATCACAAAGCACTGTACCGTACATAGCAGAAAAAAAGAACAAACAACAATACATTTGTATAGCATGTCACACATACAACTGCCACAGTCAGACCATATAAACAACAGATTTAAATAACAGTATTCGTATAATAATACAGCAATTTTAAAGTTTCATTAAAAAGTGCGTTTTTAGTCTTGACTTGAAAACTGGAACGGTCCCAGCTTACCTGACAAACGAAGGCAAAGCATTCCATAATTTAGGATCTCTACAAGAAAAAGCCCTACCTCCTGTGCTGCTTTTGTTGACCCTAGGAATAACCAGCAGCTCCGCATCCTGTGATCTCAGAGTGCAGTTTGGAAGATAACTAGGTGCTAATCCATTCAGGGCCTTGTAGTTAACAGCAAAATCTTAAAAATCAATTCTATACTGCACAGGGAGCCAGTGTAAAGAGGCCAAAACAAGGGTAATATGTTCATCTTTCCTGGTTTTAGTCAGAATTCTAGCGGTGGTATTCTGAACAAGCTGCACGTTGGATTGATTAGTGCATTACAATAATCAATTCCAGATGAAACAAAGGTGTGGATCAGTCTCTCGGCATCAGATACGGAAATAATTGATCTAAGTTTGGCTATATTTCTCAAATGGTAAAAACATACTTTAGTAACTTCCTTAATATGAGTCTCAATGATAGATCAGGATCAAAGACGACCCCAAACTCTTAATTTCTAGTTTAAGTTTTGATGAGAGACTGCAAGGGTCGAGTTCATGTAATCCCACATTTCCTTTTAGTTGGTTCTGTGAGCTCACTAGCATAACCTCTGTTTTATCTGAATTTAACATTAGAAAATTCTGTGACATCCAATGCTTGATGTCTGTAAGGCAAGTAGCTAATAACACCCAGGCAGAAGAAATTCCTGGCTTTAGGGACAAATATAGCTGTAATATTCAGATAGAGTCTAGACAGTTTCCTTTTGTTGTCTTCAATTCTAATGTACATCCCGGCAGTATGAATAATGTCTTTTATTTGTGTTTCTTCATAATACCTACAGTAATTACCAGATCAACATGCTGCCACTAATTCCACAAGAGCAATAATTATGAATTAACTGTGAAAAGCTTTTTGAAAAATCTGGAAAGGGCCACACCCAGGATTTGTCTAAACTAAAATCTAAGAAAGGGGTGTGACTGCTTTTCACAATAATATTGCTCCTAGGTATGGAACCAAGCAGTGAGAAAATAGTAAAGCAAAAGTATATGGCATGCAAACAACTATGGGGGAATTTCAAATGCCTTATAAAGTGTCATTAGCATGTTTCTTTTTTTTTTTTAATAGAGAAAAAAGCCGACCTCTTTATGTTACACTAGAAATAAACAAATATGTATGCATACTTTAAATCAATTCCATTGTTGTTTATTTCAAATGTTGTATCTTTAACAGGCGTTTTTCTCCTTCAAGAAAACATTGCTAATGACACATGTATAGCAATAAATGGCTCTGTAAATGTTTCTCAATGTGTGATAGTAATGTATTCCTAACATTTCTTTTAAATTAGTATTTTGTATCACAATTACTGTTTACTTTTAGAAAGAGGAGCACACACTTTGATCTGGCAATGAAAAAAAAAAAATGCAGTTTGTGAAATTTCCTTGCAAGGTCATATTTCCCTGAACATCCAACAGAGTGAGTATGCTTGATCAACCATGTGTGCCTGTTTTTATCTACCTGTCAAGCTTTTTATTATTTTTTATAGTGTTAAACTAGTTTGAAGTGTTCACAGTGGAAGATTATCTCGACTACCCAATACCATATAAAATGTTTCCAGAGCTCTATGGCGTTCTGAAATACTTGTTTGATCTTAGCTGGTACAGTATTTACAAAAAAATGGTAAAACCCCACCCTGATTTACAATGATATTCCAAAATTTGTTGTAGGGTAGTGTAGTTAAATATATATATACAATTAATCAGGTGGTGGGGACCAATTCAATCTATGTGAAGCTAAAATACCTGAATGTATTTAAAAGGACAATTTCCTCAGTGCCGTAAGATACTGTATTTACTCAGAAGGGGTCTGAGTTGGGTAAAATTGGCACATCTAATATTCTGTCATGTTTAAATATAGCATAACTTAGTTTTGCTATTATAATATTAAGGAGACTGTTGATTTCAGAATATATGCAAATACTTGGTGTTTGGGGGCGGGGGGGTGCGACGGTGACACGGGACAAATGCAAATATCTCCAGACAGCAAATTCTCGGAATCATGTAAACTCACTATTAGAATTTCTTATGCAATGACTGTTTTGACAATTCTCACATTTTAACATTATTTTTGGGTTTCAGGTTTCTTTTTTTTAGTTCATGTAATGCATCTAATGCTATTATTTGTGGGGTTTTTTTGTAAATTGTAATATGATCTCGTGATTTGTAGATACAGGGCCTCTTATTGAATTCACTTAGCCAAATTGCTGTCTGTGCACCTAATTATGTAATGTAGATTTAATCTGAGAGATAACCCCCCAATATAAAGATTCTTACAATTTGAGTTCCTAATCTCTAAGGATGGCTGGTCAGATGATAAATCCCTGCTCCTCAACTCAGACAATGGAGATAACACCACAAGGCTCCGAAGGTGTACAATCTAGTCAGATATCTTTGACAGATAAAATAATACCGTAAACACACTAGGAAAAGGATGGCAGAAGAGACACACAAAAATACTCTCTCTGACAGTAACTTCTACATTTGCAGCCAATAAAATTGTTATTATAAAAGTCAGAACACCTTTTTAGTGGCACTATGGCCGAGACCAAATCAAAACTTTGACAACCCGCTAATCACACTTAACAAAACTGTATTTAATAGCATTTTCTTTTTTTTGTAAGTATCTTATTTCTTCTACTCATAAAAAGGAGGCTGTGTGGTCCAGTGGCTAAAGAAAAGGGCTTGTAACCAGGAGGCCCCGGTTCAAATCCCACCTCAGCCACTGACTCATTGTGTCACTTAACCTCCTTGAGCTCCGTCCTTCGGGTGAGACGTAGTTGTAAGTGACTCTGCAGCTGATGCATAGTTCACACACCCTAGTCTCTGTAAGTTGCCTTGGATAAAGGCGTCTGCTAAATAAACAAATAATAAAAAAAGAAAATGCTGTTAAATACAGTTTTGTTAAATGCATTAGTGGGTTGTCAAAGTTTTGATTTGGTCCCAGCCTATGTACAGTAAGAGCCGCAATAGTATCAGAAGTAAAAAAAATACAGGAAAACCTTAAATAGTTGAATTGATTTTAGCCCATTGCTCAGATGAACATGTACCAATGAACGGTAAAGGACTCTGGGTTGCGTAAGTGGACATGGGCACTATACGAATCTGGCTAGATTCGTAGATCACAGGCACAGCAGCTTGAGAAAGTGTACAATTCCACTTAAATATATGCAACTATTGACTTGTACTCAGTAATAAATTGCACTGTAAAATCAGTATGTATGTTGTTTTGGCATTCACTGAACATTGCTCTGCTCCTCTGCCACTGCTGATCCACTGTTACCCCCCTACTCCCCCCTTTACTGCTCAGACTGTCATTCTAGACAATCTTTGTTTTATAGATGCCATCACTGAATTGATATTTAGCATGCTTTGATTTGAGAAGTTATTTCTTGGTAGTATTAAATCAACATCCTGCAATGACTACGTGCCAGTCCCGTCAGTATTTTAACATCAAGAGGAATAATCCTATGACATTTCTTGATATTGAAATAATTGCACAGCATTTTAGTATATTCTAATGGTGAAAATGTTTAAGATATTTGAGTTTATACTTTAAAGCTTAATGACTGGTTAAGTATTTATTTTGGTATATAACTTTATCCAGGGATATATTACCTGAAAATGGCATGGAACACATTTTTCATACTAATTGCTAGTTTTATAGTTAGTTCTGTCATGCATGCTTTCTTTTGTGCTGTGAGGTAACACCAATTTAAAGCAATCTACAGGTTTTTGCACACATATAATTGTACAGAATTTGTATTTGCAGAACAATCCTACTACACTACACTTTAAGTCTACCTGCCCATTATGTAAATACATTTGGCTAAAAAAGCTAGTTGGATTTAAGCTAAGGTGGGTTCCTTATATATATATATATACACACACAGTATATATACAGTACTGTGCAAAAGTTTTAGGCAGGTGTGAAAAAAATGCTGTAAAGTAAGAATGCTTTCAAAAATAGACATGTTAATAGATTATATTTATCAATTAACTGAATGCAAAGTGAGTGAACAGAAGAAAAATCTAAATCAAATCCATATTTGGTGTGACCACCCTTTGCCTTCAAAACAGCATCAATTCTTCTAGGTACACTTGCACAAAGTCAGGGATTTTGTAGGCATATAGTCAGGTGTATGATTAAACAATTACACCAAACAGGTGCTAAGGGGCAGCAGTGTGGAGTAGTGGTTAGGGCTCTGGACTCTTGACCGGAGGGTTGTGGGTTCAATCCCCAGTGGGGGACACTGCTGTTGTACCCTTGAGCAAGGTACTTGACCGAGATTGCTCCAGTAATAACCCAACTGTATAAATGGGTAATTGTATGTAAAAATAATGTGATATGTGAAATAATGTGATATGTTGTAACAATTGTAAGTCGCCCTGGATAAGGACGTCTGCTAAGAAATAAATAATAATAATAATAATAATCAATTCAATATGTAGGTTGAAACACAATCATTAACTGAAACTGAAACAGCTGTGTAGGAGGAATAAAACGGGGTGAGGAACAGCCAAACTCAGCTAACAAGGTGAGGTTGCTGAAGACAGTTTACTGTCAAAAGTCATACACCATGGCAAGACTGAGCACAGCAACAAGACACAAGGTAGTTATACTGCATCAGCAAGGTCTCTCCCAGGCAGAAATTTCAAGGCAGACAGGGGTTTCCAGATGTGCTGTCCAAGCTCTTTTGAAGACGCACAAAGAAACGGGCAACATTGAGGACCGTAGACGCAGTGGTCGGCCAAGGAAACTTACTGCAGCAGATGAAAGACACATCATGCTTAGTTCCCTTTGCAATCCGAAGATGTCCAGCAGTGCCATCAGCTCAGAATTGGCAGAAAACAGTGGGACCCTGGTACACCCATCTACTGTCCGGAGAAGTCTGGTCAGAAGTGGCCTTCATGGAAGACTTGCGGCCAAAAAGCCATACCTCCGACGTGGAAACAAGGCCAAGCGACTCAACTATGCACGAAAACACAGGAACTGGGGTGCAGAAAAATGGCAGCAGGTGCTCTGGACTGATGAGTCAAAATTTGAAATATTTGGCTGTAGCAGAAGGCAGTTTGTTCGCTGAAGGGCTGGAGAGCGGTACATGAATGAGTGTCTGCAGGCAACAGTGAAGCATGGTGGAGGTTCCTTGCAAGTTTGGGGCTGCATTTCTGCAAATGGAGTTGGGGATTTGGTCAGAATTAATGGTCTCCTCAATGCTGAGAAGTACAGGCAGATACTTATCCATCATGCAATACCATCAGGGAGGCATCTGATTGGCCGCAAATTTATTCTGCAGCATGACAACAACCCAAAACATACAGCGAAAGTCATTAAGAACTATCTTCAGCATAAAGAAGAACAAGGAGTCCTGGAAGTGATGGTATGGCCCCCACAGAGCCCTGATCTCAACATCATCGAGTCTGTCTGGGATTACATGAAGAGAGAGAAGCAACTGAGGCTGCCTAAATCCACAACAGGTTTGGGCCAACCTACCTGCCGAGTTCCTTCAAAAACTGTGTGCAAGTGTACCTAGAAGAATTGATGCTGTTTTGAAGGCAAAGGGTGGTCACACCAAATATTGATTTGATGTAGATTTTTCTTCTGTTCACTCACTTTGCATTTTGTTAATTGATAAATATAAACTATTAACATGTCTATTTTTGAAAGCATTCTTACTTTACAGCATTTTTGCACACCTGCCTGAAGCTTTTGCACAGTACTGTCTATATATATATATATATATATATATATATATATATATATATATATATGTTAAGTATAGCTTCAGGCTTCATTGTATAAAATATACCTGAGTGGTATGTGTAGGTGGAAACATTACAAGTGGAGACGTGTTTGTTTCTTTGAGGGGAAGAAATGTAAAGAAAAAAGAAAGAAAGAAAAAGAAAGGTAAGGCTTTTAGAGGCAGCTGGCATACTGAGTTAATGCATCCAGACAAAGAGACTATGACGTGATAACGTAATCACTACATATCAAAGTTGTAATTAAAGTAACTTCAAAGGCCTTTTCGGAACCTTTACTTCAAGCAAGAAAAAGCTGGTAATCATGTTTTTCTGTTACTTATGATAAACACATTTAAAAAAAAAAAAGTTTTGAAAAAGATGTGATGTTTTAGAAGCTACAGTAAAATTACAAGCAACAGGATTCAGTTTATACAATTTGTATAATTTTTTTGTGACTGCTTCTAAAGTGTCATGGTTCTAAAACTATACACTTCATGTGACATACTGCAGAACTCAAATTGTGATCGTTGAAGTATAAAGAGTTGTGATTGAACATATGTATTTGTGTTGTTTGCGTGAGACACACTGTATAGCACTGGAATCCAACACCCTGAATACATCTGTGCTGGAGTTTGTTACATACAGCCCTGGACAAACCTTTTGCATCACCTGGAATTTTAGGATTGAGACATAATTGTTATTATTATTTTTTTTTTTTAAACAATATGAACATAATTTTGATCTTTTATTTTAGCATCATGTAATCAAAGAAACTCCAAAATGATATCGCAAAAGTCTACCGGAAGCCATAATAGTAGTACAGTTTTTCATGTTAGATTTCGAAATTCACATTTTTCAGCAAGTATATGGAAAACTGTATGCAATTCAATATATTAACGTAACATTATTCAGCAGGTTTCATTCGACTTTATGAAGTAAAATGTGTTAATTCTACAGGATGATGCAAAACCTTTGGCCATAGCTGTACATATAAATTAGGTTTTTAGTATAACATGGTTGTCAATTACAATAATAGAAATATAAAAAAACAACATATGCATTGCTAAATTAGCTATTTGGTAAGTTACTGTACAACATATTGGACTACTGTCTCTTAACAGACACACTGCTTTTACTTCTGATAAGGGGATAATCCTTTCAAGGTGCAACACCATTTTTAATTATTAACTATGGAGAGTAACAGAATCACCCTTAATGTTCCCATTGACCCTAAGGTCCATTCATCTTAGTTTAGTTTGATTTTCTTTTTGCATAATTAGTCAACATAGTTTCCAGGGTTTTTAATAGGAAAGGTGGTGCAAACACATTTATATAAAAGTTTATCCATAAATCCTGAAAAAAAAATAGTATGTCAGGTAATATTCCTCACCTTTTATATAGTGGCAGCGTCAGGACCTGTATTAATCACTTTCTTTCACTACAGGCCCATCTCATCTTAAGAGTGTATCATGTCATAAGTGAAAGACAAGCAATTCCACTGCTGCCCTTCATACAAAGCCATGAGGGCACCCTTTTCTGTATAGTTGGCCTCTGTTTCTTTTCTTCTTTTTTTTTTTTAACACCAAAAAATAACTGACCTCACATGCATTGTGGGCCAAAATAAAAGCTGAGTACTGACAATCTACTTTAGTATCTCTCATTCAGATGTAAAGCAAGGTTACACAGCAGTCAAACATGAACATCATGTCAGATTTGCCTGGAAAGTTTCATTTCTTACCAAGAAGGCAAAAGGAGTTTTAAAAAAACAACATTTCATATGCTTGACTAGTCATCATGGGATCGTCCCAGACTGTAGGGATGAAACTGACCCAATTTACCACTTTGAGTATTTGGAAGATGAATGGGCATGCATATGTACTTTTCATCTGGAACATTTAAGGAGTATGAGTCTCCTGATTGGCATTTAAGAGCGCTTCTGTAATGCAGTATATCTTCTGACTGTATCTTCTTGGAGGCATTCACTCAATGTGTCAATTTCCATGTTTTGTATCATGTTTTGCAAGTGTGGAGTTTTCAAAAGATACATTGCATTAATCTGCTCTAAAATACTATGTCTATGATACATTTTGGATGAGTGAGACACAGTGTGTATACAACAATCCCTAGATTGTGTTGAGCAGTATACATGTATAATTTTGACAGTCCTTTTTCAGAAAATGTTTATATGTCTACAAAGGTTTAAAACCAACTAGAGTCAACATTAACTATTCCTCTTTCATGATATTCAAATAGAACACTTCCTATCTGACATTAAACTCACGGTTGCATGGTCACCATTACAAAAAAAAAAAAAAAACTTAGAATTTCGGGCTTTCTTATGGCTAATGTGCAGTTTTTCCTAAATGTGGTTCAGCAGAAAAGTCTGATTTATTGTGTAGCGCTAATCTCTCTCCTCTGCTTTGAATAGAACATTGATATCTGATTTGCAAGTGCTTCATCTTTATGCCAAATGTGTCCAACTGTGCTTCAGCAGATGATCGTAGTGCATCTACACTGCTTCTGTTCTAATCAAGTGTGCCATGTTTGGTTACACTGCTAAAGTTGTGATGTCAGGGAAAAAGCAGCATTAAAAGTAGAATATTCAGTATGCTGAGAGATCTAAGAACTACTCCAGACTGATTTAATGTGATATACACTTTAAAAGTAAGATGGTTGGTTTAGTAACTATACAAATATTTGCTTTATATTGATGCGGTTTCTAATCCTATTACCATAGGATATGAAACCTAGGGCTACTGATTTTCCACGATCGTGGAATCACGGACAGAATCACGGAATTAGACACTGGGAATGGAATTGGCATTTTGGGAATGGAATTCTGCTTTGCAACCGCACCTTTAAAAAAATAAATAAATAAATAATGTGCAGTCTTTAACCGCTGTTATTCTCCTATAAAAATAATGGATTGCTTTGCGATAACTTTTGTATAAAACATTTATTTGGATCATTGGATAATTAACTCCTTAATAATACTACATACTTTAGTTTTTCTTTTTTAGTTTTTTAGATTTTAGTTTTCGATTTTTAGGTTTTTTTTACTCATGTTGCTATAACATGGCTCTCTCTTTGCTCTAGTTAGTAAATTGTGAAAATTGTAGATTCAACAATGAGTGGACCAATAAATACTTATTTATCGAACTGTACCGAACGCAAAGCCAGTGTGTTTATTGTGCAATGAATGTGTGTCAGTAGTTAAGAAATACAATATGAAAAGGCATTTTGAAACCAAACAAGGAGCTTTTGGAAATACGTATCCAGATGTACTTAGAAGCTCAAAACTAAAAGCACTGATTTCTTCTTAAGTTACACTATTAATATGTCACCTACATTTTTAAATGTTTGTAATGATACTTTGTTGAATTCTCACACTGTTCTATTATTAAAGTACTATTCATATGGTCAAATGTGTAAGTCTTGTTCAATATATGAACATTAAGTTATATAATGTAATATTGCTTAAAAATGTGCAGAGTAAAATACTCTGGCCTGCCTACTCCTAACTTTTTTATCTGCCCCCCTTAAATTTAAAAAAAAAATAGTTGAAGAGCCCTGCTCTAACTAAGGCAACTCTATCTGTCCAGGGTATATGAGAAACACATGCAAGCAGTTTTACAGCAAGTACAGCATAAACCAGTCTGCGTTGTTGCAGATGAAACTACAGATGGGAGAGAGAAGTGTCCTGAACATTGTATTTAATTTGTAATTTTATGAAAATTGTATATTTTTGTAATAATGTCCCTCACTGTCAACTAGTCTGCATATTCTAATGCCAGCAATAAGCTGTTTTTTCGAAACACCTTTATTTGTTGACTGACCTACAGTACATTGCTACTAGTAGACTGCTTTAAGAAATATTTTTCCTGAAAACTACAGTATCTTAGGGACTTAAATAATGTTAAAATAATGAATTCAATAGATTTTTTATGTAAAAATTTTGTCTGTGTTCAAATTACGTTGTTAATTCTTAATAAATTGATAAGAATGGAAAAAACGGAATTGGTCGTTTTGAAAAACTGAATTTGCCATTCCCAGAATGGAAAATCAGGAGCTCTAGAAACCTAAAAAAATACGGCAGCAGAATACAGTTGCATTAATAATACATATATGACAAGTCTGTCATTGAATTCAATTAGGATTCTAAATCTCTATCTTGTGAATTAAATGACACTTATGACTTACAAAAGGCTCCCACTACATAGCAGAGCAGCCTGTCTCCAAATGAATGATTGAGTTGAAATGAATGCATGGAAGCAACACAAACTAACATCATTATTAAAATCCAGGATCCATATACTAGGTATAACAGGGTTCATCGACTGTATTTGGAGACAACTCTATCTTGGATTTTCTGTCCTGGTGCACTCAATGTGTTTAAATATTCACAAGTGAGTCACAGTTTTAGTATGTATTTAATTTACGATTCTTAAAAAAGAATAAGTGTAAACTAGCACTACTGAAAATGAATGAAGATATGACACGATTGCATTAAAATTATATTGCAAAACAGAATATAACATTTGTTTTACCTAGTGTACATTTTTTTGCAAAAATGTTGCATTGTTAAGCAATTTAATCAGAATCTGGAAGCTGATTTATTTTTGTTTTGTATCGTTTGATTTGATCATTTATTAATTTAAACAAAGCATTTCCAGAACTAAGGTTTTTCATAAAGGCTAAATGATGAATCATACTGATAAATGGTTCTGCAATGTAAGCAATATGTAATGTACATAAGACAGCAATAAACAGCAGCTTAGTGTTTTAACAGTAGAACAATATCTACTGTAGTGCACAAGTGTATGTATAATGAATTTAGGAGTAAGAACTAGGCCTACGCCTTTGGGTAAAAGCGTTAATGATGTGTCTGGCAGAAACTACAGTAAAATGTGATATTTATATTGTTATCTCAGGAATCGAGAATGGAATAGAAGCAAAACAGCTGACATCAAAATGTCGTTGTCTGACTGGGGTCCATTGGAAGGTCAGTGAAAGATGGTACTTGTAACTGGAAGGTAAGTTTTTATCTTTCTACTTACTAGTCATGCAAAGACTGCAAATGTAAGGTTTAGAAATAAAAAGGATACAAATAATGTTTCATGAAAGCTCCAGCGATAGAACGTGAGAATGCTATATTTCCTTAAAACGACCGCTGCATTCCGGAATCTTCTGTAGATTTGACAGCATACACATTAGCCTGTTGTTGTATTAAATATACTGTATGACGAGAGAGAACACAGAATAGATGTTGTTTGTGTGTGACATATATCATTGGAATCCAACACCCTGGATCCATCTGCATTGGAGACTTACGATTTACAAAAGGCTCCCACTGCATTATAATTAATGACAAATTGATTATCACCAAATTATCTACACTTTTAATTGAAAGTGGTTAACAAGTCACACCTGTTAAATTAAAACGTTTCTGGAGATACCCACCCCACACAATTGAAAATCCTAAGGATCACTTCACTTACCGGTACCACAGAGCAAAAGCTGACTCGGTATTCTAATTATATTCCGTCTGCTCGTGCAGTATGTGCTCAGATTTCTATTACTACAGCTGTTCACAAGGAGGGAGAATTGTCAATGCATTGAGAGGTGACTGAAACGGCAAGCCTTCCTTGCAAAAGTGTTCCTTGCCTCTCAAGGACAGGGTTTCCCCAGGTTCTGGTAGCTCTGTTAATGAAGCACGCCTCCTAATTAATCTGCTATTCCTGAACCACAACAATGATTATTACAGCCTTTATACCACTGCTGTTGCAATCCATCCTATAAGTACCTCCAGAGTCCCTGCTAATAGGACCTCTAGTGTTCTCACATTTTACAATAACAATAAATGCACTCGCAAAGGGAGCATATTTAAATATGAAGTGATTTTATTCAAATCTCGGCAGTATCTGATTGTCAGCACAACGGCATTGCATGGAGTAAGGACAGGTCTAGCAGAAAGCATCTAATCTTGTGTGATGGCTCCTGCAGAGCCAGGAAAGGGCACATACTAATAAGGAAACTGCAGAAAAGCATGAGTGACGACGCTGAAGCTGGAGTAAGAAAAGCAAGCTCAGCAGATACACAGCAGCTAATAGAACCATTACTGCTGTACGTCAGGCTATGAAAATACCAAGAGGCAGCCCGGGAAAAAAAAAAAAATATAAATCTGGCTGTTCATCCATTTCATTTCATGGATGAACATTTATACACATCCAGCTTGTCAGCCTGACAATTGTATGCAACATGATTGATGAGAATTAACCGCACACCTAGAAGACATCAAAATCCAATTAACAGGCGACTGCTATTTCTGTCCATGTGCACCTGTCAAGGGAGAGAGACTAGCCACAATGACACGAGAGACTAAGAAACAACATCTTTGAAACGTTAAGCACGTGCCAGTTTTAAGTTCAGTATACACCAATTATACCATTGGGTGGCATCAGCACTCTTCCCCAACATGGCACATGGGTTATAAATGATATAAATAATATTTCTTACAATAGCGAGGATGTTTTCTTTCATGGATTGACCCCTTTGCAACAACTAGTACTAATACTGTGTTGGTAATGCTTATAAAAACAGACAGAACTTGTTTTAACTATCCTTATGTAAAATGTTGTGTTATGTTGAAAAGGAGAAAGCGAATGGGTGGTATCCTACAGATACAGATAGTAAAGATGAAAACAGATAAATGAAAAAGAAAACATGGAACTGAAAGGACTGAGGAAGCTATGTTTGGTTGAGTT
The DNA here is from genome assembly GCF_902713425.1 of Acipenser ruthenus. NCBI lineage: Eukaryota > Metazoa > Chordata > Actinopteri > Acipenseriformes > Acipenseridae > Acipenser > Acipenser ruthenus. Next base: position 113,472,426 of record NC_081190.1, read on the forward strand.
TAGGTATATTATTAGACAGCTGTGAACACGTTTATCCAAGAGGAAGTGCACAGCTTGCTATTGCACGGTCCGTCTTTTCAATGTTCACTTACTACTTAAAAAAACAGATGACAACAAAATCATAACTGCTTTATGTGCAAAGTCTAAAAGCACCTGAGTGGCGCATCCAGTAAAGGCGCTCCACGTGGAGTGCAGGATGTGCTCTATAGTCAGGGGGCGGCGCTCAATTGGCTGCGTGCCGCCCGGGTGGAGGGAGGGCTAGGTCGGCCAGGGTGTCCACGGCTCACCACGCACCAACGACCCCTGTGGTCTGCCCGGGTGCCTGAAGGATTGCCTGTAAGCTGCCCAGGGCTGCGTTGTCCTCTGACGCTGTAGCTCTCGATGGCCGCATGGTGAGACTGCAGTGTGTAAAAAAGCGGTGGGCTGACGGCACAAGCTTTGGAGCACAGCGTGTGTTTGTCTTCACCCCTCCCGAGTCAGCGCAGGGGTGGTAGCAGTGGGCTGAGCCTAAAAATAACTGGACATTACTAAATTGGGGAGAAAACAATAAAAATAACTGATGACCAATAAATTTTAAAAAAAGTCTAAAAGCAAAGAATTTGCTGGATTTAAATGTTTGAATTTCCTACACGTTTTTCCCCAATGTGTTGTTTACTAACTCAAAATAAATAATGAATTATATGTACAATTTATAAACTAACAAATTAAAATACTACAATAAAGATCTAAAGTACTGTCCCATTAAGTTTTTGGTCATGTATTTATCTTGTGTAGGCATTCGCTCAGAGGTCATCTAGAAGGTGAAATCCCCTATGCTTCAGGCTGATGTTAGCATGTAACTGTGTAATTATGTTGAGCCCACAGTAATGTCCTAAAGGTTTAGTAAATCTATGTTTGCAGTACTCAATATCAGACAGAAGATCTGTCTTTGCCAAAACAGACTCAGTCCCAATTGTCTTCTTTGTACAACTCGGAAATCTCCAAGTTGCATGCAACATTTTCATGCAAAGTGAGGCATCTATTATATATTTTAGTTTTTTTGATCTGTTTACAGTATATTTTTCTTCTTTACCTACAATTCAGTACCACAGAGAAAAGTCACATATTACAAGAACAACAACCTGCATTTGAAGTCTTGAAGGGACAGCAATCACTATCCATATGCTACTTAATAACTGGGCAAGAAAAGCAGCCTACTGACAAGGGTAGTTTTACAATACCACAGGCATTGTGTTACCGTAATTACATGCACAACAAACATGAACATGCCTTATACCATTTATCTATGCCATAAAATGCAAATGGACATTCCATCTAAGCACTACTCACTTATTTTAGAAGTCATACAATATATGCGCTAATGACAAATAACCTTTAAAGGGAATGGTTCTGCTCTTCATTTAAGGAGGCTGTGTGGTCCAGTGGTTAAAGGATATTTCAGAAACAACAAGTTTTTAAAAGTTCATAAACTGCTCTGAATTAGGGTAATTTCAAAGAATATGCAGTGGTTCCTGTAAACTACATTAAAATGAGAAGAAATGCAAAGGCACAAGCAATCCGTCTCTAAAGGCACTGATGTGATACATAAATGCATTTTTGAGGATGCACACTGTAATGTAACTGAACAATGCCTCACCAACTGGAGCTCTAATCGATTATGACTGGTACCTAAGGAGAAAAACTACTGAAGCATACGTTTCTCCTTACACATCCTAGCCTTCAACAGAGGCTATTTGTAGGTCTTAAAAGTTAGTCTTAGCAATGCTTCCATATTTATTACTACCAACTAGAAGTCCGTTTTTTTTTAATGCACAATTTATCTATTCCTTAATTTGACAGTTAATAAAAGCTGAGCAGTGTGCCGCAGCGGAGAATAATCGGAATGATGCCCCAGGGCTACATGCTTCCCTTTTGCTCTGAGTTTTCATTCTTTCTGCATCAGTATGCAGCAACAGCTTCAATAGCATGTCTCCAGACGCTGCAGTTTTGTACTGAAGTGATTCTCTTCCACCTACTCAGCTATATGACATGAGAGTCAATTTCAAATATGTTCTACGCCCATTTAGAGGAGATCATTTATCATAAAAGATTCATTTTATTAATTACTTGAATAGGCAAGGCTCAAGTAAACAAGTGTGCTGTTGGAATAGCAAAATGTTCAGATCAAGATTTTCTATTTCCACCTTCACCTGCCTTGAATGACAATAACTTTGATGAATGGGAAACTTTGAACTTATTAGTTTGCAATCTTTTTTTGGTTGAAATATGTTGCAGTTTTGCATTACATGAATAACTGTACATATAAGTAATTTGTTATATTAAGCAAAAATACTACTACGACTGCGAATAATAAAAATCTATTATAAACATAATCTGGAATTAAATCTAACTTTTCATAATATTTAAAAACAACTATTATTCAGATAGCTCTGTCGCCCATTAAAATGGAACAATAATAATGTTAAAGTGTAATTGAACAGGCAGTAGGATTTACAGCAAAACACAACACTTAATGTTGCTGCCTGCTCTGTTCTGTGCTCTTTACATATTTCTGTAATATCAGTCTCAGCAGTCAGAATTACGGTTGCTCAGGCTTCGTGGCGCATGTGTTCAAAGGCGCCTAATCAAGTGTATGAATGTGCAGGACAAGCCTCATACCTCATAACATTTTTTTGTTAATTCTTAACTACCTTAACTCACTATCTATCTCTTGGAAGCTTAAAACCTTGAACTAAATATCCTGAAGTAGACACGCTTTGTAGTTCGTGTATCTAATTTGTATCAAATTTAAATCTTGTGACTAATAATTATTATTAATTTCGGTCAAAGAGAAAATCTAAAAAAATATATAAATTGTACCGGTACAGGTCAGGGGCGCGCAGATCTGGCGCTGTCCACGGGTTAGGGAGGCAAAAACGTTTCTACTCATTGCGCTAAAGCACACCTTGCTTGCTAGGCGCCTAGTGAGCTCAGAGGGGACACCTGCGGGGGCTGGCTTTTGTCCTCCAGAGGCCTGTAGCTCACTGATATTCACTCTCGAGTTCCTGGGTGTAAAAGATGAAGCTGGCTTGGTCGTGGGATCAGAAGGTGCCCACGGAACCTTCAGATCTCCTGAGCTGTGTGGGGAATTGCTACAGTAAGGGGAAAAATAATTGGACATTCTAAATTGGGGAGAAAGTCGGGGTTAAAATAAGTGTGCACTCTAAATTAAAAAATAACTAACAATACTTTAAGTTATTAAGTCCTCTATTTGCTAAGATTCTCAGCAAGCATCGGTGTCATAGCCCACAAAAAGTATTTGCCAAAACAGACTAATGACCAAGGAGATGTTTACAAAATACTTTTAAAAAGTTGTGATTATGCAAATAAAAAACAATAAACACAACAGAAAGCAACGGTAAGTAATGTGTTTTGTTCAGTAACCCTTTAAAAAAGCTGATAAGATGTGGACATTGTAAAGTGAAAACGTATTTGTTAGCACTCCATGTACGTGTAAATTTGCTTCACAAATACTATTACATGAAAGGCAAAAACCAGTCTTACTTTAACACTGACCAAGTGTGGTTACACTTAGGAATTATTCTAATTAAGATAATCTTTGTGATCTTTAAATCCTTAAATATGTTAAGTGGGTTTCAATTCAGTTTATTATTACCACTTTGACTATTTATTTATTTATTTATTTTAATTATCTCAAGCAACAGTCAGATTTATTGATTTACAGTTTCTTAACACAATTACATAAACCAATACTCTGATTCGATTTTTGTCAATTACAGGTCAAAGAACAGGTACTAGAAATAAATAGGTTGGCATTATCACAAAATGCATATTGTACTGTATACGGAATGTGATGGGATAGGGTGACCAGACACTCCGGATTGCCCGGGACTGTCCCTTTTTCCCCCCATCAACTGTCCCAGTGTCCCAACATTTTCCCTCCTGGTTTACAATGGAGCCAGATAGCATTCCTTGTAAACAATTAGCAATTTTCATAGGTTTCATAGGTTACTATACTAAATTAAAAGTATGCAGCAAAAAATATAGAAATGACGGTTAAAAATAGAACCTCATATAGTTATAATATATAGATACATGTACATGATGCCACAGGAAATCTACCAAGCCAAGCATTAGCTGAAGGTCCGATGGCCACGTATATTCATTTCTAATTAACTATAACGATTGAATTCAGATGCTTTAATTGAACAATGAAATACTGTACATGTCCTTTTATTAGTGTCATTCATTTGAGTTAATTTGCGATGTCCATTTCACAATGAAAAGTCTGCTAGTTGTGTAATGTACTGTATACCATGCTTTGGCTAAAATGTTTGCTGTCTAGTTTTTAGTTTCACAAAAAAAAATGAAAGCTGCTAAGGGTTTAATTGTTTACATAGGTGCATACCCAAGATGCACGGAGTAATTTTATTTTTTTTTAAGACTGGGCGAGGTGTCTGACGTTTGAAGTTATTTTTCCTAGACCTCTAGTGGTCTGTAATGTGGAAAGAGTTAAACTCTCTCAAGTAATCCACCCAAGACATTAGAACATTTACAGGACACAGCTTTAGTAAAAAAAATTGGGATGCATGAACATGAAATGCACTTCAACATGTCGAATTTATATTTGTTTTGGTATTATCAGATCCCCTCCTTCGTCTTCCTTGCAGGCTAATGGAGTTTCATAGGATTTAATGCTGTACATTGTGTACAGTGCATTTGGGCATTTTGGATGGTACATCTCCTTTAAATCCTGCTGTGAAAACAATGAACCAAAAAATGATAATATTTGCAGTTGTTTATATTTAGGTTCTTGTTAATGATGTGAAGCAAACTCAAATTCACCAACAGCTAATTGAGCACAGTACCTTAAATACCCAGAAATTCCAATGGGAACAATGGTAGGATGGGCAGAATGCAAACCCATAATTAAAACTCAAGATTGCATTCCTATGCAAAAAAAAAATAAAATAATACCCCATTAAAATGTACTTGTTGCTCAGACTTTGATCTATTTCTTTTGAATATTCCCAACATTATTAGTATACAACCCATTCATGTATTCTTATAGGAATAGGGAGATTTTTTCTTTTTACAAAATATAATTTATTATATTTTCTACTTAAAAATGAAGTGTGCCGACAGGTAATAACTGTACTGTTTTTTCACTATCCTAAAAAAAACCCAAAAAACACAGTTATTATCTCTTTCATATACAGTGTATATATATATAATTCAAAAGGTAGAGCCCAGGACACAGTCACGCTAAAGAATCAAGGAGTGCAGTCAACATATTTATTGACTGATGAAATGAAATTCAACGTTGCTGCAATATGTCCACTGTTTTGTCATTTCAAATATTTTCACAAAACAAACTTTAAAGCTACAGTGTGCAGTGCAAAAGCACATCATGAAAAAGCACATTTGTAGGTGAAAAATGACAGAATATAAGTTGCTAGATTTAAAGAATACATACACACGTGACATTTTCGGTCCACTAAAATAAATGGCTTTACATAATCTCTGCAATTGAGAAACTGAAGTGCCCAGTGTGAAAACATAAGACGAAACAATCAATTAATGTAGCATGAAAAATAGCGCTATAGCATTCAATGTTAAATACAAAAAAAGAGTTACAAGCTCTTGAAGTGTCTAAAAAATCCAAAATATGGATTGTAGCATAGGAACAGGAAAGCGTAATCAATCAGACTGCGGAGTCTGTATCATCGGATCCGAAACCGACAAACACGTCATTGTTAAACAGAGCAACTACTTCTAGGCGTTTTTTTTTTTTTCTATTCATGTGAGCCGCGATATTTCCCCTCAGGCATTATTTGCACAAGCTCATCAATTCAGCTTTAAGTTGGGGGGGCGGGTGCGACCGTTCAAACTGTGTAATTTCAGGAATCACTCATAAGCAAATCCATCTTGACTCATTCCATAATAGACATTCAAAGATCAGCAAGTACAGCTATGGCCAAAAGTTTTGCATCACCCTATATAATTAACTCATTTTGCTTTATAAAGTCGAATGAAACCTGCTGAATGTTACATTACCATATTAAACTACATACTGTTTATAGTTGCCTATATACTTAATGAAAAACTGACACAAATTTAAAAAAAAAGTGACATTAAAATATTGTACATGAAATACTGCAGTACTATTATGGCTTCCCGTAGACTTTTTGCAATATCATCTTGTAGTTTCTTTGATTACACAATGTTAAATAAACGATGTTAATATTAGTTTTATTTTTTCTAAATCATGTTCTCAATCCTAAAATTCTAGGTGATGCGAAAGTTTTGGCCACAGTTGTAGACAAAATAGACTTTTAACCCATTTGGAAAAAGCTGCATTGAAACATAGGGTCTTGAGGTCAAAGGGCACTTGATTGTTCCTGTGTACTCTTTTATGGTTGAAAAACAAAGAGACATGTTTTAGATAAGACACATGTTTTCTATTTTTTACTTGTTGGTAATTCCATTGGAATATCAGAAGAAATTCAGCTTTTCTACCGCAATCCTTACTAATTGGTGATCATTATTTTCTAACATTTGAAAGTTTTATTAAATAAAGTACCACAATTTCCTTTTTTAATATTGCTTTTGAGTTATGTGCTTTCAGATGAATGTTTGTTTTGTTTTCGTTTATTATAAGGAGAATATTCAAAAACTTAAGTCTTTGAGATTTAATTTATTAAAAAGTTGTAAATTGAAAATAACCCAGCAGGCAATACAATAAAACTCATCACTCTGCATCTTCAGAGACTTATTCATAACAGAAGTATGTGCTACAGAACAATGCTGACAGAATTTTTTTTTTTTTTTTTGATTTTGACTTTGAACTGCATATTTACAAAAAGGGTCCAATTCAATGTTTTAGCCATGAAAGAAAAAGTTTTTGAGAAATAAGTTCAGGCAACACAAGAAAAGTTTGTTTTTCATAAACAAATGATCTCTGTGATGCGTTGATTCAATCCAAATAAATGTAACTTTATTTTGTTCTGTTTACTGGTGAACTTTCAATTTCCCTAAAACAAATTTTTCCTTAGCTGAGTCATATTAATGTGAAACAGACATCTAAAATGTCTTTGTAGCAGACAATTTATATCATATGGTTTGTATCATTAGGTTTATATTATTTGTAAATGATTTAACATTAAGATTTCCTATACTTTTAATCATTTGTGTTTACTTTAACAAAAAAATATATACAATACTAAAAAAAATAAATAAATGAGCAACATTTCAAAACTGAATTTTTCCAAAACATAATATACAACACCCAATCAAATTTGAGTATTACAAAGGAATGCTCTTTACACACTGACCTTTGTATCAAGTATGGGCTTCTCTAGCATTGATGCACCCCCTACAATGATAGGGCTTGCTTCTACTCAGGCGGCACATGGTGTCTTGGAGGGTCCTGTCCCATTCTTCAGTGAGTGTAACACCAAGTGATCTGATGTCAAGCTGACAGTTACAACACTGATGAACACAACACCTTAATCCCATCTTCTATGGGATTAAGGTCTGGACATTTTGCTGGCGTGCTTTGGTTGGCCTACCACAACCTTATCTGGGACATTTACTGTTTAATACTGTTTAAGTCTAGAAATAACAAAAGAGGTTGCAGCGAACTGACTAGCTATACATCTCTGTCTACCCCAAGATTACAGCATTTGAACAGCTCTGGCAGTCTGGACTGTAGTCAGAAATTGTCATCTGCCACCACCTGGCATAACTGGAAGCCATGATTGCCTAAAAACTTTATCACTTTAGCATTCAATTGACTAAAAATCAAATCTGGTCTAAATGGGTTACCTGCTTTTAAGGGAGACAGCTGGTACAAGCTGATTTTCAGCCACCCTGACGTAGGATGGATATCAGCTTGTATTGTAGCGCCCTATGCTATATATATATATATATATGATAGTAAATATGCACTGGAGAGGAGGGCTATAGTGGAAAATTATTGCCCCGAGGGAAGACTATTGTTATCGACAGGGGGCTATAATGCCCAAGGCCGCATTGAAGCCTGGAGGTAACAACAGTCTTCCCGAGGGGCATTTCATTTTCTACTATCGCTGAGTCTGCAGTACATATTTAATATATGAATCAGTCAAGAAAATAAGGGAGGCAAGGTTGGATAGCAAATATGACTTTATAAATTTTGTTTAAATACAGCTGATACAGCATAAGTAAATAAATATTGGCTGATATATTCTGTTTCAATATAGCGAATACAGCATAAGTAAATAAATAAATAACATAAAATGTTTTTATTAGTTATCAAAGTCTTTTTGGCGTACAGCTCTCCGTCTGGTTTGCTGACTGCTGCATAATACAGTTTAGATCCTGGCCGTCATATTTGTTTACATTCTTGAGTTGAATTTGTTTGAATTGCATAAAGTCATGAAACAGTGACAGTGAAGTTTTAATCACCATTGTAGTGTTTGGAGCATCTTTCTTATGTAGTATGTTTGGTAATTCATTTTCTGTTAAGTCACAGAATCGGTGTTGAGCAGTTTCTTCACATTCAGACATTTTCTCTTGTTGTCAGGAGTTCCTTTGAAAACAGATGGTGCTGACAGTGATGTGAACCAATCACTGGCCAGAATTTCCAACCACTAATATATATATATATATATATATATATATATATATATATATATATATATATATATATATAACAAATTACTCAGCAATTTACTCTTTTATCTTTATTTGTCCCATGACTTTGATCAGCCCATAGCTGTTTGAGGTTGAAGACATTCTTTTGAATCTATGACATAAAACTGCATTTTCCAAAACCAATAAAAATTCCTGTGGCAATTTGACTCTACAGCCACTTTCACATAAATTCCCTGGATTTGTATTCATATTGTCTATCAAAAAAGGGGAATTGCTGGATACTTATTGTTTGAAAAAGACAGCCGTCTTTGAAAGTGTAAGTGAAATCGGGCGCAGAAATCATTTGCGGTGGTCAATTTTGAAAGTTAGCCATCCTCTTTCAGAAAGGCATATCTTGATTTCGTCAAAGACGATGGATGAAAAGATGTATCCAACAGACATGTCATCTCCCATGGCAATTTAATATCAATTCTAGAAAAGGATAGCAAAAGGGAGAGGTCAAGGGCCACAGTTTATTTCTTGGAAGTACTTCACATGAGCCATCAACACCATAGCATGCATAGTAGTAATATAATTCATGAGCACGACAACATACTGGAACTGGTTATGTATCTGTTTAGAAAAGACATTTCAGTAAGTAAGAAACTGCATGCTTTAAATCCTGGGAGCCGAGAAAAATGTTGTTTAACTCTGCATGACAACCACAATTCACCACATGTACTTTATCCACTCTCGTCTTTTTTATGTTAGACTGTGCTTGAATGTATTGTAGCTGTGGGTTTATTCTTGGGCTGCAATCCCTGTATTAAGATCTAGTATGAGCTTTCCCCACACACACACATGAATATAGCAGTGTAACACGCACTTAAAAGTATGCATTAACATGAGGAGCAAACCAAAGGTTATTGAGCCTCTTGTTTAATCTTACTGATGCGCCACTGACACTTTTTTCTTATTTCATTCCTTCACAATTGAGCACACAGTGTCAGTAACATTCTCACACCATTTGTCTGTTTTATATTGGCATTACATTTCTGTTATTGCTCAGTCTTCAACTGCTACTGTTGCCTGTATATATTGCTTTGTTTTACAGATACTTTTTTATATACCTTAAGACCTTGAGAAAGTGTCATTAAAATCCAAGCAATTACACCCTTACCAGGACAAGCATCCTTACTGAACAGAACAGGACTACGAGAAGCTCACATATATATATATATATATATAAACATACTTAGAGGTCAGCATGGGTGGAAATTCTGGAGCCGGGTACCCGGATCTTTTTCAGGTAATGATAAAAATAAATCATTTAAAAAACACCCACATATATTAATGTTTTAAGTGCATGATACATATTTAAATACTAGGGGTTCACAAACTGTGGTCCAACACAGTCCTGAGTGGGCCGCGGGAGCAATGGCATTCAATGTATTTTTTTCTATTAATAGTGAAAAGCAGGCGCCGGTGGCAGCTGTAACTAGAAAAATAAAGTGTAGCAAGGCACTATTGGCGGACTGTCAATCAAAGCAGAAATTCACAGATCGGAGCTAACAGATTGCCTACCTGTAGGCGGGATGTAAAACGAGAGCTCTGACAATAGGGCAGTGTTAAGGTCATGTGATCGCTCTGCTGGCAGATGTAAAAAGTGTGTTCAGTACAGTACAACATCGCATATCCGGCCCCCTGTGGACTGGGTTACAGGCGGATATGTGAAAAAGTCGGATTTGCGAACATCTATAGAAAAAGCATTTACACATCCATAAATAGGTTAGTGAACAAAAACAACACGCAAACTGCTTTAAACATGGGGACATTTTTTGTTTTAAAAGTAAGCAAATGTAAACGAGATTAATTAGGCTACAAATACACAGTGTTGCTATGCGGTTTGCTATAAGCCATCTTCACACAAAGCTTTTTTTTTTTTAAAATACAAAATTTCAATATTAACTAAATCACGTTACTAATCAAACTAATAAATCTTGTTACATACCGGTAATTGATTTATTAATATGTTTGGATATACTGCTATTTTATTGATTACTAGCTCGTTCACAGTCGTCTTAAAATAACGCTAGAATATGTTTTGTTGGAAAATAATAACGTTTTTTTGACTGATTCAAATTTTGCTGCAGATGGATTTAATTTCATAAGTTTTCTTTTGGTTAAGTGGCACAGCAGCACTCTGCGATTTTTTTTTGTGATTTTGCAAGTTGTATTTGGTTGTACAGAGTAGTGGCGAAAAAAGTAACTTATGCAAGGCTTTTGTTTTCTTCTGTATTGTGAGCATTCGGTTTTTGGGGGCATGACAGTTCAGTGTGAGATTTAACGGCTGGACGTCTTAGTTACACAGTGTTCAGAAATTAGGATTTAAGAGTTATGTTTTTGTGCTGGTTTTACTCAAAAGTGATTCCTGTTCTGGTTCTTATGAATGGGAATAATAAGAGATATGCACTTCTTTCTTGTTTGATGACTAAGAAAAATAACTGCATTTCTAAAATGTTCAATTATATACTGAGCATCAAAATAAACTTATCACTTATATTTGAGCATCAAAAGAAATGTATCACTTATATTTGGATAAAATTCAATAGATCGAAAAATGACAAACTCATTGACAGAGTGTATCTGGTTATACCGTATCGCCAGGTCTGAAATTACTGGCTGTGAGCACCCAAGACAGCGAGCCACAGTACACTGCTTTTTTCAAGCTTGCAATTCAACAGCTGAAATCACTCCATATCTAGCGTCCAATCAACTGTCTCACTAATTAGGTGATTAAGTGAATATGCTTCCATCATAGTCACTCAAGCATGTCATGGTCAAGGATGAATGATAGAGTGATTAAAAAGAAACCAAAAACATTTTGTCAATGTCCATCATTTATATACCTTACTTTTTTCGAAAATAAATGTGTTATAATAGTGTTATAAATGTTTATTTTGATGCTCAGTATACAAAGATACCTAATTTAAAGGTTTGATAAAAATGTCTGTTTAGTTTTTGCAATTTATTTTATTTACTAAAATTAAAGTGTTTTAAAAAAAAGTATTTTCACTTTGCATATTCTATGTGATTTCCATTTTTCACAAGATTTATTCAAGTGAATAAAGGACAGTTTGGATTAGGTTTATTTATAACGTTACAGGTTTAAACATATACAATGTTTTTAATTTGACATTTTCCCCAAGGAGTGCTAATAGTGGGCCGCAGTGCCTCCTGCAGCTGAACAGGTGGGCCTCAGGTAAAAAAGTTTGGGAACCCCTGCTATATAGTACACATACATTTAGTCCCTTCAGATCTGTAGACTTTTGTAACCTTTTTCAATACTGGAAAAATCAAAATAATAATAATAATAATAATAATAATAATAATAATAATAATAATAATAATAATAATAATAACATCTCAAATACAGTTATTCATGTTAAATGCTCATCATGCTGCTGGATTCTTTGCATCATATATTGGCCATAATCCACTGTCATTGTTGTTGTTGTTGTTAACATGGCTGTTATGTTCAGTTTTATACAGCACCGCTATTACATTATGGACTGTCGCAATAGTTACTGTAAATTGAGGCAGCTGGCTTTTGACAAATTCAACCATGACAGGCAGGATATAAACTGGATTATGCAGCAGGCAGCAAACCAGAGCTGTTGATAACTGCAATATGAACTTCAAAAACATTTTCTGTTTATTTATTTATATTATTTATTTATTTACTTATGCTGTATCAGCTCTATTTAAACAAAATATATGAGTAAATATTTATTTACATATGCTGTATCAGCTATATTTAAACAAAATATATAAAGTTGTACTTATTACCCTGCAGCCTCGGGCACTACAGCCCCCCCGTTGGTAACAATAGTCTTCCCTCGGGTCAATAATTTTCCACTATAGCCCTCCTCTCCAGTCCATATTTACTGTATGTGCATATTATATATATATATATATATATATATATATATATATATATATATATATATATATATATTATACACACACACACATACTACACTCACACACATACACACACATTGTAGCTGATGTGTCACCACAAAGGCATCATATCACACTGACGCCAAGCCAGATCTCATCTAAAGATGTTTTGCTGATTGAATATTGGAGTAAAATTTCTCATTAACTGGCTTCATGGATTAAATGCTGATGTGTTCACTTTTTTGCACACACACACACACACACACAGAGTGAGCTAATGTATTCAGGCAATAATGAAATCATGGGAAGCTTGACTGATGGCGCATTGGAAAGCTAATTTGTTACTGGTATGTGTGTAGACCAAGGAATCTGTTTGACACTGAGTAAAAGCTGGGGAATAAAAAAAGAATCTAAACACAATAACCACCAAATGAATATTAATTAAAAAGCATTTTACCCTTGACCATCAAAGGAAAGCTTCATGTTACTGCATTATCTCTTTATCGGGTTTCTGTGATGTTAAGCAAAAATCACATCCTACATTTTGTTGCAGGTCTGTATTATCAACACTGACTCAGTGCACATTTATCTATAGTAATGTATTCTGACATTTAAAATGTCATTTTAACTAAAGCAACATACAGCAGTGTAATGTGTAACAAAAACAGAATACTGTATCGGTCAAAATATATTATCACACAATAATATATTGTTCTAGTAATGCACAAGTGACTCATATTTTATATATTCTGTTTCTTAAAGCATACAAAAGTGAACATACAGGATGTTAGTGATGGTTAATGGGGGGCTATATTAAAACCCAGATACACATGTATAGTGGATGTTAGTGTTGTGTTGTGTTATTTTATTTAGATTCAGATTTTTCTAAAGAAACCCATGAACAATTGTGACAGGCTGGCTCGCAGTGGTGAGGTGTGGTGACGTCACGGACCAGGAAGTAACTGAAACCAAACAATGGATGGGCGGGTGAAGCTGAATGCTATGGCACTCAGCGTTTTTAATAAATAAATAAACCAAAACAAAAGATTTAAACAAAACAACAAAACAGAAAACAAAAAGGTGCGATGGCCAAACAAATAGAAACAAGTATACTTTTTAAATATAGCAATTGTTTTGTTGTGTTCTACGCGCTGTCTCTCCGCTCTCCCGTACTCTCTACACTCCACCCCCGCAGAACGGACAGCTGCCAGTTCTTATACTCTGGCCGAGGGGTTAACTAGTTGTTAATTATCTTATTACCCCTCGGCCAGAGTCTGCACGCGTTTGGTAAGGATGCATGACTGTCAGCTAGTTACATAATCAGTAGCTGATCAGTCATGCATCCTCACTGGGTTTTTAAATATAAATAATAAAAGACGCTGCGCTTTTAACTGCGCCGCAAACAAAAATACAAATAATAATACATAGGGGCGGGAAACTCCACCACAACAATTTTTGTACTTTAATAGTTATCAAACACATTGCTTAGCATTTTTTTTCCTCTCTCAGAAATGTGGTAAGGAGATTTGGTTAATTAATTTAAATCTGATATCCCAGAAACTCTAGCTGACATACTGCTTTGTCTTCAAACTCAAACAAGTGCTACACTACTTCATGGTAAATACAGATCATTGATTTTCAACTGAATCTGTGTATAGATCTGAAATATTTTCAAGTCCGTCAAGCAGAGATGAGTTTTTCATAAGCATCGTGGCTTATGTATCGTGATATGTATCATATCCTTGGTGTATCATCTCACCCCTAAGAGGAATATATATTTTTTGCATCTGCATACATATGCACATGAAGATTACAAGGATATATTTTGTTAACAGTCTGTTTCCCTGGCAACAGAGTATCGCACTGTAATGTGTGATATAGTCGGCATTTGGACATGGAAGGAATAAACACAGGTTGCATATTTACTCACATTTACTATTTGAAGGCCATTACCAACATATGCATATAATATAATTTTCACCATTTTAACCAGTCTTGCCCTGGCTGCCCAAAGAGCCCTATAGCCCACTGGAAGTGATATGCCAAGTGGTTCTCATTTTATACAGTGGTTTACTCAATTAGTATCCAGTCACATAGGTTCAATAATCAATACCATATATTATTTAGCATCACAATAATCTTGTACAAGGTTGTAAACGTCTAGGCAATGCAAAACCCTTGCTAGACGGAGAAAGGCACATTGCTGTAGTCTCTTCTCTCTGCTGAGTTTCTTTTTCAGCAGCAGATCCTTTTCAATCTTGTGAAAGAGTAAAATGGCACTTTGACAAAAAGGAAAAAAAAAAAAAAATGAGCCAAGAGTATTTTATTTGGTCACTAGCTATGTGAGGCTTAAGTGTATCTCTTGCCAAAAAAGGGAATAATGAATCCCATTGATGTGTAGTTTACTCAGTTTATCAGAAAAGGATGACATTTCAGAAGGGTTAATAAACAGACATACCCTATCTAACAATAACACGCTGCTTCTGTAAATACACTTACTGAGCTAGCTATGCTTTTTAATGAAACGAATACAACTTGGAATCAGTGTTTTACACTAAAAGCAATAATGTATACTGGATCCTTAACCAATGACATACACGCACAGAAAAAAAAAAGACTTTTCCCATTTGAGATCAGTGACTGCCCTATACATGGCTGTTGCTGCCATTTGTTAGAGACCCATTCATTGAATGTACCAATTCTCCTGCACCTCTTACAAAACTTGCATAACATACTAACATGTACTGCTTTTATGTTGGTTTTGTCATACGGACAAGAGGTAAGCAACTAGTCTTGTGGCAAATAAATGTCATTCAGTAAAATCTATTTTTAAACATTTAACTTTGTAGCTCAAACCATAATTGCTAAACCCAATCAAAAGCAATTTCATTGAATAGGCAAAAACTATAACTAGATTCTGTGATTTCCTCTTTTGTGTGTTATAAATATCCTAAACACAGAACAGGCCTTCAAAACATATCTAATCTAAAAGAGGCCATTCTAATACTTTAACAATAGTAGCCATTGTAGTCAACGTAACATGTTGAATAAGAAAGTCCAAAGCTATTTGGATTACCTTCATCTCAATATGTGGAAAAAGGAATTGAGTCATTTACCACTTGCACAGACTATCACCCATTATGTTTAACAGAACAGTGGTCACAGAAGGCTATGAATGTACTGAATAATAATGTATTTGCATAATTGTACAACAGTACTAGGATAGCAGTAAATGGCATGCATACATTAACCCTTTGAGTAGTGAGTGCTAAAATGCACTGCCGGTCCTACAGGAGTGAGTTTTTTTTTTTC
Source organism: Acipenser ruthenus (assembly GCF_902713425.1). NCBI lineage: Eukaryota > Metazoa > Chordata > Actinopteri > Acipenseriformes > Acipenseridae > Acipenser > Acipenser ruthenus. Next base: position 113,488,317 of record NC_081190.1, read on the forward strand.
TGTCTTCTGCATGTGCTTGATTATTACGAGTACAGCGTACAAACAAGTTGAAAGCTATATGTTTGTATGTATGTAATGAACACTGACGAAATAGAGACAAATTATTTTTACCGTAAATAAATAAAACAAATAAATGTTTTATTTTGTCATAGGGAAAGGTTTTGACTAAAAAATAACAGGTAGACAATAAACAATAAACAACGGGGTGGAACAACCACAACAACACGTCCTAACAAAAAAAAAAAGCTGAACTAGAGAGAGAGAGACATGAATAAATCATATCCAGGTAAACAGGTTGTGGGGGCGGAGGGAGTGAGAGTGTCTAATGCTTCAGTGTATGATACTCCTTGAAGCAACGCACAGAGATGGGCGCCGCCTCTTCACAGTCGCTTGATGTTGATGGTAAATATTCTTCGCTTATGTCTTCACTGACACACGCGCTGACATCCGATTCAGTGGAAGAATTGTATGTATTTGAGCAATTTTTGCCAGTTTACAGACATCGCTGACATTTTTGTGATGGTTTATGACTGATGTTTCTTCTACAATGAACATCAGTATGTCAGAGCCCACCCCCACCCCCACACACACCCACATACCCAACACACACAGCTACCCCCCCCATACACCCACACCCAACACACACAGCCATCCCACAGCCCCTACCCCCACACACCACACACACCAACACACACAGCCACCCCCCTCACACACCCACACACACATCCAACACAGCCACCCCCCCACCGAACACACACAGCCACCCCCCACACACATCCACCCACTAACCCACACACACAGTTTTTCCAATTTTCTGTTACAATCTTTGTTTTTTTTATTTAAACTCTACTATATATTTCTTTTAAAAAAAAGATAAATATTTTGAAATAGTAGCTTGCAAGATTGTTTGATTCTTGTTAGTACAAGTTTCTAACTCAGTGCATTTCTTCAAGCTTATGTTACAACAACCTTGCACAATATTACTATGTTTGCAACAACCTTGCACCAAGGTTGTCCCAATTTTAAACCAGTGTGTCATTACTATTACAGGACAAAACCTGTCCCTCTTCTTTAGCTCTAATTTTTAAAGTGTGTAAATTCCTCATTGGCTGGTGAGGAGGTGGGGAAGTCATGCAGGTCAAGCCTAGCCTACACCCTGCAGTAATACAGCTAACATTTTACAGCCAGTGGTACACCTTTATAGAATAACATGTAGTACAACACCTGGCAGCAGTTTACTGCATATATAGCTTACAATTATGTCTGTTATGTTATTGTTTTTAGTAGTGAAAATTGCTACACAAGCACTGTTTCTTAAAACTGGCTCTGAAGAAACATAAGCACTACCATTAGGGGTTTTCTTGCACTCTTTCCATTGACAGGCAACGTAAAGCTAAGACAAAACTGGTCTGGTTTCGTGGAATAGGATTAGCAGAAATCCCGGACTACCCGATGTTACATTATATAGTCCAAGATTAGTGCTAGGGGTCGTAAAAAAAAAATGATACTTTTAGGACACCTCTGACTACTTTTAATGCAAACCAAGGAATATATTTAGTACACGTGTATGTGTCATTACCCTACTTCCAGAATAAGCAATATATTCATGAAAGTGGATATTAACCTCGGAAAGCACACATGGACTTTCAACATAATATTGTCAGCCCCTTACCAAGGTCATAGTGCACCCTCCCCCCAAATAACAAATTAAAACATTATCCGTATCACTTGCACTTTTATTTTATAACACTTTCTTATGACTATATCCTTACCGGAGCAGAAGGACAATATGAAACCTCTGAGTTTAATATCATGAAGCAACTCTCATTGATCTTATGATTTCTCCAGAGACACACTTTCTTACCTCCTACAGTTTTAAGTGTCAATCATTTATCTAGCTACAAACTTGCCTGTGCTTCCAATTGGCTAGTTCATTTAATTCACTGTGAAGCATTTTATTAGCTTGCGGTATTTGATTTCTTTTCTGATACAGTAGACTAATAGACTAAATCTGTGGAAGATACCCAACAACAGGAAGACCACACTATAACACAGATGGTACTGAACCACAGAGATACTGGTCCCCATCCCTCTCTCCCTCATTAGCTTACTGTGTAACTCCAGAACAACCTTTACTGTGGGCACCATGATTAGATAAAGAAAGGCCTTTTGTATATCTCTGATTTATATTTGTGTTCTGCCTTTGTTGGATAAATATTGCATCCTCCTATATCAACAAGTTGATACTGTTACTTGGGGCAGTGCAGCATAATCATATGCACATATTCAGAACTATTTATGTTTTATATAAAGTTCAGTGGGACAGTATAGTCTCTATTTATTTAACATAAGCTAGGTCAAAATATTGTACATGGGTTTCCATTATGTGTTTGACACTCATGTAAATTATTAGGTTTTAGAATTCACATTTCGAGCACTTTGCACCTTTTTTTTCTATCTAGGAAAAAATGAAATCCTTTTTGTTTTTTAAATACCATTATAATTAATTCCAAATTGACTTTACTAATTGATTGTATTTAGTAAAAGTTTACCATTTCCAGTGTTATCACAAAACCTGGCACTGTATTTAAAAATCAATTCAACAAAAAGTAAGTGTAAGCTCTGCTACACAAACGACCAAATGGAGTAGAGTTTCCTTCACTTATGCAACCTTTATCTACACTGCAAAATGCAAGGCAATCACTGAAAGAAGGAAAATGTCATCATCAGTCAAGCTTTTATCATCTCTGGGTTGCTGGAATTTAAAAGTAAAAGTAAATTTGCCACCTAATACCAAAATGCAATATACTTTAGAGATACAAAATTAATGCAACACAACTTAAAACAATGACCCAAGTGTACTGAATTTAGACCCTTATTAAGTCTCTCGGGAGATATCTTGTTCAGGCTAAAATGACATATGTGACCCTTATCTTCAAGATTCTCACCTTTTTCTAATTGATTCATTAACAGCAGATTATTAAAAACCCTGCAGATGCCTGTGAAATTATGATGAGACCGTAATGGTGATGGCTGCAGTTCAAATTTTTCAAATTTTATTAATCTTCCTAAACCTTGGACTATTCATTTAAATGTTTTAATTTCAGTATCACAAATGACACTCCATGGCTAAGAGATTGCAATCAGAATTCAAATTATCCAAGCACTTCAGTCAGACAGTGTGACGTATGGAATGTTATGTGAAAAATGCTTCCTGCCTTTATGCAGTATATAAAATTGGTCGAGAACCAGAGAAAAGTTTTCTTTATGATTTATTACAAGACATGTAAACAAAGCTTATTGCTAGCATGTGCAGTGGCTCTTATCTTCCACACCACAAAATCGACCCCTAACTGTACACACAAACATGAACTCATCATTGTGTAGCACTGATAATCCGGTTACAGTTAACAAATTAACATCTTTCCCAGTATGCAGAATCTAACCTACCATTTATTTAATCACACCCACCCCAATGCCTAACTAAACCTTTAACTGAAGTATACTTTAACTGCCTTAACCCCATTTTATTTACCCCACCCCAACGCACATACAGTACAAACATATATAATTATGGATGGCTTTGATGCTTACAGGGAGGTTCCAACCCTTTCTAATTTTCATTTTTAAAAATAATACCACGAAACAACTCGTCTCACAACACAGTGGACAATAGCTGTTCAGACTGCGGTCAAACAGAATTTCTTAACATTAACCTCAAAGAAAAACTAATCTTGAAGAACTCTTTAGTGTTCTTAATGAGGGAAATATTGTATTCTACTTTGGCTTTTCAGCACCTACAGATGTATTGTTTTAATTAAATGCTGCAGAAAATCATTAAAAATGTATGTGCTAGAAATAATTGCCTTTGTTCGGGTTTTGTGAAAGTTTTGTTAATGTCAGAAAACACATTTTTCTTGAATTTCTGCTATCTGCAAAACTGTAATTGTACACCATTTAATGACTGATGTGTATTTACAAATTATATAAGGCTTGTTTGTTCTCATGTATGGTACCATATGACCGGCACATTATATTAACTTTTACTAATTAATTTTAACAAAAAAAAAATCACCTTCTCAATCTTGGTTGTACAGCCTCAAGGAAACATTGGCCCGGGTTTCCACGCAGCTTAAAGAGACGTCCCTCTCTCTCCACAGTCACTATTTATACAGTCAGCACTCAGATATCCATTACCCAGATACACAATCACTATTTATATAGCACGCACGTACATGTACAGAAGTTGGACATTATGCTTACGAGACTTCAGCAGTGAAATCCCATTTGCAACTTTCGACTACAACTGAAGGCCATGCCAAGCAATCCTAGGCTTCATGGGCAAGCTGCTTTGACCAAATTGGAAAAAAAAAAACATCCAGTACGAGGGGTTTAGAGAACTCTTCATTTACACTTCTTTACATTTACTGTTGTGTGATTGGTCATTGGATAGCTGATTGCTTTAGCCTAACCAGTTCTGTCCCTTAGCAATACGAATCTTAAGATGCAATTTATTGTACACTAGCTTTAAGTAGCATCTATCATGGGTACATATGAAGGAAAAAATGTCACGCTTGTACCAAAATATATTCAGTAGTTCGGGACAAACACCAATCACAAAATGTTTTAGTACAAATATTTATTGTAGAGAATGCGGAGTATGCGATTTAACAGAAAAGTATGCTGTATATACACACATTCATTTGGCATCAAACCTAACTTGGTTTGAGGGTTCGCTGCCTGGCCAACTGGACGAGGCTGAGACCCCCATTTGATAAAATATAAAAACTGTTAAGAAAGGAGGAGATGGGGAGGTGGTGGGTTACGATGAAATCAAAACACAACTGAGAGATAAGTGAAGCGGGTATTTATAGTGCTAACAATTTAAATTAGCTAATGTGTAAATTGAATGATTCAATTTGGTGACGCGGAGATTGGTGTCTGACCCTCCTCCCGAACTTTAATTATAAAATTTCATTTAAAATTAGCGTAGCTGTATTATTGCTGCCATCTACCGACAACACTAGGCTTGAGCAAATTCATTGAGCAAGATTTGTTTTAAGTACGAAAACATGAACAAGAAAAATAAACTTGGTTTTAACATCAGCTTGCTGCATGATGAAGTTCCAGAAAGTCCTGGTGGACAGCACAGATACATTTGTTGAACTCATATGGACTACCGATATACTTCCTGGTTCATCAATTTAACAATAAGAACACAATATATATAATATATCTGCGGGATTCGGATCCAGGTATTTCTTCTTCTTCTTCTTCTTCTTCTTCTTCTAAGAAGAAGAAGAATAAGTATAATATATAGTGGGAAATGCTGCGAGTAGGGTAGCCTGATTTACCACCAGTATTTTAAAAACTGTACTAAACATTTTGACTGGATAATTTTTATACCATTAACCTAAAGATTTTAAAGAGTAAGTAGCAGGGTTCAGAAAAATATAGCATTACACGTCCCCACGTTTAAATAATGTACCTGTCATTTCTCTTTACATTGTTAACAACCTGACAACTTTTTACATTTATAACTTAAAAGTCTGTTTCAAAGCGCTTTTCAAAATGGCCGCTCTAGTGCACTGGTGTTTGAGATCTGTCCTCTAAATCACTGCAGGAAGAGCGATAAAAAATAAAAAAAAAAACATAACAAGTGCTCTGGCTTTTCTGTTCCGTACCACATCATGGATCTTTATTGCTGTGTTACCTGCTCGACAATGTGGGCAATAATCCTTACACTAACAGTGCACTAGAGCAGACATTGTTAAAAGAGCTTTGAAGCAGACTTTAAAGTTGTAAGAAGTTGTCAGGATGTTAACAATGAAAAGAAAAATGACAGGTACGTTATTTAAACAGTTGTAGCAACACCTGGGGACGTGTAACGCTATATTTTTCGGAACCCCACTACATACTCTTTAAGTGCTGTCTATTTTAGCTCCGTTCATAGCCTATAAGGATCAGATCTGCAGAAGTTACGGTTCTGTAGGAAAACGTATATTTAAGGCTTCTGTTTTTCGGGTTTAATTGTATTTTTCTGTGCTTATTTTTAGCTATTTTCGAGTTTTATGTAAATCCTTTTTTTGGGGGGGGGGCTTTCGTTTTTGATATACTGTATGAAATTAGTGTTTTTGGTTACTTTCCAAAATGCTTGAGCGCTTTTTTTTGTGTGTGTGTGTGTCAAAATATGTATAGTAACTGGACAGTACTTGCATACTTAAGTTGTACCTTCTTTCCTTTGCTGTCTTCCACAACGAAATCCCTATGGTCACGGGCACATTCTACTGGGGTTTTTGTGTGTAGGAATTTTTGTACATTTCGTCACAATTCTGTTTTAAATCCTCCATATCTTAACTGTAATACAGCTTGAAATCACGCTAACAAGCCTCCATCCTGATTGTAATCTTGTTTTAAATCTCGCAAGCGGAGTCACCAATAGAAATGTAGGAATGTGCTGTCTTTCAATAGTTGGGGTGGGTTTAAAGTATTCAGAACTAATCAATGATAGATACAAAGTCAGGAAGGCGGGACATTGCCCAGAAGCCCTGGGAAATGTATTAATTATTATTTTTGTAGTAGGTTTTATTTTTTTTAATGGGAAAAGTGCTTTTTTATTAAAAAAAAAATAATAATTGGTGGCCAAATGAGGCATGCTGCTTGCAGTGCTGTAACACATCCTAAAAAGTTGGTGGAAGCCCAGTTTGAGAAAGCTGCATGATATCAATCGTCACGGAAGGCCACATTTTAAGTCTGACAGAAACATTTAAATATACCCTCCCGTATTTTAATATGTATTGGGTTATTTCCATTTGGAACAATAATTTCTCTGGCTAAAAGAAAACTACATGGAAACACACACAACCTGAAAGTACTACCAAAATAGTGAGGAAAAGGCAAGACTTATTTTTCTTTTTCCATGGAAATTGCCCCATTGTTATGATGATATCAGAGTATCATAAAAAGTGACTGGCATTTACTTTGAATGTGTGGGAAAATAAATTGCTGCTAGTCATGATCTACAAATAATGTAATTGTATGTAAAAATAATGTGATATCTTGTAACAATTGTAAGTCGCCCTGGATAAGGGCGTCTGCTAAGAAATAAATAATAATAATAATAATAATAATAACACATCAAAGCATCTTGTGGTATATGAACTGGCTCTGTTAATGTGGTATATTAACTGGAGCAGTGTGATCCGTGCTAACTGTAATGATATGACCACGTCCCACATATTGAAAATAGTAATGAGGCCACTGACCCTATCTCACATGGCATGATACAGTGAAAATGAAGGCCCTGACCTGATACTGTTCAGATAATAATGTCTTCATGAAGCACTAAAACAAATATTACAAAAATAACTCTGTATCCACTTGTCTATTTGCAGTACTCTTTTTGGCAGTTAAGCATCATATGGTACAGTGGTAAGGTGACCAGGCGTCCCATTTTGGACGGGACAGTCCCACTTTTGAAACACTGGTCCCAGTGTCCCCGGAGCTTTTCTTGGGACTCTCATTTCGTCCCGTTTTCTTTTCCCCACGAGCAGTGACTTTGCTTTGTGTGTAGCTAAAGGCGACAATTGTGGAAATCAACGCGGTCACATCACCATGTCATGTTTACATACAACGCAGTGCACGGAAGCTTGTTGTGGTTTGAACACTGTGCATTAAAATAGCCCATTACAACAATAGGAGGGGCTGTAAAATGTGACAAAGGTATTTGGAAACATAGTTTCTATTGAAATAAGTCTATATTCACTTTCAATTCACCAAAGGTACCCTCTAAGAAACGCATGTTAGTGAATAATACAAAATAATTTATGAACTAATTATTTTTCACATTTGTGAATTTCATGTTGTAAACATATTGTAAAAGTTTCAGAACATTTGTCTGAGTATACCGTTTATTTTGTTTTTAGCAATAACAAAATACAATAGCTTCAGGTCTCCAGGTGCCCATTTAATTTCTTTAAAAACATTATTTACATTGATTGTTGAGTATAGTATATAATACAAACAGTTTAATACAATTACAAAAAAAGAATCACATCCTCGTTTCATTTTACCTTTCTTCTTTCAAAAACATCCTGCCTAGAGGCAGGATAAATCTCTTTTTAATTTGGTGACCTCTTATTTTTATTTCTGTGTTAAATGTATTATAGAAGAAGTATATTTTATCCTGTAAAGTTGAAGAAAAAAAAAGAGACAATGTAGTACTCATATTTAAGATTAATGCTCTCTGTTGCATACGTGTGGTAGTTATATAAGGTATTTTATAAGTATTTTACTTTATCACATCTATTAGTTTAATAGAAGAAAAACAACACATTGATAAAAACATGTTTTTCCTTCAGCAAGAGAGGCAAACGCCAGGGCTCAAATTACTGTGGGCCTGGGGGTGGGGTCAGTCCCTTTAAGTTTCTCAATAGTTTTATTTCCAAATGTACATTTTTAATGTTTTAAGCCGACATGTATCACTTAAGAGAAAGGCACTGAAAACTTCTCTGTGCATTTTACATGGGCTAATACTTATGCTTATATTAAGGGACATTAAATAGTATTCCTTTCATAAGTAAAGAAGTGACAACATTTCATTTGATCAGAAAAGGAATACAATCTACCTCAACTATTCAGAGGGTTTGCCTTTGTGGATTACCATACTTGATAACTACTTCAGAAGGAAATTCCTGTTTCTGCAATCAGGACAGCTTCTAAACAAAACTCAGAAAAGCTGATTAATGGGCTTAATTTATTGCACACAGTCAGAACATAGGATATTTAAACACATTTCATCACCTTTTATATTAACAGTTTAATACCAAAGTGGCTGAAAAAAAATCCCTAGTATTTATTAATCACGGCACACTAATGATTCAGTTTACTGTAAAGCTATGTCTTAGTTGGTGCTCATCTTAATGAGAGACGAGTTCAAATCAGCATGAAGTTTTAACATCTACTCTCATGTAATGGAAATCATGAACATCTGGATATGCCCAGTGACTGCTGTGAATGGTGCAGCTGACAACAAGGGAAAGACCTTGTGACGGCACGGAGAGACAGCTGACAAGAGGAAAGAGACCCCATTAGGGCTGGCAAGGGTTAGCTACCCTTGTCGGCAGTATCCAGCTCTGTGTTTTCAAAGGATGCTGGAGACACCCGCCCAAGGCTTCTAAGAAATGAAGGAGAAAAATACCCGTAGAGTCTGCGAGAGTGTGAGCGGAAGATGACTCAACGTTGGACAACATGGTTAACGACTAAGGAATGGAAGCGGATATGAGTATGGAGAGTACTTCACAAAAGATTTGCAGTTAGCAAGACATGGAACTCCAGGTTTGTGTCTGCGGCTGGAGCAAGGCGAAAACGGTCAGGGGTTTTAAGATTCATCAAGGGAGAATGAAATGCATGAGAGAGAAGGGACAAGGGCCTTGCATTGATCAGTACTTCTTACAAAGTCAGTCAAGTCAGTTGAATGAAATCCAGCGACAGGAAGCAAACCACAGTTCACAGGATATCAGCACCCCTGTCACAGACGTGAGGAGGACTTGCATGGATAAAACTAGTAATTAACCTAATGATCCTTGCGAACCCGGTCAGACGAACCAGTGTAAGAGAAAAGAACCTGAACGGGCACAAGCCTGGAGTTAAATGGCCAAGAACTTGTGAGAAAACTGCATTGGACACAGTAAACACTGATCTCTGTCTTGCGTTGGAAAGGTTAAGTGGAACAGTTGAAAAGAAGCTGGATAAATTTGGGGACATCATCTACACATATGGAAGCAAGAGGTTTGGAGTTGAAAAAAAGAAGGAAAAAGTGCAAACTATTCCTGGAAAGTCTAGAAGGCAGCAGGAGATTGAATGCTTAGTTAGAGAAAGGAGGTCATAAAAGATAAACTTGCAACATTGCGCAGATCTGAGCGCCTACGGAAACGCTACAAAAAGAAGGAGCGTGCGAGAACTAACTTTTATAAAGATCCATTCAACTTTGTAAAAAAGTTATTCACCAGTGAGAAAAATAGTACACTAAAATCATCTAAGTTTGAGCTGGAGATATTTGGAGGAAACACAGACAGATTCAAAAACACAGGAGCCTATGTCAATTCCTTCAGACATCCCACCTATCAATCTACCAGAATACCAAATGGAGGACTGTGCACCTAAGTGGAAACAAGTAGAGCAAGCTGTGAAAAAAAACAAGGGCATCATCATCTCCAGGGCCTAATGGAGTGCCGTATAGAGTGTACAAGAGTGCTTCAGGAGTTCTACGAATCCTGTGGAAATTGATTAAAAGTGGCATGGGAAAAACAGGTTGTACCAAGAGCATGGTGCTGAGCAGGTGGAGTCTTTATACCAAAAGAAAAAGATTCTACAAGCATGAGTCAGTTTCGAACTATTTCTCTATTAAATGCCGAAGGCAAGATTTTCTTCAGCATTACTGCTCAGAGATTGTCAACTTACCTATTAAAGAACTGCTTCTTTGACACTTCAGTACAAAAAGCGGGCATTCCAGGTTTCCCAGGTTGCTTAGAACACATCTGTGTGATCTGGCAACAAATTCAATCAGCTAAAAAGCAGAGGTAGGAGCTCCATGTGACATTCCTGGATTTGGCTAATGCATATGGTTCAGTGCCACATGAACTTCTTTGGGCAGAATTTGATGTTTTCAGTGTACCGATGGCAATAACAAATTTAGTGAAAGCCTACATTGGAGATTTGCAATTTTGTTTTTCAACTTCAGAATTCAGCACTACATGGCAATGCCTAGAAGTTGGAATACTGACAGGATGCACCATTTCTCCACTGGCTTTTACCATGGCAATGGAACTAATTATTAGGGCATCAAAATGGATAGTGGGAGGAGAGCGGAGATTTAAAGTACACAGTTCATGTGGGAGAAGTTAGACAACAAGCAGTGGAAGGGTTGAAGAGCATAGACAGCAGTGCTTTACCAGGCAAACTAAAACTCTGGTGCTTTCAGTTGGTCTACTGCCAAGGCTGCTGTGGCCACTGACTGTGTATGAGGTTTATTTGACAACAGTTGAGAAGCTGGAAGCTTTAATCAGTTCATACGTCAGGAAATGGTTGGGAGTTCCACGCTGCCTCAGCAGAGTGGGACTTTATGGTAAAGGAATACTGCAACTACCAGTCTCTGCTCTAACTGAGGAGTTTAAGTGCGACAAGGTCCGACTGGAAATGACATTAGTAGGTTCAAGTGACAAATGCGTAAGGGAGGCAGCACCTGTGCTGAAAACTGGAAGAAAGTGGGCAGCAAAGAAGGCCGTGGAAGATGCAAAGGCTACCCTTCAAATCTGTGATATTATGGGGCAAGTTCAGCATGGAAGAGGGGGTCTTGGTCTCATTTCAGTTCCTCCTACATGGCACAAGGCATCCCCAGCTCAATGGAGGAAGCTGGTAGTCAACAAGGTGCAAAAGCAGGAGGAGAGGATGAGGTGTGTAAAGGCTGTTTCCCAGGCCAAGCAGGGAGAATGGATGAGATGGGAGAGTGTGGAACAACGCAAGATTGGCTGGCAAGACCTATGGACAGTGGAACAGAGCAGGATCAGTTTCCTCATCAGATCAACATATGATGTTCTCCCATCACCACAGAACCTAAACCTCTGGGTAGGTGAAGATCCCTCATGTACTTTGTGTTCATCACCTGCAACATTAAGGCACATTTTAACAGGATGTAAGGTGGGTCTTAGCCAAGGATGGTTTACTTGGCGCCATGACCAGGTGCTGCAATGTTTGGCCTTAGCATTGGAATACAAGCGTAACATGACCAATAAGTTGCCACCAGTTCCATCAAAGCATTACACACAAAAGACAATATTCCTCCTTCCAGGAGAGCAACCACGAGTTCAAATCAGCATGAAGTTTTAACATCTATTCTCATGTAATGGAAATCAAGCAGAAACTGCAATTGAAACAATACACAGAACAAATACCATCTCACATTAAAATGGTAAGAAATCATGGGCAGGATTTTCAAAAAAACAGTGTAGCGAACTCGTGGTATAGTAACAAGAGCTTTAGTAGTAAGTGATTTTCAAACAAAATGTGTTCATTAAATAAATCCGTTAATGCTTTGAAATTGAGTCGATGAAGTCGTTAATGAAGGCATTTCTTGTTAAAAAGCTCAGTTGTCACACGTCACGTGTATCACTTTCTGTCTCAATGACTAAATAAGGGGAACTCATTAATCAAAATGCATGTTAACGAGATCAAGAAACATGAAGCATAATTTGCTGTTATGGAAACTACTAGCGTACAGGGAGACGGCTCTCCCACCAGCGAGCAGCAGCCAAATGGAAATAAAAAAAAAATGGGACTATCTATTTTGTGTATAATTTGTAAACTTCATTTAAAAATGGTGCATTTTGTCATGCAGAATGTACATTTATTTAGAACACTTCTCATATAAAATGCTGATTTACGATTACCTGGCGTGTGGGTAAAAATCAGACGGTACGGATTAAAAAAAATAGTAAATAAATCAAAGTTAAACCCCACTAGTCATTTACCCTCTTTCGGGGGATTATTTTGCAGCAGCTTACTATAAACAACTCTTTTAATCTGCATTTTGCAATCTTTTTTTGGTTAAAAAGAAAAAAAAATACTGTAAGCCTGTTTATTTTCGTATGTAGACATCTATGTTTGTCTGTATTTGAGTATGTACGATTGTAGGCTATAAATAAATATGTTTGAAGTGCCATTTGTGTTTGTAGTTGTTAGCTATTATATATGTATACCATGTATGTAACACTTCATTATATATTTATTACGTTTTTAAAATTACAATAGAACTCCCTACCAAATACACAATTTGTTTAAAATTAATTGTTCGGTGAATTCCTCTAATCATACATTTTCTCTGGTACTCTGCTCGCCTCCATGATAAATAGACTCAACATGATTAGAAGTAGCCACTGAACACTTACAGTATTATAAGAACATTTTCATATGTATACAAACGTGTGTGAAGATGAACGTGTACATTGTACATAAAGTGTGCGGGGAGTCTGACAACATGAAATATGTTTAGGCAAATTCCATGTCAATGATCTCGTAGTGGATCTGTGTGCCCTTGTACGCCTGTTCTTCGTTCTTGTGTGGATTAGACACAGGTGTTAAAAGCCAAGGACACATTGCAAATCCGCAATTGCCTAAGGAAACTTTATTGTAACTACAAATATTGAATTTTCCAGGTTGTCTGTAAGAAATTCTGGTCCTGTACACTCTCTCTCTCTCTCTCTCTCTCATCAACCGCGGTCTGTTAAATTTCTGTTTCAAGGTGAGTTACTGTATATACTGTTTCGTTAATTAAAACTCTCCTTTTCCAAGTTCAAATTAACTACTGATAAATTATGATAATTAACACAGATTTGCTTTTAAATTCCCACGCAAACAAAACAGTCGCAAGAAGCACTGCTCATTATTTCGTAAATCAACATAATTTCGGAAATCACATAAAGACGATTATTTAATAACGAAATAGGCATAACGACCTAATCTCGCAATTTGATATTATTGAATTGCTACTGTGTAATGTAATAACTATACTTGTGTAGAAATTCAATTACAAAGACAATAAGATAATTTATTCACACACAAAAGAAAAGTTTTTTTTAAAGTAAAAGATTCCTCTCAATATCAATGAATTCACTTTCAATATGATATTAGATCAAACATTGCCAAAGTGAAAATTAAAACCCTAGAGCTTCCCCGTAGTTTGGAAGTTGGAAGTTATTCACAATGTTTCCATACTGTCCCAGTTTAAGAGTTAGAAATCTGGTCGCCTTATATAGTGGTGGTATAAAGTAGTCTAACTACACAATTATTTATAATTAAAAGTACATTTTTACATGTACAGCTAGGGCCAAAAGTTTTGCATCACCCTATAGAATTAACATATTTTGCTTCATAAAGCTGAATGAAACCTGATGAATTACATATTGCATTTAGTTTTCCATCCGGGCAGCAGTGTGGAGTAGTGGTTAGGGCTCTGGACTCTTGACCGGAGGGTCATGGGTTCAATCCCAGCTGGGGGACACTGCTGCTGTACCCTTGAGCAAGGTACTTTACCTAGGTTGCTCCAGTAAAAACCCAACTGTATAAATGGGTAATTGTATGTAAAAAGAATGTGATATCTTGTAATAATTGTAAGTCGCCCTGGATAAGGGTGTCTGCTAAAAAATAAATAATAATAATAATAATAATAATCCACTTAACCAAAAATTGAAAAATGTGTCATTTTGAAATTTAACGGAATACTGTACTACTATTATGGCTTCTGGTAGACTGTAGCAGTTGTGATGTCATTTTGTAGTTTCTTTGATTACATGTGTTAAATAAAATATCTAAATTATGTCCATATAGTTTTTTTGTTTGTTTGTTTGTTTACACATTTTATTATGTCTCAATCCTAAAATTCTAGGTGATGCTAAACTTTTGGCCAGAGCTGATCATATTTCCATAAAGAGAAATGATTCCTATGTATGCCTGTTCTGTTTTTATCTGGATGTAGGTACTGTACCTGCAATCCTTAGGCGTGGCATCCTTGGAAGGTAATGTTCCTATTCCCGGTGGAATGCACAGAAATGTCTGGACTTGTTCACACTAAACAACTTTAGAAACTTCTGTCTTAAGCATAACCAAATGAATTTCATTTTACCACAGGAAAGGGTATTGATTTTTAAGGGCATATGCTAAAATGTGTGTGTAGATAACATGCCTAATGTAGTACCCACTTGCAGGTATTTATAAACTGTCCTATTATACTTGTATTATGTGTTAGCTGCTAATGACAAGGAGATCCTAGCAAGAATCACATCTGTTATAAAAATACATATATTGCATGAAAAATGTACTTGACTTGTTTTAAGCAATAATGTGAAAAAAGGAACCTTTGCCAAAACTGTCATGTCTAAAATACAGTAATATTTCATTTCCCCCTTCTGTGTTCTTGCACTATTAAGAATGCCCAGAACCCTCAATTTCTCAAACCTGTCACTTGAAAATCTGCTTAACAAAAAAGCTTACGTTGCTAGAAAGCAAGGCAAGCATATTTTGTAAAATGCATTCCACACTCCTTTGCAGGTCAAGGTGTTACCAAAGCACATGCGGTAGTAGGAAAACATGAAAATAAATTAAATGTTGACTATGACAGACCTGAAAGTCCATAAATCTGATACACTTATGATTAGTTTTTCAAAGACATCCTCATGTACTGCAGGGGAATCCTACCTAAAGCTATCTAGAACAAAGGATGGACTACATGCAAGTTATCAGTTGATCATATATCACTATACAAGTACCACATTTTTGTAACAGATCGACATAGAGGCTTTACCTTCTAAGTTATGAGACTGCGGTTCATTTACTGAAAAACACTCTCCTCCCCAAAGGCATTTAACTCAGTTAAAGTAGCTCAAGGACACATAAACAAGCACCTTTATGAGTTCTACAAAATTGTTACTCTGTAGGCCAGTCTACATTATTAAAACATATGTCTCTCTTGTGCGGGGACCGGACAGTGCGTCCAGATATTTCAATGGTTGTATACAGCTGGAGGCACCACTTTGAATTCCAACAGTGCAGCTGTGGGATCCAACCAAGAAGGATTTCAATAACCCTTTGGACATACAGTCATCAAGTCCCAGAGTACTCATCATAGACTTACCTGCCGCCCTGGAGTCGAAGCTGGCTGGTATCAAGCACTGTTTGACAATCCCGAAGAGCCTTTACTAACCATTAGGGCATATAAATACTGCAGGAATACATGATTCTGTTTTAAGAAGACAAAATGGTTGCTCCTGCCTGATTAATTTGTTTCCGCAGAGCGTATGGATATATTTGTATTTAACAGTTGTGTACCAGATTTACTTTTCATGCCGAAGAGCTTCTCAGCAGGAAATGACTCAACTATAAAGTGTTTACAAAAACAGAATACAATGAATAATGCATTGCATAGTTTACCTGATTTACACAAATTCACTCATCAAAAAAAAAAAAAAAAAAAAACCGTTTCAAAAAACATTTGTAAACAATACACATTTTGAACACTAAATACTAGTGCAGTTGAATGCATGACTGGTTTGGTACTAAAGCTGCACTACTTGTATGCTTCTCTGGGTCCACTACATTTCAGTTTTGTAATACTTAAGTACTTCTGAGGGGAACTACTCTTACACTTTTTCTACAGCATGCTTATTTTTGGATAAAGCCCGCTGCCATCTGGTAATGTACATTGTTTATAGGCTTACTGCCTAAATAGAAAGGACTGCAATCACTGTTTACAGCTGGAATTAAACAGGTGATATAAAAGGTTAAAGTTGTCACATCCCTTTGCCATCTAATGTCAGCAGCCAAAGTCTTAGAGCAAAATGAAACCATTACCATAGAAACATTAAGTAGAATAAAGATATGGAACAATGAGAATTCGCGTTTAAACAGTCATGTTGGTTGCGATAACAGTGTGGATAAAAAATAAATTACAAGGTCACCAATTGTAATGCCATGTCCTCAATGTACATGCAGTAGAGACAGTGCAGCAGTGCATCTATTCATGAGGATTTAAAGAAGGAAGCATTCACACCATGACTGTGTCAAATACTTTCAGAAGGCGAAATGGACAATAACTACAATTTAAATATATACGGTATTCACACGAGACAAACCAACTCTTTCCCATATCAACAAAAGCCATTTATTTTTCCCTGATGAGCTATGCATCCACAGGAGTGTGTTTTTTTTTTTTCTTAAGGAGCTAGTAAATATGAAAATGTATTCAGAATGCAAATATTCTGTGAGCAATCATTTAGTGCAAGTATTGCAGTTGTATCTTATCTGTCTGCGTCCTCATGCTCTGTAAACATTATAGACTTTAGAAGTACATTTAGTTCATGGTACTAAAAAATATACATACCAGTACCCAGAATTCTTCTTTCCAAAGTAATGAGAATGTAATTGTGATTCCTAATTACGAACTGCTTAATAATTAATCCATAATTTGATTAAAGAAAAGTTAAAGTATGACATTTGTACCATTCATATTATTTAGTCTGAAATAACTTTTTTCATTAAACTGTTTTATAACTCACCAATAAACACTTGTTACATGTACCCTCTCATGAAAAATACTTGTCTCGTCAGAAACCTATGCAACTAAAACTATAAACTTTGTAGATAATCACTTGTTGACTAGAACAATATGTGATTTTATCTTGGGAATTACACATTGCTAGACTACATTCTGCTTCCCACTATAAAAAAAAAAAATCAGTATAAGAGGTATACATAACAAATATGAGGAATAAAGTGCTATGCTGCAGCTAATGTTGAAAATAATTCAACATACTATCCTTTAAAAGGGACCGCATACCGCTTGCTGATTATTGTTTGATTATACAAGTCTGTGTTACCCATGGTTTTTAAATTATATTTGTACATATTTAAGAAAATATTTGTACATTAAAAGGATGACATTCTCACATCTATTACTCTTTTTCTTGTCTAATCAGTGCAATGAAAAAATCGCTTTTGTTTTCTGAGATATTACTGAGCTTGGCAGTGTCACTTGTAACTGCCATTGCTGCAATTAGTCTTGCATATTTAGCTCACAGTATTCTGAGGGCGGAGGAAGCTTGTGTCCCTACACGTATACATTCCTTTGGGGGGAAGTAGTCAAATATAAAACAATGTGTTCTTTCTCATGAAGCAGAGCATACATGCAGGTAAATTATATTTTAAAAATGTAGTTAAAGGGGACGTTTCATGCCGATCTGATCTTGCCTAAATTCTGTCGCTGCCAAAAATAAGAGCCGTTTCCTCATCCTTCCCAGAATCCCACTGGAAAATGTTGTTCTATTGCGATCGAGAGTTCACCAATAAATCTGTACCCAAACTAGAAAATGTCTATGGCAAACTAGGCAAAACATGACCATTTCACCCTGTAGATGTGAGAAAATTGGGTCCAGTGTCC
This sequence comes from Acipenser ruthenus, assembly GCF_902713425.1. Classification (NCBI taxonomy): domain Eukaryota; kingdom Metazoa; phylum Chordata; class Actinopteri; order Acipenseriformes; family Acipenseridae; genus Acipenser; species Acipenser ruthenus. The sequence continues at coordinate 113,506,303 of NC_081190.1, forward strand.
CATTGAAAAGCATTGGCTCCCTACATACTTGCACTGGAAAGATATGGGCTTGAGAGCGATGAATTGATGAGATAAGATATAAATAAAAAAATAAAAAAAGTTGGTTTGGTCATAGATCAAGCAGCCACACAGGTCTTACGAGAGAAACAAACATCTATAGAGCTTTCTGATTTGAAACATGCCAGGTACTTTTGGCTTTCTAGTCAGAACATGTAGATTACAACAAGTAATGGCAAACACTTATTTCAGATATTTTATTTGCGATTGCAAGTACTCTGATGAAATACTACAATATACCAAAGTTCATCGATGAAGTACCAAGGATTACCTAACGAAATAAGAAAGGCAGTACAGTGGTACTACATTAGTCTTTAAAAAACTACCCTTTAGGTATATTTTTAAATGACTAATTGTCATGGTATGCTTTTCCAGTAATATGACTTACATAATATAATAATAATATCTTTATTTTATATAGCGCCTTTCATAGTGGACCACCATCACAAAGCACTTTACAAAGGTAGGCTGTGAACTGTGCATTATATGCAGTCACTTACAATACATGAGTCTATACGTCAATAATTATAAAGGCTGCATCAATTATGCTGTTTCCTGGCAAACTGCAGTTTAATTAATGCCATGTTTCCATCTGCCACTTGGACTTTGTTGCAATTCATTTGACACAAGTCATGTTTGTTTCCATTGGCTGCAAACCGCTTAAAATTGGGAATTGCAGAACAGCAGATGCCTGTCTGCAGATTGGATATTGGGCCGAGTTGAGTTTTACAGACAGGTTTCATGGTGCAGATGGAAATATAGCATAATAATTAGCGTTTCAACTAGAGTAGTTCTGAAACCCAGAATGACGTCCCATAGTAAGTGCTGATTTACACCTTGGGTGGAGTACAGTTATAGTCGACATACTTATTTATTGTTCAGTACTCAATCTGAAGATTGAGAGGAGGCAATGAATGCACACTATTATTGTCAGCCCATCCCCAAGACATTAAAGGTATGTGTATTGCATCATGAGGTAACCTTGTGCCTCCAACAGCATTAACCCTTTGTGGTCCATTTATTAATTGCGCGTCAGGCACGGCAGGTCTAATTTATTTTCACACGCGCAGTTAATTTTAGACGCGCTGTTTAAAAGTATTTTTTTCCACAGTCAAACGGGTTTAAATGGCCCTGCATATTAACAAAGCACTCACTAGGCATCTCCAGCCCCGCCCCACCCTTTTGTTCGCTATAGCTTTCACCTATGTAAGAAATAAATAATAATAGTCGTACATACCGATCAATCATCTCCTGATCACTCGTTTTATCACCAAACTCCTCAATAATGCGATCCAAGTCATTATTTTATTACTATAACATCTCAAAAAAGCTCTGCAAATGTCCGTGTTCTCTGTGCGCTGATTCACAGACAGCCAGCTTGTTTACTTACGACCGCCCCGTTATCTGATACCAGGGCCGTGTATGACTATTCATGAGATACGCCGCCTTTTTTTTTTTTTTCGACTTGTCTCGGCTCCTGTCACTCCCACTCGGCAATTGAATGGTTTTCTCAGCTTTTTCCGGAGAAAAAATGACTAGAAACCCGTTTTTTGCGTTGCTATAATGATGTCGGACCCAGTCCGACAAAGGATCTGAGAGGAATAATTGCAATGTCGGACCCAGTCCGACAGTGGACCGCAAAGGGTTAAACCATGTTGTGCAGCAATGAATCTAATCTTTAATTTTATAACTCATAGGTTTCAAATTTGGTTCAGTAGTTCGGGACAAACATCAATCACAAAATGTTTTAGTACAAATATTTATTGTAGAGAATGCGGAGTATGCGATTTAACAGAAAAGTATGCTGTATATACACATTCATTTGGCATCAAACCTAACTTGGTTTGAGGGTTCGCTGCCTGGCCAACTGGACGAGGCTGAGACCCCCATTTGATAAAATATAAAAACTGTTAAGAAAGGAGGAGATGGGGAGGTGGTGGGTTACGATGAAATCAAAACACAACTGAGAGATAAGTGAAGCGGGTATTTATAGTGCTAACAATTTAAATTAGCTAATGTGTAAATTGAATGATTCAATTTGGTGACGCAGAGATTGGTGTCTGACCCTCCTCCCGAACTTTAATTACAAATTTCATTTGTTTCGTGGTTGGCAAAAAAACACAACCTCTTGAACACACAAGTAAGAACAGGAAATGCCCCTCTCCCACCCCACCCCCCTCCCCCCACCCCCTCCTTAGTCACAAGTATCCAATAAATTACTTTCCCCAGACAGCCTCTTTACAGTCAAAGCATGAAGTGGAAAAATATTAAGGGACCAATAAAACAGTACAGCAGGCAAAACCTGCAGAGATGTAAGAGGAAGAAAATGCAGAGGAAAATGTGCACTCCCGATAAGGTATCCACATTCTCCATAACTCACCTCTTATAACATCTAACCATCTACCTGGTAAAGTATTGTAACCATGACCTTCATTTCGCAGATCCACAAAGTACTTTCACAAGATTTATTGTCAGACACTAACAGCCTCCCCATTCGCATGTGAGATTCATTCATATGGAGTCCTTTTGTTTTCTATGACTAATGTATATTTTTAGGAAGCAGAAAGGTTTTTTTAAGCTTGAAGCATATCACAACATTCCATTTCATACATAAGATGCTGAAGAGCTATACTGCTGTTGCTCATGTTGCTATTGCGGATGGAGTATGACAGCCATCTTCCCTGCCGTTTGATGGATGGCTTTTGAATGTTCTGCAGCCTGTTTCACACACGGCTAATCTCATTTAGGGACATATTCTAATGAACCATGCTAAAGGCTAATACTAACTTACACATTGTGCTCTATTCCAAGGCATGGCAAAGCCATTTTGATCCAGCCTGTAAGAGTTAAAATAGGCTAGAGGGCAGATTGAAATCAGAAAACTGTCTATGTCATGGTTTACATGCATTTCCAAGTCTGCATAATTTACTTTAATCCCCTATAATTTTCATACAACCTTGAAGATGCATAATTCAAGAATAAAACTATGTAATATATATGTATGGAAACAAGATCCCTATTTTTATGTAAACTTTGATAAGATAACTAGTTCATTAAAAGAAGATCAAATTATAAGTTATAAACCTTAAACTTGGGTCTCCCTACCATCCCTATTTTTCAAAACATCCTAGAACAAGGAATAACTCACAGACACCTACTTACTTATGCACGTCCCCACCGCACCGGAGTAGATACATTGTACAGCTCTGGCCAAATGTTTTGCATCACCTTATATAATTAACTAATTTTGCTTCATGAAGTCAAATGAAACATGCTGAATAATGTTACGTTAACATATTGAATTACATACCGCTCTGTAGTTTTCCGTATACTTACTGAAAATGTGACATTTCGAAATCTAACATAAAACACTGCACTTCTATTACTGCTTTCAGTAGACATCATTTTGTAGTTTACTTGATTACACGTTGTTAAATAAAATAACTAAATGATGTTTAATTTGTTTAAATTATGTCTCAATCCTATGGAAATTCGATGAGAGGCAGGTAAGGAAATACATACAGAAATCAGTCAGCAGATTAGAGGGATCAACCATCCCGGCTTAATAATAATAATAATAATAATAATAATAATAATAATAATAATAATAATAATAATAATACTAAATAAATTAACCAATGATGTCTAAACATGCTTGAATATTATTTAAAAATGACATTTCTTCATTGAGACACTCCCACCCTATACATACAGCACATTAACATGTCTGAGTACTGCACATGTAAAAAGGCCTGCATCTCTTTACAAGTTTAGATGTGCTTGCAAGATCATACAATTGATTAAAATACTTCCATTTCAATGGTAGTTTCATGAAGGGCAAATTCTAATTTTCCTTAGAACAATGCTTTAGCATTAAGAGCCTGGTAGTTGTCCACTTTCCTTGACATTACGCCCATGTATAAAAGCTGCATGCTGATAAATGCTTGCAATCTTAGGGAGCTATCTTTGTCACAGCCCATCAGTGCCAGGGCAGCATCTAAGCTTGTAAAACAGTATTGCAATCAAAAGCTCAAAATTAATATCCGTGAAAGCCCAGCCACTCATAAGCATTTGTTTATAATTAGGGCTTCTGTTTTTCTGTTTTTTTTTTTATTAATTTCATTTTTCGTTGCTTATTTTTTAGCTATTTTTTAGTTTTATGTAAATCATTTGTTTTATATACTGTATGTGTTAGTGTTATCGGTTACTTTTCAAAATGTTTGGGTGTTTTTTTCTGTCAGAATATGTGTAGTAACTCGACAGTACGTGCACACTTAAGTTGTACCTGATTTCCTTTGCTGTCTCCCACAACAAAATCCTTATGGTGACGGGCACATTCTTCTGCGGTTTTTGTGTGTAGGGATTTACTACATTTTGCCACAATTTACATTTCTGTTTTAAATCCTCTGTATCTTAATCATAATACAGCTTTAAGACTTTGTTCCTGATTGTAATCTTGTTTTAAATCTTGCAAGCGGAGTCTCCAATAGAAACGTAGGAACGTGCTGCCACTCAGTAGTGGGGGCGGGTTTAAAGTATTCAGAACTAATCAATGATAGATACAAGTCAGGAAGGAGGGACATTGCCCAGCTGCAGTGAGAAAGGTGTTTTATTTTTTGTAGTCGTAGTTAGTTTTTTTGTTTGTTTGTTTGTTGTTGTTGTTTTTTTTTTATAATGGAAAAGAGGTGGTCAAAGTAAATTGATTAACCATCTCCACGGTTTTTCCTGGTGTTTTCCGGTGTTTGTTGGCTATACACGGATTTCATTTTTTTGTACCAGGGGAGTTTTTTCGAGTAAAACCCCAAACCTGAAGCCATATTTATAACCTGCTTATTTTGCAGGTAGGTTACTCTTGTTAGTTATTGGTAAACGTGTGCTACTGTATGTATGCATCAGATACATTTTGAAAAGCAGTACATTAAGCACAATGTGCTGAAGCTGAAACAAATGTACATTTGTACAATCAAAGACATTTTGGCATGTAGAAAAAGAGAATAAAAGAATGAACTGATAACTGCAGGTCACATTAGTTCTCTTTAGTTATACTATAGCTAATTTGTGTCAGTTGTTTTGTGTATTTTCTTTTTCAAGGACCTGGATTTTAATAACATAAGTCAGTACTACAGATTGGTGACAGACTCCTGTTGCAATAGACCCAGTGTAACACTTGAAACCAAACTATAATGCATTGTGTTACCACATTATTGAAGGCCAACAAGTCACATACCTACAACATGGCAGCCATTTTAAGTGAAGGGAGTCATAGGTTCAGCAATGAATATTGGTTACATTTCATTGCATAATATACCCACAATTACTTTACCAAAATAACCATAAAGTTGTGTACTGAACCTGAAGACCACATAATACAATTGGTTTAAATGTAATTGGTGACACAGACTGTTAGTTATAAACCAATTCATTGTCACAAGCCAATCATTTAAATAGAAGTAAAACCAAACAATTGTAACACTCTTACACAGAGCTGTATCTTTAACTAATACCACTTGCCTATTTCTCTTCTAATACACACCTTCCTTTTGTAACACAATTCAATGTACTTTAAACACAAACAAATGCTCATTAGCTTGAAGCTTTTCTCCATTACCTACGTACTATGTGAAATATGAATTTTCATTTTATAATGGGATTTCAACCATGACCCCCTTAATATCACAACAATGATTTAGAGTCTAGGTTTGACTGCTCAAATAGCAGAACAAATACACTTGCCAGCCCTTCTACATAGTTAAGTGTATGATAATAAAGCTGCTTTCAAAAACAGCTTCAGGGGCGACCTGATTGAAATGAAATAAATTGAGAAGTCTGCACCCAAATTGTTTTCTTCTTGAGAATCTCACAAGACTACTACACACACAAATGCATACTTTACAATATCTACTGAATTTATTATTATTATTTTTACATTTGTAAATTGGCATAATATTAAGATGAGCAAATCTTTGAATGCATTGACTTGCTTCAATCGAATAAAACACTTAACACATTATACCAATAGTCAAGACACATTTAACTTAATTTGAAGTTTAGGGACATTTGGGCTAAATGTAATCAGTTGTCTTCAAAATACCGTTAATAATATGTATACCATTTATATTGACATAGACTGATCAATCACCTAGTTCCTTATCCTCTTGCTGATAAGAAAAAAAAGATGTTAGTCTATTTTACATTTTTTTTTATTGTTACCAAGGACTCCTACTCTACCTTCAATCATCTTGTTATTTAAACCCCAGTTTAACTTCTCCACCTGTCCTTGCCCATTTTCCTCCTGTAACTGCATCTCCCTTTAGGGCAGTGGTTCCCAACCTTTTTCAATGTAGGGACCACCTCGGTGTTTGGATTTTTCCCACGGACCACTTTACCACGCATTTTTCACAGCAGCATTTTGAAACTAATTAACATATGTGTATATGTGTAACAAATGAGTTAATAGTCACTAGCATGATTGCCCTGAGATTCTTTAGAGGTTAATCACAGGCACCTGCTCGAACAAACTGAGATTCTGCCACTGATAATAGGCTGCCCTATAAAACAGGGTTGGTGGCAGTATCCAGGAGATTGCCAAGCCTGAGGACACAGCCTGCAGCTCAAAAGAAAACCCACACCGGCAAAAGAAGACAACAAAGAGAACGGCAGAAAAAGAAACAAAGTCAAGAGTAACCACGAAAGCAAAGCAAGCAGCTCGTTTCGGAACTCGGGGGTAGGAGCGAGACCGGCCAGGCAGCTAGAACGCCAGACCAGCAACGGGAGCAATAAACACAAACAGGAAGTATTATTGTGTTTGTTCGAGATTTATATGTAACACAGTTAAGGAAAATAAGTAGTACTGTGACTATTAATTTTGATCAGTTTGATAAGATCAACAAATGACTTAGAGCCAGGGCTACTGGCATGTGGGCTGTTCAAAGTACATTATATTGTTTTGCCATTGCCTGCTGAAGGAATAAATCGTCAGAAGCCTACCTGGTCTTTACAGATGTGTAAGTACATGTAGAAAGTATTTATATAATTTACCTAACTTAATGAGATTCCTGGGCTTGAATCTTTGTCACCAGTTCATCAAGGAATGTTGTCATTTTGTGTATTGAAATTGCTGGGGGCTCCCGAGTGGCGCATCCAGTAAAAGCACTCGCTAGAGTGCAGGATGCGCTCTATAGCCTGGACGTCGCCGGTTCGAGTCCAGGCTATCCCACAGCCGACCGTGGACGGGAGCTCCCAGGGGGCGGTGCTCAATTGGCCAAGCGTCGCCCGGGGGGAGGGAGGGTTAGGTCGGCCAGGGTGTCCTCTGCTCACCGCGCAGCAGCGACCCCTGTAGTCTGGCCGGGCGCCTGCGGGCTTGCCTGTAAGCTGCCCAGAGGTGCGTTGTCCTCCAATGCTGTAGCTCTGAGGCGGCTGCACGGTAAGTTCACAGTGTGTAAAGAAGCGGGCGGCTGACGGCACACGCTTCGGGGGACAGCGTGTGTTCATCTTCGCCCCTCCCGAGTCAGCGCAGGGGTGGTAGCGGTGAGCTGAGCCTAAAAAATAATTGGGCATTTCAAATTGGGGAGAAAATAATAAAAAAGAAACTAATTGGCAACGACTAAATTATAAAAAAAGAAATTGCTGATGGCAAAGTTCCTGTTTCTTTTGTTTAAAAAAGTTTTTTTTTTCACATTCTGAATGCTTTGTAGATAAGTGGCATCTCAATGTTGCAGGATTAAGAGTTTTGTTTGACAAAACCTCCTGACAAATAATGCAGTGGGGCTTCAGTAAATGTAAATACGTGCTGGTCCCTGCAAACGTTACCTCGTGTAGCAAATGAATCTATCCATTTCTAACACAACGTATTGCACTCACTGAGTCGCCAACTTCCCTTGATGTACATATAAAAAACACAGCGGAATACGAAGACGAGGTGGGTGGGAAGCAATTTGAAAAATTAAAAAATGATTGGAGATTGTGCAGGATGTTAAACACCACTTCTGGTGGGCTGTGATGTGTAAATTAAACTGGATGGATGGCGCACAGTCGATAGGATTTATAGCATGTTGGTTAAATATGACAGCATCAAGAAAAGACTGTAGACATTATTTCCATCGCTGAGAATTTCCTTTGGGCATATAGTCTTGTGAGATATTAAACCTGGCTGAATAAACCCATATAATAACATGGAGCTGAAATCAATCACTCACACTACGGTACAGTTCACAAGTCAAGCAACAACTATAGCATCTTTTTGGCAAACCTATAGCATATTTTATATTGTTGAAAATGCAAAGTGGTTTTAATGGTTCTTTTTTTGTTTGTTTGTTTTAATTGAGTCATTCCATCTGAGTTAGGAATATTCAGTGCAGTGCGCTACTTTCATGCGGAGTGAAGAGGCTGGGCCAGCCAGATTACATTCCCCCCCCTGAAGAGTGAACACAAGCAGTGGAATGAGCACGGATTAGAAAGACGTGCATTTACGTGAATGCTAGATTATTATTATTTTTTTAATGCTGGCCAGAAAAAAGAAGTCTAATTTTTACAAGACAAATATGCCTTTATAATGTGTAACAGTTATTTAGTTAGTATTTGTTTCACATTCAGCTGTTTCAGTTAATGGTGGCTTTTGAAGGTGATGTTTGGTATTGCATATAGGGGGGCTGTAATATATATTAATTTATAAACATGCCCGTAATAAAAGAAAGCAGATAAAGGGGGGATGCAGACTGCATATATATATATATATATATATATATATATATATATATATATATATATATATATATATATATATATATATATATAATCTTTTATAAATAATATATAATGTGGTTAACCCTAAGGAACAAGCGGTTTTTTTTGTTTTGTTTTTTAATGGGATCTTCCCACAGTTTTTTTTTTTTTTTTTTGGCTGTAGTTGACTCTCTAACTACACAAATTGACTAAAAATCGATTTTTTACAGTAGCATGTTGGAATTGGTGTCCTTTTTATAAAGTACTTCAGAAACCATATAACTTTGCTTTTTTTTCAACACAATATTGTTGTTTTATTATTTTTTTAAACGTTAAGTATTTTTTTTATTATTATGTATTCTGCTTAGAGATAAATGTATACAAATGTGTTACTGTTTGACCCGAGGGACCTTACAATACTTCCTGAAAGTTGAAAAATATTTATGTTTGGGCAAATTACAAGACATTGTTTCACCTGAGTGATTGCAATGACATAATACATGTTTATTCTCAGGGTCTTTATAAGCAATAATGGACACTACTCTCGATTATTTTATCTAAATAAATATTTATAAATAAAATAGTTCATCCATTCCATTATTATCAGTAATAAGGAGAAAAAAAACCTATCTGACAGTTCATGGAATATTGCTTATAGCCACTTGTTTCTTGATATTTATAAGTGTTGTAAAAACATTCAAACACACAAGATAAAATAAATGTTTTAATATTGCTGTCAAATACATCTGACCGTGTTTTCCCATTTTTTTCTTCGCTGTAAACAAGTTTTTGTGTCATGTTTTGTTTGTGGTGCTGAAAATTCCTTTTAAAAATGAAATGCCCGTCTCGGTGACGTCACACGAAAAAACACACAAGCAGCCAGTGAAATTCAATTCCTCCCCTATTCAGCTTTAACAAGCTGTACTGCAAATGATGGTGGCCCAGCAAGTCGAAGAAACAAAGTGCGTTCTTTATCGTGTTTACCCGATCACGGGCCCAGAATGACACTTAACCACTTCAACTCCAGATGTAAAAATGAAACCCCTTCCCAGGTACCAGATTTTGAAAATAATAATAATAATGTTTTCAAACCTGTAATTGCTATGATGAATAAAACATAAATAAATGACTTAAACTGTGTTTTTCATTAACCCTTTAAGCTGCTGTGTACTACATACCCATATTCAATATAGAGATAAAAAAAATGGTTTTTTTAACAATGAAAACAAAAACGCTGCTAATAACGATAATAACAATAAGAATCAGTAAACAGTAATTATCAAATAAAAATCAAACAAAATCAAAACATGTGCCAGTATCGACTTGCTCTGTGCCATTTATTGAAATGTTCAATACAACAGAACCCGGGATTGCTTTCGTAACCACTGCACATTTTTCTTTTGTCTTTTCTTTTGTTTTCATTTTCGTAGCAGACCCTGTAGCTTTTTTACGGTGTCTGCTTCCCTTGTGTTGGAGGGATAGTCACAAATGCGTGTACACAGCTACTTTGCGCAGGCATTGTGATGGATCTGGCTTCCGCATTGCCTGTACCCAGTGCTGTGTTTTGATAGTATTTCGTCACAGCACTGCCATTTCAAACCAAACAGCTTTCCGTTTGCAGCTGGCTTACCTGTAAAGTAGCAGTATGCTCTTCTGTTTGTACAGTTTGTATTGTTCTTGGCTCCGCATCCTCTTCATCATAATCGCTGAGTGATAAGTCAGCATCACTGTCGCTGGTATCGAAATCCTACGAACCAACTTCACTCCCGTTGCTCATTATAGAAAGACCACGTACGTTGCCATGTTTAACTTTCGCTAAAAACTATATAAACTATAACTAAACAAATAAAACTAATAATAAATAAAAAAATAATAATTTAAAACACTATATATATATATATATATATATATATATATATATATATATATATGTAAAAGCTGAATGGCAATGTATCTCAGCCTTCTAAACACCCACAGCTACAGACTGGAATTGCTACATGACACACAATTGGATAAAAATGTCACCTGACCCTCCCCCAACTTTCATTGCACATTCCACAGTACTAGCACTGCTTTAGAGAATGAAACCTGAAACGCTAGACTGAGAAACCGATCATAGAATAGAATGGTAAACTTGACGTACGCAGGTACGGCATGGTACTGTAAGTGGGTTTTCAATTGACGTACGTGCGAACGTCATGGTGTTGAAGTGGTTAAGTATAATCGTGTTTACACAATCACAAGTGGTTTGTTGTGTTGCTTAGAACTGCGTAACCAAATTTTGGGAGTTGTTTGCGGACCACCAGGAGTTTACTCACGGACCACAAGTTGGGAACCACTGCTCTATGGGCAAGTGGAGCTCACTTCCCAGCCTTGGAGACGCGAAAGCACTGGACATCTCCTCAAGGGCGCTTCTCAGCGACCCAGAGGGAGACCCAAAAGCTTAAGACAACCAGTACAATTCAATTTCTTCCTGCTCAGACATTCTGTCCACTGTGCGCAGAAATCTATCATTCACTAACATGTTTAAATGAGTGCAACAGATACTTAAATACACATACTGTGCATCCTGTTGCTGTCTGTTCCTTACTGTTGTGACATGTATTTGTGTGTGATGGATAATTACGGGTCTGACATGAAGACACTCATCTTATTTTCTGACAACCTGAGTAATGTGTGCTGCCTGCTTTGAAGGTACTGAAGTAGGATTGAAGATTCCAAACAATAGCCTTGTTAGAAACGGAAAATGATTCTGTTTGCAGCTCAATTTTGTACAATTCACCAAAAGCACATGGATGTAAGCATCCTTATAAATGTGCTTACCATGACTAATATGTATACTTAAAATACTTTCTATTTATAGGTTATTTTGATTTTCTCTCTCTTTTCTTTTTTATCACTCAGACACGCCATGTCTGTGGAGCTGCAGCATTGTCTGCTGCTCAGTCTGTCAGGTAGCTGTATTACAAAGATAAGTCATCACACTGAAACTAATGTATTTAAATTGTGCAAGCATGTGCAGAAATGTGCTAGCCAATGCAATTCACCAAGGTCTTAGCAACAGAGACTATTTAACTAATGCTGCACATTGAGTCGTAGCAAAAACAAATTTGGTAAAGATAGCAACTGTCAGCAGAAAAAACCTGTGAATACCAGCTTCTAATAATCTCAGCTATATTGCGTCTGGGTCTTACTTTGGGATTTTTAATTATATAGGTCTGCCATAATATATTTATATTTCCTATTTTGTCCAGATCATTTTGAACAGTATATTAATGTGGGTTTGTAATAAAACGCATGATGTTCTCAGGAGATAATTTTGTGCCTTACTGTTAAGAGCACTTGCATTGTTGAAGAATTTATGGAACTCAGAAAATGGTGTTTTCAGATAAACATTTAACAAGCTTATACTCCTTTTACTTCCTCGATTAAACAGAAGATTAAAAAAAAGACTTTACCTACAGGTGTCAAGTTTTACATAAAAACAGAGGACAGCGCATCATATTGAACTTGATACTGAAAAATCTTCAACTCAGAATGGCTGCAAAATACCAACAAGACACAAATATTTAAGTGACTTTCGTGTGTGTTTTTTTTTTAAAATTTAATTACATTTTTTATAGAACTTCGTTTGGTAATATTTTCTCATTTTTTCACATCAGTAATATGAAAAAAATAAAAATGTCCAAAAAGTAATTATCAGGTTATGTTAAGTTTAGGAGGTTCCTAAAATCACTTCAATAGACGATAGCCTAAAATCAAGACACAAAGTATGTGTCTATAAGGGCACCACTCTGTATCATAACTCAATCGTCTACTATGCCATATGAACGCTTTGACAAGCTTACATTTTTTTCATATACATTATTACAGTATATCCAGTTGCTTAACTGTATGTAGGCCTTGTTGAATTAAGGAAAGTGATTTACGTACTGGTAATTATGCGGTGTTAATTGGCAGAACATACAGTATATGTATAACAGTGACTGTAATTATTCTAAAGATGTAAGAGGTCTTTTGAATTGACTATGTACAAGTAAACTGAAATACTCATCAGTTCTTAAAAAAAGACCAAGCTGACAACTAATACTGATTTAAACTAAAGTAGGGCACTCATTATATTATAAAAGTAAAAATAATTACGAAAGTAAAATAAGCAATTACCGTATCTATTTCAACAAATTAATTAATAGTATTAATTAAAGTAAAAAAATGTCTTCCTTGCTAACAGAAAATGAACATGAAATTTAATTAGTTTAGAAATTACTCTATGTGCACTGCAAGCAAAGCTTTTAAAAAGTAATCAAAGTATGGCACAAATAATATTCACTTGTGGAAGCAATATTCAAGCTAACCTGGTTTAGATTAGTTTCAATAGGGTCTATTTTGGCAAATGTAATCAATATTCCAATTAGGATCACAAACCCATTAACGGTTTTTGCGTGTGTTGTACAACAGTGCTGACTGTAAAATGAACAGATTCCAGATATGTAAAGAGCAATAGCAGGTGCTCCAAAACCGTTAGGTCTATATTTTGAGCAGATTCTGTTTTAGACCCAAACCCTTTAGGCAACATTCTCCAAAACAGACCTAGGGGAGCTTCATGCTTGACTTGGCAAAAGCAAATTACAAATACTCCTATGGCTAGTTTCACAGACCCCGCTTGGCAACAGTCTTGGACTACCTAATGTTACATTAGGTAAGGTAGTCCAAGTTTAGTGCTAATCAGTCGTACATGTTCAACAAGATGTTATTAGGGGGCTTTCTGATTCTCTATAAGCAATGCAAGCACTCAGTCGGGCTGTTTTAAGATGTTTGGAAACTAAAGAATAAGTAAAAACACATACAGCTGCCTTGTCACTCTTCACATTGTATTTCAGCATTTGGTTGCAGGGGACTCAATTCCTGCTCAAGTGACTACCAAGTATACATTCTGTGCTGAAAAGTCCTGCAGTTGCCTAAATACCTGTCTTATATAATATTAACATTGAGTAAAGAAGAGGAAAGGGAGTGATCTTAAACAAATAGGGTCTACAGTACAATTGACACTTCACCTTGAATTAACAGTGAATTTCTGAGAAACCGAGAAGCTAAAATCACGTGCCCTTGTCATTGAATGACTTTAAACAAGCAGCATAAAAAATTGCATATGCAGACATATGTAGTGTTGTTTGGAAGGTGTCATTAGAAAAGCCTCAGCTTCAGCTCAACCTCTTTAAACTTTCATGAACAGAAAACTGGCCCATTCAAACAGTATCTTATTAATTAAAATGAACAAGTTGAGAGAACAGTCACTCAAGAGTACCTGCAGTAACTGGAGCATACCTTCTGTTGCATGGAATCTCTAAACAAGCACATACATTTGCATGAATTATTCACCACCTACCAGTATGTTTTAAACATATGAAACACTTACTGGTACATATACACAAGTCACCAGAACAAATTATTTCTAAAGCATTTGGAAGCATTTCTTGCAATCACCTGTCAACATGGATTTCTGCATTACCTATTATACAGGAAATAAAGCTCCATAAAGCCAGATACATTGCATGCTTAAAGACCACCATAGCACAGTTAAAAGTATACAATAGTATACAGTATTAAGCCTAAATAAATTGTCCAAGAATTATAGTAATCTTTGGAGAAAGACTACTTTGCACTAATCTACCTTAAATGATGGAGAATAAGCTTTTTTGAGATGCCCAATATCCTTGAACTACGTAGACAAAAGGTGGTGCAGTCGCTCCTAAAGGTGGATCTACACTGGAAGCGAGTGACGTGAGCAAATCATTTACAAATTAACTGGAACGTCTACAATCTCTAAGGACATGGGTGTCAGTGACGAAAGCACAATGAGCCGCATTCTGAGTAGTTCTGGTTAAAATAAATACATTTTAAAAAGTAGTGCTGGATTCTCGTGATTCTCGGCCGCTATCTTTAAGCATTATAGAAACTCAGTACACTGCAGTGTAAACAGTTTTGAAAAAAAAATACAATATTAAGTCTATGTAGGTGTTGTTTTGCAAGCGGTGACTTTCGCTTTAACTCTTAAAACTCAGCCCCATTCATTTTGGAGCGCCAGCGCACCAAAGGTTACGCACATATTACTCAGGCACCGTAAAAGCCACCTACCTGGTTTGTTTAAAAGTACAGACTCCTTGTCTCAGTGTGTGTATGCAGTACTCCTAACCAGAACTATGACTGCCTGAAGTTAAGCATCTCATCATGTGACAGAGTTCACAGCATAGGTTTGAGTCTATTGCTCCGTCATTGTAGCAGCTAGACTGAAAGGGGCGGTATCGTTGGAAAGCTTAGCAGCTGAGCTCCCCCATGTTCATTTCATGTTGAGGTTCAATGGTGCATTGTTTTTTTTTAGCCATCTATGATTACAATATATATAGCAGTGACCAAACATGAGTTTTTTGGACATGATTTTTTTTTTTTTTTTACATATATTTTCATCTCTACCATGTATAGTATGCCTGATCCTGTTGGAATTTACAAAATATGAAAGGACATTCTGTGGCCTTTCATTTGACATGTTACATGCATGCAGTACAAACTATCCAGTAGTTAAACATACATAAATGAAAAGTGAAAAACAGGCAGAAATAGGGCTGAGTGTAAAGAGATAAAAAAAGAAATGGAGCGCTGGTTAAAAAGAAAAGCACCTTTTTCTTCTGCTGCATGCAAAAACCTCACGTTCAGCAATGGCAAAAGCAATGGAGAGTGCTCTGTCTCACAGCGATGAACAGCTGTTAGGTCTCCTGAAAGCAGCTCATTTTAAAGCAACACCAGTGTGAATGATAATGCAGTAAAATATATATAGTTTTTTATATGCAAAACTGCCTTTTTTTGCCATTCCCCACTAAAATTTTAGAATCCCCCCATTGGCTGAAGTATAGGGGGGAAATCCCCCCAGCACACAAAAATGAAATTCAAGCCCTGATTTTTATATATATATATATATATATATATATATATATATATATATATATATATATATATATATATATATAAAACAAGTAGCTTTCGAGTTAAGGTGGGTGAAAGCAATAAATTAAAAAACTAATGGGTTGTAGGGAAATAAAGCATTACAAGAGCCAATCAAATCGCGTGAAAGTTGCCTAACAGCTTCTACATTCACAGCGTTTTAAAAGTCAAAATACAGTAGCTGCATACATGTTTCGCCCTTTTTGGGGCTCATCAGCATATGAATGTACTCAGTTTTCACAAAAGGATATTTTCATTGTCATAGCTTTTAATTAGTCCCTCCAGAAAAACCTGATTCTGTGATCACGGTAAAAAACACAGTATTGGAAAACTTCCAGCTCTAGTGGGCATTAATACACAGTAGATGCCTGCTGGAACGTCACCGCATCGCCTGTGAATCAAATTTAAAATCAATCTGCACAAGTAACTGCTTATTCATTTTGACTTGCTATATTATCATTTAGAGATATCGCTAAATCATCGCCAGATATATTTAAACAGAGCTTTAAATGCGATTCAAAACATAGATCATTTTCACAGGAAGTTCTTTAGAGGTATCTTAAAATTACTTTCTGTTCATTTCGAGATATCGCTAAATGATTTAGAGATATCTCTAAATGAATGGGAAGCTATTTCAAGATATTTCTAAATAACAGTTTGGCGTACCATGCTACCAAAACATTATTTAAAGATCTCTGTAAATCAATTTGAGATATATTTATTTTGTTTTTAGATATCTCAATTAAATTAAGATATCTTCAAAAGGGTTTATTTACAGATATCTCATATTCATTTAAAGATACCTGCAAATGACTTACAGAGATCTCTAAAAAGTTCAAGATATATTACAATGGAATTTGAGATATCTCTAAATGATTTCTTATTTATTTCTTAGCAGACGCCCTTATCCAGGGCGAAATGATCATTTGGCTATATATTTAAGCTTAGGGCCGGACCAAATCAAACCCTGATCGCTCTTGCGAAAGAGTGTTTATACGATAATATCGCTAGTTTCCATATCACATTTTCTTTATCCCGAAACCAACATTAGCCATTTCCAATCCACGAAAGGGGTGGAGAGAAGTTTCACAGCAGTAGGAGGGACCGCCGAAAGCAACATGAAAACAGCTGTTGACCAATCCCCAGCCGGGATTTGTGACCTTTTGAAGAGGCGGAAACAAGGAGGTAACATGCGAAAAGGCAGAGGAAGACAGCCAGGGCAGAAAAAAAAAATCTGTGTTGTACTACTGTTTCGTTTGAATATCAGTGAATGCTATTACATACAACTACAACTAGTAGTAGTGATAATAATAATTAACAATAATAATAATAATAATAATAATAATAATAATAATAATAATAATAATAATAATAATAATAGTTTGAAAGAAAAAAAAAAACACACACACACACTTGGCAATTACCATCGTGCTGCATTGTTCTGTCACTGTTCTGTCAATGAAAGCATGCTACATTGTTTTCATGATTTTTGTAAAAATACATACAATACCCTGGATTGTGTCAGCACCATGCAATGCCAGCATCCTTATACCCGACTGGCACGGTGCTGCCCACAGCCCTGTTGTGCACAAGGCTGCATAGTAGGCTATAACTGCACAAGAACGAAGATAAAAAAAAAAGTTGTTTAACAAAGAAACTCGAGTATTATAAAATTAAAATGCTGATTAAAAAAAAAAAAAACTTGGGGTGAGTAGAACTTCCAAAAACCAACGTAACACTGTCGCCAGGATCAGTACCGGTACATATTATATACAATAAGAAGAAGTCGAATGAAATGCTAGCCAGTGCCGTGAAAAAAAAGAAAGCTGATTTTTTTAAACCGGACAGAGTCAGGTAGTTGTATATTATTATTATTATTATTATTATTATTATTATTATTATTATTATTATTATTATTATTATTATTATTTGTTCTATCGAAAAGCCAAAGCAAATTTAAAAACTTCATCTTGATGCTTCTGAGGTGACAGTTTGGCTACCTTTATAGGTATTATGTAATTTAGTTATCTACACAGATTTATTTGTTTCGAGGGGACCGCTTGGCATGCTGACATGGTATAGCCAAATTAAAATGTGTGCTCCCTTGTACTGGAACGATGGGCTTGTTCTTACATGACGAGAATTTGGGCTTCATAATGTTTCTGTGTAGGCCTACAAGTTGAAGTACTTTACGAGAGTAACCAAATGTTAAACTAAAAGTTAATATCTTTAAAGTGGTTAAAACATTCATACTTTCTTTATTAGTATTCTAGTTTGTTTACATTTGCTAGCCTTGAGTTTGTTCGAAGTTCAATGTAATGGAGCACTGTGCCTTTAAGAAAATAAATAATTTGAACAGAAGCAGGTGACGTCACAGATGACGTGAAAGTATGTCCATGGGCTCTAAAATAAAAATGTACCGTAGTCGTAGCTTACTACAAAGATAAGAAATAAAAGAAAATGCATCAAAAAAGCTTTACCATCACTGAAAGAGACAGTGCTCCACGCAAAGCTCTCCGTGACGAGAAAAGTTTATTGATTGTATCTATTAAAGAAGTAATGTGTATTGCTTTGTTAAACATTTAACTCGACCTGTGGAAAAAAAAAGTAGTAGTCTAAAGAAGAAAACGGTCTTGTGTGTGTTTCATTTAAGGGTGCAACAAACACAAAATATATTATAATAGGAATAATACATATAATAATATCTGATACTGTAAATTATTCATTTTAAATTCAGTGTTGTGTGCGTGTTCGATATATCTTGAGGCGTGTACTGTTTTTTTTGTGCAACTATCAGGATGTTTAGTGTTATTTTTTTTTTACTATTTGCTTAATACGCGATAGCTTTCGAAAACTTCGAAGTTGACTATAAAATCCAGTTCTGGGGAAGTCTTGCGATGTGATTTATAGCTGGAATTGAGTAGATTTGGTCGGGCGATAGCAAACCACTCCCCCTTCTCAACCCACTTGTAGTCACCAAGCAATAGCTGTTTTTTGAAGGGTGAAAAAAGGGCTTGTTTTGGTTCCGCAAGGTTTCGTTTGGAATTTTTCTTGTGTTTCATTACCGCAAATGCTTTCGCGTCCTCGTTTGCTAAGTGCTAACTTTGATTTGGTCCGGCCCTTAGTTCACATCTATTGGACAGCAAATACTAAACAAAGACACAATTGGTCAAAATGTATTTTATTATCCACCAAAAGCAGCCAATAAATACTTTGCACTAACGAAAGCAACCGATCCTGCACCCGCAACTGCCGAGTCAGCCAATCACAGCCTGTCAGTTCGACTGGTGCTCAGAAAGCATCTTTCAACAACAACAAACCAAGACAAGATTATTGTGCTGGGTGAAACAGGGATTTCAGGTATCAACTTGACTTACTAAAGTGTATAAACCAAGTAAATAAGCAGTTACATTTTTAGTTTTTCAAACTGCAAAAAAAATATGAAATGAGCTTTTCCAGCAAATTTGTAGCTTCTAAAGACTAAGTACAGCACCTATTTTGCACAGGCAGAAGGATACTGTACCTTACGTAAAGCTTAATTTAAAATGTTATTGGTTTTTTTTTGTTTTCTTTATATAAAATAAACATAGTGTAATTTTATATTTTATAAGCACAATAACCCACTCCAGGGACATATAATAAGACATATTGCACTATGGCGGCCTATGGACTTGCGCTTTGAAACAGTAGCTGATTTGAGTTACTAACTGTGACTTACTTTTTCTTAATTATTAATACTCATTAACACTATTTTTCATTGATAAGTCATTGCCGCAGAATTGGACAAGTTCTTTGTAAAAAAATACATTTTTCTCTCTGCAGTTTAAGACATTTTACTGCAGATTTCCATGGCGACTACTTAACATGCAAATGTACTCTGTGTAAGAATTCTGAAGCCAAGATGTGTAGTGCAGCTAAACACTGTGCCACTGAATACATAAAAATAAAATAAATTCATAAAGTAAATTACTGCTATATATTGGGAAGATTCACCATTCTTGTCAACATTTTGATTTTACTCACTGCTTTTTTGATAGGTGAGTTGACTTACCATAAATAAAGTAACAATAAATAAGTAATATTAAAAACAAGTTAAATAAATAAATACAGCCTTCGGAAATGCAAGAGCTGTGCTGCATCGTATATAAAGAAAGTATGGTATCAATAATGCATGAGACATCTAGAGAAAAAACACAAGAAACAACAGATTTTGCACTGTGCAATGTTCTCCTGAAATACTTCATTGTTTGGTTTCTTTATGTATTCAGGCATCCTGTGCATTACGCTCAACAAGCAGTAAAAAAAGGCTGCCTGATTTAAAAATACAGGAGGCAGCACTCAGAAATGCAAGAGCATTTGCTTGCAGCATGTCAAAAAACAATTAATAATTCATCAGACTGCCATAGAAAACACAAGAAACAACAGGGTTAGTGTTCATTCTTAGCAAATGTAGAATAAAAGGATTTACTTTACAATGTATTACCTTGCTGTGCTCACTGAACTTGCCATTATTCTATAAGTACTCTGAGGACATTACTTTAAACATTATATACCTATGTTGTTTGTACTGAAGTTCACATGGTGTGAGAAAGTCATTTTGGTGTTTAAACTGTAATTAAATCAATATGTTAACGTAACATTATTCATCAGGTTTCATTGGATTTTATGGTGCAAAATGAGTTCATTCTATAGGGTGATGCAAAACCTTTGGCCATAGCTGTAGGTCATAACCTAGCACAGTATGCCATGTAACTGCAGGACTGCAGGTTTATGATTTTAAACTACATTTAATAAACCAGGAAATAAATAAAAGGACAGTCATTAATAACAGCAATATGAACACACTAGTGGTTACGGTGTCAAATGGCATCTCTTACCTGCTTGTTGTACTTGTTGTTGGTTTGACAGCTGTACTCTGAACAGTGGTCAGATCCAATGGAAATGGTATCTCCTGTTCCGACAAAAGTGTTGGCAGGGGGCAGCTCCTGCACAGCCTGGTGCTTTTTCCCAGCAGTTGGTGACTGTGGGTGAAGTTGCACTGTAGGCAGAGGTGAGCTTGATTTGTAATGTCTTGCCAGGTCAGGACTCCCAGGGCCTCCATTCACAGATCGATAGTGCCCCATGCCTGGGCTGTCTGACAGTTTCTCATTGACACTGTCATATCGCTGTCCATTAGGCTTTGAAGCTTCAACGGTTACAATACTGCTGTACAGAGCTTGCTTTGACTTTTTGTTCTTTTTGTCCTTTTTAGGCTTTTTATTCTTATCATGCGGCTGTGGGGTAAAGAAATCTTCATGGTCTTTCTTACCAGCTTCATATCCGTTTTTATTCTTTGGTCTACAATATCGTGCCATGACCACAACCAGTATAATAAGAATTACAGTCATAATGCCAGCTACCACACCAATTACGATGCTAAGTCTTTGTTTCCCAAAGTCATAGCTGGGATCCCCTGCAATGTCTTGTGTCAAAGATGTGTGCAGGCTCTTTGAGATTTGGGCTTCCACAATTGTGGCATTGGACACACTCTCATTAACATACACATGGACAAGGGATATTGTGGATTGGGAAGGCAGGCCACTGTCATTCACTTGTACAACCAGTCGATGCAGACCATAGTGCTTTTTAGCTAATTTCCCTACCAAGGAAATGACACCACTAGCTGTGTCGATCTCAAACAGTTTAAATGGGTTCCCTCCGATCAGGTTATAGTTTAAATTAGCATTAATTCCTGTATCCCTATCAGTTGCCAATACTGTAGCAACAATCGTTCTCACGCTGCTCGATGGTGGCAGGAGGGTGTATGAATTATTACTGGGGAAGGTAAGAGTAGGTGGATTGTCATTTTCATCCATCACAAACAAAGATACTGTGGATGTAGCAGACCTTGATGGATCTCCACCATCAACTGCCTTGACTCTAAAAGTGTAGGTGGTCTTTTGCTCCCTGTCAAATGACATGGTGGAATAAATTGTTCCAGTACTATTTTCAATGGAAAAAATATCATCCTCCTCTTCAATGAACAGGCTCATTTCTGCATTGTGATCTTTGTCAGCATCCATGACTGTAACCATCCCAACGGGGCTGTTAGGTGGTAGATTCTCCTTCACATAAAAGGTGAAAACATCCTGCATAAACCTGGGCTCATTGTCATTTTTGTCTGCTACCTGGACCACGACAGTAGCAGATCCCTGGAGCGTAGGAATGCCCTTGTCTTTGGCAATCACTTTAAATTGATATATCTCAGTCTCTTCTCGATCCAAAATAGTATTAACTGTGATGTCACCTGAATCTGGGTCGACAGAAAATATCCCAGATACAGAGGAGTCGAGAGAATAAGCAACCTCAGCATTTTTACCACTATCTGCATCTATTGCAACCACAGTAACCACTCTTTCTCCTGGTGCATTGTTTTCAGCAAATGCCACCTCCACCACATTTTGACTAAATATTGGTGGGTTATCATTGGTGTCTGCAACCTTTACAGTCAATGAATTATTGCTGGATAAACTAGGACTTCCAGAGTCCACTGCTACAATAACAACACTGTACTCCTGTGTAGCTTCATAGTCCAATGGGGCAGAAGTGTGCAAGAAATATTTTTTTTTATTCTGTTCTCCTTCTATTTCACTTGCAGGTTTAAGCTGGAATGGGACATCCCCAACCACTGTGCACGTAACGACCCCATTTTCCCCCTGATCCCTATCTGACACTTGTACTAAAGCTATAGGGGTATCTACTACCACATCTTCTGCTACATTAGCTATCCCATCTTTTAAAGGTATTCGACCAATTTTCCTGATGTCTATTACTGGCACGTTATCATTTTCATCTTTGATGTTTAAGACAACTGTTGCTTTGTCATTTTTGGGGGGCTGTCCCCTGTCCCTTGCCATTACTGTGAAGCGCAGCTGGCTCACCTCTTCTCGATCTATGCGATGTAAAACACTTAACCAGCCTGAATTTTCATCCAATCGAAGCAGTCTGCGTACTGACTCAGTTGCTGCCCCAAATACATACTCTATTTGCCCATTTACCCCAACGTCTGCGTCTGTGGCTTTTAGCTGTAGTATGGGGGTCCCAGGTGAACTATTTTCTGCCAAGTCAGCTTCATAGATGCTTTTCTCAAAACGGGGGCTATTGTCATTCACATCGGAGATCAAAACTCGGAGGATAGATTGTGAGGATCTAGAGGGTTCACCACCGTCTCTGACACGCAGCGTTAGCTCATAGGAGTCCATCTGCTCTCTATCCAGTGCGCCTTTAATTATCAGTTGCGGTTGCTTTTCTCCATCAGTAGTGTCAGCAACTTGAAGTTCAAAAACATTGCTTCTCCCTGCCCCATCAGCATCAAGCCGTCTTTTGCCTGCATAGCTATCCCCGTTATCTGTACGACCCCCAGAAGCTCGTCTACCTGAATCCCCAGTATCCTGTATAAGCTCGTACCTCTCTATCCCATTCCTGCCAAAATCTCTATCAGTAGCTGTGGGCAGCAAATACAGTGTCCCTATAGGTCTGTTCTCTTCCACAGACAAAGTCAGTACAGGGGATGGGAAAGTCGGAGTGTTGTCATTTATGTCTAAAATGATCACCTTTCCCTCAAACAGATCAACCCAGCTTTGAGACGGACCTATTACAGACACTTCGAAATCTACGAAGCACTCATTTTCATCAAATATCATTTGGCACTGTGCTAATTTCTCTCTGTCGATCCTTCGCTCATTAGTGCTCAGCTCCCCGGTGATGTTGTCAATTTTAAAATAATCAGATCCCGATTCAAGTGTGAAAGTGACCTCGCCAGAACCAGCTACGATTCCTAGGTCTGAGGCTACGTTTCCTATCCGAACATCAGAAGGTCCTTCCTCTGCCAACCGATATCGCAGCACTTGCTTAGCTGCTGCCTGGGTCAGCAAAAGCTGCAGGATGAGCACCCCGTAGCACAAACAGTCCACTGCACCAATAGTCCTCATGGTTTTATACAATTATTTTGTTCGTAGCTGCAGTCTTGATTGGTGTTGTTGTGTGTTTTTTCTTTATTTTTTTTTACTGACAATAAATGCTGTTAAAAAAAAATCATATTGATACCTGTACTGGTACTTAAAATTATTTAGTCTCTTCTCAAAAACTGGGCTTAGAATGCATGCGACTTTAAACGCGTGCGTCTTCTTACAGCGTTTCATATAATTTACACTTTATAAAAAACAGTGGCATCTCAATAAACCTCCGTTTTTTTTTTTTTTTGTTAACGTTGTATAACGTACTTTTTTTTAACAACCTTACAATTAGCACTCTATGTTCTTGGAGCTGCTAGGATATTTATTTTTTTCACTTGAGCCGGCGTGTAAAAAAATTCACAAGCAAAGCATGCTCTGTTCATTCACTAACCAATTCATCCAAGTCCTCTGGTTTGTTTGTATATGCATACAAACACAAAAAAACTACTGCACCTCCAAACGCTTCTTCTGTTTTATATCCCAGTCTCGTATGGCAGTCTATACTTAATTTGCAGTTCCCTCTTGCAGAACCAAATCGTATTAATTCCAAACTAATGATACTTTGCAAAACACTTCGTCTTCTTACCTTGTAGCAGAATATGGGCAGTGTGTAACGTGTCCTTCCTCTGATCCAAGTGATCAGATGTATTTTCATCCAGTGCCTTACAATGCAAAAAAGCTTCTCTAAAATTGTACTAGCTGCTGCATATAACAAACCAACTGAGCTGTTTAAGTAAATGCTGGATAACTGTAATTCCAAAAAAATGCTGAAGACTTGTAGTTAAGATCCAAGAATTAAGCCGTTCCAAGTCCAGCATGCTGAGTCTGCGAGTCTTCACCTGCATTTGCACTGCATGTGTTAGCAATCTGTATCTGCAGCACTCTGAACGATTCACAAATGATATTGCAGTCTCTCGCTCTCTCCACCTCCTCCTCCTCCTTTCTGTCCCACTGCACGTAACCAGAGGTGAACTTGATTGCTCAGTTTAAAGGGTACAAGAAAGAGTACTGCTAGGGCTTATCCTTTTTTCTTGGTAATAAGGCCAAAACGAATCAAAGTGTGACTCAATGCCATGTGAACAAAGAAAATCCTGTCAGTTCACAAACGCCCAGGGTAGTAGGGGAACAGTAGTGTCTAAAATGTTAGTCTCTCTTGAAACGGGTGGCTGCAGTAAATATTTCCTATTAAAGAAATCGTCGATAATATGGATTTTTAATGTCACAGCGTTACATATTCCATCGCAGCATTTAAACGTAATTTGCAGAAAAAAGGAAAATCCAGAGTTGCTGAATTAGCAGGCAATGTCACTCTTACTAGTTATATATATATATATATTGTGTGTGTGCGCTTTTTTTTTTTTTTTTTTTTTGTCAAAAGTCGAACCAATATTGTTTTTTTTTCTAAGTAAAGCTGTATTTTCCCTTAATGTTAAATCTAATTTCAGAAATCCATGGCTTTTTTTTTCCGAAGCAGAATTAATGTTCAGAAATGTGCCAGCAGCCTATGACTGCAAGGTTACTTTTCATCTAATCCAGCAGCAGTAATGAAATTCCAACGTATGCAGTATTCCAGAGATACCATTGCAGTCTACGCACAAGCACACCTACTTTCTGAAGTTAAGCACTCCGTTTAAAGGAAAACAATATATATTTTTTTCAACTGATTTTGTTACAATTAAATACAATACAAAACGAATACAATGTACTACAACCACATGTAAACTGTGTGATTCAGTAATATAACACCCGCTTTGTAGACTCCAATTTAGCACAAACCTTTAGCAGACGACCGTGCATTAAAGTCCATAGTTTATATTTGAAATAACGTCGAATACGTGCATCACATATTACATGGTGGGGTTTCCCATCGCCGACGCTGCCAACCCTAAATCAGCACAATAGGTATAACCTTTACATCAAGAAATCCCAGTACAGTATGTGCTTTATTTCGTACTTAGACTTCTGTTTTTCTCAGGATTTTAGTATTATTAGCATTCAAGAGACAACTGCATCTTTGATGTCCTTGCTCTGAGGCGCCCTCTGTTGTTCGATCTCATATATTTTAATTTATTTTAAAGCAATTGAAAAAAAAAAAAAAAAAAAATCCATGACTTTAACTCGTCGAGGTCCGGTTACCATGAAATCTTCTCAGAACGTGTCCCCAGTTTGATAGCAGAGATCAAAAAGTGATGTAAATCTGCTACAAATTAGAAGAACAAACCTTACTCTCTTGAAATCAATTGCTTTTTAACTGCATACAAATTGCTACTTATTGCTATAATAATAATAATAATAATAATAATAATAATAATAATAATAATAATAATAATGATGAAGCCCCAGTAGTATAAATATGATGGCGGTTTTGTAGTTTGGTAAAATGGATTCCCAGTTGTCAGGAGTGTTATTCCTCTGCAACCCCTCCTCATCTGCTTTGGGCTTGATTGGTTGTAATCACTGAGTCTCCAGGGCAACTCAATGTACACGGGACCTCTGAATGAAAGAGACATGCATATTCACGGCACAGCTCTCAGGGAGACCTTCGCAAAACAAGACTTGCAGAAGATAGTTAGGGAGCAACGAACAGAGCCATACTGAGTGTTCAAAAGTGGAAAATAACTTGACATAAATAACCATGAGGAAATATGTTTTTATTCATCTCATTTAACTTCAATGCTTTTTTTATTTTTGTTTATGGAATTCAACTTTTAGTTTTGTTTTAATGTCTATGCAAACGGTTAAGTTAGACAATTGGTTGTGACACTGGCAAATCATGTTTTTATCCTTTATGAGTTTGCCTAATTGTCAGCATCTTACTACCTCATTTCAAACAATATCATTAAATCACACTGTTTGTAATTATGTAATGTAAATATAGCATTAGAATCGTGTAGGAAACACACATACACAAATAGCACACAAGGTATCAAGAAAATGAACAAAACCATGGCAAATGACCCAGTCTTTGAATGATGCTTATTGCTGCAATATTAAAAAATAAAACTATCCTGATCCAGTCAATCTTATAAAGTAATATAAATTATATGAGAAAAGTACAGCAAAGGCTGCCTCAGGTGTGGGAAGGTAGTTTGAACAAACCTGACAGCACTTGTCTGTGTGAGTTGTACATCTCTGTGTAATTGTGTCTTGTCAGAACTTCTCTGCAGGAAGTCCAGATGGCTTACTCCCTGAATCATACAGTAGAAAAAAAAAATCAAGTACAATCATTATGAGACAAAGCAGCTCCAGACAGATAACGGAAATGAATCACCATTGCCATGTAATGACCAAATGTGGCTGACTGAAGAATACTGAGTCTGCCAGTGTTCAAGAACTGATATCCATTGTACCCAAAGTGTGTCCAATCTGGGATGTGTTTACAATTCCTTTCTCATTGTAGTTCTGCTCTGTATCCACCAGAGGGCATGAGTTGTCACCACAGACATGTTTTACCTTTTTTATTATAAACATAATACATCTTTTAGATACTCTGAACCACTGTACATTTTACTACTTGAGACGGAAATAAATACAGTATTCACAGCAAATCCAAATATGAACCAAATGGTTGAACAACACAAAGACAATTCATTATATTGAGCTTATCTGAGAGTAATTCAAATATATATATATATATATATATATATATATATATATATATATATATATATATATATATATATATATATATATATTCATTATTATCTCTACGTTTTAATTTGCTGGGTCAATACAGCTCAAAAAGGCAGAATCAAATGTGTATTATATTTTTTTTCTTACACATATTTATAAATATTTAATAAAACTTATTCTGCATGAAGATGATTAGTTTAAATTTGTTTTTATGAATATTTACAGTGACAGTACTACTTTTGCTAACAAGCAAGCTTTTAAATTGTGGTTAGCTGAAGTGTCACATAAAAGAGAGATATTGCAAAACTATTGAAATTCCAGTACTAAAAGCCTAATGTGAACCAGGAAACAATGACATATTTAGCAATTGTTGGACAAGTAATAGCCAAGGCCATATAGAGCATATCACTGATTGTTTAAGGTAAGTGGTGTCTAGAATATAATATAGATTTCCAAAACCAATAATAATGTCTAAGGATTGGAGCAAATTCAAGTGATGGCACTATGATAAGCAGTACTGAATGTATGTTACAACGTAAGTCCAGCTAGGGAATAACATTTTCAAACTTCACTATTTATTTATTTTTTTATTTTGTATTATTTTATTTTAAAAAATTGGGTGGTGGCAAAGGTGCAGGAAAACAACATATTTATTGCTTAGAATCCGAGCAGAACATTTGCTTGCTTTTTTTTTTTTTTTTTTTTTTTTTGGTGGGCGATGTTGGGTGATTTCCTCGTCACTCAAAATCCTCTGCTTTCTGAGGGCCATCAGTTGACGCTGCCTAACATCCCACGGAGGGTAGGTGGATGAGATAGATTCTTACTAAAATAATGTTGTTTATTATTTTCATTGTTTGTTTTGGTTGATTTTTGTTTTTTAACTGAGGTCAGCAGTTTTATCTTCAACCCTATTATATACGGTCAATCTTCTTATACACAGGTCTCATGCCACCACCATGTATAATAAAACTACAAAACACCACGTATAATAATAATAATCATAATAATAATGTGATCATGATTATGGATTCTTCTACATAGGCTGCGTATGGGTTCACAAATTCTATATACCCACTAATATGATGTTATTTAGGCTATTTAATGTCTAGGCGCAGTACCATTTTAGAATTGACTAAAATATTTAAATTAAAATATTGTAGTTTGCAGAGCCGTTTTTTTGTACAGTGGGATCGGCGCTGTGCTTCAAAGCGGGAGGTCCCGGGTTTGAAGCCCCTGTATTGTATTTATTTCATTTCCATGTAGGTCCTTGCTTAAATCATTGAAATAAAATTACATCAGATATGCTCTCAAACGGGTTTCTTCCGGCATTTCTGCCGAATATGCTGTTTTTTCTTTGTTCAAAACATCCAACATCAACTAGACAACATTTGTAATCAAACTTCTTGGAGAAAAAAAAACAAACATCTTCTGCAGTTTTATATGTTATGCACACTATACAGTTCAGTTCACCTCACTACTTAGGGAAGGAAATGCTTTTATGTACAATCCTCACCTACAAACACATGTCTAGACATACCTAGCATTATAAGTAGAGTGGGGTTTTACAAAAAGGGAGGGGCCTTAGGTTAATTGCAACTTGCAGAGGATCACATACAGTAAATACATTGGTGTTAAAATTGTGAAATATGGTTAAAAAACGTCAGACTTCTTGTAATCTGAGGGATTGCAGTCTTGAAGATCCCTTATACATGTGTACTAAGCACAGCAAAGTGTAACACAGCAAAGTGAATGCATGGTAAAACATATTAATATACTTAGCAAACCAGGGTAAACTATGGCAAATGCATAGTTTAATATAATGTGACAGGGTGGCGCCGAGACTCGGAAGCCAGGAAACTGCAGTACAAGCGCTAAAGCGCACTTTAATACAAAAATAACACAAAAGTACAAACAAAAAAGGCAAAAGGGCAAAATAAAGATTTAAACAAACATACAAAAACTGTTCAGGCTGGGCAGAGCCTTCACTGAACTTTTAAAGACAATACAGAGACACAAAAACAACACAGATTCACTCACCAAACTCCTCTCTCCAAATGGAGCTCTGGGCTCTCCTTTTATGGGATGTGGCTGGAGCCTAATTAACTAATAAGTAGTGATTATCTAATTAAGGCTCCAGCCATATTCTCACATGTTTTTGGCAGAGAGGAATTAATCCCATCCTGCCAACCACCACCAAACACCAATAAATAAACATGGGCAGAGCTCTCGCTCAGCCACATATCCCTCCACTTGTGCAATGCACACAAGGCCATTCCACAGCCACCTCTCCCCTTAAAGTCCCAGATAGAGTCCTGCCACCGGAAAAGAGGCAACCGTGGGGCTACAGGTGGCCACAACAACTCCCCGGGGCCCAGCTGCAAAGGACCCCCAGATGATGGGAACAGGCCTCCCGGCTGCGGAGGCGGCAACAGCAGGCCTCCCGGCTGCGGAGGCGGTGATGGCGCACAGGCAATCCAAGGCAAAGGTGAACTGGCGACACCAGGCGAAGCAGGACAGGCAGCAACGCCGTGCTCCCCTCAATAAATGTAGTGCAGGAGATGGCGGGGGTACTCCCTCTGGCACTGCAGACAGCGGGGCTTCTCCCTCTGGCACTGCAGACGGAAATGGCAGGCAGTCTCCCTCTAGTGGTGGAGGCAGGAGCGGCAGGTAGTCTCCGTCTAGTCTCCCTATCGAGCTCCTTCCTTCTGGGTGCTGGACACTCCTGCTCCCCCCTTCCGGACGCTGGACGCTCTGGCTCCCCCCCATCTGGGCCTTCTCCGAGCACAGCCACTCCTCTCGTTCACCCTCTTCTGGGCAGACAGTTCCCTCCAGGCTTGGCCCAGTCAGCAGAGTGTTGGGTGTTCACCCTCCTCACAGGCCCAGAACCACCAACGGGGCTCTTCCTCCCTCTCTTCGGGCACATCAAACCACCTCTCCTCCTGGTATTAGGAGGGGCAGATAGCCACTGTGTGCCCGAACTCATCACAACCTGGACACCACTCCTCCACGAGGCACTCCAAACGTGTCCTGCGGTGATGTGTCACTGGTTTTGACCTCTGGTTCTTGAAGTGCACAGTATGCACAGTAGGGGTTCGGCTCCTCTTTACGGGACGGAAGTTTCCCCTGGGCCTTCAGTTGGAGCCACTCCTCAGCTGACTCCACCTCCTTGTTGTAAAAGACCCTCAGGCACTGGGAGTCCTCATAAGGGCACTCCTCGAAGAGGTGCCCTAATTCTGCACAGGCTGCGCAGACTGGAGCCCCTTCAGCTTCCAACTGGCGCTGCCAGTCTTCCCAATTATACATCCTTTAGACAAAAAAAAAGTCTTCCAAAAAAAAAAAGAATCACCTGCAGTCCAGGTTTGAGTCTCCAGAGGGCACTATCCCACTCTGACACCACATGTGACAGGGTGGCGGCGAGACAGAGACTCAGAAGCCAGGAAACTGCAGTACAAGTGCTAAAGCGCACTTTAATAAAATAAAAATAAAAACACAATAGTACAAACATAAAGGCACAAGGGCAAAATAAATGTTTTAATAACAGCGATTATCTAATTAAGGCTCCAGCCACATTCTCACATGTTTTTGGCAGGGAAGAATTAACACCATCCCTGCCAACCACCACCAAACACCAATAAATATACATGGGCAGAGCTCTTGTTCTGCCACAGCCTCCTCTTAAAGGACATGCATATCTCAAGGGTTCTACAGTAGTTAATTAAATACATTTGAAAAAAATACTGAATTTGTATAACCTTGGAAAAGCATTGGAAAACTAAAAAACAAATATCATGCCAAAATACTGTGGTAAACTTATATAAAGGATCATATCTACTGATGGACAATGAAAATGCAACAGTATAAGTTTTACATCAATAGCTCATTGGGCACATACATAATGTTATTTACATTTGAAATAGTGAGCAGATAGGTTTATTCATTGTTTGAGTAGTATTGTTCCTCGGGATAACAAAATACTGAGCTCAAGTCATGTAATTTCATAAAAACGCCAAGTGCTCAGTGTTTGGTATTTGAGTTGAGTTAAAAATTGACCAAATGAGTTGATTAAGAATCTGTAAAAATAGCCATTCGAAAATACATGATTTTAATTAATGCAAGAACAGCGAAAGATACAACCGTGCACCGCTTGAGTAATGAAAATCGCCTGGTTGCTATCGGCATGATTGAAGGCGGCCTGTCTGTGAGAGAAGTTGCCCGGAGAATAAGATGTTCTGCTTCAACAATCAGCAGACTAGTCCAGAGAAACCAGGAAACCGGCTCTGTGAGGGGCAGGCCACGTCCTGGAAGGCAGAGGGTCACCGGTGAGGTGATGGAAGTGTGATGATTTTGGGATAAATCTCTTTTAACACAAGAACGCCTTTGATGCAGATTGACGAAGTCCTTGAGGCAACAGTTTCTCCGTTCCTGCAAGCCAATCTGGAAGTGTCGATTTTCCAGCAGGACAATGCAAGACCACATAGTGCTAGGATTACAATTGCACGACTTCAAGAAAACAATGTCAAGGTCTTGCCGTGGCCAGATTTTTCTTCTGACCTGAGTCCAATAGAACATATGTGGGACCAAATCGCCAGTGCCATCCACAGGAGACAACGATGACCAGCCAACCTTCGCCAGCTGGCTGCAGCTGCACAGGAAAAGCGACGGAACACAGCAGTCTATCCAGAGGCTGATCAGGTCTATGCATCAACGCTGCCAGGATTGTGTTAATGCTCAGGGAGGTCATACACAATACTAACTTTGTAATGTTTTCATTTTGACACTGTGTCACGTTTCATACTGAAAACTTATCATGATTCTTTGATCTGTATTTTTGTTCACATTTTCTGTGATTTTGTTTGATATCTATGTTTAAAATATTTGATTAAATCCATTAGACCTGAGTGTTGCATTTCTTTTGTGCATCAGTACAGATAATCCTAATCATAAAGCAGTTAGATTGAAGCCCTGATCCTTAAAACCCTCAGAGAACGAAGCTTTGCATGTGTCACTGAGGTGGAACATTTGAGAGTCTAAAGCGTATATCAGTTTTTTTGTTGTTGTTGTTGCATGCTGTGTTATTAATTTTAATCTCCCTCCATTGCTCGACTGACTGATGAAACTTAACTACTCTCCTACAGTTTTCTATTGTTGGATATTAAGTGGATATATCCTCTGGATGTGTACTTGGGTTAATTGTGGTTAAGGGTGGTCTTTTATGAGCTTTGTTTTCACTGTTTTTGTTTTATTGCAATAGAATACAACAAAATACAATATTTATAATTGCCCTTCACACAAAGCCCTTCAAGTTGTATTATTTCTACATTTTTTTATGGCATCAACAAATGTAACTATACATGTTATTTTAGGGAATAGGGAAACCACCACATTAAATGGGAGGAATATAGTCATCAAGTTATGGCTATGCCTGTGCCAAGCATGTTATTGAGTCATATAAAGCACTCTCCTCTTGTGATAACATAGACTATTGTTCCACCACCATTTGTGATACATACAGTACTGTAACTTGCATTAATGGCTGGAGACAATGATTCTTGTGTCCCTGCTGTGTTCTCTTATTCTTTTGTATTGTGATTACATTGTATATTAATTACAGTAAACTACTGTAAAATTCCTGCCATTATTAATAATAATAATAATAATAATAATAATAATAATAATTCCATGGTGGATTTTACATCTAAACCCTCTGTGTGAAGCTCAAGGGCTTTAATAAGAAAAGAAAAAAAAGTTGGATGAGAAATTCGTCTTTTGTATTGTAACTGTTATTTTTTTTTTGTAATCCCTGGATATGACACTATTTAAAGAACTGAGAATGACATGTATTGCACTGAAACTTATAAATCAGTATTACTGCTACATCGTGCCTCTCGTGTAGCATCACTGATTAAGATTTAGGATTCAAGCCGACCAGATGTTAGGCATTACATTATTATTATTATTATTATTATTATTATTATTATTATTATTATTATTATTAATGTACTCTACATTTCTTTCACGTTTTTTGATATTTACTCTCTGAAGTCCTCTCTGAGAATGTATTGTCATGTAGCCATTTTGTGGGGATTCAAGTGCTGTACAGGGATTAGTGACTATTCCTTGTAGAAACATCTATACTGAAAAATGCTTTCTTGCTGTGGCTGCTGTGAGTGGCCTATTCGTTTTACACAGCATTTCTTGCTTTCCTACTCTCTCTATTTGTTTCCCAAACCTCTGAATTCTGTGCAGTACATTACTACTGTCTGAGGTGTAGTGCAATGCATCCTATGGGTTTATACAAATATAAACCCAGTGTCGGATTTCAAAATGTTAAGATATATAACTGGAATAAAGCTGATGTATTATTCCAGTTAAAACTCCACTAACCTATAGACTATAGACTTCACTAACCTATAGACCTATAGACTCTGAAGACCCTTTAAAAACATAAAACCATAAGAACAGTTACGAACAAGGAGGCCATTCTTACCATGTATGCTCATCCACTTCCTAATAGCTGGTTGATCTCAAAACTTTGTCAAGTTGGGTCTTAAAGGAGCCAAGTGATTCAACATCCACAACGTAACTAGGTAACCCATTCTTTCTCCTCACACGCCTTGTATGAAGCAGTGTTTCATTCCCTTCGTCCTATCTCCATGTTACCTTATGGACACACAATAGTACAGCCTACGTCATCAGGAATCCTAGGACTCAAAGAGTATCAAACTGCCATCATTGTATCATGTCTGCTTGAGTTTTTCCAGTGACTAATATGTAGGTGTTTGCACATCACAGATGTTACCCAGTGTATGCAAGTGGAAGCTCTTTGTATTGTTATTGGATTCACTAATGATACGAATATAATCCTAAGGTTGAACAGAACTTTCCAATTACACGTGTATTAGTATGTATTTATTCTTATTTTGTATCAATACAACTTGCCTATTGAAGAGATCCCTTTGTTATGATGGTTGTATCTTTCCTGTTCTTAAACCTTATATCAATTATTACGAGTATACAAAATAGGTTTATTGTTTCCACATTACAGTAAATAGGCTGTGTATTAAAAGCAAGACAAGGCAACAGCTTTATTTCAGTGTGTGTTTTTAAAGATTAAAACATATTTTATTTTCAGGACGTTTTGGGCAAAAGCCTTTCTTCAGCTGTTTAAAAAGAAAAGTAAACACAGTGCAGTAAACGCAGTGCAGTAAACGCAGTGCAGTAAGCACAGTGCACTAAACACAGTGCAGTAAACTTGTTGTTTAATTTTCTTTTTAAACAGCTGAAGAAGGGCTTTTGCCCAAAAACATGCTGAAAATAAAAGATTTTTTAATCTTTAAAAAAAAAAAAAGTTTTGTGTAAAAACCTTCTCTTTCTGGGCTTGGTTTTAATCTTACTTCATTTTTTTTTTTAATAAAATAAAACATTACCTAACAATTGGGATTAAACAAAATTTTATTTCACATTTAGCAGAAGTACATAATAAACTCTTCCAGCAATGAACATGTTAGGGGGGGAGGAAATCCATTATTTAAAGAAAAGAGAACAGAGGACTTGACTAGTTTGACACAATGTTAATCAGACACTTTCATCAATATTTCAACCCTGCGGAATGACGCTGATAATCTGACACTGTGAACACACAGTACTTGTCAAACCTTTTTTTTGCATTACAACTGTTTTAATGTACAAATATGGGCTTATTTTTTGTATGATATAGGCTAGATACAGTCATTTGAACATTTTATTAAATGTTGCTGTTATTGAATCTCCGCTTCTAAATAAAGAGGGAAAAAATGACAACTACATCAATAACGCAAGCCAGCCTTTACATTTGCAGCCTTGTTTGTTTATCAGGAAGTACCTGCAGGTAGAGCGTGGTGCATTGTGGAGCTTGTAGTTCTTGTAGAAAATTTTGGTATAGGTAGATATTGATGAATTGTTGACTGGATTGTCTGATACTGGTTCATTTCTGCTGTAAACTTGTTTAAAAATGTTATATAATGTCCAACCTGGCTTTATTATCCACATGTATTAGTACAATTCAAGCTGAGAGGTACATCTTTAGAAACAGTTTAAAAGTATTCTGAAGGACATAAAAATATTCAGTTTTTCAATCAAATTACTGAAAATCAGGGTTCAGTAGCAGCGTGCAACTGTATTAAGACCTAATATATTTGTTTCAAATCCTTTGTGTTGCCATTGCTGGTAATGTAGCATCTGTTTATAATTCCTGGCTACTTTAGGGTACTACACTGGTGTTTATAAAGTCTTAAAGTAATTGTAGCAAACACAGTAGTTATAGAACATTTCTTTGCCATGCACATCTATTTATTTTATAGGTCTCAAATGTGCAGTTTTGAAAGAGACGTGTATTTTAATTTCAAAGAATGATCGCTAGTACTACACTAGGTTAAGAAAACTCTATTTGGAAGCCATGGTTTTTGACTTGTACTTTCTGGGGCATTTCATCTGGAGAGTGAAATTGTATCCATCACTACACTGGATTCTTCCACTTTTGACTGACAGACTTTCAGACAGTAATGTGCTTTGACCCAGAAGACACTGCTGAGGTGAAATGACCCAGGGAGTGCAAGTGCAAACAGATAACCCAAGAAAAACAGCAAAGAAACTGAGAGTTTCCTTTAACCTAAAGTAGTACCAGATAGCATGTTTTAATATTAAAATACACACATGCTATAACATGTGTTTCTTTTAAAACTGCACATTTGAGACATACGTAGCTAATGGAGGTGCAACATGGCTAAGATTCAAGGAATTATTTTGTTAGCTACAATTACTTTAACTTTACTGTAAAGGTTGGTAAAAACATGATTCAGAAAACCAGTTAGAAGGTCCAGATCAATCAGCTAAATTTCCCTTTCATTCTCTCAGACTTATATACCAATCTTTAGTCTCGGTCAAGCCTTTACCCCAGGGAGTAATTTGTTGTCCACCCTACTGCAGTTGACGGTATTGATCAAGAGAACCAAGTTTAATTAGCTGAATGCGGTTTGCATTGCATTCTGGGAAATGATTGCAGTTGCTCAGCCAGACAGCCTATTCATTTAAAAGCTGTATACCATACCACCATAGATTCAACATTGTAATGAGTCTTTTTTGATTGTTTTGTTTTCCTTTCAAGAATGGCCAGACACTAACCAAATACGGATAAGAGACAGATTTTCAAAGCATTTAAGAGATAAAAAAAGACCTGGATTTATGTCCATATCCCCTTTTGGCTATTTTGTTTAATTTTTTTAAGGGGAAAATCTATTTTTTATTTCTTTTCCAAATGATTCCTTAGAAAAACAACGTGCCTTATAAAATAAGATTAACAACATTTTTAAAAATAAAAGTAGCTTTCAAACTATATGGTAACTGTAGGTACTGGATTTTTTTTTTAGGGGACTTCAGGCTTGGCGGAATGAAACGGATTGTCCTCTAACACGGAGAACAGACTTACCTAATTAGATAATTTTATTTTGTTTTACAAATACCAGGATTCTATGAATAAAGGAAAACAGTCTCTCTCTCTCTCTCTCTTTATAAAACTACTGCATGCCCTGGGTGCGCTGAGGCGAACCAACCAGGAAGTGCAGTCATTGTATAACTACTGCACACCCTGGAGTGTGTTATTGTGCTTATAAAATGACTATGTAAGACACTAACAAAGAACTTGCTTGCAACTCACATTGCTAACAAAAAGCCCTATTCTATTTATCTCAGCAGCAACTTTTTAGTTTAGAACAAGTGGACAGACTAATACATGCACTGACCGCTACACAAGCAAGAGACTGTTCATTTAAATTTAAGACCATTATAAAAAGGATATTCTGAGTCTTTACATTGCACTGCACAGATAATGATCCCATTTATAAGTCTGAGATCCTAAATGTGTCACTCAACTCAATCAGCCCCTAGTCTCATTAGCGCTCAGGGTTATTTGTGGGACAGTGCTCAATACACCATGACGATTCAGTAAGTAATCCTTATATCAGGTTCTGATAACAATTTCATTATGATAACACTATGTAACACAATTTTTGTTCCTGGGTAGTAAGTGTTATTTCCTAATTGCTTATGCCTCAAAAGTATAGAAAATGGCTATTATTCCCCACAGACTTTGCTTTTGTGACCAGGACAGTGATATTTTGAAATTTACCTATTTCCAATGAGAAAACAGGCGAATTTGTGTCTTTTCGATCACATAAAGTCAGAAAAAAACAACATATGAATCCAAATTAACATCTATTTATACTAAAGTAATACAAAAATGACTACAAAAGATTTAGAAGTGAGTAGTTTTTCGAGATTTACGATTATACTGTAAATCACTTTCACGAATCAGTCCCCAAATGTAGTCTCCCATCATGTTCTCGTTATACTGTCCTTGGTAGCGGCATTCAAAGTCCAGTATATCCTGGTGGAAGCGCTCGCCTTGCTCCTCCGAGTACGCTCCCATGTTCTCCTTGAGTTTATCAAGATGAGCATCAAGGATATGGACTTTGAGGGACATCCTACAGCCCATTGTGCCGTAGTTCTTCACCAGAGTCTCAACCAGCTCCACATAGTTTTCGGCCTTGTGATTGCCCAGGAAGCCCCGAACCACTGCGACAAAGCTGTTCCAAGCTGCTTTCTCCTTACTAGTGAGCTTCTTGGGGAATTCATTGCACTCCAGGATCTTCTTTATCTGTGGTCCGACGAAGACACCGGCTTTGACCTTTGCCTCAGACAGCTTAGGGAAGAAGTCTTGAAGGTACTTGAAGGCTGCCGACTCCTTATCTAGAGCTCTGACAAATTGTTTCATAAGGCCCAATTTGATGTGCAGTGGTGGCATCAGCACCTTCCGGGGGTCCACCAGTGGCTCCCACTTGACATTGTTCCTCCCCACAGAGAACTCGGTCCGCTGTGGCCAGTCCCGCCTGTGTTAGTGCGCCTTGGTGTCCCTGTTGTCCCAAAGGCAAAGATAGCAGGGAAACTTGGTAAAACCGCCTTGGAGACCCATCAGGAATGCCACCATTTTGAAGTCTCCTATGACCTTGATGCCATCTCAGAAAAATGCAGATATGTATACACTTAGGCAGCTGGAACTAAACTGAACTGGTGGGCTTAAGGCCCCTGTATTTATACTACTATTTATATTACTAGAAAGTTCTAGAAGTTACTCCAAGTTTACTCAGCACTGAATCTATCTGGAATGTCCTGGAAAATAGGTACATTTCAAAATATCACTGTCCTGGTCACAAAAGCAAAGTTTGTGGGGAATAATAGCCATTTTCTATACTTTTGAGGCATAAGCAATTATTACCCAGGAACCAAAAAAAAATAAAAAATTGTTACACGGTGTAATTATTATGAATTTCAATGTTATTGTATTGGGATTTTATAGATGTAACATATGAAAAACGTTTTTCTTTCATTGTTTTGTTCTGAAGAGGTCCAGTAATTAAAGTGGGCAAGAAGTGCTAGAATTCCTTTAGAATTCACATGGATCTGTGGCCATTGTTTTAAGTGTCACCTAGGTTCCTGAAAAAAATAGTATGGAACAGATAGAGGCTGGGTGGGTGCACACCCAGAACCTTTCACTTGCACAAGGGGTTTGTTGGAAATCTTTGAAATACCAAAGTGGAGAAACAATTAAGAATTATGGTTCTCCAGGGTGTTGTGATCTGCATTATCCAATATATTAAGGCTGTGGACTAGTACCACAATTTGATTAGAAAACAGCATTTATCATCGTTACTTACTACAGTAACATACTAATTAGGCACTTTCACTTTTGATAATGATTTTCAAACGGTGCAGATGTTTGCTCCAGGTCATTTCCAGAGTGGACAAAGTTGTTCGCTGCCACACTGCCAGTAAGCATATGGGACCAAGTATTTCTTTCTTCATGGCTTCCTTGCTAGTAGCCTCTGATAGATGCCTTATTTTTTGTGACTCATTATGGATATTGTTTACTGTGTTTCAAGCCCAGCTTTGGCGAGAATATGAACATAGCAGTAATGTCAGATCTTACTGAATGATTTATACATCTTTTTTTAGTGCAATTAACTGGGAATTTTTGTGTATTCCACATGTACTGTATGGGTCTGTTGCTCATTGATGCTGTAGAACCAGAACATTAGATGAAAAAAAATCTGTATCATTGATATGTCCAGAAGTTAAAACAATGTGGCACTGAAATGGTTAATTTCCAATCACCTATAATGGAACTTTATTGAGGGTGTGACAGGGCAGTGTCACGCCCCAGGCTGGCTACTGGCAAGAATTAGACCCAGAGACAGAAAGCTGCAGTTTAAAGTGCTGTTGTGCACTTTATTGAACAAATAAACAGGAACACAAAATAAACATGGCACAAGGACCAAAATGAAAGGTGCAATACAGGCTGGCATTCACCTTCACTATAAAGTTGCAAACCGGTCCATAATCCCAGCACAAACACTCACCTAACTCCACCCAAAGGATTTCTCCTCCTTTTATACAGGTGGCCATTCTCCATTTAGCACCATTTACTTAATTGGAGAATGACCACACCTGTGATTGTTGGCAGGGATAGATTTAACCCCATCCCTGCCAACCTTACATTCCCCCCACACACTATATATACCAGCAGGGCTTCTGCCCTGCTACAGAGAGAACCATGCACCAACTGAAAATACACTGTCTAAAAGTGAATGGTCTGTATCATTAATATTGCCAAAGGTTTAAGCAATGTGACATTGAAATGGTTATTGTTCACTGGACACTGCCTGTAATGGAGAGAATCATAGAATTCTGCTGTGTATCAACTATAAAGACACTATGTCAGTGGTACTCAACTCTGGCCCTTGAGATACATTCCAGTCCTGGTCTTTATTCCAACCAGATCCTAAATTAGTTAATTGCCTCTTTGCATCTTCTAACTGCATACTGTATTTTGACATGTTAGTCACATGTCAAAAAACATTATGAAATATATCATCCATAAATTCAAACATTCAATTATATATTCTGAGGTAAAACTAAAAGAAACCAAGGTGTATCTATCCTTTGCAAAAGTCCATCTGTCTAAATCTTTCATAATACAGTTTGTTTTTCAAACATGTACATGGAGACCTTTTTTGTGGGGTAATAGATACAAGAGAATCAAACTGTGTGTTTAGGCTGTTGTCAGAAAAAACAGATGTACAGTATAGAAGATGCAAAAGAAAACTGAACAGCTAAGTCAAGATAGGAAATTGATTTTAAAGGAGGTAGAAAACAAGACTATTTTTCATGTAATTAAATGTGTTGGTTGATTGTGTATTTACAATGACATATTCATCTGTTAATGTACTTTTTCGTTCCGTAACCATAACAAAGGAACAGATTGCTTTGCCACATCCCCTGATATAACCTCAGTCACGCCCCCTTCGGTAGCGAGTGCAATCACGTATCCTCCAATCCATGACTGACACATCGTCTACCGCATTAAGGCGATGACTTCTGGTATTGTGACTCCGCCCCCTTTCTGGATGTCCGACTTCCAACTTTATTATTATTATTTATTTCTTAGCAGACGCCCTTTCCCGGGCGACTTACTATTGTTACAAAATATCACATTATGCATTATTCAGATATCACATTATTTTTACATACAATTACCCATTTATACAGTTGGGTTTTTACTGGAGCAATCTAGGTAAAGTACCTTGGTCAAGGGTACAACAGCAGTGTCCCCCACGGGGGATTGAACCCACGACCCTCCGGTCAAGAGTCCAGAGCCCTAACCACTACTGCACACTGCTGCCCACTGACCCTGGAATGAACTGTCAAACCATCCAGTCCGGGGCACACTGTTCCTGTTATACAGCGCCCTCACAGGTCGGGAGGGAGATTGTTGACTAGGATTCGTTCACTCTCTATCACAGTACATTATCCATATTTTTTATGTATTGTTCATCATGTTCAGGCTTTCTCTTTAAAGTGTAAGTGTGAGACAATAAGTGCTGATCTATGGAGTTATTATCTACTGCACTTGGGGCAAATAGATGCTTTAGTGCATATACCTTAGAAATAGCTAGTGTCTTTTGGGATAAAGCCAATTCCCTAAATCAGTTTTTAAGTACAGCCGGCGCCGCCTAATCGGAATACTAATAATCAGGATTTCTCCTTAAATTGGATACAGCTCCGGGTGACAGTTCTTTCCAATGCTATTTATGTCATTTAATTGGGACATCACTTCGTTAAATTGGGAATTTCAAATGATGAACAGAGATCGCTTTTCAGAGCAAGATATGTTCATGTAGCACAGGGCAGTGAGTATGTGATTACACTGTGACTTGCGTAAATTGCGTAAACCAGGTTGAACTCCTGAAGGAGCTGCTGGAGTCTGCTGTGGTTTCTCAGGCTGCTATTGCAAAGAAAGTTGGCGTGTCAACATCGCAGGTGCCTCGCCTTGTGATAAGATGTGATTTCATTCTTTTTCATTTCATGTAGAAATAAAAAACGATTCATTTTGTTTAGGAATAAAACAAAATAATGGACTCATATTTTAAATTCTGTATTTAACATTTAATCATAATATGATGTGATTTCATTCTTTTTCTTTTCATTTCATTTTATGAACATGTACTTAAAAATAAATAAATCACCGAAGACTGAGTGGATTAGGTCATTCTTTCTCGTGACCCGAAGATGGAAAAAAGCTAAACTAATGGCTGTCTACCTTTAAGATCTGTTATAATTGACACTGCATTGGATTGTCTTTATACAGACCCTGTCCAAGTCAGCAGGTCAGCTGTCTTGCATAAGTTAATGCTTAATTTTGTATTTGTTGAACTAGGGGCAAGGGACCTTCTTAAATACTGCAGAAGTAAATTGAGATAATGGCAAGGTCAAAAAGAAGTGAGAAAGGCAAAGAAGAGCAGCTGAGTAAATTTAGAGTGCACCGTGCCTTATAGCTGCACAAAAACTATTGTTTGCTATATTTAATCCATGCTTTGTTTTAGAGAATAATTCAAAGAATCTACAGCACAACAGCCACTCACAGTGGCTACAGGGCCATATTGCTAACAATATTTTATCAGCACAATGCACTTACAATAAAATATAGAACTATAAGCAAGCATTGCAGTACATATTCCCATTCGCACAGTACAAAGAGAGCTTTTACTCAAAGTATCATCAAGTTCCACTTGATGATGGTAACTTTCCAAATCTAACTGGGGATGTTGTCTTTCTTTCAATAAGGCAAAGAAAACAAGATTAGACTGGAGAACAATAACATCCCAGCAAGCTACACATAGCTATTTGTATTTTATCTTTATGGTATTTTATTATTATTATTATTATTATTATTATTATTTACTTTTTTTCCTTTTCTCAGATACCAACATTGTGAGCTTTGATACAGAGACTTTACATATTAAAAACACTGATTAGACCTGTAGCACAGAGATGTCATTTTGTTTTACTCCGTTTTT
The DNA here is from genome assembly GCF_902713425.1 of Acipenser ruthenus. Lineage (NCBI taxonomy): Eukaryota > Metazoa > Chordata > Actinopteri > Acipenseriformes > Acipenseridae > Acipenser > Acipenser ruthenus. Next base: position 113,549,150 of record NC_081190.1, read on the forward strand.
TTACCCTGTTCGTGACGTAACCTGACAAAGAATCAGAGCAGAATTCTGTTTATCATAAAAAGCTTTTCACCATTTAAGTTTAAAACATGATAGGTCAAAACAATGTGAACCTTCAACATGAATTCCATTTCACAACTAAAATTGCTTTACCATTTCAACCTTTTCTTTCAAAGAGGTATTCATATCAAGTTATTTGTAAAAGTTCAGATGAAATCAAATTATAGCATTTTATCAGGTGAAGAAGGATGTATCAGATCTAGTTGATTTCACCTCTGCAGTTCCTCATTTTAAAGTGGTGCATGCACAACACAGTTTCAACACAAAATACTACAGAGTGAGCATTAAAAACACTGCAGCTGCTGGCGATGTTACAGAAATATATTTCTGTGAATAGATCCTGATGATTCTATAGTGTAAACAGATAAGGTATTAACTAGATAATTAGCAGCTGAAAAAAAAAACAACAACAAAAAAAGCACAGGTGAAAACACTTTTTTTTCTTTTTACAAAGGATTGTTTTATGTATGTTTTTATTGTGGATCAATACCATATTAATACTTTATTAAATTATTATTATTATTATTATTATTATTATTATTATTATTATTATTATTGCAAATAATCATGCAAACACCTGGGGCAGTTTTACCAAAAGAATGCAAGACAGATTCCATTTCATTGATCTATATATGTGCAACATCCAGTCGCTATCATTCACCAACCAATCATCTCACAGCTTGGTTATTAAATTCTGATCTAGTGCATTTAGAAGCTTCTTTCATGCAATAAAAGACTCTGCTAAATCCTTAGGAAACCCAAACCCTTATGCCTAAATACAAGCTGTTTTGCAAAACAAAATAGATTTAGCTCTGGTAGTGGTGGTGGTAGGGCAGAGAGGCTTTTTTGTTTTAATTTTTCACAGAACCTTTATAGTTCATGAATTTGATATTGCCATTTCATTTTGAGGTCTTAATTGTATGTTTTGAAAGAAGCACAAGTCATAGGAAACATACTTATGTAAAGAAACCTCTGCGTTGGTAAGCCTTCTGTTTGTTATGGCTTATCAATTATAAAGTCATGTGACACAGACACAGTGGGGTACCTTTTCAAAGATGACTAGGGCGGCTAAGAGGTGTAATTGCTTTTGAGTTTGCCATTTGTGCACATAGATGTCTAAATCCCTTTATGAGGTTACAAAAGGATTTAGATGACAGGAAGTCTGTTTATCAGAGTTTTAGACTTTGATCAGCCCTCATTAAGGCAGACTATAAATAAGCATAACAATGTGAGTGAATAGGACATGTATTATCACTAAAGATATTTAGACATACACACTTGTTTTAAAAGAAAGGAAAGGTACAGTAGGTGTTTGTCTGTTTTGTGCTGCACAGCAATATTTGCAAGCTGAAGCCTCAGTGATATTAGGAACTCTTCCCCAGTGTTTATAAATTCAAAATAGACTGAAAACATGAAGAATGGAGTCATGCTTGATTCAGGGATTGAAATGTAATTGTTATGTTACATCTGTAATGAATACAAACCTTTTAACATCACTTCAGAGGCTAAACAGAGTAAATGGTGACAATACCAGGGATCTATCAGTAGCTCATAAATAAATACACATTTCTGGATAGGAGGAGGCTGTGTGGTCCAGTGGTTAAAGAAAAGGGCTTGTAACTAGGAGGTCCCTGGTTCAAATCCCAGTTCAGCCACTGACTCACTGTGTAATTTTGAGCAAGTCACTTAACCTCCTTGTGCTCCATCTTTCACGTGAGACATTGTTGTAAGTGACTCTGCAGCTGATGCATAGTTCACACACCCTAGTCCCTGATAGGGTTAACTTTGTCAACTCATTCTAGTATTTTAAAAACAGAACACAAAACCTTTGGTATCTAAGTTACTTACATTTACAATTAGAACATAAGAACATAAGAGAGTTTACAAACGAGAGGAGGCCACTCAGCCCATCTTGCTCATTTGGTTGTTAGTAGCTTATTGATCCCAGAATCTCATCAAGCAGCTTCTTGAAGGATTCCAGGGTGTCAGCTTCAACAACATTACTGGGGAGTTGGTTCCAGACCCTCACAATTCTCTGTGTAAAAAAGTGCCTCCTATCTTCTGTTCTGAATGCCCCTTTATTTAATCTCCATTTGTGACCCCTGGTCCTTGTTTCTTTTTTCAGGTCAAAAACTTCCCCGCGATCGACATTGTCTATACCTTTTAGGATTTTGATTGTTTGAATCAGATCGCCGCGTAGTCTTCTTTGTTCAAGACTGAATAGATTCAGTTATTTTAGCCTGTCTGCATACGACTTGCCTTTTAAACCCAGGATAATTCTGGTTGCTCTTCTTTGCACTCTTTCTAGAGCAGCAATATCCTTTTTGTAACGAGGTGACCAGAACTGAACACAATATTCTAGGCGAGGGCTTACTAATGTATTGTAAAGTTTTAACATTACTTCCCTTGATTTAAATTCTACACTTCTCACAATATATCTGAGCATCTTGTTGGCCTTTTAGCTTCCCCACATTGTCTTGATAAAGACATTTCTGAGTCAACATAAACTCCTAGGTCTTTTTCATAGTTCCCTTCTTCAATTTCAGTATCTCCCATATGATATCTATAATGCACCTTTTTTTTGCCTGCATGCAATACTTTACACTTTTCTCTATTAAATGTAATTTGCCATGTGTCTGACCAGTTCTGAATGCTGTCTAGATCATTTTGAATGACCCTTGCTGCTGCAACAATGTTTGCCACTCCTCCTATTTTTGTGTCGTCTGCAAATTTAACAAGTTTGCTTACTATACCAGAATCTAAATCATTAATGTAGCTTAGGAATAGCAGAGGACCTAATATTGATCCCTGTGGTACACCACTGGTTACCTCGCTCCATTTTGAGGTTTCTCCTCTAATCAGTACTTTCTGTTTTCTGTAATCCATGTGCATGCATTTCCTTGAATCCCTACTGCGTTCAGTTTGAGAATTAATCTTTTATGCGGGACTTTGTCAAAAGCTTTCTGAAAATCTAAATAAACCATGTCGTATGCTTTGCAATTATCCATTGTCAATGTTGCATCCTCAAAAAAGTCAAGCAGGTTAGTTAGACACGATCTCCCATTCCTAAAACAATGCTGACTGTCTCCCAGGATATTGTTACCATATAGGTCATTTTCCATTTTGGATCTTATTATAGTTTCCATAAGTTTACATATAATAGAAGTCAGGCTTATTGGTCTGTAGTTACCTGGTTCGGTTCTTTCTCCCTTTTTTGTGGATCGGTATTACGTTTGCAATTCTCCAGTCTGTCGGTACAACCCGTGTCAAGAGACTGTTGCATGATCTTGGTTAGCAGTTTGTAAATAACTTCTTTCATTTCTTTGAGTACTATTGGGAGGATCTCATCCGGCCCAGGGGATTTGTTTATTTTTAGAGCTCCTAGTACCTTCAACACTTCTGCCTCTGTTATGCTAAAGTTATTTAAAATTGGATAGGAACAGGTCGACATGTGGGGCATGTTGTCCGTGTCCTCCTGTAATCATTTAATATATTTGCTATTTTTTTTTCTTCATCTATGATTTTGCCATTTGTGTCTCTTAGACATTTAACCTCCTCTTTGAATGTTCTCTTGCTGTTATAATATTGGAAAAACATTTTGGAATTGGTTTTAGCCATTTACCCTTTTTTTGCAAAAGGAAAGCATGATCAAGTGAATCAGGTTTTGAGTTTGTAGAAGGATTATGACTTCTGTGTACAGTGTGCAAGACTTTGCCACCATGTAAGCCATGTACTGTAGTTTACAACTGCTTTTTGCCAGTTTGTAAAAAACCATTTTAACGGCTAAGCACACAGGGGATTGGAATGTTGAACTGGGAGATTAATGCTGACAAACCACAAGCAAAATCATTAGTTTTGTAATTATCTAGCCACTTCCCTTGGGTGCAGAGCCGTCACCAGTTGTGTTCAATATACAGATCTAAGTAAATTCATGGCCATTAGCGTATGACAACACAGCTTATAATTGTTCATCAAATCCCTGTGCTAAGTGCCATTTTGAGATAATCTGTTTTCTCAATTAAATAGTCATCAGGGTTTACATTCTTAAGGTGCACCAATTATAGGTGCACCAATTCAAAATGCCTTCTTGACTTGCATCTTTTGCTGAACATTGATAAAACAAAATGTATGCATTTTAATAAAAAAAAATACGACAAGTTCTCGTAATAGTGTTTGCAAAAATGTTACTTCTAGTAAGATTGAATTAGAGCAAGTAGAAGTTTATAATGAGGTATTTGGCTGGACAGTGCTTTGTCTTTTATAACCCATATTGATAAAGTTCAATCTCAAGTTAAATCTAGAATTGGTTTCCTCTTTCGCAATAAATCATGTTTTACACGTTCCGCTAGGTATACTCTAGTCCAGATGTCTGTTCTTCCAATACTGGATTATGGTGATGTTGTCTACAAAATGGCCTTGAAAGCTGCTTTGGGGAAGCTTGATGCTTTATACCATTCTGCTATAGGATTTATAACTGCTGCTTCTTATCTTACTCATCACTGTGATCTTTATGGTTGAATGGCCCTCAGTGCACACTCGGCGATTGGATCATTGGCTTAGGTTAGTTTATAGAACCCTGATTGGGAAAACCCCACTGTATCTGAGCAACCTATTACAGTTCTGTGCTTCAATTTACAATTTAAGATCAGATTCATTTATTAGACTGGTTCTTCCCAGAGTGTCCACTGTTTTTGGGTATAATTCATTTCAGTTTGTGGCTGCTTATGACTGGAATGAATTTCAAATTAAATTAAAACTACAGAGTTTTTGTTTCAGAGGATGTTTTTAATCAGAATCTGAATTCACTATTGTCTGATGCATGTGTATGTGTTTGTTAATGTGTTATTTATTTATTTATTTATTTATTTATTTATTTATTTTTCTGTGTTGTATTTGTTTGCTTTGTGCTGCTGTGATGTTTGTCTCTTGACCAGATCATCGTTGTAAATGAGAATTTGTTCTCAATCTTCTTATTGGGTAAAATAAAGATTAAATAAATATTTGCATAGTGTTAAAAAATACTTTCAGAGGAAAACATTTTGTTGATGCAGGGTGTTGTTCACAATTGTTACAGTATAGAGGGGTTGAGGAATCAAAACAAGTGAATCTCCAAACCTTTTGGGCAAGATTGTTTTTTTGTTTATTTAACAGATGCCTTTATCCAAGGCAACTTACAGATATTTAGGTGCAGCAGAGACTAGGACCAAAGGACAGAGCTGTAAATTAAGTGGAGACAGACTTAAGTAAGAATGTAGTGGTGACTGGTTTACATTGGTTATAAAGAAACAGAAGGGATTGAGTAATTGATAGTAACTCATGAGAATTGTTGAAAAAAAATGTGTTAATCATTTCCATGTCCGGGCTGGGTGAGGTTTCCTGAATGAATAAAGCTGCAGGCCTCACTCCTGGTGGTGCCCTCCTGTCAATTCCTTTTAAGTTCCATTTTTGCAACTAGTGGCTCAGCTAGTAAAGACGCATGGAAAGCAATCAGGAACTTGCTGGTTGAAATTCTTGTCGTGCTAATTGGCTGATGTTGGCTCAGATCATGGATGGTACAGAAATATAATATCTCATAAAATCTAAATTACATAGTGGCAGGGCACATCCCTGTGTGGAAATATGTGGCAGAGCAGAGCTCTGCTGGTAAATGTATTGTTATGGTTTTAAAAAAGGAATGGTTTATTGTTGCATTGTCATGATTTGAGGTTTGTTATTGTTTGGCAGCGTGGATGGGGTTAAAGCCCCATCCCTCTAACCGCGTGCAGAATGCGGCCATCTCCTAATTCAGAGAAAACCACATGTATAAAAGCACAACAGCCACTCATAGCGGGGTGGGTTGTTCAGACTGGACAGCAGGAGCGAGAGAGTTTAAAAAAAAAAATTGGTTAAGACCAGCACGATACTTGTTTTGTTTTTGTTTGAACCAGTCTGTCTGTTTATTTTGGCCACCATGCTGTTTTCTTTGGTAAAGTGTTTTATTTTGTGTAAACATTTAATTTATAATAAAGAAAATAGCGCATTGGTGACTCATCCGCAGTACTTGTGTGTGTCAGCTTCTTGGTCTGTGACGTCACCCACTCAGCCACCCTGTCCCACTCAATAATACATTTTTCTTTTTAAATAAACATTAAACTAATTTGTACTCTTTGCTCATCCATTATTAAATAAAAGCATTAAAAATGACTTGAGTTAATGGCGCAGTTATCTGTCACATTCTTTGCAAACTATGAAGTGTTTTTATTTTAGTTAGGCACTATCACTATAATAAAAATAACCTCTGTTTTAAAATTGAAAAGGACATTGTGATACAACCAAGTAGAGGTGGCAGACCCGATGTCAGATTTCTGTCACCTTGATAACTTGAAGTCTTGTGAGGATGCACATGAAATTTAATTTAAAAAACGTGCAATAATGGTATTGGTTGTAGTGTTAGGCTGGTAAAAAAAGAAATGGATGTCAAATATACAGAACCAGATTAACACTAGTCTTGGATTTATTTACCTAAAGTAACATTAGGTAGTGCTAATCAGGGTCTGTGAAACCAGCTGTAAATGTTTAATTAGATAAAGGTATTTTATTAAAAAACAGAGATACAGCGTTCAAAAGGAAGAGAGGACCTGGGTTCTATATTGCGAGATCGTAAGTTTAGACACAATAGGTCTTTGGACCAGTTATCACCTGCAATCTCCATCAGTTATCACTTGTTTCTATCTTCGAATTGTAGTTGGTGATGTGTTGCAATACGACAGGTCCTTTAGCAATACCGTACTATCTGAAAATAGAGGAATCACGAAGCACAAGGATAACATGTATTTTGAATGGTCTTGGAAATGACGTTTGTGTAATCGTTATTCATGTAATGAGAAACTACAGTTTTAAACGACCTAACAAACCCATTTCCTATCTACCCTATGTGTAATTTTATATATTCCCATGCAATTAACACATTTGGAACTGGACCATAACTACAGCATTCTTTACATAGACTAAATATTTAATAAGGCTAATTTAATATTTGCATAAATCTGTCAGAACAGTCATTTAAAAATTAAAACGTATTGGGTCAATTGCAGCGTACCAAATTTAGTCCACTTGATGTATCTAACTAGTGGATAAGCAGGTTTAGTTCACTTTATTGGACTAAAGTTAGTACACCTTCTGATCCTGATTGCAATGTACCAGAAGTGAATCCTCACAGGTGGATCATCTGCTAAATCAGACTAAACAAGATCCCGATTACAGCGTACCAACTCAGATGCGTGATGATCCTGTTCAAGTGGATTAGCTTAGTACTGTGAAGGAGAATACTAACTTAGTACGCCTGGTCATCCTAAGCATTTACTGCTTATTTTTTTGCAGAGACAGCTGCAATTTCAGTTAATATGCTTTAACTATAAACAACTAATGGTCCATTATCACGCAATTTGACTTTGCTGTGCCTATGCAGCAGTGTTGGCAGCTTAAATGTAAGTATGATCTGTCAGTTTGAAATGTGCATTTATTTTTACTTAAATATGTTTGATGTAAAACAAATTTATTTCTTTTTGTACATAGTTATCTTTATACATTTATCTGATACTGAATTCCACAAATTAGATTAGTAAACAAGGGTTTCTACAGGTATGGCCAAAAGTTTTGCATCACCTATAATTTTAGGATTGAGACATAGTAAAAAAATGTTTTTAATATATATATATATATATATATATATATATATATATATATATATATAGTACCTTGCAAAAGTATTCAGACCCCTAACCAATTCTCTCATATTACTGATGGTACACTGAAATTTCGTTCTGTTTGATATTTTATTTTAAAACACTGAAACTCAAAATCAATTATTGTAAGGTGACATTGGTTTTATGTTGGGAAATATTTTTAAGAAAAATAAATAACTGAAATATCTTGCTTGCATAAGTATTCACCCCCCACACATTAATATTTGGTAGAGCCACCTTTTGTTGCAATAACAGCTTTAAGTCTTTTGGGGTAAGTATGTACCAGCTTTGCACACAGTGTCAGAGTGATTTTGGCCCATTCTTCTTGGCAGCTTTGCTCCAGGTTGTTCAGGTTGTTTGGACGATGCTTGTGGACCGCAATTTTCAAATAGTGCCACAGATTCTCAATGGGATTGAGATCAGGACTTTGACTGGGCCACTGTACGACATTCACCTTTTTGTTCTTGAGCCACTCCAATGTTGCTTTGGCCTTGTGCTTGGGATCATTGTCCTGCTGAAAGGTGAATTTCCTCCCAAGCTTCAGTTTTTTAGCGGACTGAAGCAGGTTGTCTTGCAGTATTTCCCTGTATTTTACTCCATCCATTCTTCCTTCAATTTTAACAAGATGCCCAGTCCCTGCTTATGAGAAGCATCCCCACAGCATGATGCTGCCACCACCATACTTCACTGTAGGGATGGTGTGTCTTGAGGCATGGGCAGTGTTAGGTTTGCGCCACACATAGCGCTTTGAGTTTTGGCCAAAAAGCTCTATCTTGGTCTCATCTGACCACAAAACCTTTTCCCACATCGCAGCTGGGTCACTCTCATGCTTTCTGGCAAACTCCAGACATGCTTTCAGATGGTACTTTTTGAGTAACGGCTTCTTTCTTGCCACCCTCCCATACAGGCCAGTGTTATGCAGAGCTCTTAATATGGTTGACTGGTGCACCATTACTCCACTTCCAGCCACTGAACTCTGTAGCTCCTTCAAAGTGATTGTTGGCCTCTCTGTGGCTTCTCTCACAAGTCTCCTTGTTTGAGCGCTGAGTTTTGAGGGACGGCCTTTTCTTGGCAGTGCCTGGGTGGTGTGATGCAGCTTCCACTTCCTGATTATTGATCCAACTGTGCTCACTGGGATATCCAAACACTTGGATATTATTTTGTACCCTTTCCCTAATCTATGCATTTGTATTACTTTATCTCTAACTTCTGTAGAATGCTCTTTGGTCTTCATTTTCCTTCAGATTCACAGCCTGACCAATGATCCTTCAACAGTGGGGTTTTTATCCAGAAAATGTGACAGCAACTTTAATGGTTCACAGGTGAAGGTCAAAGGTAAGGTAATTGTGTCCTCGTTAGGGCAATTTCTTTCATCGGTGTAAACTGGGAGCTTCTACAGCACAGGGGTTGAATACTTATGCAAGCAAGATATTTCAGTTTTTTATTTTTCTTAAAAATATTTCCCAACATAAAACCAATGTCACCTTACAATAATTGATTTTGAGTTTCAGTGTTTTAAAATAAAATATCAAACAGAATGAAATTTCAATGTACCATTGGTAATTCAGTAATATGAGAGAATTGGTCAGGGGTCTGGATACTTTTGCAAGGCACTGTATGTATATATATAAAGTGATTTGGAAACTGGGGGGATGCTGCATTTCCCCAACGCTGATAAGCTGCCGGGACACTGCAGACGTGTATCAGATGACGTCATCTCTGGACAGGCTTCTTCAAAACTTCCAGCACAGGTTCCAAGAATTTGAAAGTGTTAAAAACGTCTTCCTGTTTGTAAAGAACCCATTCGTGGTGCAAGCAAATGGCACTTGGTGCGATCAAGCAAAAGCATCCTTTCCGGATGTTGAAAAAGCAAAACTACAGCTGGAGCTTATTGATTTACAATCTGATGAAGTGCTTAAGATGCGGCACACTGAAACTACATGTAAAACTTTCTGGACAACCCTTGTGCTGGACTCCAAGTATCCACACTTGAGGAAGGTGGCATTTAACATCTTGACTATGTTTGGCTCGGCATACGTGTGTGAGTCTGAGTTCTCAACAATGAACAACATTAAATCGCGTAATCGCTCCGTTTTGACTGATAATCATCTGTGCAACTGCCTCCGTCTTGCCTTGACTGAACTCACTCCAAACTTCAAGGCCCTTGTCCACCAGAGGACCTGTCATTTTTCCCACTGATGGTGAGTATTATAATTCTACATTATTCACATATATTTTATTTCAAATTGTATTGCTGTATAAAATTACATTTTCAGTAGTGATACCGTACTATAGTTAACAGGTATTTCACAGTAATTATTCATGATTCTTTTGCTTAAAACATGTGTGTGTGGGTGTGTATTTGTTATTGGAAAGACTTGAATCATAAAGCTAAGATAGAGAGTTCATCTGTACTAAGTATTATTTTCTTTCAAACTCTAATATTAAACAAGCAACAAGGCTTTGTAGATTATCTATATTAATCTATGCCTACTATAATTTTATTTAACAAAACCAAAATTAATACTCTTTGTAAACTCTAATTCAAAACTTAAAACAGTTTTAATGCTAATATTTACATCTGTTTGACATTTTATATATGTACTTTCTCAAAGTCTCAGATTTAATTTATTACATTTTTTTAATGGACTAAAAATATAAGCAATGGGGTATATTACTAATTCACAGCATTGTATGTGTTTGTTGGACAGGGGCACTTGCAGCATGAAAAATGTTTCGGACCTTGACTTTCGGATGAGTCTGGACCTTGACTATACCTTGACCAAGAAATGTGGACCTTGAAAGGAGGCTGTGTGGTCCAGTGGTTAAAGAAAAGGGCTTGTAACCAGGAGGTCCCCGGTTCAAATCCCACCTCAGCCACTGACTCATTGTGTGATCCTGAGCAAGTCACTTAACCTCCTTGTGCTCCGTCTTTCGGGTGAGACGTAGTTGTAAGTGACTCTGCAGCTGATGCATAGTTCACACACCCCAGTCTCTGTAAGTCGTCTTGGATAAAGGCGTCTGCTAAATGAACAAATAATGACAAAAAATGATTGACTACCCCTGGCCTAGAAGTTGGAATAATGGCATAATGCACCATTCCTCCACTGGCTTTTACCATGGCAATGGAAGTAATCATTAGGGCATCAAAATGGGTAGTGGTAGGAGAGCGCTTGGCTTCTGGAATGCGACTACCACCAATTCGAGCATACATGGATGACATGATAACCATGACTATAACAGTAACCTGCACTAATCGGTTATTGGGCAAATCAACCAATAACATTGAATGGGCACGAATGCAATTCAAGCCCACTAAATCAAGGAGCATCTCTATAATTAAAGGTAAAGTAGTAGATAAAAAGTTATTCATTAATGGTGAGGCAATACCAACAGTGTCTGAGAAGCCAGTGAAAAGTCTTGGGAGGTGGTACGACAACAGTAGAGAAGCTGGAAGCTTTAATCAGTTCATACATCAAGAAATGGTTGGGAGTTCCACGCTGCCTCAGCAGAGTGGGACTTTATGGTAAAGGAATACTGCAGCTACCAGTCTCCGCTCTAACCGAGGAGTTTAAGTGCGCCAAGGGCCGACTGTAAATGACATTAGTAGAGTCATGCGACAAATGCGTAAGGGAGTGTGGCGGAGTGTCCCGCCCCTATTTATTATTATTTGTATTTTTGTTTGCGGCGCGGGTAAAAGCGCCGCGTCTTTTATTATTATTTAAAAACCCCGTGAGGATGCATGGCTGATCAGCTACTGATTATTTAAATAGCTGACAGTCATGCATCCTTACCAAACGCGTGCAGACTCTGGCCGGGGGATAATAAGATAATTACCAACTAGTTAATCCCTCGGCCAGAGTATATAAACCTGCAGCTCTCTGCACTTGATGTTGGGGTGTTGGAGTAGAGAGTACGGGGAGCGGAGAGAAGGAATAATATTTAAAAAACAATTGCTAATACGTGCTGGATAATCCAGCACGGCACTTACTTGTTTGTTTATTTATTCGTTTGGCCCTCGTGCCCTTTTGTTTGTATTTTGTTTAAATATTTTGTTTGTTTATTATTAAATACGCTGAGTGCTTTTGCACTCAGTTTCACCCGCCCATCCACTGTTTTGGAGTCAGTTACTTCCTGGTCCGTGACGTCATCCACCACACCACTGCGAGCCAGACTGTCACAGGGAGGCAGCACCTGTGTTGAAAACTGGAAGAAAGTGGGCGGCAAAGAAAGCTGTGGAGGATGCAAAGGCTGCCCTTTGAATTGGTGATATCATAGGACAAGTTCAGCATGGAAGAGGGGGTCTTGGTCTCAGTTCAGCTCCTCCTACATGACACAAGGCAGCCCCATCTCAACGGAGGAAGCTGGTAGTCAACGAGGTGCAAAAGCAGGAGGAGAGGATGAGGTGCGTAAATGCCGTTTCCCAGGTCAAGCAGGGAGAATGGATGAGATGGGAGAGTGTGGAACAACGCAAGATTGGCTGGCAAGACCTATGGTCAATGGAACAGAGCAGGATCAGTTTCCTCATCAGGTCAACATATGATGTTCTCCCATCACCACAGAACCTAAACCTCTGGGTAGGAGAGGATCCCTCATGTCCTTTGTGTTCATCACCTGCAACATTAAGGCACATTTTGACAGGATGTAAGGTGGCTCTTAGCCAATGACGGTTTACTTGGCGCCATGACCAGGTGCAGCAATGTTTGGCCTTAGCATTGGAAGACAAGCGTAACATGACCAATAAGTTGCCACCAGTTCCATCAAAACATTACACACAAAAGACAACATTCCTCCGCCCAGGAGAGCAACCACCAAAAAAGGGTGTTAAAACCAATCCTCGCCCAGGACAACTGGAAGCTGCTAGAGATTGGAAAATGCTGGCAGATGTTGGTCAACAGCTTATTTTTCCACCTGAGATTGCCACCACTAACCTTCGACCAGATATTGTCTTGTGGTCTGGATCAGCATGCTTTGTTTACCTGGGAAAGTTAACAGTGCCATGGGAGGATGCTGTAGATGAGGCGTATGAGAGGAAGAAACTGCGGTATGCTGAACTAGCCTCTGAAGCGGAACAGCAAGGATAGAGAGTCCGGGTTTACCCAGTGGAGGTTGGTTGTCGAGGATTTGTGGCACACTCTACAACCCGGTTTCTCAGAGATGTCGGATTCAGTGGCCAAGAGTTGCGTCACACAGTGAAGAACTTATCTGAAGCAGCAGAGAGGAGCAGCAACTGGTTGTGGTTGAGACGGAGAGATTCTGGCTGGGGATCTCAAGCACAATAGAAAGAAAGAAACGCTGATGTACAGGTAAGTAAGCTGGGCTGAGTTGAGTGGGGGACAGAGGGGGGTGATGCTGGGACGCCAGAATCACCGTCGAGCCCTCTTGAGGTGTCGTGGGCTAGTTGACAAAACACCGAGGAGCGAAGGTGCCCACTTAAAGACCCCAGAGATGTACCCTACTTCGCTCAATCCAGACGGTTGTCATGCTGATGCGCTGGGGAGACCGCACTGTGGTTGATCCCCGGAGCCAGCATCGCAGCCGTTGCGTGTGCTGCTGCGCTAGGGAGGCAATAAGCTGATCCCTGGAGCCAGCATTACACTTCAGCCATCAACACCAGACAGAAGCATATCTACATCATCATATGAAAGGAAACGCAAATGGATGGAGACACAGATGGCTCACATTAGTTTACTGTAAAGCTACGTCTTAGTTGGTGCTTATCTTGGCGAGAGCCGAGTTCAAATCAACATGAAGTGTTAACATCTACTCTTGTGTAATGGAAATCTACAGTATATAAAGGTTTTTCCTATTTGTCTTGCTAAGTTTCGATTATGTCTGGTAGCGTAGCCTGTAGCCATGTAGACCTACCATTATTATTAGTCAGTTTACATGCCTCAGTGCAATGTAACCAGTAATACATGGACCGTACGAGTATACCTTAATTAACTCGTTTTATTAACTACAGAAATTGATACCAGTAGTTATGTGACAAAGTAGTTGATACCTAGAGAATATGTATTTTTTTATAAGCATCTTGCACTGTATAAATCTGTGGATTTACCAAAACATGGATTTAAAGATATGTATAACTCCATAGAATTTGCCTGGGGTAGCGCTTGCATCATCCTCCTCACATATTCCACAGATATGGGCTATACACATCAAGCTTCAAATTAATAAGTTCATAATTAGACTATCATAAAGTAAATCATGTTTCATTAATGTCCTGTACATTCATCTCTACTGACCATAGGGAGCTGAAGAAAATGAGAAAAAAAACGTTACCATAAATAAAAAATCACATTACTATATGTAATAATACTGCTGAGGCAGAACAATCTGTCAACCTTATAATTGTTTTCAAAAAGGTATAAATTGGGGGATCTACATTACATGACATTTGGAAATATAGAGTTTCAAAATAAAATATCTAAAATTATTATTTTTTAAAATTTTCTAAATGTATTTGTAAAATTGGTTCATTTTTATGATCTAACCTAGTTTTAATCCACTTTATCTATTTTCTACCCTTATGAATTTATAATATAATTTAATTTGATAATTAAATAAAGTAAAATGCAACTCTCAAAGACAACAGTACAATCCAGGAAATACATATATAGGGCAAAACCGAAGGGTTTACATATGAAAGGTACATATATCAGAGTATTCTGATGAAAGTTATTAAATTCTTGTCATTTAAGCACAATTAAGGAAAACTTTCTGAGGTATTTTGTATTTAGATATAATAAATATCATACACAAAGCACTGCATTCTGATATGTATAACTCAGTATTACTTACTGAACCACCGAGTCTCAGTCTAGAAGAAAATCATGTTAATAAAAGTTACAGTGCAAAATGAATTGTGTGCATTATGAAATGGGCTGGATACACCTAAAGGAGGATGCAATAAAAGCTGTAGCATGTATAATAATGACAGTGGTATGAAATACTAGTAATCTTCACAAAATATAGAACATCAATTCCTAATTTACATGTCTGTAAATGTCAAAAGAGGTTTCAATAGTTATTTGCAATGTTTTAAGACTGTAAATGGAGAAACTAAGTGCCAGTTGACCCGTGATGTAATTGATTTCCAAAGCAGTGAGCTGAGATCAGTCTAAAAAAGAGAAAGAAACCTGCTAAATAAAAGAAAACATCCCCATGCCAATGAATGAAACGGTTAAAGGTTTGTGAATAGGGCACACTGTTTCCATCTTCCCATCATTTACTATAAATGCAAATGCCCCTTCCAATGATTGCATACAATCACAAGTACATTGTGTTCTCAAAATGATTGCGTTTTTTTGAGCTAGCACTTTTTCATTGATATTCACATATTTACTGTACGATGCTAATAGAATTACTAATAGAAGTATTTAGACTTCCTCCCTGTTTTTACCTATGTTGATATCCTCTTTGGTTTTTCAGTGTTAACCTAATTTGGGACCTACAGTAATATATGAGCTCAAAACAGCCCATTACGTCTGCATGGTAGTTTGTTTGGCAACAGATATTGAGCATCTCCACAAGCATGTTATTTACTGCTGTGGATTAATATACAGGCAGGCACAGGGGTGGGGGGCGGGGGAGGCATGTAAGCACAGGCAGTTGGAAACCAGCAGCAAACCACATTATTATGGCCCAAGGGAGCAACAATGTAGAAGAAATTAAAAGTGTACTTTTCACAGCTAATACCAACATGTCTTCTACTGTACCTGTCTCCACACCCAGTTTCTAAAGAAAATAACACTTGATTGATCTCCCTTACAACACTAGAAACAGGCCATTCGGGGACAGCTAAAAAACCAATAAGGAATAGATCCATACAAAGGTTTGACGTAAGGCCAGCAGTGTTGCTTTTGTTTTTACTTTTGTTAAAGAGAGGCTCTTTTAAAGCCCCCCCTGGTTAAAAGTGACCACTTTAATGAATCCCCCAATATATGTTTTGTCTCAGAGCACCCCCCCCCCCCCCTCTGCCTTCCTACATGTACAGTAGGCTGGTTTTGAAGATCTGTCATTGCATGCCTAACCCTCAGGCCCTTGCACCACAAATATGGTCATCTGACTCATGGATTTTCACTACTGGGGTTTCCCAGCATATAGTGTATAGTGCTATTGGGGTTCCCTAGGACAAAAAGGGATAAGATATGGAAAATAGAAGTGGGGACTAGATGAAAACAGCAAATGAATGAAGGGGTGGAGGTTATTACTGCCCTGAGGGCTTGATTTAACCCATGAGTCTCGTTTGACATACAAGATTGAAATACTAATATTTAGAGGTCATTGGATAACCCTTTTGTAAACTAATCAGGAAGGCACAGCACATCCTCTATAATTAAACATATTTTTACAGTGTTTTACAGAATGCAAGACAAATGACTATATGTTGGCCTCTTGTATGGCAAACTAAGAAAACTAGCTTGTTAGGAAATCAAATCTGTTTTGTAAATAACGTTCATTCTATGAAAGTGCTTTGACTGAATCTTTGAAAGAGCGAGCAATTTCATCACGTTGCTGGTTTGTCCTGGGGAATCAAATGTATTTCCTTGCCCTTTTAACTAGCCCATGTGATAAAATTTAATTTAATTTATTTATGTATTTATTTGTTTATTTAACATGGAAGTGTACGCATTGAGACTGAGGCCTCATTTTCAAGGGGCTCCTGGAAAACAATAAAAAGACAATTACAAGTACAAGCAACACAATCCAAACACCTGTGGTTCAGACTTAACCAGCAGCACACAAAGATCAAAGAACAGAATAAATAGGACGTGTATATTTATTAATGTGGACTGAAGGAGAAGCACTGGCAGAAGGTTTTAAGCAATCCTAAATACAACCTTTATAACCAGAGAAAGAAAAATGATCAAATTCCATCTTCATACTATGATGGCAACAATTCAATTTCTTCAGGAGTTGATATGCAAAAGATAATTCTCCCAAAAAACTGTTTGAACCCTTGGAACAGCCAGATTAACAGAATCCTGAGAATGTAGACTATAACCAATGCTAGTTTCCTACAGGATGACTAAAAAAAGAAGCAGCCATGCCTTAACAACCTTATACAAAAACAATGCCAACGAAAAAGCCTCATATGTGTAAATGAGCGACAGCCTAGTTTTATATACATTTGACAATAATGTGCCAAAGGGGAGCAATCTAGAACAAATCTGCAGCATGAATTATACATCTAGTTCATGTAGAGACTCCTTACAAGTAAACGGGTAAATATATCACCATAATCTAACACAGGAAAATAGTAGCAGTCACCAACTATAACCTGCTAGATTGAGAAAAAGCCTTCTTGTTCCTGAAAAGAAAACCTATTTATCACTATGGTAATTAAAAGTAAGATGCTCATGAATCCATATACCCAAATATTTATAAAAATAAACTTTCTTTAGTAACTCTCCATGTAATGTAACAATAGCCCAAGTCAGATTTCTTATCCTTCTATTATAACTGAATAGTTTTGTTTTTGTCTTAGATACATTAAGTAATAATCTGTCTGGAAATAGTATGCTGTACAATATTAAATGCAGTCTCCAACTTTCTCTGTACTGCCCGTACGGAGTATCCTGCCGTATACAAAATAGTATCATTTGCCTAGAGATGTATATTAGTATTACCCAAATCAGATCCCAGGTCATGTATATAGAGGGTAAAGGGGACTGGTCCAAGGACTGACCCCTGAGGTACCCCCTTACATAGAGGCTCAAAGACCCTGAGGTACCCCCTTACATAGAGGCTCAAAGACGCTGAGGTACCCCCTTATATAGAGGCTCAAAAACCCTGAGATACAATCTTTTAGGTAATCCTTGAACCAAGCTACTTCTTGCTAAATCCTAAACAACATATTTTTAGACACAGAATTGTATGATCTACAGAATCAAAGGCTTTAGATAAATCCAGTAATAAAGCACCAACAAATTTACCAGCATCCGAAGCAAGTGATATATCATTAAACACCTTAAGGACTGCAGTTTGTGTACTGTGTTTCAAACGAAATCCAGATTGATGATCTGCTAGGATATTTTTTTGTTCTAAGAAACTCTTTAATTTAACTCTCAAATACTTTGGCAATAACTGGCTGTACAAATATAGGTCTATAATTGTTATGGTGTGAATTGTCACCTTTAAATACAGGGAAAGCATATGCAGATTTTCAGATTGATGGAATTTAATTTAAAATAAGAAAGAGATTAAATAGAGCAGCTAATGGTTGAGCAATAATCTGTGCTGCTACCTGTAGAAAATGTGGCTCCAATCTACCTGGGGCAGCTGATTTTTATGATCAAGACACATTAACAGCTTGAGTACCTTGTGTGCTTTAATAGTACGGAAAAATAGCTATAATTTTTTGCTGTCTTTGATCAAATAAATTAGAATCAATATCTGATTGATCATTGGTCAAACTAGCGGAATTTGTATAAAAGATTTGTCAAATACCAGTCTACTTTTTCCCTAACAAAATTCTTGTTAAAACAATCAGTAGCTATGGTTCCATCTAACTTTTTTTAATGCGCTAAAACTCATGTGTTTTAAAAAAATCTTGACAAATGTGATGGAACAGGTGAAATTCGGTTAATTCATGCGAGCAAAAAATAAAAAGTTTGATAGTGGTGGATAACAATGTATCCTGTATGATAATGCAATGGAAATACTTTCCAAACTAATTTTATGTGCTAGTGCATACTTTTTCACTCATATGGTGGTATTTACATGGTCTACACATCACATCTCCAGATGGGGCACTTAATTCAATCGTAATGACACATGTCATGTCAAATCTATAGCTATGGCCAAAAGTTTTGCATCACCTAGAATTTTAGGATTGAGATATAATAAACTACTACATGAACATAATTTAGATATTTTATTTAATGCTATTTAATTAAAGAAACTACAAAATTATATTGCAATAGGCAATAGTTTATGCAGTGCAGTATTTGGAAGGCAATGGAATTGGAGTCAATTTTTGTGGCAATTTCTTTAAATACGCTGCCTGCTGTAAATTGTAACAGCGTTTGCTGTTACACTGTAGTGTAGGCAAGACAGAGATCATTCTGTGTGTCTTTTTGATCCAAGTTTACAAATGCCGACATACACCTGACCCTCTGTTTTCTTTCGCTTCTCTTACAAATTGGATCATTAAAAAATATATATGTTCCCAAGCAGGAATAGAATATCTTCTTTTAGGCTTCGGTGCAGATATCTACAGAGGGTATCTGATACTGTCTGTTTTATTATTATTATTATTATTATTATTATTATTATTATTATTATTATTATTATTATTATTATTATTATTATACTGATTTACTTAAATTACATATGAGGGGCACAGTACAGCTTCAAAATAATATGAAACATTGGTAATTCAACTTTGGTAATTCTTTTTAATTTGGAGGCTATAAAACACAAATCAATTAAAGACGATTTAGTTATATCCTTTTGGTTGGGATGAGTTGGAAAATCTATCAGTTGGGTTAGACCCAAAGCCAAACTTCAGTGTTTTAAAGCATTAGATTTAGCAGAAAACCAATCATAATTAAAATCACCCTTTGATAGGGTGCAAGCCTCTGTTCCAGGTTGGTAAGGATAGGTTTAATACTGTCCCTGCCAAATACACATGCAGACTGTGGCTCGGACTTCATTGATTAACTAACAGTCAATTAAGCCCAGCCACAGGTGTATAAGGAGCAGACTCTCCACTTGTGGGTGGATGAACCCAGGGCAAGAAGCAGAGCAGAGCAGAGCAGCCAAACCAAACCAAAAGGAAGGATTACAGTTCTCCTTTATATCTTTCCAGACTGAAAGCAGGTAACTACCTCCACAACATCCAGCATCTACACCTGTGCCTGTTAACAAGTATACCACTTGTATATATACTTGCTCTGCCTGGGCTCTATTGTATATGGTTGTGAAATATTTAAAGACACAGTACCCATTTATTTAATGAACAGTTTTTGTTGTCATGCCTGCTATTTTACAGCCATTAAAGACTGGACCAAAACGCTGCCCTTTCACACGCCCATTAGAGCCAATTCACTGGGGTCTAAAAACTGCAATATCAGGATTAAGAGGGTTCAGCCACGATTGAAACAAATCACAGTTGGGTAATAAACTTTGGATGTAACACGGACAAATCCTAAGCCGCTATCCTTATTAAAGTCAGATGGTAGATATAAAGAATCTGGATCCCATGGACCTGGGTTTAATTCCACATTCCCACTTAGCAGTAAAATAAAAAAGGATTACAAATGTAGGCTCATGCTATTTCCTATATGTTTACTATACCTCTCTTTAGAGAAAGAAAACAGAAATGTAGAGATATTCAGTCATGTATAAACGATAGACCGTATAGTAAACAAGACTCCCTTAGACAAGATTAAGTTTGAACTTGCATAGAATTCTGCTTGTATATCTGTTATTCTTCTATCATCAAACAGATTGGTACATGAAAAAAATATGCCACAAAATACTGGCAATGTATAACCTTGTAACGATCACTCTGCACAACTGAGAAGCAGTTGCACTGTCCTCCCTAAGGAGAAACTACTGGCCCTATTCCTATAGCTAAATAAGTCAGCAAGAGTGACAGACAGCAAAAGCAGGGACGTCAGAGGTGTCAATTTCACGAACAATCGGTTTATTATTGTGAACAATAATGTCAACAAATGAAAAAATGAACAAATGAATGAAATGAATAATGATAAGAAAGTAATTCAAATAATTGCAGGTAACAGGTAAGAAATAAGATGGTACAGATAAGTATGTAGGGACAAACAGAAGGCTAAACAGATTCACAAAGTAGAAAATGAATGGTGTCCGGAGGGTCTCCAATAAACCCACACTCACAAACACAACACACACAGATAAAGACCAAGGATAAATAAATAGATACAGATGTGGAAACAATTACATTTAACAGTCTCTATGGCAATGGTGGGAGAATGACAGGTAGGCCCAACAAGTCCAGTAAAGCAGGGTAATTGAAATCCATACAAAGTAACAAAAAAAATACAGGAAACAAAGTATCAAATTAAAGTAGAAACAATCCAAACAAAAAAGAAATGATCTCACCCACAAATAAGGCAGTCCAGCAAAGTGTCCCAAAATGATGGTGATTGTAGAAAGTTGAAAACATTGAGTACGTTGAAATTGTTGAGACTGTCCAGTAGTGTTGAGTTGAATGGTGAACAGTTGTTTGGAAAAAATCAGGAGGATCAGGAAAAAATGGAGGCTGTCACACATAAAACAACAAACACTAAACAGACCTAGAAAAACAGCTAAACTTAAACAAGTAATAGTGAAAACAAAAAGAGCAGTTTAGACAAAGCGCAGTGACAAAAGAAAATAAACGGATGCACTGGAATTATCTAAGGATGTTAATGGATTCACTGAAATTTAAGTAGAGAAAATGCTGTAGTTAAATGGATTCCTCTGAAAAAGGGAGTCTCCCTCAGGCCTGATTAGCCAGCTTTAATACAAGTGCTGGCTACTAAGGAGCTCTGAGATTGGAGGGGTGGAAATCTGAATGAGCCAATGGGGAGAGAGGATGAACAGAGGGTGGTTGCAAGGAACTATGGGAAATGAAGTTTTGACCTGGCCAGGCTACTGACCCTAATTAAAGGGACAGGTGGGTGAGACTTACACCCACATTATGTAGCATGGGAATTGCTACAACCTGTAGTGGAAGAAGTCTCAGAAATCCCATGCACATTTCAAAAACAGCATAAGTCCAATCACTAACCAAATAGCACCCATAGTGTAATACAGAATTACAAAATTAAAAGTCAATTTTGGTTAATTTAGTATTAAATAATGAACTTAAAACACAACATACTTTTCAATATAGTCCAGTGCAAAATAATAACCATATAACAGCTACAAAACAGCCAGCAATCTCATGAATTATTAATTGTTTTAATTTCATCGTATTTAATTTCTTTAATTTACACATTTTAGTAATACACTCCTAAGTCTTCTAACCAGAAATTAATGTTACTTACACAGCACATGCGGCTCTTAGCTTGTATCACATTTAAACAATTCCAAGGCAGACACTTCTAATGAGTTTTTAAATCAGGTCTTATGAAGGTAAATAAAATACCAAGTTTCCACTGAAACTGGATGCTAATTAGAATTGTTTTCATTTAACAATATAATATAGACACACAGATTCACCAAAGGGATTGCTTTTATCACTCATTATTCCACATGACAATGTAATTATGCCCCACACTCTTATAATAATAATTTCAACCTATTTTCCCATAATCTCATGTTCAGCTTAACATGTAGTTCAAGGCAATTGTAAATAGGTGTGTGCATGAAGCCAAACCCCTATCTATAAAGGGTCAGGTCATGGTGACAGTAGAACTAGACAGGGACAAGACACTGAATACAGTTAATTAAATATGACATATACTTTAAAAACTGATACACAGTAAACTCCAATCTGGTTATATTCTGTGGTTGTCTATGATCCTCTTCCCCTGCACTTACATCTATTTTATTGTACTGCACAACCCAGAATTATTTAAGTTTAACTTACCGTATAAATCCATTTGCTGAAACAACCCAATACAGTCAGCACTCGGATATCTGTTACCCAGATACACATCAGTCATGCTTTACCACCATTGTATTAAGAATAAAATCAATCCCCATTATATATATATATATATATATATATATATATATATATATATATATATATATATATATATATATGTAACAAATTAATGCACTTACATGTCACACACGATTTCCGACTCTGTCACCAGTTTTCTGATACAAAGCCCATTTCTTCAATGTTACAATTTATCTGAATATCCATCACAGTCCACGTTTTTTTTTTTTTTTATTCTTGCTAATGCCAAATCAGTCTGTCTTATATTGTGCAGTTACACAGCGCTTCCTCCAGTTTCACCTGACGAAAATGCAGCCAAAACAAAGCTAACGAGACAAGCTAGGGTAATGTAATAGTTAATCATTAAACAGTTGTAGATACTGTGATGGTTTTATTTATTTTTTATTTTTTTATCTGTGATCTTTTGTTGCTTTTGTGCATTTTCATTTACAAGTGAACTATGACATTAGGGCCCCACCCATCGAGCACTATATTCTGCAATTTTGAATACTGACTTTGGATTCTGTTTTAATTCTGGAAACTGTTTTTTTTTTATCTTTTGGTTTTGCTAAATTGCATTGCCTTTTACATTTTACGCAGTTCTGTGCATGGATAAAAATCAGATTTCATTTTGCTGTTAGGTCGTTAATGGAAAATTTTACATACTGCTACAATACATGCCGAATTTAAAAGCACCTACTGTATTACAGTTAATGTGTCGTCTCTTTAGTTTCGGCAAGTGATATTTTTAGAATCATATCGTTCTGAATTAAAATACTACTTCTGTTGAAAATATAGTACTGTACCCCTAGGTGCCGACTACGCCGGAATTTTAAAAAGGGGACTCAGCCCCCCTGGGATTTTGATAGGATGTTGATGAACTTGTAGAATGTGGCACACTAGGACCACGCAGAATGCAGGTTGTAATGGAAATGCTAGCCCGTTCATCCGAACAGCTGGGGAACATACCAATGGCTTGTATTAATTAGCGTTCAGATGTTTACAAAAACAGCAATACAGTTTATTTAAAAATGAGTATTTTTCTGATAGCCCCTGTAACGTCACTCTGCAAAGCACATCTCACAGCGATACTGAAGCGTTATTTACAAGTATAATAAATGTAAAACTGAGTCAAACAAGTGACACACTGCTGTTTCATTTGTATGCACATTCATATCAATTCATTGCTTTCACATTTTTTTTAATGTTAAAAAAAGAACAACTATAAACTGAATTCAGTACTGAAAACAAATTTCAACACTATTCTCAAAACAGCAGCCTGTATTCCAGAGTGCTGTTGGTCCTAGTTTTGCGCTTACATTTGTGTGGATATTTCCCCCAAAACAACAACGAAGATTGATAGTTTGAAATTAAATCAGCGATAATACAGCATCATGTCTTTCTGAACAGCTTCTGTACAAGTTTAAATTTCAAATGAAGTTAACTCGGGTTCCACCTGTAATTTTTGTAACTTGCATTTCTTCTCAATAAATTAATTTACTATTTTAACTGTATTATCTCTTCATACAATATAAAACTTTTTAGTGAACAAAATAAAAATAAAAAAATGATATTGTTCAAAACTGAAGATTATATAACATGCCTAGGCAAAGGTCTGCATGCAGCTCCCAACAATTAGGCACAACACCTTGGACCAGGCACATGCAGATAAGAACTTGAACTTGAAGCATATGTGGAAGCGACTGTAAGTATAAATCACGGTCAGCACATACTAGCATAGAACGAGTGCACCTGTGGGGTGGGTGTGGGGGGCGTGAACGAAGTGTGCTTGTGAATGTTGTCCAATAACATGTCTTGTTATGTCTAAATGTTACATGTTTTCGCAGGGTTTTGGGGTATAAAAGGGCAGCTTGCACGCTGCTGTGGGCTGTGTTGTGGTGTGCTGTGGTGTCCTGTTGTTTACCCCGGAACGCTACAATACATTTTCACACGTGTGTGGTCACATTTGAAAATAGTTTGCTGGAAAAGATTTCTATTTATTTTCGAAAAGTTTTCAGAAAGTGTTAGAACTGTGTTCCGGCTACCAAAAAAAGTGCAGGAACTCGGTTCCGGAGCATTCCGCCAGGACTCGAGCACTGCTGTTTGTAGACTTTCATGTTCAGTAAATTGTCGGGTGAGCTGTGCGAAACTTCTCCAACTTGTATGCACATTAACAGCGTAATTAAGGTATGTTTTTGTTTTCATTTTAAAGAATCGCTCATATTGTTTTCTACTGGTTTAAATAATTATTGTTTATAGGTATTGTGGCAAGCTGTGGGGAGCTCTATGATTTATGAACATGCCAGCCTGGCCGATGACGTGAGCGCTGATTACTGTTTATTACCCATTGCTGTTGTTTACTTACTGTTTATTTTCTTATCAATGATTACCAATCCGTTTCTCTTTCTGTACTGTATTTATTTGGTTATTTATCTATGATTACTGACTGTCCCCTCTATTTAAATCAACGTTTTATTTTTGGAATGTCATTTCTTATTTTCTTATTTTATACACCCTGTGTTTCGGTTAGCGTTATTAATTATTGAATGTGCCTTTAGCACTGTAACTTGACAACAAAGTGCAAACCCACCACGGCCTGCATCAACTGGAGACGCAGGAATTGGTCACATAAATAGACAAACAAAAAGAATAGACACTAACAAACAGGGAGGACGAACGCTAAACAAACAAGTATTGTGCTGGTCCTACAGCACGACGTAGCAATTGCTAGAAGTATCATTATTATTATTATTATTATTATTATTATTATTATTATTATTATTATTATTATTATCTCCTCACTCTCTCCTGTTCTTTCTCCCTGAACACACAACCCTGAGTGAGTCAAACGTGCATCTATATATACTGTTGTGTCGGGATTCAATTACTAATTAACAATTCACTTGAATCCCAGCACGTGAACTCATTTTTGCAATCCCGTGCTCACATACTATTATATACTTTATCTGCACATGAAGTGATTATGCAATCCCTGTGCCTAAATACAACGATATATTTTAAATCACTCGTGCTGCACAGAACCATTTATGTCCTGTGCACCAATACCTATACACCAACACTGACACACCACACGCAACACATAGCACAAAATCCACACATGGGTGGGACACACTGCCACAAAGGGCCACAAGTCCAAGGCCAGTCTGAGCTGTGGCAGTCCGAACGAGGACATTTGGAGCGAGGACCTTTTCCAAATCTGTCCCAATGGCTACTATAGGCCTCATTCCTACTTTGACACCTAACGTCTGGATCCCCTGGACAAAGCGGGCTCACTCTTTCTCCGTTCCCAGAATTAACACTGGTAAGTATCTGCTGCACATACCGTTACTAACTCCTTCTCCCCCTACGCTACCAGCTACAAATTAGAAAATCTCCTTTTTTAGTTGTTGTTCTCTGACTAACAAATCTCTGCTTCTCAGTGAACTTATAACTGATGCCAGTCTTGATCTTCTCTGTCTAGCTGAAACCTGGCAATCTGTAAATGACATGCACTTGCTGCATCTAGCCACCCCACTGGCCGAGGAGGTGGCACTGCTGTTATTGCAAATTCTGTGCTCGCTTCCT
This sequence comes from Acipenser ruthenus, assembly GCF_902713425.1. NCBI lineage: Eukaryota > Metazoa > Chordata > Actinopteri > Acipenseriformes > Acipenseridae > Acipenser > Acipenser ruthenus. Next base: position 113,575,160 of record NC_081190.1, read on the forward strand.
CAGTTCTTTTTTTGCCTGCCTTTTCTTCATTTGAGCATCTCGCCATCAAGCTCCCCTCTCCCATGTCCCTCACCCTTGATGTTTTCTACCGTCCACCTAAGAATAACTCTGCTTTTATTGTCGAGTTTTCAGAATTCCTCTCCCTCGTCTGCACTTCTACTGACAAAATCCTACTCCTAGGTGACTTCAACATTCATGTTCACTTGCCTTCTTCCCCCCCTAGTGACCAACCTCAACACTCTTCTGGACTGTCTTGGTCTCTCTCAATCTATCAACGTCCCCACTCACACCCAAGGACACACCCTGGATCTGCACCCCTCAAATCTCTCTGTCTCAGATATCTCTCTCTCTCTCTCTCTCTCTGACCATTTCTTAATCACTGCTAATATTAATCTTCCTGCTCCTTCCTCTGCTACTGAAACTATCCTCCGAAACTCTCAGAATGTGTCTCTGCATCCCCTCTAACTGGTACTCGCCCGTCCTCAGTTGATGATGCGGTGACCCTCTACAATACCACCCTTACTCATGTCATCGACACTGTTGCCCCGCTTACAACCAGAACTGTCAAGAAAGATCGAAACTGCCCATGGTACACCCTCGAACTTCTATTGCTTAAGTCTGCCTACCACAAGGTTGAGCGCAAGTGGAGGTCGTCTGTTCACAGGTTCACGCTACAGGCGTGCGCTCGCCGCTGCCAGGGTGAACTACTTCTCTAAAATTATAATTATGGGACACGATAAACCCAACGTTCTCTTTAAGACCATTGACCAAATCCTACATACAGTCACCAACAGATCCATCTCCCCTTCATCCTCCTCTCTTACCTGGCATGATTTCTCCTTTCTTTCGGAACAAAATTGACAACATCTATTCTACGCTCTCCCGCCATGAACCCAGTTTACTACTTGACCACCTTGATTCTCCTCCGGTTGACCCTCCTGCCCTCTCCTCTTTCTCTCCTCTCTCCATTGCTGATAACTCTTGCTTACTGTTGAAATCAACTACGGCCACGTGCCCCCTGGACCCATGTCCGACTAACCTTGTCCGCCTCTGTGCTTCTGATCTTGCTCCTTCTATTATGCACACGCTCAACCTGTCCTTGGACTCTGGCTTGGTTCCTGCTGCCCTTAAGCTTTCCCGAGTTACGCTGCTACTCAAAAATCCCTCCCTCGACCCGACTGACTTATCTAATTTCCGTGCCATCTCCAATCTCCCTTTTCTCTCCAAAACTCTCGAAAGGTCTGTAGCCATTCAACTGATGAAACATCTCACGCATAACAATCTGCTTGAATTTCTACAGTCTGGCTTCCAGCCGTATCACAGTACTGAAACTGCTCTGCTCCAGATTGTGAATGATCTCCTGCTTAATGCTGATGCTCCCCTGTGCTTGTCCTCCTTGACCTAACAGCCGTTTTTAACACCATAGATCATGGCATTCTTCTTGACCACCTGGAATCTGTCTCTCCTGGATGTTCTCTTATCTATCCGGACGCATGCAGTCTGTTTTCTATGTTGGGTGCAGTGGTGTCGCAAACCCAGTCACTTGTGGTGTCCCCCAAGGATCTGTTCTTGGGCCCCTTCAATATCTACATGCTTCCCTTGGGTCACCTCATCCGCGAACACAGACTCATGTTTCACTCCTATGCTGACGACACACAGCTCTACTTCAAACTCGACCCTGGAAACCCCTCTGCCATGGTCCGGCTCTCGACTTGCATTCAAGACATTGAGGCCTGGATGTCTGCCAATTTTCATCAGCTGAACACTAGCAAATCTGAACTCCTTCTAGTAGGATCTAAACTCAACTTAAGAATCTTAATATAGCTGCCCTGAACCTCGGAAATCTTCCTTCTACCATCTTGGAAACATCTCCAAAGTCCGTCCCTACCTTGTCATGCTTTTGTCTCCACTTAACTACTGCAACTCTCTTTGTGGTGGTCTCCCGGCACACAGCATTTAACTGACTGCAGCTAGTTCATAATGCCGCTGTCAGGATCCTTACCAGATGTAAAAAACTTGAACACATCACCCCCCATCTTGCCCAGCTGCACTGGCTACCTGTAAAGTTCAGGATTACTTTCAAAACTCTCCTGCTCACCTACAATGCCCTTCATCACACAGGTCCAGAGTATCTCCTCAACCTGCTGACCCGCTATGTCCCTGCCCACAAGCTGTGGTCCTTCGACTCTGGCCTGCTTGTTATCCCCAAGCAAAAGTGCACCACACTTGGAGAACGCTCACTTAGCTTCATGGCTCTGACTCTTTCGAACTCTTTCCCAGCTTTGGTGTGGGATTATCCCACTGTCGCTTGCTTTAAATCAACTCTCAAGACCCACTTGTTCTCTCTTGCTTTCCATGCTCTTTAAAGCCTGATACCTGCTATTAGCTGCTGTGTTGTTGCTACCATTTCATGTATTATGCTACTCTATCATGCATTATGCATTTTTCACTGTATTTCATGTATTATGCATTGTTTTCTACTGTATAGCATGTATTATGCTTTTCTCGGTAATTAAAGTATTATGGATTTTCTTGTTACTGCATCTTGTAAAGCGCTTTGTGATGGTGATCCACTATGAAAGGCGCTTTATAAAATAAAGATTGACTGATTGATAATTAATAATATAATAATAAACTTTATTTTGTATAGCGCCCTTAAAAGCAATAATCTCAGAGCGCTTCACAATTAATAGTACAGCAATAAATAAAAAGATTATACATAAAAAAGCACAAGGAAATAAAACAATCATAAAAATCATAAAAACTCCTTCCTAAAAAAGTAAGTCTTTAAATTAGCTTTAAAAACACTCAAAGAAGCTGAGTCCCTGATCTCTAGTGGAATAGAGTTCCATAATTTGGGGGCATAGCAACAGAAGGCCCTGTCACCCATAGAGCGCAGGCGAACAGACGGGACACACAGCAGTCAGAGCGGAGGTTGTGAGTAGGAGTGTAAAAAGATAAAAGATCTGACAGATAAGTCGGAGCTAGCCCATGAAGAGCCTTATATGTGAGCATTAAAATTTTAAAATCAATTCTGAATATGATAGGCAGCCAGTGCAAGGCCTCCAAGACAGGAGTAATGTGATCTCTTGAGTGGGACCGAGACAAAATTCTGGCTGCATAGTTTTGGACAAATTGAATTTTAGTGAGGATGCTATTAGACACCCCAGCAAGCAGGGCGTTACAGTAATTGATCCTGGAGAAAACAAAAGCATGAACCAGTTTTTCAGCTGCAGGTAGAGAAAGCATGGGATGCATTCTGGCAATATTTCTAAGGTGAAAAAAGAAACCTTGACAGCATTCAGCACATGTGATTCAAAAGTTAACCCAGGATCAAAAATCACACCCACATTTTTCATCTTAGATCTGAACTCAAGCAGGGTTCCATCAACAGACAGATTTTACATCTAAACTGTCACAGTTAAGATGTAAAAAATTTTGTGACATCCAATTTTTTATATCAGAGATACAGGCAGTTAGGGCAGAGGCAGCAACATTGATATCAGGTTTAGAATTATATATATATATATATATATATATATATATATATATATATATATATATATATATATATATATATATATATAATTTATATATAAATACTAAATAACAGGGGGCCAAGGATAGAGCCTTGCGGGACACCAGAAGTTACTGGCCCAGCCTCAGAACTAAACCCACCCAGGGAGATAAATTGTTGACGTCCTGTTAGATATGATCTGAACCAGTTGAAGGCAGTGCCAGAGATGCCAAATAAACACTCTAATCTATCAAGTAGGATCTTGTGATTTACAGTGTCAAATGCCGCACTAAGATCCAAGAGGATTAAAATTGATAATGCACCCGAGTCAGCAGCCATTAACAGATCATTTGTTCCTTTGACCAGGGCAGTCTCTGTGCTATGAAGATGCCGAAAGCCAGAATGAAAGGGTTCAAAAAGATTGGTAAATGTACCTCTGTTTGACAATAGGAAAACATATCACATCGCAATTGATTGCACCTGTACCAGAATCTCACAGCATACCACTTTCTAACATTACACGGGTCAAGTTTTGGTATGCATACCACATTGTGACGATATACCACTAACTGAAAAACACAGAACTCAACAAATCACTATTAACAGTTTACAGTGGGATGCTAAAACCCCAGGGTTGCACAAGGTGGTTTGCGGAAGTAAATGCACTGCAGAGAGGAACTAAAACAGCTTAGGTTGGTTGATAGCCTGCTAGTTACACCCTGGGCACACATTCTTGTTACTGGACAGAACACTTGTCCTCCCTTATTTTAGTTTTTAGTTGTTAGTTTTTGTATGATGTCATTAGGGGGTGCATGCAGAGTCGTTAGTGTTGTGGTTGGGTCAGGTTGGGAACCTGACATTGTTCAGTAGATGGAATTGATGAAAGTAAAATCAGGGGACTGGAACAGTGATAAGGAGGGAGTGGTTGATTGGCTGTAGTAAAGAACAGACCTGTGTTCAGATACAGTGAATTAAGAATTCCATTATTGCTCTGGCACAGAAAGAGCAGGTCTAGGGTATTCCAATCTTTACTGTACCATGGAAACAGTTCACATTCCCAGGCTATACTGCTGTGGTGGTGGAGGTGCTGTAATCATGGCTTGTGTGTGTCTGTTCAGCCATTTTAAACAACTATACAAACTGTTCACTATAGATACAGCATTTATTATAAACAATATTTTTTGACAGGGGGATTCAATTCCTGCTGGTGCGATTTACAGCTTTGGCTGTGATTTGTTTAAAACTGGGCTAATTTCCCTGGCTGGCTTGGTGGAAAATGTGTTAATGTCACTTAACAGAGAGCACGCACATGGGTAGCAGAACTGAGAGTAAGATTATAGCTATGCACCGTGAAGATAATTCCATAGCAGCACTTCATTACAGACATTAGGCAGAACTGAGAGTTAGATTATAGCTATGCACCATGAAGATCTGTGCCGCTGAGCAGTGAAGATAATTCCATAGCAGCACTTCATTACGGACATTAGGCAGAACTGAGAGTTAGATTATAGCTATGCACCATGAAGATCTGTGCCGCTGAGCAGTGAAGATAATTCCATAGCAGCACTTCATTACGGACATTAGGCAGAACTGAGAGTTAGATTATAGCTATGCACCATGAAGATCTGTTCCGCTGAGCAGTGAAGATAATTCCATAGCAGCACTTCATTACGGACATTAGGCAGAACTGAGAGTTAGATTATAGCTATGCACCATGAAGATCTGTGCCGCTGAGCAGTGAAGATAATTCCATAGCAGCACTTCATTACGGACATTAGGCAGAACTGAGAGTTAGATTATAGCTATGCACCATGAAGATCTGTGCCGCTGAGCAGTGAAGATAATTCCATAGCAGCACTTCATTACGGACATTAGGCAGAACTGAGAGTTAGATTATAGCTATGCACCATGAAGATCTGTGCCGCTGAGCAGTGAAGATAATTCCATAGCAGCACTTCATTACGGACATTAGGCAGAACTGAGAGTTAGATTATAGCTATGCACCATGAAGATCTGTGCCGCTGAGCAGTGAAGATAATTCCATAGCAGCACTTAATTACAGACATTAGGCAGAACTGAGAGTTAGATTATAGCTATGCACCATGAAGATCTGTGCCGCTGAGCAGTGAAGATAATTCCATAGCAGCACTTCATTACGGACATTAGGCAGAACTGAGAGTTAGATTATAGCTATGCACCATGAAGATCTGTGCCGCTGAGCAGTGAAGATAATTCCATAGCAGCACTTCATTACGGACATTAGGCAGAACTGAGAGTTAGATTATAGCTATGCACCATGAAGATCTGTGCCGCTGAGCAGTGAAGATAATTCCATAGCAGCACTTCATTACGGACATTAGGCAGAACTGCCCTCTGTAAACAGGGGTTAGTAAGCGTGTCTTAAACTGAAGCAGCTGGTCAGCCCAATAAAAAAGATGACATAGAAATAAAAGGTGATAAAGATATTGTTTATACGTGGCTTCATACTCTGTTTAATGTGTTAACATTAGGCGCTCCTGGTAGGCTGAAACCAAGCCGGTCCACACAGCAGGGGACATCTGGAATGATCCGTGGCTGGCATGGAATCAGCCTGTGTCACAAAGACGGCCAGAGTGGGTGGCGTCAGACCAGAAACAGTAACACAAACGACAGAGAGATGTGGAGTTTGGTGGAGCTGAGCGAATGCTTTCGCTCAGCATTTAATGAATAAACAGACAGAAAATAAACGTTTGTAACAAAACACAAAAACAGGACACGGCACTTGTAGCCAAAATAAACAGACGAACAAAACGGACTAGACAGTGCACAGACAGACGAACAAAACACGGTGAGCAGATAACTATTTACTTTACTTTTACAACTACCTCCGTCTCCAAACCCGTTCTCCACTCACCGAACACCTGACCACGAGTGACTAAAAATGTGCCTATTTATACTGTTGTGCTGGGATTCAATTACTAATTAATTATTCACTTGAATCCCAGCACGTGAATTAATTCTGTGCAACCCCGTGCTCACATATTACATTTAACCAGCACGTGAAGTGATTTGTGCCCTCCTCGTGCCTAAATACAAATCTACACTTTTAAATACACGTGAAACACAGACCCGTTTATATCCCGTGGATCAATGACTATACACCAACATTAACACACGCAACATACAACACAGAACACACAAATGCACACAGGGGCGGGGCACTTTGCCACATATACCCCCCCTTGTGCGCAGCACACATGGCCTCAACGGCCACCTCCCCCCTTAAATACCCAGCAGTCCAGGCCAAAGTCTCGGGCTGGGAAGGGAGGCTTCAGTGGGCCCATGTCTGGAAATGCTATCAGCTCCCCTGCCGGTAGTGGCACGGCTGACAGCATGCTGGTCCCGTCCTGCAGCGAAAAAGCTGCGGGGGCAGGTGGTCCCCCGACCTCCCCCTTCTTCGTAGCCGGCAGCTCCCTCCTGTGGGGCTCCGGCCACAAGAACTCCTGCAGCGAAACTGCTGCTGGGGAAAGTGGTCTCCAGACGTCGTCCCCCTTCTTCGTGGCCGGCAGCTCCCCTTTCTGGGGCTCCGGCCACCGTACTCCCTGTGGAGGTACGGGCAGCAGAGGCAGCTCCTGCTCCTCTGCTCCGGGTGGTGGCGGAAGCAGAGGCAGCTCCAGCTCCTCTGCTCCTGGTGGTGGTGGAGGCAGAGGCAGCTCCTGCTCCTCTGCTCCTAGTGGAGGAAGCGGTGGAGGTGGCGGAGGCAGAGGCAGCTCCTGCTCCTCTGCTCCGGGCGGTGGCGAAAGCAGAGGCAGCTCCAGCTCCTCTGCTCCTGGTGGTGGTGGAGGCAGAGGCAGCTCCTGCTCCTCTGCTCCTAGTGGAGGAAGCGGTGGAGGTGGCGGAGGCAGAGGCAGCTCCTGCTCCTCTGCTCCTGGTGGTGGTGGAGGCAGAGGCAGCTCCTGCTCCTCTGCTCCTAGTGGAGGAAGCGGTGGAGGTGGCGGAGGCAGAGGCAGCTCCTGCTCCTCTGCTCCTTCCGGTGGAGGTGGCGGAGTCAGAGGCAGCTCCTGCTGCTCTGTTCCTGCCGGTGGAGGTGGCGGAGGCAGAGGCAGCTCCTCTGCTCCTGGCGGCGCTGGCTCCCTCCGCTGTGGCGGCTGGGCTGGTGCGCGCCGTGCTGCCTTCAGCAGCATGAATAGAGGCTGCTGGGGGACACCAGCCTCCTGCCCCTCTCCCCCCAAAAAATATCCAGGGGGTTGGGCCTGTAACTCCTCCCCTTCCGGCTCTTGGGGCTGAACCAGCAGGCATTTTCCCTCTGCTGGTGGCTTGGGTCCCAGAGCTGTGGAAGCCCCGACTTGCCTCCCTTTGGGCTGTGGACGCACCGACTCCTCCCTTTTGGGCTGTGGACGCACCGACTCCTCCCTTTTGGGCTGTGGACGCACCGACTCCCCCCTCTTGGGCTGTGGACGTTCGGGCTCCCCCCACTCAGGCGTAGGACGTTCGGGCTCCTCCCACTCAGGCGTAGGACGTTCGGGCTCCTCCCACTCAGGCGTAGGATGTTCGGGCTCCTCCCACTCAGGCGTAGGACGTTCAGGCTCCTCCCGCTTGGGCTGTGGACGCTCAGGCTCCTCCCGTTTGGGCTGTGGACGCTCAGGCTCCTCCCATTTGGGCTGTGGGCGCTCAGGCTCCTCCCGCTTGGGCTGTGGACGCTCAGGCTCCTCCCGCTTGGGCTGTGGACGCTCAGGCTCCTCCCGCTTGGGCTGTGGACGCTCAGGCTCCTCCCGCTTGGGCTGTGGACGCTCAGGCTCCTCCCGCTTGGGCTGTGGACGCTCAGGCTCCTCCCGCTTGGGCACTGGCGAGCTGGCATAGGGGCATCCTGACCAGTCATGTCCCCCTTCCTCACACCGCCCGCACCAGCTCGGTGGAACCTCGGAGCAGTCCCTCCAGCGGTGATCCACCTCTCCGCACCAGGTGCACCAGGGGAACAGGTTCTCTGGCTCCTCTGGCTCCTCTGGTCGCTGTTGCACTTGTGGTTGGGGCGGTGGGAGCAGCAGTCTACCTCCCCCTGCTGGTGGTGGAGACTGAGGCGACCCCTGCTCCTCCCTCTCCTGATGGACAGGGCAGTGGGCCACGAAGTGCTCACCTCCGCAGATGGGGCATCGTTGGGGTAGCTGTCCGAGGGGGTACCAGGGGCAGTTGGTGCGGGAATGCCCAGGCTCAGCACAGCAGTAACACCCGGGCTGCTGTTCCTCCTCCTCCTCACCTTGGAAGGGGCAGATCGCCACCGTGTGTCCTTGGACCCCACAGGCCATGCACCAGCCTTGGTCCTCGAGGCCCCCGAGGAGGTCCTCCAGGTCCCGGCAGCCGTCTCTCCAGCCTTCCATTTTCCCCTCGGGGTGCACCAACCAGTCCCATATTTCTCGGGACGGTGGGGAACCCGGTGGCAGTGGGGTGGCTACTGCTGGTTGGGGTGACCGCTGCTTCTGCTGCTTCCTGCAGCTCTTTCTCCCCATCCCTCTTCTTGCTCTTACTTTTTTTTTTTTTGTAATCCAGACCCCTCCTGGTCTGACGCTTGGAGGCGCGGCTATCCCACGAAGACACCACGTGTCACAAAGACGGCCAGAGTGGGTGGCGTCAGACCAGAAACAGGAACACAAACGACAGAGAGATGTGGAGTTTGGTGGAGCTGAGCGAATGCTTTCGCTCAGCATTTAATGAATAAACAGACAGAAAATAAACGTTTGTAACAAAACACAAAAACAGGACACGGCACTTGTAGCCAAAATAAACAGACGAACAAAACGGACTAGACAGTGCACAGACAGACGAACAAAACACGGTGAGCAGATAACTATTTACTTTACTTTTACAACTACCTCCGTCTCCAAACCCGTTCTCCACTCACCGAACACCTAACCACGAGTGACTAAAAATGTGCCTATTTATACTGTTGTGCTGGGATTCAATTACTAATTAATTATTCACTTGAATCCCAGCACGTGAATTAATTCTGTGCAACCCCGTGCTCACATATTACATTTAACCAGCACGTGAAGTGATTTGTGCCCTCCTCGTGCCTAAATACAAATCTACACTTTTAAATACACGTGTGGAAAAGTGCCCCCCCCCCTGTGTATGTTATATGTTACGTGTTGTGTGTAAATGTTGGTGTATAGGCATTGGTACACGGGATATAAGCGGTCTGTGTTTCACGTGTGTGTAAATTGTATATTTGTATTTAGGCACGGGGATGGCACATCACATCACGTGCAAGTAAAAAGTAATATGTGAGCACGGGCAATTGCACTTTAATTAATTCACGTGCAGTTGTACCGAGATTCCAATTGAATGATTGACTAGCAATCGAATCTCGGTACAACTGCATAAAAGCTGCATGTTTTCACTCACTGGGGGTTGGTGTTCGGTGAGTGGAGAACGGGTTAGGAGACGGAGGGTATTGTAAAAGTAATAATAGTAAAAGAAGCTCACCGTGTTTGTCTGTGTAGTCCGTGTTGTTTGTCTCTTTATTTTGGCTCAAGTGCCGTGTCCTGTTTTGTGTTCTGTTTGTTAAACCTTTTTATTTTGTTAATAAACGCTGAGTGCAGCCATTGCACTCAGCTCATCATCACCACCGTCTCTGTCTGTGTGTTTCTCTTTCTGGTCTGAGTTCCTCCCTGCAGCCATCTTTGTCACAACACGTGAAACACAGACCCGTTTATATCCTGTGGATCAATGACTATACACCAACATTAACACACGCAACATACAACACAGAACACACAAATGCACACAGGGGCGGGGCACTTTGCCACAGCCTGCCATGAGTTTGAGGAGTTAATTGAATGATAGGCAACAGGTGCTGCTAGTATAGGAAACAGAGTTTGCTTATTAATTAGTAATTGCCTCGTTTGGCCAGTACCTGTGGCCTATCTGGGCCACAATAGAGATCCTTTATAAAAGGTTTTTTTTCTGTGTTCGGTGGAATGGTTTGGATCGTCTGAATGGAGTGGTGAAAAAAGAAAAAAAAAATTATATATATATATATATATATATATATATATATATATATATATATATATATATATATATATATATATATATGGATATGGACAGTTGGAGCCTTGTCACATATTCTAAATCACTGCGCTGCCTTGCAGAATTTTAAAGTATCGGACGGTAGCCATCTTGCTTTTACAGTTACAGATGTACACCTGTAACTATGAAACTGAGTGACCAATTACCTGCAAAAAATTCCAAAGTAGTAAAGTAGACATGCCAATTTGGATGAAGAACAATTAAATGAATCGGAAGATAGAAAAAAAAAATCGCTGTCTTTATACTCAGTCACCCTGACTGTCACTTAAAATAATGTGTTTTTAGCGGTTTGCAAACGCTACAGAAAAACACAAAAAGACACTTCTGCACATTATCCTCCCCTCTCAGACACATATCTTGAAAAATGACCGAAATCCGAGACGTCGTTGTATTTATGTTTATTCCTCCCGTCTGTTCTGCTCAAACAGTGTGTCTGCACTGTCAGTGACAGGGAAAAAAAAACCTCAATGCCGTCTCAACTCCACCCCCTGGTGTATCTTTTAAATGGTAATGTCCACAATATCACAAATACAGATGTACTTTCTTTTGCATGTTCCAATAAAATTAATTTACTCAGCTTAATTTAGTGTGAAGTTCAAAGTTATAAATGGGACTACTTTATTGGCGTAAGGATATTTAATAAAAAAAACTAATCATTTTTATGTTTTTTTTCTTCAAATCCACAGTTTGACCTGGATTATAAGTGCAATAAGGCCCTTCAGGGCATCCATATATGCTGAATATACTGAGTTCTCGGGGGTTGGAGGAACTCGACTTTGTCTCGTGCCTCACAACGCCCTGAGGCGTTCATATATTTAATGTATATGGATGGCCTGTCGGGCCTTATTGCATATTTATATATATATAGACAGATAGATAGATAGATAGATAATGTTGATTTGGTATAACTTTTGCATTGTTGATCTGTGTTTTGCATATTCTTAACTTTGTTCAAATGGGATTACTTGTTTGGTTAGGGTCTTTCAAGATTCTACATAGGGTACTACACTGTGGGATTCAACAAAAGGGTGTGGAGGACTGATAGAAATGATAGCATTCCAATTTGAAAAATGTGCCATATGTAAAAGGGAAGGGGTTAGCCGCAAAACCAGCATCCACTCACACTGCAAGCAAGCAACTTAACCACTATGCAAAGAGCCATGCTTGTCTGCATTCATGGTTCTGAAGATTTTCTAATCTTATCTCGCCAACAGGGGCCAGAATCTGTAACGGCAGTGCAGCACACAACACTACTTGTTATACACAGGTGTATGGCAATGATCATTTAGAGGTATCTCAAATTGCATTTTAAGATATCTTGAAATATTTAGAGATATCTGTAAATCATTTGCAGCTATCTTTAAATGAATTTCATTTTGAGGTATCTAAAAATTAAACAGGGATATCTCAAATTGATTTACATATATCTTTAAATAATGTTTTGCTAGCATGGTATGCCAAACTGTTATTTAGAGATATCTCAAAATAACTTCCTGTTCATTTAGAGATATCTTGAAATAACTTCCTGTTCATTTAGAGATATCTCGAAATAACTTCCTTTTCATTTAGAGATATCTTCAAATATTTTCAGATATCTGGAAATTATTTAGAGCTATCTTTAAAATATTTTGAGATGTCAATAAATGAATTTGAGATATCTCTAAATGATCATTTGACTTGCCATACAGGTGTGTCGACATTTCCATCTCAGTGATCACAACATATAGTATATCAGCTTTGGTAAAAAGTGAGTTATGAAGCATGAGAGATCAGGCACAATTTTATTTCACAACCAAATTAAAAACTGGATTAAAAGGCTATTTATTTTTATTTGAAAATATATATACAAGGGATTTCATCTTTAAAATGAATGTAAAATCCTGTGACAGAGATCGAATGATGCTTGGTGTCGGATCGCCCTCCCGACCTGTGAGGGCACTAGGTAAAGGGAACAGAGTACCCTGGACTAAAAGGCATGACAATTTATTCCCGTGGGTAAGTGGAAGTCGGCTGGCTAGAAAAGGAACAGAGCTACGGTACCTGAACTCAATGACCCGGACAGGAAATGGCGTGGCATCCGCAGATTGGAGAAGCAGATGTGCTCATTAACTAAGGGGTCATGAGGGAGGGTATAAAATAGGAGCGTAGCAAAGTAATTTGTTCCTTGGTAAATGGTTAGATACAACCTACAAGGAGCCCGTGTGTATGTGCTAAAAAAATGTGAGTTTTGTCCTGTCTGTGTTACTGTCTGTTGTAACTGTCTGTTTGTTATTTTAGACTACTAAACATGATCCAGAGCTGTCGCTATTCAGCCAGCATCAAACCCGGACACCACGCACCTGTAATCACTTTGACACAAATCCTCAGTACTTTTAGTGTTGATCTGGATCATGTTTTGCATAACTTGTTAATAAATAAACGGTAGTAGGAATGTTAAACATTGGTAGACAAATATTACATTTACTTATTCCATTAAGCGTGTAAGCAACAAGCAGAATTCTGTGTATACAGTATCTTTACCTTTTCTGTACTTTTCACAAAATTCACAGTGCGCCAAGGTTCGACTGGAAATGACATTGCTAGAGTCACACGACAAATGTGTGAGGCAGGCAGCACGTGTGTTAAAAACTGGAAGAAAGTGGGCGGCAAAGGAAGCTGTGGAAGATGCAAAGGCTGCCCTTCGTATCAGTGATATCATGGGGCAAGTACAGCATGGAAGAGGAGGCCTTGGTCCCAGTTCAGTTCCTCCTACATGGCACAAAGCAGCCCTAGCTCAACGGAGGAAGCTAGTAGTCAGCATGGTGCAAAAGCTGGAGGAGAGGATGAGGTGCATAAAGGCAGTTTCCCAGGCCAAGCAGGGAGAATGGACGAGATGGGAGAGTGTGGAACAACGCAAGATCGGCTGGCGAGATCTATGGACAATGGAACAGAGCATGATTAGTTTCCTCATCAGGTCAACATGATTTTCTCCCATCACCACAGAACCTTAATCTATGGGTAGGAGAGGATCCTTGGTGTCCTTTGTGTTCATCGCCAGCTACATTAAGACACATTTTGACAGGATGCAAGGTGGGTCTTAGCCAAGGATGGTTTACTTGGCGCCATGACCAGGTGCTGTAATATTTGGCCTTAGCATTAGAAGCACAGCATGACCAACAGGTTGCCACCAATTCCAGCAATATATGACACACGAAGAACAATATTTCTCCGTCCATGGGAGCAACCACCAAGAAAAGATATTAAAACCAAAACTTGTCACGGACAACTGGAAGATGCTAGAGACTGGAAAATGCTGGCAGATGTTGGACAACGGCTTATTTTCTCACATGAGATTGCCACCACTAACCTTTGAGCTGATGTTGTCTTGTGGTCTGGATCAACACGCCTTGTTCACCTGGTAGAGTTAACAGTGTCATGGGAGGATGCTGTGGATGAGGCGTACAAAAGGAAGAAACTTTGGTACGCTCAATAGCTGCTGAAGCAGAACAGCAAGAATGGAGAGTCCAGGTTTACCCAGTGGAGGTGGGTTGTCGAGGATTTGTGACACATCGGATTCAGTGGTCAAGAGTTGCGACACACAGTGAAGAACTTATCTGAAGCAGCAGAGAGGAGCAGCAACTGGCTGTGGTTGAGACAAAAAGATTCTGGTTGGGGACCTCAAGCACAGTAGAAATTTAAAAAAAAAAACGTTGATGTAAATGAAGGTAAGTAAGCTGGGCTTAGCTGAGTGGGGGATGGAGGGGGGTGATGCTGGGATGCCAGAATCACTGTCGAGTCCTCTTAACACTAGAACCGCAGAGATTTCGGACTACATACAACTGCAGCACCCGCAAAATGTGCGGCTCCATTTTAAAACGGCTTTGATATGAAAATGAAAAATAAACAATCGGATACAACTTAATGTTTTATTTATGAACATTATACATAACGAGGAGGCTGTGTGGTCCAGAGGTTAAAGAAACGGGCTTGTAACCAGGAGGTCCCCGGTTCAAATCCCACCTCAGCCACTGACTCTTTGTGTGACCTTGAGCAAGTCACTTAACCTCCTTGTGCTCTGTCTTTCAGGTGAGATGTAGTTGGAAGTGACTGTGCAGCTGATGCATAGTTCACACACCCTAGTCTCTGTCAGTTGCCTTGGATAAAGGCGTCTGCTAAATAAACTAATAATAATAACATTTTCAGAGCAGAAACACTGTATTTACATTGAAAATTAAACTACACAGAAAACATGCTTTTCAACTGTACCAGTGCATTTGCCACAGACTGCCTTTTTGGCAATGGGCGCAGACATCAAAAGTTCTATTTTTATTGCATTTAGCAACCTGGCATTGTCTTTTATTCCATGTGCCACTGGGCGCAGCGCTGGCTGAAGGGCTAGCTGCAAAATAAAAGTTCCTCCGAGTGATTGTGTTGCCGGTGCACTCCTTGTACAAAACCAAAGCGTTGATGGCTGCCAGGTCCAAAACATTATAAAAAAAACAGACACAGGCCACCTGCGAGTACCACCTTTGACAGGATACAGTTGTGCCATTTGATCCAGTATATCCACACCGTACTTTGTTGCATTGTAAAAGCAATAGTCTCTGACTTTCATTTAGCATCAGTCCCAATTGTCACTGATTTGTGCAGAGAGCTTAGAATAAGCACATTTTTTTCATATTTTTACACCTGTAAGTAGCATAGCTATATCACACTGTATTGTGATTCAATGTGTATATTTTGTGACAACTGCTAATAAAATAAATAATAATATAAATATATGATGTGTAGAATGACTTTCATTAGTGTTTCAGCACTCGACAGGCGTATATAATATGTTCTTTCACAATGACTTTGATTTTATTACAAAGCCCTGACTAAATAGTCGGCTATATTGTATCACAATCACATTAATGATCCATCTGCAGCAGTGTGGAGTAGTGGTTAGGGCTCTGGACTCTTGAGCAGAGGGTCGTGGGTTCAATCCCAGGTGGGGGACACTGCTGTTGTACCCTTGAGCAAGGTACTTTACCTAGATTGCTCCAATAAAAACCCAACTGTATAAATGGGTAATTGTATATAAAAAAATGTGTAAAAATATATATATAATGTAATTGTATGTAAAAAATAATGTGATATCTTGTAACAATTGTAAGTCACCCTGGATAAGGGTGTCTGCTAAGAAATAAATAATAATTAATTTACAGTAAAATAAGCTATGTCTTAGTTGGTGCTTATCTTGGTGAGAGCTGAGTCCAATATCAGCATGCAGTTTTAACACCTACTCTCATGTAATGGAAATCAACATACTAATCATTTAAGTTTTTTAATTAGTATTTCTATGTGAATCAAAGCCAATTTCAAATTATTATTATTTATTTCTTAGCAGACGCCCTTATCCAGGGCGACTTACAATTGTAAGCAAATACATTTCAAGTGTTACAATACAAGTAATACAATAAGAGCAAGAAATACAATAACTTTTGTTCAAGCAAAGTACAAGTGTGACAAAACACAATTCAATAATACAGCAGATAATAGTGATAGTCACATCAGGATATTGTCACAAAGACGGCCGGAGTGGGTGGCGTCAGACCAGAAACAGGAACACAAACGACAGAGAGATGGGGTTTTGGTGAGGCTGAACGCGTGATCGCGTTCAGCATTTAATAAACAGAACAGAAAATAAAAGGTTGGAACAGACAAAAACACTGGACACGGCACTACACGCCAAAATAAATAGACAAACAAAACGGACTACACAGACAAACGGTGCACGGAGACAAACAAACACGGTGAGTGAAAACACTTAACTATTCTTCTTCTTCTTATTATTACCTCCGTCTCCAATCCCGTTCTCCACTCACTGAACACCTAACCCCTGACTGAACGAAATGTGCGTCTATATATACTATTGTGCTGGGATTCAATTACTAATTAATTATTCACTTGAATCCCAGCACGTGAATTAATTCTGTGCAACCCCGTGCTCACATATTACATTTAACCAGCACGTGAAGTGATTTGTGCTCTCCTCGTGCCTAAATACAAATCTACACTTTTTAAATACACGTGAAACACAGACCCGTTTATATCCCGTGTACCAATCTATACACCAACATTTACACACGCACGCAACACATAACACAAATGCACACAGGGGCGGGGCGCTTTGCCACATATACCCCCCCTTGTGCGCAGCACACATGGCCTCAACGGCCACCTCCCCCCTTAAAAATCCAGCAGTCCAGGACAAAGTCTCGGGCTGGGAAGGGAGGCTTCAGTGGGCCCATGGCTGGCCATGCTGTCAGCACCCCTGCCGGTAGTGGCACGGCTGACAGCCTGTTGGTCCCGTCCTGCAGCGAAAAAGCTGCGGGGGCAGGTGGTCCCCCGACCTCCCCCTTCTTCGTAGCCGGCAGCTCCCTCCTGTGGGGCTCCGGCCACAAGAACTCCTGCAGCGAAACTGCTGCTGGGGAAAGTGGTCTCCAGACCTCGTCCCCCTTCTTTGTAGCCGGTAGCTCCCTTTGGTGAGGCTCCGACCACAGTACTGCCGGCAGCGAAGAAGCTGCAGTGGGAGCAGGTCTCCGGACCTCCCCCACGATCTCCGGCAGCGAAACTGCTGCAGTGGGAGCAGGTCTCCGGACCTCCCCCACGATCTCCGGCAGCGAAACTGCTGCAGTGGGAGCAGGTCTCCGGACCTCCCCCACGATCTCCGGCAGCGAAACTGCTGCAGTGGGAGCAGGTCTCCTGACCTCCCCCACTTTCTTCGTGGCCGACAACTCCCCTTGGTGGGGTTCCGGCCACAGTACTTCCTGCTGCGATGCGGAGCAACTAGCAGCCCCAAGCAATGCGGCACGGCTGGCAGCCCCAGGCGAGGGTGAAGCGTGGCAGGGAGTCAGGACCAGCCGGGATGCGGGTGTTGGCCCTCTTCTCGGCCTCTGCGACCAGGCGATTCTTACCCATGCTTCCCTCAGCAGCCTATGCAAGGGCTGCGGAGGGCCGCCAGCTTCACGCCCTGGTCTTTCTGGTGAAGGGAGAGGCAGCTCCTGCTTCTCTCCCCCTGATGGTGATGGAGGCAGAGGCAGCTCCCGCTCCTCTCCTCGTGATGGTGGGGAACGTGGTACCAGCAGGCATTCATCCTCTGCTGGTGGGGGAAGTGATACCAGCAGGCATTCTTGTTAGATCGCCGTGGATGTCTGGCCCTTAGGCGGCACTCCTCCTCCCTGTCCTTCACCTCTTTATCCTCCTTCCATCCCATTTTATTTATTTATATATATTTTTTTTTGTAATCCAACACTTTTTTTTTTTTTTTCCAAAAAAAAATGCGGTTCCTGCTCTGGCCTGAGTCCTGGAGGCGCTGTCGATCCCACTTCTGACACCACGTGTCACAAAGACGGCCGGAGTGGGTGGCGTCAGACCGGATGCAGGAAATAAATAAACAGAGAGATGTGGTTTGGTATAAGCTGGGCGCGTGATCGCGCTCAGCATTTAATAAACAGAAAATAAAAGGTTTTAAACACAACAAAAACACAGGACACGGCACTACACGCCAAAATAAACAGACAGACAAAACGACTAAACACTTAACAAACGGTGCACGGAGACAAACAAACACGGTGAGTGAAAACACTTAACTATTCTTCTTCTTCTTATTATTACCTCCGTCTCCAATCCCGTTCTCCACTCACTGAACACCTAACCCCTGACTGAACGAAATGTGCGTCTATATATACTATTGTGCTGGGATTCAATTACTAATTAATTATTCACTTGAATCCCAGCACGTGAATTAATTCTGTGCAACCCGTGCTCACATATTACATTTAACCAGCACGTGAAGTGATTTGTGCTCTCCTCGTGCCTAAATACAAATCTACACTTTTTAAATACACGTGAAACACAGACCCGTTTATATCCCGTGTACCAATCTATACACCAACATTTACACACGCACGCAACACATAACACAAATGCACACAGGGGCGGGGCGCTTTGCCACAATATGATTAAATAGTGATAGTTACATCAGGATATGATTAAATACAAAATACTACAGGTTAAACACTTGGCAGATTACAGTATTCTGAAGTACAGGATTAAATGCAGTAAAATAGGGGGCAGATAAGAGCAAAATAAAGCACATTTACATGAAGGGTGATAGTGTCCCAGGATACAAACAGAGGAGTTTTACAGGTGCTGTTTGAAGAGGTGAGTCTTAAGGAGGCGCCGGAATGTGGTCAGGGACTTTGCAGTCCTGACTTGTTTACTTGTTTATACTTGTTTACACTTTACGGTAGTTTAAGATAACCTCAAGATAATTTCTTAGTGGGAGGAAGCTCACTATACATTATTGCTTTTGAATCTCAATATATTGATGTTTGTTTTTATTATCGACATGCTATATTTGTTTTCTGTAGGAATTTAAATTTTATATATATATATATATATATAATGGAGCTGAAAACCTTCTTATAACAGATTTATCCATTCACAATACACTTAGATGGCTTAAAAGAGGGTATTTGAGACTTAAATTCTTCTTAAGCAGGATTAGTTTGATTCTGTAATGTTTTAAAAGATTCAAGGATTTTGTTTAATAGCATAACATGCTATGATTATTAGGTTGGACTAATCCTAATGATTCTATAGTTTGCTTTATTTTTGATGGTCTTTTTTTGTACCCTTGCAAGAAGCACAAAATATGTGTCTTCACATTCAGCAGAAGGGTGATAAACTAACGTTTTATTTTTAGTCTGAGATTTTAAATTTGTGTTTCTGATCAAATGGGAATCTTTACCCAGTATCTGTGTTTTAGGAAGAGTTCAAAAGTCCTTGGATTATTTAGTTTTCTGTTGCTGCTGAGAATCGAATAAAAGAAAATGCACTTGATAAGAAATGTACAGGTACAGTATAGCTATCTATTATATATTATATACAGTAATTGAATTTTTAAATAGATATTCATGTATTTTTATTTTATTTTTGAACCGGCAGCTACTAGGCTGGGCATTCATGTAGCATGCATTCTGCTTTGTGAACATTAAGTTTACAAAATAGAAGGCTAACTACGTTTATGTATATAAATATTGTTTAATGAAGATTGTTACAGGAAAACACTTGCAACATAATGCGAAAAGCCACCAACTGTCAGCACAAAAGGTCAGCAGATGATATCAGAAATCACTCTACAAAGCAGCTTGTTAATCTCAAATCTCAGTTGCAAAACACTTCCAGGTTTTTATCCCCTACTGCCTGTTTTCCTCCACCTCAGTCCATGCAATATTAAAGAGCATTTTTACAAAGGCAAAGCTTTTATTGTTTTTAGCACATTCGCTTGCAAGAGCTTTAGCTGTGGTGATGGGAACGGAGGACGCCAGGTGAGCACAGCTGGTGTATACATGTTCTGTACAACAGTTTCTTTTACATCTTATGTCACTCGCTCTTTCTTTTACATCTTATGTCACTCGCTCTTTCTTTTACATCTTATGTCACTCACTCTTTCTTTTACTTTCTTGCAGAAAGCCAGCATGGCCTTAAACTGACTCTCACTTGAGCCTGCAGTGGCTGTGACTGGCTGGAACATAACATTACACTATTAATGTAATGATAATGGTGAATCCAACTTAACTGTAGGAAGACCATAAACTAAGATTCCATTTTAATTATGGCATTGCTATTGTAGCGTGCACGGGGGAAGGCAGCAGTAGGGCTGGTAGGTGACGTAATCACACACAGAGACGTAAGCCCGATATACGCTCCTTGCAGAGGAGCCGGCTCTTTTGTACAGCGGTATCGGCGCTATGCTTCAGTGCGAGAGGACCCGGGTTCGCGCCCGCCCTCCGCCTGTGTGTGGATTGCCTCGCCCTGTGTGATGCGCCTGCCTGCGGGAACCGAGATCGCTACACTATCTTTATGTCAGCTTTTAAAAAAGTAACAAAAACAATACAACTTAATATGTATTGCTGTCACTGTAAAAAAAATAAAAAATAAAAATAACTTTCATCTTTATCCCAGATTTGTTTTGTTATATCATAATTAAAGTATAATTAAAAGTGTATCTTTGTCAACAAGCATCTGGATTAAGCTTCTGCTCTACCCATGAATCATTTTACGTCCAGTAACATTTAGATGGTTTTTCAGTATAGGGCCTCCAAGTTTCAAACTAAATGAGTTCTTTGTCCTGTTGAAGTCAAGTTGTGTAAACAATATGACATGTACGCAGCCAGAATGAGATACATTTTAAAGATCCCTGATTGTATATTTTAAAATAAAAAAGGAGTGTGAGTTGTGTATTCTGAAGTTCAGAAAAACTGCAGTGCCTTGTTTGTTTTGTTTAGAAGGAACGTTTTTGAAACTAACTAGCATTAGTACTGTAACTTGAATGAAAAACACATGTAAATGAGATGGAAATCAAGTCAACTGACCTTTGCATAATGCTAAAATGGGTGAAACTTTTCGATGACCTTCAATGTGAGCAGCATATAGCTTTACAACAATGAAACCAAGCTCTGTAAAGTGCCTTAGGACAGAATGGAATTTATGTAAACTGAACAATTACGTATTTCCGTAGAATAATTATTGTTGCCATAGGGTAAAAAAAGACTGCTTGTCATTTTTTTTTTTTTTAATTTATGAACAATTTATAAATCTCCCAGGGTAAAAATATGTATTTAATATACCTTTACACTGCAAACAAATGTACAACAGATCTAAGTGACAGGTTACCCTTCTATTCATGTCAGTTAACTACAGAATAAACTAATCGATCCACTAAAATCTAATCATGGCGCTTGTGTGTATATTCTATATCAGTGGTTCCCAACTTGTGGTCCGTGAGTAAACTCCAGGTGGTCTGCAAACAACTCCCAAAATTTGTTTAAGCAGTTCTTGCATAAACCTATTTCTACACAATCACATGTTGTGCTACAACAATATGTATTACTAAGCAAAACAACAAACAGCTTTAACCACAATATATATATATATATATATATATATATATATATATATATATATATATATAAGAATAGTATGTAGTCTGCATTTGCACCGTCTAACCTGTTTTCTTTTAATACGTGTGTTTATAAATTATTTATATTAGTTCCCATTGATGCAATGCCAAACATCGCCCCCAAAGCCGCCATTAACTGAAACAGCTTTCTATGTGAAACAAATACTAACTAAATAATTTGCATATTATGAAGGCACATTTGCCTTGTCAAAATCACAGACCTCTTTTTTTTTTTAGCCAGTAATAGTATTCACGTAAAATCATAGCTTTCTAATCTGTGCTTTAATTCTACTGCTTGTTTTCACTGTTCAGGGGAAAAAAAACGTACTCTGTCTCCAGCCTTTTCGCTCCTCATAAAAGCAGCGCTCTGCATTCAATATTCCCAACTTGGTTGGAATGACTACATTACAAAAATGAATTACAAAAACATTAAAACCACAGTTATTTTTACTTTTCATTTTCAACAATATAAAATATGTGCTACAGTGTTACCAGGAATATAGGAATATTCCTATTATTTTCATATTAGAAATTTTTGAGGTTAGCTGCATAGTAACAGAAGTTAATGTGAAACAAAAAGAGGCTATATTTGTTGCTTGACTTGTGAACTGTACCATATTGTGAATGATCGATTTCAGGTTTAATATACAATACAAACAATACAAATTTATTTTTATATAACGCCCTCCCTTCACGCCAAGGCATCCCAGAGTCCTGTACATAGTTAAAAACAAAACAACATAGCTAATGTGTACACTCCAGTTACAACCAATTATTTAAAAGCACATCAAAAAGTTTTCAATTGTGATTTAAAAGGCTCTTCAGCCTGCCTAATGGTAATCGGAATAGAGTTCCACAACCGAGGAGCACAACAGCAAAAAGCTCTGGCTCCAGCTGTTTTAAGACGACTTTTTGAAAAGTTAAATGTTCTGCATTTTCTGACCTCAAAGAATGACAAGGAATAGTTAGTAGTTCTTGGGGATAGGATGCCCCTAATCTATGAAGGGCCTTATAAGTTATTACAGCAACTTTAAAATCAATTCGGTAGCTCACTGGTAACAAATGTAATATCTCACAAGACTATGTGAAAAGGAAATTGACTTAACACTACCTCCGGAAATAGTGTACAGTCTGTTCTTGACACTGCCATTAACTAAACACAAATTGACTCTCAGCCACCTTCTAAGAAAAGGCTCTGTGTCATAAATACAATCCAGAATATTTAGCACATTTACATGTACTGGATCCGAGGACGACCTAAAGTCCCAGTGCTTTTGTGACAGGGTGGCTGTGCGGTGACGTCAGGTCAGATGCAAGAAGGGAAAACACTCTGACACCAAACAGTACTGCAGTTCAAAATAAAGACGTGGCGCGCAGTTTATTTAAATACAACAAAAAAATAAAAGGTTTAAACAAATAAAACAGTTAAACAAAACAAAATCACGAACACAAAATACCAAACAATACAGGTCAGGCTGGGCAGTAGCCTTCACTGATCCTATACGTTTAATTTATAAGTTTTGTTTTCTCTCTCGCTCGCTCCTGGCTCTCTCGTTCCTCCTCTCAAACACCCACACCACCGAGTGCAGAGAGCGGCAGATTAGCAACAAATTAATCACTTAATTAATTCGGGAGATGGCCACCTTCTACACAAGGTTTTTTTTAATTCCTGTAGATGGGGCTACCCATCCACGCTACTAAATACAATAACAAACACACGCCTACGCCATCATATCTAAATACAAAACAATAACAAAACTTGCGCTTCGTTGTCATATATAAATAAATAAATAAATAATAATAATAATAATAATAATAATAATAATAATAATAATAATAATAACAGCGTTATTTGTCAGAAGGTTTTGTAAAATGAAGCTCTTAAACCTGCAAAATTGAGAAGCCATTTATCTACAAAGCATTCAGAATATGGAAAAAAAAAAAAAAAAAAAAAAACACTGGAATTTTTTAAACAAAAGAAACAGGAACTTTGCCATCAGCAACTTTCATTGCCCGAAATTACAACATTGCTTGATGAACAGGTAGTGAAGATTCAACCCCAGGGATTTAATTAAAATAGGTAAGTTATATAAATACTTTACTTTCTACATATACACATAAAAATGAGTTTAAAAATACCGTTGTGAAAAAATGCATGGCAAGTGGTCCATGGGAATAATCCAAACACCAAGGTGGTCCCTACATTGAAAAGGGAACCTCTGTTTTATATGTATGCTGAGTACATTATACTTATTTTTATTTCTGAGCAGAAACCCTTATCCAGGGCGACTTACAATTGTTAGAAGATATCACATTATTTTTACATACAATTACCAATTTTATATAGTTGGGTTTCAACTGGCGCAATCTAGGTAAAGTACCTTGCTCAAGGGTACAGCAGCAGTGTCCCCCACCAGGGATTGAACCCACGACCCTCCGGTCAAGAGTCCAGAGCCCTAACCACTACTCCACACTGCTTATACAGAGATACATCATATCTTACCCTCATCAGCTGTCTTTACACAGAACAAATCTGTTGGTTAGAGAAAAGAAGACACACCCACAGGTTTAAATCAGTCCCTGGTGACATTCATAGTTCCCAGTCATTTCCTTAGGGTAGTCATTTTCTAGATTTAAACACAGTCTAAGCTTCAATCAAATGCCTCATTTACTGATTTGCATTTACGGCAATTCAGTACGTTACCATCACAGGACTTGTTCTGCACCTATTTATTTGCGATGTTTAGATGTTAGAGAAAAGTTACACACATCCAGATATTCTAATGAAGATCAAAAGGTAAAACATAATATATTGTTTCCTTATTTAGAACAATAGAAAAAAAAATGCTGGTGAGAATAAACTGTTGCTCATCCTGCCATCAATGAACGGTATAGATCATGTTCTGGAACACACCTTTGAGTAATACATGAGGCAAACCACTGGGAATGCTTGTTTTGCTCAGGGTTGTATAAAGATAAAACAAAAGAAAAACACAACATCACTCTTGTTGCTGCGTAATGTCATTCATGTTTTTTTTTTATTCCCTTAGGGGTGACAGATGAGACATACACAAGCAATCTGTTTCCCTCAATGAAACCTCAAGAGTCTTCTTACTTTTTTCTACACCTCTAAAACAGAAGAGTCACAGGAAACTGTTTACGATCAACTCACAGGGACCAGAACTATGTTTAGGTTTTTTTCTTACCACATTTCTCTGCATATGAATTAGCATTCACTTATTTTACCACGCCACCTCTACTTCTGCTGTACAAATCAAAGATATGTTTATTGAGGATAGGCAGAAAAACTGTTCAAATTGATTAACGATCAATATTGCAACTATTCTAATTATATTTCAAACAATAACACCTGCATCAATACAAAGAGTCGGGAAACAGCAATGTAAGTAGTGAGTGTGGTAAAATCAATCTGGTTCTCTAAAGGTTTAGAAGCACAGATTATAATAATAATAATGCCTTTTATTAATGGGCTGTCAGTGACACCAGCTTTATCTCTGATGCTAATGATGATTATGAATGCAGGATGCAATCCATCAATTCTGAAGGTTTAAAATCAATATAAAACCAGAAAATGTATGTAAGTAACACATATCCAGCATAGGATATAAATAAGACATGACCCAGACTGTGGCGATGTGATCTACATGACTATATTCAATTACCTTTGTAACCAATGTCCATGAAAAGTGTGATCAGATACAGTTGAACAGTCTCTGAGAACCTCAATATATTGTGGCGCAAGAACCCTGCCTGTAAATAGTTTGGGTGTTTTGTGGGTGTTTTGGTGGTGGTTTGCAGGGATGGGGTTAATTCCTGTCCCTGCCAAAAACACGTGAGAATGGGACTGCTCCTAATTGAACAATTGGTGCTAATTGGAAGCAGACACATCCTATCAATGGAGAGCACAGGCCTCCATTAGGGAGAGGAGTTTGGTCAGTGAATCTGTGTTGTTACTGTGTCACTGCATTTTTATATTTGTAAAGTTCAGTGAAGGCTCTGAACAGTTTCAGCATTTTGTAAGTAGTGAAGGTGAATGCCCAGCCTATGTTTGTGTGTTTGTTTAAACCTTTATTTTGGCCCTTGTGCCTTTTTGTTTTGGATTTTGAGTTATTTTTGTTTATTAAAGTGTGCGTTGGCGCTTTATACTGAAGTTTCCTGGCTTCCTTGTCTGTCTCGCCACTAACCGCCACAGTTATTTAAAAGCAAATGTTTTTGTTTGGTAAAGAACATTTACATTAAGATCTGGTTCCTCCAAATGCATCTGGTTTCAAGCTAAAATAATTAAAATAAAATGTTCATATTTCTAGCATCTCAGTTTAAAAATATTGAATAATGTTTAATAAGGTAAAGATTAAATAATTTAAACTAGCTTTTGAATGAAGTAATCAACTGAGGTAAGAAATACATTTAGATGTATCCTTCACAGTGTGGGAACAGAGAAGCGAAGAGCTACGATAACTTTTTCTTTTATAAGGACGTGCATTAAAGCCTCTAGTACAGACTGTAAATGTCACTATCTTTTTATATTCGAGCAGTTTCTGTATTTAAGTTTAAAAAGAGTTGGCATTTATGCACACAACAGCATCTACTGAGAACATGTACGTGCGTTTCCTGTTTTATCATGTGAAGGGTTTGACCTTTTAGGCTTATTTGGGCAAATAATTTTTCACATCATGTTGAGTTTGTGGATTACTCATTCAGTTACATTATTACTCTATATAGTATTTCTTAGACACAGGTTAGATAGCAAAAAAGAACTGCTAAAAGTGAAATATTGATCATGCAATGTTGTAACTGATCATATTAAAAGCTTTCAGTTGTTTTATAGAAGGATAGATATATTTGTATAGAGGAAATAACACCCTACTTCAGAAATTCAGTGGGGATGTGGACAGACTATTGACTGGCAGAAGAAGAATACTAGGAGCCATTTATGATTGTATTACAGTAAAATCAGACATTAATTGTGGCTATTGCTGGGTTTAGAGGAAAGGTCCACAATACAGAATGCAGAACACAACCTTTCCATTCAGATCTATAGTTACACGCTATGTGTCATGACCAAGGATGCATTTATATTTTTGTAATTTGTAATGCAAATGCTAATGTATAAGTATTTTGTAATTTCAAAATACTCAAAAATATGCCATCCAGAGCGAAGTTCATTACAGGATTTCTGATGCAAACTACCTTTTCACTGTGACAGTGCAACAACATAGAGTTTTGTACACAAAAATATGTACTTTTTCTGTTCCCGTATGGTTTATAAATTAGGCAATATATAAACATTACATTTATTTTAACTAGTCATAAATAGTTCTTATTGTTTTTCATGGTTGAGGTACTTTCATGGACTATAAAACCATGTTTCTTCCTTAGACACTTCCCTCCCCATAGACTTGCATTATGCGCGTCCCTTATCCTTTCAAAAAGCACACCTCAATCCCCCCTTTGTCCACACACATACAGAGAGACAGGCAACCCCAAATTCTTATGTCTTAGTTAAAGAAATGATGCTAACTTCCCTGTTAGATCTTTCTTTATTCTTTTAAGTGTAAATCCATCGTATAACATCACAATGGGTGAGTTTTTAACACAAACTGATGCTAATTTGGTATCGACTCCACGTACCGGAGACCACACTTTGGGACAAATTCAATAATTGAGCGGCGTGACCTTGCCCCTTTCTGTGTTGTCCTCGTTACACAACTGATGTCTAATTTGTCTCTGAGTCATTACAATTAAAGCTCTCACATGTACCACATTTTGTGGGTGCACCAATCTGCTTTCAAAATTGAAAATGCAGTCATGCCATTTATTTTTTGTGTTCAACAAAACATGTGCATTGTGTGCTGACAGGTGAAAAGAATAACTGGACGTCAATATCAGTCACAGACAGGAATTTAATGAACCAATGTTTTTAATTTGACCAAACGGTTTGACCCTTAACAAAAGGCGAGTAGTATATTTTAAGTGACACTAGTTGGCTACATTGTGAAGTGCACATTTTCTTCCACAGAGCAAGGTGCTCATTTGCATAAACCATGTGCTTAAGTATAAAGCATGTGGCACAGGGTGAAACTAATCAAAATAAAAAAAGGCCTAGTCACTCTAAAGAATTTGGCATTGGAGAAATATCCATAGTTTCATTCATCTTCAGTAAGACACATCTTTTACCCAAATCCAAAGGTGAAACTGCAATCTCCTCATCAGTATCTTCCACTTCACATAAGAATGGACATTTTATGGGATCATTTTGCCAGCTTCCACTGAATTTCTTTACAACCTGTGAAAGCTTTAGGACAACAACAACATCTGTTCTATCTAGAAAGTGGACTTGTAAGATACCAGCAATGTAAGCAAATCTTCCATGGAAACATACTGTATAATGTGCCTCTTGTCTGCCTTGCATATCTTATTGATGAATAATCTACATTACATAGATTAAATCTGTCATACTCTTCTAAAGTATTTCTGGATAAATACAGTTCAAGAGTGATTCAGCTGCTATCCGATGAGAAATGGGAACAGGGTTTGGTCGACCAAGAAATTTGTGTAAAATGTGCTTAGGATATAAAAGTGTTTAACTGTTATATCTCTCAACAGGCAAACATTTTAAAATATTTGCATTGATACACCTTTGGCACCATGACAGAACAACAGTAGGTGATGATTGTGAATTCAAAAGTAAAAGTAGACCATGCCCAAAGAGGTCCCCAATTATGAACACTTCGACAAATGTGCACATTAAAGGAGACGTGTTCCTTTCCCTACAACATCTGAAATAATTTTACAAAAGACTGCTGATTTTGCTGGGCCGCATCTAGTTCTGAAAATTGAATTTCCATTTGAAGGACGGCATAAATAGAATTAACCAACCTCGACCAATGAAAATAATACCATTTTAATATTTTAATATGCCACATAGTTAAGGCACAGAATACAAATGTAAAAAAATGTTTAGTCTCCTTTGCCTTCCAGTATGTATTAACTTTTAGACTCCTTGTGTACCTGGATAGTTTGTCTGGAGGTGTAAAACTGTCACAAATCATCCACATCTGCTGTCTTACTACCAATATACCATGGTTTCCCCTGATAATATGGGCCAAACCACAAAGATGCTATTTGTTTAACACCTAGTAACACTGTATGCATGTAATGTGGAACAAATCCATCAACCATATCAAAACAAGGAATAAGTATTGAAGGCGATGGAGATTCAATTCCCTTCACTGGCTGATCAAAATGCAAAGCATCCAACACATTGTGAACAGCAGAATCATGAGTTTTAAATACATTAGGAAATCCAGCAGGATAGACACGACAAAAACCGTGACCACTGGAAATCAGTTTGCTCACAGCGGCTACATCTATTTTCACCATTAAACTGAATAGCATTCTCAAGACAGGCCGTGCAGCAGAGTCACATGTACAGATCACCGGAAACGCTCAGCACCACGTTATTCTGAGTAAAAGGGTTTGCTACATAAACCCTTCATTGCCTAATTTTACAATTTCATCCACAAATGGTCTTAAGAATGTATCTATGCATGGCTTAGAACTGCCAAACCACAAAGATGCTAAAAAGGTGTGTTTCCTACGTAGATCTGTTGAGATTTCAGTTATATGAAATTGAATTGGCCAAACAGAATAAAGTGAGTCAGTGAGAAGTCATTCTTGTCAATTTGCACCAGATTTTCAAAACATAATCCATTGTAAACATCGTTACTGCATCAGTACGAGGAGATTCTTGGTGTGTTTGGCTGCATCAGTGAATTGTAGAAAACATCCTGAAGATGTCTTTCTATAGGTAGAGACATGAAAACATCACCAGTTTCCATATGATCATGAAGTTGCATGTCTGAATTACAATCTGGACAGCTGCTATAAAAGTGGCTATATTACTTTGAAATAAAAGTGAATATCGCAAATATTTTTTCTAATTTGTAAAATGCTTAGATAATTCAAAAACACAAGGTGGAAATACACCAGGGAATAAAAAAATATGAGTGTATTTATTAACATAACTGATTGAGCCTTTGTAACAGTAGCACCTTGGAAAAGTGGAACCATCTCCATTTTCAAATTCAAAATAAGGTAGGACATCAAATCCCTCGTCACCATTGTGTATGTAAGAATCTGATGAGTGATTTTCAACACTATCTGGACCTTGGGCAGAATTATAATCACTTGAAAGGTTAGAATTATACAAATCCCTTGCACCACTAAGGTCAACGTCTGAGTCCAAATCTGACACAATTACGTGTGTAACAATTATTGTGCATTCAGAAACACAGAGTCCTTCTGAGCGGTGAACTTCAAATGTGCATCCTCCAAATCATTAATAAATTCCTTGACAAAAAGGAATGCAAGATTATAAATATATCCAGGATTATAAACTCATTTTCCTTTATATTAAAATTGTTTTCTATGTAAAATATGTTTTGTGAATGTCAACAAGACATTCTTTATAATTGAAACACATTTTGTAATTATTATAATTTTTTAATTCTGCATTCCTCAATATACTATGTGCCACGGAACGCGATGCGGCAACAGGTCACTATAGACCAGTACTGCACGCTGATTAATGGTAGACCAGAAACTTGACTATGCCACCTCTTAGATTTGCCATGAGCAAGAGGAGCCACGAAATATCAGTTCCAGAATGAATGGTAATTACACTGTTAGACAAGTAAGTTCCCAATATAAGAAAAGTTAAGTATTTCAATTGTGGGGAAACCTCAACGTTTCTAGAAATATATTTCAAGGGCAATTCTCAGCCCTTTCATTCTACGCTGTCTCAGGGGCCGGTAAGGGATCTGGTCCTGGATCCAGGCTCGATCTGAGTGGAGCTTCGTGCTCTTCGAGCCTAAAGTCACAGCTTCGTAATTCCATGACTTAGAAGCGACTGAATACTATTTGCCACACTCATCACTCATGACAACATTGTGCCAACAATGTATTGTTTTGAATGATTGCCGCAGGATATAATGTGGCCACGACTACTCCACTTCTGATCTGCTAACAATAATAATACAAAGAAAACTATGATAAAAATCCACAAAAACAAGAGTTTCACACCGGGAAAGCAATCTAATGGCTTATTCAGGCTTGATCTTAGTAGCGGGGGAGAAACACACACACACACATCTAAACACTGCTGTACTCTGTTCACACACAACAACTGACCCAAACAGAAAGCTAGTGCCGCACAGTTGAAATGAATGGCTTTTATCTGGTCCAAAGTAATTAGTCAATTTAAGAATAATCGGCGCTCAATTACCTATAAGTGTGTGTCTTTATTCGGTCCCACTCGCTACATATGGTTAGTGGAATTGGAGAGACTATGGCCTTGTGGCAGGACCAGCTGTTCTTAGCGTCCCTGCCTGATAATGGGGTGCTATGACTGAAAGAGAAAAACAAGGCAACTTATTTATTTTAGTTTGTTACTGTCAATAATGGTCTGTATACGGCGAAAGAAATACTTCCATGACTACCTAGGTCATGTGGTATACCTGTACAATTTTACAGACTCCTGTTTACCCTTTTTTTTCCCTTCTTGTGTACAATTTACCAAAGAAAAATACAACTAGCAATGTAACAAACCCAGTGTGAAATAAATCACAAGCTTAATTAAAGGGTTCTGAACGCATGTTAACATTATTTTAGATTTTCTTTTCTAGGTATTTTCGGGGGTCCTAAAAAGTGGGGAGTGACTTATACACCGGTGTGACCTATAGGCTTTTTCCTGAAATTGTTGTCTCAAGAAGAAATATGTTGCCATTTGATTTAAAATGGAATTAGAATTCTATGAATAATGTAGAAATTAAGGGACTTTTTTTTTAACTCAAGATGTAAAACAAGATGTAGGAGGTATTTCTTTTTTTTTTTTTTTTGTAATTCATGTTTTTGCTCAGAAATCCTCACCTGGATTTCTTTAAAAAAAGTGGTGTTTCTTTGGAACGGGATAGAAACGCAGAGAGTGAGAGGCTGCCAGGGCTCATCCTGTTGTGTGTTATGTCACCACTATTAGTTTTGTGTAACATTACAATAAGAAACCTACGGCTGTTTGGTTTTTTTCTGTGAGTAAATTTAGGACTCCTGGGAGGAGCAGCTGAACTATTTTAGGAAGCACGTAAGGTTGTGAGTAACTCTGAGCTACTGATTTTGCACCGCATACTGTAGGGTCCTTTGCCTAGGGGTCGCTACACAGACATTATGAGCATCTGGGTTAAAAGATGTATTCATGATGTTCTGTGGTGGAAATAGTATCTAATCTTTTCTGAGTTGTTGGTCAGACAGAACAGCACATGACTTTCTACCGGGAGCATCTGAATCATTTCCAATAACTTTGTGTTAAAAAAGATCAACATATTCAAAACTGAAGTATTAAGCACAAGCAAATAACCAAAATATATTAAACAGAACAAAAAGAGTACTTTTACTTTGGTAACTGTGGATTCCAAATGTGGAATTACAGCAAATTCAATATTTATTGTAAATAAAAATGAACGTATCAGTGTCTGTCATCATCAAGACCTAGAAAGTTAAGATCATTTTTATTACCTTATCCAGCTATTTCACAAATGTGTAATGGATTCATTTGGCCTTTATCATCAAATTGTAATTGAAGAAAAAAAAAGAACATGATGTTCCACTCCTAATAAAACCACAATTTATTAGAGGAACATTTCCCAGATAATTTTCTGAACAATACCATGGGCAATATTATACTGAGTCACTGCTAACCAGGTGTTGCCTTAACACCCCAGCGACAGACACTAATCATGAGTTGACTTACAATCCCTGCAGGGAAAAGGTTTTCCAAGTGCATCATGCCTAACATAACACACTCTGACATCTAGAGATAAGCAGCTTCCATGGCAATTAAGCACACTGAATGTTAGCACATCCATAGAATCAATTTGTTCTTGAATGGTAAAAAAGGCTACTATTCCTTTTAACTGCTTAAAATACAGAATACAGTAGAATTGGATTGGCTCAACAATAGAGCATGCATAAGAAACACATCGAGACTCCGCTGCTGAATGCAGGTGACGGCTCATTTCTGCAGCACTGACTTCAACTGAACTTGTTATAATAGGCTACCTGAGCTATTTGTAAGGCTGCATATACACTGGGCCCATTTCAAACAGACTCAGTCTGGTTCATTTTCTTTGAAACAATGTATCAATGTGCTTGTGACAGAGAGCGAATGAATCCGAGTCAACAATCTCCCTCCCGACCTGTGAGGGCTCTGTATAACAGCAACAGTGTGCCCCGGACTGGATGGATTGACAGTTCATCCCAGGGTCAGTTGGAAGTCGGCAATCCAGAAAGGGGGCGGAGTCACAATACCACAAGTCACTGCCTTAATGCGGTAGGCGATGTCTCAGTCATAGATTGGAGGATACGTGATTGCACTCGCTACCGAAGGGGGCGTGACTAAGGGTATATCAGGGGATGTCATGGTTATGGATGGACCTGTAAAAGGAGTACCGATTTAAAATAACCGTGAGTGTTTCGTGTTTTGTTTGTTTTGTTATTCTAACTGTCATTGTTTGTCATTGTTAGACGGCTAACACTAGCCGGGAGCTGTCGCTAAATGCCAGCACCGAACCCGGACTACACTGCACCACTGTTTCACAATTGTTGTATCGCACCACCTGCACAAAGAGCACTCACTGTTTGGATAAGTGATTGTGTCTGTGTTGTGTGTTATTATTACTGCATTATTATTTCGTGACTGAATCCCATGGTTTAACTGAGCGATACACATTGGTGTGTACAGCCAGTTATTATTATTTACCAGCAAATAAAGAGCTGTTTAACTGTGAACTGTGTTGTTTCAATTTTAACATTCATTATTTTTGCCACTAGTGCACATAATTATTAGCATAGCCTCACCTCAATTCAAACACAATGTCCACACTACATAGCCGATCTCGAGAACCGTACTCAAAAACGTTTTAATTAATCCAGCTCAAAGGGTCCACACTGAAGTACCGTTTCATGTTTAGTCGGGCTTAAATGTGTACAAACACTATTAAAATAGTCCAGTTACAGTTCCTAGCAGCGCAATGGACTGTGGGACTTAATATGACAGTATCCCACCATGCACTGTATTTTAAGTTTACAACCTAGCAAATATGAAGCCACGGAAGACATAGCACTTCTTAGCATGAACGTTATGGTTTTGTTTCTTAAAAACACAAGCTACATTTTATCATAATGTGTGCGTTTTGTTTTGAAGTTCTCCTTGACTGGTTTCATCACTCCAGATATCAATATGCCATGATTTCTGCTTCTGATCACATTGCTCCATGATCCACCATTTTATAACAAGCCTCGGAAATTGTATACGGTATAGCAATATTGATAGTCGTTCTCAACTCCTTCAGGTGCCTGTTCTGAGTGCTGTATTTGTAATGTCCATGTGCCAAAACATATCAGAAAGCATTCTGGGATATTGGAGGATGCACAAAAAATGTAGTTCGATAGTACAGTATCCACACTTCTGATAAACCGCACTACCTGATGAGATCTAATTTAGAACCGGAGTCGAGACTACCTCCTGAGATGGTCTCGAGTACGGTATTAAACGCTGCGTAGTGGAGACGCTAACTGTATTTAGCACTTTTAAACCAGTTTAAAAGGCATGGTGTGAACAGGGCCACAGACAAACTAGTTTTTTAACCCTCCTAAAATGTTACGTTGTAAAAAAAAAAAACTGAGCCACTGATCGCATGCTGTGTACTGTTTTGATTAATATAATCAACACTTACTGACTTGCATTTTTAATTGATTCAAGAGTAATTACATTTTTCACTTAACACCAGGCATAATTCCATGTTCAGACATTTAGAAAAAATACATGAATTAATTGAAAATGTGCCAAATGGATTTCATCAGGTTCCCTGATTAATGCATGTATTGTAACTGTAATAAAATATGTATTTGTTCAAATTTTATTTAAATATTGCATTGTGTCTCAAAAGTATAGTGCAGATTTGAATACATCACATCTGTTTTATTTTGAGTTTAAAATTACCCTTTCCTCAACTTGTGATCAAAGAGTAACAATTAACATACAGCACTATCTCAGTGGGGCTATATGCTTTCTGAGAAGCTGCAAGAATAGTGGACCTTTTTCATTTTGCAGTGTCTCTTATGCAGCAGGATAAAATCTAACAATTTGCAAAATTGGAGGGGAAATGTAACGAGAAATATGTCACTGTTGGTTAGTTAGTGTTGGTGGTGCACGCATGCACTCTCTGACTAATGAAGGCGTAGAGGGATCGACCACATTGACTTGGTAGAACCTGGTGAATGTATGCGGAGTAGCCCAGCTAGCCGCAGTACAAATGTCAGTCAATGATGCACCTCGAAAGAGCGCCCATGACGTGGCCACCCCTCTAGTAGAATGTGCGGCCATCCTCCCTGGTGGGGGTAGGCCGGCCTCATTATATTCAGTCTATACTGTGTCCACAATCCAGTGGGCCAGTCACTGCTTTGAGAGGGCTTGCCCCAGGGTCCCTTCACCATAGCAAATGAAGCGCTGGTCAGACTGACGCAGCGCTTTCGTCCTATACATATACCCTCCCAATGCCCTCACCGGACAGAGAGAATTCAGTTTCCTGTCCTCCTCCGAATCAAAGGGAGGGGGATTGAAGGCCTCTAATTCCACTGACTGGTTCAAGTGGAAATCCGTAATCACCTTGGGTAGGAACGCAGGGTTCGTGTGTAACGATAGCCTGTTTCCATTATTCCAGACGCGCATACAGGAGCTGTGCACAGACACAGCCTGCAGCTCACTGAGCCGCTTAGCAGAGGTGATGGCCATAAAAAGGTTGTCTTCATAGGGAGATATTTCAGCTCTATGGAATGTATAGGCTCAAATGGGGCCTTAGTGAGAGCCTCCAGTACCATGTTTAGATTCCATTCAGGGAGGGCGTCCTTTTTAGGGGGACGCAGTCACCGAGTACCTTTTAGAAACCGGGTCGCCAGAATATGGGCTCCCAGGGAAACTATAGGGATGTGGCATGCACATATAGCTGCCAAGTACACTTTCAGCGTAGAGTGGGACCTGCCCACCTCTAGCAGGTCTTGCAGAAACTGATTGATTAAATAAAATGATTGCTATGGGGCAGTAGATAGGGTCATGGCCTCTGGCCATGCACCACTTCTGAAAATACCTCCATTTGTAAGCATATAATGCTCTTGTGGAGGAAGCCCTAGTGTTCTGCAGTGTACTAACTACCGCATCTTAGAGCCCTAAGGCGGATAGATGGTCCCGTTCAGGGGCCAGACCCATAGCTTGAGTCTGCCCAGTTCTGGGTGCCAGAGGGTGCCTTGCGCCTGAATGAGGAGTTCCATGCGGAGCAGGATCTCCCAGAGCTGTCCCTGCAGAGAAAACCAGATTTTCCTAGGCCATCTAGGGGCTACCAGGAGAACCGTCGCTTTCGGAGGGACAATAAATGCTTCTGCGCCCTGATCAGCAGCCGAAAGGCTATGTGGTGTAACCCTGGGGACTGAAGCCCACCCTGGTGGTTCACGAACGCCACTACTAACATGTTGTCTGTTCTGGAACACAAGAAGGAAATTCTGGAGCACAAGGTGCACTGCTTGGAGCTCCAATGTGTTTATGTGCAGGGATGTCCAGTGGCCTGTTCAGGACCCACTGACTCCTCTGCCTGCCCAGACCGCACCCAAACCCAGGTTGGATGCGTCTGTCATCACCACTTGACGACTGTGTATCACTCCCATCACTACACCTTCACGCAGGTGGGAGGTTTGTCTCCACCAGCGTAGGGCTTCTCAACATGTGACAGTGTCTGTCTCGCTTGGGGTGTAACCGAAAGGCACTGAGCCACGCTTAAATGGGGCGCATATGCAGTAACCCCAGTGGATAGATGATGAGGCTGCAGCCATCAGACCCAATAGTTTTTGACACAACAGTAGCTGCACTGTGGACCCCTGTTGAAACAGGGCCAGACAGTTTTCAATAGCCTCTAATCTGTCATCGTACACTGCACCGGTATTAATTGACTCTTGGCCTCCTTGAGAGTGAGACCCAGTCTCGCTAGATGGTTTGTCACTGTCATCGTGTGGGCCACTGCTCCTTCCTGCAACTGGGAACAGATCAACTAGTCGTCCAGGTAGTTCAACACCTTGATCCCTTGCAGCTGCAAGGGAGCTAGGATTGCATCCACGCACTTCGAAAAGGTGCGGGGGGCTAAGGAGAGGCCAAAAGGCAGCACAGAAAACTCGAATACTGTCCCCTGAAAGGCGAAGCTGAGATATTTCCTGTGCGCTGGATGGATAGGAACGTGAAAATATGCGTCCTTCAGGTCCACTGTTGTAAACCAGTCTCCTGGCTGGACAAACTGGAGGATGTGGCAATGTGTGACCATCTGGAACCTCCTCTCCCTCAAGAACCTGTTGAGGTGTCTCAGGGCTAGGATGGGGCGAAAGCCGGCGTACTTTTTTGGCACCAGAAAGTATCTCGCTTGAGAGGTGCGTTCTACGAGACGGATGGCTTTTTTGAGAAGCAGTTTCTCTACTTCTTGCCTGAGTGCTAAAGCCTGGAGAGGGTCGTTCATGGATGTAACCGTGATCCCTCGTCAGTATTGCAGATGATGTTATGCAAACGGATGGGCTTGAGGCCACAAGTCTTCAGGGCCTCTTCTGGGGTTGCTGAGGTTGGGGCGGAGCACGCTGAGGCGGCTGCCTAGGGCGACAATCCTGGAACTGTCTTCTGGAGCACTGCTGCGTGGAAGCACCACGTCCTGCGTTCCCTCTTCCTTGTGGAAGGGTCCAGTTGCCTGCTGCCGCGGTGGCCTGCAGGCAGTGACTCAGGTCACCAGCAGAGCCGTGGGAATTGGGACCGCCCGGGTTATTGTGCCAGCGGCTTGACCTGCCCCACACTGGAGCGCGGGCAGGGAGTAGTGCAGCCACTTTCCAAGACCCCTTCTTAAATGTATTTTAAATATATATTTTAAACTCTTACAAAAATGTTTGTTTCCATATAACATTTTTGTAACAAGTATGGCCAATATACGAGTAATGTTGCTGCTCGTTATTCAGAGAAAAAAATGCATTCAGGGTAAAAAGTCAGGGTAAAAGAAAACAATGAACCTTTAGACCTTTAAGGAAAAAAATAATATCTGAGGTGGCAGTTAAGGAGTTATGTATAGATAGTGTCTGCTAATAATAATAATAATAATAATAATAATAATAATAATAATAATAATAATAGTGTTGTACTCTTCTAATACAGCTATGGCCAAAAGTTACCCTATAAAATTAACTCATTTTGTTTCATAAAGTCAATGAAACCTGCTGAATAAACCACTTTGTAGTTTTCCATATACTTAAAAAAAACAGACACAAATTGAAAAATGCAACATGAAATACTGTATTACTATTATGTCTTCCGGTAGACTTTTGCAATATTTCTTTGATTACATGATGTTAAATAGAAGATCTAAATTATGTTTATATAGTTGTTGTTGTTTTGTTTGTTTTTAAATATGTCTCAATCCTAAAATTCTAGGTGATGCAAAACCTTTGCACGTAGCTGTAGATAAAAATCATTTTATTTAACAAGCAAAGGTTATATTCCACTTCCTGTCAGGTTAAAGGCATTTTGTATTTACCTTCATCTCAGTTATCCTGTAACAGGATTGACCCTTGTTGCTGCATTTTTTTAATCAATAAGTTTCAAATCAACTCTTCCTTTCTTATGACACAAGATCTTTGGACTCCATCTTAGACACTTTTGGTCTGATTTTATTGCACCACCAGCAATCCAGTATTGCCTTTATATATGGGCACTGTCTAAGTGCCTCTATGTGCTCATTGATCAAGAGGTACCAGTCAATATTTTGTTAAAATTGGACATCTGCTTGTGGGAAACTGTTCAGCTAATGGGGTTTTCTCAAACCAGGCCAGGGGGAGTTTTCATAGTTTGCACTATCCAGTAACTGACTAATAATGCTCTCTCCAAACCCCCCCCCCCAAAAAAAAAAAAAAAAAAAAACAGTCTGGGCATAGTGTACACAGTATGATATCACAGTGGTCAGATTATGCACAAGTGTCTGCTGTAATACATTCAAATTCTTTACAGCGAGATCAATGGCTAATGGCACAAGGAAAGACAGTGAAAATGGACAGCAGTAGAGCTTCCTTTAATCATTAGTCACCTTGAAGACCATCTACTGTGCCTTGCCTCCTCTTTCTTTTTTTATGATTTGGTTAGTTAATTAAAAAAATACCATATTAGTCATTTGCATTTACAAAGCAATGACTAGACAATTATAAATTGCTATATTGATATAGAAAATAGGCATGAATCAAATTACCCTTTTTAACTGAGGTAGAACAGATCATTTGGTACCCAAATTGCATCTATTATACTCACTTCTAAGTCCCATTTGATTTTTCAACAGGTAGCATTGTTATATACAGCTGTTAGAGTCTGTTTGGTAAATTTAAAGTATCTGTCAGCATGGGTTGTATACATCTTCTTCCACAGTGGGTGAGTTATGGTTCTTACATTACTATTAATAAACATATACAATATGTGTGTGTGTGTGTGTGTCTGTATATGAAGTGTTAAAAATGCAATATACACCAAGTGCCCAATACACTTTTTTTATTTAATTTAAAACAAATCATTTTAACAAATTGAATGCAATATGTAGTTAATGTAATTGATTTAATTTGTAGTGTTAATCAGATTTCACTGTGTGTTGCAAACCCTTCATATGAAAGGCTCCTCTTCGTTAAGCATCTGCATCAGTCCTTATCCCCGCCCACTGCAGCAGAGCACACATCTGCATCAGTCCTTATCCCCGCCCACTGCAGCAGAGCACACATCTGCATCAGGCCTTATCCCCGTCCACTGCAGCAGAGCACACATCTGCATCAGTCCTTATCCCCGCCCACTGCAGCAGAGCACACATCTGCATCAGTCCTTATCCCCGCCCACTGCAGCAGAGCACACATCTGCATCAGTCCTTATCCCCGCCCACTGCAGCAGAGCACACATCTGCATCAGTCCTTATCCCCGCCCACTGCAGCAGAGCACACATCTGCATCAGTCCTTATCCCCGCCCACTGCAGCAGAGCACACATCTGCATCAGGCCTTATCCCCGCCCACTGCAGCAGAGCACACATCTGCATCAGTCCTTATCCCTGCCCACTGCAGCAGAGCACACATCTGCATCAGTCCTTATCACTGCCCACTGCAGCAGAGCACACATCTGCATCAGTCCTTATCCCTGCCCACTGCAGCAGAGCACACATCTGCATCAGTCCTTATCACTGCCCACTGCAGCAGAGCACACATCTGCATCAGTCCTTATCCCCGTCCACTGCAGCAGAGCACACGTCTGCATCAATCCTTATCCTCGCCCACTGCAGCAGAGCATACACATCACAGACGCTCTTTGCATCTTCAGGAGCCACAAAACTTCTGAACATAAACATGCCAAGAGTCCCTATACGGTCAGGACAATCACGATTTTCTAGCAAATGTCCTGCATACTGTTTTGACCCTGCTGGTCCATGTGCCAATATCATAGTACTAAGATGTTGAAATAATGGATTCATGCTTTCATATGTCATTTTTATAAAAAGCATGCTTTTTCTCTGGAACTTTTGAAGGTAGCGCACATGACAACTGTTTTTATTTTGCATCTGAGAACAGCCGAAGCTTGCTTGGTGGGTTGTGAGTCGCTTGCAGACTTTCCTCCAGCCTATTCAGAAAGTCCACGAGGGCAGAGGAAACCTGATTTGCTCTGTGACCTTGCTCAATTTCTAACCAAGCATCGATTTCAACATTCCCTGTTGTTTCCCATTCTTCACAAATGTCAGATTGTACAGCCAAAAAGTAAAAAAGTAGAAAGCAGCCAGCACTCCTTATAGAATAACTTTTTTTTTATTTAAAGAAAAATAATAAGAAAAATAATAATGGCAGAAACATAGCAAACGCATTGCAGTGCACTGATGAAGGCTTGTTTGCCACAACCCATTTGATATGTTTCTGCCATTATTATTTTTCTTTAAATACAAAAAGTAATTCTATAAGGCTGGCTTTTTTCTACTTTCTTTTTTGAGCTTCAGCACTCACAGAGAAGTCATTAAGATCTGAGTTCAGCGTGTTTCTTTGCAAACTGTTTGTTATTAGATTGTAAAGCCAAAACTGACATGCAAACAACACCAGTTTTGGCTGGGGCTGGTTCTGCTGCGTGTTAAAACAAACTACACTGGTGTCTGGGGATTGTTCTGTCATTAAATGGATGTAGCTTGTGTAACCTCAGTTTTGGGATTAATTGTTGTTTCTTTGCAGCAATTATTTTCTAATTTAATTTTGTTTCTCATTATTTCACAGTGTGAGCAAATATCCTACCAAGGATTCCCACATGAACACTGTGTTTAAAGTATTTAAATAAGAAGCTATTGAATATTATGTTTAAAAACTTTAAATAAGAAGCTTTTTTTCAAGTTTTATGTTGCCCATATTTTTTATTTTTTTTTTTGCCATTCTCTCCACATTTTCTAAATACTCAGTTCTGGTGGTAGGTCGCAGCAGGCACTTTTCCCCCTGCCATAGTGAGTCTCGCTACATTTGAACTGTTTTATCCAGTTAACAATCAAGTTCCTACATTACACAGGAAACGCATCTATCAGAGCGTATTTTGAAGTGGAAGAGGCTTGTACTTGACAGTATGTACGCCACACGACATCACTTGTATTTATTTATTTATTTGTTTGTTTGCTTATAGTGGTGGCCACATGTATTCGATCACCCCATTATCTTTACGATTACTGCTTTATCATCACCATATAGTTCGGTTTTTCTTTTTGTTATTTGTTGATTTGCTATTCGTGGTTCTATTGAAATCTTTTTTTTTTTTAAAATAATTTAGTCGTTGCCAATAATTTTTTTATTATTTTTCTCCCCAATTTGAAATGGCCAATTATTTTTAGGGTCAGCTCACCGGTACCACCCCTGCGCTGACTCGGGAGATCGAAGACGAACACACGCTGTCCTCTGAAACATGTGCCGTTAACCGACCGCTTTTTTTTCACACTGCGGACTCCCCATGCAGCCACCCAAGAGCTACAGCGTCGGAGGACAACGCAGCTCTCGGGCAGTTTACAGGCAAGCCCGCAGGTACTTTTTTTTGTTGTTGTTGTTATAGTTTGTTTTTCTATAGATGTTTTTCATTTTTTAGATTTGATTTCTGGTTATACTGAATTCTATAACGTTTGTATATAAATATGATTTTTCTCTTTAATAAGAACTGCATTTTTGACTTGTATTTATTCATTTATATTTTAAGGTTGAAAGTTTTTACATACAATTTGTCAATCTACTTTGTGATATTTTGCTTAGTCTGGACTACTTCCATAAAATAGCTGACAGTGCTGAAAATAGGGCCGTTTTCAGGCATTTGTCATGCAGACTATGTTTCGGACCAACTCTTGTAGCTCCTCAATGGTAGAAGATATTTAAAATGTTTTTTTGTTTTTTTTTAAATCCTCATAACATTTTGCAATTGTAATGTCCTAATATGTTTTCTATATCTAACTTAGAAAGGGGTCAAAATTGCACTTTGTTATATTGTCTTACATGGTATGATTTCCATTACATGAGAGTAGATGTTAAAACATCATGCTGATACTGGACTCAGCTCTCGCCAAGATAAGAACCAACTAAGACATAGCTTATTTTACTGTAAACTAATGTGATCCATCTGCGTTTCCTTCCATCTAATGATGTAGATATCCTTCTGCCTGGTGTTGAAGTGTAATGCTGGCTCCAGGGATCAGCCTATTTTGCCTCCTTGGCGCATCAGCACACACAACGGCTGCAATGCTGGCTCCAGGGATCAACCACTGTGCGGCCTCCCTAGCGTATCAGCATGACAACCGTCTGGACTGAGCTGAGTAGGGTATTTTTCTGGGGTCTTCAAGTGGGCATCTTCCACCCTTGGTGTTTCGTCGACTAGCCCACAACACCTTAAGAGGGCTCAACAATGATTCTGGCATTGCTTTCTT
The DNA here is from genome assembly GCF_902713425.1 of Acipenser ruthenus. Lineage (NCBI taxonomy): Eukaryota > Metazoa > Chordata > Actinopteri > Acipenseriformes > Acipenseridae > Acipenser > Acipenser ruthenus. The sequence goes on from NC_081190.1 coordinate 113,617,826, forward strand.
TCGATGCTTAAGGACCCCAACCAGAATCTTTTCCTGTCACCCAGAGCCAGTTGCTGCTCCTCTCTGCTGCTTCAGATAAGTTCTTCACTATGTGTCACAACCCTTGACCACTGAATCCGATGTCTCTGAGAGACTGGCAGCTGCAGTATCCCTTTGCCATACAGCACATATGAACAGATTAACACTTCCAGGTAAAGCACTGCTGTCTATGCTCTTCAACCCTTGCACTGCTTGTTGTCTCACTTCTCCCACACGAACTGTGAAATTTAAGTCCCCATCATACCATCTCCCAAAACTTTTCACAGGCTTCTCAAACACTGTTGGTATTGCCTCACGGTTAATGTAGAACCTCTTATCCACTACTTTATCTTTAATTATAGAGATGCTACTTGACTTAATGGGCTTGAATTGCATTCATGCCCATTCAATGTTATTGATTAGTTTACCCAATAACCAATTAGTGCAGGCTACTGTTGTAGTCATGATTGTCATGTCATCCATGTACGCTCTAATTGGTGGCAGTCGCATTCCAGAAGCCAAACATTCTCCTCCCACTACCATATTTGATGCCCTAATAATTACTTCCATTGGCATGGTAAAAGCCAGTGGAGAAATGATGCATCATGCCATTATTCCAATTTCTAGACGTTGCCGTGTAGTGGTGAATTCTGAAGTTAAAAAACAAAATTGCAAATCTCGGAAGTAGGCTTTCACTAAGTTTGCTATTGTCCTTGGTACACTGAAAAAATCAAATGCTGCCCAAAGAAGCTCATGTGGTACTGAACCATATGCATTGGCTAAATCCAGGAATGTCACACTTCTTTCCACTTAGGTGCGCAGACCTCCATGTGGATTGATAGGTGGGATGTCTGAAAGAATCAACATAGACTCCTGCCTTTTTGAATCTGTGTGCTTTTCCTCGAGATATCTCTCCAGCTCAGACTTAGTTGCTTTTAGTCTGCCACTTTTCTCCCTGGTAAATAACTTCTTTGCAAATTTCAATGGGTCTTTATAAAAGTTAGTTCTCACAGGCTTCTTCTTCTTGCAGCGTTTCCGTAGGCGCTCAGCTCTGCGCAATGTCGCAAGCTCAGCTGCCTCCTTTCTCTAACTAAGCTCTCAATCTCCTGCTGCCATCTAGACTTTACAGGAATAGTTTGTACTTTCTCCTTTCTTTTTACAACTCCAAACCTATCGTTTCCATATGCATAGATGGTATCCCCAAATTTATCCAGCTTCTTTTTGACTGTTCCACCTAACCTTTCCAACACAACACAGAGATCTGTGTTTACTGTGTCCCACGCTGTTTTCTCAGAAGCTCTTGGTCATTTCAGGCTTGTGCCCGTTGAGGTTCTTTTCTCTCTTATGCTTGTTCATCTGACCGGGTTCACAAGGATCATTAGGTTCATCACTGACTTGACTGACTTCGTAAAAAGTACTGATCAATGCAAGGCCCTTGTCCCTTCTCCCTCAAGCATTTCATTCTCCCTTGATGAATCTTCAAACCCCTACCGTTGTCACTTTGGTATTAAGGATTGTTAATAGAGGGTGAGTTAATAAAGGATCATTTAAATGCAAGTGTAGATACACTTTTATCTAAAATTCTAACAACCTGACTAAAAAACTACTTAAAATTGAAATGTAGAAATTATTATGTTTGTTTTTTTGAAGTAACTGTAAGTTCTCACATCTAACGTCACACTACTTTTAAACTTTCAACTCACTTTAATATCATCGTATGTAAATCGGGCAGCTTGACATCCACTATGATTGTGCTGGCAAGCAGTTTGTGGAAACTTCCCCACCCTTTCACTTTCATTGATCGAAGATATATAATCATCCAGCATATTTCTAGCAACCCTGTTGATGAAGCCATAATTAAGTCCTATAGGTTCTTGAACAGCTGTTCTGTTTAACTCATTAAATAATATATTTGCTAAAATGTACATATAAATTGTGTGTTGTTATATCTATTAAATCTATTCTTTTTTCCAAGGAAAACAATTTACTACATTAAGCAGAAACCGATATTGCTCAAACGTATTTACTCACACATATGATAATTCATTATGATAAAGTAGTTTCACTATGGTTAAATAGAGTGCCAGTATTTTGAAGGCTGTATTACATAAGCATGCATTTTGATGAGATCCCAGTGCTGTATGTTTGTAATGGTCCATGGCACTCCAATGAGTCAACAAGGAGATTTAAAAGAAATGTCCCATTGCTTTCATTAATGCTATTCCCAAGTATTCTGGAGATCACGGGAACAATTCATTAGTTTTTTTGCTGGCACTTATCCTAATATTATTACTCATCTTTTCACATTTAGCCTAGGTGTCTGGCTAATAATACATACAACTTAAAATAAATGGGAATGACTATTTAGAACACATTTGTTGTAGTGTTTTGAATATTGGATTTTTCAAATCAGAAATGTAATTGATTGAGAGTGTTAGACACTATTGTGTTGGCGGGTGTAGTTTTAAGTCAAATAAGAGCATACTAATTAAATGTACACCCAGGGCAACAGTAATAGGAACTATAAGAAATGTGTCTTTTAAAAATGTTACAGTGGGAAGGATTCACTGAGCATAGACAGTGTTAATTCTTGTGAAAATGTCAAGGAACCAATTTATCTATAGGTAAGAAGCAGGTTGTAAAGCACTATGATTTCAAGCAAGGGAAGTTGTTTTTACCTCGACCAGCTAATTAAAGCAGATCACAGGGTATATTAAGCATATCATATCTCAATCTATTACTTTTTTTCACATGCTCCAGACCCATTTTTATTTGTAAACCACTTGTAAAATGTGTCTATGTAGAACAGGTATCCACAATACTAGCAGGTAATGTCATTTGCATTGCATATTATAATTATTTTCTTTAAATTCACTGAGGCTGCTTCAGTGTAAACCATCATTACAAAAAGCCTGTTGGGATTTTATTTGGGAACTGTGGAACATTATTTTGCAGAGAAAATTCTTATAGACTCAATTTTCAGTACTGAAGTGAGTGGCCATTTTCTTTGATGTGCTGTAGAGAGATACTGTAACTATTTTGGAGGGGGGTGCTGCACCGGAACATACATTTTAAGGCTGAAAACAGTGTTCCCAGCTGAGCTTCAAAGCATCTCATCCAGATTTTATTTAAATGGGGAAGGGCAATTCAACAACAGGAACTGAGGCCTAATACACTTTCACTGCTGGGTGCATGGTGGAAGTGCCCATCCAGAGCTATATAGTCCTGTCACCATGCCATGGTTCTCGCTTAATGGATTTTCTTGACTCATCCTTCACTCCTGCATAAATCCTATCATCAGCTTCCTCCCCCTTGACTGGCTTCACGGGTCTTGCCAATGCCCCTGTATTTATCTTGTGATGGACACAGATGACCAGCCAATGTAAATGATGCAGTGTTGATAGAAAAGAAAAACTGCACTTTTAATGAGGAATTGAGATTAAAGTTCTCATGATTTAAAGACTTTGCTTAAATGATTTACCTGCATTTTTAGGAGGGTTTACAACAAACTTGTCTGTGGCCTGAGGTGGCCGTCATTATTTTGAATTGGGGGCTATGCTTAAACGGAAGAGTTTAATGAAAGTTCAGATTAAAATACATTTGGGACATATGGTAGAGTAAAATAACCACATATCAAAGCAAAATAGCACTGCCCGGTCTATTTATATATTCAGTTCAATGGAGTGATGTGTGAAAGTACTGTATATTTAGTGCATACCTATTTGGTCTCTGCTCACTATTGAAGTCTTATTTGGAATAATTTGCTTTTAACAGGTAACATTCTGCCTATTCTGTAAAGCTGCAGTGTTCAAAGGCTATAGCCTACCCCATACGTTGAATCCTATCTCTTTATAAACATGCTTTTTTACCACTATACTGCCTGCTGTCTTTTAAGAATGCACAAAATACTACCTATTGCAAAAGCTGACATCAGAAGGTCTGCTTTGATATTCATATTAATAAAAATCAAAAGAGGGTTCTGAACATAAATGATCAGTCAAATGCTGGAAATCCACAGTTGTTTGTAAGCAATTTATTACTGATTGTTGTGTTCGGAAACAAACCCTCAAACATTTGGTAATATTAATTATCATGCACATTATAGTGTCTGTAATACGTTATCGTACACAATATATTAGTATTACGAAAGGAGATATTTTATGCTTATGTTTTAAAGTGTCTGTAATGCATATAAACTAAATATACACTGACTCATATTTTGGCTGTAAATGTTTAAAATATGTACGATATAATTCGCTGCTACATCAACTTCTGGAGTCCCCATTGGAGATAGCGCTGTCAATCATGGTACTGCACCCGGGGTTTAGCTTCACAGATTTAGTTGAGGTAGGAAGCATTTAAAAAAAAAAAATTAAATAAGTCGTACATAAGTCTATGACTACAAAAGAACTAGAAAACAAAATATAGCCACCCTTGGAGATATTCAGCTCACCAGGTCCAGCAACGACTCATCAATCATTCTGCGCTAGACAGCATTGCTAAATCTGACACAGAACAATGATTTGTATAAACAGAATACCCTATTACCCTTCATTACGCACGAAGCACCTTGTTTATTTCAGACGTCCATTGTCTCATTTCTGGTGCTGAGACCAGGGGATAAAGACATTTTAGCTTTAACTTTTTAGGACTTATATAGCCTTACTAAAATGATCAGAAATTTGAAAGAAATAGGCCTTTAATAGCAAGGACCTCATAACTGTACAGGATGAATTACGTTCTGATTTATGTTGCAACTATTAGCGTTTTATGGGCTTGTTAACGAAAGGCTTCTGAGTAAAAGACACAGAGCATGGTTTAGACAATTAACTGAATGTCTCCAGGGGGTATCTGCTGTAAATAAAGGGTTTAAGCAGTATTTTAAATCCTCATCTCTGCCCTATTACCCAAACGTTCCATAATGCCTGGTAATGCCCTTTATGTCAGGTCTTATTGCTTACATATACCGTGTTTGCTCTAAATAGTGGATGGGTCACTTATTTTTTAAATCTTTACCTGGGAGGTTATTTGGATAAGAGTGTCTATTAGAGAGTAGGCGCTGATTGCAGCCTGTCACAAAGACGGCCGGAGTGGGTGGCGTCAGACCAGATGCAGGAAATAAAACAACAGAGAGGTGTGGTTTGGTGGAGCTGAGCGAATGGTTTCGCTCAGCATTTAATAAACAGCACAGAAAATAAAAGGTTTTAACACAAAACACGGGACACGGCACTATACGCCAAAATAAAAAGACAAACAAAACGTACTACACTTAAACAGACAGACGAACAAACACGGTGAGTGAAAACACTTCTAATCACTTTGTTTTATTTTCTCCTTCTCTCTCTCCCGTTCTCCACTCACCGAACACCCAACCCCGAGTTAAAGAAATGTGCATCTATATATACTGTTGTGCTGGGATTCAATTACTAATTAATAATTCACTTGAATCCCAGCACGTGAATTAATTCTGTGCAACCCCGTGCTCATATATTACATTTAACCAGCACGTGAAGTGATTTGTGCCCTCCTCGTGCCTAAATACAAATCTACATTTTTAAATACACGTGAAACACAGACCCGTTTATATCCTGTGTACCAATGACTATACACCAACATTAACACACGCAACATACAACACATAATATGCACACAGGGGCAGGGCACATTGCCACACAGCCCCACATGGGTTATTAATATATATATATATATATATATATATATATATATATATATATATATATATATATATATATATATATATATATATTATTATCATTATTATTATTATTATTATTATTATTATTTATTTCTTAGCAGACGCATTTATCCAGGGCTACTTACAATCGTAAGCAAATACATTTCAAGTGTTACAATACAAGTAATACAATAAGAGCAAGAAATACAATAACTTTTGTTGAAGCAAAGTATAAGTGTGACAAACCACAATTCAATAATACAGCAGATAATAGTGATAGTTACATCAGGATATGATTAAATACAAAGTACTACAGGTTAAACACTTGGCAGATTACAGTATTCTGAAGTACAGGATTAAATGCAGTAAAATAGGGGGCAGATAAGAGCAAAATAAAGCACATTTACATGAAGGGTGATAGTGTCCCAGGATACAAACAGAGGAGTTCTACAGGTGCTCTTTGAAGAGGTGAGTCTTAAGGAAGCGCCGGAATGTGGTCAGGGCAAGTGCGTGCCAGAGTGGAGATGTGCTGGGAATAAGAGAGGCAGGGTTCCAGGGTGACTCCAAGGTTCTTAGCTGCGGAAGAGGGAGAAAGTGTGGTAGATTCCAGAGGAACAGAGATAGAGAGATCAGAGGAGGGGGAGGAGGAGGGAAAGAAAAGGAGGTCAGATTCAGAGAGGTTGAGTTTGAGGTGATGCGAGTGCATCCAGGAGGAAATAGCAGACAGACAGGTAGAGATACGGGAGGAGATGGTGGAGTCAGAGGTGGGGAAGGAGAGGGAAATCTGAGCATCATCAGAATAGAAATGGTATGAGAAACCATAGGATGCGATGAGGGGGCCCAGGGAGCGGGTGTAGAGAGAGAACAGGAGAGGACCCAAGACTGACCCTTGGGGGACTCCAGTTAAGAGAGGGTGAGGTGTGGAGGTTGCTCCACGCCAGGTTACCTGGTAAGTGCGGTTGGAGAGGTAGGAGGAGAACCAGGCCAGAGCAGTGCCAGAGATCCCCAGGTCAGCAAGAGATGATAGTAGAATAGAGTGATCAACAGTGTCAAAGGCAGCAGAGAGGTCAAGGAGAATTAGGACAGAGGAGAGAGAGGCAGCTCGGGCACACTTAAGTGAGTTGGTGACAGACAGGAGGGCGGTTTCAGTGGAGTGGGCAGAGCGGAAGCCAGATTGGAGAGGGTCAAGCAGAGAGTGGTTGGACAGGAAAGCAGAGAGCTGGCGGTGTACAGTCCGCTCGAGGGTTTTGGAGAGGAAGGGTAGGAGGGAGACAGGACGGTAGCTCTGGAGAGAGGTGGGGTCGAGGGTAGGTTTTTTGAGGAGGGGAAAGATACCAGAAAGTAGAGTGGTGTTGAGGAGGGAGGAGATGAAGGGGAGTAGAGCAGGAGCAGCAGCTTGAAAGAGGTGAGTGGGGAGGGGTTCCAAGGCACACGTGGTGGGTTTGTGACCCTGGAGCAGGGAGGAGAGGTCAGAGTCTGAGAGGGGCAAGAAGGTGGAGAAGGAGGGCGAGTTAGTAGGGGATGTAGTGGGTGTAGGGGTTGGAGCAGGAGGGGGTGCGGGGGAGGGAGAGGTGTTAAAGAGTTTGCGGATATCTGAGATTTTAGAAGAGAAGAAGGAGGCAAAGTCATCAGGGGAGATAGAGGAGGGAGGAGGAGGGGGGGAGGGTTTAGGAGGGAGGAGAAGGTAGAGAATAGTTTACGTGGGTTGTTAGTGGAGGCTTGGATTACAGATTGGAAATAAGCACATTTAGCAGAGGAGAGAGTAGAGGAAAAGGAGGAGAGGAGAGTGCGGTAAAGGTCTAGAGCAGCAGGGAGTTTGGTTCTCTTCCATTTCTTTTCAGCAGATCGCAGTGTGATTCTTGCCGAGCGGAGAGCAGAGGAGAACCAGGGATGGGGAGGGGAGGGGCGAGCAGGTCGGGAGGTGAGGGGACAGAGGGAGTCGAGGGAGGAGGTGAGTGAGGAGAAGAGGGTGAAGGTAGCAGAGTCTACGGAGAGTTGCGAGAAGGAGTCGATAGGAGGGAGGTGAGAGAGAGCAGTGGAGGCAAGGACAGAGGGGGAGAGAGAGCGGAGGTTACGGCGAGAGGTGATAGTGGGGGTAGGAGGAGCAGGGAGAGGGGGGAGAGACAGAGAAATAGTGATCAGAGAGGTCCAGGGGGGTGACAGAGAGGGTGGAGGGGCAGCAGGCCCTGGAGAAGGTGAGGTCCAGTTGACGGCCAGCTTTGTGGGTAGGAGGGGACGGAGAGAGACAGAAGTCGAAGGAGTGAAGGAGAGGGAGGAATCCAGCAGAGTGGCTGGGGTTGGAGAGATGGATGTTGAAGTCACCCAACAGGACAGTCGGGGTAGACAGAGAGGGGAGGGAGGAGAGTAGATAGTCGAGTTCATCCAGAAAGTGAGTGAGAGGCCCAGGGGGGCGGTACAGGACAATGAGCAGGAGTTGACAGGGAGAGGTTAGTTGGACTGCATGAAATTCAAAGGTATTGACAGAGAGTGAGGTGAGATCGGAGGGGACAGAAAAGAGTAAGGAGGGAGAGAGGAGAAGACCCGTCCCACCTCCCCGTCCAGTGAGACGCGGGGTATGGGACAAGACGTAGAGAGAGGACAGGGCAGCAGGAGTAACAGTGTTATCAGGGGACAGCCAGGTTTCAGTGAGAGCAAGGAAATCGAGTGAGAGGTGGGAGGCAAAGGCAGAGATGAAATCAGCTTTGTTAGCAGAAGTGACAGTTCCAGAGTGCACCAGAGAGTGTGCGGGAGGGGGGGAGAGGCAGAGAAATTAGGTTAGAGGGGTTGGAGGAGCAGCAGCGGAGGGAGGGCAGAGGACGAGGACGGGAGGACAGAACAGGGATGTGAGAGACAGTCATAGCAGGACAGGCAGGACAAAAGGCACAGTAGGAGCAGTAGGGTGGAGGGTACAGACCTGACTAGTAGATAGCTTCTTCTAGAGGCCCGTTAGGTTCGGATCTAGTCGAACAGCATCTCAGCGCAGGCCTCCCCTTGCTGGACTCCCACAGCTAGACTCCCGGCTCTTTTGTCAAGGCTCTTCAGTTTGCTGGCGCTTTGCTTGGCAAAAGAACCAACTAAACTGTGTGGAAACCAATCAAATAGCAAAATCAACTGCTAATCAATTTAGCCACTCACCTGGTACTACTCACACACTAACTCAGCCAATTCAAACACCACCTTACAATGTCACCAAATGTAGTTAGTTAAAATTACTAGAAGCAGGAACTTATCTAATCTGCCTCTGTCCCTGGTTACAGTACTGTGCAAAAGTTTTAGGCAGGTGTGAAAAAATGCTGTAAAGTAAGAATGCTTTCAAAAATAGACATGTTAATAGTTTATATTTACCAATTAACAAAATGCAAAGTGAGTGAACAGAAGAAAAATCTACATCAAATCAATATTTGGTGTGACCACCCTTTGCCTTCAAAACAGCATCAATTCTTTTAGGTACACTTGCACACAGTTTTGAAGGAACTCGGCAGGTAGGTTGGCCTAAACATCTTGGAGAACTAACCACAGTTCTTCTGTGGATTTAGGCAGCCTCAGTTGCTTCTCTCTCTTCATGTAATCCCAGACAGACTCGATGATGTTGACATCAGGGCTCTGTGGGGGCCATACCATCACTTCCAGGACTCCTTGTTCTTCTTTACGCTGAAGATAGTTCTTAATGACTTTCGCTGTATGTTTGGGGTCGTTGTCATGCTGCAGAATAAATTTGGGGCCAATCAGATGCCTCCCTGATGGTATTGCATGATGGATAAGTATCTGCCTGTACTTCTCAGCATTGAGGAGACCATTAATTCTGACCAAATCCCCAACTCCATTTGCAGAAATGCAGCCCCAAACTTGCAAGGAACCTCCACCATGCTTCACTGTTGCCTGCAGACACTCATTCATGTACCGCTCTCCAGCCCTTCGGCGAACAAACTGCCTTCTGCTACAGCCAAATATTTCAAATTTTGACTCATCAGTCCAGAGCACCTGCTGCCATTTTTCTGCACCCCAGTTCTTGTGTTTTCGTGCATAGTTGAGTCGCTTGGCCTTGTTTCCACATCAGAGGTATGGCTTTTTGGCCGCAAGTCTTCCATGAAGGCCACTTCTGACCAGACTTCTCCGGACAGTAGATGGGTGTACCTGGGTCCCACTGTTTTCTGCCAATTCTGAGCTGATGGCACTGCTGGACATCTTCCGATTGCGAAGGGAAGTAAGCATGATGTGTCTTTCATCTGCTGCAGTAAGTTTCCTTGGCCAACCACTGCGTCTACGGTCCTCAACGTTGCCTGTTTCTTTGTGCTTCTTCAAAAGAGCTTGGACAGCACATCTGGAAACCCCTGTCTGCCTTGAAATTTCTGCCTGGGAGAGACCTTGTTGATGCAGTATAACTACCTTGTGTCTTGTTGCTGTGCTCAGTCTTGCCATGGTGTATGACTTTTGACAGTAAAGTGTCTTCAGCAACCTCACCTTGTTAGCTGAGTTTGGCTGTTCCTCACCCAGTTTTATTCCTCCTACACAGCTGTTTCTGTTTCAGTTAATGATTGTGTTTCAACTTACATATTGAATTGATGATCATTAGCACCTGTTTGGTATAATTGTTTAATCATACACCTGACTATATGCCTACAAAATCCCTGACTTTGTGCAAGTGTACCTAGAATAATTGATGCTGTTTTGATGGCAAAGGGTGGTCACACCAAATATGGATTTGATTTAGATTTTTCTTCTGTTCACTCACTTTGCATTTAGTTGATTGATAAATATAATCTATTAACAGGTCTATTTTTGAAAGCATTCTTACTTTACAGCATTTTTTCACACCTGCCTAAAACTTTTGCACAGTACTGTATATATATATATATATATATATATATATATATATATATATATATATATACATACACACACACACTACCGGTCAAAAGTTTTAGAACATCGCCATTTTTCCAGTTTTTATGGAAATTTACGCAGTTTAATGTCTCAATGTACTCTGAAATTAAAGCATAGAACAAATAAACAATTGGAGATAAAAAATAAATCATGGAATCGTTTTGTTTAACAACTCGATGGGGTTTAAGTCTGGAGACTGTGCTGGCTATTCCATGATTTGAAGCCTACCGTCTTGTTCTT